>NW_024881330.1:30070385-31485385 GCF_018691265.1 Tyto alba | reverse complement strand
CTTGTAGGCCCCCTTTAAACATTGGAAGGTCACTAAAAGGTCTTCCCAGAGCCTTTTCTCCAGGCTGAACAATCCCAACTCTCTCAGCCTGTCCTCATATGGGAAGTGCTCCAGCCCCCTGATCATCTTCACGTCCCTCCTCCAGACTTGCTCCAACAGGTCCATGTCTTTCTGATGTTGGGGGCCCCAAAGCTGCACACAGTACTCCAGGTGAGGTCTCACAAGAATAGAGCAGAGGGGAAGAATCACCACCTTGAACCTGCTGGACACACTTCTCTTGATGCAGCCCAGGATACGGTTGGCTTTCTGGGCTGCAAGTGCACATTGCTGGCTCACAGTCCGTTTTCTATCCACCAATACCCCCAAGTTCTTCTGCACAGGGCTGCTCTCAATCCATTCATCTCCCAGCCTGTATTTGTGCTTGGGATTGCCTCCACCTGTGTGCAGGACCTTGTACTTGGCCTTGCTGAACTTGATATTTGCATGGGCCCACCTCTCAAGCCTGTCAAGTTCCCTCTGGAGGGCATCCCTTCCCTCCAGCGTGTTGACCGCACCACACAGCTTGGTGTTGTCAGTAAACTTGCTGAGGGTGCACTCAGTCCCACTGTCTATGTCACCAACAAAGATGTTAAACAGCGCTGGTCCCAATACCCTGGGGAACCCAACCCCTGAGGAATGCCACTCATCACTGGTCTCCACTTGGACATCTGGCTGTTGGCTGCAACTCTTTGAGGGCAACCATCCAGCCAATTCCTTATCCACGAAGTGGCCCATCCATCAAATCCACGCCTCCAATTTAGACGAGGATGTTGTGTGGAACAGTGTCAAATACTTTGCACAAGTCAAGGTAGATGATGTCAGTTGCTTGTCCCATATCTATTGATGCTTTAACCCTGCTGTAGAAGACCACCAAATTTGTCAGACATGATTTGCCCTTAGTAAAGCCATGTTGGCTGTCACCAATCACCTCTTTATTTTCCATGTGCATTAGCATAATTTCCAGGAGGATCCACTCCATGATCTTGCTGGTCATAGAGGTGAGATTGACTGATCTCTAGTTCCCCGGGTCTTCCTTTTTCCCTTTTTAAAAAATGGTGGTTATGTTTCCCCTTTTCCAGTCAGCAGAAAAGTCAACAGACTACCACAACTTCTGAAATATGATGGATAGTGGCCTAGCCACTTCATCCTCCAGTTCCCTCAGGACCCATGGATGCATCTTATCAGTTCCCATGGACTTGTGCACCTTCAGGTTCCTTAGATGGTCTTGAAGCTCATCTTTTCCTACAGTAGGCGGTTTTTCTTTCTCCCAGTCCCCACCTCTACTTTCTGTGTCTTGGATGGTGTGGGTGGAGACCTTGCCAGTGAAGCCTGAGGCAAAAAATTCATTGAGTACCTCAGCCTTCTCCATATCCCAGGTAATCAGGTCTCTCATTTTCTTCTGGAGAGGGCCCACATTTTCCCTAGTCTGCCTTTTATCACTGACCTACCTATAGAGGCTCATCTTGTTGCCATTGATGTCCCTGTCTAGATTTAATTATATCAGGACTTTGGCCTTCCTAACCTGATCCCTGGCGGCTCAGACAGTTTCTCTGTATTCCTCCCAGACTACCTGTCCTCACTTCCACCCTCTGTAGACTTCCTTTTTATGTCTGAGCTTGTCCAGGAACTCCTTGTTCATCCATGCAGCCTCCCGGCATTCTTGCCTGACTTTGTCTTTGTTGGGATGCATCGATCCTGAGCTTGGAGGAGGTGATCCTTGAATATTATCCAGCTTTCTTGGGCCCCTTTTCCCTCCAGGCCTTTATCCCATGTTACTCTGCCAAGCAGATCCCTGAAGAGGCCAAAGTCCGCTCTCTTGAAGTCCAGGGTAGTGAGCTTGCTGTGCACCCTCCTTGCTGCCCTAAGGATCTTGAACTCCACCCTTTCATGGTCACTGCAGCCAAGGCTGACCTTGAGCTTCACACTGCCCACCAGCACCTCCTTGTTGGTGAGAACAAGGTCCAGCACAGCACCTCTCCTCATTGGCTGCTCTGTCACTTGGAGAAGGAAGTCACCATCAGCACATTCCAGGAACCTCCTGGGTTGCTTATGTCCTGCTGTGTTGTCCCTCCAACACGTACCAGGGTGGTTGAAGTCCCCCCCCATGAGGACCAGGGCTTATGAATGCGAGGCTGCTCCTATCTGTCTGTAGAGGGCCTCATCTGCTCCATCTTTCTGGTTGGGTGGCCTGCAGCAGACCTCCACTATAATGGCTCCTGTCCCTGGTCTCCCTTTAATCCTGACCCATAAACTCCTTGTCAGCTCCTCATCCATCCCCATGCAGAGCGCCATGCACTCCAGCTGGTCATTGACATAGAACTATTTTATGGCTGATAGCAACTGTTTGGAATAAAGAATGAAAAAAAAACATCTGTGATACCATTCTCTTGATAATAATAATCATGCATGCATTTTTCAGAAGAACAGCCCTTACTGGGTAATATTCAGCAATTACTTCATAAAAATTTGTAACACATTACATATTTTGCAGCTTCTTGGTCCATGAACAAATGTTCAGTAAAAAGCAATTTTCTTTTAAACTATCAGTTCCTGAATGTTTTTTCACATGAAATTTTCTTTATTTTTACAAGTCAGTCCCCTATCTGACCTATAACCTTGTATCTTTGAGTATTAAAATATACTTACCCAGATGAACATCAAAGAGCCATCACCTGGACTGTGAACAGATACTATTTCCCTGTGCCAGTCTAATTTTTTCAGCCTCTGAGCCCAGCGTAAGTAATCCATGTCTGCACTGTGAATTTTCCAGGAACCTGTTCATCAGTAACTACTTGGTATTAAATGGGTAAAGCTGCTCCTGTCTTATCTGTAATTAAAGATAATGAGGAGGAAGATGCAACTCATGGAGAATGCAAGTCACAGCAGGCTGGGTACCATTTCAGCCTCATGCTGTAGTGTACAAAGAAGCCTTGTTCTAGTGGCATGCTTAAAAGATGACATTTCATTGTGTTAGACTTACATGCAGAATCCATGTTACATATTCAGCTGTGGTCCTAACTCACCTACCTCTGAAGTGCTTCAGGATGTTCTCAAAGAATTTCTACACAAATCAGAGTCTTGCCATTGACAGAAAAGTGCAGCAAATGGCTGGGGAACGTTACATAGAGAGCATCTTTAGCAAAGAAAAAGGAATCGAATGCCACGGCAATTTCAGAAGATAATCCGTAAGGCTGGTAATTGCAGACCTTTAAAAATGTTGAAAGCTGTACAAATTTCAAAGGCTCAAATCAAATATTCTTACCTGCACTAAAGAGCACAGTGCCACTGTATTCATGGGAGTTCCTGCTTAAGTCTAAAGACAACTTAAAATTGATGCTGTTGTGTGCATGCTTGAATCTTGACAGGATTGTGGCTTTGGGAGAAGGAAGGTGCTATATAACACAAAGACGACATAATAGTTCTTGTCAGATAATGAAATCAGCACAGAATGCCAGGAACAAACAAAATTCTATCAAATAATGCAGATTTTAGGGTTGGCAGGAAGAAGTGACTACAGGGACTGAATAAAATATTTGTTAAGAAAACAATAAAATGAGGCATGGATTAAAAAAAAACAAACCAAACCAAACCGAACCAAACCAAAAGACAAAGCTTATTTATTGTGTTTTACTCTGTCTGGCTATTGAATTTATATATAGCTTTTAATCCAACGAATTTTGCCAGGATTTTTGAATTAAACTAATTTCATTGCTATGTAACATGTTTCCCATTTGACATAATTTACATGGATTTCCAATAAATTCAAAAGTTATTTGCAAATATATTAACCAGAGAAAATGGCAGAGCCTCTTTTAAAAGCTTTCAGAGAATACAGTACAGAATCTTAAGACTTCTTCTGCATATAAACAAGTAAATATTAGGATACTACTGTACATAAATAAAACCTGTATTTTATATTATTGACCTATGTTCTTACTTTTAGATAACTGCCTCATATGTTTATGTAGCATTTTTCCCCCTGAAATATTTACATAAATCTTGTCTACATTTACAGTAAATAACCATAATTACCTACTGTGCTTTCAGCAGCCAAAAGCTGAATTGGCTAGAAACATCAGATGAAGATTCTTGGAATAATGGTATGACTAAATTACTTCATCTTGTGTATACTACTACAAAATGTTGAGAGGAACTTCGTGGCATTTATCAATTTACAAAATACAATTTAGTGTTGGATCTGAACTTCTGTAACAGTAGGATAAGCCCTGCAGTTACAGTCAAGCTACAATTTATGGAACATACATTCTGCAAAGCTACAGTATTTCAGTGTCTGTGGTGGTGTTAATAAAACTATATTGATTTCAAACAGGTAGAAAGCCAAATAACCCATCACGTAGCAAACAAGCCTCAGCTAGTGCCATCTTGGAAGTCTGCATGCACTGACTCCAGGTTTATATAGTACAGTCATTTCTTCAAACTGCTCTCACTGCCTACAGATCTGAACAGTATATTTAACTGCATTCGCACTAAGATAGCCAGAGACAGTTCTAATCCTCTCTTTTCAGAAGCTCATTCTGGTTTCAGAATGTTTTGCAGTTCTGTGTCAGTGACCAGAGAATCAAATGGTTGTCCAGAAAACACAGTTTGTTGCTAGAACATTATGTAAGAGAACATTGCTGGAAAAACTTTCCAGTAATAAATATTTTTTCCATTATAAAACAATGGATAAAATAAATGAAAGTGTCTGTAATTACAAGTATTTATCCACTAAGTTCTAAGTATGCAGCGTTCCATATATAAAGCAATTTTACTCTGAAGCTCCTATAGCACCCAGTTTAAAACAACTCCTACTGAGGCATAATTTTAATAATAGCTATTAGAGATAATTATCCATATACCAGACTATTTTTTGTTGTTCCTATGGAAGTCATATTAATTCACTAACATAAAAGAAAGAAAATATATTTCACTGAAAATACAAAAAAAAATACCTAGCACCAAACCAAACTTCTTCTAAACTCTGTTTTAGGGTCCAATCCTGCACCCTTGTCTCATGCAAATAATTCTATTCAAATAAAGTAATCTATGTCCAGATCTGCACATAGTACTTACATTAGTACATCTACATTTGTTCATTTGGGGTTTATGATAGAACAAAAACATGCATTTAGAATTTATATATTACTTTCATTTCTGTTGATATGCAGGCCTGATAAAAGAACAGAAAAATGCATCATGATGGGGCAGAGAGGACTTGCCCCTGCCCCTCTGGGTATAGGGAATACCAAGAAGAATAAACAATTCCCCATCTGTCGCTTGTGTGATTCTTGGCAACTTATCTCTTAACTGTAACCTCTTGCACTGCAAAAATCTTCCTAAACAGGTAGTCTGTGACATCAGTGAAGTGCAAATTAAACTTAGCTATTGTTCTTCTTACCTCTCTTTTCCTAGGTGCTGCAGTAGGCTATACCTGTCTTGCCCTAACAGTAAATGCTCTTTTCTGGGTTTGCGGGTAGGCTCTCTGCACTGAAGTTAAAGGGGTCAGGACTGTGAAGCAAAGGGCCATTCCTAAGTAGTCATTGCCACAGAGTAGAGACAGACCCTGCTGGAAATCATGGAGGTGGTACATGTGGAAACTCGGGAGCCACCAGAGTGATCCAGATGCTCATTCGAAGACTTGTCTGCCAGTAGGATGTTCTGAGGAGACTGGTTATGTGACTGTTCTCAGATAGCCTCAGAGGTAACTAATGACCAATTTCCAGTATCCTCAGACATGTGAGAAAGAAGGTTCTTGTGCTCTTAGGTGTTTTTTTACTAATACATTTAAACATTGTACCAGTTCACCTCTTACATACATCTTTCCATGTCTTTTGAGCGCTTGCAAGCTACAGAACTTATTGCCTTGAAAGTGAAGACCACCACAGCTTCCAAGTCTGCAAGACTGGCTGTGGTTTTCCTGAAACATGTGACTTACATCCGGGCTACTAAATCTCACAGGCACATTAAAAACGTCCCATTCAGAAGTGTTATGTGATGCAGTTTCTGTGCCCTCTGGACAGTTGCCATATTTCATCAAGGACAAAAGAGATTCTCAGATGAGGATGGCTGAATATGGCGGGGAGTAGCAGTTCCATTAATAAGAGGGTAGTCCAAATCCAACCTATGCTGAAAGGTAAAATATGAGAGTCTCTTTGTAGACATTAGGAAGTCAAAACATCAGCACTGTCTTTTTTAAAATAAGATTTCTAAGGTTTAAACCCCCCTCCCCAATATTACAAGATTAAAATGACAAGAGTCAGTAACATTGTCTTGCAGTGAACAGGAGGCATTCTGAAATCTCAAATGAAGCATTTTGAAGTCATACTTACACGCTTACTTTGAAGTGATATTTACAGACTTTGTAAATCATCTATGCAGATTGCTGCATTATCATAAACTCTGAGAAATAACATAGCTGCCCTCCAAACTGATCAAAGAATCTCATATTTTCTGTAACAAACATATGCTAGTTAAAATTAGACAATGAAATTGCAGAGACAGAAACCCTGTCAGACTGTGCTATTATAACAATAAATGAACATCACAAATGAAAGTCAATATTTAGGAATGGGTATGGCAAGAGAGTACCACATACAGTAGACAAGTCGCTGTGCAGTAACTGTGAGCATCTTTACAGAAACATCTTTAGTTTTAGGCACTTTGCTGTCATGTTTGTAGTGACTGTCCTTCTGGCCAGTTTGAAACAGAAGACCTGCAGAAACAAAGCCTCTCAGCTTGAAAAAACAGAACTGTAAATTTTATATTACCTATAGACTGGGCACAGGCCAGTCCATGAATTTGCTATGGAAGTTGGGGTGCTGGAGTTAGCTATGTGAGCAGGTCAGACCAAGCAGAGCATTAAGTTGTTCTAGTGATTCTGCTTACAACACCTGAGCTGTATCATTTAGAGTTAGCTTAAATAGATCTACATTGTGTAGACACTCTTGCTGACCTTTGGCTTACATGTAAAGGAAGTTTTATCAATTAATCACTGGGAACCTTGTATTACAAATAAGCTTTCATCTTTCTGTTGTCCATAGGAAAAGAACAGTGTCTACCGTATGTGACACCCTAATGGACTCCTGGAAAACTACCACCTAGGCAACTAATTTAATACTTTTGTTGTTTAATACTTTTTGTAAGCCTGGGATCTTTCATACTGACCCAAGCAAAGGGGGTTCTCTCCTTGAAGAAAGAGAACCCTGTCTTTTTATCCCTGTGATGTTCCATCCATAGCATTTATCTTTAACATAATCCTCAACATATGTTGCTAGCTAGCAAGGGATATAAAAATACATTTTTTTATTTTTTTTTTTTTTTTTTTTGAGGCCGAGATCTACTGTAGCAATGTCTTCAGCCATGACCATCCCAAAAAAGATGCTACAAATCAACTTCAGCACCAGGGTATGAAATCATGTTAATAGCAATTATGTGCCCTGCTCCCAGGAGCATCTGTCAGGCTGAGTATCTTTCTGCGTTCTCCTGTTTTGCAGTAGACTACACACACCAAGTTACTTGTGAGGCACATAACAGCCTTATTCCAACCTAAATAAAAACCACTTGTCTGAAGTAACTGGTAATTTGCCTAACAGCAAAAGTCCCTCGTTAGATTATGGCCCAAATTAAAATGTTTGTTGCAGAAACAGGTTTCTTTCAGTCATATTGCATATAAATGTATATGCCCAATAGGAGACACAAAAAAAGTCCTTGAGCTGGGCTCTGTGATGTTTCTAATCCCACACTTCACCGATGAAAGTCAGGTCTCTAACTGTTTTCAAGCCAAGGCACTTCTAAACACCTGTGGCCCAACCTAGGCTTGTTACATGTGATGATTCCATCCTGGTTGTGTGTGGGATGAACAAGAGACAGGGCAGCACTCTCAGCCTTTTGTAGTCAGAGTAACACAGTATCACACTAAATTCGGGGAAGCGGACAATACTAGAGAGAGCACTCTGTGTCACAGCTTTACACGTCAGCTTTCAGAAAGCACACTGAAACTGTTTATCCAGCATCTTATAAAAGCACCATTGAAAGGTTGAACAGAGAGCACCGCGTATACAGACTTGTGATCAAGACAGCAGACAGGAGCTGTTCAGGGAGCCACGGAGAAGCATGCAGCCTGGAAGAATCCCTGCAGGATGGATTCCCTGAAGGCACGGTAGACGAGGGCTTAGAGAACGAGGCAGCTGGTCCTCAGCCAGTTGCTGCTGTGGGGATGGTCCAGCTCTGAGTGACTCAGTATGGATCCCCACACCTACTCACCCCTCATGCCATGAATCCTGCTACATGTAAGCAAGCCTGCAATTGATATTACTAGAAAGACGGAAACAACTAGTTGTTCACAGTTGACATGGACAAAGACCACCACCTCCCTGAATGCTCACTGTTGAAAAACTTCGGTTCTTCAAAAGAAGACTGATAATTCTTATTGCAAAGCTTCGTCATCGTAGCTACATTACTGGGCTTTTCAGAGGATGTCTATGAGAGACTATTGCTATTGTAGGGCTAATTGAGGTCCAGTACATTTAATGTGTCTCTATAAAGCTGTTTCGAACTTAGACAAGTAAATGTTGGGGTTGTCCCTTTGTACTTTTGAGTTAAACAAACACAGTATGGAAAAGAGTATGGAAGTACTAGCTACTTAGTAAAAAAGGCACTATAACTAACCCTGGTAATTAGGTACACACCTGTGCTACAGATATCTGTAAAGAATCTGTTTCTCTCTGTGACTGAGAAAGCAATTCTGCACGCATCATGGTAGAAAGGAGCGACTGGTTTATGTATGGGGTTACTGCTGGTTTAGGTATGTGGTGATGGCTGGTTTAGGTATGTGGTGAGAACAACTCCCACAGGAAACACAGATTCATGGAAGAGACGTCCAAACTGCATTCCCTATTTCTACCAGTTCCCAGAAGGAAATCAGAAAAGACCATTTTACTAGTGCAGTTATACACAACTTACAGCTTGTCTTGGCCTTACTGAGGCAATTTGATGTGAGATCTTATTATATAGTTGTGCCAAAAAATGGAGGCAAAAAAATTCACTGTGAAGCTTCCCCATTAAAGATCTCCAGGTAACAAATACTTCCTTTTGGATGTTGACATTTTATTTAGGGATATAGTGAAAGAGGAAAAAACTAGCAATGAAGAGACAAGCAGAAGAGACTTCCTTTTCTTTACAGTTAGATTGATCTATTTGGGGATTACTGTTGGAAAAATCTTTCCAATATATTAGTGAAAAGGAAGCATTGGCAACAGCCATAAAGAAACAGATCTTACTTCTGCGAAGAGGGAACGAAAACAGAAGCTTGATTCTTTGTCAAGAGATGTAATTATTCACTGAAGAACCTTGGACCAAATTCTAAAACATTTGTCTTTAGCATTAAGCTATATAATGAAGACTGTAGGGGACTTTTGGACTCCCCCATGTGTCCGTGTTCAGGAGGGTAATTCCTTTATGCAGCTCTCAAGAATCCAATGTGCAAGGGTCTCAACGGCAGAGGGCAGGTACGCATCCCTCAAGCAGCAATCCAGAATCTGAGCTCCTTCCCTGACAGGCTGAGGGGCTGGTGGACAATGAAGAGGTTGTGACCAGCCTGAGTCATCTGAACAGCAAGGAATGTGCCAACACCACAGGACACAGTACTAGTTCCCAGTGCAAGACTGTATAAGGCAGGTTAAAAATAGAAACCAAATAAAAAAGAGAGGGGGAGGGATTTCACAGAGGAGAAGGAAAATCTAGGGGTCTCCAGGAGCAGCTGTTAGAATGGGGGAAGGAAGGGAGGGAGGAAGGGAGGAAGGGAGGAAGGGAGGAAGGGAGGGAGGGAGGCAAGTGGAGGGAGGGGGGAAAGGGAAGGGCGGGAAAGGAAGGGAAGGGGAAGGGGAAGGGGAAGGAAGAGAGGAAGGGAGGGAAAGAAGGGAAGAAGGAAATAAAGAAAAGGAAGGGAAGGAAAGAGCTGAGTCTTGCATCCTTTCCTTCAAACCAACACCCTTGATCCTGATCTGCAAGACCACAAAGAGTGACTGGGCAGTCCTCCTCCTTCCTTTGACTTACTGATCTTGATGCGGGCACTTCTAAAGTGACGTTTGATTTTCCTCTTTTGAACCTTAAAATTTTATAATCAAGAGTTCAGTGTTATTCTTGCTATTGTTAACTGGCATTATCTCTGAAAAACCTCATGTTGCTACTGTTTCTCCAAAAGCAGTCATCCATATAATAAGACAGTCCTTAAGGGATAACTACATCTTGAGATGTATTTGGGAATTTCAGGAGTTGAGGTATTCCTGCCATTAAATTGCAGGAGTCAGACTAAGGACTACATATATAAACCTGTACCCCTGAGCAAGGAACAGAAAGCAAACACATAAAGACTTCAGAAATTCTCCAGACTTAGCACAACAGATCTTTTGAAACATGGTGCATCGCATCTTTGGCCTTAAACAGTGCGAAGTAGAACGAGAGAATAGTCAAAGGTGAACTTCGTGAATTCACATTCAAGGGAACAGAAATAGAAACTTTTTTTGAGGGAAAAACTCCAGAAAGGAAGACCAAAGTCATCTTTAAAAAGCACTGCAATGAAGTGAAAGCAAAGGGTTTGCTGCAGCTGTGGAAGCATGGCAGCACGGTCAAGAACAAGATGGATGTAGAACGCTTTGAACTGCTTCTCCTCAAAGGAAGAGAGTTATAGATCAAACATGCTGCACTGTCGCATGAGGTTAGGATCCATGATGTCTGAATCGCCCTGTGGGCAAAATTGGACTGCACGCTTGTGCTGCTTCTCAGAGCTGTAGTACTTACTTACAGTTGAAGCCCATAAATCAGTACACTTCTTTCAGTTATGAGGTTATTTCTAATAAATGCGTGTAACCAGATCTGTGTTTGCTCTTTATAGTACCAAGTAATGTTGTGTGCTGGCCACTGATCTGAGAAGGACTCAATCTGGTATATCAAAACCCAGTACCAGCTGAGCAGAAACTAAACCTGTTTTGGCTACTATGGAATAAGCCCACCTCAGTTTGTGTACTGTTTATTTCAAAATAAAAATAAACTACTCTTCACGCACATGCCAGGTACTACGTATGTGAATGTATCTGAATGTTACCAAGTTTGGACTATAATTTATACTTGTGTCCAAATTACATGTGCATGCTTATATACATGGGCGTATGTGCACATGTGTACATATAACAGTGTTCAAATGCGTATTACACAATGTCAGTTCTCTACTGTTGGACTATTCTTGTACTATTGTACTATTCATTGTACCATTCTTGAAGAAAACAAAAGTATTAACCCAGTACCTACTTAATTCATCCAAGTGCTGTACTTTGTTTTTAATAGTAACAGAATAACTTGGTATCTTTGAAAAAACAGTGGCTTTCAAACTGCTTGTCAGAACCCCAAGAAGTTCTTGGTCGCCCTCCTGCTCCTTTTAGCAGAGGAACAAGGAGGACCAGTGGCTACCCCAGACTAAATCCCACTGTCTCTTCTCCCTCTTTTTTGCCCTTTGTCAATGTTGTTTTACACAGACTCCATTATTTTGAGCTAAAAACAGCAAGGGATGTTCCACATTCCTGCTCAAGAAGACAAACAAAAAAAAACAAACCAAAACCTATTGTTCATTTACTTACTTCTGAAACAGGAAAAAAAAACTTAAAGGAAAACCAACTAAATCCCAAACAAAGAACGGGATTTCTCCTGCTACAGTAAGTTAATCTACAAAAACTTTGAAGATGAAAAATATATTGTAAAAATAAAAAATATCATCCACTCAACACAGTACATAAATTTTCCTATATAATAAACTAGACAAACATATTTAAATACTTTAAGTCTTAAAAAAGGGCAAAATTCTTCAAAAATGACTCAACAGTATTAAGGTTAGACTAAACATTATGCCAATGCATTCACTTGCACAACTTTTTGCAACATGACAATTGCCTGGTGTGTGTACGCGTAGGTACATGCGTACGTGGGAGGGGAACAGAAGAACGCTAAGGGTGTCACTTGCCATTTTAAAGTGTCATTTCACAAATTATCAAACAAAAACCCCTACAAATACCAGTACACATCTCAAATATTGCAAGTCACATTCTACAGTCCTTGAAATTAAAAAAAAAAGAAAAAGCTGACTGACTTAATTCAAGTACATTTGGAGTAGGTGCCTTGTGATGTGAAGTACTGTTGTTTGCACTTTAGTTGCAATTAATGTAGCCAGAGCTCCCCAAAATATACAGAAGTGAGCACACCTTCCCCAGCCCTGCAAAGTAAGTCCGAGTTGAGGTACAGTGATGCGTGATTTGCTCAACGTTGTGGATGCTCAAACTTGAATGAAGAATGATGCTTGAAAAACACTTTGAAGCAAGTGACATAAAATAATCTCTTAAAACGAAGAGCTAGCTTTGTGTAAAGGCAGTCTTTTTGGTATGTAATCCTGTTGGGACAACAAGCATGGCACTCCTTCCCAAATTCTGGTCGTCTTGGAGCTAACAATAAAGAAGCCTTTACGCTGCCCTGGTCGTCATTCTGACCTGACGTACCCCTTCCCGTGAGCCTCCCTCCACCACCCAGAATAACCCCGTGGGTATCACACCCTGGCTGAAACATACACTGCTTCTTCACAACTTTTGTTCTCTACTTAGCTTTGTTCCTGAAAAGGAAAAGCACTTCCCACTCCCTGTTTCACACGTTCCTTTGAAAATACCGGTGGAGAAATCTGCCTGCTGAAGCAGTTAAAGTCTGGTGAAATCCCTGTGGTGCTGCAAGTCCCCTATGCTTTCATAGTCATTCTCTCCTGAAAGAACAGTGTGGTTTGTGTTAGGCACTGACAAGGTCCTGTCTTCTTCTTGGCTCACTGACTGGATAGCTTCATAGTCAGGCTCCAGCTCCCCATTTGGTCTGTCTGCTGACTGAGGCACAGTGGTAGTATTTAGGGTGTTTTCAAAGTCCTTCACACTTGCATAGAGGCCACTGCAAACAGATGGGGACCTCTGAGATGCAATTTCTTGAATACAGGTGTAAGGAGAATCCAGTGCCTTGACGGCCTGTCCCGGCTTACTCACCGATGAGTACATGGCTGAGATCTAGGAAAAGGAGACACCTGCTGAGTATTTAAGCATGGCATAAAGCTTGTGTGCCAGTTTGTACGCCTTCCACTACAAGGATGTTGGTTACTTAAGACAGGATCTTGTACTAAAAACATAACCTTTCTTACACAGAAACAAGGATTTTGTACAAAAACTTTATTTTCTGGCATGCATTTATAATTTGCTTTTCTTTCAAAAAAGAAGGTATTATAAAAGAAGTTTATAAATGTAAAAATTTAAAAATTCTTTGAACATAAGTTCCCTGCAGGCAAATTAGAGACAGAACAAAAGGTAATAATTTTGTGAGCAAGAGCTCTTGCAAGTTTTGCTATGGTTCTGGAGCCAGATTGGGCTCAATGGGGAGACAGGCGTCAGAGGGATGATCAGGTTTAGCTACTGTAATGTAGGAGAAGGATGCAGTCTGATCCTTAGGGTTTTAAAAATTGCTATTTTTAATGGTAGCAGCTACTTTTGTGCTTTTAGAGACACCCCAATAGAAGCATAGTTATTTGTTGTGTTTATAGGCAGGACCAAGGAAGCACCAAGTCATGTGAAGAGAACATTTAAAATCAAGAGATAAATTACGCACAGCAGAGAATAGCAAATAGTCAGTGCCCATCATGATATGCAAGGTCTGTTGTGTTGACTAAACTGCCTACAGAGGGGACCTGCATCTCAGTTACTGGGTATCAGAATTATAGACTAGAGACTAAAACCTCTCAGGTACTGTAAACACAAGAGAGGGAGCCAGAGTCTCACTCCTAGCTCTAAAAATCCTCTCTGAGGAGGTGGTATGCTTAAACAAGTGCATGAAAGTGACCCTTAATGAAGATGTGAAGGAGAAGCCCACATCCACACATGTCCCTCTGCTCAGGGCTTGCTGGGGCTGGTGCCGAGAGCCACTCCTGACTCCCTCTCCCAGTCAAAGTGGATACTAACCCTTGCACAGGGCAGTTGGCTGAAATTCTCTGCACTGCTTCTCTCTCTGGTACCTCATGTCACAGTGCAACATAGCTGCTCTGTTACATTTAAAGTTTTTTGCAAGCATACAAGGCCACTTAAAATAGTAGATTGGCACGAAAATGACCATTACAATTAAGACACACTGACTGATGCAGATGAACCAGATTCTGTATTTTTATTTTATTTTTTTTTTTATAAAGAGAGATATCTAGTGGCAACACTCCTTACTTTTTACCGATTTCAGCCAACCAAACAAAAAATTACTTTTCTGCTCATCCATACTTCAGCCGTTTCCAGAATTAAATTACATGAACCCAGTTTAAGGGTCAATCTATTCATTAATACCTGGGAGCGCTCCTCCCAGCAGAAAGCACTAGCTCACTCATCTCATTGTCATTTGTGTTTACTTTTATGTCTGGAGAACATATAAATTGCACAGGTGTATTGGTGATGATCACAAGTAACCTTATTTCTGTTTAACTTTTCTGTCTTTGTTTCAATCTCCTCAATTTATTTGACTAACAGACATTGTAAAGAATAGTTTATATTCCAGTGCTTTTATTGTGCTTCTGTTTACTTCCCAGAGCACCAAACACTTTGCATGGGGAAGGTGGAGCATGTTTCAAGAGGCTGCTGATTATTCTTAAGTAGAGCTTGTGTTCCAAATCAAGAGGCTGCCCTAACAATCAGTTAATTGTATGGCCTCCCATAATTTTCCGACACCATTTTTTAGCCTATGGACCTGATATAGCCATGTGCTAGAATACTTCTGATTTTAGGAACGTGGCAGTACAAACTGTGCAGAGAAACTTCAGCTTTCATTTTCCCTTCAGACAAATTTCACCTTTCTTAGATCCTGCTTAATCATGCAGAGCTTATGCTAATTTCTGCCTGAAAAAAGGTCTCTAGATAGTTACTGAATTTTGTGCAAGAAACCTACCTCATCTTCTGTAAGAGATGGATCTTCCTCTCGAGACTTGTAAGACATTGAACTAAGCCTCTGTAAAAAAGGAAGAAAGAAAGAAAGAAAGAAAGAAAGAAGAAAGAAAGAAAGAAAGAAGAGAAAGAAAGAAAGAGAGAAAGAGAGAAAGAGAGAAAGAGGAAGGAAGGAAGGGAGGGAGGGAGGGAGGGAGGGAGGGAGGGAAGAAAGGGAAAGGAAGGAAGAAAGAAGGGAAGAAGGGAAGAAAGAAGGGAAGAAGGGAAGAAAGAAAGAAAAGGCTCATTACCAGTCAACAGTGTGAAACCTGCAATAAAACCCTCCCATTACGATCAATACATTATATTTTATGGTCATTTGCTCACTAGTTCCATTTTACATAGCTAATATCCCTAATATCCAGAGTACATCTCTGGAGATAACAGCCCTGAGGTTAGTAGAGCTTTTAATGTATCTGCTCTTGTCCTGACCTGAAAAGGGTAAAAATAATGTAATGGTTAAAACAAACTGCTCTGCTGTATCCCTTCCTTTACACTTCTAATGAAGCAAGAAAGAACCTGCAAAGGCTTTTGAACAACTAAAAGTCAGCTGTTGTGACACACTAGTATGCCCTACATGTGATTTTCAGCTTTGCTTTTAGATGACAGAAGAAAAATACTCAACTGGCACCTTCCTGATGACTGTTATCCTTCATTCAGTGGATCCTGGAAGTGCTGCAAGCGAGGTACCATGTCCTCCTCCCCACAAAATGCAGCAGCTGGGCAGAGGTGCACAGCAGCACTGCCTCACAACCACTAAGACTGCCAACCTGGAAAAGACCTGCTGCAACCCACACTGAGATGGGCAGGTCAACCCTCAAAGCAACTGGCTGGATCCAGTTCACATAGCAAAGTTACTAAAGGATGGAGGGCTTGGTTTGGTATCAAGTCTAACTTCAAGCATGTGAAGTGTCATGTAGAAATTAGGTCATGAAACATTGGGGGAAAAGCATTTTGCTCTTATGACAAATGTCTTAGGACCTTTATGGCAACCTCACAGCAGCTGTGTGATTCCTGCCCCCTGCAAGGAGCTTTGCTGGGCTCCTGCTCCACAGCAATTCAGAAGCAGCCTTCCAGCGCTGTTTATAATGGTCTGTATTTTGGGGTTTCCTGCAAATTCTCCACCTAAGGCAGTTCAGACCATCTCCAGTGCAGACCAAGATGGAGAAGTAGAGCTATTCTTAGCATAGTCAATCACATACTGCTTGCAGGCACATACTAGACACACAAGACTTTTTTTTTTTTTTTTTTTTTTTTTTCCACAGAGGCTCATTATAACAGATTTCTTCCTACTTCCATTTTTCTTGGTGTTTTTACTTCTGGTAAATACCAAGCTTCAAACCCCTGGTGCACTTCTGATGAAGACCCTGACCCAAAGCACACTGAAGTCTGCCTGATGCTCCCCAGGGGGCTTCCCTGACACCTAATATCTCCCTTGCTTCCTTCTCACCGTCTGGAGAATGCACTCTTTAACCTGTGGTTTGTTTACTCATAAAAAAAAAAAAAAGAAAAAAAAAGGAAAAGGAGAAGTTCAAACATATATTTGCCCTTTATTAGATCTGCTTCACTACAGCAGATCAGTTTAGTCTTTCTTATTTCAGTGTATTTTTTGTGTTGAGAAGTTACTAATTTCATCCTCACACATTAAAACAAATGTGCTTGCAAAATTCTTCAGTGAGTTATTTTCTCTCATCAGTGTGTCTATAAGCACCACGTGTCAGGACCCCTTCTACAGTTTCCCACTCAAGTATTGATGAATACCCCATGGTGTTGGCAATCCTCTTGTTTCCCTGGGACCTAGTGTTCTTTCTTCTAAATGTGAAACCTGTGACATCAATTTTGAAGGATATTGTCATGTTGGAAACTGACAAAAATACTTGCTCCTAAACATTTTGTACCTACCAATATTATAAATTTTGCTTGAAACCTCAACAGCAGCAACACAAACAGCATGTGGCCTCATCTGCCTTCCACTTTCTTTTTGTTCCTCGACAGCACTTGATTTTTTGCTCTTTGGCTCAGCTGCTGCTCCTGACTTGGGCACCAGAACAAGAAGACCATTCTCCTCTGGTGCATTTGTAAGTGATGCTTTGCCCGTCCTCAGGCTGCGCAAGTCTGAAATCAGATGGCAGCAGCCAGATCCAGATGTACACATGGAGAGCATTTCTACCAGTGCTCACTCTGGAAAGACCTGGGTGAAAAAGGAGGTCTGTACTTTCTTCTTTTTTTTTTTTTTTTTTTTTTTTTAATTAAAAAGGAAAAACTAAAGAAAACTATTCTGCCCTTGCAGTTTTATTAGAAGAACTATGCTCAAGTTTTTCCAGGTGATGGAGGCCTGTAAGAGGCCTTGTGATATTAAAGGTGTCTTTCTTCACCAGAGCCTTCCAAATGATTTGGCTGGGTCATGGCCAGTAACCAATTTAGAAAATTAATTTTCACCCAAATATTGCACATCTGGCTCTTGAAAGAATCCTTTATCCTTTTCAGGCTGTTACATACTGGAAAAGTCTCTGGCTTGGTCCAGCTATCTCTCTCCTAAATGAGTGTGCTTCAGGACCTGGCATGGGCTGAGGATCATCCTGGCTGCCCTCTTCTACAGGGCGAGACTGAAAAAGCCCAGACACGGTCTGTTCTCCGTCTGTTGGGAGGTGCAAGTCTCAGTTACACAAGCAGCCTCCCTGCCTGTCCCTTCTTTGTGCTTTGCTAGAGCAAAGCCCAATTGTAGTGAGAGATACTCACACAACTTACGCCCAACCTCTGTCTTCATCAGGGTCAGGGGCAGAAGGTTGTAAAGTTTGGGATACAGATGTCATGTTAAGCAAGGCAGCTTAAATAGCCTCACAAGAGAGAAAGGAAAAAGAGAAACCCGTGGAGTCTGTTTAACTAAAAGAGTTATCAATATAACATTCATTTCCATAAATATCTTGGTTTTGGTTGCCACGTTGGAAAAAACAGGCATTGCTCTGCATTGTTTGAAGCAGAAAAATAGAGGGGAAAATTATCATCATCACAACAGAAAAACAATCCTGCAACCACCTCCCCACACAATGCCAACAATAATGACATTTATATATTCCATCAATTACCATTTCCAACTCTGCTGCAGCTGTAGCTCTCAAGGACAGGACAGGCACACGCTTCGATGCATAATGCATGTACCTAGCAGCAAACGCGGGAACTGATCTGATGCTGCTGAAGCTTTAACTCAGGATGGCTTTAGCTCTGAATAAATTTTAATTAGACAAACACCTTTTTTCTGGCACTTAGGGGACTGCATGTGTCATCTCTTGATTAATCCTTCAAAACCTGAACCATTTTAACCAATTCCCACTCCTTGCAGTTACTGACACTGTGTACACAGTGTGCTGGGGAGCTACAGAGCAGTAAATGCTTTTCCTTTGTATTGGTGCCTGGGAAATATGATGATTTTCTGCAAGTCTTTTCACATCTGGTAGGAAAAATGTCACTGTTACAGAAAGCTGTTTCTCTAAGAGTTTAATTAAAAATTACATATGGCCTGAACTTTGGGAAGGGGGAGTGTTGGTGGATTATTGTTGACAATCACATCTTAATTTTTTACTTAACAAGCTCGTTATTCGTAAGAATATGGACTGAAGAGTCCAGATAAACAATTTTTATATTATGAGTAGTCTTCAGTTTATTAATTTTGACTCTTTTGTGCTTTACAGGTTACATGGTTAGTCAGTTCTTTAGCAAAGTATTTTTCTGCCCTCTGCCTGAATTACTGAAATACTTCACATAAGAGAACAACCAGAAACAAGTAACAATACCTCAGCTCTGCTCTGATTTTTCAGGTAAATGTTTACATTAAAATGTTACATTGCATCTTAAGGATTTTTTGGAAATTTTCATCAATACCTAGTATTATTTGATGACTCATACACCAAAATTATATTAATCTGCTAACATTGCTGTTTCTTCATTCACAATTAACACTAAGTTATCTATACGAGTTCTGAAAAATCTAGACTCAACAGTTGATGAAAACTGTGCGATAATCTAAAAGCATCCTTAAAATTAATTGCAGTGAAAAACTAAAAATGGGAAAATAACTTGATGAAAGGCCATCATTTTATTTTTCCAGGACTTCACCTCTCATTTGTCCCTAGGCTGGGAGAAAGAATAAGCTGCTGAGGAAACATAACTTTTGGCCATGATTTCAGCAGGTAGAAATTCATTACTCTGTTTACGTGTGACATACAGAGTTTGAAAAATACGAAAGACTACAGTTGCAATCTCTCTTTCTGTCCCTGTGTCCTACAGAGAGAGATGAGACAAGCAGCTTTGAGCAGATGTCTGACACTTGCACAGCTAAATCAAGGTGGCCCAACAAAGGAGGCACATCTAAAGTTAGGGCATCCACCAAGAACGCCCCCATCTCCTTTTTGTAAATTGAGGTTTCATTAGAAAAAAACAAGGCGGGGATTCTGAACAAGATATAGATGCTGATGCAGATACTAGATACCTATTGCAATAGCTCTCACAAGTGTAATACCATTAAGCAAAGAAGCAGATGCCTCCTATGCAATTTCTGCATAATATTTGGGGAAAGCCGTATGAAGTGCATACTGCAACAATCCAAAACATAGGCTGCAACAGAATGAGTACCTGCCTATAGTGCAAAGACTATACTGTATGTTTTCATATTTCCAGATTTTACAGTCTTGTATCGCCTTGAGTGTTTTTTTCTTGGCATTTTTTTGTTATTTAAAAAAAAAAAAAATACTCTCCCACTCATATGTTCTCTATCATTATTTGGCTGTTTGACAAGTATTTGCAGTATTTACCTTCTCTGGTTTACTCGCTCCTTCCGTCACTTCTTCTTCTTCCACTTCTTTTTCTTGCACATTCTCATTTTCATCAAGAAGTTTCATGGGTACCGGAGGGGGAAGCTCATCCTCTACATCTGGTGTGTTGTCAAGAGGGCTTTCTGAATTAGCACTTTGGCGGCTTTTTTTATTTCGGTCAACAGATGCGTATTCTGCTGATTCAATTCTGCACTCAGGAATCTGACTCTGACCTTCAGAAACAGTCAGTGAAGCCTTTGATTTGCTGTTACAGCTCTCTTCCATGCTGGCTACTGGTCCAACATCTTTAATTTCCTTCACAGTTTCATACAAGCAATCTTCAACTATGTTCTCCTGAGAGGAGCTGTCTTTCAAGACTTCATAAGGCCCTTCCATTCCAAGACCTTGATCACTTTCTGCATTTCTAGATGAGATTATGGTTTCCATGGTGTTGTTAGGGGGAATACTGGGTAGTTCCCGGCTCTGGTGACATTTTATAGACTTTCCAAGACTATCCTGCTGGTCTAGCAGATCAGAGACAGATGTCTGTACTTCTTCATAAGGCTGGATACAGGCAGTTGTACTGTCTTCAGAGAGCACTAGAGGAAAGTGCAAAGAAGTATTTAAAACAAATGCAGAACTATAAGGTGAGTGGGATTTGGTACTCTCTACATCACTTCAGTTTTACATCTCATTGGAAAGGATAAATGATACTAATGCCTGGAAATGTCTAGTGGCCATTATGCTTTTTGTTAGCAAAAGGTTTCAGTTACAGAGATTTCTGCACTCTACTGTTAAAATCTCTTTCTCACAACATCTTAAATACTCTGTGCACCCCCCAAGTCACATTATATAGCAACAGCATTCACAGTAAAAACAGGGGATGGGTGGGTAGGTGCAGGTGTGCGTGAGTGTTGAGCTGTAACTGGTTATATTGAATGCTTACAGACTGCTCAGTAGTCTCAGATGGGGAACATTGGTGGGAGGCCTCGAACCAAGTGCCTTTAAAAAAAGCCTTGTTAGATCTTCCTCTTTCCACTTCCCTATCCTTTGGAATCAAAAAGCAAAGCATTTTTGTTTCCTTCCTTCCCAGCCCTCACCTTGTTTAACATGCTGGCCAAATTCTCGTCTGAATCACACCTCGCTCAGCCCTGCTGCAGTCAGCCTCCCTCCACGCTACACCAGAAGCTCCTCACTGGAAGGCTATGCCATACTTCTCTTAGTCTCGCAGCACATAATGTAGGTTGACAACCTACTAACGAGCCAGCCATATGCACAAAAGAGAAGACTAGACTTCAGAAAGTGGTGTTAGGCAGAACGTGTTATTTTAAGTCCCAGAAGTGGGTCACGAGTCACTGTCACTAGAGGGTATTAGGGACTGAAATCTATGGGACTTCTCATCTTACAGTGCACACGTATGACATTTGCCTGCATTCAGGGATGCATATGCGGGCACATACGAGCATGTTTCAGGTAGTATATGGTATGTAACTTTATGTGACGCCATTTCTTTGAAATATCACTTCTGAATAGCTTTACTTTTCTTAGTACAGTCCCTATGGTACTCTCTCAGCAAAATCAACGCATTCTTCCATTTCCTTCAGTGTGTTTGACATGATGACATGAAGTGTTGCCGAAGCAATCGGTACCCTTGATTTGGTGGTTGTCATGGACATTGCTTTCTCTTGTGCTCAGGGCGTGCAGACTCGTGCAGTCAGCACCCACAGGAAGCCCTACCCTGACAGCAAAGCTCTGGGTGGATCTGGAGGTGTGAGATGGAAATTGCTGTCTGAATGGGAGATGGGAGGAGAAGAAAAGGAAAACATCACTCTCCATTCACTTGGCTCCTGCGTGCAAATGGGGAGTAATAAGTGGAATAGAAGGAAGGGTCCTATTGCATCCTGACTAGGACACACTGAGTCCCACTGCCCAGGATGGCTGCAGACCTCCTGAGGAACATCAGGAACCAGCCAGCAGAAGCTGGAACATGTTTTCCCCTTCTGGTGCTTGCTCTCAGGGATTTCTGTGCTATGCAGAGCACTGCCAGAGGCCCCAGCAAGCACCCACCCTGTTCAGCCCCGGGGTATAACCAGAAGTAATGACAGCTCACATTTCTGTTCTCCTGTGGTGATGGGTAGTGACAGAGAAGGGGTTGTCATATATAAGGGGTTGGCATAGATAAACACAATGCTGGCAGGTTGGGTAAAGAAAAAAATAAACAACATTTGATCTCATAGCCCTGTCTCTGCTCAAAAGGCCAGGAAAAACAGCAAAAGAAAACTATTAACAAAAAGAATGCATAAAGTATAAATAAGAAATGAAAGCACATTGGTTCCTGTTATTCAGAAGGGTTGTTATGCAGAGTGTAAGCTGAGTAGTATCAGACAGTCTGAAAACTGTCTGCTGGTTGACAGCAAACCTTTTAGTAGCAGCTTTGACAGCTGCATGTGTGGTGACTTGTGGCAAAGAGAAATGCTTCCCTTCTGCAGGGCTTTGTGCATCAAGTTCTTTGCTGAGCCACACACCTACACACGCAGCAAGCCAATGGATGGAAGCAGTGATTAGCTGCAAAAACAAAATTTAAAAATTCCTTTGGATACTTGTCTCTGAGGGGTAAGGATTGAATAGCTTAGCCTCTGGCTACACAGTGAGATGAGGGGGGTAGGAAAGGAGAAGCACAGCCCATGGTGTCGGTGCCTAGTGTGGAGACAACAGTTGGCTCCCAGAGGCTCTGAGCTGAGACCGCATTTATTTTTAGGTGCAGCTGAGTAAAATATTTTCCAGTGATACTTCACTGTGAATCATTTTAAGCATTCAGCAAAGCAAAGACTAAGGGAAAAAAAAGGAAGCCTGTTCACGTTATCTGTTTTCTAAAATACAAAAATACACGCGACAACCTCGGACAGCACAGGACTCTGACCCAAAGCTGTAGTCCCTGGAGGGGACCTGAAATATTTTCGCAGCCCCCAGAATTGAAGCCCCGAGGTGCAACTGCATTTTCTGGTCACATCCCAACTCCATAGCTGGCCAAGATTAGGGAAGATCACAGTCTTTGCCTGACGGCCTGGTCAATCTGCAGGTGTAGCTGGGTGGCGCAGAGGAGGACCTTAGCACCCTCCCAGTGTTGGCTGGCGTAGAGGACTGGGAGCTGGGGTGTAGGGCTGTGCCAGGGCACAGCCTGGCAGGGAAGCAGAGACACAGACTAAAACGCCAACATCTCCATGGGATGGGCTACTGACTTGCCAGGAAGGCAAATGTGCTCACCGCATTTTTTTAACTTGATCGCAAATTTTGTGTGAATTATGCGCTGTGCAAAGAGGACTGACTGTCCTCCAGAAAGCTGCCTGCCCGGCCACTGCCCTGGGATACAGCAGCTGATCTGGCGTCAGACCTCCAGAGGTGAGCAGAGGGAAACTCAGGGTATTCAGACAATGGCCCGACTGTGTGCTTGGAAAGCTGACAGCTAGAAACCTAAGACCTGAGGGATCAGCAGCGTGCAGCTAAGGTGGGAGCTGTGAGCAAGGGGGTGGCACCTGCTCGCTCACCCCACCCGCAGGGGCTGCGCGACTCACCCTCGCCATTGCTGAGTGCCCCGTTCTGGTCGCTGCTCGGAGGGGGCTCTGTAGCCGAACTTGTGATCGAGTGGCTGAACACCTCCTTGTCGGAAGGCTGCAAGGCAAATTAGCGAGATCTAATCACCGTTGGATCGGAATAGATGTTTGCATAAATAGATACCTGATGAACTTCATTCTGATCCTGGGAGCTCTGACTCACAGGTACGCGTTATCGGCAAGAGAGTCAAACCATGCCAACTATAATCAAAGATTTAGGTGCCTGTGTTTACAAATGTTAAAACTGAATAAATGCAAGTATGTCCAGAGCGATTTCCCTTCCAACTTTCGTGGTAATAGAAATCATGGCTTCAACCAGTGAGAAGACAGCAGCTGACAAACAGGTACAGTGGAGTTGTGCTGCAAATGCAGTGAAAGGCAGGAGATCTGGAGCGACAATGGTGGCAGAAAGAACACTGAGAAAGTGCAGATTATCAGGGTCTACACAAGTTCTCCTTCTCTTTCTCTTCTGCAAGTTTTAAAGTTTCCCTTGCTCAAGCATCTCCAAACTCCTGAGCTATTTTCCAACCTGCAATATTTTGCAAGGGGCTTAGTGCAAGCTAACCACAAGACAGACACAAGCTGCCAGAAATAAATACTTACCACATTCATCAGATTTTCATGATCTCCATTCTGATGTTTAGCCTTCTTTTCCCTTAATGAAAAAGAGGTATGAACTGTTACTACAGATTATGCTAATATACAAATTCCAGTTGTTAATAGACCTTACACATCTGCAGGGAGCAGAACTGTGATTCACAATAATATTGAAGATGGCATAACTGAAAATTATTACAGGGTCTGGTATGATCTCTATGTAAGGTCACCATCAAGGCAGGGCAGAGATGAACACCTCTGAAGACATAGAAAAACCACACACAATCCTTTTTCTTGTTCAGTGCAAGATTGCAGTAAGGAGTAACTGATAATAATAAAAATATTATTATCCTCAACTTAAACATATCTTAAATGTTTGGAGATACATGAGATGAATGTTTTGGTGACAGACTACCTTAAACTGTGCTAGTAAAAGGTGTTTATCCTGTGAAGAAGTAGAAAAAACCACAAAATCCAGCCTTCTCCCACGCAGGATTCTAGTTATAATTAACAATAAGCATGAGCAGTTTAAGAAGGCCTACAAATTTCATAGTAGCAGAGGCCTTGAACTTAATTTTAAAAAGAATCCTGCTTCACCAGTTACTTCACAGGACTCAAAAGTATGAATCGCATTTCCAGGTTTTACCATTTTGGAAATAGAGCTCTTATTCTGAAATACTGTAGTAAACCATGAGCTTGAAACAGTAATGGAATCATAGAATGTTTGGGGTTAGAAGGGACCTTAAAGATCATCTTGTTCCAACCTCCCTGCCATGGGCAGGGACATCTTCCACCTAGACCAGGTCACTCAAAGCCCCGTCCAACCTTCCAGGGAGGGGGCACCCACAGCTTCTCTGGGCAACCTCTGCCAGTGCCTCACTACCTTCACAGTAAAGAATTTCTCCCTTATATCTAATCTAAATCTGTCCTCTTTCTGTTTAAAAGCATCACCCCTCATCTTATCACTGCACTCCCTGATGAATAGTCCCTCCCCATCTTTCCTGTAGTCCCCCTTTAAGTACTGGAAAGCCACTACAAGGTCTTCCCAGATGAAAAGGCAAGTAAAAAGGAGAGAAAATATTGATGATATGAACTCTGTGCTGCTTCTGAAGTCTGCAATGCACCGTACCTCCCACATTAGCAACTTAAAATTCTACCTAACTGGTAAATAAGAAAACAGAGCAACTAAGTCTGCACCAGTGCAGAGCATGGTTAAAGTTTACATATACTTTATGTCCTCTCTGGAAGTTTTCTGACTCTGATGTTTTAGAAAGAGTAGATTTTGTTCATTTTTCCATGTCCCCAGCCATTTTTGAAGAGTAAGCTAGGAAGAAATTTTACATAATTGAATTTATGCATAAACAACCTGCCCTACAGAATGACCTGAAATAAAAGATACGGCGTCCAGACTAGCAACACAAGAATTTATTAAAGAGCATCATCAGATAGTTTCTGACAATGTGTCTCTGTAACTGCAAATAGGTACTCAGTGGTTTGACTATTTTAAAAACACCTTTCTAGAGATGTTTCAAGGACTAGAGTATTGCAAAACAAAACACGGTACCTAAATGCAATGTCTGTGGGCTATAAGGATTTTTCAAATAGGTTTTATACTTTTAAATACAGAAAAAAATACATATTTCTAGTATTTTTACACAAGTATCATAGGAAACAGTGATAAATAGGAAGATACTGAAATGTCACCTAACAGCTTACAAAAGCATTTCTCCTGAATCACATGACATTACAAGTTCCAATTTAAACTTTTTAGGGTTTCAACCAACTTCTGGGATCTGGTCTTGCCCATGACTGTTTTTCACAACGTGGGCATTAGAGAAATCCTGCTGAAAAACAGAACTTTCCACAGTAGACACACCTTATGCCAATATAGTGTATTTTATAGCTGCACAGCTTCCTCAATGCTCTGAATGCTGAACAGCTGAAAGAACACGCTCCTATAGGCATAAGGGTCCAAAACAAACACTTTGCTGTTGTACTGAATTATGGATAGTGTTGTTTTTTTCCCCCGTACACTTGGCTGATTGAGCTATGCTGTCAAAATGTAGAAATACGGACCAAAGCAGTCCTCCTCCTTTATCGTGAAGGGTCTGCCCAGTCTGCCCAGCTGGAAGGTCACCGTGGAATGCTCCAGGCTGCCCAGCTCCCCTGTGCAATCAGCAGGGCTCAGCTTACGTGTCATGAAGGGGCCTTGAAATGTGAATAAACAAAGTCAGTAGAAGTGCCCGTACTGGTGAAATCGAACCCTCTTATGGAGAAGAAAATAAAGATAAGGTATGAGTATAAGACATTAATTAGTATTAGCCATTTGATTCTTACTCGTTTTGGCTTGAACAGCAGAATCAAATTCATAGTCTTCAGGAATGGCCAAAGCAAAGCTGAAATACATAGAAATTGTTTTCGTTTCTTTTTACCTATATCCTTTTTGGTCCTGTTCAGCCCACCTAATTTTCTCAGTTTCAGGGTAGCAGTGTGATCTGCTAAGAGTCAGTGTCTGCCTGCACTGCAGGCTTCAGCTGAGGAGAGAGCACCTAGCAAACACAACAGTGCTTTTCCTTCACAGCAAAAGAAAAAAACAGTATTTAGAATGAACAGAAATGTTCAAATTTAGGTTTGCTCTGAAAACAGGCTTTTTACCATGCTTTATTTATTTATGCTTGTACCTAAGTTCCCAGTATGTATTGCTAGCTAGTTATTAGTGAAGCTATTTCAATCCTCACACTATTTGACTCAAAAACTGTTACTGCCTGCTAAACTCCTGAGCCTTACCTCTTGCAGCTGGAGCAGAGGAAGATGAGGAAGGTGAGGAAGAGGAGTGTTGTCATGGCTGCCAAACTTCCCCACAGGATGACGTGGACCTGTCCACTGCCTAAGAAACCACCTTCTGGCCCCATGGTACTGAGCAGGAGCTGAAGTCACTTGGAGATGAAGAGATTATTCCTTGGAGAAGGCTGGCATCTGTGCTGCGTGCACCTTCTGTTTCTGCAGAAAGAGAAACACTATTAAAGGTTAATATAAGTTTTTAAGCTAATGCATCTTAAACATGCCATGTAAATGGTATTTATGATATATAAGCTTTGGTATACAATATATTATAAAATTTTATACATATTTTTAATGTAAAACATTGTTGACATGGCAAAATTAAAAGGAAGTTTTTCATTCTGCACAGCTGGAGGTATCAATTTCTCTGTAATTTAGAAATAGGCTATGTAAAGTCTATTTACAGGCTTTCAGCCAGACTTCAAGATTGATAAACGCTGAAATAGAGTATAATGGCTAAGAAATGAGCAGTTATCTTTTGGAAATGAAAAAGTAGCCCAAGGTTGAATGCTATCAAAGCCACTAGGACTTACATTTAATTTTACGCATATATTTTCATAAGTGACTTATTTATGCACATTTTTTTGTTTGTTTTGCAGCAGAAACACACTTTGTAATAGCAAATTCAATTAGGTACTAATATATCTATATAAAAAAACCCACATCACCATTTTGTATTAAAATCTTATGAGAAAAAGGATTAATTTCATGAAAAAGGCCATGCACATCAAATGAAATCTGTGACTGAGTAGCTCTTACATAAAATGGGGCCATTGGTTTCTACCATGCAGGATCAGACTTCCGGACACCTTCCAAGAAGAACCAATTCTTACTAATTTATCCATGGTGGATAAAAGCTTTTTTTTTTTTTCTTTTAGATATTAATGGCATTGAAATGGCAAGAAACAAAAAAAAAAAAAGATGGAAGAAGTTGCTGATCCTGGAAAGGCAAACTTCAAAGTGTAGTTAAATATTTCTAGTTTGGCCAAGTTGTAAGAAAGCCAGATAATCTGTAACTTCTCCAAACCCATAAATACACAGGATGGGAAGAGTAGGTGTCACACACCTTGCCAAAGCACAGGTATATCTTACTGACACCAAAAAGTAACTGCTTTTTGGGGTGACCACTGCCAAGGAATGTGCCTCTGTGGTTATCTTGGTAGAGCTTGAAAAATTAAACATTTAAAAGCAATGGCAGACCACTGTAAAAATTATGTATATTGCAGATGTGAATCTGATACAGCCCTGCCTCATCCCTGTTTTAAAGTAAAAAAATGGGGTTATTTCTACACTGAATCACAGTCATATCACTGTGAAATTGAGAGACCTTAAGAGAAACGGAATCAGATTTAGCCAAGAGAAAATCTGGTGTAATGCCCACAGAGACCTCTCTGATGAGGTGCAAGAGCACCATGCATCGGGATGGATTCCTGTAGAGGTGATAGACTGTCTTCATTTAGAAAACACTACAAAGTACACTGCACTGGCTGCCTTAACTAGCTCCAAAACTTTGTTAAGTGTTTTGAATATAAAGTATTTTTCTTTTCAACTTTTATTTTTTCTGAAATTTAAGACATTTTCTGCCCTGTTAAAGCTTATAAAAAATATTCTTAAGAGATCTTCTACCTTATTTTGTCTCATCCTTTTGCATAATTTTCTTCCTTCCTCGGAAGAGAAGGATGAAATGAAAATGAATGTGAGAAAAATGAAAACTGAGTGAAATATTCTTTCAGCATTTTTGTTGTTTTCTTCCTTAGTTTTCCCAAGAAATAAAAAGAGAATGCAAATGATAAAGAAACCTTTTTTTTTTTTTCTTTCCCCAAATATTGGGCAAAGAAAAATAAAAGAAAAAGAATAGGGATTTCAAAATATTTTTCTTTTTTCTTCAAACAGAATCACATTTATTTTTTTTAAAGCAGACACAAAGTTATCTTGAAATATATTATTTAAATTATTTCTAAGTTCATTATTTTATACCTGCTCTGAAGAACAGTATTACACTCCTCTCAGAAGACCAAGTAATGTACCAGAAGCTAATGCGGTAGGAAAAGTTATTCTTTTATTCTAAACATATATTCTTAAGGCTGCTGGCCTTTAAATAAAGATAATATTTGAGCTAAGGAAAGCTAAGGATGCATGGGGAGCAGCCCCATAGAAAAGCTGCATCTTTGAAGACTTCAGTACAGAGTTAGGAAGTGTTGGGATGAGCAGAGCGGATGGAGTTGAGACTGAGCTTAAAAAGGAGTGAGATCAGAGGGAGAGAGTCGAGAGAGACCTACGTGTGAATGTCAGGGGTGAAGTGCAAGATCGAAGCTAGACGTGAGACATCCCACCAGGCACAAGCCAAATGGAGCAAAGAGAATGACCAAGGACAGAAGATGCAGTTAATCTACAGCAAAAGAGCAAGAAATCAGATACCAAAGCTTTGACTGTAGGTTGAAAGAAAGAGGTCAGAAAAGGTTGGAAAAGTACAGTGGCACTTGAACCAGGGGAGGCAACTGCTGAAGACACCAGTTACCTGTGCAAGCATAATAGAGTAATAAATTGGAACAGATTGACAACAGATGAAGCCCTGCATGAGGGAAGCTGAGCAGGCAAGATGTGACTAGCAACCCCTCTCAGCTACTTGAACAGCAAGAGTTTGGCATAAGTGCTAGAGGACCTAGAATCTGCTCAGCATACAAGACAACCAGAAGTAAATATAAATACAATACAAAAAAAGCATGCCTACATTCACCCTCTGTGAACCCTTCTCACAAAGTGCCATCTGAGGGCTTACTCCTACTCTTGAATGCCTCCCAAACAATGAGGCTGAAATAGGATTCACTCGGGCAGTGGTGCCTTTTACACAGGAGAGCTGCTGAAATACTTGAAGCTGGACAAGTACCCTTCAGCTGCCCTGACCAGCCCTGGACAGAAACCTGGCAGAGAGATACACGGAAAATACAACTGCCTAGACTCCCTCTGCTTCCGCTTAGTGAATGCCTGGACACTAAAATGTTAATGTATGCCTAAGAGAATGGACTTCGTAGCTGCTTCAGAGGGTAGCTTTAAAGAGAAATTTATTTGCAATCATAACTATAGAACAACACGCAGCTAATTTCAAAGAGCTCTTAGCTGAGATGGTTAACTCCTGCTTTTACAATGAAAAGTGATATTGTGCTGCCCTCTGGTGAATCTCTCCATTCGGGGACGGGGTTTTGTGGCTCTTGCCAGGGTTATTCAGAGCTGAATGCAAACCTTGCTGGTAAAGATGGAGCTGGCACTGGGTCTTTCATTTGATGGGCTTAAAAAATGTCTTACCTCCACCCCTGGAAGAGTTCCAGACTTGCATAGTTTAACCTTGCAGAGAGACACCGCTGAGACAGAATAACAGTCAATTCTGTTGGGTCAACAGTCAACCAAGAACTGCTGGGTTTTATTTATTTATTTATTTATTTATTTATCTATTTATATTATTTATTTTTTGGTAAGTGATGATCTGTTTAAAATAAAGATTTCTTTGTTGTACCCTTTCCACAGAAATCTCCACATAAGTTGCTGGTGATGCCAAACTATACAAATGAGTAATAGAGAGAGGCCTGGAATACCTGAATAAGAAAAATGGTTATTTCATCTAAGGAAAAATGCAAGCCACAGTTCGTGTTCACCTATCAAAGCCATTATCAGTTCAGAAAACCAATCCTTACACTATAGTGAATAAAATTTCTCCTTCTTGTGGCAACCTTCTCTTGCTTTTTAGACATCAATATTTGCCATTAGTGGAACCTATATGGCAAATAATACCCACAGCCATCTCCTCCAAATGGTACTTAAATGCGCAATTACATTTACAATTTCAAAAAGAAGGATATTTCATTTCATGACCTGCACTTTCATGGTGAATAATGTCTTATTTTTCCTTACAGCTGTTGCGGGAATAAAGCAGAGCTGAGGCAGTTCAGCCCGAGTTGGTGATGATGGGAGTGCAGGACATGCAAGTGCACATTTGCTGCCAAACTGAAGGATAAAAAACTGTATCTAGGTTGAAGCAGTTTTGTGTGTAAGATACAGGGTGCAATTTTAGGGACCACGTGGAGTGACAATTTCAACTAATCAGGAAAAGCTTGGACTGAGATCTGAACTCCTCGGAAGCCTGGGAATGGACAGATTCCAGCGTGCTTTGGGACCAGGATCTCACCTGGGTTTTCTGAGCAAAGACCCACCCAAGCGTACGGCGAAACGCACTGGGGACGCGCTTTGTGGGAGGCAGACGCCATGCCTGGGAGGCCCAGCAAGAGATGGCAGCGTGTCCTCCTCCCACCGCCCTCCCCTTGGCTTCTGGGTTTATAACCATTCGTTTCATGTCCTGCTGCAAACCACACTCAGCCCACGCTTTCCAGAGGGGAAAGAGTGGGAAAAGCCGATGGCTTCACCCCTCTGCTTTTCTTAATGAATTATAGAGGGAGCATAGGCAAGGGGAGAAATTGTTTTGACAACTGAGTGACTTTGAATGTGAGAAGCCAAATACGACAGGACAGGAGAGATTCGGGGAGGGCTGCAGGATCGCGACTCCCTGTCCTGGGCTGTCAGGCTGGATTCGGCTAACCCGGGCACTTCACAGGAGCTTCACGTGCTCGCCTCTGTGCTGAGCTTCGGTTACAGGGCTCCTCCTTGGACTGCTCCGTCTCCTACTGCCCTCTTCTCCCTCCCACTCCTCCTGTTCCCAGTGCTTTCAGTTATCTGCTGCTAAACTGCAAAGCAGATCCATCAGATCACCAGGTTTGGAAGATCCCCCCCACCCCCACAGTTCAAAACTTAGAGGGAGAGGGGAGAGTGGGGAAGAAGGTCATCATTTTTAAAGGAGATTTTTATTGGTCTGGTAGAAATCCCTGAGGGACCTGCGTTAAGTCAGAAAACGGTGAAGGACAAGATATGTGGAACCATGAACTAAGACAGGAGCTGACAAATATGAAACTAATGTCCTGTCATCTACACCCAGCTGCAAACACTGTCATTCAAACACAAAAATGGAACAGAAACTTGGGCTACAACAAACAGGCAGCGGCAGAAACAGTCTGCAGGTGCAAGTAGCATCTGTGGATGCTGATCCTTTTATCTTCTGTTCCTCCAAATCAGAGAATGGTTTGGTTTGGAAGGGATCTTAAAGACCATCTAGTTCCAACCCCCAAATACTGAAAGCAGACTTTATGAGGCTAGAGTCCTACAGGAGACCTAATGAGGTCCTGTTACCTTACTCCCTCTCCAGAAAACTCCCTCTGCAAGTTCAGACCCAGCTCACGCATCAGCGGGTGCAGTGTATCTCCAAGTACCCAAAGACTGAGCATGTCCCTTGTACATGACAACCTCCGGTCACCCTAAAGAAAACTCCTGAAGGAAGGCAGTCCATTACCACAACTCCTGCGCTAATCAAGAGTTCACACCAAACTACACACTTGATTTAGAGAAGAGGGAGGACATGGCAGATGCGCTTTACTCAATCCAGAACTGTTTCCATGTCAGGACTGTTCTCTGCATCCATGGAAACACCATGCGGCTGGTTGGGAAATGACATTTGTGCTCCTGGCATGAGCTTAAGTATTGCACTATGGTGAAATGGGTTAAAATGAACTTAAAGCACCCTTCCTTCACCCAAATAGACTTTCTCTAAACCTCTTGATTTTAAATTGAAACTATTTTGTGACCTTTCCCACCATGTGGCCTCACCATGTTTTAATGCCAGAGGGTCTGAAGGCAGCTCCTGATTGTCTCCTTTCTGTAGCTTGCCAGAGCTGGTGGATTCCTTACAGCATAACCTGATATGGCTTTACACCCAAATTTTGTTACACCATCAGGGCTACATTTGTCCTTGTGTAGGCAAAGTACCTGGGGCAAACTTTTCACAGGTATCTCCTACTGCAGGTCCTGGTTTGGAGCCAGCCTGCAGAAGTTAATAAAAGTTGTGCTCTAAACATTAAGGTTATATCCATAGCAGTAAATTAAACATGTTGGGGATAACTATTGTGTACTGCAGCCTGTTGGCATGGTACAGCCCAAGCCCATACTGTTAAACTTTCTTATGCTCCACAGCATGATAGTTGTATCCAAATTGTCTTCCAGGAGTGGTCCCTGACCAGAGCTAACTCCTGAGATGTGCTTGGGATTAGTTGGGGAAAAAAACATTTTACTGAAGCCAAAATTATGCTTCAGGCTGTTCTAACCTGGTAAAACTGGATCCTTTGTATCTCAGACTGAGAATCTGAAAACAGTGGGTCCTTTTGACCTCAAACCCTTTGTGCCAGAGCTCCTTCTCCCAGTACTCTTCAACCACGGGACGTGACCAGCTTTCTACCCACTCCTGCTCCTCTCACCAGCTCCCAGCTCCTGTCTCTCTCCCAGTTCACACTTCTGTTTGCTGCCTGGGGCAAATACCCCTGCTACAGTTGACAAAACTGTATCAAGATATCAAAATAGCAATAAGCATGTATGAGTACTTAATAACTACAAAGATGCTGACATTTTGTCAAAAAGAGAAAATTCAGATAATTCTCAGGCATTGCTATATTATCATAGATGATGCCATGGAACAGCCTGAATCCACAAACATTATCCCTGCTTTAAATGGGTGCTAGATGCATAAGAGCAATTGCTTCTGGAGACAACAGGTAACGAGACTGCTGTCTGGACTGAGATCCTGCTTGGCAGAACCTCTCCTAACACCACAGTGCCACCAGAATCAAGACTGAGAAGTTTCTCCAAATGCACCGTAAAAAAGTTGTAAGACCAATTTATGTTACTGTTTCTGCATCTGCGTTGCCTTGTTTTGGCTTCCAGCTGTTTATATGTAGATCCAGTACTGAACCACAGATACCTTAAGAACAAGATCAACTTTGTCATGCAGTACCTACTGCAGTTCACTTTCGGGGTTCCTGTGCACTAAATCAGGACAAGTCCTTTCCTACAACAGACTGAATCTCTACTGATGCAGTTGTGTTTTGAGCTGTTCAGCTTGGCAGCACCCATTTAACGAGAACAGTTAAAGGCAGACACATCTTATTCCAAGCAGTGAAGAACTGCTGCAGGAGGCCAGATGTGCACATAATTAAGGTCTGGTCCTGAAAGCCTGATGCTGGAAGGAATTACTGACATGGACTGTGCTGCTGTTGCAGGCTGTCATCAGACAAGCCTTGCAGAGACTGTGCATGCTGTAAGCCTTCAAAATAGTTCATGTTTCTGCTTTGTGAGGCAGCAGACTAATGAGGTTCTGATCTAATTCCCCACTGTATCTACTTTTACAGAAATCATAGCTGGCTTATCAAAGGATGTGTGTGCTTTATAATGCAAAACCAGATCTCAGACAAAACTGAACAGTCCCAAACCACTGGTCACTTTTAACCCCTTCTAAGTCTTAACATCTTCTAAAGAGAAACCAGGTCTCTCTGAAACCATCTATCTGTGCCATTGCAGAAAAACTAAAAAAGGCTTTTGCAGCAGTAAATGCTGACCTACACTGCAGTCTGCATTCATACTCCAATCGAACACATTCATGCTTTGTCAGACCACGTCACCTCAAGATCAACATATTCAAAGTTGACCTGACCTCCTTCCATGCTTTCCTCTCTATTCTTACTAGAATTTTAGCAATTCCACACAAGTCTGCATCGTAGGCTGCCTCTCCTCCTCAGAAAGACATTTGTCAAGTGGGAAGAATCCAGACAGTAGTAGGAACAATTAAAGATGTGAATTCAAGAGCTTGCTTCAAGGCAATGGAGTAGTTTCTATTAAAATGGTGGAGACTTTTAGAAAATAAGGGACGTCACTAGTGAGGTTTTCTTAGCAGACCATAAAACTGGACTTTCAAAGGAAAGTGAGCATAATTGCATGTGAACATGATTATGTCCCAGTGAAACACAGTCTGCATCTTGGGGTTAATACATGTCCATAATTATGTACCTAACTTGTCACATAGCTAGCACATTTATTTCCCACATTCACAGAGTCTGCTCACAAATCTCCACCAAAGGTATCTTCCATCAGGTCCTGAGCAAACAGTTTTTCAAACTAATAACTGAAAGCTCACAAATCCATTCCATGGTGAGCAGTAACACTGCCCCCATTTCACCACCAGCAGTACAAAACCTCCTAGCACAAGCAGGGAAGAGCAGAGCGCGGGGCGCAGCTTGCAAACGCAGAGCACCGGCTGGGCTTGGCCAGCTGCTGAGGAAGAACCCGATAATGAAGCCTCTGTGAAACAGCTCCTAGGAACACCACCACATATTTTCCCCAGGCTTTAGCAGCCAAATAATGACTGTCTTGAATGCGACAGCAGAAAAGCTTTATCTGATGAGTGACCATGCCAAAGATTACAGCTTAATCGTAGCATATTATTCTCTTTCCCACACCCCCACAATATCCCATATTGCTTTCTGGCTGCAGTGAGGTAATTAGACCATGATTACTGCATACTTTAGAGCATATAGAAATGAAAGCTGTCTTTGTGAAGTGTTTTCCAGCTCTGACACAACTACTCCTGATAGCTTTGCTGTTCCTGGAACTAGATGCTATTTCATATTAAACACAGCCTGTTTATAACTGCGCTTTGCTGTTGATATAATTCTACCATGCCAAGTCCCCTTTCAGTCTTTGCAGTGCAACAACATTTTGAGCAACCTTTTTGCAAACTCATGCAATAATAATGGAAACAGAAATTCCCCCAAACCGGGGAAGTGGGTGCACACAGAGATTGCCTCTGTCATCTGGTCTAAAAGACCTCTAAAATCCACGGCAACTATACTTGTTTTCAAACTGGTGTTTGAATCAGGCCCATGAAACACAACAGATTGATAGTACTTTTCCAGAGGCTACTTCCAATTTCCAAAGGACCATGAACTTATAAAAATACAGAAGATTGCAAAATATGCAGCAGCAAAACACAATGCTCTGATTATCCCCAATGAAATGCTGCTGAGGAAGAAGGTTTTTTTAGAAAAAAAAACAAGACTCCTACGTAGAGCTGGATTCAACTTCTGTATGTTTACATCTCAAAAAACAAGCATCTGTTCACCCAGATGCTATCTATGGGATCCCACCTGAGAGATCTCACCTCTGTTCTCATTTCTGTTCTCATCACAGGAGAAGACTAAATGACTTCCACTGATAGTTAACTTTTAGATTGCTAAAATTTTAGTACTTGCAGTGAGATTAACTCTACCTAAACTGAGACATTTGAAAAATGCCTTGTATCCAACTGTCAGGATGTTACAGTCTTTTAATGTGTATTGAGATGCCCAAAATGAAGCACACCAAAATCATTCCAATTCTGAAAAACCTCATCAAAAGAATTTTAAATATAAAAAGCCCAGATTACTCAGTGTCAACACTAGTATATCATCTACAGATACAAAACTCTTGAAGACAGGAGTGTTCCAGGGAAGCTAAGTGGTGGTCCTTGGAGGTAGAGCATAAATTACATCAGAAGGACCTTTTATATTTAAGATTAAATAATCTTGAAGCAAAAGGAATCAGTGAGAACTGAGCTGTGTAATATTCTACAGCAAGAGAGGCAGCAGTCAGTCATTTAACTTAGCAACAGACCAATTATAAGAAAAAAGTGTTCATCTCGTGATATACTTTGTAAAGATGAAGAGCTATTTCAAGCTCAGATTTCTCGTTACTCACTCCAATTGATTCAGTAAAGTGACTGTTAACTTTTTAGCATTAGAAATGTCAACTTTTCTTAAATATTTGATGCATATATGTAGAGCAGTCTTCATCGCTAGAGATAGTCCCTGTCCTGAAGAGTTTACATTTTATCTAGGTAAGACTGAGGCAGCATGTGAGAGAATCTCTGCGTAAATAACTTCTTTTTCATGAAACAAATGTCCAAGACAGAGAAGAATTTGCCGATTTTTGAGGAACTATTCAGCAGAGATAAGAACCGATACCAGGTACCTGGTGTCCCCTGGCAGTGCCACATCTACGTGACCTTCCTTTTCCCCTTCAAGTTGGAAACACAGCCATGTGGTTCTTGAGGGGAGATGCTGCCTCAGCTTCAGTCATCTAAAAATAATCTAAACTGGCTGCCTGTATGCTTGCCTGGTCAGTGAAGACTAAGTTCTGCCTGTGGAGAGAGGGGTACCTTCAAAGGTAGAAGAGATTAGGTATGAACTTCAAAGCTGGACATACATAGTCTTCTCTTATTGATCAGTGAACTTTCAGACAGCTAGAATTAGGAGAGGATATAAGTCACAGACAAAAGCAGGGGATGTTAATGGGTGGTGACCCTCTGGGAAAGGCGATATACAACAGACATGGTTCGAATTCTTGTCTTCAGATGCACTCCTTTGAGTTGACGTTCTTAGTTGACACAACAGAATGGAAAACACAGCTAAGCCTTTGTGCAGTGGGAGCTGCACTGATAGACCAGGTCTTTTCATGACCATAATGTTGCACCATTTCATTGCAATCTCCCTCCAAGACTAGCATTATCATGTAATTTTGCACTTTCAATTGGGAGCAGAGCAGGGGCAAATGAAAACACCTCTTGCTTGGTACAGTCCAGCCTATCCTGCAGCTTCATCTACCCCCTGAGGCACTGGTGTTGCCCCACCTGATAGTTGGAGCAAAGTGGGGTAATGAGACAAAATAAATCCAACTGTTTCTTGCCCCCCACACTAACATCCTGGCACGTGGTACATTGTATCTGCCTGCTCTCCCGCTGTGGAGAGGGAAATACAAATCTCAGGTCTTGATCCTGATGGACTGAGGCAGTAGAAGCTAATGAGAGGTCCTGTGGGAATGATCTATGAGCCGGGTTCCCCACACACACACCCAAACCCCTCACTCCCTCATCATGACACACAGAAAATATCATTATAAGATCTAATGAACTGCAACTAATGTAATTCTGAACAACTTCACAGCTAATGAAAACCAGGTCTTCCCCTTCTTGATTTAATTGAGATGTTTCGTTCATACTCTGTGGAAAATAAACCCTCCATAAAGCTATGTATGAATAAATCCATAAAGATATGCATTTACATATCCAAGATATGCAGTTGCCTGTCACAGTTTTGGGCTCTTTCTCCTGACTGCTGGATATTTAATGGTAGGAAACTATCTGTGAAGGGAAATGGACTTCAGAAAATAAATACTTTCTCATGTTGTTTCAAGGGAAATCTCCAGCCTGAATGTCATCTACTATCGTTTTGCAATCTGAACTTGGTATAAACAGCACATTTCCTCAACATGAATAAATCATGATCCCTAATAAAAATACACCCCTCTTGCACCTAAGCAAGAGTCAGAAGACAGAATTTAGCCTGTAGCTTTTAAACTTGAATTTGTTGAATAACAAATGACTTAAAAACCCCCCTTTTTTCCTCTTCCTCCAGTCTGTTCTTTTTGATGCCTGTTGGTATCAGTTTTTCTACAATTTAAGCATCACTAATGCTGCGAGACTTCCGCTGCCTCTGTGCTTTCCCATGTTACTATCATTGGCACTATTTTAGCAGGAAGCACTACAATATGGATAGCACTGCAGGGAGAAGGATAAATACATCATGCCTGCTGCAAGAAGCTTTGCTACTACTTTGAGTTAAGAGCTGCCAAAGCATGATGACAGAGATGCAATTGCTGGTAGGCAGGACAAGCAGAGCATCACATCACTTCACACAATCAATAACCAGCCTGGCTCTTCTTATTCCAGCTTTCAGTTTTGTGCTGACCCAAATCATTACTTTCTCCCTACAGACCTTGGTCCTGTTAAGGTTTTGAAGGAGAAGAGTAAGATTGGAATTTGATGAAAACCAATACTGGATACAGGATAACTGCTCTCCAGGGACAAGAGAGACAGTCAGAACATACCAGGTAAGAAAAAGAACAGTCTTACACAGGTGATGTATGAGGGGAAGAGCAGACAGCAAGCTTGAAACCTTTGTACAATAGGTCAGTAGTAAGCATGTCTCATTCACACAGCAGCCAAGAAGAGTCTTTCAGCTGAGCAGATGTTGACCACAGCATGCACACACAGACACACACACATACACGTGCACCAGAAGCCTCAGCCCACATCCACGTGCACACACACCACAAAGGCAGCTACTGCCTCCACCCCTGCATGACCAAGAAGCCTCCACCTCTGTCACTGACTCCTCTGGTACCTTCACCCACCCTCTGCCACCTACAAAGACTCTTTCCTCCTTCCACAGCTGCCTTCTCTGCCTTTCTGGAGGCCACGCCGGTGCTGCCACAGCTCACCTCTGCCGCATGGCTCCATGACCTGCCACCAGTTCTCCACCCATCTCAAGGCTTGGTCCTTCTACCAGGGCACTGCCACCCTTGCCACTAGCTGAGTATTTCTCACCCAGGGCAACATTTTTGTTTTAGCACTTTTTTCCCCCTTGAATTACTTTTCTGTAATAATATACCAATCAAACATACTCACACAAACTCATTATAAAATTACCAGTACTGATATCAACATCTATTGATTAGTTTGGTTATGGCCTATTAATATTAGGATGCCTGAGTGGCGAGAAAAGGCAGGACGTGTTAGAAATACAAAGGTCCAATGAGAAGAAATACATGAAAACACTCTCTCAGAAAGAGAATGAAATGATAGGAATGAAATAATAGGACTGGTTACCTAAAATGTGATAAATAACATTAAGTAACATAGAAGACACAAACATATATGTGATGAGATGTCAGCTCAAGAACGTATACAGCTACAATATACCCCCCCTGTTCCTCCAGCAATTTCAACAGCTAGTTACGTTTTACAATTTACCATTACATCACTGTTAAAATGTTCTGTTCAGGTCTTATTTTCCATCACCAAGCAGTCTGGATTTCATCTGCTTTATCTTTATTCTTTGAGAAACTTGCCATGCTCAGGCTTGCTGTAATACCCTCCTGAACGTGGCTCATTTTAAAGGATAACCTAACACTATATCATGAACAAACCTCTTTTTATCCTTTTCCATTGCTTAGGGAGACAGTTTTACTGTAAAGCAATCAGATTCTGCAGAAGGCAACAGTTTAATGGGACAGTTTTCAAAGAAACCATTCACAAATCAAGAGGGTGACCATTAGTTATTGAAAACTGAAACACAGGTTAATTTGATAGCAGAAATAGTAAATTAATTTTTCTTTTTGTTGAAAGATTTTTTTGACTACAATGAACAGCTAGCTAACTGCCTGAAGAGCAAAGGTAATCCAGCTCTGCATTTACTTGGACGTAATATCAAACTGATGTGATACTTTCAGAAAAACAACCATGCCATCCTGTAAAAGAATCCTTTTCAAATTTTCAGCTGACTTGTTACACATGACTGTAGACCTTATTTTGGGGCAGCTGCTAAACTACTTTCTTTGCTATGTATTCCCATGAGTTATTCAACTAACAGGAGAAATATAAGACTTGAGTTTGGCTAGAAGAAAGCAAAAACAACAGAAAGACTCATCACTCTTGAAACCCAGTTTCAAAAGTCGAAAAATAGCAGAAGGGAGCTAACAGATATTATGTGGGCAAAAATGAGAACCAGATTGGTGAAGGAGAATTTATTCTCAAAAAAATCCCTCATTTTGGAATGGTTACACACAGGCATGCACTGACCCAAATAGACCATGGCTCCTATCATTCACTAGTGCATGTAAACAGATAAAATGCTGATGTGCACCAAAAAGGTTTTGGAAAAAAAAAAAGTAAGTAAAATCTGCACGGAAACTGCCAAAAAAAGAAAAAGCACAGCAGATGGTACACAACTGCTAACAGGCAAAGACAGCACTGCTGGCAAACACAGGTGAAGCAAAGGCAAAGCAACAAAATGATGATAGAAAATTCCAGCCCAAACGGATGGAGAAAACAAGCCAGGTACCATAGAATACCTACTGTTGTTTCAGAGGATGGTCGCTTGACCCATTTTAGGATGCCCAACTTATTCCACTGTGTGGGTGCTGCCCAGTGATCAAGCCTCAGGGCCACTGATTTCTCCCTGGTGCAGCTTTCTGACTTGGCTTGATTGCCCAGATTGCTGTTCTGTGGCTCTGCAGATGAGGCTGGAGGGTTGGGAGACCACAGGTCAAACCCACAGCATGTCTCACCAGCTGAGTTACAGAGCACAGCAGAGCAGTAACATGGGCAGCAACTACAGTTTTCTCTCTTTTCTTCCTTTTAGCCCTTCCCTAGTTTTTCCATTTCCCACCACCAGAGTCCCAGGAGGCACTGCAGGTTCAGTGAAATGTCACATGTGACAGGATGGGTAGGAGTCAACCACCCATCATGAGATGTGTGAGATACCCACGTGTGTCTATGTGTGAATGATGCATCTGAGCCTCCTGCATTCCCAAGGGTTACGATGCAATGGAGCCTCACAAGGAATGCAGCTGACCAGCCCCCGGCGATGCCATTTAGTTGCCTAAACACTGGCAGCTGGGACCACTTGAGTTGCCTGAGGACATCCTGGATGTCTATGGAGATATGTCCACGGAGATGGAAAACTTGATGCAGGAACTGCAGGAGATTTGTGCCCTTCTGGAGTGGCAGGTGGCATTTAAAACAGCATTTAATGCCCTCTCTTTAGGCAGATGAAACCTGCATCTGGATGTGGTTGGCCGACATGAAACAGGACCTACAGAAGACTCTCATACTTCTCAAATAGTGATCAGGGACTATAAGAAATGTCCCAGGGCATCTCAAGTGGCATCAGCTTCTAGGAGGGCAGCTGTAGGAGACTCTGGTTGCCACTGACTATAACCGGGCTTGAAGGTGCCTTGCAGGTACTTGTCTAAATTTAGGATTTTTCATTTGCAGTTGAATCTCATACCAGTAACGTCTTGCTTGTTACACAGATGAAAGCATCTTCCTCTACAATCATTTCCTACATAAGGCTGAATGTTCTTAGCACTCAACCTTCTCAGAAAGCCTTAAGGATTTATGCAGGGATGAAACATTTTAGTCTAATATCAGAACACTCTTCTCCAGGCAGAACAATGCCAGAGCATCACACTCCTGCCAGCTGGCAGGACAAAAAAAAATGAATGTCCAGATTTTCAGAAATGTTCACTACCACAGACCCTATAGTGTTTAATTATGTGATGATGCTTAGGACTCTGGGTAGAGAAGAAAACAAGCAAATAAAACCACATGAATCTGGTCATCATATGAATATTTAAGACCCCTCTACTAGAGAATCAATGTGGGGCCTCATATCAGCATCGCATTAAACATCTCTATGCAGCTACAGAATGCAAGTGTAAGCATAAGATTAGCAAACAACCTCTGAAAGACCCATATTCAGGGGAAAAATAATAAAGTTCTTCTCCCTTCATGAGCATTTTTAAACAAAGTGTTAATTTCCCTGTAATTTTTCCCCATTAAAATTTTATGTTACTGCAAAGAGATAGGTATGCAGGGAACTTCTGGTCCAATTCTGTTCCCATTTGCTCTCGTATAATAACTGCAGGCAGAACAGTGTCCTCGCTGTGGGATTACGTGAAACTTGAGCTATCTTTTCATTTAATGCAACATTAATATACACATCTACATGCTAAAATATTAAATCTGCATTAGAGGCAACTATTTGCCCAACTAATTTACATGAAAGTAGAATAAATAATAAAGCCTTTTATTATCCAATTAAAGAGACCATCAACATTTAGAAAGTTACAAGAACACGCAGACACCTTAAGAAAAATACAAAAGCATTCTTGCTGCAACAGAAAGTTTCCAGGCATTTCAAAAACTGTAAGTCAAGTCATAGACTTCTTTTGCAGGCTATTCTTTCTTTGTCTTTAACACTGGTATTCTTCTATGAAAAATAGCTCAGTGTCCTGCAGCTAATGCTCAGCATTAGTTACTATTTTGTGAAAGCTGAAACTAAAATGTCAGCCTTCAGTGTAAATCTGCTGAGATTGAGTCTCTTCACAGAGTAAATCTATTATACTTCAGCAAATAGATGGGATATAAATAAAGTAGGAGCTCTGCAGAGTTTAAAACAGGAATTGCCACTGTATTAACAGGCTTATGGCAATGTTACTTAGAAGTATTTGTTTTAAAGTCTCAGCAGGCTCGTCCTGATGCCTATTGTGTAAAACCATCTGCTGAACAGACAGAATCGATCTCTGAGTGTGTCCTGCTTGGTTTGTAAATTTACCTACTGTGACTAAGTACATAACTCATTATTAAAAACAGTCAGACCTGGTCTTTCCTGAGGGTAAACTAATGTTTCTCATCATCCTTAAAAAAACACACAACAAGAGATAAGGAAGAGGTAAGGCATTTAAATAAGAGACGTTATTTGAAAGGCTTACTCCCGTGGCCTGAATCAACATGCAAACATGGACTCCCAATCATCTTCAGAAGATAATTATAATTCATAATTGGCACTTCTAAAGTGTTTTCACACAGCTGTGCAAATATTGACTAATTAGCCACACCAGAATCCTGTGGGGTAGGTGAGCAGGTACAATAACCCCTTCTTGCATCTGAGCAAATTGCTGGGGAAAAAATCCCCAACCCTTGCTTGCTGAAGGGGCTCAGAAGGTGAGGTTTCCAGTCCCACGCCCCTTGCTGAGCCGACGTTGCTTCCACCACCAATGTGTTACTTGCTCCCCTCTTCTGGAGAGGGGATGAGATGAGCTCTGTGTTAGCAGAGCTCTGGAAATAGTGGCCAAACCTCAGTTCGTTATCCAAAGTCTCGTTAAATAACAGGTCTAGATATTCAAATGCCAAAACAAAGTCCAAGGATTTGATACAAGTACATGCAGTATTTACATGAGGATGGCAGCCTCTTCTGCTGAAGAACACTCCAACAATGATTTACTGCACAATTATGGCTTATTCCCAGAAAGAAAATATTACACAGGTGCTTGTAACTAAATAGTAGAAAAAGAGCTCTACATGTATGGAGTAAGACTCCATTACTTAAAATTCAGAGAAATCTTATTATCCACCGTGCACCCATAATGAAGGGTGAAGAAAGTGTGGAAGTCCCATTGGAGCCTCCAAGAGGTTCTACCTTCATCATGTAATAAAACATAAGGCAAGAACTATCATTAGTCTAGAAGAGGGATCTAAAAACAGAGTGAAGAGCCTTGGAGGCCATAGCATCTAGAAAGTCAAATGCACTACTGGATGTATCCTCCATTAAATCCAGCTCTCCAATTAAATTGTCCTTAGGAAAGCAATGATTAGTCATTAGTGTCTCAGGTTTTCTGGTTTAAACCAGCAAACACTAATGATGGTTTATTTCAGAGCTTTTTTATTAATCACCACATTCGGGAGTGACAAACAGGTCTTTTCCAAATAAATGTATTATCACAAAGTTACAATGCATACAATATATACAATATGAACCATTTCTATTTAGTGTAATCCTGGCTTGTCTATTGAAAACATTGGTTATATGTTGTGTCTAATTTCAGCTACAATCTCTTTAGGGCAAAGATTGTGACCCTGTGGTTTTGTAAAGCCTCATTTACAGTTATAATGGCATATAAATTAAATAAATAAGGAGAAATCATGAACTGTGGGAATTTATTCTGCATTTATCAGGAATTCACAAGTGAGGATTTACATATTTTAAAAATGGATTTTATTAAGGTAAAATCTTGCAGAGATCTGTTTCTTTTCTGGTTTTGGTTGGTTGGTTGGTTGGTTGGTTGGTTTTTAATTGCAAGATGCCTTTTCATTTAACTGCAGCAATTATCTAAGTAAAAATAATAACAGGAAAAATTGAGTTAGTGTGGTGACTGGCTGAATACTGAATTCACTTATTCTTCAGCCTGGTTCATGTGTAACTGCTTCTGAGACAAGCAGGTTTCCTTCCCTGGTAACATGACGGTATTTTAACTACCGCGTTAGTTATCTACTCTGAGCAAGGTTAGACAAAACAAACAGTAGGAATAGAGCAGAACTGGATGCTCTAGTGAGCAAAATTAATCAAAAAACGCCCAAACCAAAGGAGTACAGATTAGGTGGCTTGGGCTGCAATACAATAAGATGGCAAAAAGGTCTCAGAAGGTTTGGAGAATCATGAAACAGTCAAAAAAAAATTAATATTTTATAAATTTGTCACTCCTGGCCATTCATCACCCTACACCCTGGAGCAGGGGCTGGGGGATCATGGCCACAACCACAAACACACTGTTGGAAGTAATATGGCAGAGTCTTAAGCCAAAGACAGTCTATGATAAAGCTCCATCTGTTGTATTATTTTATTGTGCACACGTTTTTTTTTCCTCTTCAGGGGGAAGAGAGCGAAAAAAAAGCTGCAATTTTTATCTCTCTATATAAATATGTTCATGAAAACAAGTGTTCAGCCTGCTCTGAGGCTTTGATGAGCAGCTCAGAGGACCTCAGAAAACTGCTGGGCTCTTGCACCTGGAGCTGGGAAGCTAGTGAAAACACAGGGTGACTTTGGTCTGTAAGAATAAAGGGCGAAGACTGGAGTGAGTGTCTATTTTCAGGTATACCAGTGTTCATCTGTGGTAGGTAAAACACAGCAACGCTGGTAAAATGAGTTGGCTGTTATTAGAAATGTTAATTGTCCTGGCTAGCCTTTTGCCCTTAGGGCCCTGCAACTTCACATGCCTGTAAGGTGAGGGCTCTGGTCCCTACGGCTGGAGCGTGTATTTACAGATGGACATTCTCCATCCTTCAAGATGCCAAGTCCAACTCACTGAACTCATAATTTTTCTCATTTTTTCTTTTTGGTTAACAAAACTAAAACTTGTAAAAGGAACAGCATGTGAGGTCAACTCTGTACACTAGGATAGAAAATGCACCCATTTGCACAGAGTTAATAACAAGTCCTAAAATGGCCATTCACCCTCAAAAGACATTAGCATGTAATAGCGGCTGCTCATCCTCTGAGTGCAGACAAGTGTTGGAAAGAGGTGCTGAGAGGCTTTGTCCTGGAATTACATGTCACTGGTTTAAACATGATGTGAGGAAATTATTTTAATTGCCCATATCAGTCTGGGACTGAAATGGTCCTATACTGGTCGCTGTTTTTGTAGGCGTGATGCAAATGTCATTCTCTGGTCAGGGTGCTGCTTGAGAAGAACATGCACGTACCTGAATGTGTAGGAAGCCTCACCATGAAAAAAAATGAAAGAAAAATCCCCCAGTAAAATAGCTTTGCAAAATGTTATCTAGTAATGATAGGTTTTGACCACAAGTCTTACATATGACAATAGAATTTCTTTCCAGTATGATCACTGAAAGAGCAAGAACTGTTGTTTTTGAGATAAATTTTACAGTACAAATGTCACAAACAGTATTAAAGGCATTCACAACCAGCTCTGGGATTTAAAGAGGAACAAAAAAAGCCAAAATACTTAGACTGTCGTAGGAATGTCGGTGGTGATCACAGTGCTAATGACCATGACAGAAATACAAGATTTTTTTTTAAGCATCATTATCTAGTGGCCTTGAGTGCTAATCAAAACAAGGACTATAATGCCTGCTTTAATGGGGTTTGTCTCAGTAATGCTTCTAAATGGAATAAACTACATTAAACCCAGACAAGCTACAAAGAGAGATAAATGGCAAAACAATACACTGAAAACCTAAAGATTCTTTTAATCTACTATTAACTGAGTTACCATCCATGACATTCACAGTTAAATGCAGTGTTGTAATCCATTTGCTGAATTGAACAACTGAAATAGAAATGTTGCTGTCCTCTTTAAAACAACATATTAAATAAGCCCCAAATTAGCCCCCCCCAGAACAGCTGGTTTGGCAAATAGTGTACTAGAACAGGCTGCATACCTATCTTCTTCTTTAAAACCAATGAAAGCAGCTCCCCTGGAGTTTGTTCCTAAAGTAAACAGAGGGAATCTGTCCCCACTGAGGTAGTCCCACACGTAAGCTGAGCCTTTGCACATCACGAGAAGGATGCCCTGGCACACAAAGGACCTCGCACGCTCCCTCCCCAGCCACTGCCACTCCCCACTGCCCCAGTGCTTCAGGGACGGACACTAAATGATCTCAGCAGGCTTCGGATCATCCTCTTAATGTTTACAGGAAGGGGCAGTGAATGCCAGGAAGATTAATTCGTTGCCATTGTCTTCCTCTTTGTTCTTTTGGCCTTGCACATCTCTCCTCTGCATATACTGGCCCATTGCATAGCCACACTGAATTTCTTCAGCTTGATACACTGGCAGATCAGTTAACTTTTAATCCCTCAAAAGCAATTAAATAGGTTTTCTGATGTATCTGGTATGCTATACCTCTCACACTGAGATGGGAAGATCCTCAGCAACTGAAGAGGTATGCAGACTATAGGATTTTGGGCAGATTCTGCAGGAAGAGGTAACAATTTACAGATAAAATGACAGCCAAGGTATAGAGGTAGTGATACTTTTATGTTCATTTAGAGGGAAGAGTGAAATGTTTCCAGGGGTCCAGTCTTGGAAAGATGGATTAGCTCTTTGTTTATGGTATACACAAATGTAGGATCATGCACCTTATCCTGAGGAAATTTTCAATAAAGGTCTTTAAAAACTGAAGCTGTAGCTTAGGGAACATACAATTCATTCTGTAATAAATGGGTTCCCCCCAGTATTATAGAAAAAAATTCCTATGGTTTGTATTGCTTTTGTAAAACGGATGCTCTCCTGCTCTCAAGGGACGGCAAAAGGTCAGTGGTGTTGAATACACATGATTTATAAAGTACTCTGGGATGAGAGGTGCTGTGTAAATGTAAAATATTACTAGAGCACACTCTCCTTAGTTGACGTACCCTGAAATGCAATTGGCTGTGCCACAAGAGCAGAACTAAGAAACCAAGTGAGTCTGATGATAGCAGATTGTCTAAAGCTACTGACAGTCTATGACAGCGCAAGTATAAATTAACCTCACAGGCAGATTTACCTGATGCTGAAAGTTATTGCTGTTCATCTGGAATAGGTGATACATAGATATGAATTCAAAGACACTGTTACGTAGAAATGACTAAGTAGGCAAAAATCACAGATTACTCTGTACCACAATGAAAAAGTGGCTTCTGAAGCAGCTGTAGGCAGGGGAGCTCCCATGTAGCCCATCCACTTTCTGCAGAAACACTGCCTTACAGAAGTCAGTTCTCAAGTGTGTGCCAGAGATGCTTGGGATGCCACCGTCCTCACGTGCTTTGCAAAGCCACCCTTGGGTAGCACTTTCGGACTCAAAATATGCTTCCTATTTAACCCCGGCTTTGATGAAGGCTTCCAAGTTCTCCTTGCAGATTTGAACCTTGAGATTTGTTCATTTACAGCTATATCCAAAGAGGCTTCCTAAAAACTAGTCTCTTAGTGAACTGAGTGAGAATGAGACAGGCTGGACCAGTGATCCCATCCCCTCTCAGGGAGGCATAAATTATGCTTTCACTCCACTTTTTGGGATTGATTCCAGTTTCTTTCTTACTTCTGGCCACAATGGTCTATACTTTAACACTGAAATAAACAACCAGTTTGAAGTAGATTTTAAAGTATTTTAACAGCTGGGGCAATGACATTATTACTCCACTTTACTGTAAATGGAAAAACTCCCATTCCCCCTCCCAAAGAAAGACAGAGATTGCAGATCATATTCTGAATTCTTTTGAAAACCTAGGCCAAAAGATTGCACTAGCACAGTCTGTTCCCCTTCACATTATTATTCCCACTCTTACAGATTCTTTTATCTAATTCCCTTCCTCCCTGAAGTTTACACTGTCACTCCAAACATTTTTCAACTGCACTTCTCTTCCCTCCTCTTAAATTTCCTATCTCTCATCAGCCATTTAAAACCCTTCTTCAAATAGTGCTATTTTCCTTTGGAAAAACGATACTGTGAATTCAGCACTACAAAGTAATCTGTTCCTACCTTTTTTCCTGTGCTAAACCAAGGCATTTTAGATCCTGGTTTCTGGGGGTGGAAAAAAAAAAAAAAAAAGCACAATACAGCACTTTAGCAAAAGTATATGAGCTTCTTTCTTCTAAAGGGAAAAGACGAAGTTCTTACTTTTGAATGTATTAATTATTTCCCATGAAAACTGATAAATCTGTCTAGGAGGTAAAGAAGATTTGGATTATCTATATTCAAGAGAATAGTTACATGAAGTTATTTCATAAAATTATTGATTTTCTAGCAACAGAAGTTTTATTCAAGGATAATTTCAAAGTTATTCTCATCTATGCAAAACACTTCTTATCCACACAAAAAAGGCTCTTAATTTCCTCTATACTGAAAAAAATGCTATTGTATTTTTCTCTTCACTGATGACTTAAGTATTTGGTTTCTTCTACTTTCTTTGGATAATTTTTACTCTTAATAGATTTACTCATTTGGCTGCAGCTAAATTGCTGTAGTAATGGCAGACAATGACACTCACAGGCTACAGTATACATGATTAATCTGTGCTCCAATTGAAAACATTTATCATCTGGGGGCTACTCTTCCTGCTTATTATTTTGCTTGTGTTTCCAGTTCTCCTTTACTAACAAGAATGACAAAAATCACTATGGGTTTTTAACCTAGGGAATGACATTTTTAGCTCTGAGGCCTATGTGTAAATGTAAATTTCCAGCTGTTAGAACAAAGAAATAGCAAATGTGAGGCAGATGTTAATATACTACCCATTGTTGATAATACAAGCAAAAATCAACTTTAAAAAATCCCCCAGCTATTCCAGTAATGAAAGCTTACTTGCTTGGGCATGTACATAGACCTGTGCCTACAGAAATAAAATCTAACCAGTTTCTCACAATCCATGGTGTCTAGTCAAATCCTCTGTATTGTTTATTCCTCTGCTGGTATTAACAATCCATGGGCTAGAACATATAGCCAATGAAATAATCTCCAGATGTTTCTTCTGCTTAGCAATCTGGTGAACATCCAAAGACCATTTAGGGACTCTACTTCTTAGCATCTACTGCACGATAAAGTCAAGTGGTATCTGGAGGATTCTGTATCCTGTGCTATAGCACTATTTTTCAGGACCATACTCAACACCCAAAGTTAAGACCAATGTCTGGTTTCTATCAAGTACCACTTGACCATAGGTCTTCAAGCACTTATGAAGCCAGTGTAGGCAGAGGTAATGAGCAACAGCTATGAGCCCCCTAAGAACTCTGCTTTCCTTTGAATCCACCAACTGAAAAACTCACAGCACATCTGTGAATGAAGTAAGGTGTTTCTTGCTGTATCTAGTATCTCTGTTGCTTTTACCATCTTCTAACCCTTGGAAACTTATGAATCAACTGTCCTGGCATGGTGAACACAAGTCAAGGCCAGAGGCATGGAGGAACATGGACACTCAGAGTGTACTTATGGTTTAGACTCTCCTCCAGGGTCTTCAGCCTCTCTCTAGCTCTCACCGTCTCACATCTCTCACCATCTCATCTCTCTCATCTCGCATCATACCTCCCATGGACCTTAGATCCCCATGAATCCTGAAAGTCCTTCTGATGTTAATACGGCAGCGACTTCTGATTGTCTTGTGTCAGGAACATTTGTGTTTGTAATACATTTCACACTAGGCAATTCATTAAGGGCTCTGTTTTGATTACCAAAACGTGTGAAAACAATTTTGTATCTCATCTATACAGGGTCACTTCTATGTCAGCTTGTTTTTGACTGTGACAGTCTTTTCCCATCCTACAGGCAAAACAGTGTTTACATTTGGTTAGTTAAAATATTTACATTGCACATTCAAATGACGTGTTTTCCCAGTAACAGAGCTCTCTGTGGTATTTCCTCCTGTACCTACTATGCAGCAGAAATAGATGATTAAGATGAATATTCCGGGTGTCTAAACAAGCAGATTAAGGAAATAAGCAGCACAGCTATACTATACTAACACTGCTGGACTTTGTAATATCCATGCAGGCTGTGTAATCTGCCTAGCGCTGCATGAAAGCCTGTCTTTCAGGACCCCAAATCGGAAGAGCTACACAATTTACAGTCATCATATTTCAAAGAGATTCCTCATTTATTGACCATTTATTTTTTCACTCGGTGTGTGAGGTAGAGTAAAACACAACAGATGTCGGTCCTGGGATAGGAGGTAAGAATGATGCTGTTTGCTGATAAAAGGCTCAAGTGCACTGTGTCTGAAGGGGTGCAGAGATGACGGGGGCTGCTACCCAGCAGGAAAAGAGAGAACTTGAGAAAGAAAGGTGACACCGAAGCTGGCAGGGGAAGGCCACAAAGTGATGGTGTTTCTGGGAATCAGAAAACACACCGGACTCTCCTGTTTTAATTTAACACTTCAAAGTTGAATAAAATACTGCAAGTGATGCTGCACAGGGACCTGCTGCCCCAGGAGGTTCACTGAATACGCAGTGTGGCCAGTTCCCCAAAGGGACTGTTTGAGGCTCGTGGGAGAAAAAGAGTATGCATATAAAACTTCACATGATGGTGAAATTCTACATCATTTAAGACATATTATCGTCTACACAGTAAACAGTTAATTTTGCTCATGTATTTGTTACTACCGAACAACAAAGGACCACCATATAATTCCTTCTGAGAAGAAATCAGATGCAAAGTGAAGCAACTACTCACATGGGAATTCCATAGCAATGCAAAATTAGGAAGGAGAAATTAAAAACCCCTGGCTCTCAGTGAGTGTATTCCTTACCATACAGCACCGTCCACACAAGTCTTCATACAGGCTCTCCCAGTGAGGAAGCAGAAGCTTCTGTGCTGAAAAAAACGATGAAATGCTGGTTAAGAAGTTACTCCAAAGGCCCTGCCTGTGCTTACATCCATCAAAAACTCTGCTGCATCTTTTTGTTTACAGAAACATATACAATAGATGACAGTTGACTGGGTAAGCAAAAGCTATCTATTTTAAATTGACCCTGGCTGCTTAGTGTTGTATACTCTGGAGGAAATGGGTTATAAAAGTCACTGTATTAATGAAGCACGCAGCATTTAGCAAATGAACTTTTTGAAACTAACCGCAAATGAAACTTTGTGTTTACCAGTTAAAATGCAGCAGTAAAAGTGAACTAACAGGCTCTACACCAGTATAAGACAGTGTATTCACAACAATAAATGACCAATTCTGATTTAACCTAAAACCACATTTGTCCACACATATTCTTATTTCCTGATATGAGTGCCTTTAGTAAAGCATCCACTGAAAAATAGTTGTGAATTGCAACCCCTTTAATCATTCTAGTTCCATTCTTTTTGCTTGTGAGGACAAGCTCTGATTTGAGATTTCTGCACTTGCTGGTCCCTGACAAGCACAAGAAATTAATTGAAAGACACAGAATCTAATCTAAGGTCTCACCTCTTTCTCTCATGGAGGTAATGACCATAAATATCTTTCATTTCATAGATAAAAAAAAAATAAATTAGGCAGGTCTAAATAGGCTTATTATTACTTTAGAATGTCCCTCTTTACTATTGGAGGTGTTGTCTGGAACACGTCTCCCTGATAAGAAGGGCACTGTTAAAATGCTGATGTCCAAATGGCAATATGTGGGGTCCAGCATCACCCCTCCAGCCCTGCTGCCCGGCCGAGGGGGCTGGGGGGGGGACCTGGCTCCCCCCGCACTGGAGCCCGCAGTTTCCCTCTCTCAGCGAGGAGGGGGGCATGGGGAAAGCCTGCGTGGAGGGAGCGAACAGGGTCAATACCTGCCCGCCCAGTGCCCAACACGGCCCCACCGCCGAGCAGCCCTGGGGGGCTGCGCTCAGACTAGTGGGGTGGACACTCCTGCCCAAAGGGGATGCTGCAAATCTCCGGGCCAAGGGCCAGGATAAACCCAGATACTGCGTTCTGAGCAAGCAGTTAGCATCCTCACGTTTTTAATTCAACACTTTTAAACGTTCTTTCCTTCAGCCATCCTCGCGGTTACACAGCTTGCAGCTCCCAGGCTTTGGCTGGCCGGCTAGCAAAGCCCTGCCGGTTTTGGCAGAGGGTCGTCCAGTGCGATGGGCAGCGGCTGCCGCTGTCACTAGCAGGATGTTTCCCCGAGTTTCTGCTCCAAGGCAGTGTGTTTACTCTTGGAAACAGTTGCTCCCTAAAGATTAAAACCGAACAGGAGCACAAAAGCAGCATGTGTCCTCTGGGGCTGCTACGTGCCATCGGGCAAACAGGAGGTACAAGCTCCGTTCTCCCAAATTACACGCAACGAAAGGTGCTGGGCTGGCAGAAAACAGCAACGACCTCCAGCATACAAATGATACTCTCCTTTTTTTTAACTGCTCTCCTTAGAAAAAATCAACAAAAAATCCCCCAATATCCTTCAAAAGCCACTTGTGACTTTAAGAGCTCCAGATCTGGAGTTGTGTTGGGGGGTCCCCAAAAGAATGTCAACCTGGACACACCAAATGAATGGCCGCAGCTACAAGGCACGCACTTTCAAGACCATATTCATTACTACATCCAAATAGCAGCACTAACTCCCAAAAATAGAGTTAACAATTACAAGGGACAGACAGCAAGGACATCAAAGAGACCTGGAGATGTGCTCAGACAAAATGTATCTTTACTTTAAAACTAGAAAAATATTAGTAATTTAAAAACTACTAAAAATATCATTGAAGTAGTAAGAACACGGGAGAAATATCTGCACAACAATAGAAAATCTGTTTTGCACAGTGTGTGTAATCTTAGTTATTACAAAGAAGCTAAAAAAATAAATGCAATGATGCTTTTTCTTTCTGCTGAGGTTTGTGGAACAAATGCTAATTTTTTACCACTGAACAGAATGTTTTCTACCCCAGGGAGTACCTGAAGAGGTGAGGAACTGTCTCTAGTAATAGGAAGAAGTATTTACCTTGCCTAATGTCTATATGTTAATGTGTTTCTATTAGCAAAATCCATTTAATATTGCATATACACAGTAGCTCCTGGCTTAAAGAGTAAGAAAGCTGGAGAAGCAGACTTAAATGTTCTTTTCTTCCTCTGATGGGAACACATACAGATTTTCTCATTACTGGTAACGCGAACTAAGCCCACATAAAGGGGAACACACAAACTCCAGTAACCCTCAGCTGCAGCACGATGCCATCATGAAGCTTTATTCTCTTCTAAGGAGCACGGTGGACTTCACAACTTTTCCTCTGTCGCATCACCCATATTTTAATTAACAAGCGAAGAGCAGCAATCACTACTGTGCTACTATAAATATAAAAACGTTACCTTCGATTAACAAGGTCTCCTTGCCCCGGACCCCGTTTGCATTGTGCAGAAGGCACCAGCAGAAGCTATTGGTGCTGCTCTGAAACTCCCTCTTGTCGTTAAGGCAGCTCTAGGAGTTTCTCGACCCCTGTCCCCGGCCACCCGCCGATTCCGTATGCGCGGCGCAGATCCCCCACCTCCTCTGGCTGCCAAGCCGGCCACAGCCTGCGAACAATGCCGCCTCTGTCAGCCCGCCGAACGAGCAGGGGCACAAAGACACGCTCATGTACAGCCCCAGACTTTTTTTTTTTTTTCTTCTTCTTCTTCTTCTTCTTGGAGTAGAGGCTGATGAGAACGGATGGGAAAAAAATGCTTATGCATTTGCGATTAGCCAAAGCTTCATTATGTTCTGGGAGGAGTAAGACGGTGTCGGCGCAGGACGGGCACCCCGGCGCCTAGAAGGGAGATGAAATCCGCACTGGTGAGAGTGTTCCCTGCCTCGCTTCGCACATTTTTGTCTCAGATCTGTGGGTGGCTGTGTGAGCAAGCAGCTGAAATAGGGGAGGAGTTACACGAAATGCAATTTCTGACTTGAAGCCTTGTCTGCCTTTTCGAGAGCAGGACGGAGAGGCGAACGTGCAGGACGATGACACGGCGGCGTGCCTTACACACCCCACCTGCCCAAACCGGCTGGGATGGCTCCCCTCCCTGCTGTGGCGTTATCCGTGGACGCTCCGCTCCGAAACCGCACTCCGGAGAGCCTCTGAGCACGCCGGCTGTTCGCTCCCAACCCGCAGCATTCCCGCTTTAATTTTCCTGTAGCCGTGATGCTTCACAATCTTAACAAGCAACTGTAGGATAAGACAACGAATGACATCCTCAGCAGATGTTTACAGCTGTCACTAGGAAGAGGGGAAGACAGCGGCACCCTAAATCCCAGTTTTCTGCAAAGCTCCCCTTGGAAAAGCAGAAAGCCCTTTTGAAAATCAGACGCCTGTATTTCTCCTGTTTTGAAAGGACTATCACGTGCATGTTGCACATTTCACGTAACTTTAGGTTTGTTTTTTCTCCTATCAGAAAACAAGAAGCAATGTGGCCTGGCTCCAGAGGAGTTAGTGATGTTCCCTACTGAAACTAATTGGAATTTTATAGTTTAACTAAAATACTCTCAAGCCAAGCTCCATGGTAGATGGTAGCGTTTCACATTCCTCCACATTAATTATAGTTCAGATCTTAAAATGCTGCAACTGAACAGAGTAGCAAGCAACAATGCGTTTTCTTTTAGAAGTAAGCACCAAGGGACACACAGCCCTAGGGTGCAGCACACCTATGAACACACTCCAGGTCCCTGATGAACCATCGCAGCATTATAATAATTTCCCATTCAATAAGTATTAATTGGTGACTTGCTGGCAATCCTCCAGGGACCTGATCTCACCCTTTTAGCAGGTCCTATCAGGTCAGGCTTGAGGATCATCAGTGGGGCCAGGCAGCCATCACTGGTGCCCCAGCTCTCACGGCTCGTTTTTGCTGTGAGATTTTGGGGGAACTGACAAAGGATATCTTGAGTAACAAATAGTCACAGATATGCCACTACCAAATTAACATGTATGAGTTTGTAACACAAGACAGCAAAATAAGAGGGATGTTTTTTAGAGGAAATTTATAAATATTTTTTAAAAATAACTTGTTTCAAAGCATCTCACTGAGGCCAAACTCCAAAATTGTTTTCAGGAGAGCTGAGTGGCAGTGACAGTGGACAGTACCAGCGAGTAAGACTCTGCATCTTGTACTCAAAATTAAGCTGAGAAAGGAGAGCTATAAATGAGCAACCACCTCTTCTAATTTTATTCTTTAATAACAGTTCTTAAGAAAACTTTTTCCTTTTATCTATTAAGAAGATCAAGTTATTTGTCTTAAGCATCTTGCCAAATGGACCTAAGCAGGATCAGGACTGCTTTATATCAGCAGAGCCCCATGTCTCTGTGGCAATAAACAACATCAGATGTTCTTTGACAGAACATCATAAATATCTAAAACATATTTCAGAGCAGCTTCCAGGGTCAGTATCACAGCTGGTGAATCTCAAACATGGTCTCTTTTTGCTCTGCAGAATTACATACGTAATCTCAAAAATCCATTAAAACAAAGTGCTGAGGCAGTTACTTACAATCAAAAGGATGCTCTAAATGAGAACTGCATGGAGGCCAGCCTATACACACCATTCAATAACTAGTAAACGATGCAACATCTAATGGTAAAATACATTACGAAATGCTTGCTGCTAGAGGCAAGCAGAATTACTTCAACTAAACCAGGTCAAGTATAATCAAGAGCAATGTCCTACAGGCCAGCTTTATTCCTCCTCCATTTTCTGTTTCTCCTAAGTTTTTAGTCCACGTGAATCAGTGGTCCTCATCATTACTCTTCTCATACCATTTTCCTCGTTTACTGTGCAACGTTTGGGAACTGCAACATAGCATCAATAGGCTGCCTAATGCAAAATGCCCAATACCTGGTATACTTTGTCTTCGAGGTAGTTGAGAACATTAATGATCGTTACTTCTCTTGTAAATCTTGAGTCTGGAGCAAACAAGAGTGCTACAGCATGACTCTGCCATGTCACTTCATCTCTAAAAATTTGCATCTATAGATTTTACTTAAGGGTTCATGTTGTACTTAATGTACACAAACTTAACGTACACAAACCAAAATTCATAGTATTTACATTGGTCAGCAGATGTATAGAGATTTATCATTTACATATATGTGGCTTATAGATCCTTTGTTCTCTGGATCTTTGCAATCCTATTTGATTTTGATTTTTCAAAGGCCTTATTGTCTTTTTTTCCCCCACATCTATGGCAGGTAAAGATCCAGCTATTATTTTTTAGTGTCATGTGAAAAATTAATACTTTCAGACTATTCTCACATTTATTTTAAAAGTACAGAGGATGACCTGATTTTCACTGGTGTAACCCCACAGTAATTCCATTAACTTCCAGTATCTTTGAATGTACACCATCCATGAGAGACACGTCTCACCTCTGTCTCACACATCCTTAGCTCTCAAAGAGTATAAAACCACAAAGATATTGCTCAGAACAGTTTAGGTGACAAAAGGGTCATCTAACGGGTTACAAAAGTGGAGGGATGGACTAAGGAATCACAGAATGAAAATTTCAGAGATCTTTTCTGCAAAAACATGCAAGAAGAAGGAGCACAGTGTGCACTCTGGCAGGGACAGTAAGGTGCAGTCTGTGTCTTTGGAGCTGCAGAAGGATTATTATGTTTCTTAGTATGTTTCTACTCTGAAAAATCTGGTTTGCTCACAGGCTTTTACAGCACACACACATTCACACTCCCACTTTACATCTACAACTAAGTGATGGAGGGATACAACATTCAGTTTTCAGAAAACACAAGACCAAGAGTTTCTTTCTCCAATGAAGTATGCCAAGATTTAGTCACTGCTACTCTAATACCCTGATGTCAAATTAAATATTTACAAATATCAAGCAAACATCTTTAAGGAAATTATGAACATCTCTGTCCGTACAGATAAAAAATACACTTGTAAATTACTTCCCTAAATAGGTGTTACAGCAAACCTTCAACTAGTCAAAGATAGATGTGTTCATCTTGCATCAGGTGATAAGCCTAGAGATCTTAGTTAAATTTGGTTTAGCTGTTGATGAAACCCAATTTGGTAACACTCCTTATTCTAGACTTCCCTTAATTACATTTTTTTTCCTGCATTAACTTTCTAAGAGCTTTACTTCCAGTGATAGTTTTATTTGTAGCACTGCATGGCATCAGTACGTGTACCTCATCGGGTCCTTCCATCTGCCTGAATCCAATGCTGGATTGTACCAGGTTGTCTCCATCTACGAGAGATCCAGGGACTAAACACATAATTACACTTAATGAAGCATCACCTTTTGCTCTGGCTGGGAGATTGTCAGTCCTGGGAAGTATTTGCATATCTCCTATGCATACTGTAGACACGCACATGCCCGACTGCCTCCGCTACTGAAGAGGGCTGTATTTAATTTTGAACTATCTATTTTACTGAAGTATTTTACTTGGACACAGATCATTTGGATCTGTGGTCTGGTCTCTGCTAAAAGCTCTTGACTAACTTAGGTGAATACATTATCTAAACAAACTATGTAAGATGTATGGCCACGTGGATTTTAATTTGGCATGTCTAGCATGTGTCTAAAGCCTGTTCTCAGACCAGTCATGTCAAAGCCTTACAAATATTCAATCTAAGTTTAATATTCTGTAGTACAAGAATGCAAATAATTTTCTTAAATCTTTTTTGTAATGGAAGTTGGTTTTCAACATTACAGTAATTATGAACTACTATACATTCAGCAAAGAATTATTTTAAGAACACCTGATGTCATTTGCAAATTTATTTCTCCTCTTTCCACCTGTTTGATTAGCACTGATAATAGAACTGAAACTTTTACCTCATCTGCTTCCAGATGAGGTGAAATTCCTTAATGCTATTCCATCACACATTTGAGCATGGCTCTTTGGTTTCCATTTGTAGTAACCAGAATTTCCAACTGTTTTTTCACCCAAATACTTGATAGATTTGGGCTTGCTTTGCCCAGACAAGACCAAATGTATTCAATATGCTACAGTTAAGACTAAACACTTACATGTGGTTTCCTAATGCTACTCATTAGGACATGGATGGCTACAAATGTGCTTGCTTTGACTTCAGCTTGCCTTTCACTCTTCCCTGCAGCTTGCTCATTTTTATTAAAAATGAAGAAAGAAATCACATTACTAAGTTTTAATTTTCCGCTCTTCCCAATTTTCAAATTTAACCCATTTATAAGGTCCAGCTATTCCATGACAAGAGCTTTTTAGACCATTTAACAGGAGCAAAGTCCTGAATGACCAGGGATTTTATTTTTTGTTTAATCCTCTCCTGCATCCTCCCACTTTTCCTATTTTCCACTCCTTAATTAAATTTCAGGTCAAAGTTCTTTCTGACTCACGACATTCAAATGTTTTCAGATTTGGTTACAAAATCCTGCAAATCCATTATCCTATATTGTCATAGCTAACCAGGAGGAACTCTCCTGAATTATTTGGATATATGGACAAGATCTTATTATCGAAATCAAATTGCTAAACTCTAAACGCACAAGGGAATATATATATACACATATATATATATAATTTTTTTTTAATGTCAAATCTGATTAAAGTGTGCTCAAAATAATGGGCCAGACTATAGTATACTAGTGGGAAGAGGTCCTGAAAATGTATGTGACACCATGCTAACAGGCAAAGCAGCCACCAGAAGATATAATTCTATTTATTATTCAAGGATTTAATTTTGAGATTATAAATGCAAGAGACAAAGAATGATATCCTTCTGTCATTTGCTGACAAGCTGCGGTAGAGCAGCTAAGAAGGATACCTGTGTCACTGCTTCATCACCAGCCATGACTGCTCTGTACCCTGCTGACTTGCATTTCCAAGTCCTGATCCTGTCAGACCTGCCTGAATTATGCCAGTTTTGCTGCCAGGAGTGGTGGCACAATACTCAGCAAAAGCATACCAGATAAAACTGTATTCAGGAAATTGCATTATATGAAAAGAAATTATTAAGATGTAATTTTCTCTGTACAAGCATTTGCACAAACTATGCAAGTCCACTTACCAGAGCTATTGCTCTGTAGAAACTGTTGAAAGCACATTTAAGTATTGAATCAGTGCTAGAGATATCTGTAACATTTACTTATTCATAAAACAAGGGATATATAAAAAAGAAAAAGAAACCACTCTTAGAAACTTTTATATAAGCACAGTGAATTGAGAGAGTGTTCAATACTGGAAGATTAATTTCAGGAAAAACAGGATGGGATGTAGACTGTCAGCTAACAGTTCTCAGTCTCTTTGATTATCACTCTATCCTTCACAGTGAAAACAGGTTTAAAAAGCAGGAAAAACGAGATAAACAACCTTAATCCCTTCAAAACATAAAGTTGGTTAATTACATCAAACATTTCTTAATGGAAGCAAGGCTGTGCTGTCCTCCTAAGTACCCACAGGACAGAGCAGAGAGCTGGCTGCTGGTGCATCTGCTTCACGTGGCACTAGCCTGAAGTCTGGCAGTACTGCCTGCAGTTTGACCTATGTTACTAAAAGAAAAAATAAAGCCTAAAGAAGCAGCACACACCTCAAATTCATAGAGCTCCCGAAGCAGATGAAGAACAGATAAGTAAGAGAAGGGGGTTTCCACATTCTTTCTGCTACTGTTGTCTTGGGATTTTATGCTTTTTGCCTGGACTCCACACTACCTGTGAGAGATCAGACCTGGTTTTATATCTAATATTATACTGTCCTTTGATACTTTGTCCTCCCTTGGATATACTCACCATGGATGGATTGGCACACATCTGAAAGCCTCACCCAAACTTGGTTTACAAGGCTGGACTGAAAGAATTTAGAGAGTAATTAAAATGGAAACTTAAAAGAGCAAATCCCTCAAGTGTCTAATAAATCCAGGCTTACGCAAGGGTGCTGAGAATCTGGACCCTGCCCTGGTTTTCAAGTATATTTTCAACAAACACTTCTGAGGGTGAAGTGGCCCAGTAAGCCAGAGGTGCCTCAGCACCAGGGAGCTCTCTGAAAGCTCAGAAAGTATCTGCTCATAGAGGTTTTGTCCCGATCACACAGCACCGCTGTGACAGAAACTGGTTGATTTTTGTTGTGTTTTTTTTGTTTGTTTGTTTTGCCATATTTTTTTTTAATAACAAATAACAACATCATGAAAACTATTTCAAGCATCAAGAATCTATCACAGCCAGCACGCAGAAGCTCAGCCTTCAGCATGCCTCCACCTCACCAGCCTTTGAGATATATAAAAGCCAATATCTGCAATAGAGACTCCATAATTAAGTAAGCTTCTAGAGGACCATGGCTCAATAAAGCAGGCAATGACAAATCAAAGCTGCTGAGACAGACCGCCACTGACAAGCCTTTGTCTACTGAGATGCCTTAATTTCAGTGGATGAGTTTTGCAGTTACCTGCTGTTTGTGGGAGGCAGCAGATGGAGTGGACTGATGGACAGAGGATGCAGAGCATCACCACTCTGACGAGTGCCTGGACAAGGAGCACTTCGCAGAACATTTGTATGTCTCCGTCTTTGGAAAATAACCTCTTAAATCATTTTATCAGCAGGAACTGAACATGATGCTGAAGGAATCCTGCAGTAACTTGTGGATGACAAGATTTTGGTTTTAACCTTTGAATGTGACCTCTATCATTTTTACATAAGTTTCTGAAACAGCCAGTGGGTTAGAGAAGCCTCTTCACCACCTCCAGACTCTGTGCTGGAGAAAATACACTGGACAGAACAGTAAACAGTACTGCCTACACCAACTTATTGAACTGGGAGAGATGCTAGCATGAAAGCCTAAAACAGATCAGAGATGGGATTTGCTTAATGGAGCAAACTTTGCCAGAAGGTGTAATTGCACACTGCAGAGGATCACATTAGCCTACCTTTAGAAAAAAACCCACACTTAACCAAATCCTGAAATTCTTCTTTAGTATTTGCATTAAATCCATGGGAATTGTATGGGCTTCAGCATGTGTTTTCTCCCACACCAAAGAAGCCAGATGGACAGACAGGGATGTGAGAAAAACATTTTCCGTTAAGCCTGAGGGGAGATGAAGAAGTAAAGAAGCTGCCATGTGCTTTTCCCCCGCCCAAAGCATACACCCTCCCCTACACTGAGAGCCTGGCTTTCACAGAGCATCATCCCCTTGAGTGCGGAGAAAGCCGCAGCGGGGCAGCACTCCTGCCAGCACCTCTGCCACAGCTGGGAAGCGCCCCCGGGGCCCTCCGTGCTGTGCCAAAATGGGGAGCGAGCCTGGGGCTCCCCACCTCCACTGCCCTGCCATCCAGCATCGTCCCGGGAAGAGAGGTCACCCTGTTTCACAGCCGTCAGTTATTGCAACACAGACGGTGGCTCTGTATAAATAGTTTTTGTTCTGCTAAAATTCATCTTCCCTAGCTTGTTTCCTTCCTAACAGTTGTTAATGGATTTCATTACAGTTTTTCTCCTTTTTCATGCGCATTCCTCCCTCCGTGAGGCAGGCGCCAGAGCAGCTGCAGCCAGCTGTGAACTTCCCCACAGGGACCTTGACTGCTGCCTCCGAGACATCAGCGACAGTCCCGCAATGATGGAGAGCATCTTAACTTCAGACAAGATCACCTGCCACTGCCATGGGAATCTGGGCAGCAAAGTGCTGCTCAATTTACAGCTGAAGAGATGAGTGTGCCTTACACACTGCAAGCAGGAGAAATGTTTCATTTGAAATCAGCGGGGCAGAGGAAAGAAATTAATTGTGTTTAGGAAAGCCTTACCTTCTCTGAAGTGTTTCAGGAATAATGTTCAACAAATGGTAATTGTACCCTCCCCACCTTTGGTTTTACTGTCTGAGGAGGGGGAAGATAAAATATTAGTTCTCTTTTTCCAGCACTTTTTAAATTTTCAGGGTGGCTGTTAGCATCCTCACTGTACTAGACATCAGAAGTCACGGTGAGTCAGAGCCTAAAACTTTGCTCAGACAAATCTAGGAACATCAGTTTTGAAAGCATGCCCCAGAACTTACTTTGTTTGTTTTATGAGTTTATAACCACCAAGAGCTTCATGCAAAAACCATGAATAAGTTAGGCAGTCATTTAGATTTTTGCTCACTTAATAGGAGCTTCTTCACATTATTTTAGTGCTGTCAGTAAGCACAGGAGGTGTCATACTTTGGCCTTTATGTTGCTTCTTACTGATATAACACTAACTACCAATAGATCCTTTTTTAAAAAGTAAAACACAGTGCCATTTGGGGTGTTTATAACAACATTTAACGTGGGGGAGGGCGTAAAAGGATAAGCAACTGAAGTCATGCCTCCAGACAAAGTATGTATTTACCACCCAGTATAATTGCATGGTACAAAACCACTGTACAAAAATGTACAAAACCACTGTTAACAGATACGAAGACAAGACCAGTTAAGGTTTGCTGTTTCCTGTGACCTACCATCTCCGAATTCTACTCTGTGCTTCTGTTCTTCAGCCACCCCTTGGCTGCACCCCCGTCCTTCCTCCGCCCGCTGCTCCAGCCGCCTCCTCTGACAGCGCTAGCAGTACCACTCACAGCACTGGATATTGCCTGCTTGATTCCTCACTGAACCAACACAACATAAATCCTCCAGGCACACCAAAGCAACACTGCATTAATGCTTCAGCTGCGCTGCAATAGCATCTCTCAAAATGCCTAGAAAATCATTTCAGATGGCCATGGCTTTGTTCTCACTGCACTCTGGCAAGGAAGTGGTTAAAATGGATGGGGAAAATCACTGAATATACTCGGAAAGATTGTATTCCCATCATGTTTGCCACTTTAAATCCTATTTTTGCCTATATAAGCCTTTGTGCAATAGTGCTCTGTTGAAATCATTAGAAACGCTTTGGCTGCGTGCAGGTGGAAAAGCCCAGAACCCGACCCAGCGTGCAGGAGCACCACTGCTTCCTCTGCCACGAGCCCGCAGGGTTGTGTCAGTCATTCATTTCTCCAGACAACCACCTGCTTAGGATGACACTTTTACAGGAATTGTTTTAACTACATTCTGTCCCACGCAAGTGTGCAGCCAAAAAGATTTAAACCCTACTCTTGACACAGCCTTTTTCAATACAGATGGATTTCACAGGAACCGTTTATCCTTCACATTTGTGTTTTCAGTGTTATCATTTCCATTTGCTCAAGACCCATTGTCACATCTCATTCTTATTTTGGCGCTAGCCCTAAAAGAGTTACAGACTTGATTATTTTGACTCAGCATCATCTTGCTGTCCTCAATTCTGCCTTAATGTAAAAAAGACAAAAGCAAAAGCCCTACCCCTCCATATAATTTTATATTTTTATTAATAGTGTCCAAAGAGTGGATGAATGCTTGAAAACAAAACAGAGCTGTGCATGTGCAACATGAATGATTCCGATCATCGCAGAAACCTTATCTTCTGTGTTTTCCTGACTCTGTGGTAAATTAGAGACAATCCCAAATGGTAAAAACTAATGAGGAAGTTTGCTTGATGAACAATTCCCTTAAAAAAAACCTTGCAAGGAACTATTTGGTAGTGTTAAAGTTTTTGTCTCTTAAACATTCAAATCTCTACTGAAAGCGGATAACATGAAGTAGAGTACCAGAAAATTAAGTAGCTTAAAATTATACACAGTCAGTTGGGCTTTCTCTAAAGAAACATTACATGGACCCTTTACAGCTTGCGAAACTGAGTTTCTAGAAGCCAAAAGAAGCAGTGTGGAGTAACTGAAGGCTTGTGTCAAAGGACAGCAGCAGGCAGGATCCTTCACAATGGGTTTGCATTGCAACCACACTAATACCCTCATTGCATAAAAGGGCAGGAGCAATAAACAGGAATGAAAGGGAAGATTACTTCCTGGTGGTTTTTACAGCTAACAGCCACACCATCAGGGCTGCAACACTAGCCAGGAAGTTTTGTCCCCCGTGGCTGGGTTGGTGCCCGCTCCGAACTGGGACCCTGACTCTGCGGCACTGCAAACAGGACATCCTGCAAGCCCTGTAGATGAGGGGGCTTTGGAGAGCTGAATGTGGAAAATATATAAGGATGCAGCACTCTCATTGTTGCTTGAGGATACCTGATTTTGGCCATTGGACAAGCCCATCATTTCTTCATGGTCAGTGTGAAAACATTTCCTGCAGGCTCACGCTCCTCGGAGCACTGCAGGAGAGTCTGGCAGCTAGAAAAGAGAAAGACAGATCTTCAAGCCTCTGGAAAGACAGAGGCAATTCAGGATAAGCAGGTTAGATGGGTATCTGTGCTAAAACAACAAGCAGTGAGATCAGTGTGCTTGGTGGTTAGGCTGTATGGCCACCATTCATCAGGCTGGAGCTTCCTGTCCAGTAGCCTTCCAGACACAGTTTAGGAAAAAGTGCCCTGAAACAAGATATAATATCTTTTCACTGTGTCCTGGTTGGGGCTGGCCTAGAGTTCCCGTTGGTCTGGCAGCGGGAGGAGCTGCAGCCCCCTGAGACCCCAGGGGCTCCCCAGGTCCCAGTGCCCTCACCTGTGTGCGGGGGCGGGGGGAGCACAGCTGGAGGGCTGGGCCCTGATTGGCCGATACGCCGTGTCACGTGACATTGCGCTCACTATATAAAGGCAGGAGTGGGCCAGGAGGGGCTCTCACTTCCGGGGGTGTGGCTGTGGGGCCTCTGTGTTGGGGATCGCCGGCTGGGAGCAGGTGGGTGTCGGTCGGTGGGTGGTGAGCAGCTGTATTGTACATTACCTGCTGATACTGCTGTCAGCGTGTTGTTCTGTCACTGTTATTAAACTGTTTTTATCTCAACCTGCGAGTCTCCCTTTGCCCCTCCGATTCCCTCTCTACTCCCAAGTGGGAGAGGGTGGATGAGCGGCTGTGTGGTGTTCAGATGCTGACCAGGCTCAAACCACGACACACTGGAACAAAAATTCAGAAACCTCAAGATAACCTTGCGCCAGTTCCCCTTCTCCAGTGAGATCCAGCTTCTGTCTGGTAAACACTCAGGAGCTCCACAAGGCCAAAGCTTTCCTGTTCTCTCGTGGAGCCTATGTCCTGAATCTTAGGGCATGCCTAGTTCAAACAATCTCATTCATGGCTTTAACTTTTGAAAGAAGTAAAAATAAAAGCAAATAAATGACATTAGAGTTGCTTGCAATCACTGCCAAAAAGTGGAATCTATCACTTGAGCTGAAAAATTAATATAATATCAGAGCTTAAGAGTATAGGAAGAACTAGGTGAAATAAGAGCAAAGATGTGTCTTGCAACAAAGCTATGCAAAGAGTAATAAATAGAACTAGCAAAAATACTGGTGCAACCAAAAATATAAAACCAATAAAAATATTTAAATCAAGTTCAAATTAAAACTGCTTAGACTTTGCTACAGGTATGAAAAGAAATACAGCTATAAGGAAGAAACTAAAGCAATATGGACTTGAAGAAATGTAACTATGATAAAATAAAAGCATATGAAATTGTATGCTTCTCATCTGCTTGCGGACAGCGGACAACAGGAGTCCCAAAGCTCTGAGGAGATCCATACCAGAAACCTCCAGTCACTCTGGTGTCCCATAGCTCAGCCACACCAACTTCACCTCCCCATACGCTGTGGAAAATGTTTCTGAGCAAACCGTGCAGCTCCACATGGAGAGCTGCTGGACCCTTGAGGAGCTCACAAGTCTCTGCAGACAGAGCACTCTTCAGAACCACCAGCACTCAAGGAAAACATCCTTTAATTTTGGCACTAAGCTCACCTAGGGACTTAACACAACCTTCCATACTGGCCTGTAGAAATTAATGTCTCTCCTGAGCGTGACACCCCGGCGTGGTGAATGGTGGACAGGCAGTGGCATTGCTGCTGTCCCCAGGCACCGTCCTGGGAGCCGGGCTGCCTTCCTTGGCAGGCACTGGGGGTGACCGCGAGGATGGCTCCCAGAGGAGTAAAGTCAGGAAATACCGAGAAACTGAGACAAAAGTTCTCTCCCCATACAAGGACCTGGACCTTCACCTTTTTGAGCCAAATCATCACTTTTCAATTTTCTATCCTCTCCACCCCAAGCACCGATACTGTGAGCCCTTCCAGGATGAGGAGACCGCTGCCACATCAATATTCATAGACGAGATTGTGAAGAAAGTTCATTTATTTTTCAGAATTATTACAGTTAATTGGAAACATCTGCTACAAATATCTGTATGCCAGAAGCATCTCATTCTACTAGGCAGTCTCTGCAGGAATACCCACTCCATCCTTTCTGGAAAGGTTTTGCCAACGGCATCTTTGTTGACAAAGAAAAGACACCATAAGACTAATCGGCCAAATACAGAGTTTAAATTGTCTCTGCTCATTTTCACAGAAAGTAGTAACATTTGTTGTGCTGTCACAGCTGTGAAAGATATTTTCATCTCCTCGTTTGGCTTTTAACTGCTTTCTTGGAGTGAACCAGGTCAAGGAGTTTTGGGAACACTACTCCCCTCTGATACCTGGCAGCATCCTTAACCTAATACAGTGCTGCAGTGAGAATATTCAAGTACACGCAATTAAGATTTTACATTTGTATTGAAATTAATGTCAATATAATCAATAATATATTTAATGTTAGTACACTACTTAATGTAATGTGAATGCTAAATATTTATGTAAGTATTTATGTGAATAAAGGATAATTATTTGGCTGTCCAGCAGAAAAAAAGTTCCTATGGGGATAGAATACAGCCTAAGTACGAAATATTTGCAAATCCCAATAAGTATTTTCATTAAGACCTACTGAAAATTCAGGCTGGAACTTAACAAACAGAATTTATAAACAGGTTGTCAAAGACAATGAAAAATTTAAGTGCACAGTGGACTTTCTAAGTACTACTAGCCCTCTGTCTGACTCCGCTGCAATTTTCTTTCTAATAGGCTGAAATGTGAAGCATGGCCATTTTTAGTAGGAAGATTCTGTCAAAATTGTGAATAATGAAAGAAAATCGCAATGTCAAATTTATTTTTTTTTTAGGGAAAAATATGAACAAAGACATTCATACTAAGGAGTGAAGTGTGCTTATATCTCTAATGAAGTCAGATGAAACTAGACAATGTCTACACTACAGAGCTTGCCCACAACAGCTGGAGACTTCTTACTGGCTGCACAAGGTAGCATGATGGAAAAAATTGTTTAAAAAGGTAAAGAGTAATAACTCAGAACCTCCAAAGATGTCTTCAGAGCAGATGCTCTTCCCTGAAATGCCAGACTAGGAAACTTTATTCAGTGAGAAAAAACCAAACCAAACCAAAACAAGCTGATATTTTTGAGTCCAGATTTTTTAAAAAATTAAATTACTATGGTTAAAATTCCCATGCAGATGGTCACTATGAATTCTTATCTCAAACCAGATTAGAAGCAGATTTCTCTTTTACATGAAGAACAGAAGTCAGTCTTCTGTAATATAATCTTAGATCCTCTCCCATCCGAAGGGTAAGAATAGCCACAAATTTCTCATTTAACAGTGTGGGAATGGACATTTCTTTGTTGACACTGTTAAGAAGTTCCAAATCGTGGTGAGAGAACTTGCACTCATCAACACACAGCAAAAAATGAACTGTGAAAAGCAGAAGACCACGTAATGTCTGGATACATATTTTCATTTGGCAGAATCATGATGCTGATAGGAATAATAAAAGAATAATAAGGCCTCTGACTGAAAGAGCAAGTATTCCCTTATTCCCTGAAACAGAACAGTTCCCACACTACATTATAACTGCAGCAATAATTAGGATGTGAACTTTGGGGCCAGTTTCCTTCATTTTGTGTAATGGGTTTATGAGGACCATCATCACTTCGTCTCTCATGTTTGAACAAGCTAGTGTGTATTTCTTTCCACTTTCCTTAAGAAGAGGCAGTAATAAGGCTGGCAGTGATTATCACCTGTACTAAATTCAAGAGATATTAAGTGAATAAACCCATGAACTTCAGTGTTCAAGTTAAAGTTCAGTACTGGTTAAGTAGTATTCTTGAATCCTCACCACACTGCTATATAAAAATTAATACAACTGCTCTACAATTTTAAGGCATCAACAACCAGAAAATTATACAGTGAAGTGTACAGTTTCTGAGCACGTTTACAGGTCTTTATGCCATAAGAAATAAAATTACGCCCTTTTGCTCACTGGGACTGTGAAGCAGCTTTCTCTCAGAGAAGTGGTGGGTTTGGTGGACAGTGCCACAGCTTCCTTTGTTCCCTTGGGGAAAGCCCTGATCAAACTTTTCTGGATTCTCTGCAGAAATGCAGAACCTGTACTCACACGAAGGTGGGAGACGTGTCACTCCTGTTGGTATTAAACAGAACTAGATGAAGAAAAGAAAATCGCACATTCTTGTTTGTAGCATCAAGTCACTCTCTATTCTCACGTTTGTTGGCTTGCCACACTGCACGTCTGACACAAAAGAATCTTACTCTCAAAGCAGAGTAAATCAGCAAGTAAAATTCTTGGAATAACAACAGTAAAATCTGTCCAATACTTCCCTAAAAATGCATATTAAACCTGCTTCAGCCATGAAAACTTGATTAATGTGTTTAATATATTTGGAAGAAATAGTTGTTCATGTCAAGGGTAAACAATGTATACATGGAAACTGGGTGAGAATAATCTTAACAAAAAAAATGAAGCAGATGCTTTAGGATACAAGCCCACTACTGATAACCATTGTTATGGCTAATCCAAAAAGCAAACTTTGCATGCCCTAAGTGGAATAAACTGTCATTTCCACTCTTTCCTTCTGTGGCAGTTAAGGAAACATGAGCATTAGCATATGAATGAACAAAACAAATGGTTGCATTTACTGTGAAATCTTAATATCTGCTTTTTCGAGATGAGGAAGAACAGAAATCGTGACACATGCTTTCTCCTGAAATCCACAGAGCCCTACGAACCTCGGAGGACCGTGTGGGAGGAGAGATGACAAGCAGGGACAGGAGCGGAGAAGCAGCGGCACCCGCTCTGACCCAAGCACACGAGCATGGCCCTGGAGCAGAGCTCCTGCCCCCACGGCTGCGGGCTGGCCCCGGGGCCAGCAAACCACCCGCCACGTCCTCCTCACATGCTCAAGCTCCCTCCTTCACGTGTCCAAGGTCCTCTCCCGAGGGCAGTATTTAAGCAACGGAGAAGCCATGCTTTGCTCAGAGCACTGATGGCACAACGACAGCACCTAAGGGAACCTAGAGGCCTGGTTTTGGCAGCACGCGCCGCTGGAAGGTGGCACAGCAGAGCTGGTGCTCACCCATAGTGTGCCTGGTGTGGAAAGTCAACTTTGGACCAAACAGTCAGTTTAAGAGCTCCAGCCTGCCCTTGGGAACTATGTAAACGCGGGACATGGCACTTACCACACAGAATCAGGACTCGGTTCTCTCTCATCTCCTGTGTCTTGGCTACCTAAACCTCATTCCAACCCTAAACCTTCCTGCAACTGCCAGGAATCTTGCCATCTAATGCCTGTCCGCATGATTTCAACCCACTTCCACAGAGAAACTTCCACAGGCAGTGGAGTCTCCAGCCTTGGAGATATTCAAAAGCCTGAGCAGCCAGCTCTAAGTGGCTCTGCCTGAGCAAGGGGTTGGACCAGATGAGCTCCAGAGGTCCCTTCCCATCTCAACCCTCCTGTGACTTTGTGAAACTGCTGAAGTTTCCTTCACAGCACAAGTTGTCCTCAAAGAGGGAAACCTATGTGCTGTAGAAACGGACATTTTCTATTTCTCTGCAGTCAGGTCAATATTAAGGTTGTGCTCATCAGCAGCGATCACTGATCATTTGAAGAGGAACAGAAACCCAGCACCTTCCCACAACAGAAGAGGACCTGGGATAAGCAGATGTGACCGACAACCGTCCCTTCAGGAGACGCAGAGCTTGCTGCCTCTTAAGCGTTTCCCTTTTCTGCTGCACTGCAGCTGCATGCACAAGAACACATCTCCTTTCACGCTGCCCGCAGCGTGCAGACACATACACCACCGGGGAACACTTCAGACACACGGAAGCTGCTAGCAATTTAATTAAAGCCTCCACACACAGAGAGGCACATGCACATCCCATTCCTCAAGAGAAACACCTTAAATACAGCAGCACAAGACTGCAAGAAAATTCCTGACTCCCTTCCATCAACTGAAGAAATGCCATCCTGGAGCTGCTCTTTATTTTTACTTCTGCTAAGAGATAACCAGGGACTGACTTCTGTTGCCTGGCCTCGCTTCACCCATAGTCTGTTTTCTTTCCTGATGCCCACTCTGTCACTTAACTTAAATTTAGCTCTTTCACCTCCTGGTGTTTATTCTCCTCCTGTATATTTACCCTCCTGAAGACAGCAGTATCCCAGCCTATGCTTTATTATCTGAACAAGCCAAGGTTTTTACGGTGCCTTCTGGTACAGCACACGGTCCATCGTTCCCCTGATTGTTCTGACAGCCCCTCTGTGACCCTGGTCCAGGTTGAACTCATCTTTCTTTAACGTGAATGGTATTCTCATTGTGCTTTGCCAACACTTCAAAATACGTTGTTAATACTTTCTTTCCCTGCTAGAAATACCTCACCCACTACCCTCTTGGCATGCATATATCTTATTAACAGCAGCATCATACTGGTAGCTTGATCCTAGATTGGATAGGTCCTAGGATCCTAGATCTACAATAGGCCATAGATCTAAGATCCTGGTCCTAGATGACCTCATATAGCTGTATTTATTTTCTCCTGTTTTCCAGCTGATGAGTTCCCAGCTCACAGACTAAATTCAGATGCTTATTCACTGAACGCATGGCCTTACACCTTGCACAATTACATTTCATGCCGCATGTATTACACCAACTCGGAAGAAAACCTAATCCTTCTTGTATGATGTCATGATCCTCTTCTGAAATGTCAATGCCTTTTACCTTTGAGACATCTGTAAATTCACAAGCATACTACTGCATATTTGTGACAATGATAAGAAAATATTAAACATGTTTCATCTCCTTTGAGAAATTTAACTGGCAGCCTCTCTTTCGCCCAATACTTGCGTTTCAAGACTGATGTTGCCATCTTCTCTTTATTCAATCCTCTACCTATTTAAAATATCTTCTATAAATCTCCTTCTTCTCTTATCATACTGATAAATCTCCATGTGGGTACCATATTAAAATTCTTTAGCAAAATTGAGATGGATTACATCTATTGCTTTTCTTCAGCAACAGAAATGAAGAAGATGAAACAACTACTCTTGGCACAAAATATTTATTAATCATTTTTTATTTCATCCCATTTTCCATTTGCTTCTACAACTTTATTATCTTGTTCAAAATATTATGTACTCTAGAGGTTGGCCTAACAGGCTGTTATTTGCCCAAATTCACTTCCCCTGACTCTATCTCATAATTTGAAGTATAAATTTTATATTTCTCATTCTCATGCACCATTGTTCAATATATTCATTAGAAACACTGCAATCTCATATAACAATAAATGTCTTTCCAGCAAGGAGCAGAAATGTTTTTAGAAGTAAAATTTGATGACCTCTCACTGCTATTGTCTGGAAAAGTAATGCTGGATATTATGTTTCCCTAACTTGCCCCTGAAACTGCATTGCTGTTCTTATTTTCTTTTTTTTCCTTTTTTTTTTTCTTTTTTAAATAGCTAATACAGGAAACAGGTGGTTCCTCTTTAAAGAGGCCTCCCCAATCAAACCTAAAATCAAATACCTCCCCATAACTTAATTTAAAAGGTTAAAAAGGTCAAGATTCTCTTCACCACCAAAGTACTTGTCCAATTCTCAGTAAGAAATTTAATTTATCTCATCTGGAGCAAATGTGTATAAAGCAAATGGCATTCAGAAACTCTACTTCACTTTGGAATTAAACCCAGTTTTTGCAGCTGCTGTTTTAAACATCATCAGAGTCTGGAAATGAAACAAAGCCTTGTCTCACTGACACATCCCTGCCTTACATTAACTTCAACAAATGAGTTTAAGTGTTTCAGGCCACCAACTGTGGAACACTGCTGTATATTCCACTGTACACTAGCCCATAACCTAATTAGCAGCACTGCAAATATTCTAGATATCTGCTAATATTATGCACAAAGATATAATTAGAAGTGTGTGTATACACAGATACAGTTGAAAAAAATAGAATAAATGTACAGCTCCAACCGATATCTTTATTAACTTGTTCTCAGTGGCAGTATCATATACAGGGTTAGTGTGAGGTTAATGTATACCCCACACTGTGACCTTTCAGACTGAATTTAATTGCATCCCTACCAAGGATATAGAAAAATGATAAGGTGTACGCTGATTGATTTTCTTCCTTGCAGACCACAAGACCTCATTTCAACAAAACCTTGCCATTAAATTTAAAGCACAACTGAAAAAGAGTTTCAAATGATATACACCCTAATCTAATTTTTGAAACTGTTCTATCAAAGACGCTCCATCATAAGCCACAAAATCCCCATTCACCTCTTCTGTAAACCCGTTATATTGCATACAGCGTTATCCTTCAATTGTTAGTGTGCTTAAAATATATCTGTAACACTGACTGAGCCTTGCTGTCAAGTGTTAAAGAGCACTTCTAGGCATTCTGCCCCTGTAGTCTCTGGGGACTTCAGTAACTACAAGTCAGGGAAAAATCAAAGTAAAAAGAAAAGACAGGTCATCATGAACCTAAATGCAATGTAATCTCATGATAGACATTTCTACTATACATGCACAACACATTTAGGTTCTACAAGAATTTCACTATTCTTACTTCAGTAAAGCTGGGACAAGTATCTTTGTGAACATAACAGTGCACACTGAAGTACCTGAATTGGGAAGTTTTGCCAGAATATTTTATACGCTGCAACCATTGCATAAAATATCACATGCCTCATTATAGAGGGTTTTATTCTAAGCTTTATTTTCTTTTCTTTGACATCAACTTGGATTTTTTGCTAATTTTTCATTATTCTTTTGAATAAAATTTCTGTGGTATTTCCAGGTATTCAGTAATAATGCTATATTCTGCACTAAAAATGCCCACAGGTAACTTTGAGATAGTTTGTTTAAAGCAGTTTCCACTTGCAGTGGTGAAAGTAACAGCCAACCACACTGGGGTTTCAGTTTTTTTTTAAGGAGGTGATGGCAGGCACATTTTGTTATTAATGTATATGGGTTTTAGCTATTGCACTCATCATCACGGTCAGAACGACCCATCTACATTAAAGTACTGAAGAGCACTGTGCACAGCTGAACCATCACTCCAATCAGTTGCATTTAGAGGAATGGAAACTTGGAAGAGCCCCAAATTATGGTAGACCTAACATCTCATTTGCCAGCAAATAATTTGTATCAGAAATGACTTTAAATGACAATACTAAAATTAAATTTTTCCCATGTTTAACATGCCCATTAAAAAGAAATCCTTCAATGCCATTGACTGAGGTTCAGATGCGGATAGTCAAAATGACCATGTGGTTGGCCGCAGCCTACCCTCAGCAATATCCCTGATTTAAGACAACCTGCAAATGCTGTGTAGTCAAGGATGGATTTATCCACTCAAAAATTCACCTTTACTCAATTTCCATGAGTCTCTGATGCACAAAGGTACTGAGAGTGCCATCAGGAGCCTCAGAAAAGAAAACTCTGGGTAGACTTGGATAGTCTGACCTACGTGAGTTTTTGTCGCTTTACCAAGACTCGATTTTAATTTTGCAGCAAGGCTGTACCCAAAGCAGAGCTGGAGCCTCCTGAAGCCTTCAATCACCCCTGGCTTCCCTTGGATGACCCTCAAGAAACAGAGCACAGTGGCAGTAGCAGGCTGGGGTGGACCTGGGGCTGGGTGAGGTTCACAGAGATCTGAGCAAGGAGTCAGTACTGTAACAAAGCATCTCCTGAGAGGCCACTGTGAACCTAAATTCATAATTTCTCATTTAATTCATCATAATGGAAGCTCGGTGTGAACAACTCCACTAAGGCAAATACAGAATTAGCCTCATCACACATGCGGCAGCATATGTCTCTTTCAACATGCACTGCAAAATAGATACCGAATGGAAAACAGATGATTTTTAACTTCCTATTCTGTCTACTGGTAAAGAAAACATTCTCAAAGCCCTGCATATCTGCATGTAAATTACTCTGTTGCAAAGATAAATATCAAAGTTATGTGAGATGCTAGGTGAGTAGCAAAAAAGGCTTAAAAGAACAAGGGAAAAAATAAAAACACCTACAAAATCTCCAAAGACAAAAAATAAACAACACTTTATTTGTGTTCCCAGGAAAGCCCAAAGCCAAACATTAGCATTTTCTTTTGGAGGCAACTTTCTGCATATTGAGAGCCAGCTTAAATAAACAGCTGCCTTTTCTTCTTAGAATATTTGGGGAGTCTGCAAATTTTTTCTCCTTTGAGAAAATAAACATGAAAACCAATGCAGGAAGAACTCCACGCAGGAGTAGTGCAAAAGAAATTCAAATACCTTGTTATAATTATAAATGAGATCTTGGCCAGGCAAAAATGCATATGAAATGCTCTCAGGTGCAGTGTTTGCCAGCCATCCTTCAGGAGTAACAATCACAGAAATCCACCCTTGTCATCTTCTTGTTGATCTCCTTTCCCCACCCCTTATGAATTTTATATGGATTTTCAGTTTTTATTCCCATACTTCTCTCTTAATCTTGCCTTAGCTTGTCTCCTGATAGATCCCAAGGCTCTTCTTTTGTATCCCCAAAACCTCAGTTTAGGATTTGCTGGTATCTAACATGAGAGGTTCAGGGGCTCCAGTCAGCTTTAAGCTGCAGTAATTTTTTCTACTCGGTAAAGCCTGGGGGGAAAGTACTTTTCTTTCCTTACTAGACAGTAAACATTTCTCCTCCACTGGGCAAACAAATTATCTTCTGTTATTTGTAAAGACACCAAGTAATATTCTTTTTTACCTTTATAAACATCTTTGTGCCATCCATAGTCTAGCTCAGGGAACTGAGCCAAAGGTGTTGCGGCTAACATACAGTGAACAGGAATAAGAGCCTGAATGATGGAGAGCAGTACCCGGAGAAATCCGTGCACAGGAAAACACAGAAACAGTCACTCTGAAGATTGAGTTTGGGCTAAGATAGCAGCAGCAAAATGGATCTAAAGACAGCAAGGATCTTCTGCGAGCAATTTAATTTTACTCATCAACTCAGCAGAAACATGGTTTTCTGCCTCCTGGGAAGGGTGCAACGTGTACTCATTAATGACTGTTTATACAGATCAACACTACTGCTGTATTAATTTCCACCCCCCTCTTACATGAGGTATTTCATGATCAAAGTACTGAAATCAACACTGCCAAAGCAACATTATTTGAGCAGTCAAGTTAAGCACATGCACGTTTGAAGGATCAGATCTTAATGAGGTTTTTTGGTTGTTTTGTTGGCATGAATACAACAAACACTTCAACACAAATATGACTCTGCCCATGCAAAGTGAAGGGCTCTGCTCACGTAATTAGCATCTACAAGCACAAGTATTTGTTTATAAGAATCAAACAAATCATTAAATATTTACTAGATTATTTAATAAATAGACTAATTAGTTCTGAAATAGATGCTTTCTTAAACTACATGACCAATATGTAATCTGTTACCCATCATTTATCAGTTTTCATTGAAATGAATCCTGTAAATCTGACACAACTTCATTAAAACCACCAGATTGCTGGTCAAATCTTTGCAGGTGGTGCCTGAAACTCGATGCATCTAAATGAAAACCAGTGTACTGCCATTCCAGTCAATAAGGCTGCAGACAAACCCTTATCTTTAAACTTGGTCATCACAACCTTAACTGTCTGATGTGCATCAGCATACACCTTACAGAACATAAAGCCTGTTAAGCCATAGGGTCCTTCTGAAAATGAGAACCTATCAAGTGCTCACCGAGGTTAGTTTAAATTAACAAAGCTGGCTCTAAATTTATCAAATTTGGTTTGAAACTGAACATGACTGAAATGTTTTGCAGTAATATGTCACTTCCTAAGAAAGCTGATGTTAGAAATATTTCCCAGATGTGGGTTAAGATTTCCAGATTAATAGAGAAAGCAGGAGATACGTGTTCCTCCCCAAAAGCTGCTGACTGTCTGCGTTAAATAGCATTTGTCCAGGACGTGTCAGACAAGAGACCTGAGCCTGGGTTCTTGATGCTACAGGAAAGTGCCTGGCCAAAATACACTTAGCTTCTCTGGGATGAATTTTGCTCTATACTGTTTCATTAATGTTTCCAAAACGCCCAGTTTTGCTTCTGTATGAAAAAAAAGCATTCTGCACCAAAATAAAATTGAGATTTTGCCTAGTCACCGACACAAGCAACCAGGCTTCCAGTGCATCTCCTGAACTACCAATGCACAATGGAAGCTTAATATGAACTTCCCGTAACATTCAATATAAATTCTTACCTAATCTTCCCGTATCTTCCTCAAACTCTTATTAATAACTGCCTTGTCTCAGGTTAATTTTTCTTTTTCTGTGCATTTTCCACATTCGGAACCATTTTTAACTTACTTATGGCCCCAATAAGCTACATGAGAAACAAGGCGACTGACATGGCAAAACCAAACCTATCACAAATGGTCTCTAATATATACTGTAATGTTGTCAGAAACAGACAATAACTACAGAAACATCCTAGAAATAATAAAGGCAATAAATTGAAGCTATGTGAATATTTATTTTTATTTTGAAGACACCACCTGAAATTATTATATCAATTTGGCTTTTTTTTTCTCTCATCACTTACATCTTGTCAGAAGGTAGTGCAAAATACTGCAATCAATACTCTTGCCAGCCTGGATTAATAGATTGATGTTAACTGCAGCCATATACATAAAAATACTCCTTAGTATTCTTCTTCCATAGGACTTTTACTGAGGATGAAGTTCTGAACACACCAATAAAGCAAAAATAAACATTTTTTTTTTAAAAGAGAAAACTTACCTTGTAGCACACTTTCAGCAGATGTCATGAAGAGGCCCGATTGCTTCCAAGGGCTTTGATCTTGCTATCATGCAGCAGCTCCTGATTGAAACAAGTGACCTCGGCGGGACTGGGAGGGAATGGGGATCACTGAGCTCAGAAAGGGTGTCCCTCACATCAGACATGCTTTTTCATACTCTATTTACTTTCAGCTTGGACTGTGTGAAATATCAAATCTCTGCAGCTCTAGCTAATGGGATAGGAGTTATCAGCTCCTCAAAGGTTCATGCTCCTTGGCTGCAGACAAGACAGTGGGATACCTGCTCCCACCGAGACCCTGCTGATTCTGGGGGGGCAGTGCTGAATTTCACGTCGGTTCTGTGAGGAATATCCAACAGCTAAATAACAGAAAGGCAACTAGCTGCTGTATCTTTTCAGCTTCCAGGCGGGGAGAAAACTAAGCAGAAGAAAAAGCCTTAGACACTCTATGTTCTTTCTGTGGCATTTGCCATTTCTTTCAACAGCATGAACTAAGCCCCAGGAAGCATCAAGTGACAAATGAAGTTGCTTGTCCTGGCTAAGTGCTGAGCTTAGATCATGGGATAGAAGCAAAAAGAAAAATCATTGAAAATGAAGCACCTGTTGACATTTTCCAATATACACTGGCCTTTCTAGTACCATTACGCTTGGCTTTGCAGCACAGTCACATTGTTTCAGCTCTACATATTGATAAGGTCCACATCACCTGAATCCTATCGAAATCTTTACATTTTTAGTGAGAGCAGAGAAAAAGATATTACTGAAAAATGTCTGTCTGAAACAAGTGTCAGTTCGGTGACACCATAAAACCCCTCACTTTGCTGCTGGGGTTAATTGTTCACACCACCGTACTGTAACCTAGCCAGGTAAGTACTATGTAGAGACTAACGACTAACGTGAGGATGACTTCTGGTGACAGTAGTAGGTAGTTGAAGAGCACTAATGAGATATTCAAGGGCAGACTATAGAAAATGAACCTCATAACCACCAGTACACCTGCAAACCAGAAATCATTTTATGATGTGTATGAAGGGTCCATGATAATTCATCATGCAGAACATAAAACCCCCTATTCTCCCTTGTTTAACTCACCTTATGAAGTTATAATGATTAGTTTTATTTCTATCAAACCTATGAATTTGCTTTCCTTCACTTTCCCTCCTCCATTTACATTTGCTTAATATGCAAAGGTAATGCAATTTATTGAAGAAATAAGGAAGATCTGCATTAAGTCACATCTGCTTCAGAACTCAGTTGACTCCCCACCAGCTGGAATCTATTATTTGATTAAAAATGCTGTTGCACCAGCTGCCATGCAGCACGTTTCACTACCCTGATTCCTGGTGGAATTAAAGCCATACTAAAAATGTAGTCTAGCATGAATCAGCCCCCACTCAATATTAATACATACCTGGAAGATAAAAGCATTTAAAAAAGAACCCAGCCTTCCTAGACCTGACCATGCCAATCTCTAATGCAGAAGGTGTTCAGTGGGAAAGAATTTAAAATTTCACATATTATAAGGTAGTAATTTCATAAGGCAATGTCCTAATTATGCAATCAGGCTTGTTTTTAAGAATCATCTCTCTTACCATAAAACCAAGACAAACTCATCTTCCAACAGAATATGTCCTGAAATAAAAGACAGTTGCTGAGCTTAAAATAATTTATAGTTAAGTCTGTTACTGCTAATTTAGTTAGAATGAGAGACTGTGTCAGGCAAAAAGCCCACTTAATTCGAGGGGGGATTTCTGCCTGATGTGGACTGCAGGAATATATGCTAAGAGTATATGCTTATGAATAAGAACTGAAAATACTGCTCATCTTCTTGCAGTACAAGAACATTAAAAGCTTGAAGGCGATCATTAGCAAAGGCATGCTTAAAGGGCCTCTAAATGGAAACATAGCGATGATATATTGATAGGACTTCCCATTTTCTTTTTCAGTTACCTCAAAGCAAGTTGCAAATTACAGCTTCACTAGCTCTGAAAAAAGTCCATCAGTAGCTCTGAAGAAAGTTTATATTCAGTGGGAAGCTTGCAGCTTTCTTTGTTCAGTGGACGGCCATGAAGTTAAGAAGTTAAAAGGTTTTGATGGCTTCAGACAAGATACAGTCTCTTAATATACAGACATAAGAACATGCAAACGTAAGGCTGAAAGCCCAAGCCCAAATCCATTCCTGGCGGTGCCAAGGCAGAGAGTGCTCAATACCTTCTTTAGAATAACTAGGTAAGTATTATGTGGATATTTCACTGATTAAACTGATTAACAATAATCAATTTAAGTTCCCAAGTAGCAATTAAGTTACTTCATGTATAGTATAGCTGGAAGAGAATATAGTTGCTCTCAGTCACAGTACTGAACATAACGGTGGAGTCAAGTCCCTACTGAGCCAAGCTGCTACAATTTGACCGTTGCTTAAACTGAATGGATGGTCCAAGCCCGGCAGAGTAGCCCAGTGCTGGCACTACAGAAAGTGCCATCGGTAAGGGGCAGCTTTGCTGCCAGCGTCCGCAGGCGGGCAGGGCCCTGCAGCTGGAGCCCCACAGGTACCGGACTCCTCGTCTGCTCGGAACATGGATGTCCAGGTCAGACTCTCCAAAGGAACAAAAATAAACTAACTTCGCTGCATCTTAGAGATCTTCCTTTCAAATAGATCTTAATTCAGTTTGGAAAAACTTGACCTAATACTTCTGATTTTTGTGGTTTTAAATTATTTCTAATTCCAGATCTATTATATGACTTCCTCAATAAGCAAGAAATGTATTTTTTCATATGCTTTTAGAGAATGAGCTTTGTATATTTTAACTTTTCACGCGACAAGCTCTTTCACACCAGTAAGAAGTGTCATAGTGTAGCCCTGTCTATGTTTGTTCAAGCACCAATTAGAAATGCATTACGCATGTACGTACTGACAAACATCCCACAAATACGGAAGATATGTAAATAATGTTTATGTACTTCTCCTATTCACTGGCTTTTCTGGCAGCATCTGCTAGCAACCCCAATTCACCATCATCAAATAAGTCAACCTGTCATGGATGCATTCTTCTTGTCATTGTCCTGTCATTGCAAAATGGAGATACTCTCCATACCAAAGATGCAAAGTACCTGGACCTCCAACAGTACCTGCTTTACTGACAGAGAGCAACAGCTCATCTAAAGACATCACAAAGAGGATTTACACCACTGCTGGGTGTGCTGCTTGTCTCAAAAGTGTCACAGACAGTGACATTTAAAATAATGGTCTTCCTATGCACCAAAAAAAAAAGCCATACATTGAGATTTAGCATGATTTCAGGAAGGGAACACCATCAGACCTTGTATAATAAGAGTACAACGCCCAGATTTGCCAACAGAGACATTAAAAAATAGAGTCAATGGCAGTCACAATATTCCTATCCAAAATGGTAGCTAAAACTTTATCTCACCTGATAGTGGCATGTATTGTGTGTAGGCCCTATTTTCAATAAAAGGAAGCAAATGCTTTTAACAGCACACTGGAGAGTTTTTATGAGATACGCGATTTACAGGAAGACTATTGTCCCTCAATAAACATTTGCTGCCTAAATGTGCTATTCCAATTAATATAACGGTTGTTGAAATGATAAAAGATACTGAAGTTTAACTTACATTTTGAGAAAACTACTGAATAGTAATAGCAATAAGGTATCATGTAAAAAAATATCCTAGATGTGTATTTACGTTTTAGTTTTAGATTTAGATTAGATTATTTCAATAGTATTGGTGTAAAAACGCTCCATACATGTTGCAGGTGTGGAATAACCTTTTGCGGTCCCAGTGCAAATCCCCCAGATCTGCCGAGGCTGACGCCCTCCCAGCAGGAGCAGCCCCCCCCCGGGCTCAGCCTGCGGCTGCCACACACATGTGCCTGCCTGCAGCAAAACACACGCTGCCCTGGAAGCCCAGCTCCTAACGCCTGCCGCCCTAGGAGCCCCAGCCCGCCCTTGCACGCCTCATGCCCTCATGTGAAAGCTAATGGTCTGCACGGCAGGGGTATATGAACAGAGGTGTAGGGGAAGGCTCCTATGTTACCGATTTTCTGAGTACTGCCAGCCCATAGGACTGGGTTGCCTTTGTTCCATAATCTGGAATACATCAAGTCACCATGGCAGGAGACCTGAGGAAGCGTTATGATTAAACCGGAGGCAAAGGTTCTGGCAAAAAGCTCTTTACAGATGCTTGGGAAAACACTGAGCAAATGTCCTATCCATACTCAAACCTCTCCTTTCCCAAGCTCCTGATCTGCAGCAGTGCTGAACATACACCTGCAAATGGGAGCGCTGGGAGATCTGATATTAAATACTAAGGAACACCACAAGACCTTAAGAAAAGAAGATTTCTGTACTTCAGCTCAGACATTCAAAATTAATAGAAGTATTTTAAGAAAATTCCTTATTAAGGGCATATGCCTTCATTTTTCACCTTTGCCATATAACAACAACATTTGTTTTCCTCACATGGTGCTGTGAAAAAGCCTATGAAGATTGCGATGCTCTGAGCCATCACAGTTATTTTCTCTTCCTTGTGTTACAGTAGCATGCAGGAGTTGCAGGCCAGGATACAGGCACACTGGAGGCTGTGCTCAGAGAGAACAAAAAAGATGGTTCTTACCTTGGAGAGTCATATTTAAACATTAAAAAAGAAGTCCAATAAGTGGATATGGATGGTTGACAAGGAAGTAGGAGGAAACAAAGAGACAGCATCAGTCAACACACTAGGCAGTTGCTGTAACACATCATTAATCTGTTTTTTTGGGGGGTTGCTTTTTTTTCACAGGCATTATGGCAGAGGAGATTTTAAGAAGGGATTTAAAAGGAGAAAATGAGGTTAAATGTGTTGATGTCTGCCCACAGCTCATCCTTAACTTCAGCAGCAGCAACTAATAAAGCCCACAGATGCTGGTTTGAATGCACAGCAGGTCAATGACGAAGCTGATGCTGCAGGTGAACTGGAGGGATGTGTTGGACAGATGGGCCTGAAGGGTTTTGGATATGAAATCAGGCTTCTTCTCACTACCATCTCCACGGATTCAGACGGGGATGTTGCGCTTACATGAGGATCAAGCTGCTCAGAAGTAACTCAATGTATCTCAGCCTGAAGCTGAATTCTACCCCACAACTGGGTACGTACGCTCCCTCCAGACTACAGCATCCTATAAGGCTTTTAAAAGATGCAATTTACGGTACAACAAAACAAGCCTCCAAAATAAGTTAAATGGACCATGCCCTAAAAGTAGCTACTTCCCCCCCCAGACTAGAGGGAGACCTCAAGGACCAGCTCTGGTGCAGACATCCTCTGTCTGAGTGTCCTGAAGAGCACTCCAGGCTGGTGAAGCAGAAAATGTGTGTATTCATGTTTTAGTGCTTTATCTGGGGCTGGGTATTCTTCTGCTGTCAAAAGCAGAGTTATGTTCCTGACAGCAGTAATGACAGAACTAAATTAAGAAAACAGAGTTCAGAGAGGCAGAGAGATGCAATTGAGCTTTGGATGAACAAACCTTATTAACAGACCAGCTACCAGCTATCTAAATAGATTAAAAGAATTATTATTACAGATCTAGTTTAACACTTTGGAAAAGTGACATTTGAAGTTACTACTTAACATTCAGACACCCTTAACGCTATGCAGTATATTTCTTATTTAAAACCTACTTGTAAATATATGGTAACTCTTGCGAGTTAACAGCAGCGTTTGAAAGTTTGGGCAAGAGCAAATCAAAATGCACCCATTTTTGAGAAATTAAGTATTTTCATGACTTCATGTTCTCATCAGATAGCAACCATAAAAAATGTACCCTTTGCAACATGCACAATAGCCCAGAAAAATGTCATTTTTGGTACCCTTTCTTCAGATCAAGTCAAATTAAATTAGATTTTCAAATCCATGAAAGACAGTCATTTAAAAACACTGTAGTGCTTCCCCAATGCCATCTTCATATATCAGAACACTAAATGTGAAAGTCCATACATTGATTTCCTAGAAGATACCAATAAGTATCATATTTCCCCCTTCTTTTTAAAGACCACTTCCTGGGAAAAAAAAAAAAACAAAAAAAACCCAAAACAACACGCATGCTTCAGGCACTCATTCTGGATGGACGCAGATTATGCTGTCCCAGTTGAGTGATTTAAAACTGCATTTATTGTGATGTTTTGTGATTGAAGAGGTCAAAGCCTTCCCTGGGGAAAACAACTATAAGGTGTTCTGCAGACCAATTTAAGGAATACGTGTTAACTTCTTAGCTTCATGAGGTTAATGTGTACCTTGATTTCACTGTAAATAACACGACCTTCTTCTTAACCAAGAGAAAGACAGTAACTTTCATGTCTACAGAGTAGAAATTAATTCTTTTCTTACATTTCCCCTCCCCCTCAAAGTATGCAAAGTAAATTTTGAAATTCCCAACCCTATATATCAAAGAACATCCAGGTTCAAAGTCAAATACTAGAAAGTCAAGAAATGCCAGAACAAATTTATTTCAGCTCCCTCGTGTTTATCCATTAAGATGAAATATTTAATTACACGATGACGTGCTATTTTTTCGACTGCATTATCTGTGCTTTAAATGGCAAGAAACAAATTCCATAGTGGCCTGATTTGACAAGATATTCAGATGTCTATCTCATTTCAAATATAATACTTCAATTTATTTTGCTGAGATAAGTATAAGGTCAGATAAATTTTTCCTAAGAATACCTGTGAGTTTGTTAGTTTGTTTTTCAGCAGACAAAACATTTTTGGAAATAAATCTTTCGCCAGCAAATACTGCTTGACAGTATGCTATGATCTAATTTTGAATGAACAAAACCAGAACAAATCTCCTTTTGCCTAATTTTTTTCAAACAGGTCTATCACAATGACTAGCTTATCAAAATATTTCCACTCACACTCTAAAAATACCAGCTATTTATTATTTTAATCTGCTGTATAGACATTGGTCTAACACTCAATTAGAGTAAGTGGTTATGAATCATGCACATTTTAGGAAAATCTGGCTCTCTGAACAGCATTCGGGTTTTAAATCTTTGTTGATAAAAATATCTTACTTTCAACGGAAATCTACATACAAATGTGTAAATTAGGGCTAAAGCAGCAAGCCTGCTTTATGGCTGAGAGGTGTCTGAGCTTAGCTAGTTGCCTTCTCTGACTACTTCCACCTTGGCTGGGTTAATTGGAATAAAGATGAATGAAAATTTAGGCCTGCAGTTTTAATAGTAACTATTTGTTATTTAAATTTCCTTTTCCACACTGAACGATTGCAAGAACATGTGCTCAGAATTAAAAGGCTGCTCTTTAGCATCAGCACATTGATTTCTTGGGGTCCTTGCAAAGCTTTTCACATTGTTTCTGGACTACAGCTCTACACCCCTCTAACTGCCTGTCAGACATCATTTCGGCTTTATGAATAAATAATATGATGCCCAGGGGAAACGCTGGGCTAAGACAAAAAAATCAATATGTGTCTAGCACGTGTTAGGCAGTTGTTCAGCTGAAGACTGTCTCAAATATGTAGAGTAATTTTAATAACAAAACAAATGCTTTCTAAACTGAGCTTAAAGGAGGGTTATTAAGAAAGCACTACCACTATGCCACTGCATATCCTATTTGAAGAATAATAACATTGTTGTCTTAAAATGTGAATAGATATTCTGATTGCAAAGTGTTTGGCAAATACTTATCTACAAATTTAAAATATTCATTTTACAGAGATCCAGTAGCAACTGATTTTTTACTCTGTGCCTCTTGGAGTAGTTTCTGTGCACATCTGCATAATAAAGACGTTATTACAACTGGTTTATTATTTTAAAAACACCTTCTTACAAAATTGCCTTATAGTTTGGTTTTGTTTTTTTTTTTTGCAGAGGGCTTCGGATCAAAACTGAAACAAAAGCAGGGTAAATTAATCATTCATGCAGCCCCGTAATTGCCTTAGTCATTCCTGCAATGTTAGCCTATTTTCACAGTCAGCACAGTTTGTTGGTCTGACACGGCCACCGTGGCCCTGCAGCTGTAAACCCGCCACAGCAATATTTGAATCGCTCCACTGCTACAGCACGGGTCTGCACAAAACGACCGTAACTCCTGTCGCGAGGTGGTCCCTTAATTCCTTTACGTTACGTCTGACAACGGTGGGTTCTGTTAAATGCCCCACATAGTGAGCAGCATTGGGAGGAACTGTTGCTCGCTTGTTTTCGCGCACCTGACTGAAGGTGGACCTGCACAAGCTTGACTCCTGCACCTCCTTCCTTCCACCTCTGTGTCCTCCAGCACCAGGAAAATTTGGGCTGTGCCAGGTGGCAGCGCGTCACCTCCCATCCCAGCTCGCCACAGGCCAGGAGGGCCGAAGTCTCGCAGATCCTCACACCTCCCCAAAAACGCTTCCTTCCCACCGTGGTTCCCTGCAAACGTCAACCTCATGCTGGAAACCCGTGAGGAGGCAGCTGGGTTATTTTGGGACCGGGGGCAAGCTGCCGGTGCTTGCTGCCAGCAGCTCTCACAGCAGCCACAGGCATCCAGGCTCAGCAGCATGGCCACGCAAACAGCAAAGGGGGAAGAAAATGAAGAGGTAAAGGCAAGATGGCAAGCTGTAGTCAGACCTGTGGATGACCTCTGAGATCACTGACTCCAAGTCACCAACATCCAGCCCAGGGACATTGCTCTCAAAGGGGTTTTTTCACCCCCCCCTGCTGTTATGCAGACCTTTTAGTGCAGATCCTCCCCCTGGGAGCATGCTGACGAGGCGGCTCCTCCTGTTACGTTCAGTGTAATGAAAAGCACAAACTTCATGTATTTATGACCCTTTCAGATTGAGGAGCTGCAGCTGAGTGCCCTTGCCTGGGGGTGCTTACTCCTGCAGGAGAGCTGGCCATCTGGAAAGGCAATCTAAAGAAAGCAGAGGGAAAACCTGACATCTCAGGGAGGCAAACCTGCAGACACGGAGAAGCTACCACTGACGGCAGCAGAGATAAGAGATGTCTTGAGGCTCACAGCAGCCAACATGGTGGAGCCCATTAGCATCAACAGCAATAGAAAATGCTTTTACCAACACAAAGGAAGTGAAATGCTAAAGACAGAGAGAGGGGGATTTCCAGAAAAAAAAAAAAAAAAAAGTGACAAAAAAAAATCCAACAAAAAACTCCACAAACAAGCAAAGAAAACCCCCAAAACCCACACAAGCAAAAAGGAAAAAGCTCAGGTTGAAGCTTGTATGTTTTTTTTCATTCATGCTGAATATATACAAACCCCAACCCCTGGGCGCAGCGGCGGACTGTTTGCATGTGAACATTATTAGGGAAACTGTCAGGATGGAAGCTGAAAGCAGAGCAGCTATTCCTGAGTATCTTCCAGCACAGGCAAGCTGTAAACTTTAAGCACCAAACAAGGTGTCCTGTGCACTGAAGCCACTCCCAGAGAAGTGCCTCTTCACCTCTTCTCGCTGACCTTCTGGCGATGGGCACAGCCAGGCTCCTGACAGCACTCTCTCAGTCCTGATGAGAGCTCACCAAGAGCACTCGGCTCACAAATTTTCCTTCAGCCACACTCCTTGGTGCCTCTGCCATGCCAATGCCAGGCCAGACAACCCGGAGCAGAGACACAGGGAACATGGCAGAGCACTGCAAAGCCCCAGCAAGGGCCACCACACGCACCGAACCAGGCCTGCGCGTCCTCCGCAAAATTCAGGTTTGCAGGGGAGGGCCTGCAAACACCTCAGCTGTCCTGCTACAGAGACCTACCCGAGAGACCCCTGCCCTGCTCTTCACCCCTCACATGTCCCTCACCCCACAGCACCTCTCACAGGAAACTGCTGTGGCTCTGCTTCTAACAAAATGACTGCACAATGCATATTTCTGCCAACCGTTGGGTGACAGGACCTTGGACACTTGGCCAATGATCACTTGACTCACACTTTCTTATGCTTTTTATGCTATTTAAATGGATAATTATGCTTCCTAAAACTGAGACTGGCTGTGAAGTACCCAGACCCATCTGGGCATGCAGTACCTGGAGATGTGGTTCTACACAGAGACCCTCAGCAGCCTGACTGGCTGAAAGAAGTGCTCAGTTCACCCACCTCCTTCATCACTGGCCACCCTTGCCTTTCCCACCCCCATCTGAATGTACTTTGGTCACTCTCTAAACCATACCTGTCAAGTGACACACGGAAGGTTTGTTTTTTGTTTTTTTTTCTTTAATACAGTCAAAAATCCCACACTGCCAGGCTGAAGTTGATACTACTTTTCCACCAAAACAGCTGGTTGAAAGGATCCTGTCTTCACTTTCCAGTCTCACTCAAGGCCAAACAGCTGTTTCTGGGCTGTACTATAAACAGAGAAGTACATCCAGATTTTTAAAAGATCCTAGAACCCAAATAAAACTTTTTTTTTTTTTTTTTTTTTTTTTCCGGCTCTATGATTCCCAACTTTTTTGAACTGGAAGGATAATTCTCTGGATCTACAGCACTGTGTTGCTGTCTGACGCTGATGGAGGATTACACGGCATAATAACCTGTTTGCAGTTTCTGATTTCCTGTGCAAGAGTTCAGGTTATCCAGGCCCTTTAGACACACATCAGAGTCATCAACACATTTTTATTGCAAACAGAATTTCCAAAATGATGAGCTAGTCAACAGGGAAGTGAGAAGAAATCCTCACCTTTCAGAAGTGTTTCATTTCCAGATTTCAGTATCTTTTACAGAGAATGAGAGTTTAGAACGAAAACACTTCATCTTTGACAGATCTAAAGACAACTATCATAGTCCTCTTGCTTCCACAAAGTAAGTCTCCAGAAGCATGAGTGGTATTAAATTGATTTTACATCAATATTATCTCTGAAGTGTCTGGTCAGGCTCATGGATTTCTATGTTAATTTTAAAGATAAATACTAACAAAAAGCAATGCTTCTATGAATCATACGTCAGTTATATTTATGCATTTCTCTTGGCCTCAAGATTTGGGATTGAAGCATCTCCGTACTATGTACAGATAACAAAAAGAATCTGAGACAGGGACTTGGAGTATATCCACACAAACTCATACTACCAGTCACATTAGCTCGGGAGGTACCTGATTAGACAAGCTGTGGCAACCGAATACGTTACAAGACATGTGCTCTCTGTTTCTGCAAAGGACAAGTTAAACCAGTAAGCTTTTCTAAGCAAACCAGCTTTCCTTTAGGAAAAGCTAGGAACATGCACCAGGTCAGTCAGTGCAATGTGGCTACACTGGAAGTTTTTTGCTCATGGTATATTATCAATATGCCGTAAGTAAAGACTACCTGCTAGGTATGCAGTAGCAAAGCACTGATTCCCTGGAAAGTTTCAAGGCTATCACTGTGCTAGGAAAGGGACTTGAAATATTCCCAGTATTTCTCAACTCAGCCACAAATTGAGTGCATTACATGCAACCAAATCTGGTCTGGTACTATATCATCACTTACTAGAAACAGCATAGCAGCAAGGGCCAGGATACTTGGAATAAAAAATAACTGCAGTGTTTGAAAATTCACCATCTGCCAGGTGCTGGGAGATGTTAATTATTTAACTGGCAACCCAATATAAATTTGATATTGCTCAAATCTTATCAGATCTCCAGTAAATGAATGCAAGCAACAGCAGCCTACATACTGAAGACTGAATCTCCTTGGCCTCCTCGCAAAAGTACCAGATATGCTTTGTGGACTGCACACCCAGACTAACTTCTTAACCACAGTATTCTTTTCCATACCCTCCACAGTGGGAGAGCTTCATAACTTGAACATGAAATATGAACCCCCAGCTGTCTATTTTGTTATTTAGTTTCTGTCCACACCCATGGAGAGCTCATTAGCTATGCTCTGACACAAGGAAATGTGATGTATAGGTCTGTGGCATCTACAGCAATCGCAATGGCAGAAGTAGCTTTTAAGAACTGAGCAAAGACGGTGATTTCCAATGAGGCAGTCATTGCTCTGCTTGACCAGCACAAATCCACCAACCAAAGCTCCCATCGTCTGGGGCAGGAAAGCCCGTGCCAGTGCTGCAGAGCACGTGGTGGCTCTCGCACAGCTCCAGGAAGACAACGAGCTACAACAGTGGGATGCTGAGGGTTAATGAAAGACTTTCCGAATCACCCAAATCCACCTGATTTTACCTTTCAACTGGGACTGGTACTGCTGCTTTTTAAGATATGAAAACAACAACTGCATTTTCAAAACGTATCACATCTTTATTTTATACACATGCTGGCAGTCCCTCACAGCACATCATGGATCATCAAGCTGTAAGCAACAGCTTCTGTAAAAGCTACTTGTAATGTTGCCGGTACCCAGTTTAATTGCTTAGCACCGGCACCTTCATAAATTACAGGGGTCTTCAGAAAACTGAACTACAGCCAAGCTGACCACCAGAGGAAACAAAAAGCAGTTTCATGAATAATTACCTTGGAGCCTCTGCAGAGCTTGATGTTCAAGTGATATACAGTATTGGCAAACTGTTTCCTCCTAGGCAAAAAAAAAAAAAAAAAAAAAAAAGAAAAAAGAAAAATTCACAATTTTGAATTAAATTATGCCACACTATGTGAAGATAACAGACAATATACATTACCCTCTGTTTCTTCAGATTTAAATCATATCATAAGAAAAGTACTTTAGAAAAAGGTTTCCTTGTGTTTAAAATACCTGAGAGTAACTAATACAGTTTTAAAACTCCTTTTTATTATTTTTGTGTGTTCACTGTCTTCTGATTTTTAAAGATATGACAAGGAAGTTAGGCTGAGAATTAGGACATTTTTATCCTCTCACCTATGTAATGCTGTCAATACTATGGATTTCATACGCCAAATCAGAATTGAAGGCTCCTATATGTAAAATTAGGGTAGTTTATACCCATGCAGTGACAGTCTCTTCAGAGAGATTTCTGCAACTGCTTGGGTTTTATGAGCAGAAACTCATTGTTACTTAGTAATTGTATTGGTTTGGTATCTAAAGAAAGAGCATCCAGGTCAGTGATGAGAGATTTACTAGGAATAGAGAGAGGTAAAGAGGTTGAAAACTTTCCATTAGCACCAGCCTTGCAACATGTACTTTTAGTTATGAGATAACGGAGTGGCCATGTGGTTGCAATCAATCCTGCAGTGCCAACATAATAAAAATGTCAAACTTCTCAGGCTGATTTTCTTTCCCTTGCCTACTTGAAAAATTAAACTAACTTGGTTTGTAGATTGACTTAGCTAGAAGAAAGTACCTTCCTTTCCCTGGACTATTATTTCAGATTTAAAGGGTCTTAAACCATTAACTTTGTGGGGAATTAGCTTGCTGTAGTATTGTAAGACTAGTTTAAACCAAAGTTAGAGCAATAAATAAATCAGGCTGTACAGTGCTAACCAGTAAGATTAGGAAACGTAATTACCACCAAAGTAAGCAGAAACAGATCTAAAATAGACCGTTTCTGAAGGAACATGACATTTCTTCCACACCATTAATTTTCAGAAGAGACTCAAGTCTCTAAAGCAGCTTAAGAAATTAGAGATACTGTCAGGCTATCTGCTTGTTCAGACCACAGAAGGATATACTGATTCAATTACTTTCTTTTGATGTAAACCCAAATTAAAACTGGTATAAGCATATATTAAAACTCCAACTTTTTGCACAGAGACAGAAATAATTTATTTTTTGTAAGCATTAACCAGTTGCTTTGCTCATTCAGCCTCCCCCTTTATTGGTGTAGTCTACTAAAAATAAAGCAGTGCAAGCTCCTGGAGAACTGTTGCTTAGCTACATTCTCAATTATCACAATGCTGGCCTTACTCATTCAGTGTCAAGGTCAAAGCAATTGTTTCTTTACTTTAATGATGAAGTATCCTGTTTATAAAAATCTTATCTGTTTCCTACTTGGTAAAATATTGCCTATTTCAGTCAATCATTGCTGGCTAGTCCTCCAGAGAGACAAGTGTGAGAACATAACCGCTAGTGTTAATTTTTGCCCTTAAGGGAGAGCTTTTTTCCCAACTCCACCCAGAATGCCAACTGCCTCACACTGACACACAGGCAACCAATTATACCAACATTTTTTTCCTTCTTTGCTGTAGCCAGGCAAGTATGGCAGAAATGCAGTAGTTGTATATTTATTCTTATTCCTCCCCCCATCCAATGACAAGCATAAGTAAAGCAGCAATTTTTAATTAGCATGTACCTCTAGTCAGCACTGTGGGAAAGCTAAAGCAGAGAAGGAATTTCCCCATCAGTTTTAAACACAACAAGATTTTGGTTCCTCTTTGCCTTTGAGGTAAGGTGTTCAGTTGCAAAGACTGTGATTCTCCCCAGGCTAGTCCAGGCTGCTGAATATTTCATAGCCCCTGAGAAATGCAGCTGTAATCAACTTGCAAATAATGAAATGGGCAGTGATAGTAGAGCAGAGGTAAAGTGCACCATTAGAAAGCATCAGTGCTTTGGCTGCTGCTGCAAATTTGTTGTAACAATTTATCAGGTTATTTGATAAAATAATAATGCTATCAACTATGAAATCAAAATTAATGCTATGCCAAAAAAATCAGAAAGTGTCTCAGGTGGCCAGTGTGAATAGCAAAGAGAAAAAATCAGAGAGAGTGCCAGAGAAATCACATTCAAGACCGAAACTCCATTAAATGCATGAATCACATGCTGATTATACACAGCCAGGTTACGGTATTAATAGAAAAGTAAGTTCTCAGAAGTTACTTAAGGCAGGGAAAGTTCTATAAATATTAAACCAAAATATTTAAGAAGCAGTAAACTTGTTAATTTTAATCAAAGCTCGTAGAGTAACCTAGCTGTTGTCCTAAATTCTTTGTAACAGGATCCTGAGGTTTGACATTTGGAACCTCAGATGTTTACAGTGTCCCTCTGCATTGTTTAGTGCTGGCGAGCACCGAAAGACAGCGAAAGACCAACAGTGAGATTACTATAACTGAAGATATGACATTAGCTATGATTAAGAATTTCATGTTGAAAACCAGGATCGAGCAAGAGGTGAAATGAAACAGGCAGTGATCGGGTGGATAGCAAGATGTACCTGTGAATTACGCAGGGAAGCTCCACAGAAAGTAATTCTTCATCCCCCTTCAGAAACCTCCCAAAACCTGACTGTTCCTGATCTGCCTCAGGTTTCTGAGGAACAAAGCACTGACTGCTTGTACAAATATAAGTTACTGTTCCACATGAGGCTACAGTAGTTATGTGGTAAAAGGGGCACGTTCATACATAATGACCCATCTGGTTGGACAGTGACCCTACATGAATATTTCCTATCAACAAAGATGACCTCTACCCATCTCTATGAATTTGGATGGAGCTGTGACTCAGTCACGAACTCTCTACCCTGATCTGCAGTGATAAGCATGGATAAGTCGGGAAAGGCAGTGTGTATGTAGGAAAGGGCTACCTCAAATTATTTTTTCCTCCAGACCAAGGGGAGTGGTGATTGAGGCAAATGTGGTCTCACGGGCATGGCTTTTGTTAACCTCATGGTCTGCTGTGTATTGTTAGCACTGGTGAATTCCACGGTACAGCCAGTGTCCAGACTGTAAAATATTAGAATAGAATAGAATAGAATAGAATAGAATAGAATAGAATAGAATAGAATAGAATAGAATAGAATAGAATAGAATAGAATAGAATAGAATAGAATAGAATAGAATAGAATAGAATAGAATAGAATAGAATAGAATAGAATAGAATAGAATAGAATATTTCAGTTGGAAGGGAACTACAACGACCATCTAGTCCAACTGCCTGACCAATTCAGAGCTGACCAAGAGTTAAAAGTATGTTGTTTATGGGCATTGTCCAAATGTCTCTTAAACAGACTGGACTGGGGCATCGACCATCTCTCTAGGAAGCCTGCTCCAGTGTTTGACCACCCTCTTGGTAAAGAAATGCTTCCTAATGTCCAGTCTGAACTTCCCCAGGAGCAGCTTTGAACCATTCCCATGCGTCCTACCACTGGATACCAGGAAGAAGAGATCAGCACCCCCCCTCCTCAGGAAGCCACAGAGAGCAGAGAGGTTTCCCTCCCTAAATTAGACAAAACCAGAGTCCTTAGCTGCTCCTCAGATGACATGCCTTCCAGCCCTTTCATCAGCAAACAGCTGGTGAAAACAGTTGTATTTCAAGTGACTCTTCGTGCTGTGCAAATGTGGGGAAAAGCAGATGAGGAACAAGCCCAGGCTGAAGATTAAACATGGTGCTCCAGTCTCGCCTGTTGGCAATGCAGCAATCCCCCAAAAGTGCCATGTGGCAGGTGGATCCTCCTCCTATGGACCAGAACATGCTCCAGTGCAGAAAAGGGTAGAGATTGTCTTGCCCAGCCCACGTTTCCCCAGACATCAGAGGAAACCCTGATGAACCACGAATCCCACGGCTGCACAGTCTTTTCTTGTTTTCCTTCCGAGCAAGGACTGACACACACAGCTGCTTTCTGATGGGTACACACAAGTAACATGCCAAAATGGTAGGCAATTCACAGGAGGCTGGTGTTGGCTCCATTAGTTAACTTCTCATACTCACAAGAATAAGCTGAATCTTATTCCTAGAAATTAAAGGAAGGTCTGGATGCAGGACTGCTGGTAGGTTCACACGCAACACTGCATCTTACAAAGAGAAGTCCTGACAGAAGTGTGAGACTGCTCAATGGGATACTGCAAACACACGTGCAAGCACAAAGCCAACAGTAGTGGGAAATAAAAACTGCTATTCTCTTTGAGAAAGAACCTCAACATTCAAGAAAGACTTCAATTAACGTCAGCCTAATCATCTTTTACATGTTTCAAAAAGTAGTTCATAGAACCTCCAATAATCCAAGCAGACTGTAGAAATATTAATGAAGTTGATTAACACATCCTTTTTCTTTGGTCCCTTTGTACTTGCTGTGTTCTCTACATGGATACTCTCTATTTTCATTTCTCTCCTCACCAGCAACAGATACAGAAGGTGGATAGGTTTAATACTGCCAAATAAAATCTGCTGTACACATGTTCAGTGCAGCAGGGGGAAATCAGCTCTCTCTAACATCCCAGAAACATCACCTGTCACTCTGAAAGAAAGTGGTGTCTTAGGGTGATAGTGCACTGGAGTAATTCCCAGGCTTTGATAATCAAAGGACTTCTCCTAGTGTTATCTTCCATCTGCCAGAGAAGAGATCACACAGATAGACCTTCCCGCCAGATGGAGTCACTAGAAATTCTCTTCATCTATCAGAAAGCTCAAACATAACTGAGATGCACTCATTCATATTCTCCTGTTCACTCTCCTGCAAATACCCAAAGATAAATTACTCAGACAAACTCAGATTTAGACTTTAAATGTCACAGGAAAACCTTATGCAGCTCATTTTTCTTTTCACTTTTTTTTCCCGGCATGAAAGAATTATGCTTACTAACTCACTGGGGATTGTGTCTTCTTTTTACTATCTGGGAAAAAGTATAACATGACAAACAGACCTTGTACAATATAAGGTTGGTGGAACTGTTCTCTGAGTTTATCCATTAAAAATCAAAAAATCTATTTCAACAGTTGTGAATTTTCTGCAGTATTGCCAACCCTCTTCTGGATATCAGCATTCCAGTCTGACCCTTCTATAAAACGGAAAGGCTATGGTGATACAGACTCCTCTAATTTGTGAGGTGTCTTCTATTGATTTACATATATAGAACTAGTCTTGGAGCAAGAAAGATTAGTAGATAGATAGATAGATAATAATTAAATAATTTTATATACACACTCACATGGAGTCCTACCAAGGGACTCCTAAACAATGTCCAACTCCAAGGTGGGGCTCTCACTTCTCAACTGATTCTTACAAGCCACCAAGGCAGTCAGCAGTTCACTGCTCATGCATCTCCTCCTTCTTGGACAAGTGACTGCTGGGAGCCTTGTAAAATTTGCAGAATCATATTAAATCTTCCAAAACCCACATATTTGCCAACATGTTGAGAAAAAGGACTTTGAAGACTGTAATGGCATTTCCTGATGATAAGTACCAGAGGTGAGGCCGGCTGCAGTGCTGCTTATTACAGCTGTCTGGCACTTCCCCCTTTCCAGAGCCACTTTCAACTGTTAAAAAAGGCAGTCTCTTGCTAAATGTCATTTTGGGTATGTCCATTAAAACAATGCACATGTTGATGAAAATAAAGCCAAAGAAAAGTATTTTTCACTGCCCATGTCAAAAGGTCTTGGCATCCTTTTTCTTTGATAAGCCCTACTATCTTTACTTTTTGAAGCACACACTTGACATGACCTAGGAAAAAGCTTCATGTCTGAGAGATGCTTTTTACTGTCTTCTGAAATGGGAAAGGTGTAATCCTGTGAAAATCAGAGTAAGAGTGAAGAAACAGGAGAAGAGTAAGGAAAAGACAGGAAAATTGGGACTGAGAGATACATGGGGAAGATGATGGATAGGCAAGGAAATTTGGCTGGGGAGTAGAGAGAAAAGCAGGATGAAGGAGGGTGAGAGAGTCGCTCTAAGCAAAAGCTAAGGAGAAAAAAAATGGGTGAAAAAAGGAGAGTGATATCAGAAACTATTTGGATGAGAACAGGGTGAGGCCCATCCAACATGCAGCTGGTACAAAGGGAAACTGGCACTGGCTTGGCAGAGCCAGGAGGACACAGAGCTGAGGCTGCAGTAACAGAGACCTAAGAGTTGCATGGGGGACTGGAAACAATGGGTAGTCAAGCAAAAACCAGAAAAGTAATATAAGTCCGTTTGGGTAAAAAAGGAAAACAGACAGACTGCTAAAATAGGAAGAGTGGTTGTGGAGGGAAATACACCTAGAAGAGTTGTAAAAGTGGGGAAAAGAGGCAAGAAAAAGGCTTACAAAAAGACAAACAACATATGAGAAGAAAGAAACAGGTCTAGTCAAAAGGAGAAGGTCAGAAGAGACCATCTTTTGGCAGAATGATGCAGAAGTGTCTGTACCATTAAAGCATATTCTCCCCCAGAGCCAAGTCCATGAAGGAGTGCAGGTACGTAGCCACAGTAAAATATACACTTTGGAGACAACTGGGATAGAACATACCTTTTGCTTTACCTCATAGCTCAGCTCTGCTGGCACCAATAGCACAAAGCAGTAAAGTAATAAAATGGACTGATATTACAGGATAGTTTTTTCAAAATATGAAAGAGTAACGCTCTGTGCCTGTTAAGGATGTGTTACCAATTTACATGAGCTGTGGATTTTGTTCAAACTGTCTTCTTTAGACACGCCAGTGGCTCAAGGGTCTGCCATAGGGAGTCCTTACTCCCTGTGGAAAACCAGACTGGCCTGCCCCGTAATCTCTCACACTTGGCATCTGCCCGAGGCTGTGAGGAGTCAGCTACAGCTCTGCAGCGTGTTGGTGCCTCCCATCCTTGCACTGCCTCCAGCACAGCTAGTGCTCTCCAGGTACAACCGTGGGGGTGGTATAAAGGATCCTCCACTTTTGCTGGACAAGACAGGAAGAACGCTGCCAGACTGCAGAAGAGGCAAGCAAGATGGGTAGCCGGACCTTTTTGGTGTGACAGAGGGATAAAAAACACTCACTGAAGTAAACAGAGGCCTGAAACCTGCCAGAAATACTCAGGCAGTCTCGTTGCTACACCTTTCTGCAGGTTTCTGGAGGCTGGCAAACGAAGCAGGGGTGTGTGAGGCTCCCTTTGAACCCCAGACCCAGATGCCTTTCCCGCAGAACCATGTTGCAGGGGAGGAAGAGAAACAAGCAGAGGGGGGACACCTGCCTCAGTTGTACCCCAATGGGTCACACACACTGTATGCCTACATCCAAGTGCTCCTGGATCCACTGGTCTAAGTGTGCCCTTAGTTATTTCCATGGTAACTGGTAGGTACACAACCACCCGCTCTTCATGCTGTATTCTCTTTGTGCATTTTAATTCACGGAACTGGCACGCAGAGCCCAGGAAAAATGACTGTGAGATTTATTTCTTTATTGAAAAAGCTGCAGAGGTGGTGCTGCTGATGGCTGCTGCTAGAGTTATAGATGCATCAGGGTAAAATACTGCGCTGAAAACCTTTCCCATGACCCACTACGGAAGTAGTTTTTAAAGCAACTCAGCAATACACTTAGATGTCAACAGCAGCCTCTTAGCTACTGGAAAAAAGTGTGTGTGAGAGACTTCAGCGCTGCCTGATGCAGTCGTTCCAATAAAGTCTAATTTCATATAATCAGCTAGAGCAAGTTCAAGGGAAGATCTGGGGTAGGGTGGGGGAAATTGGAAAAGCAAGAGAATAAGCAGCAGTCATCTAAAATCATAAAAGCCTATTTCCTGGTACTCCACCTACCCATGAACTGGGGGTTCTGTGCCCAAATCACCCTTAAAGCCTCAGGCAATGTTTTCCTCACCTTAGCTAGAGAAGTCCAACTGTTACAGATACTGAAACTTATGACACAAGAAGGTATCCAGGAAGACTTTATTATATGCACCTTGAAAGAAGTGCAGGAGAATTTAAGCCTCACCTTTTACTCAGAATATTGACCAGTATAAAACACACACTATTAACAGCAGTATCTAGATTATGGATTTTCAGAATAAATCAAACAGAATAAGCTTGTAAAAGCTTTCTCCTAGAGTTTCCCCATGTCCTGCAGGGTACTCTCCAACGACATGTGATCTGGTTCACAGCTCCTGAGCTAAAGAAAGAGGTGAGGTTACTGTCTCCTACCTCCAGAGACCTTTCTGTAGCAGTATCCCAGTAAATTTAAGCCACTCCTTGCCTTGGGGCTGCACCGTTACTTCTGAAACGAAGAAACCAATTTCAAAAGCTCTGGTAATTTTACGAATGTTTTATATTAATCAGGGATGATATGATTTCCTGCAGATTCAGGAATATTGTTGCTGCAGCTTCTACCACTTTTAGCCTTTTTTTTTTTTTTCTTCATCCAAAGGCTGATCTGCTACCTCAGACTGCTCTGCTTACACAGTTCCAATGTGATGGTAATAAGTATGAAAGACCAAAGGTCTCCGTGCTCCTCTGTAGTAATCTCCCATATTGGAAAGAACTCTCCTTATCACAGAGGGATTAGTGGGCTGAAAATTATTCCTTTAAACGTGAGATACAGCAAGATGAAACTAATAAAATGGCTAGTGGCACAATAGCCAAAGGGCTCTCTCCCCCATTAGTCTAGACCCAACTGCAAGGCACCAAGGGTATGTGATATATTGAAGAATATTATCTAAACATAGTTCTCTTACTTCCTCCTAACAGCCCAGCACAGACCAGCACTAAGTTGCCTGTGGAACAGAGAGCACCGCAGACAATCATTGCATGCTATGATCGTAGCAGACTTGCCTTTAATCAGGCAGCACAGTTCGGAGCCAGTTCAGAAAAGGTGACTTGCTAAGAAAACACCCTGCCTCTCAGCCACAGAGAGCTTGCTTCAGGAAATCTGCAGACGAAGCTGAAAAAAGTGTAGCAATTTAAAAGGAGCAAAATTGGACAGTAAGAGCATTTACCTTTTATCTGAAAATGATTCATGAGACACCCCTACAAAGTGTCAGCCAACAACAAAGCAGTTCATCTACTATTGATAACCCAGCATTCCCAAGCCATCAATAGCTATCTGAGTACTTCTAAAGTAAATTTAGCTTCATCTTCATTATTTTCTGTATTGAAAGATGGGGGACATATTCATAGAAGTTTACGCAATGGCAAGAGAGCACAGTATTGTATGTTTTATTACACTACGAAAGCAGAATCTCGTTCAGACACTGCTAGTGTATAATTTCTGTCTCTCTAGAAGCTGGAAGGCAATCATTAGCATGTTGGATCTGGCAAGTTCATATTATCTACCTGGTAATTATAGAAAGATGGAGAAGCTTTCAAAAAAAATGCCCTCCAACTTCTGCATTTACTACACACCTGATCAAAATACTATCACCATTACCTACATTAACGGATCTTTCCCATAAACCATTATTCAGAACACATTAACATTAGTAAAAAAAGCATTAAATAAATATTAGGGGCCATACTGACTATATTTTATCTTTCCTTCCTACTTCAAAATATAAAACTATGCAACGACAGCCTGAAGGCATGAAAACATTTTATTGACAGTGATGACAAGCTAGGCTACACGGTAATTTGTTAGGCATTACTAGCACAAATCAACACTACAACACAGCTCCAGTTTTTCAAAATATGTATACCATTAGTCAATGCTATTCATACTACAGCAGCATCAACACGCTAAATACACACCAAAAGATAATCCTGTCCTCCAGAGACTGCTGTAGAAAAGGACTGAAAGATGACAGACAAGGGAGCACATTAGAGCATACATATGCATATGTATACAAGTAATTGGGACAACTGGCCTGTGTCTCATTATCTCATTTATTCATGCTTCAGGTAAAGGGGAGACAAGGAGATGTCATGAAGATTGCAGAAGCTGGGACAAGATGGCTACAAAAGGATCTGGAATAATACAAAGAGAAGTCAAACAGAGCACAGAAAGTGAGGCCAGGGAGGAGAGACCATGACTGAAGACGTTCAGCCAAAACCAGTGATAGTGGGTAAAAAAAAAATGCTCCACATTGTATAAATGCAAGGCTAAGATGGCTGGGAGCAGAGGGGCACAGGAAAGGTCTGTGAGGTGCTTTGGTTGCCCCGTTCTTGGGCAGGGGCTTCACACCCCCCGGCATCTCATGGACCCCCAGTAAGCCCCATGTCATTTCCTGAATCACACCGACCAAAATGGCAGGGTTCCTTATCCCTCTGGTTTACACCACCATTTTAATTACGTTGTCCCCGCGGGGGCCAGCTGCCTGGCTCAGGGGCAGCGCAGATAACCGGGGTGTCCCCAGGGAGTCCCCTTCAGCCCCTGGCTCTCACCCCAGCCCCCACCTGAGCTGCAGCAACACCCACCCCCACCCCGACCCTCGCCCACTCTTTTTTTTTCAAAGAAGCCTTAGGGTTAAGGTAAAGCTATGAAGGGTACAGTAAAAGCATGTCAGCACATGCATCCTGCTCCCTGCGAATTCCCAAAACTACAGCAAAAACTAACCAAACAAATTCAATTACCGAGGTAGGTGCTAGCCCAATTCAAGGGGATTGGTACATATGTTATAACAAGATGCTGGAGGCACAGACCAATTGCATTTACATGAAGAAATCATTTTATGCAAATCTCTTATCCACGAGTGAAGGCCATACAGGAGAGGAAAAACTGTGCTGTATGGAGATCCACGATGCATGGCAGATGAGCAATTTAAGGTAAATCATAGAGTCCAGGTATACAAGACATATAACCTGGGGAGAAAGTATGTATCTTCAAAGTCATAAATTATTTATAAATAATACAGCCTTCTCATGAAATATCCAAAAGTCCAAGCACTCATTTTTCCCATTATTTTTCTCCACTTTCACAAATCAGAGGGAAGCTGAAGATGAGTATCTTATCAAGAATGAGCTCGTTTTGGTGGAGGATAGACTTAAACAGCCTATATCCATGGAGTTAGGGGCTCACAGGCAGGACGGCAGGAACTGAAGGCAGTAGAACTGCTGTGCCCACCCACCTGGGAGCAAAGCAGCAGAAGAGGGAGCTGGAGTGGGCTGAGACAAACTGTCCCCCGCGAGCTCGTACCTTCCCAGGACTGTCACTGCCAGCCTGTTCAAAATCACCACTTGCTCTCCGCTGAAAATTTCAGGGTTTTTTAAGTGAAATCCAGTGCTCAGGTTCACAAAACACAGCTGGGGCATCCACACGCATGGCGTGTTTTCTGTCAGCAGCTCTGCGTCTTCAGAGCAATGGCTATGCTCTCTACAACACACGGTGACACCTCCCTGTTCAATTCTCCAGCTTCCTTCAGCACTTCTGTTGTGATACCTCAGCAGTCTGACACCATCTCATCTTCGTTACCCAACACAACACCTGCCCAAATTCTCCTGCAATGACCAATTCAACTAACTTCCCACTTTTCTGACTCCTGCCTGGTGACCCTGCATGCCCACCAGTGCTCTTATAGGTATCTGCCTTTCGATAGACATATACACAGTTCATCATTTACTTTTATGTTGCAGACTCTTTGCTCTTCAAAGTCCTTTTTAGATCTTCATGCTCAGTTTGCATTCAATTCAACATAGTCTGAGTTTTTTTGTTGCAATCATTAGGGGCAGATACCCCATACACTCAAGGATATCTTTGTAGTCTGAGTAACTCCTAATTTTTGTGCTTTCAGCAGACAACTGTTTCTGCTTGCTTATATACAGACACCGGTGCCTTATGTGACTTTTACAATGTGTTTTAGCAGCCTCCCATGCCGAGCCTGAGGACATTAATTTTCTCTCTCCTGACATTCTCCTGTTTTCAACTGATATGCTGTTATTTGGGTGTGGGAAAGGTACTTCAGCGTCTAAAAATCCCTAAAAGTTAAAAGATAGGTATGTACACATGTAATTCAGACCTCTTCTGAAACTCTTTGAAGTCTTGGTGTGTATTTTCTTTGTATTACAAGTGGTAACTTTGCCTAATGCAGCAGGAGTGTAATACTTGAGTTCATTGCTCATGACATGTGCAGTAAAAGGCAAGTAAAATACACAACAGAAAAAAAACGCTGATTTATTTTCTTATTAGCTACAGATATTAGTGTCACTGTCTTGTATCAATAAGCTGTAATAAAAAGATGGAAATACCAGAGTATTTCTTCTCAATTTTAGAAGTCTTGCATTTTCTACACGAGCAAAACTAAAACCAAACATACCTCTTGCATAATAAAGAGCAAATATAGCACCAAGCTTCGCCTTATTCATGCAGTCATCTCTCTCCACCAGGGGTTTTGCATGTATAATCCCTCTGAAGCCACAATGGGGTACGAACATGCAAATTCCAAAGTGATAAGAAATATACATTTTCAGTTATCATGGAAATCTTCTCAACAGCTATTGTTAATGTACACTTTGGCCTGTCAACCATTGCAACCTTTTCATTAATGACGAGATTTGTTTCTGAGCCTTCCTAAATATTTTTAAATTAATTTAAATGCCATGCGAACTCCGATCCTCCCAAGCATTTTTTCTTCTCACAACACAGACTTTAGGTACCAAAACTAAAGAACAAAATCTCTTTCTGTAGGAAGGAATATCTCTCTTGGTTAAACTTGTTCCTACCTAAGTCTACATCCACTTCCCAGGTCAGATCTTAAAAGAAGACATTTTCACCCATTTTGCAGCTCACTAAGGTCTTAGCCACTCTTTCACATATGCAGCCCTCTTTTGAAGTCTCTGATACTGCAAATATATTCAAAACTTAAATTCAAAACTTTACCTAAGGTCTCATGAATGCCTTTAATTGGGGAGGACCTGAGTAAAGGCTTGGATTTCATCCTTTCGTAAAATGGGAATGCTCTTTCTCCTTTGGGAAAACCAAACAACTGACATTAAGACTGATCCTCTTTCGCCTCAAAAAACTTTATCCCTGACATAGAAATCCTCCTACAGTCTCCAAGGACTGCACTAGAGCAATAGTATTCACACTGAAAAGGCAGCACCAGTATATCTAAGATCAGGCTCTTTGTGATTTTTAAAAATCATGAATAGGAAATAAATTTATATCAATAATGCTTCAGTCCTTAATTTGCAAATAGAGACTCAGGATAAAAACAAATTGGACATCAGTACTCAAAGGATAACTCTACTGTTGCTGTTCTGTTGACAAAGATTAAAGCTATGTCTGTAATTAATACAAAATCTGCTTGCAAGACAAAACGAGAAGGCTAAGGTCACTGATAACAGCTCCAAAGCTCCCGCATGCATAAAAAGCAGCACATTTGGTGGGGTTTGTTTCCAGGCAGCCGTTAACTCATCAGGAGGAAGAAACACACAGTGGCACACCCTACCGTTATGGTTTACAACAAAAGCTCCCTCCGTAGGCTTGTGCTGATAAAAGTCTCTGGCCTTGCGTCTTGGATGTGATACCGCTTAAGGCCTATCAGTATGACAGCTAAGCTCAGCACCTTGTCTGCTATTCCGTGGAGGAACATGGGACACGATGTCAGCTACAAATGGTTCAGACACAGAGCTAGTAAGAACCAGGTTTTAAAGAAAAGTGAATACTTAGAAAAAGCAAGACAAGGAGCTTGCACAATAAGCGTTATTTGTCCAACATTTACAGGCTCAAGTTGCAGCAAAGAATGAGATTTTTCCTTTTTTTCTCACATACATGGTCAGAACAGAGATAAGGTAACTGCTCTTTTGCACACATCCTGCAGGAACAGGAGACAATGACAGATACAGCATCCCTGCTGTTCAATCCAGGTAGCATGTAAGAGATTTTCTGCTCTAAAAACTGAAGGTGAAAATGCGGGAGTAAACTGAGAAGCAGACTTAAGGTACCAAGAATATGGTGCTATCCTTCTTTCAGTGAAACAGGATAATCTTTTTCAAATTTTTAAAGAACAAACTAAAGATCTGTTATTTTAGAACAGGCTCTCTTAAAAAAAGTCAGTGAAGAAGGTGGCACAGAGGTGGTCCAACCACCCATCCAGCACAGTTGCTGAAGAGTGTAGTTGGTGTCATCACAGAATGGTTGAGACTGGAAGGGATCTCTGGAGGTCATCTGGTCCACCTCCCTTGCACAAGCAGGGTCACCTAGAGCTGGTTGCCCAGGACCATGTCCACATGGCTTCTGAATATCTCCAAGGATGGAGACCCCACAATCTTCCTGGGCAACCTGTGTCAGTGCTCAGTCTCCCTCACAGTGAAAAAGTGCTTCCTGATGTTCAGAGGGAACCTCCTGTGTTTCAGTTTGTGCCCACTGCCTCTGGTCCTGTCACTGGACACCACTGAAAAGAGCCTGGCTCTGACCTCTTTGCATCCTCCCTTCAGGTATTTATATATATTTATGAGATTCTCCCTGAGCCTTCTCTTCTCTAGGCTGAACAGTTCCATCTATCTTAACCTCTCCTCACATGACAAATGCTCCAGTCCCTTCATCATCTTCATGGACATTTTTGGGACTCCCTCCAGTATGTCCACATCGTTTCTGTGCTGGGGGATCCCAGAACTGGACCCAGCACTCCAGGCGTGGCCTCACCAGTGCTGAGCAGAGGGGCAGGATCACCTCCTTCCACCTGCTGTCAGTGCTCTGTCTAATGCAGCCCAGGACACCATTCAACTTCTTTGCCACAAGTACAAATCTCTGGCTCACATTCAACTTGGTGTCCACTAGGCCCCCCAGGGCCTTTCCTAAAAAGCTGTTTTCCAGCTGGGCAGCCCGCAGCATGTGCTGGTGCCTGGGGTTGTTCCTCCCTAGGGGCAGGACTCTGCACCTCCCCTTGCTCCTGGTTCAGATTCTGGATGTGGGATAACTTCTAGCTGCACTCTGTAGTGGAGCAGAAGGTGACATCCCCTGGACACCACACGGGCCAGCCACAGGTACTGCTGCCCCACCAGAAGCCAGACTCTTGTCAGCATGTAAACAACCTGTGACCCTCAGTTCCACATCCTCCTGCAAGCTCCACTTCACAATCTGCACTGTATCAGTGTACTGGGTTTGTGTGGCAAAATTTTGGTAGTGGGGGAGCTACAGGGGTGGCTTCTGTGAGAAGCTCCTAGAAGCTTCCCCTCTGTCCGACAGAGCCAATGCAGCCGGCTCCAAGATGGACCCGCCGCTGGCCAAGGCTGAGCCCATCAGTGACAGCTGTAGCACCTGTGAGAATGTATTTAAGAAGAGGGAAAAAAACAAAAATGTGGTGGAATAACAGCAGCTGGAGGAGAATATGTGAGAGAAACAGCTCTGCAGACCCCAAGGTCAGTGAGGCAGGAGGGGCAGGAGGTGCTCCAGGTGCCGGAGCAGAGATTCCCTGCAGCCCGTGGTGAAGACCATGGTGAGGCAGGCTGTGCCCTGCAGCCCGGGGAGGAGCAGATCTCCACCTGCAGCCCATGGAGACCCCACGCCAGAGCAGGTAGATGCCCAAAGGAGGCTGTGATCCCATGGGAATCCCACACTGGAGCAGGCTCTTGCCAGGACCTGTGGAGCTGTGGAGAGAGGAGCCCATGCTGGAGCAGGTTTGCTGGCAGGACTGGTGATCCTGTGGGGGATCCACGCTGGAGCAGTCTGATCCTGAAGGACTGCACCCCGTGGGAGGGACCCACGCTGGAGCAGTTCATGAAGAACTGCAGCCCGTGGGAAGGAATCACATTGGAGAAGTTTGGAGGACTGTGTCCCGTGAGAAGGATTCCATGTTGGAGCAGGGGAGGAGTGTGAGGAGTCCTCGCCCTGAGGAGGAAGGAGCGGCAGAGACAAGAAGTGATGCACTGACCACAACCCCCATTCCCGTCCCCCTGTGCTGCTGTGGGGGAGGAGGGAGAGAAATCGGGAGTGAAATTAAGCCTGGGAAGAAGGGAGGGGTGGGGGGGCGGCACGGGGGGAGATGTTTAAAGATGTAGTTTTAATTTCTCATTATCCTACTCTGATTTGATTGACAATAAATTAAACTAATTTCCCCAGGTCGAGTCTGGTTTGCCCGTGTCAGTAAATGCTGAGTGATCTCCCTGTCCTTATCTCAACTCACAAACCTTTCCTTATATTTTCTTTCCGCTGCCCAGCTGAGGAGGGGAGTGATAGAGCGGCTTTGGTGGGCACCTGGCATCCAGCCAGGGACAACCCATCACAATCAGCATCCCATAATTTAAAGCTCCATAAGCACCGAATTGCCAGACTATGCTTTTGGAAGTTAACCCTTTTATGTATCAAACACCCATCACTGTCAGGGCTGAGGAACAAAATTCCACTAGAAAGGATCATGCAGGACAGTGAGAAAAAGGCAAGTTTAAGTTTGCAGTGCATGCCTTCAGCCACAACACTCCTCTACTGCTAAACTGAAACAAGTTGCAGGAAGAGAAAGCAGCACTGCACTTCTCCCTGCCATCGAAACCTTGCTCTTTAGCATGCAAGTGACTTAATGGCACTAATCTTTTTGCAAGAGCTTGCTCCAATCTGCATAAAATCAGAAACATACTGTTAGACACACACACCACAGGTACTGGAGTGTTAATAAAACCAGGTAACTAAGTGTTTAAAAGGTATAAATATCTCAGCTCTGGTCATTTTCCTATAGCAATCTTCACACCTATTTTTTCTGAATTCAATCTTTCTAAGTGCCAGCTGCTGACGAACTGCAGGGAGCATGATTTTTATTAAATGATGAACACTAACATTTCAGGGTTACATCTCAGAAAATCGATTACTATCTATTGACAGATAGCTTAAGCACAGAAATTCCTGAGGGTTTTTTTATTTCTCTAGACTCCAGTGAAAGGAAGCCTTTTCTGTTTAAAGCTGTTGCTTTTTTTTTAAGCATCAGTGAAATTAATTATACAGGCTAATACTTAATATAGAAAATAAATGCTCTGTGAAGCAGGGCACACATTGTGCCAGGTGGCATACAGAAACTGCAAAGACTTGGAAATTCTCCTTCCCAGGGAACCACAGCACTTTGACATATAATTTCTGCCTAGTTCAGAAAACCAACCAAAACCAAGTTTTCTTGGTTACTGTGTTTCCTGAATAAAATATTATTTACTACTGATTAAAACTGACAACTCATGCTAATTTTACCACTGTCCAAGAACTAATATTTCAGTAGTCCCCACAACTGGAAGAAGCAAAGAAGTGACAAAAATCAACCAAGGGTTCCCAGGTCCCCAGACTGGCAACCATGAGGTCCAAATCTCCAGGCCCCCGGTGTTCCGGCATAGCTACACCCAGGTCCTCAGGCCACCTTGCTTCTGCATGGAGCCACGTCCCATAGTGCTGGATGACTCCAACACTTCCAGGCTCTGTGGTCCACAGCTGGGGATGAAATCCCCAAGGCTGCCTCCCTCCAGAAAACCTCTAAGAGAAGACTCCTGCTGCTCTATGGTCTGGCACCTGCCCTATCCTGCCTACATCTCTTGCAGGTGCTGGAAACCAGGACATAGCCAGCCAGGTCCATCAAGGACACCCCTGCAGAAGTTTGGGTGTCCCATCACTTGTTTCACAGGCCAACCTTCTCCTCCCAGGCCAGTCATGGGTGTTGATGTGTGTACTGGGAGGCAACTGCACCATGCTATTTGAGCACGCTATGCCTGAGCACTGAATAAATGGGAAACACATAAACGCCAAGTTATTGGCTATCTGCCTGCTTTGCTGAGTAAATAATTTAGCTAATTTCCTCATAATAATGACCTTCCATTTTGGTGGGAAATCAATCCTCTGCTTCTGGGCTAGTTTGCGTTCTCCAGTAACTCTCTAGGGCTGTTTTTAACCAAACCTCTTGAGGAGGAGAATAACAGAATCACCTGGAAACCAGCATCCATCAATTCATTGTAACTGGTCAGACCCCATACTTGACCCAGACATCACTTCTTTGCCTACCATTTACTTGACTGTTAATGCTAATAAATTATTGGTGTATGTGCTTTCCAGAAATGAGATGGACTTGTTAGGCAAAATTAAAGATGGAGTCACAAGTAAGTAAGGCCTTCAGGGTTCACTCACAGAAATTAAAATACACAATTGATACTGAAATGTAAATCAAGAGTATGAAATTAAATCTTCATGTTAAGAATGGAGAAAAAAAGATTACTTCTAGCTTTCATTTGAGTCAATACAGTTGACTGGAACAACAATTTAAAAGATTTGAGAGACTGTCCACTGAGATACCCTGGAAAACTGAACTGTTGTATCTCCACATAACTAGCCTAAAACCATTTCCCAATACATTAGCAAATTTCATGTAGTAAATTGCCAGGAATATTTTTTTTCAAATTCAGCTACACTGGCAACAGCAAAAGGTGACTATATGTATGCATCCCATTTGACTACAAGGATGTAGTTAAGAAAACAGATAAAACAAAAGGGAAAGAAAATCACATCAGAAGAATCAAACTGCATTAAAAGATAAAATTTGAAGTATAGATTCATTATAGGTGGTCTAAAGGTAACTGTTTACCTCAGGTCCACACGCAGTGTCACATGCTACTACTCCCTTGAGTGATTAATTAATCCACACAGAAAAGCTCTGCAACAAGCAACATCACAAGAGTCACGAAATGGAGGTCACTGTGCCAGCTAGCAAATGACACATTAAAAAGGGGGGGAAAAGGCAGAAAATGCTCTTTGTACTCTACACTTCACTATGAACATGAGGGATTTATTTCAGTAATCCATGGCTGGCAGTGTTACGGCTACTTGGAGCTGCAGAGATGGAGAGAAATATCCAATTTTCAAATCCCCTCTAGCTACATAAAGGTAAGAAAGAAGAGCACTTCTGACCATGCTGATCTGTTATTGCACCACTGCCTGTATTAGGCCAACACCATTATCTGAAAAGGCTAAATTAGAGGAAGGCACATGTCACAAACGGCTTCCTCCTGTAACCAGGACAGTCAATTAAGATGGCCAAGATAGTGCCAAAACGCACCTTTTTTACAGTGTGCTCATTTGTAGTTTATTTTGTCTGCTTGATTACAACGTTATATCCCTACATGAAGAGTGTGAGGAGGAGGAACTGCACAAGTGACCTTGCCTATCCAAATCTGAGCTTATTTAGACTATTTAAGCATTAGGTCACAATTCACCCTTCTGGGGAAAAGCAGTGTCCTTTCTTACAAAGTGTACTAAAACCAAGGCAATATTTGACAGTACCTCAAAGTGTGAGATGAAATACACATATCTAGTTTGGTCTTTCTATCTTTTCTTCTTTTTCCTTAGGCAAGCAAATCTATAAAGACTCTCATCTAATGTGATAGATTAATAAATGATGAAGCTACAAACAAGAGATCCCCAACCTTCTATGATGTGTGCTCAATTATTTTGCATTTAACAAGAGTAAAGGAAAATGAAATTAATTTAATCTCTGTAATTGCCAAACTAAATGACACACACAATCTTGCCTATTATAACAGATCAAAACAATACATTTACATTAACCAAAGCGTTGTAAAAAGTGTGATTTCTATTCTGAGTAGCTTTCTGTGATGTATTAGTTTCCAACGCCAGAAAAGTACCTGCCAAACATTGCAGCAGAGGTCATGGAGATCATGCTTTATCTCCGCAGCTAGGCTCTGGAACAGAGCTACTTTTAAGCTAAGCTCTATGACAGCATTTCAAAAGACAGTGAAATTATATTTTGGAATGTGCTTGATGAATATCCCTTATTAAAGTAAGTCTGCAAGATCAAACAGTCTGAATGTTGGTCTATGCACTCTACTAGAAGGAGAAGTATCTGTTATTTGTTAAAGGAAGAAACTTCTGCAGGTAATGCAATTTGTTAGGATATCAGCCTCAACACCATCAGTAGCAAATTCTTTAGTCATTTCTTCAGGAATTTCTTCCTGCACCTCCCTTATACTCCACTCTCTTAACCCAGCGTGCTTGGGTGGCAGCCTGAGGGGCAGCAGGTAAGAGAGCATGGTGTAGGTATCAGGGCTCCTCTGCACTCCTTGCCCCCGTATCTGTGCCCCTCTTCCATTGCTCTTCCTAACTCCTGCTCCCATTGCGTATCTGATGCTCTTCATTAACACTCCCCCACCACAGCACAATCCCTAGAAGAGGACTTCATCGTCACCTTCCTCTGTGTATCTCTTCCATTTTGAAATCACCTTGCTTGCTTGTAACAACTCATGATCAGCAGCACCCCAAGTAAGGTCTCTCTACAGCCCTGTACAGTGGCACTAACCCTTTCATACATCTCTGGAAATAGCCTGCCTGAGGCAAATCAAGATTTTCTCTTGCCATTTTTTGTGGCCACAGCCCAGTGGTGGCTCACAGCCATGTGGCAACAAGCATATCCAGGTCTTTCTCTCCTTCAGTCACTTCTGAACGACGCATCTCTAATCCCTTTAGCTTCAGCTGCAACATTTCCATTGATTGATAATGGATTTTCCACTGATGTAGAATCAGGCACTTCGACAACACTACTACGAATTAACAGAAGAGAGCTCTGTTAATCCTTTATAAGCAAGCTTAATCTTTCGGTTTATAGAAGAAGGAGTGAAAGCCCCGTTTTCTCCAATATCAGCCAGAATGTGATTATTATTTCAGAAAATTTTTCTCATTTCATTTGACTGGAACTAGTATTTTTTTGGAAGACACCAATCCAGATAACACCACAGATGGACACTTCTGCCAGATAAAAAAGGAAGAGTTTGAGTTATGAATCCTGAAGCTGAAAGCTGGGATCAGTGCTCTGGGACTTACAGTTACTCCATAGAAAGCGCTGTCATCTGGAAACAGCAGACTGACAACGCCTTTATAGCATTCACCTTTCAATTAAACAAGAGTAACATCTGAAACCTCACATTAAAATAGCTGTAAGATTTGTTAGGGTTCTCTCTCAATGATGTGATTTGAACATTTCCTGTACATTAGCAATAGTTAGGGCTATTAAATTGCAAGAAAGTATTAGCACCTTTAAAGACTTACTGTTACAGAACCTGGCTAATAACTCTAAAGCAATCAAGTCATCAGAAAAGTGAACTGATCTTACATAAAGACACTGTTTCCATTAAAATGAGATTTTGTTAGATCAACTCAGATACACTGTATTAAGTCAGTGGGTAGCAGAATGGCTCTTCCTTTTTGCAGGAAAGGAAATTCAGCACTATGCTTCAATGTCTGGTAAATAGGAATTCAATCACGCAAACCCTCGCTCAAATGAGAAACCACTGCTCACAAAGGCTTGTCCCATTGCAGTCAACAGTAAGAGCAAGGATACTTAACAGCAGTAAAATCTTGAAAGATCAAGCCCAGATATTACAGTTGTAATTGGTACTGCACACCAACGGCCCTTAATTTGACATCCTATCCTGCAGTGCACTAGATGTAAACATTTAATTGATTTAGTAATTCATCACCAGCACTGCTTCTATGCTAGGATGAAAAGAAGTCTTAAATACATCACCTAAATGGTTGCTCTAAAACACTGGAATGACACATATCTCCGCAGGACAATAAAATGTTTATCTTTTGTCATGCATTCCATTGCCACTGTTTAGTTGGGTGACCTTTTGAAAAGAGCAGTGGAGGCTGACGTACACCTTCATTAAAGCAGCACCTCCTTCTTCCCCCTGCCTGCGAGAACAATGAGCGCGGGAGGGAAGAGGTGAGCAATCCACAGAGTAATGAAGAGATTTTGTTTCAGAGGGTCATCAATTATTTATGAGTAAATCCCCAGATGAACACATCCAAAGCTGAACAGTTTTTAATACGTTTCACTTCTGTACACATGGCACAACACAACCAGACGCGAGCTAAATTGGATGTCTGACTATTCGAGGTGTCAAATAGTGAGTTGAATCTAGAGTTTAGTAAATCACTGTTACATTTTTTTAAGTACAACAGTCTCCTAGATTCAAAATTCTTTCACAAAATTCCTTCAACACTCACAGAAGTCATTCTTTATAGTATTTCCCACTCACCAAGATCTCAGCAAAGAAAAAGCTCATACTGAAGAATTTCTGTAATTATGCTGACACAGTTGTCTAAATAGTCTAATATTCAAACTCGTATGAGCATATTGCCCAGCTTTCAGTGGAATTTCATTCCACAATGGAATGAAATGGAAATGGTCCTGAGCTTTTCCTATTAAGAAAAGATAAGACCAAGTTATGGTCTTTTTCTCCAAAACAGGGTTTATCCTTTTCAAAACAAAGCACTTGTCTTTAAAGTAAAATTGTTTTGTAACTGTTCTTTTTAAAGAGAAGAGCCAAAGACTCTTTCTGCAACATGGTAAATATAAACTTTACACATTGGTCTTCTCCATAAACATCACACACTGATCTTCTTCATGAAGCAAGGGCAGTGAAACCAAACAGTTGCCTTTACCAGGCACTCTTTCCACAAACACTGTCATCGAAAACAGTCATCCTGCAAGTCTCAAGATGAAACGGAAACCACTGTCATTCAGCAGATGTCCAGATCTGCAGAACCCTCCTTTGAGCTCCTCTTTCCCACAGCTTCCAACCAACAAGATCTTGCCAAAGTCAACAGAGCCACCGCAGTCATACTTCAGTGGCTGCGTCTACAGCAGCCGTCACGACGGCCCCAAGGCCACCTTTATCACCAAATTCAAGTCCTCTTGTGAACCCAGGAACCAGGCTGGGGCGCTGCCAGGACGTGCCCTGCAGAGCGAGCCCCCACGGCACCCCGGTGGCCAGCCAAGCGGTGCGCGGGCTGCCCCGGAGGTGGGCTACCAGCCATCCCGCGCTCGCTCGGAGAGGCTCTCTCCAGGCAGCCTGGGCTCTGCCGCAGGGCACGGAGCTGGGCTGCGGCCCCGGGGGAGCAGACAGCAGCCAGTGCAGGTTCCCCGGCCTCTCGGAGCCTCATCCACAAGCTGCCTTCCGAAGTGACGACTTCACGGAAAAGCTTATCCAATAAGGTGTTTTAAACCACACGTGGAACAAGCACTTTCTGCCTTTTTTGCAGAACAACTGCAGGAGAAGGGCTGGGTCTCTGGTGCACTCTCTGCCCCCTCACATTTAGGCCAGCATGCACCCCAGCACCTCCACAGCTCCGGGAGCAAGCTCTACTCCTGTACTAGCCTGGCGGGACTAAACTGCTCCAGTATCAAAAAAAAAAAAAAAAAAAAAAAAAAGCCACTTAGAAACCCATTTTAAATTTGTTTGCATTACTTTAGAGGGTTTGTTATGTATTTGGATGAAAGGAACCCATTAAGTACATCTATATTTACTTCATTACAGTGTGGCTCTTGAAGTTAGATGAAAAGATTTACTCTGGCCAAGTTTGTTTATTCATCAACATCAGCTAAGATATGTTTTCAAAGGCTCATCCTCATTGCATTTACATGAAAGCACACAGATTTTTTTTTCAAGCGCTGCATCACATTCTGAGAGATGGAAAAGGGCAAAAGAAACTTTTGCGAGAATTAAAAAATGAAGGATCAGCACAGGAACGTTTCCTACCATTTCCAGCTATTTATGGAGGGGGGGAAATAACACACCCCTTCCCACCTGGAGTCATTCTTTCTCACCCTGCAGATGTATCAACAGCCACAAACTATAAGTGGATGATCAATCACCATGCCCATAGCCTGGATAATGGTGACTGGCACCCTGCTTACCCAGGAACACCAGGAGTGGAGAGTTAACCCCACCTGAAGTACAAAAGTTTAAGCAAATGTAGTCTCCCAAGTTTCATATTTTTTTACATGCACTTTGACAAGAACAATTAAATTATTTTCATAGTGGTGTTGAGGAAGAGCTTTTCATAAGTGCTAGCACAGAAATACAGAAGAACTCTTCATAACTGCTAGCGGTAGAGATACAGCCCACCTCCAACCAACCCCAGCTGTACAAGTTCTTGTTATTGCTGTCAGGAACCTAAACATGACTTGGTACTTGCATGCCTTTAATATCAAAATTTCATCCCTGAGTTATGTAAATATTTAAATGACATTTATGGACAGTATCTTTCCTCGTGAGTTTACACTTTCCCACGGAAGACTTCCAGAGTGATTAACAATGCTGATCTTTATCCTTCACACTGACTATTCATTCATCCTTTCTAAAACGAATACTGCTTACATACGACCCAAGAGGGCTGTAACAAGGCAGTATTTATCTGCCCTAATAATCTACCGCCGCTGTTTTAATTAAAACTTGGTTACACCACATCCATGAAGCAAAGGAAGGCCTCCCATCACTCATCATCTTCACCTGACAGCTGTGCTTGGTGCACCTTTGCAGGAACAACCTTTGGAGGTCCCACCACCCACAGCTCACCCTCCCCAGCCCAGGTAAGTGCAGGCACAGCGTTGCAAAAAAACACTCCACCCATGGAAGAAAAGCCAAATGAAACTTCAGTGGAGTTTGCAGCCTGGGGCCTCGGGTGAGCCACCGAGCACCTGCGGGTTGGTATTTACCCCAGTTCATGAGCAGGGCAGCGCTGCCTGCACAGCGCACGGGGCTTTCGGGGGGTGAGGGGCCAGGGGGAAGGTGATCCAGACACAGCACGTGCACCCACGAGACCTACAGAGAAGCTGCGGCACGGCACAGCACGGAAATTCAGAGCATGAGGGATACCAGCCTGGAGATGGGGGAAGAGCAACCAAAAGGACATCTCAACTACCTTCAGTAAATTTGCAGCCGAATCTTCAGGCTTCAGCCTCCTCACCTGCACGGCAGGATTTTACAGGGCCTCCAGAAGCCCACACAAACACACGCTGATTTCAAAGCCTAGCATTTACTACTAGCAGCATTACATGAATGACTGCACACGGCTTGCCCTTTCCATGTTCTAATCAATGTAAGCAGTGTCTGATGATACAAACGTTCAGAAACGCGCCGTTTTCCCAAGGAAGAATCCATCCTGAACTTCCTCCCTTGCCAGAACGCAAGCTTTTTGGCGTCATTATACACACCATGTAAGACCTGCAACTGCCAGCATCCTCGGGATGCGGGACGGGCAGCGGGCAGCCCGGGCAGCCTCCCTGCAAGCTACGGGCTGTACAACCGGGCCGCATCCAGCACGCCGACCCTGCCCGCTCCGCGCCGGGCCCCCGCCAGCAGTCACCGCTCATCCAGCAGACACTCAGGCTTGGGAGGGGGCTCTCTTGGCCCCAGTTTGGCAACCCATGGGTGAGGAGGGTGAGTCTCAGCATGCTCTACCCCTTCACCTCACTTGGGCTCCCTCCCGGGCGCAGGACCGGCACCAGGCTCCAAGAAGCCTGCTCTCCTGCTCCGTTCTCGACACTTGGAAGGAGAGGCATCACTACAGGAGCCTGGGTAATGTTATTTGAATGATTTATTGTTTCAATTAAATGTTAAACAGTGTTTTCAAGCCTTTTTGGTCTATTAATCTTATTCTTACATTGTATTTTGCAGTTACAAATGATACGGTATTGAAACTACTTTGAAAAAGCCTCTCCATTCTCCATCCTGATCCCTACTGGAAGGAAAAAGACTGTGTCCTTTTCCAGTCATTGAACTCTACAGCACTTTACCATCAGCATAAATGAGCTGAGAAACAGATTTGACTCGTTTGTTTGTCTATGAAGCCCGCACTGCCCAGGAAAGTGTTCCTTAACTAAATGCCACCGCACAGCCAGTAAGGAGAACTCAATTGCATTTCTTGTGGATTCCTCAGAACTGTGCTTCTTAAAATATAAATTAGATCTAGATTATTGAGCATTTCTTATTTAGGACCTGAAATCCAGTTGCCACTTTCTGATCAATACAACTTTAATAGTAGGATAAATTTAAAGCTTAAGTTATCTCGTATCAGTCATTTGTATACAATCCACGATCGAAAGCAACATTCACATTCAAGTGCCTGGCGATGAGGCTTATGAGAAGCACTGTGCCTTAAAATGCAATAGATTACCTGTTTCTTTTCCTCATTAGATGGCATTTCATAAAAGGAACTGAACAAAAGACAGGTGAGCTTGCTGAGTGTCATATCCTTCATCCTTTGCTCATATGAGCAATGTGTTGCCTTCAGATCAGCTTCTCATGCGAAAGTTGCAGATCCTCATTGCTGACCTGAATATTGATTTTATGTTAATAAAATCCTGTGTTGAAATACTGGTTAAAGATAAAATTGCTCTTGTACTTCTGGCTTGCAAGATGTTGTACATACTTTACTATTTTCTTCTTCTACAAGGGCAAAAGACACCCCTTACGGGAGATGCTCCACTGGCTGCAGAATTTGGCCCTTGTTAGATAAGCTAACACCTGAATTAATCACTTTTACAGTAAGCGGAAGCACTTTGGCTATAATGAAGCTGCTCACCTCACATACAGGTATATTTATCAGGGCAAAAATTTTAAAGATGTAAAATAAGAAACCCTGGAATTTGAAATTTCTGCTTCTGTATTGACTATGAGAAACAAATACAATTAATACGTACTTCCATTTACCTACTGGGTATCTTTAGCAGTCTTTGCTTCTGCAAATTCTCTTAGCAGACACTACCTCGACCATCATTTAACTGCCACACAGACTTCAAGAAGACTGGGGAGGATTTGCTTCTGGTTTCACACAGTGTACTTATTTTTTACGTTTAATTTAATAAAATAAGAACTCTGGATAAAAGTTAATTGAGCACTGCTGCTACGAAGAGGGAAAATATTTTCTGCCAAAATTTTCTTTGCTCTTTCTCTCTCTCTTTTTCTTCATTTATTGCTTAATAGCTCAGTATTATTTCAAAGCCCATTCCTTTTACAAATGTAATCAACTCAAGTATTCACCACCACAGATGATATATTACTCTCCTTAAAACCAAATCTCTGAGGGACAGATTAGAAAGAAAGGTTAAAGAGCCCTATCGTTCAAAGCATTACAGTTCAGACACCTATAAATCACTGTGTTTGTTTATTTAGATAATTGGGTCTATTAGCGTATGTAACATTTCAAGCTACGCAACTTTCTGGTATGACCGTTTGCCAGGTTTTTTTTCTGTCCCCGCTCAGAAGCACTAAGGGCAATAAATGCTCCAAGCAGCCCACACGGCAAATGATGCTCTAGGACTAATTTGTGCTTACAGCTCTCTTCGCAACGCTTTGAAAAGCAGCCCCTGCTCTCCCCTGGCGATCCCTTCCTCTGAAAGAGTTTCCAAGACCCAGAGCAGATGCCACTGTGAAACAAACCGGAGACTGTCACCATGTAATAGGATTTGAATGAAAATATAGTTAAGGGGACTGCTGGCTCCCGCAGCGCTCGGAGCCGGGAGGCGCGGGGAGCCCCGCCGCCGGGGGATGCCGCCGCGGTGCGGCTTCCCACCGGGACTCCCCCCCCCGCTCCGCGGGCCCGATCCCGCCGCCGCGGACCCTGCCCCGCACCTGTGCCCGCCTCTGACCCAATTCTTCCCCCCCCAAAGCCCCGCAGGGCCGCCGCGCCCGCAGCACGAACCCTCGGCCGGACAGGGGCAGCCCCGCGGGGCGGTGCGCGGTGCGGTGCGCGCCGCGCAGCCCTGCGCCGGCTCCGCCACCAGCCTCCCCGCAGCCGCGCAGCCCACCCCCCCCCCCCCCCCCGCAGCCGCGCAGCGACAGCAACACGCACACACACCCGCCACCCCCCGCCAAAAAAAAAAAAAAAACCAAAAAAACCCCAACCAAACAAAACCAAAAAAAACCGAACAACACCACGAAAACACAGACACGGTAACTTCGCGCACCGCCCCCAACTCACCGGGAGGCGCCGGCTCCGCGGAGAGGCGCGCCCGCGGATGAAACGCCTCCCGCGGAGCGCTGCCCGCGGAGCACAGCCCGCAGGGGCCGGGCAGCGGCGCGGGGAGGGGAGGGGAGGGGGGGGGGGGGGGGAGGGAGGAGCAGTAGCAAGTTGCGGCGCGTCTCTTCCCTCCCTCCTCCTCCTCCTCCTCCTCCTCCTCCTCCTCCTCCTGCTTCTTCTTTTTCCCCCCTCCCTCTCTCCCGCCCCCTCCTCCGCCCGGCAGGAGGGTCGGGGAGAGGCGGCGGAGAGGGACGGAGCGCGGCCGCGGAGCGCAGCGCGGAGCGGCGCGCAGCAGTGCGCATGTCCCCGCGCCCGGTGCCGAGGGAGCCACCGATGCGGCGGCGGCGGCGGCAGCGCAGGCCCGGCGCCCCCCTGCGCGCCCCCCCGCGCACCGCAGCGCGCACCGCAGCGCGCCTTTGCGGAGGCTGCGCGGGGCACGGCTGCCGCCGCCGCATCACCTTGCTCCGCGGAGGCGGGGGGTGGGGAGGGGGGGCACACACGGACGTGCCGGCTGTGGGGGGGTTGCGTGTGGGGGGGTGTGTGTGTCGGGGGGGGGGGGGGGGGGCGGGTCGCGCCCCCCCCCCCCCCCGAGCAGGGGGGAGCGCAGGCAGCGCGCCGGCAGCGGGCGGGGGGCCGGGGGCGGCGGAGGAGGCTGCAGCCTCTTGCCGGAGCCACCCCCCCCTCACACCCCCCCCGGTGCACATGGGCACCCCGTCTCCGGGATGCTCGGCTGGAGGGTGCTCCGGTGGCCAGGCTGGGAAAGGAGGAAAAAAGGGTGAATCCAGACATCCTATTATTTCCCCCCCTCCCACCCCCCCCCCGTTAAGCAAACATGACTGATGAAGACAGGTATTAGGACAAAAGGGACCTCCGCGTAGTTATTGGTGGCTTTTTAATGTTGTAGCAAGGTCTTTAAGTGAAAGAAATAACCATATTTTACGTGATGGAGGGAAGTGCAAGGACTTTGAGTGAAAAGTGCTGTAAGAGCAAAGGCAGGAAAGGCTGCAGAGGCAAAATGCCTAACTTAGATCTCTGGGGATTTTTTAGGGAAATTGCACAATTACCATCAGTTTCCACCCAGATGTAAGGACTGACCTAACACCCAGTGAGTTTCTTACTTCCTGAGAACAAGTTCAAACCCCATATTCCACTCTGCAGTAACAGCGATGTCATATGTGGCTGGCTCAAGGTTTGAGCCCGAATCTGCACTTGATACTTACCAAGCAAGGATTCACCTATGGAGGGTTTTGTTTGATTGTTTGGGGTTTTTAATAATATAAATACAGAAGTACCACCTGCATTTTCATATTCACCTCATCTTTGGCTTATTATCTCCATGCTCACCCGTGCAGTGAATCCTTGGAGTTGATCCTTTCTTCACATCATCTTTCAGTATCGCCAGCTGTTGGATTCCTCTGTTGATTTGCTTGGGTTTTGTTTGGGTTTCAGTTTTGTTTTTGTTTTTTGTTTGTTTGGTTGTTTTTTTTTTGTCTTCTGAGCCTTCTTTAAGCTCTTTATCCAACAACTTCTGTCCTCACTGGGTGACAGAGTCCATGTCTAGCAGAGTCCAGCCTATCTCAGTTTGTCCACACGGCTCCTGCAACAAAATGTCTATTATTCTATCATGTGGCCTGCCAGCTCTTGTAATATCCAGCTGATTATTGTCATTTTACTGAGCTGGTGTTGCTTTTCTTCTCTGTTCATAACATGCCACGATACTGGCACACTGTAGCTGACCTAATGATGTTTTTCTCAGACTTTGTTCTCTGGTTTCCTTTGCCTGTCCTTCTTGCAGAGAGTTCCCATCAAATCCTTCCATTAGTAACAAGCAGGCTTTGTGAAACCCCTAACATCTGCATGCATATCCCACATGGTGACTCCACAATGAACCCAACTATCTGAACTGAATTTAACTCTTTCCCCTCCAATTGCATTCTTTTCTTGTCATTGTAGTCAATGAAGATTTGCACACGTGGAGCACTTTTGTTCTACCTCTGTCCTTTCTCATTGTAGACCAGTGGTTCTCCAGCTCTACCTGAGAATCACAGACGTCCTATAAAGCCCTGGTAGACCATCATAGCCATTTGGTGCTTCTGTAGTGTTTTCAGTTTGAAGTATGAAATCACATTCTGATTTGTAGGAAATTTTGGAGAGTAACAGCAGCGTGTAGGTCCAAAAAGACTGGGAACCAATGTTCTAGCAGCTACTCCCCTTCAGCTGTATCTTTTGGCACAGTTTGATGTCATCAGCAAAATGCAGTTTTCCTTGAGTCTTCACAAGGGATGCACAAAGCATGCCAGTACACTGAAACCCACAGCAACTTTCCATCTCTTTAAACCTACTGTAGACATTCTGGGTTCTCTAGATACTTCGTTTATTTGGATTTAATTAGCTGAAAAACCTTCCAAAAAAACATAAGCTAAATCAAACCCGTATACTTGCTTTTGAATGAGTCACTATGTATAGTATAAAAAGGGTATTACCATCACAATTTATATTCTCATCTTAACCTATACTCCTGTTCAAATGTAAACAAAGCTGAAGATGGCTCCAAAGGAGAGGGGCAGCTCTCCTTTGCCTCTCCCTTTCTTCTCTCCCACCTCTTCTCTCCCCTTTGCCCTCCAGCTCCAAATACCATTTGGTTTAATTTATCTTCTTCTGTATTTAGGAAGAAAACAATTATTATATGTTTCTCTCTTAAATCTAGGGAAGTGGGGTTTGCTCATTAGCTAACCTTTGTTTGCAGTCCTATTCAGCACACAGGCAAAGATTGGGAAGAAAAGGGGAGATGAAGAGAATGAAGGGAAGGAGGCAGCCTGCTATCTCTTGACAAAAGTGAAAAATCAGCCATGAAGTCAAAATGGAAGGGGGGTCAAAAAGGCAACGGATATCTGGCAGAGATGGAGGGAAAGGAACTGGGTAGGCAAGAGGAAAAGATGAAGTCCTTCAAAAAGGCTAGCAAAAATCAAGCACTCTTAGACACCATTAATTCTGCACTCCACAAGAGTGAAACTATTCCCTCCTGTCATTTCTGTGACAGGCACTCCCAAAGGCCCCCATCGCTGCTAGAGCTCCATTATCGGAGGCATTGCGCCGATACATAAATGATGTGGTCCCTGCCACATGGGCCTTACAGTTTAGCATGAGCTAAAATGCATCAAAGGAATGTAAAAAATAGTGTAAGGGACCAGGAGAGGAGGAAGGGCAGCTGAAACCTTGCAAGCTTACATCGCAGCCTATGTTGTGCAACTTCAATGTTATAATCATATGTAAATAATAGAAGAAGAATGTACATACGTAGTAGCGACCCACCCGCCATATCAGGCACTTCTGTTGCTTTTTTTTTTCCCATTCAAGAACCAGGAAAAATCAAGCACTTGATTTAACCTTTTGCCCAAATGGCTGTTGTTGGTAGTAGTTAAGGCAGCAGGCTAACACAGTAATAGCTGAAGCAAAAGGCGTGCGAGCTGCTGGAGGTCACAGCCCTTGACTTGTAACATTTTGGTAAGGAGCAGCTGGACATGGACAAGTTTTGCTCTGAGCCCTGTTCAGCCCCTGCGCTGCCCCGCATCGTACTGGCACAGCTCTTGATAAGGGACCGGGATACAGAAGTTGTTTTTCAGATGGATCAGTTCCCAGCCCAGCTCCCTGTGAAGGCAAACGAATACCCTGGCCACCGGCTGGCCAGAGCGGGACGGGGCAGCAGGGACAGGCGGGGACAGGCGGGGACAGGCAGGGGGGCAGAGAGGCTTGTAGGAGCTGCTGTGGGAGGCGTTACGCCCCAGATGCTCAGTATTGGCCTCAGCTGCGCTTGTGCAAATCAGGTGGTTTTACTAAACTGCATTTTCAGATGTCTAAAATGGATTTTGGTGCTCAAATTCAGACACCTTAAGTTTCAGTTTCACAGGATGATATGCACCAACCCAGCAGCTGACCTCCACCAAAATGAGGAGGCCCTGTTCCCAGCCGTGCGATCGCATCACCTCTTTTATCAGCTCTGCTACCTGTGAATGAATGAAGCCCTACACTCACCAGTGCTGTTCACTAACCAAGCAGAAACGTGACCCAGAAGGAACCAGCTGCCTAGTTTTCTGCTGGGTCAGTGAGTTGAATCAGCTCACAGGCAAATCAAATAAGCTCCAGAGCCACCACAAGTGAGGAGGCAGGGTCTTTGGCTGGGAAGAGGTCTAGGTTAGAGAAAGAAAAGGAGGAGAAGGAACAAGACTTCCCCCTTATGGCAAGAGCAAGCCATTGGATATGCTTAGGTGCTCGTAGGTGCAGTTTTAGGGGTCAATTTACACATGTTAACCCAGGAATGCACAAACTCTGCAGGAGCAGGCAGCTCTGCTGTTTTCTGCACCCTAAATTAATTTCTATTTTACATAATATATAGCATGGTCCTAGTTCCACATCTCTTATTCATGTAGAAATACTAAAATAGATGTTTTAGTAAGTAACGGGAGTAAACTTTGAGTTCTCAGCCTGCAGGGTTCTGCAGTTTGGGGGAACTGAAGTATCTGTTGAAGATATGTTGAGGTACATCCCCTAATTATCATTTGTGTATAGTATAAGCAAACCTATTATAAAAAGAATGTAACTTTAAACTGCACAAGTGTAAAGCTCCCATGGGTGATTAACGCATAAAATTACCATGGGTTTAAACGAGCCCTTCCAGTGTCCCTCACCCGTGCTGCTTTGTTTGGTTTAATGTGCTCTGTTTGCCTTGCAACAGGGGAGAGGCTCATCCTCACTCAGCTCCTTCTCCCCGCACACTGGAAAAAAAGAGCTGAATAGGCTCAGGTGTGTGTGTTTCTTCACACCAGTCCTGCCTCACTCCTAGCTTCTCATCCACCAGCTCAATCTACTGTGGACTTTGTCCTCACTTAACAGAGCGTGTTATGACATTGCCTGGAGCTGCCCACAAAAATAATGATTACCCCTCTCTCTATATGTACATTGTTGGCCTGGTTTTCAAGAGGTCTGAGCAGTCCTACTTCCTTAAGGAGCAGAAGGACCTGAGGGAACCACCACCTCTGGAAATCAAGCCACTGGCGATAGGAAGGGGACTTTGAAGTAGTGGGGGCTGGTAGGAAACCATTGCTTCCACTCAAGGAGCACATCAGTAAGAAGCTGCCACCAGCAAGGGGACAGATTAAATAATCTAATAGAACTTTTTTACAGGCTAAAAAAAATCCTGTGAAAGCCTGGATGGCTACATGCCCCATCTCTGAAATCAATGACAAATTGCATTACGGTTGAGGCGTGTAAAATAGTTCTGTCAAAGGAATGGCTCCTAGTGTGGCTGATTTATCTGAGACAGTCATTAGTTCTGCCTCCTGGTTAATGCTGAGGCCTTGCGGGCAAGTAAGCTATCTTCTGGCAGAAGCATTGGGGCTAGGTTTTCTCCAAAGGAGAGAAATTTATTAAATGGGCAAAGTCATTCCTTGTGACGCCACCATGGGGGAAGCCCGTTTTCATGCTTCTTGTCCAGGAGGAAGGAGAGAAGACTAAAGGAGTTGCTGTACCTGACGAGCAGCGCCTGGACCCATGATCAGGCTTAGCAAATGCCTTCCCCACCGTGGGGTGGTCTCCGGGAGCCCAGCAGTAGCTCCTGACTGACTCACTTGGCCAGCCTTGGAGAGCCTTGGCTGGGCTGTGACTGCTCTTCGGCAGCACAGCTACAGGGGAGCAGAGAGAGGTCTGCAGTGCATCTGTCCAGCACTTTTCCTCACACAGCTTTCCACCCAGGAATCCTATTGTCATGAGACATTAGATTTTTTTAGGCTCATCAATTCTGGTGACACAATCCAGCAATTTATTTTTAGAGGGAGTGAGCAGGTGTCCATGGCAGCATTTTAGCTGACAGTGCTTCAGTATTGCTATTCGGGAGCTTGGTTGTTCTTTATATCTTGACTCGTTACTGGAAAAGATGGTTATTTTTACTGCTTTACTTGTTTTTAGCTTTAGGAATGGCCTGAATGAGACAAAGGAAAACACTTGCACCCTTAAACTGACTTTCATCTATCAGATTTTCAGCATGCTGATAGGAAACCAGAGAAGTGGTGCTAATGATTCATCTGCAGCATTGATTGTAGATGATGGGTGGGAAAGAGAACAAAAATAATAAATTAAAACTAATGACCGTAACTGATTGAGAAAATATTTTGGTTTAGAAAATCACATCAAAATCAGTTTTTTTCACAAGTATTAGAAATCTGTGTATGAATTATTCAGTCAGAAAATTGGTTGCTAGTATTAAAAATAATGACTGTCTACATTCACAGATAGAAACTATTTTCATTATTTTTTTTCTGCGTAACTACCTTAAATAAAATCTTTAAAACTGCTGTGATATTATCCTCCATCAATATTTTTTAAACTGCCATTCAAGAACACGTAGGATCATAGCGTTCATTTTCTAGGAGGAACAGTATAGTAAGTGAGTTTGACCAAAACCCATCTGAACGTAATTACTAGGATGACAGACTGGCTTCTAATGACAGGCACAAGCATCATGCAAATTACTTAGTCTATCTGAGCTCCCACTCTTTATATTAAAAATATGGTAACTACACAATTTCAGTTTACTGCAGCAAAGTTCAGGACATATTACTGGTTTGGTGAATAAAGGACCAATTTCCCATTGCTGCATCATGTCCAGAGAAGCTGAAGTGATTCTTAAAAATGCACCGAAAAAACCCATCAAGAAATCCAAGCCATTACCACAGAGGAGCCCATTACAGACGTCTAGCCTGACCACAGAGCAAGCATTTGGAAGCAAATCAAAACCTGCCTGAGGAACTGAGTAAAAAAGATTTTCTGAATTCACTAATGCTCATTTCAATTAATAGCCCACCTGCCAAGTGTAACGAACCTGAAAATATTGTGGCCAATAATGCTCAAAAGTAGATTTTTGCCAAAAAAAAAAAAAAAAAAAAAAAAAGATAAATTATTGAAAGTACCATTGCCACTCTGTCACATGCTGAGGTAAAAGGTTGATTCTTGTGAAGGCTAGAAAAATTTCTTTGCCTTTAGGCTAAGAGTGATTAATTATTACTCACAAAAATACCAGAAAAATACAGAGAGCGGGAAGGAGAAGGGCTGAAGTCATAGTCCAGAGCGAGAGCTGTGGTGGTGCAGGAGGTGAATTACATTTCTCAAGGTGAAAATTGTCTTGCTGTGAGATCAGAAATTAATGGATGAGGCATTGCAGCCCATTCCCACAAAAATGGGAGGGTACAGGGTCTGCCTCCCCAGTTCATGGTCTGGGGGAGTGAGGGGTCAGGACCTGGGAGGTGGAAGGACTCCAGGGGAATGCTCAATTTGAATGACAAATGCTTCACCAATGTATGACTTCTTTCCACAGCTGACTGCATTTAGGAAGAGGTTTGAAGGATTACAGCCCAAAGTGGTTGACCTTTCCCACCTACCCTGCCAGGGACCTGGAGGTCAGATTAAAGGTTCAGAGTTACACGGCAGGCTAAACGCCGTGTGTGGGACAGGCTGGTGGCTGTCTGCCTCGCAAGAAGCACCGTCGCAAGGGCTACAGGTGGGGGGGACCGACCACAGGGGCATTAGCCCCTCTGAAAGCAGCAGCAGCCCACGGCGGGGGAGCTGAGCCAGCCCTGGTGCACAGCTGCGACACCAAGGAGTCCAGCTCTCATACGGTCTTTTACCTTTTACTTCTGTAATGGTTTTTCTTTCAGGCTCCTCTGGATGGCTTTGAGTTGTCAGGCAATCAGAAGAGAAGCCTGGAAGAGCTGAAAAAAATGAATAAATGTATTTTGAACCTCAAGAATTATTTTTATGTCTATGTATATCTTCTGTCCCTGTTGGTACCTTGCAAATAAGGAAAAAGGATATTTAAAATAACCTTGAAGCTCAGTTTTAATACAGGCGTCATAATTAATTAAAACTGCAGAAATTAATTTTGAGCTAAATGCATACTTCAGGTGCCCCAAGACAAGGATGTATTTAAAATGAGAAGCAAACAAAATCCATTACACAGAGAAAAATTACAGACAGAATAAAATTTAAACAAGTCATTATTTGAAATGCAGAAATATAATACATGTGTTTTAAAATAATTCAGATGAAAGATTTTTCTACTTTCTTTTCCCACCTTTTTAAATCTTGTGGAAGGAAACATGCCCCAGGCAAACTCAGGAACTATTTCCTTTTTGATGAAAAGGCCTTTCTGTTTCAAAGGCTATCTGTTCAGTTATATAGCTAAATCTATTTCAAATTCAGCAAGAGTAAAGCTTTTGATTTAGTACAGTGTTAATGTTAGGAAAGATATTTAATCCTCAATTTTCTGAAGTCTCTTTAAACTACTGGCAGATACTGCCCTGTATCACTATGCAACATTCACTCTCCAAAATGTCTGCTACTTTCTTCTTTTTCGCCTTTTTTTTTTTTTTTTTTTTTTTTTTTTTTTATAACAAGGCAAGTATAAAAGAAAATAAGCAAAATTAATACCTTGTTTGGAAGCATTTGCTCACTTTCAAGGGAGCTGTTAGAGGAGGGTCAGTTGTCCCATGTTGGCCGGAACAATCCTGGGATGCAAATCCTTTTCTGAACATTTTCAGACACTGTTTTCTTCTAGGTCTTACAAGCCGTAAGCTGCATAGCCTGCTTCTGCCTTTGCAACCTTGCATGACCCACGGTGAGTTATCCTCTGGGATACTTCTGTGGGGTGTTGGGTGGGTGTTTCAATTCCAGTAAAAGCTGATCTCCTCATCTCCAACTTACGTGGTAGGGTAGTAGAAGGAAAAATCTCCCTGCTCATAAAACCAGGTGAAATGGTTGGCATCTGCCATGGCTGTCCTCCCGTGTCTCTTCTGCCTAATACCTCCCCTGTGCCAGCAGATGAATTCACATGCACTGTTAGCTGGGGCAGGGCCTGGGAATGATGGCGGGGGGTGTGTGTGTGTGAGTGTCACAGGGGCAGAAATCCTTCCCTCCTTCATGTAGTCGATGGTCCTAACCACAACAGGGACACACAGACAGAGGCTTTCCTTCCAGCCGCAGCAAGCCACAGCAGTGCAGAAACACTCAGCTCTCTCACTCGGTGCTGTGCTGGCACCGCCACTTTTTGACTTATCATAGCATTTATATCAATTATCACCCAGCATTATTTATAAAAATGCAGATTACTTTAAATATTGTCCTCAATTCCTTGAACTGCTGACCAGAACTGAAGAGCTGAAGAAGAAACAATATGCAATTCCCTGCATAACCTTCAAGCAATAGTGTAACCACTAATTTGCTGACTTGTGTCCTTTTTTCATTCACCAGATCCTTTTTCTTCCCTTCCCTCCTGGCTATACTGTGTATCCATACCACAGAGATATTAGTGTAATTACTGGACAAGACAAATCAATGTGGGTTTTGAACTGCCTGAGTGTTATGCTCATGCCCTCTTTTCTGGGGCAGCCCTTGTATGGCTGGCACAGAGAATCAGAAACATGCTCTCTTATAACCTCACCAAGTCCTCAAAAGGACTAAAGCGATGCAGGAGATCATTTTACCATTATAGTGGTAGTGATAAAGCAGTTACAATGTCTGCCTGAGGTTCTGCTATAAAATAATATAATTCAGGATTTCCTAACGCAGCTACAGAAAATGTTGCTCCACTTTTCACTGATGCTGATATTATAAAATCAGAAGAAAATCCTTAAAGATCTTAAGATAATAATTTGGTTGGGTTTAATTTATGAGAAGTCTTTCTTCTGTTTAAGAGAGTGATTAAGGATTTGGTCTGTATAAGCTCACATGTCTCTCTGCTGGCATTGGAGTTGGGTATTCCTTTGTCTTTGTTTTAGGGTGAAAAGTCCATGTCTCCATGCTGTACACCACCTCGTTTGACAGCTTTCATCTACCGTGTGCACAGCTCGAGGAGCACAAATGCAAGCCACGGCAGGTGCTGAACATGCCTGTCCTGGGCTTTCACCACCTCCCTCTCAGGCTGGTAAATATTCCAACACTGCCTTCCCGAGAAACTGCCTTAGCAGGGAGCAAGGCTTGTGGAGAAAGCTGGTGTTATTTTAACCTCAAGGATTAGTATATTCAACTGAGATAGACTGTGCTGTGCAGCATGCAGCTGGCATAATTCTACATACACATAAACCTGGCTTTAGTAAAGCTGCTATTTTGCATGAAGAAATTAAAAAAAAAAAAAAAAAAAAAAAAGGGAGGGGAACAACCCAGAGTCTTCCAGTAACTTTTTTACAAAAAGGAGAAGAGCAGATGAAGGAGGTCATCAAAGATTATAACATCTCTGGGGACGTAGAGACTGCCCTTTGAGAAACATTACAATAGGGCGTTTTGGTAGGGGCCTTCCACGTCAGCTCGCTCCTCGGGTGTGCTTGTTATGAAAACTATAAGCGGTTTCCCAACATTAAGCTTCCAAATTCAATTTTGTGATGCATCTTTGTATTATTTGCCATTTCAGGAAGATGCTGTATCCCAGTAAAACATTACAATTTTATGGTGCTGAAAAGTCAGAAGGATTTGGAATGACTTTCACCAAGCCACCTGAAAAGTAGGTCAGTGGCTATACATTTTGAAGAGAACTGCAGTGCTACAGCAGAAACTGAGTTAATCCTGATGTATATGATGAATATACCCCCTAACTTCACTGCAGGGGACAGTCTGAACATAAATATATCTCCACTAATCTTTTCTCAACTGATTATTTCTAAAGGGAACGGCCTCATGACATTTTCTTTTTCATTAAATACCATGGGGCAAAATCTGTTGAGTTTGTTTGTTTGAACAGGGGCATCTAAATCCAGATTTAGCCTGTAAACTCTCAGGATGGGAGAATGAAATTTAATGGAAACAGAATATGTAATAAAACTGAGTTTAAATTAATTTATATCTGGAATTCCTCTTCCCAAAGTAAATCTGCAATTAGCTATACTCAGATAAAGGACAGAATTCTCATAGTGATGGTTCAGCTAATAAAATGTATAGTTTTAGGTATATGCAGCTGCACAAAGTCACCATTAAAACCCTGCAGGAAAGCCCTGGCATATTCTAACTCACTGAGTTTCCCTATAGCAGTTCTTCCCTGCTGTATTTCATTTCAGCCTTGGTTTGTTGCTTTTAAATAGCTATTTTTAAAATTCTGAAATCTCTTTATAGCTGGCAGGCAGAAAGCGTAGGCTGCAGGCAGAGAGATGGGTAGGGAAAAGGATGGAAGGAGGGAGAGCAAATCTGAAGTATGTCAGAATGAATGTAAACATTACATTACGTAACATAACATGTAAACTCTTTTTAAAACAATATTAAATCCCCTTTGGACAGAGCAGACACCAGAGGACAGAGCAGGGACAAACACGCAAACTAAGCTTACATATATTGCATGGAGGCACACTCAGAACGGTTCCCAATGAATTATAAACCCTTGGACTAATGTGATGAAAAAAAGGCAATTATGTGTCAATAACTAAAAATAAAAATAGAAACATCCAAGTAACTATAGGTTGCCTAAGATGGGGACTGATGGGGGGAGATCAGGGACTGTCCAAGGGATTTAGGTGGCCTCCGAGATGATGGGTGGACACAAGCTCCTCGTGGGACACGTGGCTTCAGAGGACTGACAGGGGGCTGGAAGAAGCAGGAAATGGACAGGAAGAAACACAGCAGTGACAGACCTGTTACCCAGCTAACATCCAGGCTTTGCAGGCTGCACATCAGAAAGGCTACGGGAGAACGGCAGCAGCAGCCAGTGCCGTTGCGGGTGCTGTTGGGGCGATCAGCAGAGCGGGCAGTGGTGAGGGCCACGACGGTCTGATGGTCTCGAAAGGTTTTGGCCCGATCTGGAGGGGACTGTGCTGGTGAGGAGCAGCTTCTGTGCAGATCAGGAGACTCTGCTGAGAGGTAGAGGCATGAGCAAGAGGACCAAAGCTGTTCTCCAGGGCTTTGCTTTTGGTGAGAGAGATAGAAATATCTATTAAAAAAACCTAATTAGCTGGTAAATGAGGAGATTTCTGAGTGATCTGTCATAGGCTATAAATAACATGGTTCAGAAAACAAAGTCCTAACAAAGATTCAGTTGGATGGAAGCTGGAGCTGGGTAAATTCAAGCTAAAAATAAAACGTAGATCTTGACCTGTGAAACAGCCTATGACAGGATGTGGTTAGCTTCTCTCTCACATTAAATCTTTAAATCAGACTTAGATTTCCTTCTTTAAAAAATGCTCTCATTCAGTCAGCAGAGAGCCGTTCAGCACTGCATTCCCAGGGTTAAAGGGTAGAATCCTAGGGAATTACGCTGAGGCCTGCAATGGTGCACCCTGGACTTAGTGACTCTAGAATAACCACCCTTGAGCAATGAGTTGAAAATGTGTATTAATTAACACTGAAAAGCTAATCAAAGTGGGCTGGTAAATCAGGCAACCGTAAGGGACAAACTATAGAAAGAAGTTAAGTTTCAGCATTAGGAATATAGGTAGGAAAGAAAAGTCTTTCCAGAGAATAACAGTTCTCCTTTGAAACAGCCTGGTGTGGGATGATTAATTTATCGTAGACTTTTTGTGGCTAATTAATACATAAATGTTCCTCACTTGTCTATGTAGTGTAGGGCTATGCAGGATTACAGAATTGCCATTAGACTGTATATTTTGATCACAAGCTCACACTGGAAGCAGAGATGGGACTTGGGTCCTTCTGCTGCACAGCAAAATTATTTCTCTGAGTGGAGGAAGTTGGCTTCTGTGAGGCACAGCTGAACGGCTCCAGAGTTGCCCAGCTGAGAAAGGCTGCAGATGAATTTGCTGTAGGAAAGTAAACCTTAGAAGCATGTAGATGCTTGTGAAATCCTCCTGGGATTTCACCCCTAGTGTCTTAATGCATCTGGTTAATTGTCAAGTGCCAAGTCTACATTCATCAATTAAATGAGAATCATTACAAACTGTCTCACCCATTGTCACAGAGGCAAAAGGTTCCTTTCAACTCTAATAAATTAAATTAAATTGGCTCAAACCCTGCAACCATAGACAGATTGGCTTTGTGTTGAGAGGCATTAGTTTGATTGACACCTGTCTGGTTGACTGGGAGTGGTTACCAGAATAAATAGCATCAGACAAAGGGGTTTTGTGTGTTATGGGAGGGACATCGCACGTACAGTCGCACCATCAGCTGGTGGATGCAGTGCCTGGGAGAAGTACCCAACCAGTTATGTGTCATTACTGGCTTTAGGTTAGAATATAGGAGTCTTCTTATGGAGCTCTGAATGTGTGGCTAAGTGTGTAAATGTTATCACTGTTGCTCTTTCATCCTCCTCTATTTGAGATACTGAGCAAGAAACAATGTGTATCTGCATCGAGCAGCAATTCAGTAAGAAAATGTATCTCACATATGAGATTTTCTCTGCATTTCTTCCCAGTTAGCAAACGCCCTGGTGACCACCAACACCTATGGTTCACCATTGTTGCCAGGAAGTGGATCGAGATGATCTTTACTTTGGTTTTAAAAAGTCTTTTTTACTGTAACAGCTGCTTTATCACCAGAGCTTCCTGTTTTTTAACAGTAGCATCAGATCACCGTCTGCAAACATAAGCCCCTACATGGCCTCACTGATAATTCACCTTTTCTAAACCTCATCTACGTTGAATGTGTTCTGAGCAACCACTGCAGACTTGCATTCGGTATGAGGAAGCTGTATTGCCACATCAACTGCCATGTGATTGTGTTCTGGCAGCAGACGGTTGCAAGTGAAATAAGTATTTGGCTGGGAGCAGTTCAGGATTGGTGCTGACAGTTTAACTTTACAGCTGGTGCAAATTGAGGTGGTTTTACTTAAGCCATTGAGCATTCGTCCACCTGAGGCTCTGACACATGGGATTTCTGAGAAGAATGGGAAAAGCTTGAAAGATGTGCACCTTTTTAAATTTTACTCAACCATTTTAAAGGTGCCCTTTGCTAACATGTCGTGTAGTTGAATTACACAGCTGCAGCTACTTCAAAATACAGTTAAACAGGCTGCAATTTTGCAAACATTTCAAACTGAGAATAAATAGCAAGGGAACTGGATGGCTATGGTTATATGCAAATCAATATTCTAACTGCATCAGAAAGGCTTAATGTTCTGACTTGCTCTGATGGATTTCAGTAAAAAATAATTCAAAGTGATAGTAATCCAAACATAGATTAATCAAGGGGAATATACCAATAATTTCACTATGTAAATGTAACAGATTGTCAGCTAAATACATTTAGTGTTGAGTTTTTTGGGCTGGTTCTTGTAGGATACCTCATCCTGAGAAATGTTCAGCCAAATTTAATTGCAGCATTGTCTTCTTGTCTCTGTTACTAGAATCCCTAGTCTAGAAGTAGCGGCGTTGCTTCTGTCTTCCTTCCTTTTAATGCTTTTGATTTGATTCTTATAGCAGAGACACAGGTGGGTGTAACCACAAACACACACCTCCAGTGAAGCAAGAGAAGCGGTCTGCACGGGCGTTGTCATCAGGGGTGGTGGCAGATGAGAGTGACGGCCGACAATCTTGCACTTGGGAACATGGTGCTTGTGGTTTTTCTCAGCACTCTGAAGATGAAGGCTCTTTCTAATCTGTTTCCTTTTTCCTCTCAGTCATTTGAGCAGAGCAGATTTTAGCGATTTGCTGCTGACTTCTCCACGTCCTGTAGACTGTCATACCTACCAGTAAGAGTGATTTGTACAGCACAGCAGTTGGTGCTGGAGACCCAGTGTCTGTGCCATAGAGGAAGCCGTATTTTTACAGGGTTTGTGATGTGATTATGTAATGACATCAGAAGTTTGCGTCTTTCAGGGTGTTTCTGGACCAGGCCTAGTCTGCTCCTATGTTTGAAGCACATTAGGTGTCTTCTGGTTTAGTTTCATCTGAAAGAAGATCATCTCATTCCCTCCAAGACCACTCCAGGATGATGACCAAACCAGCTGGCTGAATGTGATCAGAAGATTCACTTCTGAACTGAAATGGCAATGTAGATGTGCAGCCACTATCATTATAAAATACCGATCTTTCTAGTAGAGTTGTGGAGGTTATTTTTAAAAGACTGAAAAAAAAAAAAATTAATCTCCTTCTTGGTCTAAAAAATCTACAGTATGGAGAGGAAGAGGGTACAATATTTGATCTATTATTGAAAATAGAGGTAAGTCTAACAAGCATTAATACCACAGGTCCTGGCACTCTTTTCATGGAATGGGCCTTTCCAGGGACCTACCTCCTTCTTGCTTATAAAAGAAGAGCAGCCAAAAAGCAATTCTTGCTTTTTGTAGAATTGAGATAGTATCCAGTGAGCCAGGAGTAACTAAGCTGCTGTCCCAAAGTCATACCACAAAGATGCGAACAGAAGAACGCTGTGACCCCAGCCTGGGCCTGGGTTCTTGAGATACTATCACTTGCATGATGTGTCCTCAAAGCCCTCAGCTGCCACTGCCCACAACAGAAATCACCTCCAGCACATTGCTGCTAGCACATCCACCCACAGACTGAGCTCAAGAAGGAAATGACATAAATCAGACCCAGACTGAATGCAGTAGTGTGTATGACAGTATCACTCTGATGGTGGGGTGAGGGAAGCTGTGTGTCTATGAGAGCCTTAGAGAAATCTGAAGAAGGTGAAGTGGCTTCAGTCTTTGCATGGACTCCTGTGGAAATCTGCAGTAAACCTGGAAAAATCATTCTGAGAAATGACCATCCATAGATCAGTGAGATATCCAGGTGTCCAGGTCAATGCCTAACTGTCACCTTTGACAAGTATTTCATTGCTCATGCAAGAGACCCAAAAGAAAATCACAGATAGAGAATTCATGCTGATGGCACTGCTGCACCTGAAACATCAACAAAATTAATTTATAGTAGCTTTTCTACAGAACAGAATCAGTGGATGCACCAAAAAGTTTAATGTATTAAGAAGAGTGAACACTTCTTTGGGCAAGGCAAATCATATCTTCAGAATGTACCAGAGCATGAGAAGAAGTCAACAAGCATGTGGACAACTCATCGTGTTGATATATTCTGCTTAGACTTTCAAAAGGTATTTGAAAGAGCTTTGCAGCAAAATCTCCAAAAAACTAAAGCTATTGTGGGATGAAAAATGTTGGTTCTCACTTGGTTAAATGACTATTTTAAAGATAAGAAGCAAAGGGTAGGAATAAACGGTTTGTTTTCGCAGAAGGGAGAGGTCACCCTGGGGAGATAGAGCCCTGAAGAGATCTTTGTGAGAGCTTGTGCTGTTCAAGATATTCATAACTGATCTGAGTGATGAATTGCAGGGTATCATGTGATGATCCTAAGGTATTCATGTAGGAAAGCAAAAGGCCAACTCTGAATAGATACAGAATGAATAAGCTGGGTAATGAAATGGAAGATGAAACTCAATGTAGGTAAATGTAAAGTGATGAACATGGGGAAAAAACAACTCTAACTTTATATATGCAATGACAGGTTCTGAGTGAGTTGAACCACAAATGAATGAGATTTTTAAATAAATAATTCTCTAAAAATTAGAGCTCACTACACAGTAGTGATAAAAAAATCAAGTTTAATGTTAGGAATTACTAGGGAAATGAATAAAGAACAAATCAGAAATAATAATAATAATAATAATAGTAATAATAATAATAATAATAACAACAACAACAACAACAACAATAACAATAATAATAATAATGATGATGATGATGATGCAGAATATTAACCCACGTTTTGAATGCTGTATGGAGTTCTGGTCTCCCTATCTCAGTATGTATAAAGTAGAACTAAAAATGGTGTACAGAGGGAGAAAGGGAAGATAAAAAGAAAAAAGAAAGAAAGAAAGAACTGAGGGGAAACATAATGGAGTCTACAGTCATGAGTGACACAGAGAAAGTGAACAGGGAATGATTATTCTTTGTCTCAATATAAGAAGAAGCAACAAATGCAACTAGCAGACAGAAAATTCAAAACTAACAAAAGGAAATATTTTTCATACAGGGTAGTGCTTAAACAATGAAATGCTTTGCCACAGGGTGAGATGCTAAAAATGTACATGGGTTAAAAAAGCAACTGGGATAAATTAATGGAAGAATAATCTATTGAGGGCTATTAAGTACATGCTATGTATTAAGTACTTACTATTGAGTGCATTTAATAGGCTATTAAATACCACCTGTAGCTAAGGAAGTCCCTGAGCCACAACACACCAGAATCTGGGAGAGATGTTCAGAGAAATATCATCATGTGCTTTTCCTTCTCTCATGGCCTTCCTTTGGCATTTGCTCTTGGTCCCTGATAGAGAGAAGAAACTGGGTTAGTCAGACCATTGGCCTGGCCCAACATGGTCACTCTTATGTCCAGGGTGATGTTTGAAGGATGCTACCTTCAAATTTTCCTTTCGAGGCTGAAAGATGACAAACCCAACAAAGACAGAAGTGGCTTGGATCCAAGCTACATCTCATCAAGGAGAAGCTGTGCTCTAGCAGCTGGTATGATTTTGAATGGGCAGGACATGTCTACTCTGACAAGTGTGTGTATTTTGGCATCTCTGTGTTAGGAATTCCTTTTTTGAGGGGCACAGCTCACAGAAAACTAGCACCATTTTCACCTTTCCAGACTAATCCATGGATAGAAACACTGAAACATAGGCTTTTCTTATTATATTAGCAAAGGCATGGCTCTCCCACAGATGAAATTGTGTAACGACATATTAATTAATTTATTGCATATTAAGTTTGTGCCTGCAAGGATAAACAAATAGGTCCTGACAGTGCCACCACCTATATGAAAAGAGATGATAAAAAATATTTTTTTTAATTTTCAGTATCTAGCACGCTCTACACATTGCTATTCAATACTACATTCCAGCTGTCATTCATAAATTGCTTCAGCTATATTCCATCCTTTAATGATAGAATCTCACTCCTTAGCAAAAGCTGGCTGTCAAAACGGTGTATTCCATTCTGAATCAGTTAATTTTATGTGTTCATCTAGACCTGCAATAAAATATATGTGGAATAATTGTCTGCTGGAGTAGAGTTTAGGCCTAACACCTGAAGTAATTAAAACTACATGAGGACAATTTTGACAGTGTACTTTATCATCAGGACTTATTTTCCCATCACACTCTCAGAGGGCAATTTGATGGCCATGTAAACAATTAATCACCTATGAATGAACAATGAAAGCTTTCTCAACAGTCCAGAGATTTAATTTCCTTAGCAAGCCCATCCGTACACAGCAACAGCAGCATTAGTACCAGTGCCACAGACATCATGTGGGAGGCACTGGTTAGTAGAGGAGCAGAGGAATTTGGTCCCTTTGCTCTCCAGAAAACTCCAGTCTGCTCTTCATGGCCATCTGAATCGAGGAGCAAAAGTGGTGAGTTACACCATGCAACACAAGTTGCTACCAGACACCCATGTTACGGAGACAAGTTTTTAATTTATCAGGCCATGTTTATTTGATGACATGAATGCTTGAAGTAGCTGATATGTAGCATCCACGTTGGTACAAAGATGCATATGCACTTGACTTGGATTCATTGAGCGTATGAGGTGGAATTCTCCTCCTCCTTGTCCTCCTGCCAGGCCCTGTCCCACATCTCATGCTGTGCTACTAATCCTGCAGTGTGGCAGCACTCTCCTCCTCTATGTCCTCATCTGGCCCTGAAGGCTGTGTGTTTTCACAAAAAGATGAGGAAAGCAGTGGCCCTTTTCAGCTGTTACACACAGTGGTTGCTCCTCAGAAGGACTTCTCTCAAGACCACAGGTAGTGAGAAAGATGGGAGGAAGATAAGCTATTCAAACAAACTGAATACTAAAGGCAGAGCAGGCCTCTGCCTATGGCACCCTGAAGACTCATACTTGCAGGATCAACATGCTCGTGTCTTGTATCTGCATGGATGTTGGGAAGACACCAAATGCACTAAATGTTAATGCACGTGAGTCAGGACACTGATGCACTGTGGATAGAGGCTGTGCTGTGTGTCCTGTGACACCCCTGCAGCATTGCGTCATGGTGGTGGAGGAATTTCAGCCCACAATAAACCTGTGGTTTATTAAAGAGGTGTAAAGCAGTATGTAGGAACTTGATCCTCCACAGAACTGGGACAAATATGTAGGGTTCCTCCCACTGCGATAAGGGAAGTCTCTGGTATTGCAGCCAGAGCACAGACACTTTAGTCCTTGATTGTCTAAACTTGATCAAAACTTGTCCTGGCTTTGGGGCAACACACCCCAACTCCCTCCCTTGAGTGTCTCCCATTCCTGCCACTGTCAGAGAAGCATTGCAGGGAGTAAAATAGGGAGCAGGTCCATGGAGAGCCTCAGATAAACAGAGCTTTAAGGACAGAGTGCTTGGAGAGAGCTGTGTACAAATTGACCTTTATCCTTGAAGGTAGACACTGTTGAGTGCTAAGAGGAAAAATATTGGCAAGCTTTGTTTTGTTTATAAAAATGTATTTCAGCAGACATAAGCAGAAAGGCAGCTTTTAACATAGGAATGTGATTACCAAAAATAATTATTACCTTTTCAAAAAACAGAAATTCACAAAATTGCATTGGGCTTTTTTTTTTTTTTTAAAAAAAAAAAAAAAAAAAAAAAAAAAGTAGATGCCCAAATACCTGCATCTAAATAAAGGACTCATCCTCTGAATTCCTGGGTACCCAGCTCTATTGACAGACCACAGACCTTCACTTTTAACGTTCTGACTAATTGTACTGCGGGTAGTTTAAAACACAAAGCCATGCACAAATCTGCTGAAGCAGAATTTGTAACATGGCTTTTTGCTGCTACAGCAGCAGTTAGCAGGAGTTGAGTGAGCTTAACCCAGTCTGGCAGTGTTTCTGTGAACAGTGACTGCAATGCAGACATACTCAGGAGGAAGGGGAAAAGGAGGAGTGGCTGCAGATGAGGAAGAGGAGTTAGGGTCTATCCCATATGCTAGAGATTTGCTATGACACTAGGCAATTGCTTAAAACCCAGTATTTTCTGAGATGTTTCCCAAACATGTTCCTTATTTTTAAGTAATGCAGGCAACTGGCTTTTCTGTCCCTTTCTGAGCTAGACAGCAGCAGAGGGGATCTGGCTGGGGACAGCTTGTCCCCGCTGGGTGCATCTAATCCAGCCTGGAGGGGGGCCAAGCAGAAGCTAAGGGCTTCAGGATCTTGGCTGGAAAAAGTGCCAATAAGTTGAGAAAGCAGGTTTCTGTGTGCAGCCAGGTCTCTTCAGGCTCTACTGCAGTTTTATGAATTGGCTGTGTAAAGGGGTGGCATGTTTGGAAGGGCTTGAAGGAGACCTAGGGTGATCTTAGTCCGCCTTGAGAAGATGCTCAACCAGTTTAAAGTGCCTGCCTTGTAAACCACCATAAATGAGCAAAACAGAATAGGGAAGCAAAGCCTTTCCTCACCATCCCTGCTGATGAGGGCACTGAGGTCAGAAACTAACTGCCTGAAAGAAAACCAAACTGGACAGAGAAGTCTGAGAGTTCTTATATGTATGAAAAAAAATACACTTATTTATATTGTTAAAATTCTAATGTGCATAAATAAGACATCAGGATGCCTTCTAGTTGTGAAGGTCTTTTGTGTCTTTTAGGGCAGAAACCCCAGAGATTTGTTTGGAATAATAAAACAGAAAAGCAAAGAAGATCCAGAAATTAATTTTTTCTTTATGAGGACTTGTTAATTAATTCTTAATTAAGATGAGGTGTAAAAAGAGTTTGCTCTGTACCCACATCATTTATTTACTGAAGGCTGCTTCCCTAGTTAAAAATGGCAGAGCAAAACCATTTATATAGTCACAGTTTTATAACTCCTTATGTGTAACATATCTTGATTGGCAAGATCACTGTACCTTATCCAAACAATATGAAACGAGTTGTTCATCTTCTCTTGGAAGATGGAGCTTCCTTTTCTTTAAAGAGAACCATTCTGAGTAGAAAAAGAAAAGCCCATTGTAATTTATAAATAAAAGCCAGATATTTTCTGCATGGATCATTGTATTTAGATGCAAATGTAGCCTTTGGATCATGCTCCATTAGATGTACAGGGTAGTGCTTCTGAAAGCATAGTGCTGATTTCTGCAATATTCAATTTATATAATATGAATTTAAAAGACAAACCTACAACACTCATCTAGCATTGTGGTGTTATAGCCACTTAAACTCGCTGCTAGATGTCTTCTTTTGAATTCAGTTTGTATACTCCACTGAGTCCCTAGAATGGACGGATCTACAGTATATGTATATAGTAGAGGCGTACTATTCACTTTGTGTAGATGTCTTTGATTCATAGCAGAAATTAATTTCTGACTTATTTGGAATTGTAAAGCTCAGTCTCTTTGCCAGTTAATTGCTACACTAGCTTATGCTTCACACCATACGGAAACACCCTTTTAAATATGCAAAGAAAAAAAGCTAAAAATAAATCACAGCTGCTGTTAGATGGGGGTCTAAAGATACAGCCAAGGCAGGAAAATAAAAGGGGAACTGTCTTGGTTTAAATACAGCTAGACCGCTTTTAATACTGAGAAGTTCTTTTTTTTTTTTGTTTTCCAAATCAATATTCTTTAATAATATCCAGAACAGATAACTTTGAATATAAACCACTGAGATAGCACCATTAATTACAACTTGCAGTTTCATAGCTGTAAGATTTTTGTACTCTTGGTTACTTTAATGATTGCTGGAGTAATTTGTATTTGGCTTATAAGGACCGATCTATATCAACACGTTTCTTACTGGTATGTTTAATTTAAGTCTAAATCATGATCTTAACCTACAACAACATAGAGCTCTGTAGGTAGAAATGAGTTTTATCTTTGCAGCAGTAATTGTTCTGACCAGTAATGGCAGCTTGACCTCACCCACACAACAAGATCAAGTAAATACATTGAGCCCTGACACGTTATCTCTGATTTCCTACAACTAGCAAAGTACAAATCTGAGAAACACTCTACTACATTGTGCATGTTACCCAGAACAGATCTATGATGGAAATCTCTCATTTATTGCACCGTCACAGTTATTCTGCATAATGCCTGCCTCACCCCAAAAGCAGTTTTTTTTTCCTGTACCAGATTTGTGGATACACAGAGCACAGGAATGTCAGTGAGCGAGGGGAAAGCAAAACCTTTTCACTCCCACCTTCCCTCTTAAACTGCTGAAAAACTGCACCATTTTTTTTACTTGAGGGGTCTAAGCTGAACATCAGCATAACCTCCACTTCACCCGCGGCCTTCGCCACGACTTCCCAGCCCTCTTGGCACGCATGGAAAATAAAATCTGGGCCCTGCCCGCTGCCGCCCATGGCCGGCCGCGGGGCTGGCTCAGCCCAGCACCCACTGCCCGGTCGCTCCTGTGCTGCAGGGGAAGGGGTGAGGGTGCAGGGCCGGGCCAGGGCGAGGGGTGGCACAACCACCAGTGACAGCAGGGCAGGCACGCGGGGCTGTGCACTGACTGCAAAGGCAGCCTCGGTCACTCCGGCAGGTAGGACAGTGTGAGCTGGTGTGGCAGGAGTGATCTCGCTGGGAAAAAGCTATTTTAAATTCTGATCATTTCCCTGGTCCATCTGGCCTCCTGGTCCACCCGGACCCGTGGTGACATTGCTAAGGAGGGTGGCAGGGCTAAGATTGAGAGGAAAAAGAGTGAACTGCTTAGAACAGCCTCGTCGTGGAGAAAATGGTTTGGGACCCCATATCCTCAGTCATTCTGCTCTTTCCTGTTCTCTTTCTTCAGACCCAGCTCATACTGCTGGGAAAACGAAATCAATCCCTCCCGGGCAGAAAAAGAGAGCGCTGTTGCAGAGAGAATAGTTTCTAGGGAAACATGCTCTGGAAACTATCCTAGCAGCTAAAGAGGGGCAGCAGCAAGTCCCAGATTAATGAAAAATGCATACAAGTTTATCACTGGGGCAAGCTGGCAATAACAGAGCAGATTCCCATGCAAATACCTGATCCTGCTCTTCCTTAAGTCAGTAATAAAACTTACATTACCAGTTGCCCTCATCCAGTGTACCACCAACAGAAATCTTAAAACTTCCAGTTTTACACTAGTCCAACATTTTTTTGTCTGTTTGGAGCAGTCTTCACAGTAAAATTGCCTGCTTCCAGCAGAAAGCAGCGACTGCCTAGACCCACCACCAGGCTGCACCTCGCAAAGCCGAGCTAGAGAAGCAGCTGAGTTGCAGACGGTAAAGACTCACCTGCAAAAAATGTCAGGTATGTTACTGAAATAATAAAATATTGCTGGTTAGTAGAGTCCTCCAGGATTCATTTCTGATTGTCAGATGAGGAAGTTGAAGCAGAAGTGCGTGAAAAAAATCTGCTGTCCTCAGTGTCTGAGTTGCCTGAAGCGCTTGGGCAGTGTTTTGTCCCTCATGAACAGATATCTATGACTAAGGCTGGCTGCCCACTGGGTTCACTGCACCAAAACCTTCATGTTTTCAGCCAGATTGCAATGAATGATTTTCAGAAGTAGTCTCTATCCTGCATAGCTCCTTACTTAGTGGTTACTTAGCAAGTCTCATTATTTTTGCAGTGAGGAGTGGGATTATTCTGGATCATTGTATCCCCCACTGCAGAAGGTGATCCCGTGTCACCCCCTGTCAGTTCACTCTTCACTCCCAACTCCCTTACTGATTCTGCCACAAAGCAGGGCTGCAGGCAAGTGCTGTCCTGGAGATAGGAACTGAGGCAGGCAGTTCAAAAACCGCTGAAAAGATCTTCTGCCCCTGCTATTTCCCTCTTCTAAAACCAGAACTTCTCCCTTGGATGAAGGACGCAAATCACCATTTGTGGGAAAGCCCAATTCTTGATGTTCATTTTGGCTCATGTGGGGGTCGGGAGTGCTCTCACAGCCAGAGCAGCCTTCCCCTGGGTCCCTGAGCAGTACGAGCCTCATACCTGAGCTGAGGTGTGCCTGTGCTCAGCCCTCTACCTGGCGTGGCTTCCTCGCTTGCCCCACTCCTGTCTCAATACAGACATGTCTGGTGATCCCTGGGCTGTGTCTGAGCCCATCACTGTCCCTGGCCGTGCCCTGGTCCCATCACTGGGGACAGGGGGACAGCACCCCCTCAGTCCAACGCTGCCTGTCTGGCTGGGGTGTCACCCCCAGCTCTCTGCTCCCGGGCAGTGCCATTCCCTCTCTTTCTGTGCAGGACCGTTGTGGACGCTGCCCTCCAGAAAGGCCTGTGTTGCTATCAATTTCAGAGGGTTTCAACAAATGCATCTCTGATTCTGCTGATAGAGCTCTTCGCATCCTTCCCAGCCAGAACTGGCATCAGTTACCAACTGTGATGGTTGCTCATTTCAGATCCGTACTAGTACCAGAAAACGAACGATAAAATCCTTGCTCTGGCAGGCATCAAGCAGAGCTAGAAAGCATATGTGCAGCTTGTTCCAGAGATGACTCCACAGCTACAGCAAATGGTTTTATTCTGTCTTTAAGGATTTTCTTCATCCAAAGCACTGTGCAAGCCGTGACAAATGAGTCACTCCTTAACAAACAATTTGTATCAATTAATGATACTTCACCCCATACTGACAAGCTGCAGGGCTTCACTGGTTATGTGATGTTTTTTAATTATGCCTTCAGACATACTCTGTCTTTTCTGATGGGGGGAGATGACCACCAGGAGAGGTGGGTTTTTTCCCATTTGCTTTTCTTGTAGCGATTCCACCCAATACTGACATGAGCCCGACTGCCAGCAGGCTCCTTCCAGCTACCATGTAGGATCTTCCCTGGTCCCTGCAGCCAAATTAGCCAGGCAGCCTGCAAGAGTCCCTACTCCTGACCATAACTAGCCCTCATGTCCAAACTGGTGCTACTGTAATGCAGGGCAGACATATCAGAATTTGGGGATCACCTCCTGGTGTCCCTATCCCTTGCGGTGCACATTGCCCTTGGTGTAGTTTTTCTGTTACTTCTTAGCCCTCCAACATGGCAAACTAATGGCTATGTGGTTACTGCTGTCCTTTTCCACCGCTGAATGTAATGATTTGAGGCAGTAAATTGAAAATTTTCTTCTCAGTTATGCAAATATGGATGCAAATGAAGGATATGACACTTGGGAAAAGATTCTTAGAGGACAGCAGAAGCTGGGGCAGGCCGTGGCATGGACACCATCCAGGAGAGAGCATGGAGACAGCTAAGGCAGGCTGCAGCCTCTCTGGGTACTCTCTGCACTCCCCAGGTCGCAGGCACAAGGATGTACGTAAGCACAGAGTGCTGCTTCTCCATCACAGGACAAAAGGACTGCAGTGGAAATATGGATTGCCAGGCCCTGTTCCCTGCCCTCGCAGGCGAGCATGTCATGCTGTTCTTCTTTTGAACTTAATAAGCACCGACTAAAAATCTCTTCCTTTATGTCATCCTTCCTCTGCTTGAATAGCTGATCCAGAGAGGACTAGTTTAGAGAAGAGAAACATCTTTTAATTCCCAGCCTAACTGTATTTACATCTAGAATGCAAACACTGGCTTGCGCCAACATTGTCCTTTTTCTGAAGTGTTCCTGCTCCACCTCCATTGTACAATTATAGGCAACAAGTGTACTCCCCCTCCTACCCTCTCCCATTTATAGGATGACCAAGTTAAGAGTCGCCAGCCTTCTCTCATAAAAGAGACTGCCCGTTCCCCTGCCCCCTCCTGCCCATTTCACTTACTCTTACGACCAGTGACCAGTCCAGTAGGCAGGGCTCTCCATAAGGCCCTGTCCCTGCAAACTCCTCCTGCAACCTCATTTGCTTTTTATATGATTGCCTCCCATGATGGGTCATTGCCATTCTCTGGTCAGTTGGCAATCACATGCCTTCCTCTCTGGCTGGCAACAATAAGGTCCTTGTTTTCACATGTTTTTTGTTATTCTCAAACATATAATCTCTCATTCATCCCGTCTCTACTATTGCAGTACTGAAGTTCATCTGCTAATTCCAGTGAGAGGATATCCAAGCCTCCGCTCTTCATATTACCACCCAGCTTCATGGTATTAACAAATCTCACCAACATTGCTCTTGCTTATTGTGCTGGAAATATTAAAGAAAATATGTCTTAAGATTGAGGAATTTCTGCTGTTAACATCTCCCCAGTTTCATGTTTTGCTGTCACCCCTGCTCCATTTACTCTGCAGAACCTAGACGGCAAGGAGTGACAGAAGAGCTTGTGCACACAGAGCAGTGTCTTCATGGAGCTGTGCAAAGAAGGCAGCACCAGCCCAGGCAGACTGCAATTGAGATCTGGCACACGGTGGCTTTGTCACAAGCCAGCGTCAAGTCAGTCCGATGCCAACCAGTGAACAATTGATATGCTCTTGGTGAAAGTCTGTGCGGTGATTATCAATGTGTTGTGGCTGCAAAATGGTCGATTTTCCCATCATCCTTGTGGTGACAGCCAACTTGAGGAGAGTCCCAAAGTGCCACTGATGGCATTCATGAATGTTCCTTTCCTATACACACAGCAGTTGTGCTACAGAGGCTCTGTAGACACATCAGTGTGAAAGAGTAATACCATCGAGAATGGCTTATTTGACCAGGAAGGCAAATTCAGCTGGTCCTGTGATAGCAGATCCAGGTGTGCCTAACATGCCTCCAAGTATCTATTCTAGTAAACCATGAGACCGATCCCTGGCCTGCGCCTGGCCCGTGGCAGCGAGCACGCTTCCTGAGTAACGCCTGGGCACGGTCAGAGCGGTGTAAGTGGTGTGCGTGCAGCAACTCTGCTTTGGAGGATGAGACAATTTATTATTGGAGGATGAGACAAATTATTAGCATAGATGTAAGCCATTCAATGCCAGTTGGCCTCAACATCTGGGAGCATTCCTAGGCACGTCTAATTTAGTATTATAGACACAGCCTTTGTGAATACCACTGTGGGATACCTTGGCAGTGTGTGTGGTGCTATGTTGCCCAGATCTATTTGAATATGAAAGCACCTTTTCGCCTTTAAAAAATATGAGTACAGGCTGATATTTCAGGAGAGTCCAGTGTACCCTCTACTAGCCTGGCTGATGAGGCCGTTCCCTGCTATGAGAGCACCTGGCAGGGGATGGCTCAGTTGTGCGCTGACCTGCTGCTTAATGGATGCAGAACCAGTATTAGGCAAACTGAATGCAAAATGGCACTGTCTGTAAGCCAGCCGAGGTGCCAGGAAGCCCGGTGTTCTTCAAAGTAGTGGGGCGGGAGGTAAATGACACAACATTTACAAGGATAATGCAAAGAGCTTTCACCAGCGTGGGCTTAGAACGCCATCGGTTCGCAGGCCTGGCACAGGCAACTAGAAAGCTCATCTGTCATCATTGGGAGCAGTCCAGAAGAGGTAGGCATCGAAAGGGCTTTGTGTGACTGGAGCTTTGTGTGGCTAGCGGCAGCGCACAGGGAAACAGGGTGAGGAAATGCGATGCTGTGTTACTTTGTCACATCCGTGCCAACTGGCAAGTGCTTTATGTAATTTTGAAAGCTATTAAAGGTTTGGATCAGCCTGCCTGTTTTTTGTGTTTCCTTAAGTACTTAACCTGCCAGTGGAGTGTGGAACTAAGGTCTTTATTAAAGCAGGTAAAAGATGTTTTAAAAGAATAAATAGAGTTTTGCCAAGAGCTAAGTAGACAGCAAAGTTTGCAAACGGCAGCAAAATGCCTGCCATGATACCTGCGGAGAGGATCCCAACCCCATGAAGTGTCACCTAGCCAGTGATGGGGTTACATTTTATCATTATTTCTGCTGTTCTCCCCACTGTTGTGGTAGGCAGAAGAGGAAAAAGCCAAGTCCCTGCTGGTGCCAACATCCTGACTGACCTCCTCTCCACCACAGCTTTTTCCAGGGGGTTTCTCAGGTCTGGGATGCAGGAGTACAGAAATGGTGCTGAAGCTGGAGAGATCTGCTGCAGAGTCCCCTCTGCTCATGCTTCCTCACCCTCCAGCTACACTTGTGGCACTCTGATACCACCTTTCCATCCCTGGCCATCAGCAATCTGTCCCCGTCTCCTCTAGCTCCTTGCTGAGGGAGGTCACTGAGCTCAGACTCAACCTTCTCATCACTGTAGTTTCTTTTTCTTCCTCCTCTCCCACAGGGGATGAAGTTCCTATCCCCCAAAGCCCTCAGTGGCTGTTGTAGTCTAGAAAAAGTGCAAGTCCTGATACACAGCAATGAGGGAATCGCAGTATTTTCATTGTTCTAGGAAAGTAATAAAAGAAAATACCTTGTCATATTCTTTCCTATAGCAAGGTCACAGGTAGATACCGCTGACAGTTCACTAAGCTTTTATTTCTTCTTTCAGTGTGTGTCTGCAGAAGCATTTGCCTCCAAGGTTATTAACTTGCAGAAACAATAACAATGGCTTAAGATTTCAGTTATTTTTACAAAAATCAAGAAAATAATTTTTAGCTTGGCAGAAGGCCTGGGCAAACTTCAAACATGACCTTTTTTTCCAGTTATGGTGTTCATATCATAATCCGTTCATATTAATTTATTGCAGATGCTAAATTGGAAAAGGCAGTATTTTCTCAGCTCTCACATAAAAGTGTTTCCGTGCTGAAAAGCTTTTTGTCACTTGGTTCTGGAGCAGCAAATGAATGGATGAAGAAGGAATGCAAGTTACAAGAGGGAGCCAGATTTGCAGTGACATCAGGCTTCATCAACCAAGAATCAAAACATGCAAGCAAACAGAAACAGGATGCTGAACTGTGATACAGAAGCCTGTTCGCAGAAGAGCCATCCTGTTTCACCTCCCATGCTCAGGGAGCACACAGATGGACCAGGTACCTCTCCAGTGACTTTTCCAGTCAACACAGCTAACAGAGCTCATAACAGAGACTACCCAGGACACTGCCTGAATGCTAGCATTAGTGTCCTAGACTCAGTATATGCTATGCTGAGGTAGAATACAAATATACAGTCACTTTTGTTAAGTCTGACATTTCAAATACTTAAGAAGCAGTATTCATTTAAAGTCTAGTAGAAAAAAACCCTAGTTTCAGGCTTATATACTATCTTTCCATCTGGGATCGCACGTGCTAATGACAGCAGAGGAACACATTGCTTCTTCCCTTGACTGAGACAAAAGCCATCCCATAGCAAATAGCAGCTACCAAAACAATTTCAATCACTAGTCATGAGATGACATGGAACATTTCTCCAGGCAGCATCAACCTGGCATCAGCTGTGACTCCATTGCTGATGATGTTCCTTCCTTCTCTGGTTTCTTCTTAAGTTTTACCCAGAAGGTCCTACAGACGCTTGCGTGCTTGCTTCCAGAATCTGCCCTGGGGCTGGGGTCCGATCCTGATTCTTCTGCTTTCAGAGTTTTCTCTAAGGCTGTTACTGGTCTTATCCTCAGTTAAAATGCATTTGGTAGGCTACAATAGCCATCAGATATGGCTGTGGGGCCCATGCTGGGTGAATTCCTTATCAGCCTTGCATTAGGGAAATTATCACTGATGTCCTAGCTTACAGCTAGTGTCCAGAAGAGCAATCTGGAACAAAGTGTCTGTTTATGGACAGATGGTGAAGTGCAGTGTGGGTAAAAGCCAAACAAAAGCCCATGTTAACACTACAAAAAACCCAGTGTGGACAGGGAAGGTTCAGTCAAAACTCTTTCACAAGGTCTGAGGTCTCTTTTCCCACGTAGCATCCCTTCATCTTGCAGCCCTTCCAGGCCTACCGCACCAGTGCAGTAACATGCAGGGCTCTGAGGAAGGCTGGTGTTGTGGGGAGCGAAAGACCTCTGCAGAGCCCCTTACATCATGCACACGCACAAATGCCTGTTGCCCAACAGACTGTTTAAGCCAGAGAGAGAGGGGAAAAAGTTACATACTTAGACTCCCATGCAAATATAATGAAATCACTGAGCACAGGAGAAGGGACCTCTTTCCCAACGGGACATGGGGAGCAGAGACAGAAGAGAATCCTAGTTTTAAGGATACTTGATAGGAACCTATTGTAGGATACATAAGCATCAAGCTGATCATGCCCCATGGAGTGTGTTTTGTCCTTATATGGCTAGGAGACCAAGGTCAGCCTTGTAATGCCATAGTAACATCACCAGGTTTTATGAGCTTTTGTTAAAGTAGGGGGATCTTAACTGCTAGTATGGATGAAATGGGTCTGATTCTCCTCTTCCTACTTAAACTTAGGTAAGAAGCTGTTCTTTGGGAGAAAGAACTAGTAGGGATTGCACTATCAGATGTGAGAGCTTAAGGATCAGACTTGTAGGGCTTGGTGCTGTGGGGAGTTGGCTATGGTAATACAGTGGTACAATCAGTAATGGTTCTAAGCTAGCATATGAGTACAGATCACACTGGAATTTCAAGCATCAGGCCAGATAAACAAGCTTCATACCATTCTCAATTTGCCTAGGAGAACTCCTACATTGCCATTTCGACCCGTATGTATCATTGCAATGCTGTAGGCATGCCAGCAGAGCTCTGTGCATGACTTAGCATTCCAGAGTAAAACATGGCTTTGCTTCCACGCAACAAGCATGTTTCCCTGATCAATTTACACATAAGCATGGAAAATCAAGAAAAGTGGTAATACTAGTCTTTTTCTGGCTGGTTGTGGCTAACACCGCCTCTGCTTTTCACTTATGGCCTGGGAGGAATGGTTTTACTACCATTGAACCATAAGGGGAAGAGAGGAAAAATAAAGAACAGCTGGGTTTAATGAGCTGGAACAGATGTAGGCATTAAAGCAGTGTGTACACTTGTCATGCAAAGAAAGAATACCTACATGTATATAAATGACAAGTAATTTAAATCAAAACTTCAGTTACAGAGTTTACAACGGGCGTTATACCCTGAAAAAGGTTCAGAACTTGGTATCTTATTTTATTTGTGACAAACAAACCCAAAGCAACTTAATTTATGGGGGCATGAACTATCAATCTGTATTTTAATATGTGATGGACTTTTCATTCTGGACAATATCATGGTTCCCTTTCACAGTTGTCTGTTTCCCTTCTCTAGCATTTTATGTCAGGCTCTATGTATTTCCAAGGCAAATTCCTAGAATGCCGGCTGAGCAATCATTTATTCTTTTGAAGACTGCTCCAGAGGTGATGCATCAACTGTTTTGAGTCTTTGTGCAGTGCTCATGTGTAGTTGGAAAGGAAAAAGCTTAAATCCATTGAAGAGAAATTTGATAGCTTTATAATTTCAGTGAAAGTATTAAAAATAAATAATATGTTAAGAGGATCTCCATACTTCAACACCAATGCAATCTTAAGTGACAGGATCTGGTATTGGGGATACGGAATTTTCTCTGTGGGCTTAAAGATGTCAATTTATATTTATGCAGATAAATTTAACTGCTTAATTTTAGACTGAGATTAACTATTTTTCATGCTGGTAGCTTGACAGTTTCCAGTATTTAAGTGAGACTGGGATGAAATCATGATGGAAAAACTTTAAATCGGTAATTTATTCTTGAAATTAATGCTAATAGTTAGTCCTAGGGCTAGAAATCTAATAAAAACATAATGATTATTAAAGATGGCTTAGAGGAAATTGAATGTCCCCAAAAGGTGTTGCTTTTGCAATAATGAGAGTATCTGTGTTTAAAATTCAGAACAGCTTTTCCTAATTACCCATGAAAAATTACTATTTCACTTTTATGGATTCGGTCCATAAAAGTCTTCTCCTACCTTCATCCAGCCACCTGGAGACACGTGGGCAGCAAGCATAACTAGCAACTGCCCCCAGGTTGACAAAATCACGTGTCTGCGGAGGGGATTCAGCCTGCAAGAATTTGGATGGTCCACTTTGTCAAGGGGCTGGTGCTTGGCAGGCGTCTGTGAGGTGCCTCCTGCCAAGAGCTCTTTCCAGCAGACAGTAACAGCTGGGTTATGCCTGACTTCAGAAAAGTACAGAAGGAGCCTTTATGAAGGACCCATTGTGTGATCCCAATGGCTTTTTCTTGCAAGTGGGCTTTTGTTGTACCAGGGCATAATTTACTCAGGCCATCGGGGAGAATGTGCGTTGAGGGATCTGCTTTGGTACGGCAGAGTATTGGTCTGGGTCCTGTGTTGCAGGAGAAGTCCCAGTGACTCAAATGGAATCTGACCTTTGTGAATGTGAAATACATTATTTAAAGTAACAGAGGTCTCTTCTTACTGCTGATGTTGAAAATACTTGTGGTACTGGATATTCTTAATTACTCTAAGAGTAGACATTCAGACACTGTAAGGCTATTTAAGGAAAAGCAGAAGAGTGCCTCAACTCTCTCTGCTAGTCTTTTTATTAATGGGTGGACCTATGCCACAAAATGTGCTATACAACAGATGACTACGTAAATTACTTATCTCACTTCATACATATATCATAAATGATCAGTTTATGCTAAAATTGTACAAAAATATGTGTTTTGATTAGCTGTATCAATAAATCATATTTCATTTTGTTTTTATTTTCTTCTAGCAATAGTTTTGTTTTACTCACATTATGCTGTCAGATCATTCTTTGAGGCTGCTCTGGAGTAACCAGAAGCCTAATTAGCAGGGCTGTAATAGCTCAGCAAGCTGTATTTTCAAATCCTGGTTGACATCCAATACTCAAGAATCCAGATTTCATTCAAATAATTTTTTCCTGACTGCACCTCCAGCCCATGTCAGAGCTGTAACACATGCCAGTTTCTGCACAGTTTAAGAACTGCCAGTAAAAGGAACTGACTGCAACTTTTCACCTTTATTCAGAGATAAATTACTGCACACTAAACGATGGTTGATTAAAGCAGATAAGGAAGGGGAAGGTTGTGAAGGCACAGAGATTTGTGGTATCTCATGTTAACATCAACATAGGAAGTGTCTGGCCTGTGGTCAGGTTCTGAATTTTGGGGGCAGTTCTGGTGCTTACCTACAACAGCCAAAATACAGTTCTTGTTAAGTGACATTTTTATCTCATTTTCATTTAGAAACAAGGTTCTGGTGCTCCTGTTGTCTTCATGTGGGGTCTGTCTGCCTGTAATCCCCCATCTTTTTACTTTAAATACAGTATCCAGTTGGAAGCACACTTGACAGATAATTATTTAAATCCATATGAGTTTCATGGAGATAAGCAGCTGGATAGAAGGCACAAACTGTTCTTAGCCTTACTATGGGAATGACTTGAACATGAAGAGTGTAACTATATTGCTGATTTAGAGAGTCCACACAAAGGAGAGGCGTTATGTCTGCCTCAAGTGCAGAAAATACTTGGATAGGTATTTTTATATCTCAAAAATGAGGGAATCCTCTGGAAATTAATACCGTTAGTCCTGCTGCTCAAAGAACCACTTGCTTAGATGCATCTAATACAAAAAATTTGCCAGTCCAACATATCAACAACTAAGACAAATTCTTCATATTGCTTGGTGCTTGTGCTGATGTCTGTAAAACATCAGGCAAAATTTCTAAAACCAAGACCTTCAAGTGTCAATGTGAGACCAGATTTTCACTGTTCAGGCTGAGAACAATATTGCCACATCTCACAGAAGGACACAGCCTTTCTTCAGCAGTAAGCCTCTTGCCAAAAACCTCAAATTAAAGTCCAAACTGCATTAGATAAATAGAGGGGAAAGATAGGTGCAGATTTTGCTGTAGTCTATACTACTGTAAATCAGGAAGAACTCCTTTCATTTGCAATGGGATTAAACTAGATTTATAGCAGTGTTATCAAAAGGATATGGGATTGGGGTCTTGAGGTGCTTTGACACAGTGATTTATTTAGTTGCAAGCATTTTCTTCTGATAATTGCACAACAGACTGGTTGTGGCTGCACAGAGGAGTAACACAATCATCTTTCCTTCATTACTGTTCCACTAATACTAACATCTGTTAATTCGTGGTTTGTTACTGTCCAGATCCCAAGTGGACTCTGTCCAGTACAGCCCTGCCATTGTCCCAGAAGGTCCCGAGTTCAGCCATGGCCAGGCAGCCGCACCGGGCAGCTCCCACACCAGAAGATATTATGCAACTGATTAAATCCAGCTCAGACACTGCAGCCTCCTAATCATTCTTTTGAGTTGTTTTTATCTCTATTTGTTTATATCTTCCTGCATGTTGTCTTTGGCCATGTTCAGAACAAAATATAAGGAAATAAATTTTTACAAAATGCAGATTAACTTCTGGCTTCGTGGCTGGTGCCATTGTGAGGGTTTTGGCCTTTATGACAATGGGACATTCTTCGATGGCTATAGCCTTTTAGGGAGGGATGGGATCCACCTGTCTAGAAGAGGAATAGGAATCTTCAGCAGCAGGCTGGTCAACTTGGTGAGGCAGGCTTTAAACTGAAGGACTTGGGGAGCGGGGTCCAAAGTGGCAATGCTCACGCCATTGCAACCAACTGGGGAACAAGCCAGGCCAACCAGAGCAGTGACAAATGTTCCTAGCTACCTCCCAAGATGAGAACCAGAAGACCAACCACCTCAAGCATATTCATACCAGTGCATGCAGCCTGGGGAACAAACAGGAGGAACTGGATCTCTGTGCTGTCAGAAAATTATGGTATCATAGGCATAATGAAAGCATAGTGGGACAACTCACATGACTGGAGGATTGTGATGGATAGCTATAGGCTGTTTCATAAAGACAGACAGGGAAGAAGAGGAAGAGGAGGCACGGTCTATGTTAAGGAGAACCATGAATCTATAGAAGTCAACTACAGTTATTGTGCAAGTCCTGTCAAATGCCTCTAGGTCAAGATCAGAGGGGTCGTCTCCAAGGGGGATCTTAGCGACCTCCAAACCAAGACAATAAGGCCAACAAAACAATATTTGGGTCACTTAAGAAAGCTTTGCATCAACAGAAGCTGGTTCTTATGGGTGATTTCAACTACCCAGATATTTGTTTGAAGAACAGTCCAGCAGCTCACATGTCATCCATAAAGTTCCTGGAATGCATAGAGGACTGCTTCTTCATACAAATGTTAGATGTGCCAAGCAGGAATGAGGCACTGCTGGTACTTGCTACTCACAAACAATGAAAACCTGCTTTGTGATATCTTGGTTAGTGATAGCCTTGGCTGTAGTGATCACGGTATTGTGGCATTTGGGACCTTGCTGAGCACACTGAAGGTTAGTACTAAGACAAAGGCTTTAGATTTTAGAAGAGCAAACTTCAGCTCCCTCAGAGCTCAGCTGGGAGGGATTCCATGGGAAGCTTCTATGAAGGATGAAGGATCCAGTGAGTGCTGGGAAGTTTTCAAGAACACACTCCTGGAAGCATAAAAATAATTCATCCCCTTTAAAGGTAACAGAAGTAGGTAGAACAAGAGACCCTCTTGGTTTAACTGCGAGCTTCTGAGTCTACTCAAAACCAAAAGAGAAGCATGCCAGAGATGGAAAAGCAGATGAGTACCCATTGAGAACTACAGGGACATTGCCAGGGTGTGCAGAGATGCAGTTGGAGAAGCAAAAGCTCAGCTTGAATTGAAATTGGCCAGAGATGTCAAAAATTACAAGGAAGGGTTCTTCAGGTACTTAAGCAACAAGCAGAAACAGGAGAAAAATATTGGCCTGCTGTTAAACAGGAGAGGTGAACTAGTCACCAACAATGCTGAAAAGGCAGAGGTTCTCAACACTTTCTTTCCCTCTGTCTTTAGGAGTACTGTTGGGCCTCAAGTCTTGGGAACAAAAATCCAGGTTGATGCAAACACAGACCCACAGAAGGAAGAGTTGGTCTATGACCTATTACAGGAGCTTGACTCCTACAAATTAATGGGCCCTGTCATTATCCACCTGTGGGTGTTAAGAGAGCTGGCTGACATCATTGCAAGACCACTCTCCATAACCTTTCAGAAGTTGTGGAGATTGGGGGACATCCCAGAAGACTGGAAGAAAGCTAATGTCACCCCCATCTACAAGAAAGGCTTAAAGGAGGATCCAGGAAATTATAGGCCCATCAGCCTTACTTCAGTCCCTTGGAAACTTATGCAATATATCCTCCTGGGGACTACACAAGTCAAATGAAGCACATGATTGGGAAAAGCCTGCATGGATTCACCAAGGGCAAATCTTGCTTGACAAACCTGATTGCCTTCTATGCCAAAGTAACCTGCACAACTGATGTGGGGCAAGCGGTGGACATTGTCTACCTGGATTTCTTCAGGGCTTTTGAAATGGATTCCCACAGCCTCCTCCTGGAGAAACTGATACATTACAGTCTAGACAAGGGGTCTATGGGTGGGTGGGAAACTGTCTGGCAGGCTGCACCAGAGAGTGGTGGTGAAAAGCTCCTTTTCAAACTGGCAATCTGTCACAAGTGAGATCTCCCAGGGATTGATGTTGGGCCCAACACTGTTTAATATCTTCCTAAGTGATCTGGATGATGGGATCAAGCGTAACCTCATGAAGTTTGCTGATGATACCAAAGTGAGTGGGGATGTGGACAGTTTGGAAAGGAGAGCCACCTTGCAAGAAGACCTGGATAGGCTGGAAGAGTGGGCTAACAAGAACCTTATGAAGTTCAACAAGGACAAGTGTAGCGTCTTAAACCTGGGAAAACATAATCCAGGAGTACAGCACAGGCTGGGATCTACTCGGCAGGGGAGCAGCTCTGTGGAAAGGGAGCTCAATATGTGTGACCAGTGTGCTGCAGCAGCAAAGCAAGCCAACTGGGTGCTGGGTTGCATCAACAAGGGCATCACCAGCAGAGTTAAAGAAGTCATTACCCCACTCTACTCATTGCTTGTCAGGCCACACGTGGAATACCGTGTTCAGTTTTGGTTCCCGCTGTGCAAAAAGATGTGGACAGGCTGGAGAGGGTCCATAGAAGGGCAACAAAGAGGGTCAAGGGACTGGGAAGCCTGCCATATGCAGAAAGGCTGAGAGACCTGGCTTTGTTCAGCCTTGAGAAAAGAAGGCTTGGGGGAGACCTTATCACCATGTTCCAGTATTTAAAGGGTGGCTACAAAGAAGATGGAGACTCCATTTTTACAAGGAGTCACATGGAAAAGACGAGGGGTAATGGGTACAAGTTACTTCTGGGGAGTTTCCAATTGGACACGAGGAAAATTTTTCAGTGAGAACAATCAGCCATTTGAATAATCTCCCCAGGGAAGTGGTGGATTCCCCAACATTGGACACTTTTAAGATTCAGCTGGACAGGGTGCTGGGTCATCTTGTATAAACAGTGCTTTTGCCAAGAAAGGTTGGACCAGATGATCCCTGAGGTCCCTTCCAACCTGGTATTTTATGATTCTATGAAATATAAGGAAGCCACAAATATTGAGGGATCCCTCTTGTGCACTCCGTCATTCCAGGAATCAGGGGTTTACAGAGATGAGAAGAAGTGGAGCTGCTGTACTTAACAGCACCTGATAAACCTGTTCATGACTTTTTCTAATCCTATTTTTTAAGCCATTTATACTTTTAAGCCCACTTTTATATTTTCTTCCTGTGAAACTTTGAAAAAAATACCCCATATATATCTGTCTGGCTGGAAGAGGTGCTCAGAGAGTGTATTTCAAAGTTTTTGGGACAAGCATGTATGTAATTGAAGTCTCCCAGCCAGGGAATACCTTAGGAGAAATCTGATCAATTACAACAAAATCTTATCACTCAAATTTCAACAGTTCAGCACTAAAGTCCTTGTCACATAAATTTAAGGAAATATGAACACTCTGTGAACAGAAAATAGCCAATTACATTCAGCCAGTGTCACTTGGGTTTTTTTAGATGTCTTCCATCCAAATATTGATCAATCTGTTAAAGTTTTTCTTAAGGGAGCTGGAAAGATTAAAACCATATATTTTTACCTCTGTCTACAGAAACTTGTCCCTCCAATCCTTCCAGGAACTACCAGTACACCACTGCTGTCACTCTGATTTTAAATACTGACAAGGAACCAATAAAAGTGATTCCTGTTCTGTGTGTCCCTTGAAGCACAAATTTCTATTTTATATAATCTAAGGTCTTCCAGACTTGTTTTAGTGCGTCACCTTTACCTTTGTGTTGAACCTAGCAGCCTGTTAGTGTACAGGAAATGATAAATTACACTAGTTTCAAGTGGAGAACATCTTTCTTTGTTTCCTGGGGGAGAGGAAAACTGATATTATTTCCCTCTCTATGTGAAGCTGCAGTGCACTCCTAAATGGCTGAAGTAGCCATTGTAGTGATCCACATTTAAGTAGCTTGGGAGTCTAATTACCTAAGGAATATTCTTTTGAGCATATTAAAGGAAAATATAAAAATTACCAGGCTATTATTATTATCATCATCATTATTATCATTATTATTATCATTATTATTATCATTATTATTATTACAGTGCACTGTGCAGTGGAAAAAACATACTGTTTCCACCTACCATTCTCCATCAAACTATCTGATTGATTATCTAAATCCAAAGAGTACAGAAGTCCTTTGTTATAACAAGAACAAAAACTTTTTGGGTAAGAGCTATAAGAAGAAGGCTGCAATCTGTGAAGCTGAAAATGTGGACACAGATTTTAGGACAGGTGTTGCTCCACTCCAGTTAAGATCTGCTGTCTCAGGGCAGGGCAGCACTTCCCAGTCACATCAGAACATTTCTGCACCTTTGACAATATAATGTCTTCTCATTGTGGCAACCAACACTGAAATCTTGTTGGGAGGAGTCCAAATGTCCAAAGGGGAAGGATGTGATTCTTCTCTCTACTCTTCAACCCTGTTCATTACCAACACTGCAATTGAACTATATCGGATCTGTTGTGTTGCTAAACCTGAAAGGCCAAAGGAGTCCATCTGAAGTGTGCTTCTTATGATGGAGTATTTAACTCCCATTATTCTCCCTGCTCAGAAGATGTTGAATCTGTACCATGATTTCTTCTTTCCTAACACCTATGTTATTTCTTCATATTTCCCAATTATGTTTTTTGATGCCACATAATAAATATCAGGTTGAAGTTCTCTTCTGAAAAATTCTAAACTGTCATGAATTGAAGTATTTATAGCTTTTACTCAACAGATAAAAGCCTTACTTGGTACAGTACAGCCCTGTAGTAACTATCTGGGCAAGTCACAGGAGGAGTCTTTAGCTAGGAGTTGTCTTGCAGTTGAAGCCCACTCTGCTCCAGAGCTGCGCAAATCTTGTACCTTAGCAAGTTGTTTGTGCATAGAAATGGCCAGACTTGTCAATTGGGATGGTTCATGGGAAAAAAAAAAAGCAAAAATATGTTAAAGGGCGGTTCTTGTTCGTTATGTTTGGGAGCTGGAAAGACCTTACTGTCTCATAACAGTGTATGAAATTCATCCAGGCAGGCAAGAAGGAACTAACAGATTTTATATCTACCTGGGAAGGCATGGCTGGCAAGCTGTAAGTCGAGGTAATTTGGTGACACTGTTGTCAGCATGTTCAGCTATTCTGACATCGTTTAGCAGCTAAGTTCTAGCAACACAGTTAGACTGACTTGTCAACGACTTTATTCACTAAAATCTAACTCACAGGCTGATGCCATTTGTTTACTTTCATTCTGCTTGTTAGGCTGGGGCAGGAGAAAGAAAATCATATTCCCAGAAAATCCTCCAAATCTAGCTGCATTCCTCACTTGAAATTATTTATTGCTGACCTTTCCTTCTCACATGTAAGAGAGTATTTTACAATCAAACTATCAGTTCTTTTCTGACTTTCCATAACAACAACACTAATATGTATTCTATTCTCCTTTAGTTTTATTATTGTGTATGCTGATCTCTATTCCTGAAACAACTGCAAACTCCAAAGAAAGACTGAAACATACAAAAAAAAATAAAATTATTCTTTCACTTCCTCTTTTGCAGATCTTGTCAGATAGACTTTTAATGAGCCTGAGTTCTATTTAGTTTCCCAATACCAGAATCTTATGATGTAAAAACCTTACTGAAGAGACCTACGATTTTTGTAAGATCAGTCCAAAGTTATTTCCACCTCAAATAAATTAAATTACAATATATGCCATGCTTACAGAATCCAGTGATGTAAGTGCACTTCTTAAGACATCCTTTGGAGGTACTTTGGGATATCCAAGTCATCTGCACAGACTGGTGGATACAACATGGACATTATGGGAAGAGCTGTACCTTCCCATAAGGTGGGCAGCTGAAGGACAGGCAGGATGCACCCACTGTCTAAAATAACAGTAAGCACCCATGCACAGACAGCTGAATCTTGTGCAGGAGTGGAGCACTCTACCACTTATTTTTTCACTTGGATCCTTTTGAATCTCTGCATGAGTTCAGCAAAAGGAGAGATTAACCCATTCTTAAAAACAAAGGGCAGAGAGGGGGGTGTCACTGTGACCAATGAGAGTTTTCTCCTGCCATCATTCTTCATCTTCCATCAAAGAAATCCAAAGTTAGCAGTCTAGTCAAGAATGTTTCCAGGCTGCCTGTTCTGTAAGGATCAGGGAAGTTAGGAGGCAGTAGGGAAGTCCTGCATCCTTTACATACACAGCACTGGCAGTAACTAGCTTGCCACATTTAATTCACAGATGACTTTCTGGAGTTCTGGAGGTCAATGTTCCCCCACAGCAAAACAGCCAGCACCCAGTCGAAGAAATGAAAAACACAGCAAGTGGGGTTCCTTTTACCTTACACTTGCTTATCTTCATCATACATGTTTAGGACACTAGGAAAAGAAATCAAGGCAGCACAAGCCTGACAAACAGAATGATAATGTAGGAAAAAACAGACACACTTGGATGGACAGGACCAATTAGGCAATCTATACCTGCCAGGAAAGGAATATCCTTACAACAGCAATGATTGAAATAAAAGCACACAAAAGACTGATTCTTTCTTCTTCAAATGCAAATAAGACTTGGAGCACATTGTGGCATGTGGCACACATGTCAGGGAAATGAAAGGCATCTGATATTTGCTTAGCTTCCAACAAGAGAGTAGCATTTTGGCACAGTCTAAGTGGCATAGAAAAGCAGGTGTGAGGTATGAATTTCACATTACCTGCTTCTATTGCCAACATTACATGCTCTGTTACTTTAGCTGGAATCTCACATTTAGAGGGCTGAAAAATGACACTGTGAAACATCCAAGGGAAGAATTACACAAGCTCTTGTTTTTCAGCTGTGCACCAGTTTGAGAAAATGCTTTCTGGGAAAATCCATTAAAGTAAATCTGATAGGACTTGTCTAGCTGCAATATATGAGTGAGCTCCACATAGTATTGGCACAATTAGACAGTCGTAATTTCTTTGGCACTCAGCATTTTTTAAGGAATTCATATGAAATTGGTATTAGTTAGAAGGATATGCTGGCATTAAAGAGTTTTTATTTAGTTGTATTCAAAAATTTCAACAAGAATTTGGAACTAATGTCACCTAGATAAATTTAATGGCAACAACCCACTGACTCTAAATGAGCAAAGTTTTGTAGTTGACCAGTGCCATCCCAGAAACAAGCACAGAGAGACAGGTTAATGTGCCTAAACATGTTTAATATAAAGGGGATGTTTTGGATTAATTTCTCCTCCCTTGTCTGCACAGAAAAATCACTACCTGAGCACAGGAGAGCAGAAGGGGAATGGACCCAAATCCACTTGCTGAACAAAACTCTGACCCTTATGAAGTCAGCTCAAAAAAATCATATAACATGACATTGATTGATTATTTGGAGGGGTTGTTTTTTTGGTTCCTACTCCATCCTTATCGTTACCTGACTTCAGTAGTTTCTAGATCACAACTCAATAATTAGGTTGGCAGTTTATCCTGCTTCTCTCTTCTGTGCCAGTATTAACCTCTACCGTCAATCAGCTGCTTTCAAGGAACTTAATTCTTCATTTTGATATTGTCATTGATACAATATGCAAAGGCTTTAAAGCATACCTATTTAACTGAGACATCTTTTTACTGAATGCCACCTGGAATAAAATGTCTTTTTCAGCTAACTGCATCCAGTATTTCTCTGGAACAGTTACCCTACATGAGGGTAAAATAAAACATCAGCCTTCTGCATCCTGTGCTGCTCAGAACATATCAGGTGCCCAAAGGGTCAGAACAATCCCTTTAACAGATTGATACCAACCAAAGGGATTGATAACATTTGGTATTTCACCTAGATATTACGTACTTTCGTGCATATTCTTGTGCTGTGTGAATCCTATGGAAAAAGTGCATTTATGAAAGCAGACTAAGACTGCTTCCTGTTTGACTACTTTTTCTAATAGAAAAGCTTCATAAATACATAAAACATGTTGTCATTCCCATGGCACTTCTCTTCATATAGCTTCCTGATTTTTGCTCCTAGAACTTGATCATTCGCAAGCAATGTGGAGCCAGTTATGCATATAAACACAATGTTGATAGGAAGAGACATTTTATGCAAGTGTGCAGTGTCACTCAAAAAATAGCAGTTTTAGTAAAGCTGTTGGTGGCTTCAGCAAGTTTCTGTTGAGGATCAGAGTCCTGATCACCATTTCTCTTCATAAAAGGAAATTTTAGCAACACAGAGAATGGAGAATGGTTTAGACTTTTATTTCTTTGAGTACAGCTTCTTTCTGGCCCCATCTGTCTTTGTAAGACTCCTTCTGGCTTAGTTCCCTCCTTTTACTTGCCCTCCCCACATTTCTAGGACAAGAAGGCAGCAGCCTAATTTCTTTAGATAAAGAAAATGATAAATATTTGTAGCTAATAGCTGCAAGGACTTATGACTAAATTGGGAACTGATGGCTGTTGTTAGATGGTGGGTGGTAGTTTAGGGGCTCTTTAGCCACCTGCAGCTCTCAAGCTGTTCAACTGTGATTTGTTATGCTGGGGCTACATCCATGAGCAGAGGGAAGCTGTGCTGACATGGGGCTGACTGGTTAATATCAATATCTAGCAGCAGAAGATCCAGAAGAGACTGCTAAAGCCATCATTGCTGGCTTGCAAAGGAGCAATGGGATGCCTTGGGAACCTACTGTCATCTCATGACCACAACCCCTTAACACTTTGAAGTATGAGGACTCTTTGAAGTATTGTAGGGTTAGGAAACTGGGTAGCTGTTCCTTCACTTGTATTTTTATTTTATGAGCCCCTATAAGCCTCTTGGAGGTGATCTAAGAGGGACAAAGAGGATGAGTCATAACCCAGTTTCCAGAAACCTTAGTGAACTGACAGTCAGAATCACAGGTATGATAAGAACAGTGGGAAAAAAACCTGACAGCTATGATATTCCTGAATGGGTCTTTACTGAGGAATTGTACCATTAAAGAGTAAAAAATTGCATTATTGATATAAGTACAGTGAAAAATAGGGTAGAGAAGCAATATCTGAAAGCAATATAAATAATTTCCCCAGAAGCTGGTCTTCTAGAAGAACGATTTTACTCATTGAGCTATTGTCGTGATCTCTAAACAGATGAGAATACTCTTATAGCAGATAAGAAAGGTGCATAACATGAAGTAAAAATCCCCTAGTAAGTCCTGTGATGTCCCTAAGTACACTCCCCAGGGGCATACAATATATCGGTGAGACAACACTTACATTACAGGGCAGAAATGGTGAACACAAACCACAAAAGGAAATAAAGGAATCTCCCCTTGTGAAGCACTTTCATGAGATGAAACTTCCTGTCACATCTTTAGGGTTTATGGGTATTGACTGTGTCCCGAAAGCCCCCAGAGAGGTGGAGGCAGGAGCAGTACAGAGGATGTAAAACTTAAATGTGTCACTACCAAATAGCACAAATCAATAACTGAAATAGATTGTATGTATCGGTATAAGACTAGGAGAGGAAAACAGTTCCTCTGAGCTGGCTACCTCTGCTTGATTGAAGAGTTACTTAAAAGCCCCACAAAAGGTAGAGCAGGGTTGTTAGCTACCATGAGCAGTGCAGGGTAAGGTGGCAGAGACCTCTGCCTCATCACAGTTGTTCTGTGGGAGTTGTCTGCTGTCGTAAATGTATTTTGTGAGAAGCCACAGTCTGTGCACTGCTGCCTTTCTCAAACGGTGTGCTCCTTTCTGTGCAGTCACGACAAGAGCATCACCCTTATTAGTTTGGACAACGGAGTGCCTGCGGAGACAAACCTGTTCTATGCCTGTAGCATGGGAGTGGGCTATGAACAGTCAGACATCACCTTAATTCTAGTATTGCCAATAAACCCAGCTACCACTGTACAAGGGACACATATGCAAGGGCAGCTTGTGTCCCCCAAACTTCACATTGTTACTGTACCTGGAGCAACATGGTACTGGTGCATTTTGCAAGAAAAAACCTCTTTGGAAAATGCTGTCTTACTGCTTCTTGGGTGATATGGACTTGTTGGGAGGGATTACAGTAGACTATGAATGTACTCCCTCATTGTAGGCATGACGGAGATTGACTAAATGTGACTAAACTCACAGACTCTGCCTTCATTTTGAAGTGGTTATCCCTTGAATATTTGCTTGAATCTCGGTAGAGCTATTTTAGTATGGTAATACCTGGTCACAAATACTTGATTTTTACTAAGTTTCTCAAAGAGGCCTTGATAAGCAGAGACAAACTTGCTTAGTGCTAGAAATGATCTTTGGGAAATAAAATGAATTTATAATTCTTAGTCTCTTATCTTTATACATTGCTAATTCGTTAAAAATTGGGAAAACAGCATACAAATAAATGTATTTCAAATATTTCTATTTTTATAATGTCAATTCATCTGGACCATTTTTATCCATCAATACTAGAGAGGGAAATATGACTGACCTAATTGAAATTTGATCCAGCAACTTCAATATGCGAACAAAATAATTATATGCACAAAACTAAACACGAGTGTTTGAAATCTTTGACTCCTACATCCTCTGTTTAATATGTATATATTTCACACAAGAAGGTGCATAAAGGTAAGAACTGAATTGTTATTCCTAAGGGCCCTGAGATGTTTAACTTAGCTAACGTAGTTAAAGAAGGATGAAATGTGGATGTGCTGTCAGTAATGAAAGCCTGAGCAAAAACTGTCATGATTTCTTCTGGTTTGAGTGATACAGAGAAGAATCTTTGATATTTTTAAAACATTAAGAGACCCTGTCTGGCAAATCTGACCATTTGGAACTAGACTAGCAACCAATGCTCTGCTATCTCATATTGTTGGGGCTGAACACTGAACACTTACACCATGGTGATTAATCTTCATTGATCTGTGGATCCTCACAATTTCCAAGTGGGATTGAGACTCCTGGATCCTGATTGGAAACCTACCAACAGTAAGAATTGTATTTTAAAAATAATCCTTCATGAACCCACTACAGATAGTCCACAGATGACTAAGGGTCTGCAGGTTGAAAAACACTGCTTTAAGAAATACTTGCTTCATTCCTGTATTAACTGGCAATACATGCTTAAATAAAACTTCACCGGTTTTACTATTTATATGGCTCCATATTCCTAATTTCAACTGTGTAACATAAATTCCCTGGACATACCTATCTAAATTGTCATCTGTTGCCTATTGTTTATATAATGTAGCTTCTGTATGTATAACAACTTCTGCATTATCTTATTTGTTCTCCTCTATCTCCTGACATGCTTACTTCAATTACTACAGAATAATGTAATTATTACACTATTATTATAATCTCATAAGGAGATATCTGACAAATACTTCAAAATGTCTCAGATCTTTATTCTACTAATTGCTCCAGTAAGTCTGTGCATGTCATTGACTGCATTGCATCTGGAATTCTTCTGTGACACCGACTGAATACTCTTCCTGTGCAATGCAGGCTTTTAACCAAACAGACCTCTGTTATTCTAATATAATATAAACCCGATAGATTCATGATCCAGTTGCTAGGGGTTTTGGTGTGTTTTTTTTTTTTCATAACTGAGCATAGGACTGCAAACATAGAATGAGTTTCATGTGAAGGATGTTGTGGCACATTTAAATTTACAGTAAAGAATATTTGTATCACAGCCTTTCAGTAATGCAAACTACCTTTATATTGGAATTACAATACTAAATTTAGTAGCATGTCACTGATGTTGATATGTTTTTAAGTTTAAAAAAATATGGTCTTCTAGTCACATAGGTAGTAAGAATTCTTTACAATTTCTCTCTTGAGGAGATACCTTTTACTTACGTTAATAAATAGATAAAATGAAATTAAACTAGTTACAGGAAATGGGTAGATAAAAATCCCCTATTTTGATATTTAGTTCCTTTCTGTCTGCTGACTAGACCCTTTATGTTTCAACTTTTATCTGTGTTAAGTAGGTATTCTATGGTTTACATGTATGTAATTCTTAGATACCTTCTTGAAGTCTATAATGATAGAAGTCAAAACTGGTGCATAAATAAGCTTGTAGAATATTAGGTAACAGTTCTTGCCATGGAAATAATTAAAATGTATAGAAAGACTATCTTGGCTGGTCACCACATTCGATTGAGCGATATTATTATAGTTTGCTGACAATAGTAATAATGTAAGGCATCAATCTATAGGCATGGCAATTCTTAGCAGAACACAGTGAAAACAAACTGCTTTGCTTACAATGAAGTATGCCCTCAGCAGAGCACTACAAATGTTATGCTGCTGACCTCCTCAAAATCCATAAGTTATCCAGAGCACGGACAAACCTTCAGGAAGTCTTTGAAAATATAGATCAAATTCCAGTACAACTGCTTTCTCCAAATTCTGCACTTCTGGAAATCTGTTCCCTCTTAAATTATGATAATGTCTCTGTTAGAGTCAGGTCTGTCAAACAGGAATATACCTGTGACCTGTGAGTCACTGTGTGCAAGGACCCTTAAAGTAAAAATATACACATTCAATTTACCTGGAGTTTCAAGCACAGATTCCAGACCTCAAGGACTCAGGTGCTAACCTTGGGCTGTTGCCATTCATTTCACCTCTGATGCTATTATGACAATGAATTTTCTTTGCTGGAAGCAATGACATATTTTAAATCAACATAAAAATCCAAATGATGGCTCTGTGTATTCAATGTAGTATTTATTCAGGAAGAAAACCAGACAAAATAAAGCTTTTCCTCTATCTCATATGGAGGTGTAGCTTGAAAAACTTCAGTAGTATCCTCAAGAAATTAAGTTACAGAAGTCAGAAACTGGCACAGTATGTTCTCAGCCAGTTAAACGCTACGTTATTTTAGCAAACATTTCTGCTGGCAGTTGTTAACCTCGAGCAACAGAAATACATGTTTGCAGAGGAGTAAAGAGCAACTAGGGAATCTATTTATTCACTCCCATAAAAGTTTTCTTAACTGATATGCAGAGCTACGCTTTCAGAATTAATTATAAACCAAGCTCATTTTAAGTGTCACCTTTGTCGGTTGACTTAAGTTTTGTTTCTGAAAATGAGATTAACAGCATCCAACTATTAGTTGGTTTACAAATGATAGGCAAAATTAGTAGTTTTATTAGCATAAAACTATGCTTGACTTCTGCAATTTTCAGAGAATAAAGGACCTTTATGAGCTCTTCTCTTGGGGGAAATGTTTTTAAAATTCAGTAACGGACGTATGGTGTAAGAATATTCAGTTCAAAGGAAGAAACAAAACCAGACAGAAAAAACAGACTGGTTTATATAAGCGGTGTTCCTCCAGTATTGTAGGGGATTCATCCCAACATGCCCTTTGGTGCAGCACTAGTATTTTATAATGACTTCCTACAAGTTGTTTGTGATCTTGACCATCTCTGTCCGTTGCTCTTACGAAGACAGGCTCCGCGATACTGCACTTGTCAGAGTGTTTTTCTGTTTCCAGAAATGATTTGTTTCTCCTGTCAGGCCCAGTACACTGTCTTTCTCAAAGAGGCTCTTCTGGGTGGCCATCTGGAAGCATCACCTCAGTGCAAACAAGGCAGGCTGCTGGGTTTGTGTTGGCTCACTTCTTCTCAGTACTGGCTACTGCCCTGAAGGCAGCATTAAATTTTATTCCTGGACTACACAGCATTATGACTAGATGTGCAGACATGACATTTTGATTGCTAAATTCTGGGCGAATTGATGTTTGTGATGACTCAGAGAAAGACCCAGGAAAAAAGGATAAAGATGCAGAGGAAGGAACCAGCTGAGGACAGAGAGAATGATACAGGACTCCAGAATTGAGTAAGCACATGGAGGTGTGATACCATACCTGGAATGCAGCACTGAGAGCCCTCACATGCAGTGTTTTGGAAGAAAAATTTGAAAGATCACTGGATTTTAAAGGAAGAAATGAGCTGAAGAGCAATCAGAAGCCAGAACCGAGGTGCTAAAAGCAGACATGCCCAAACCATGGAGAAATTAGGTTTCAAGAGATCTGAAATGCAGGCCTTTATATAAGTCAGAAAACATTGCAGAAAATGGAAGTGGTAAGAAACAGGGGCAAAATCGGAAGAATCCTCCCTGGATCTAAGAGAAATAGGAGGATCAATAAGAAAATAGGAAAATTTACTTACTTTAATTAATATTAAAGTCTTTTTCTGCCTTTCTTCATAATTAAATTGTAAAACATGGCTGTATTTTTTCCTTGCCACGTATGGTGTTTAGATATAAATCATCTATGGGTTCATGACTACACTGCAGTGTAACTAATGACATGAAAGTCTGTAGACTTGGGAGGAGGCAGCATTTATAATAAAAAAGATCATCTTGGTGAAAGCAATACTAAAATTGTTTCTATTATAATATTACAACTTTTATGCCTCTTCATGTTACTGTGCTTTAAGAATGTGTATGATTCTCTCTAGGTATAAGAATCATGAATCATTGCATTTCCCAAGTACATCCCTGGAGAACAGTCTCAAATGCAGACATTTGAGAGTTCCCAGATTACCTGTTGGAGCTGGACAGTCTGATTCATAGTCCTTCATGGATAAATTATTAGCTTTCCTAAAATGGCATTTAAATATCTTGCTTCAGAAATCAGTTGGAGGTATTCTGGTGTAAATTTAGGGTAGTCCAACATACAGGGGTTAAGCACTACCTGGGTTTAAAAGCAGATGAAGAAATGTTTCTTTTTTTTTCTTTCTTCCTTTTTTTTTTTAAAAAAAAAAAAAAATAGCTGTGTTACTTTGCTGTTTATCTATCTAATTTAGTAACTGTAAAAGTTAGCACTCTCACCAGAATTATCATTGGCTAAAACTATTGCATCTAGAGTAAGTGTTAAGAAAGACCTGGTGATGAACAAGTAGGGTAGTATCCAAGGATGGAATATTCCTACTTGTAGGGATGAGTAGGAACCCTTGGTTTCATTTCACAGATACAATCTACTCTTTGAAGGGAGGAAAAAAACACAGAGCCTTTCAGTTACCAGCTACCTGTTCTTTCACACTACTGTGAATCTCTCAGACTTCAAAAAATTAAAAATTAGTTTGAAAAAGCAGAGATGGTTTTTGACTATTCCAAATAGATGGCTTAGGAGAAAGACACAACTTTTACTGCTGACAATAAATGTTAAAAAGTTAACCAATCTGAGTGTGGAAAGGAGTAAACAAAATTTTCTCTTCATTTAATTGTGCAACATAAACTAAACATTCTTCATTAAATTACTATCAAAATGCAATAAGAGCAAATATAAAATTGTTTTTGCTATGCATATTTGTAAGTCAGTAAGTGCAGTTGTACCAACAGTGTGGAGAATGGAGACCTTAGAAGAAATCACTGATCATTCTTTCTTCCCCAGTCATTTGCTGGTGCTATTCCTTCAGTGCTGCCACAGAAGCTAATGGAATTTTTGCTACACATTTTAAATTGAGTACATGAAGCTCTTTGTGTTATAATGAAGGAAGATACACTGAAGTTTTTGAAGTTACTTTTTCCTTCTAAATGTAAAATGCTCTATTTACCTGGTCCTGTATCTGATCCTATTAAATAGGAAAAAATCCTATTTAAATCAGCCATTTATATGTTACAGTGTAGTCTTTTAAAAAATACATCAGAGAAATGTATTTTTTCCCATAAGACTATGATATATATTAAAAAAAAAACAACCCTACATTAACTCCACTGTGTTTAGTTTCACTACTTCATTTCTCTTAGCTAAATCTCAGCGAAGAGGATGATTTTTCCCAATGACTAGGTGATTTTTTTTTTTTTTTTAAAGAGAACTTCCAGTAAAGATAAGCTTCTAAAAATCAGTTACCCATGACAAGGGATGCTAGATATTTAATGCAGCTCCTGTAGATCGGAAGCATGGGTCCGTACTGAATGTTCCCCGGAAACCCACAGTGTGTGTGGAAATGCCGCTGCTGCCGGGTTTATCCCACGCCAGCCCCGACCCCCGCCGGGATCCGGGGCTGTTGAGCGGGAGGCAGCCGTGAGCCCGCTGCAGCCATTTACCGGGGGGGTTCTGCCATCTAGTGGAAAATACACAGCTGGCACCCACCACACCAACATCCCAAACCCCTTTGTTTACAGGCTGGCTGCGCAAATGCTGTATTTAACCCGCCAGAAAGAAAACAAAACAAAAACAAAACAAAAACCAAACCAACAAACAAAAACCCACAAACAAACAAAAAAACCCAAACAAACAAACAAACAAACAAAAAAAAACACAACCAACCAACCAACACCACCAAACCACACCACCCAAAGAACCGCAATCAAAAGCGCCAAACAAATAAATATTTCCACTTTTAGTAGAGTTGCTCTTCAGCTTGATATATTGCAAAATATTGCCTCCAATTTATTCTTAGCCACACTGGCTACTCCTTATTCATTCTCATGAACATCCTCGTCTCTTCAGTTGTATTAAATAAATTACTTCTGGAAGACATCAAAAGCTGCCACATCATAGGGATAGATTTAACATAAAGAATACAAATCCAACCTTGCTTCTTACATTTATGTGTGCTATATACGGCAGCTTCCCATAGGGGTTACCCCACACCCTCTGCCTCCTGCATTCAAGTCCTAACGGCACAAGGGCCTGCCACTTCTGCTTCAGATGACGGAGGAGGTCTTTTACGTCACTTTTATGTCAAAAATGTGCCCTTTTTTTCCCTGCTCTCTGCATGGTCAGAGTGAGGGGAGGAGCCGGGGCAGGCTGGTCAGTCGGTCCCTCTTCCTCTCTCAGGCATAACAGAGCCCGGCCCTGAGTGCCGCGGGTTGTTAAACGAGACTCGTGGGGCAGGCAGCCGGGTGTCACCCCACAAGCGGCAGGGACACGCCACGGCGGCCCCACGCTGACGCGCCCGTGGCCACGGCTTGCCGCCCCCACGTCCGCGGCTGGCGGGCCGCAGGGCTGCCGCGGACTACATTTCCCAGGTGCCTGCGGGGCGAGCGGGGGGGGGGGGCGCGCCCGGCTTCATTCCCCGTCTCCGCTGGGGGCTGCTGGGAGCTGTAGTCAGGGGGGAAGTGGAAAGAAGATGGCGTCCAAGATTCACGTGGTGCTGCGGCCAGTGAAGAGTATCGTGGTCCGCTTCTGCCCCTTCGAGTCCAACGTGGAGAGCACGAGGTGAGTGGAGTACGCGGGGACATCGCCGGCCCCGGCCCCGCGGCGACCTGCGTGTGCTCCGGCCGGCGGGCCCGCGCCCGGCGGGGAGGCCTTGGCCGCTCACCCAACGTCCTTCCCGCGCCCGGGGCGTGGGTTTTGTACGTTTCACGGCAGGTGTGAGGGCTGGGCTTTCTGCCTTTAGTTATTTGGTGGGGGGGTAGGGGCAGGGGATGTGTGTGTGTGTGCGGTGCAGCCTGCTCCCCTCCGCCCGTGGAAGCGCAGGGAGGCCGCCCGCCCGCTGCCCGGGTCGAAGCGGCGGCAGAGGCGACGCGGAGCCGTTAGAGCTGCCGTGGCTGCGGTGCCCTGTGACTTGCTGTTCACTGCAGCCAGCAGAAGACATCCTGCGATCAAATCATGAGGGAAGGGGCAGCATCTGTTGTTACCGCCTCTGGAGAAAACCCTCTTTTCCCCAAACCCCTGTATCCGCTGTACTTTACCTGTTACGATGTTGGTCTTTGAAGGCTTGCGTTTGTCAGGGCTTTGTAGCTTAGTCTGGGCACAAACCTTTGGCGTTTTGGAATGAGACGGCGCTGTGTTTGCCGTAAGGGCTCCGTTCGTGGTACGTGTTACCGGGGTGCGCACAGCATTCATTCATTCTGTGAGGGGTTTCGGAGGATCTCTGTGCCTCAGTGTGGACCCTTGCACGCAGGCATGCAAATTTAGCTTTACCAAACTACCCAGGGAGATGCTCCTCTCGTTTGCTAAGCCTGTGGGTGAGGGTCTGTGACCACCAGTCCAAATGCTGGTAACGCGGGGAAGAGGGGGGCAACAGCTGCTGCTCTATCTTGGTAATCGGAGAAATCTAACTAATTAGCTTCTTGAGTGATGTAATTTCAGCACCAAACAATTGTAAAATGTCATTTTGCAATGGCTTTACAGACGCACCTACTTTTGAAATTAATTTAGTAACACAATTGAACTTAGAATGTCTTTAAGCTGACAGAATGTCAAGTAGCTGTCATGCATTTCAGAAATCTACAGGAGACCGATGATGTCAAATAAATAAATGCTGTCTAAAACCCAAACAATAAAACATTGGCAAACAACTGGTGTATAAGGAAAAATAAAAATGACTTTGTTGATTTTTTTTTTTTTTTTTTTTTTTTTTACTAAACCTGCTGAGAGAAATGTAGAAAGTGCATACACTGAATTTTTGCAAAATTATTTGGTGTGGTTTTTACACATTAGCTTAAAAGAACTATCCATTTGGATTTTTAAGAGTGATTATTTCACAAGAAGTACCTGTCTGAAGTTATTAAACAGAAATCCTATTTTGTTTACATTTCTGTTGCCCAGCAATATCAAGATACTCAAATTAGTTATAGAAATATACTTACAGTAATTTATATCTACAACATACTTAATATATTTTCAAATATATTTTCAGAAAATTTCTTGGATATATAAACCATAAAAAAATCCAGGCCACTAACAGAAACTGTGAAGTGACTGCTGACGTGAGACATGATGGGTCTGAACCACTTGTAGATGTAATGTTTGGTAAGAAGCTAATTTTTAATCTTGACAAAAAAAAAAGATCTGCATTTGTGATGTTTTGATGTTATAGTCTTCTTGATGATTTTTTTTTTTTTTTTTTTTACCATGGGGCTCTTTTTTTGTTTGTTTGGTTTGGTTTGGTTTGTTTTTTTGTGGGTTTTTGGTTTTGTTTTGTTGGGTTTTTTTTGGTTCTGGTCCATAGCTAGATGTTGTACAGCTGGAAGGAAAAGAGGAAGAGGGAATCACTAACAGCCTGATGTCTAGATAAATGTGTATGTTTGTCTTTGTACTATAGTTAGATCTGATGGGTCTTAGATCAAAGAAATCACTTAACTTTAAGGTTGAGGCTCCTTTTATAGTGACATACTTGTGTGACCTTTCAGTCATGTACAATTCCAGGGAAGTAAGTGTAGTTCTATTTTGATGTAAGAATCAGTTCATTTTCTGCAATTTTTTAATGTTATCTGTGGTGGAGGCAATTCAGTCTTGAGAACAGAAAAGTTGAATACCTCTAGTTGCTTATGCAACTGGGTAACTTACTGTGCAGTTCGAAGGAACTGCTCATATGGATAAGACCATACCACGTGCAGATGGACTTGCAGAATGAGGTCAACTGATGTACAACAAATTTCTTGGTTTTCTTTGAGGGTATAGTGAGCAGGCAGAGAATTAATGGTGGAAATTTCATCAGTTCTGGAAGCAGCCCAGATTTTAGACTGTGAACAGATGGCTCTAATCTGCTTTTGTCCTTTTCTCTGGCTGCATCTTCTTTCCTGCTGTGCTGTAATGGACCAATATATCATGTAGCCCATTAAAGTTTTCATTATTATTGATTCTTGCTACCCCCTTTTCTTTAAACTTCCATATATTTAGTGAATTGGTAGAAATGTCAAGAGTGTTGAATGTACTTCATTTTGCTTAGGAAAGTCTAGTTATTTCAGTGTTAACATAGCTTGTTTCTCCCTCCCCCATGCCTCTGTCTTTCCCATCCTTGTCTGTAACTGTGATGTATTAAGACTTAAGAAGTAAAGCGTAAGGTTTTCCACAGCATAAAACCAAAACAATTTATTTCACTAGTGCCAAGAGCTACAGCTCTGAACTTCTTGTTTTCTGTGAGCTGATTATTTTCCAAGTGAAGAGTTTGTAGCTCTTGTAGTTGGCAAAAATGGGGCTGGAACTTGGATGCCATGCATGATATTGCACTATATGGGTTTGAATATGGCAAATCTTAGAAAAATAATTGACTTGGGTACAATACTTAACTTCTACTGCCTCTTCCCTGTTTTAAAATAATTTCAGAATTTTAGAAATCCTACTGCTCTCTTAATTTTTTTGCATTATAACTGCCAAATTATGTAAACCAATTTGTTGTCTTGGCTAAAGAAGTAAGCTAAATGGACCACAGACAACATGCTGCTAAAATGCTGAGCCATGTGTGGAAATTATGCCTTCCAGTGCCTTCTGTGCCTTCTGTTAGATGACTTGGAGGGCATAGTATGAGTCATTCTCATCAAATATGTGCTCTTACTGTAGGTATATCTAGACAAATGTTTCCAAGTTTTCACTAATGCAATACAGAAATGAAAATTACATGTGTATTGTGTGCAGCTTAATATATTTGTTTGTTGGTGGTGCATAATCAGATTCCTTGGTAAGTGGAGTACTTTGTAATCAGACAAGATGAACGAGGTAGTTGGATTTATATATACAGAACAGAACTGCACACTAAGTAAGCGTGACCTAGACTTTGTAACTTCTTAAAATTTTTTTTCCTTTACAGCTGATGGAGAGCGACTGATAATGAAGGGAGCCAACTTGACGACAGTAGAAATGCTGACAGCGTTGAAGTCCAGATGTAATGCAAAAGACCTTAAAGAGGAACAGAAAAGCAAAAAGAGTCCCTGAAGAACAGGGAAAGAACTGTGCTTGCATTTACATGTGTTAAAAACAGCAGGCTGCACATAAGGCTTTTCTCCTGTGCAACAAAATCTGACAGAGATGGCCAAAACACTGACCAGTTTAACATGCAGCAGAATTAACTATTTAAATGTTCTCTATCCCCACCTGAAGGAAAACATAGTGGATCAGCAAATCTTCTAACACTAGTGGGTCAGAGTGGCTTAAGATGCATGAATGCATCTTTCTAAGCAGCTGGCTCTGTCGTCTGCATGTTGGACTAATACCACATGTATTTGCATATAAATGTGAGCAATATGCATTAGCTATTAAATTAATATTACAGTAAAGACATCTCTTTGGACGTTATTTCCTACAAAATTTCTGTAGAGTGGAATGCAAAATATTATTAGAATGGTTACTATTTTTGAAAATTATTAAATACAAAAGTTTGAAGAAGACTTTGAAAGTACTCATCATTGACCTAGCTGAGGGACAGAGCAAGCTGCAAATACAGAGTAGATTTTGTAAAACAATGTTTATTATACATCTGCTGCCAAGTCCCTGCCCTTGTCTGTCTTTCTTTTTCAAGAAAGTGTGAAATGTGCTAAATGTAAATTTAGCTCGGTGATTAAAGTAACAAGGTAATGGGACTGTGAACATATAGTAGAGCTACTCATCCTGCATAAAAGTAGCTAAGTTTAGCTCAAAGGGAAAGGTAAGTTAGTTTTTTTTTGATAATTGGAGAAAAGGGCTATCTTTGAAGTTCTGTTTTGTAAAAATTTTGTAACTCAATTTTGGGAGATTTCATTAAATATTTTATAAAGATCAAAGGGAAAGCTTTATTTAGTGTTTTTAGCCCCATGTCCAACCCTATTATTTATTAAGGTAAGTGCTTAGGTGTCTCATCTGTATTGCAAAGCTCTGTGGGTTTGGGAGGGTTGATCTCACCTCAGGTTGTGCAGGTGAAGGTGTCCACTGCACACGTATTTCATGTGCATCAGTTTTGTTCTAGTTCCATTTGTAATGAAAATGTAATTAAAGTTCCAGTTTGGAGAATTGCAGGTGCAGTGCTATCGAGAGGCATTAGTTCTACTTGTCAGCAATCAGATGTCTGACTTCTATAAAGTTGTAGTACCTATATTTCCGAAGTTGATTTGGCAGCAGATTTAGGACACAAATCTGAAACTAGTTTTGCCTTTCTTTTGCCAAACTTTGTCAATGGACGCTGTCCTTTCTGAAAGCAACATTGTTTTACAAGGTAGTTCTTTGCAACTTCTTCAGCAGGATGCTGAAGTCCAGGTGATACCTTGCGTTGGAGAAGCAGAGCTGTGCTAAAGACATTTGATATTTTATGGTGGCTTCTTCCATGTGTTTGCGACAAATAGACTGAAATAAGATGATTGGGGCAGATGGGTCAATGAAATTTAGATGTAGGAACAACAGATGTAACTGACTTAGTCTGGGATGGATACCTTACCTGCAGTCTTACCCTTTCTTTTATTAGACCACCAACTCTTCTGAGCGGTTTCAGAGTGCTGAGCTCCTGAACCTGCTACTGAGCTCCCTTCTAGGGGAGGAGTTATGAGAACATTGGAAAGTGTTTGAAAGGCTTTTACATCCTGTCAAGCTAGAAGAGTATCCTAAAAAGTGGACCAACTAGAAATAAAGCTGAATGCAGGGGTTATGCGGCAACAGAAGAGTATTGTATGGCATGACTTTACTTGAAGAAGCCTTATGGGGAAAGAGAGAATTGTTCAAGGGGAGAAACTGCAGAATTATTCATTCCCGGGTTAATCATGTATTTGTATGTTCAAAATCTCTCTTCCTTAACATATCAGTGATTTTTTTTTCTTTGTTTGTTTTTTAGGTTTTTTTTCTTTTTTTCTTTTCGTTTGTACAATGATGTCAATGTGTGAAACTTGTGTTTAAATGTGAAGTACTTACATTCATCTTAAATAATTAGCCATCTTGTAAGTACATAAAAAGAGTAAAATGAGTTAAGTAATACTAGGTTTCTATAGTGTTTCTATTGGCCCAAGATTGGGGTTTGTGTTTATGAAGCGAAAAGGGAGTAAATGAAGATCCTAGTTCAGGTTTTTTATAGCCAAAGTAAATTCTTAGATAGGCATCTTGCTCTGTAAAGACATGCTCTTACTAGGTGCTTTCATTTCAACCCAGTGATGTTCAACCTTTTTGCTTAGGTTAGGCCAAAGACCTGAAACGTAGCCGTTGAGAGATGACTGACAATTCAGTGGATGAGGTGTTAGCTGATGCTGCTTTTGCTGTGTGTGCCAGTAGCTGCAATTTGCAGTGGTAAATCTCTGACATGTTTTGTGCATGAAAAAGAAGTAATGACTAGGATATGGATGTGTAAGATAAAAAGGTAAACATACAGGACAGAAAAATAAAGCTAAAAATGTGCGTTTTCAAGACTACAATATATTGAAGTGATACAAACAAGCAATATGGGCAAGGAGGTTCTCTAGTGATTATTATGCTAATACATAGAAAATTGCACTCACTGTACTATGTTGATAAAGGTGCAAATTTATTTTTCAAGTATGTTAAAGATAATCTGTAATGAATTTCTTCTCTATGCATTTAAATAACTTTGCTGCAAGCTGTTCATACAGTATCAATTTCTGCTGCTCTCTGATTGACTGAAACAAAGCCGAGCGACCTGCTGCTCTGACATCTTCCTGACATGCACAGTCCAGGGCTGGGGATGGTAGAGGGTATTAAGGTCAGTCATGCAGAACAAAGCGGCGCTGGGTGAGCATTGACTTTGCATGTTATTATTCTGTAGCCCACTAATCTTGATTGCTATACCCCACCAAAAATGTAAGCGCTTGCCTAAATATAAAAGGAACTGGAACAGGCCCTAAGAACACTAGGATTAGCTAAATACAAACACTGTGTCCATGTAAGGTGTCTGATAGCAAGTGATGACATTAAAATGTTTAGCTCTCTAATGCCTGGAGATGTAAAACAATGATTAGAATCATCTCAGACCCGTTTATCATACAAATACCTATTTATTGCTTCTTGTCACTGTGTAGGGAAAAGAGTCCTGAAACAGATGAACGTGCCATTGTCATGGCTTGAGCTCAGAGGGCGGCTGAGCACCATGCAGCCTGGGGAGGGAATTGGAGGGGTGAAGGGGGATTCGTAGTTAGAGATTAAAACAATTTAATAATTGAAATAAAACAATAGCAGTAATAGAAAGCACAAGCAGATAATGCACAAGGCAACTCCTCACCACCTGCTGACCGATACCCAACCTGCTCCCGGCTAGCGATCCCGAAATACCAATATACCGCAGTTGCAAAGCCAGAAGCAAGAGAGAACCCCCCCCCACCTTCCCAGCCAGCCTTCCTTTATATACTGAGCATGATGTTGCACGACATGGATTATTTTATTGGCTAATTTGGGTCCAGTGCTCGGGCCGTGCTCCCTCCCAGCTTGTACTCCTGCGCAGGGGCAGGGCTTGGGGAGTTGGAAAGTCCTTGATGTCTCAGCAACAACTGAAAACATCAGTGTATAGTCAGCATTCTTCTCATACCAAATCCCATGCTGAATCCAAAACACAGCATTATTCTAGCTACTAAGAAGAAAAATTAACTCTCCCAGCTGAAACCAGGAGAACCATTCAGATAACACTAGCTGCTCAGGGTACTCCCTTTTCAAATACCTGCAGCATTGTTTTCAGAAAAAGATAATGGTATCTTTTTTACATATTTCAATGGGGAGCAGCAGTGTTAGTGAATGTTTCTGTAGCACGTTTTAACTACTAGCTGGCCCAAGTAACTACAAAATTGCAATGTCCTGTTGCCTTTCTTATAAGGTAGAAACAAGTAGAAACATGCTGTCAGAGGTAGTTCATGCATGACAGTGCAAATTCTGTTGTTATTTGTGAGGATCTCAATTTGGGCAATTTTGTGCTACATATTGTAGGAAAACCTGGGTGCAGTACAGTATTGCTGTGCAAACCCCACTAGAGTGGAAGATGCTTTAAATCTCGATTATTTTGAAAATGCTGCAATCTAATACATTTTTGCTGTTTGTAAGCATGCAAAAGGTGTCATTGCCAATTTCAGAAAATTGCCCACAAGTATTTGCCCTGTTAGATGTGGAAGAATGTGTTAGTTTTGATTGGTCTTTTCTAGTTCTTTACTTCTAGTATATATGAGTTCTGAATGACCAAGGAGTTCATAGGGTGTAAGGAAGTGTGTCCCCCCCAAAAAAATTTCCATATCCTTGGATGGTATTTAACAGTTCTCAAGACTTTTGCTCCCGAATGTAACTTCTGCATGCATACTCTCCCTGTGCAGGTGTACGCACCCCTTACAGTTTAAGAATTGCAATTTAAGAATTGCTGCCTTACTGCCCACCTTATCAGCTACGTGTGTGACCAGTTTCCCTGGATGCCGGGTCCTGCTTCTCTGCTGGGTCACCTTCAGACTGACAAGTCACTTATCAGCCCTGCGTGCCTCTCTTGACTGCACTTCCCTCCCCTCCCTTCTCATTCTCCTGGCTTAACAGCCTTTTTCCTTCCTGGTACTATTTGATCTCATCCAGTCTCACCTTTTCCCCCTGGAAGGCCTGAGTCACTCTTCTGAGCCTTTTTTATTGTCTGCCAAGAGCTTGTAGTAGCTTCAAGCAGCCAAGGTGCTTTGCTCCTGGTAGACCACTACTCGTTCTCTTCTTTTTGCTCAGCCTCGCTCTGTATGCTGAGAAATGTTGAGACAGAGCAGCATGAACAGTTAGAGGTGCTACTTTGCTTCTGATCATCATTAACAACAAATTGTTTTTACATTGAGCTGGCCTTCTCAAGATTTTACAGAACTAAGGCTGTGCCCGGAGATAGATGTTAGAGGCTTGAGGGCAAAGGAGTTGCCGGCCTGTTTTGATCATGTCTTGTTAAGTTTCAAAGTGGTACTTGAAAGCAGAGTTAAGGTGAGCGTAGAGACTCTGCTTGGCTTAAAGCAGTCACCCACGCACTGGCAGCCTTGCCAGCAGAGGTTACTAGCATATCAAAGGAGATCTCTGCATTGCACTTCACTGGATGAGGCGGTTTGGCTTGCTTACATATGAAAAGAACATTTCTTTCAAGACAAAATAGCTGGAAAAGTCCACCAGCAGACCTGTTTGTGAAGGAAATGCTCTGTCAGTAGGAGCAAAGCCTGGGAAAGAGGAGAGTCTGTGGACAGGTTTCACAACTGGGGCTGGCAGTCCCTGCAGGAAGTTCAGAGGACAGGCAGGAGGCAACGCAGCAGGTTCCTTCCTTACTCACGCACTACTACTCTTTCTTTTGACCCCTCCACCCTTTTTCAGCGAGGGGTCAAAGACCAGCCTTACTGTAAAAATACCATGGTCAGCATGCAAAGCCGGCAAATTTGTCATCTCAAACGCAGTTCTTGCACAGATTCACTGAATTGTCTTTTCACTACTGGTGAGTCTGAGTGGTTCAAATCACTCGCATGAATAAAATAAATGATAATTATTTTAACGGAATTTTTAAAGTCTGGGTGGGGCTTTATAGAACTTGTCTTTAAAACCTAATTCTTGAATTTCAAAGTATTTACTGGAAATGGCAAATTTAAGAATCGGATGATTAATTCTTCCTTTCCTTCACATAGCTAGATCGGCATCAAGTTAAGCTTCACACAAAAGAAAAAGAGCTAGAATCAGTACCAGAAACTATCTTGTATTGGGAGCATAGGAAAAAATCAGGGAACTGCAGTGTAATTTCTTACCTCCTTATAATTTTTCTCTGCCCTAAGTGTTAGATACGTAAGATCATATCTTGAAAAGGAATCAAGGATGTAGACTGAAATACCATGAGGCTTTTCAAGTCTGGAGGAGTGAACTGGAGAAGACCTGCCAGTCCTGCATGGCTGCCTAAGATGCCAGAGGCAAGAATTTTCTTAGAAGATCTTTTGAACACGAGTCATGTAGCCAACACACTTGGCAAACTTGCTGTGTTGGCAGTGGGAATAGGATAATAGTAAAAAACACCTTTAGCTTCCAAATGTTTTCTCCCTAAATTCTTCTACAGTCCATGAAAGAGGAGGTCTTTTCTGAAAGGTGAGTCAGAACTGGAAGCTAATGCTTGAGTGACCCCCCCGGGAGAGCCTGTCTCTTCCCACTGGGTGCAGGTGTGAGGAGACTCCTTTTGGCAAAAGCTAGCCTTCATGGGCAGCACCCTGGGGATCTATTTCACACCTAAGCCCTTGTTGCCCCGGGATGAAGTCCTCTGGGACTGATCTGGCTACACATATTCCTAACACCTTGTGACAGGATTTTGCTCAACACAAAGAGCAGCAGTTGCAGTCCCTCTCACTCCAGGCTACTGGGAAAGGCGTTGGTAATCCACATTGCACTAAGACCCTTCCTTTGTAGAAGAAGTGTCTGGCTCTTCTCTCCAGATTTCTGTAGCTCTGATGCTTTCCTTGGTGACATCCTGGGAATGAAAAGTAGTGCAATCATTGTAACTATAAAACTTTTTTTCCTGAGGTTACCTTCACAGTGGTCGATTAATATCCTTAGTAATGAAACTCATAATATGTAATCAAAAAAATAATGCTAAAACTTTATACACCCCTTCCAAAATCCAGTAGGCAAATCTGTAATTTATGATTCTAAATTTAATAGGCTAATTACTCATCACTGGTTGAAAAAAGTTTTTTTTTTAATCATTATTTCATAGAATGGTTTGGGTTGGAAGACACCTTAAAGATCATCAATTCCAACCCCCCTGCCATGGGCAGGGACACCTTCCACCAGACCAGGTCACTCAAAGCCCCGTCCAACCTGACCTTGAACCCTTCCAGGGAGGGGGCAGCCACAGCTGTTCTGGGCAACCTGTTCCAGTGCCTCACCACCCTCACAGGAAAGAAATTCTTCCTAATTTATTCCAAATAATTTTGCCATTCATTGTCCTTGCTCTTACATCCTGTACTTACTGTTCCAGACCACACAGAAAGGACAAAGTGGGGGGGTTTATATGGCTTTATTGATAGAGCTGTGGGATAATTTTTTGTACAGCTGAGGTTTCTAAAAAGCCATGTCAGAGTAATATCTTTCTGAAAGTCCCCTCTGAGCAGGTGTCTCCTGCTAATATGTTTTTGTTTCATGCAGATCAGAGGCCTTTTTAGTGCTAAAACTACAGCTCTTAACAATTTGTAGTCATTTAACACTGTAATGACTATGCTGATTATCAAATTCTCAAGATAAATAAAAATATCTTTATACTAATGTGTGGATGTTTGTTATTCAGGGTAGATACTGCTGCTAAATCAAGAGGGTTTTTCAAAGCTTCCGAAGTTAGACACAGGCTCCTGTATCTGCATTCACTGTGAGCTGGGCTGGAACTGTTATCAGGTCATTTTTGTCTGGAATGAGGAAAATGAAGCCTGGAGTGCTCTTCCTGGTCACTGCAGGCTCTGGAGCTTCCTCTCCTGTCATTGAGGCTGGGTGCAACGGGTGAGCTGTCACACCATTGCCACCGTAAACTTTGCCCTCGATGTAAGCATTTCCCTTTAAACTTGCTTTGAACACGCTGCTGACAGCGGCCAGGACATGCGCTGAGGTTGCCGGTGCGTTAGTTGCATTATAGTGATGCTCCGTGGCATCAGCAAGGATCGGGGCTCCAGCTGGCTCGGCACTGACTGTGGGCACGTGTCCCCAGCTGCCGGCCACCCAGAGCAGGCGCAGCAGTGGTCAGATACACAGCGAGGACACCTCAGACCCATGCTCCTTAGACTAAGCCAGTACGGAGAGTAAGATGGCTTTGCTTTGACTTGAAAACTGAGATGTATCGCTCAAAGCTTGTTGATAAAACACAGTCTATGTCCAGCTCCTTTAGCTCAGAGGCAATGAAATGCCAATACGTTAGAAGACCTTATGCATACTGACATACAAATTTAAACTTGCAGGTTCGTGTGTTACTTCATAATCTCTGGTCTAGTATTGCCCAAGCAAGTAGCTCCTGAGCTGGAGTAAAGCTTACCTAGGCCAGCTACGCAACCATAGCACGTGTTTCATCATGTCTGCCCAGTGATGACATGACTGGGAAGGGAAAACAGCACTTGTACAACAAGGAAACAGAAACAAAGCTGTGCTACCTATGCAATTTTTCTCATCCATGCCTCGGGGGTGAGTAACTATTATTTATGGACTGCTTTAATTTTTTTCACAGCTAGGGATAGGCTGAAGAGTAAAATTCGGGCTGCGGTGTCCAATTTTCCTGGCAAGTTTTTAAGGCTTTCTTAGGAGGTAAACTTGCCTAGAAGAAGCCTACAGCTTAGAGAAGGTACTATATATACGTGGTATGTCTGTATACTAGAAGGAAAGTGAGATCCTCCCTTTCACACAGTAAAGCAAAGTATAGCACCATCAGATTGGTTTCCTTCCAAGTTAAACATATGGGCAGTTTAATGAGTAAAGGTCTAGGGAAAAAGTTACACCTCATATGTGACCTGATCAGCGATATGTTGCAGACTAGGAGGTGGTGCTCTGCCCTGCCCTGCCCAAGAAGCAGGTATTATGACTCTGAAAGACAAAATACGGCTTACCTTGCATTCAGTGGGTAATGCTATGGCTATATGAAGAGAAACCTCAAATACTGCTGGCCACAGCTTGCCAACTCTCAACACCAGATGAAGCATCACTGCACGATGCACGCTTGCCCAAAGGAGTAGAATGAAGGTCTCTGTGCACTCTTTAGCCTTGGTCTTTTTCTTTGCACTTGGTAATGAAGGACTGTAATATCCTCCCCTCCTACGAGGCACAAGGGCTTGACTACCTCTGGAAAACATTCACCCTGGCAGACCTAAGCTGCCAAGGTGGTGGCTGCTCCCAGCTGTTGCTACGTGCTTTCCGTGCACCTAATTTCCACTGACAAATTTATACTTGTCATTGTAAATTTGATTCTCCTTCTCTTGGACAATGTATAGTCTAACGTGGAAATGAACAAAACCTCTGAGAACTCCAGCTGTCTGTGCTGAAACAGTAATATGTGGCATGAGGATTCAACTCTTCCCATACGAGTACATGTATTTGCTGATTCTCTTTGAGTGTATCTAGATAAAAGAGGAGACTTTACACACAGAATATGTCTGACCGTGATGTCAGCCTCAAATCAGGCAGGAATTGGGATTTACAGAGATGGATCTCTGTGGCCCAAACATCACTGAATAGCTGACCATTTTATTTTGGCTCCCAAAGTAAGAGCCGTATTTGACCAATGTATATGTACAGTACTGCCATAGTAAAAAATAATGTATATTTTGCAGCCCAGTCCACTTGTACCATACCCAGAAGGATACATCTCTAGTCACTTCATTTGCTATGTAAGATACCAATTTCAGCAGTATCCTGTTTCAAAGAAGTTTTGAGATGTGTCATTGACAGTATCACAGACAGTAATCCATATCACCAGAATAATTTGCAAAACATTAGATTGTTGTAAAAATTGAGAGAGATTTTTCACTGTATGCCAACAGTCTGCATTTCAGAAAAGAGAGATAAGATTCTCTTTTCTTCTTGCGTCTTAATGAACTTACATGCCTAGGCCTGAAAAATTTGTAAGGAGAATAAATCAAACCAAATGACTTGTGGGAGGATTCAAAAACATAGCAACGTTCTGTACAGGTAAGTAGCTGGATCTCCATGTACTTCAGATCCAGGAATATTGTCTCACCACTAGATGGAAATAGTGGATTTTACATCTTCTGCTGCGTTATCAGCACTTATACCTGAACACTATTTGCATATGGTAAGCCATCTGCAGGTAGCACTGCAGAAATGCGGATCTGAGATTCTTTGCTAGCATACACAGAGTAAAGCCAGGATTTCTATTTCTATAAATTGTCCCTGTTTTACAAGACTGAAGACTTCCTAATTCCTGAAAGATGATTCTGTTTTAACCCTGATGTAATTGCTTTTAATTTATCCTTTCTGTAAACAACCAGAAAAGAAGCCTCTTGCATGAGACAAGGAAAAAAACAAAACAAAACAAAACAAAAAACAACAGATAAAAGTTGAAGGAAGTTGAAAGTCTTGTGTTTCAATGTACCTACTTAATGACAAAAAAAAAAGCAACGTGGCTTGCTGCCTTATGAGCAGACGCTATAGTGTTGTTTGCATATTAAAAGCAAGCATATAGTCAGAGAAGTGGAAGGTAATTAAAGGCAGCTCAGTGGGGAAGGATAGTTAAACAGAAGGATTTTTTAAAAAACCTCAGTTAAAAATGAGCTGATTACTTAGTGTATGACAAATCTGACCTTTTCTAGGAAACTTCAAACTGATTCAGGTTAACTTGGCTAAATTGTATCACTGCAAAGTGTGGAGAGAGGTGTCCTCCTTGCACCAAAACATTTGGATTCACGTCACCTTCTCACATGAAATGCTGGAACCAGCACGGAGACCTTGCTTTCTTCTCTGGTTTTGACACCTTGATCTCAGACTCCTCCACAAAAATACTAGCAAAGAAATGTAGCCACAGCTACTCCATCAAAAGACTCCAGGCACCAGGCATATCTTCAGATTTTTATTTTTCTGGCCAGGAGAAAGCAGCTATTTCATCCAGTCTGATACAAGGCCAAAAGGGGCAGAGACTGGCATAACCCTGATGTTGGAAACAAATCTCAGGGATACATTGGAATCAGGATTTCTGTTGTGACTTCAAAATAGCAGCTTTCACCCAGAATATGACCGTAAATCTCTCTGTTCACCTGACAGACTTTGACAGAAGATTGGCCCAAACCTTATGCGGCCTGGTCACAATGTATATTTTATGATGGTACTTCTGTGCCAGTGTACAGTAATGGCAGTTGCTGTGTTTTCCTTTGAGAAGTAGGAATTACAGTGTCACAGTTCAATACACACTAAAACCAAGGTATCAAATCTGCATTTTTCCAGTGCTAAAGCATGAAGCTGCATTGAGGCTCTGATTTTTCTCTGTGTACTGCAAGCACCTGCGTTAGTTCTGTATTTTGATTGACCTTGTTTGCTACCTGATCACTGTGTGCATGTAACCGGGCTGCTCCCAGGTCGCAGCAAGCTACGGACCTTCAGTAATAGGTGATATACTGGCAGGATTTGGGGGATGCTGGAAAGGCCCGCAAGCAAACCCCGATGAACCGCTTTGGGATGCTGACTCCTTATCGCTCTGTCTCTGTGCCACATGATGTTCGCTCCTGAATTAACCATAAAAAGCATGATATGTAATAAACGGCTTAATTTATAACTCGGTGCCCCACGCTTAAAAACACTTCCCTGGACCCCAAATCCTGGAGACTGGTTTTGGACCCCAGGGGTGCCGGAGCACGGCGCACTGGCCTCTTTCTCTGCAGTGGGTGCTCCTTGGGGTCAGAAGAAGCGGGCTCCGGGCCACGGCATCCCCCGGCGGGGTGGCTTCGGCACCGCTTCTGGGGCGCAGACGGCGAGTGCGTGGGGGTGTGGGTGTGTGTGCGTGTGTGTGTGCGTGTGCGTGTGCGTGTGCGGGAGGAGGGCGGGCAGCGGCGCGGCGTGCCCGCTCTTGCCGCCGCGGGCGGGCCCGGGCGGGCGGGGGCTCGGCGGGCGCGGGGCCGGGGCGCGGCGGGCGCCCCATTGGCTCTCCCCGCCGGCCCAGGCAGCCGGCCCCGCTATAAAAGCGGCCGCGGCCCCCACGGCAGCCCGTCCTCCCGCCTCCGCGCCTCCCCAGGGACACCGCCAGCCCCGCCGCCATGGCCCTCGATGCGTTTTTAGGCAAATGGTGCCTCGTCTCCAGCGAGGGCTTCGACGAGTATATGAAGGAGCTGGGTAAGGAGCGGCCGGCTCTCCGCCTCCGGGAGGGGGCAGGGAGGGATGCCGGCCCCGGGGACGTGCCGCTGCCGCCGGCCGGCGAGGCTCTGTCCAAGGTCCGCGGCGGGCGCGGCCCCGGGGGGGGGGTGGGGGTCGGTCGGTGCGCGGCTCCGGAGCCGGGCCCGGGGCGGGGGGTGCGGCTGGGCCAGGGGCGGGGGGCCGGGGGGGCTCCGCGCCCTCCCGGCGCCGGGCGAGGGAGCGCCGGGCGGGAGCAGACCCTCCCTCCCGGGGCAAGGCGCGGCCTCCGGCTCCGCGTCCCAAAGATGTCGGCAAGCCTTTTTTATTTATTTTTTTTTATTTTTATTTTTGTTTTTTTTTTTTTTTTTTTGCCCCGTAACTGCCGGGAGGCAGGTGCCGGTGCCAGCGGGCACGTTCCCGCCGGCCGGTGCCGCGGCCGCCCAGCCGCCCCCTCCCGCCGGCGGCTCCCCGGGCGGGGCGAGCCGGGGCAGCCCGGGGCGGTGGGACCCGCGGGGCCGGGGCTGCCGCCCCGTGAGGTCACCTCGGGGTGTCTGCTCGTGACAAAGCCAAACTGCATCAGCTGCCGGTGGGTCACCGGCAGCTGGCTGCGCTGCCGGGGGGCTGGTTGCGTTCTCCCGTGGGTAGCAGCTTTATCTCGGGGGGATAGTCCTGGCTTGTTATCCCCCCGTTTCCAGGTTGCCCTACATTTTGCAACACAAAGTTACTGAATCGAGGGCAGACCTAACACCAGGAGCCGCCCCAGCAAGCTCAGATTTCCCATTTCCCCATGAGCATCCTGGCCAACAGGTGATTGACAGATAGCTTGCAATGTCTGTGTAGCCCAGGAACTGTTGTTTTCTGCAATTTATTCACTGCTGAAAGCTGGGATGTTTTCTCAAGAGGTGGAAGATGTGGCCTTGAATGTCTTTGGGAGGAGGGGAGGAAGGAATTTTGGTCTTATGCTCTTCATGTGAAATACAGAAGGCATTTACGCTCTGCGGGCAGTAGCGGCTGTAGATGTATTTTGTGAGGCGTGTCAATATGTGATAGTTACGGTGTGAGAAAGCCTGGACCGAGCCCTTTGGGAGACTTTGGAAGAAATTAATGAATTTTAGGCTCGGCTCAGTTCAGCCATGGGTTAGGATGCTGCGGTGCTCCTGTCTAACAGCTAAGGCTAGACATGTACCAAGTTGCAACTTCAAAGTAGGAATTAAGTGCTGCAGCTGCAGAGCACCTCCCATGTGTAGGCAGCAACTGAGTATTGTTTGTTTGGGCTTAGGTCGCAAATTTAAACCGGTCACTTTTCCTTTTTATAATTGCAATTTAGGCAATTAAATTTATTCTAAGTCACACTTTAGGAGCCAGTCCTTTATTGGGATCTTACTCATGCTGACTACCTAGGAAACTCTCTGCCTCTCCTATTGGTGTACCATAAATGAGATTCTTCAAGTTCTGCTTGGTCTGTATAAAAGAACATTCGAGGATAAAGAAGTTTGAATTTCCCTTCTTGACATGTGGAAAACATACGTGTGGCTCATCTCTGTTTAGTTGGATCCCAAGGTGTAGCTGATCAGAACTCAACGATTACTCTGGACTGGATATCAGCAAAGGGGTGGGTGGGGGGTCAGTGTGACAATTTCCAGTTCTAGTCAGAAAAGCTGGACTGAGGAGGACTGGTTTTTGCTCTGCAGGCTCAGGCTTAAGGCTCAGTCCTGGACTCTCAGTTGGGTCTGGAGAAGCAGTGGCTGGGAAGTACTTTGTTATTTCCACCTCCCAAGGAAACCTTTGTCTTTGCTTCATGGCCTCGGCCCTCACCCACGTATCCTGTACACTCCAGAGGAGGGCTGTGCTGTTACGTGACAGTTTCTGACTACACCAGCTGCAGAGCCCAGACACGCACTGGCTCGGTGGCACTGTCTGCTCCGTTTGGTTGCCTATCAAATCTTGGTTCAGATCTGCACTTTCCAGTTTGATGGATTCACGTCTGTTGCCTGACTACCCTCTTACTCATATCTTCATCCTTCAGATCAAAAAAGACTCGAGCAAACCCCTCAAACAGTGCATGCAGGGGCTGAGTCGGACTGAATCTTTTTTGATGAGGATTTTTGAGGGCTGCTGTCTCCAGATGATGAATTTTCAGTCATTCGCAAAGTTCATTTATCTCATGGTCGCTTTTTTTTTTTTTTTGTGAGTAAGCACTATTTTGTGTGATCGTGATTTTTCCAATTCCCAAGTCCAGACTTTGGATACAGGATGTAGAAGATGAAATTTTATTAAAAATTATGTGTTTGCAATTGTGTACAGAGTGATGGAAGAGTATTTACTGAGAAATTTGTAGTAAATATACAGATGGATTAATCTGTCAATTAAAAATCATCTGTAGAGTTTGTAAAGTGTTCAGAAGTTGAAGGGAATAATTTTATATTAATTTAAGCTTTTGTGTCTGTTTTCCTATTTATTGGTTTGGGGTTTTTTCTGTTTGTAAAAATCAGTGCTGAGTTTTGGGACATCTGTGAGTCCTCTAGAGGGCAAGATGGATTTAACTTTAGTTCTCTGAGGAAGCAAAAGAATAACCCTGCAAATAAGGTGTTTTTTTTTTTTTTCCTTCCTCATCAGTGGATAATTTAAAACATCCTCTTTCTTTGTGGCTCTTGAGCTTTGATTCTCAAGTGTACTTAAGTGCCTAATTAAATGGGAATTAGGTATTTGATTTCTTGTGTGGCCCTAAGCCTTCGGGTTTAACTGACTTTGTGACACTCTGTGCCTCTTGCCTTGCAGGTGTGGGTATGGCCATGAGAAAAATGGGAAGCATGGCCAAACCAGATGTTTACATTATTAAGGATGGGGACACAGTCACCATCAAAACCGAAAGCACCTTCAAAACTTCACAGTTCAGCTTCAAGCTTGGCGAGAAATTTGAGGAAAATACATTAGATGGCAGGAAAACTCAGGTTAGTATACTAAACTTTCTATCAAAACCCCACAATTCTTTGCACGTTTTACAGATGGAGATGCTATTTAAAAACTAGTTTTGACATCCACACTAACAATGCTTTAGTTGAACAGCTGTCTCTAAGTCTCATTGAAATAAACTTTTTTTTTTTGTGGATTAAGCAACTTCCAAAGAGGGAAAATGCTGAAACCAATAATGTCTTGTGTATTTTGTTGTTTTCAATTTGTAGCAGAAGCATTGTGTTAGCAAAACCAACAGACCTTTAAATCCCCGTTAAAGCCAAATGCTACTTCATTTGAAACCAGTGGAAAAAATCCCATTGATGTTTAATCAGAGGCAGTTCAGCCCTAGGGTTAACCTTTCCGCTCACTCTCGTATTTATGTAACAAGAGAGCCTGGTTCAGTGTGCAATGGGGTAACAGACACACAAGGCTTACATGTGAATCACAGTCCCTAATCTCCAGTTTTAGAAGGCAAAGAGCTTCTTGCTGCACGAGTAGGGAGAATGTTCATCCAAAAGTAGGTTAAACACAAAGAAGCCCTCAAATGTCTCTCTCATTCCCGTGTGTGAGTGCTCTCAGTGTACCATTCCCCTCCTCTAGCCACACACTGGCATTTCATCTGTTACTGCAAGGTCAGATAAACGTTACACAAAAGCTCAAAGCCTGTGTACAAAGAGATGAACAGAGAATGCAGTCTGCTCTTGTTAATTGGAATTGTGCATGCTGTCAAAGGTCTGCCTGATGCAGGAATGTGTCGAGCAGTGAGGATCAATAAAACATTTAAGGTAATATCCTGGCTTTGTAAAAGTCAATGGCAAAATCAGTATTGAGTGAGCTGGTGTGGGAATTTTTCCTTTGGAATAAGTTGTTGGAAAGCCTCAGCCTCCATCAAATGTTGTGGGTAAAATATTCATGTTCGGCTTCTTCTTTCAGACCCTTGTCAGCTTAAAAGATGATGGGTCCTTGATTCAGGAGCAGGAATGGGATGGCAAGAAGACCATAATAACACGGAAACTAGTGGATGGACAGTTGGTGGTGGTGAGTTCAGTCCTGCTTTCTGATCCCTGAGTGCTGCTGGCCAGTAGCCTGAAAAGTAACTCTAAAAGATCTTTTTCCTTAGTCTGTACTGAGGTAAAATAATAAATCCATCTCTTTATCTTCTAGGACTGTGACATGAATGGTGTCAAGTGTGTTAGAGTCTACCAGAAAGCATGAGGACATCTTCATGTTCAGTAGGAATTTGCTGCAAACAACTCAGTTCAGTGGACAGAGCTCCTTTACACTCCATATTTTCCTTTTCCCTGTTTTCTAGTATTTCAATGGACTGAGTAGCTGAGTGCAATCCTTTTTAAAAGCCGTGGTGTAACTATTATGTAACTATTCTGAATTTATGAGGCTATGAAATAAAATTGTCAAATATATGAAGTGGAAATGTTGTTACTGTAGTAGAATTTTAAAGTGAGGTTTTATAAAAACTCAGTTTGGTTTTAGGCTCCATTACGAACTGCCTTCAGTTCAAGATACTGTAATATATGGCAACAAACAGTTAATAGCAAGCTAAATTTTGACCCCTGTCCTTAATGGCTAAGGTAGTAAGATCTCAAATAGAAAAGACATTCAGAGTTCAGGCTCTAGAGTTGTTTCTAACTTGCATGTTACAAAGTCAGTAGAATTGGGTGGAGATTGGGTAAGAGATAAGCTTTGGTGTTTAAGTAGGAGAGTGTATTTTCAAGGATTATTTTTTTTTTTTTCATGTTTCAAACCCACAAATTTCTCATCTGAAAAAACAGATAATGGTGAGCCAATGGGCATGATAAACTTAAGCAGTCGTATGTGCTTTTCTAAAATGAAGCCTTATTTTGAGAAGACTGTTTGTTTTCCTAGCAAAAATCTTATTTTCTGTCTAGTAACATTCAAAAAATTAACCAAAATCTACTGAAATACTGCCTAAAACTTAAAGCCTCATTTTATTTTATTTTTTTTTTTTTTTTAAACTGGCTTGAAACACCTAGCAATGGAGTTTATATGCTTTAAAGTGCCATAATAAATAATCAGAAATATCTGTGTCTCGAGTATTACTTTTACATTGTTTGGGAAACAGAGCCTATGATGCTACTATTCTTCCAAAGAGATGTCAGATCAGACAAAATTTTAAAAGTTTAGGTGAATTTCTGTCACACCAGAGAAACATGTCCTAGAAGTAAAACTGGTGATAGGTGATGGGGAGATTTCTAATGGATTCAGAAGTCTGGGGGTTATGCAAGTGCGCACGTCCAGTTTGTAGCATCAGTCTTTGCAGAGCATGTTGCTACTTCAACCCTATTGATATTTTAGCTGCTCAGTACATGTATCATTACTGAGCTCATCCTAATAGCAGAAAAGCCTGTTCTTTTATGTTCATCCTACCAACCATGGAAAATGACTTTTCCTCATAATTTTGGACCATTTATCCCTTTCATAGTTTCCTGATTATTTATGATTTATCCCCTTTACCTAGGTCATCTGAAAGAATTTATAGCTGGAGCATATTTTTTGCAAATTGTTTAATGTTCTGTATGATAGTAAATATTTTTTCTGGTCCCTTAATGTCTCCTTTATGAGTTGGCTGATCTTCATATCACCTTCATTTAGTATTTTTCCAGACTTTAATGTGAACACTGAGGATCTATGCTGTGTTCTTATATGGGGCATTAGAAACAGATTTTTGTTGTTGTTATTAGGGGAAGGAATATCCCCCTAGAAACAGAAAACGAACTGCTCTGATGAGGAACCTGGTAAGTTTACAATCAGAAATACACTAAATAGTAGCAGGAGAATGGCTGCAACAATCCATGTCATGATATGAAAATCCCGCCTCCCTTCCAAAAGAAACATTACTGCTTTAAGGGGGACATTATGCCTTCTTTGAGGTCACTGGTCTATCACTTACTGCTGCTTGTTTACTCTTCTGATATGGGGTAGTGTTAATTGTTTATCTTTCATTTGAATGGAAAAAGCTTTCAATGTCTTTTATAGGACATCCGTTTTGATTACAATGAGATCACTTCTTGTAAAACAAAAGGCAGAAGAGTACCTTTTTAGACTGATTTCCTTTGGAAACAAGGCTTATAAAGTCTGTGTTTGTGTGTGTGTGCTCTCTGATTTCAGCCATATGTGAAGTAGAGGCTAGAAGTCCCAAAGATAATTATTCTTCCACAAATATCATGAAAATAGTTGGCCTGATGAGGGAGATAAATCATTAAAGTGCCTTAATGATGGAAAGACTGCACATAGAAAGGACACTGACATTAAATGGAAGAAAAACATTATAAGGCCTCTTGGCACACATAAGAAGTTATCCTAAATATATAAGTTGACCAATGGTAAGATGTAGATCAACAGGAAACTGCAAGTCTTTAGAGCTACTTCAGAACTACTTAGGCTCACATATTTATTTGCTTTATTTTGATATTCACTTCAGCCTATGTTACTGGTAACTTCAATGTAAGTGTGCTGTGATCCAGAACTGCCATATGTACAACCTGTTTCTATTAGATTAGATCATAGACTTAGAATGACAATTGTTTCATAGTACTGCAAGCCAAGACTTATAATGCTGAAGACTTGAAAATATAATTAATTTCCAAATTCCTTCTATTTGTTATTATACAAGCCAAAAGTTTTACTCTTCATAAAGCGTGTATACACAATGTTCTCATGAGTGTAGAATAACATTGTCCCGAGATTTGCGTAACTCTCTGTTCACTATATTGCATAACGTGGCAGAGAATAAGACTTCCGAGAACAACTGAAAAAGAAGAAATTAGGCATTAGCCAGGTAGGGCTGCTTTATAATGCTACAGAATTATGGAATAAGGAGACAATCTTAGTGCATGTTTTTGAAAATATTTTGGAGGTATAAAAAAAAACTTAATCATCAAACTGAAGCTGCAAATAAACTTGGTCAAATAGAAGCAGTTTCCATATCCACTCCAACACATGTTTATTTAAAGTCATGAGTAGTGTTCAGTTTAAATCTTTATATTTCACTGTTTTCTCAAATTGGTGTAGTTCTGCGGTTTCCATAGAAGGGGGTTTTGTGGTTTTGTTTGTTTGGGTTTTTTTTTGATTTTTTTTTTGGGGGGGGCGGTGGGCGGTGGGTATTGGTTGGTTTTTTTTTTTTTTTTTGATGGTGAACTGGAGTAAAGGAGTAGAAAATGAAGTTGTTTAACAATTTAGATCAGACATTCTACAGCATTAGGGAAATCTCTTGTCCGAGCTTTCCAGTAACACTAATGAAATAGAACTGTGCTTTGGGGAGAGTGTAGTGGCTCTATACAATGCTCAGACTATCAAAGATTTTCCTGTTATGATTTGGTTATATGATTTATTTCAAAATTGTTATCCTACTCTGCCTGAAACCTCTGCAATTAATACTGGCCTTTCCTCTTCCTCTCCCTTCCCTACCTCACACATGCACTTCAGATCAAAGTTTTTTTTAAAAAACAAAGTCAATGATGGGAAATCTCTCAGTTTTCAAGGTTATGGTCCCACTGTTAGCTGTCAGCTGTCCTAAAAAAAGGCAGTGATTATTTCTTCAAGTTTGGAGGTCAAGTGTAGGAAGATAGGTTTGCTCTGCCAATGGCTAGTTGGGCAATATTAACTGTGAGACTCAAACATCCAAAAAGAAAATGAATCATTGAATAGGCACTCTTTTTTTTTTTTTTTTTTTTTTTTTTCACATTAGAACCTAAAAATCTGGTATTGTTGATTTTAGTGAGTATGAACAATAAACAACCTTACCTACTTCTACATAATATTATGTCCAATATATTCCATTGTTCATAAAACATTCAATTCAAAGCAACTCTTATTAACATTAGATGCTGAAAATAAGTGCCCCAAAGGGTCTGACCACAGGGCTTCCCCTGACCCCTGCCTATGAGCCCTATTTCAGCTCATCCTGGGGTGTCAGTCCCTGCCTGAGCAAGTTGTCAGAGGGCCAGTCTCCAGCTCAGATGATACCTGCAGATTTTACACAAAAATTCATGCATCAAACTAACTTCTATGAAGGAACTGCCTTATAAAGGGCTTGTATTCTACTTAAAATTGGTTTGAAAAAATAAAACCAGTAATATAGACCAGCTCCAATTAAACCTTTGTTGGTGACTCCTTCCCTGCCTGAGTATGTGCTGACACGATGAATGGATTAGAAACACTTTGCACTATGTTTGTTGATTATTTGTGCTTGTAGAGGGAAAAAATCCCACATAGTGTGATAGTGGGTGGGAGCAAGTTAACGTATATTAATTATTCTTTGATGCCTCATTTCAGTGCCATTGTTCAGCCTTGAGAGGATTTAGCTTTATTTTCATAGGTTTTGGAGACAATCCAGCATCTGTGTAAACACACTTTTGTTCCATGATTCTCCTCCTAGATTTGGCTTTTCAGCCCTTGTACATCAAATTAAGATTTTGTTGACACCTCCCACAATGTTTTACTTCATACTATTATTTTAGAGGAAGAGGAAACACTGTTAGAGACCCTACTCCCAAGAGTGAATTTGGCTTCCCTTCCAGCAAAACTGTTTCCAAAATCAATTCCCTCTACCAGATGGTCTTAATTATATTCTGGAGATATTTACATTTGAAGTCCATTATAGTTTCAGAAGAAATGTAAAGTTTCAGCTATAAGTGCAATCCAGAATCAGCTGCAGATAATGTCCTACAAAAATCTACTGAATCCCAACTGTTATAGCTGAGACTTTAAAATAAATAACACATTTGTCATTAATCATGGATGTACGCTCTGAAATTAAACACCACAAGACAAATATCACACTCTGAGGACCATGCATGCTACTCATCTAGGACTGGACATTTGCTCCCACACACATAGCATCTGGTTCCCTCAGAAATTTATGCTTGCAATCAATGAGTTTATCTTCAGAAAAAGTATGAGCTAAGGATGCAGCTCATATCATTGTGCAGTGCAGGTACCCAACAGAAAATGAAGGGACTGAATACAATTTTCAGCCTGGGGTGGTAGTGTGTTGCTGCTGCACACCCCAGAGGCGTTCTCGCTCTGTGGCTTCATGTCTTCTGGGGCCATGCAGTATAATCCTGTATGGGGAACAGCAAATTTGAAATCATAAAGAATAAGATAGCCTGCATCTCTTGACCTCAACAGCAACCCTGAACTGAGAACAGAGAGTCCATGACAGGAAGCTTCTGGAAGCTCCTGGAGTACAAGGGCTCTTTGAGTTCATGGAAAGTTGAGTTGAAGGCAACTCAGACTGACTCCTTGCTCTAGAATTTATGGTCCGGCCTTGTTATGGCTTTGCAGTTTAATTCTGTAAATCGCCCAGTGAAGTACAGGAGTAAGAATTATTCCTATTCCATTGCAGAGTGCAATTAAAGCAAAATATCATTAATACTTTCCCTTTGTGTAAAGCAGTAATTGATGCTGGGATTTGTTCTCCATGCTTTCTGTTGTCTCATCTTCACTCATTCTCTTAAACTACCTTGATTTGTACAAATTTAATTGCATATAAATTAAGTTCAGAAAATGGGATGTTTCTATTCATTTACACTTTTTCTCTTGATGAGATGCAGAATGATAATGCAAGCTGCATATCTTTACTGGGGGCACTGTTTGAATAATTGTATTCTTTTTGCACAATTAATGGAATATGGTTCCTCTGTTTAACCAGCTTAACTGACAGCCGTTTTTCTGAAACTGCAACAGAAGAGAGGAAGCCAACTGATTAAAACAGAAATCACAGCTGCCTCAGTGCCTTCACATCCTCAGTCCCCTTTCCCCTTGTCATGTATTTGCACACCACAATTCATGCTTATCCAAGCCTACACATTATCCCTCTGCACGTTTGCTTTCTTCACAAAAATTCTTCTTTTTTTCTATTATGTTTAAGATTATCAGGTCTCTTGGATTCAGATTCTGAGTATCCAGCTGGCATGATTGCTGAAATAGGGATTAAGAAAGATAAGAATAAATATAGCTGCATCTTGTCCAGTCTCTCTTTTTTCACTCTTTGTTTTTCAGCACCAAGAGAATGAAGAAAACTAAGTGCACAGTTTTTCCCTCTAACTACATGCAATATTATTCATGACAGCCATCTTGAATGTCCGATTTTAAAATAGTATGTGTATGAGCAATATTAGCCCGAGATTTAACTGGTCCCATATGTACTTTGTTCTTATGCTTGTGGTTTTAAGCAGGATTTTTTCCAGTGTTTAGTCAGTATAGCTCTGACCTAGGAAAGTAGATAGATGTGTGCTTTCCCAAAAAACAGTTGTCTGCTGGATTTAATTTTTTAGTAGTGAGTGTTATTATTTTCTGAATGTAATTGATGATAATCAACCAAGTAAACAACTTAATCTGAAAAGATCTGCTTCCTTTATTAATCTGTCATCTAGAGACCTGGAATAATTTTAATCATCTCTGGATGGAAATGGAACTCAAGTTTCAAAATGGAACTTGAAAATTTGTGGCTCAGTTTTTACTGGGTCTGGACTTGTTGCACTTTTAATTTACAGCGTTCTGAGACTTTCTCTCATAGTTTAGATCTTTTCCCAGTAAATTACTCACATCTGTCATACATACATTGTTTTGGGAAGTTAATGATATCCTTCCCTTGTGGTCAATGTTTGAGATACAGTCTGTAGATGTTTCTCAACTTTATTTTTCCTCATTGGGTCTGTACAGGAGAAGGAAGGAGCAATTCAGGTTAAATATCCCTTGATGTAATATGTCCAAAATAGTATGTCTGGGGAGAATTTTCTGTTAAAGAAAATATAAATCTGAAATGTTACCTATTCTTGGAAAATAAAGTGTACAAAACCCTTTGGAATATTTAAAAAATCTTAGATAAATATCTGCAAACTCATGTTGTCAACCATATCTCCCTTTCGTGAAGATGGTGACTTATTTGGGACTGGCTGGACATCTCTCCTTGTGAGTAAAAACGTGGTTTGTATGAGAGGCTGTCTAGACGTCTACTGGAATTTCCCTTTTTCCCAGCTGATAACATTTTTTGTCAGCTGTGTCTTTGTTCCACTGTGATCAACTATTTTCTTAAGGATAAAATACAATTTTTTTCTCCATTTAGTGAGCTTTTTCTGGTCCTGTTGTACTCACGGCTTTAAATTTCAGAAGATGCTTGGCACTTTTCCGTAATTTCTTCTACCGATTTTACTAGAGAGCTAACTGCTGCTTTGAGGCTGAAGCATTCTGAGCTGGGTTTCTGAGCAGGATTCCTGGTCAGATCAAGAGCTAAGTGTGTTTATTATAGAGGCTCCGATAGTATCTTATGAAGTGACAGCCTTCTGTATCAGTGAAAAGCCTTGCATTACTTCAGTGAGATTAGATTAGACTTTAGTAATTGAAAGCCAATATTAGAGATTAAGAATGAATGATTAATTTTAAGACATGCTACTGACTCTTTAAAAATAGATTATAAATTTATTTTCCTTGATGTTTGTAATACTTATGATGATAAGAGAGTTCATTGGGAACACAATTTGTTTAGCAAGTAAAGTTTGATAGATTCATATTTTTACTTATTTATTCTGATAGGTTGATGAGGCTAAGATTTACAACAGACAGGAGACATCACCACTGACAGTATGGTTTTATGATCTCACTGTCTTATTCTTGGAAGAAAACCCAAGAGCAATGTGTGGAATTGAGTAGAGAACAAAATATGTTACATTCTCTTGATGTTATTTAATTCCATTACTGTAGAGAAGGCCTTTCCCTTACATGTTTTATTGGCCTTTAATAGTGTCAACAGATTTCAGTAGGAAGGATATTCAGTTGCAATCTTACAATAACATCTCACCGTTAACTTCAACAATGTTATGATGACATATGAACAAGGAAAAAGCATTTAGAATCCAGTACTTTTTTTTTTAGCTTAATACTTATTGTGACACCTTTTGAAGAAAACACCAATAACACACATTGTACAATATTGTCAATCATGCCCGTACAGTTATTTAATATTGCTGAAAAGAGGGCTGTAATTAATTTTTGACTACCCTATACAATGGGTTGCTGTTCTTGCAAGTCTTTAAACTAATTTATTGTAATAAAATGCCAGCTACTTACTAAGCAGATCAACTTTCTTTACATATTAAGTTGCATGTAGTTACATCAGGGAGAAAAAGGAAAATCTGATGGTATTTTATTACGTGAGTTCAATGGATCCAACACAAATCTGGAAAATCTAGATTAATTTTTTTGTATAGCTCTCACAAAACCAGTGAAAAGATGAATTATTTTATATGAGATAAATCTCATTACTTCACCTGTTGCTTTTGAAAGATGCGCTTGGATGTAATTTGATGTAATTTCAGATATCATTTCAGAATAATAGGCTAAATGAATAAAAGCATGATTTTATTAATACAATTGCTCTTAATGCCCAATCCAAGAAGAACTCAGACAGGTTTTCTTATGTGATTTGCATTTAGTAGGTGCATTTCACAGGGACACTTCTTGTAGGGCAGAGTGGCATAACATCTATTTTTATGACTTTGCCTTTCTACCAAATAAAACTGTGCTCCCTGAGAGTTCTGATGGAACTTAGAAGTTACTGGCTCATCTGATGACTAGTGTCTGATTTGGCCAACCAAACAGTACTCCTTCAGATGCAGACCCAAAAATAGTCAATGACCCCTGGAATTAAAAAAAGAAGCACTGTTCAAAGCTTTTATTTCTGTGAAAGAAAACTATTGTGAAGAACTGGTAAGCAACTACGGCATATTTTTCTGTACCTTCTTTATCCTTTGGTGAGGCTAGGTCTAACATCACATAGTGAAAGGCCTCTTCCAAAGAAAAATTTGAATGTTTTAATGATTTTTCTTAGGTAGTTTAGAAAGCTTTTGATTATTTCCCTTCTGTGACAAGATGAATTTAGTGGAATTCATTCAACTTTCCTTTTTTTATGAGCTGTATCAATGATGTCTGTGGTGTCCCTGAGAAATAACAGTCAAGCTATTTTTAAAACATTTCACTAATGGAGATTCCACATCCTCCCTTAGCAATATTTTTCAAATATTGAAGAAAAACATTAGGTCCCTTCCTTTGTTGCAAAGTTTGAACCTGCCCTCTATCTCACAAGATGATGTGGGTGCCGACATCCTGATTAAGGTCTTTTTCTTCTTATCATTCTTCACAAGTGAACGATTGCTTTCTTGACAACTCCATCCCTTAATAGTTTTTCACTCCCTGGCATTGCTTCCACCTTTCCTACAGGCTCTGCCTGTGCATGCAAGACAACTCTGTCTGGTGTTCTGCTATCTGCATTGTTGACAATGAGCAGGGACTGATAAGGTCTTACTATCAAACTGATTGTTTCTCCAGGTTCTGCTTAATCTGGCAGAGTGTAGTTGGACTTGGGATATATCACGGCAGCATGCTGAGGCTGCCCTGGTCACTGGCAGTGCTGCGCCCTGCAAAGTGACTCTGCTTCTCTTCTGACCCAACAGGTCACAGTTTCTTGGCTTCCCTGCAAGCCTGAGGGTTCAAGTGGGAAAATGAGAGTATGGTACTGAGTAGAATGAATCAACCCGGTTTCCATTTTTAACTGCAGTTGTGCTGTTTAGGGTTGGGATGAAGAAACAGATTAGCAAATCCCGAATAATTTCACTCTCACTATCTGATGTATTACTTTTTTCATATGAGAAGAATTTTCGCCTATCTCTGATGGCATAGAGCTTACACCTTAGTTACTGAGGGACATCAGTTTTCTTCCTGCCATTGTAGTAGCAACACTCTCACAAAATACATTTATTTCTCTTATAATGACCTACAAAGGGACACCTAACAATGGTCCCTTAGACAACCAACTGCACCTAAGCAGTCCAAGCAAAATGACCATTTGCAGAGTTTGAGAGCAGCTTTGGGAGTGACACAGGATCTTTTCTTCACATACTTCTCGACACTTAAATCATGCAGTTACTGTGATTCGAGCTTTATCCCTTCATTGGACAAACTTAGAAATGGCATCTGACAGGAGTTATAACAACTGTGGCACACTGTGGGGTCAGACTCCTCTCACCTAACCTAACCTGAAGCATCCAGCTGAGGTGCTTTGCTCCTGCTAAGGCAGTGAAAAAGGGCAGACATAACCTGGAAATGCCAGGTGGCAGAATTTGAGGAGTAAACTGCCAAGTCTACTTTAAACATACTTCGTTGTCTTCCAGAGACATACAGCCGTGCACTGTAATGCTAGAAGCCATGATACAGTAGGAGGTACATAACAAACCCATCACCCAACAACTCTCAGGAGTTGTGTGAATCACACCACGTACTCCAGTTCATGAGTCACACTAAGTATCTACAAGTCATGCATATGTATATGTCTGTAACTGCATGCTTACAAGCTATGTTTTAATAGATCTGTTATCTAGCTGTGCAAATTTGTTTAGTTATGAAGTAAATTGTTTTTGTTTTATTTTATCCCTATTCAAGATCTTCAGATGGGTATTTTGTGTTAACAGGCAACTGCACAGAAATAGGCACTATTATTAATTAACTGTGAATACCTGTCTCTGAGGGAGTTTTGCATTATGTTGCACTCCATTGTTTCGATTTCTTTTAGAGACTGCTAAAAGCCACTGGATGTTGTTATCTCTACCATCAAAAGCAGTTTTCTCCCAAGAGCCTCCAACACAGGAAATTCCGGAGATTTGCACACTTGCTTGGGTGGCTGATGAAGAGCTATGCCCTGCAACATCAAACAGGGTATGCCTTTCTAGGTGCAGGCTCCCCGTCAGCTGGCACAGCTTGTGCTGTCTCGTCACTGCATCTGACCATGACCCCCCATTGGCTTGCTATGCACCAGGTGGGTGTCTGCTCTCGATTGTGTTGTTTTACAAAATTCTTACAATTCAAGGGATATTGTTAGGGTATTAAAACAGGCTTATTCATAGAGCAATTCAATCCATCTAAGATCTGAGTCCGTGGCTTAGGAAACTTCCACATTTTTCTGTTGAATGTAGGGAAAGTCTTGGGTGATGGGACATTGCTGAGGTGTCACATTTAAAGGGCAACTTTGTAAAGAGACAGCAATGAACTAGTTATAGTATTTTCCTTGTTTTCATGATATGGAATTGCCTGAATCAATAGTCTTGCTCCAACCCAGGTGTGCCTTTAAGTTGTTCTTTTGATGCCTGGTTGGTGCCAGCACCCACTGCTCCTGTGCTCACCTCCTCTTTCACAAAGAGAATTTGGGCAATTGCCTGACCACCTTACTCAAACATCTATAATCACCTAGTCCCACCCCACCTCAGAGGTTTTTCATATAGCTGAACTTTTCCATTGCTTACGTGATGGGTTATCAAGGGTGGTTGCCTCAGGCAGCTGTGCCACATCCCCAGGGAAAGAATTTGCTCAGTTGTGTGTTTTCTCAGGTAATTGTAATAACTATCTTCCAGTAGGTAACACTGAGTCCCTCCTTCCTTTCCCTAACCCACCCCCTACTTCCTCTTTCTCTAAAATATTTACATTTTTCTTCCAGAACCACTAGGTGTCACAAGTATTCATATCTAAATTATAAAATGCTCTAAAATATTTTCCTGGAGATCTTGATATTTTCCTTATTTTTATCGAGGGGGCAAAAAACTGGGGCATAGACTTGCTGTAAATGTGGGAGGTGCTGGTTGTGATGAAAAAATCAGATGCATCAAGCTGGTGCTTACAGACTAGTGCTATAGTGTTTCATGGCAAACAATTTAGCATACAAGGGTTATGTCTGTCATTGAAGGGCCTGAATTCAGTGAACTATGGAAAGCTAATAAATTGGATGTGATCCGAAAGATCAGCAGACTGTATCTAGCACAAGGAAATATGCTGGTGAAACAGGGTGTGTAGAAGTAGACTACAGAAAAAGCTCCACCCTAAAAAAAGCTTGTGGTTAAGAAGCAGAACAATCCTTAGGTTAAATTTAGACAATTTTTGAACTAAAACTGAGTAATCCATGCCACTAATGAAACATATCTTCCTCCTCTTCCCACTCTTGTTCCGATCTGTCTGTTTATAAACTGATCAATCATTCCTGCCTAGCAGTGTGAGTTTTATACTAACCAGGAAGATAGATTCTCAGCTTCACAGTGGGACCCACAGTATACCATTAGTTGACTCTGTAGAACCCTGAGACACTCATCTTTTCTGAAGAAGATATTTGTTTTTCAAATGTTACAAAATGTGTTTTTAAGATTCTTTTTCCTTAACTCTGTACACCCACAATTATTTATTTATTTATTTATTTATTCATTCATTTATTTATTTTTAAATTGCAAGCATGCATATCCAAGCGTATTTTTCTTTAAAAAAACCCACAGCCCTCCAGCATTCCACCACCACACAGTACATCCACCTGCAGGTACACTATCTGTCCTTTTGATGTTCTTCAAGGCATGGCCTTGTGCACCATCATACTGTGCACTGAACAAGCAACAGAAGAGAATACTTTCCATCTAAAAGGAGGGAAACCCAAATCCTCCCATTCGGGGCCTCAATTCAGCTGTGTCCCATGACAGCCACAGACCTTTCCAGATTCCCAGGGACACCTGCTTACTTCAGCTAGGTCTTCAGCTGGAGCAAGGCACAAGGGTGGAAGGACATGACCACAGGTGATGGGAACTACATGGCAAAAGGAGTATGTATGAATATTAGTCTAGTGACAATCGTGCTGCTGGTATTATAAACTACGAGATCACTCACTACAAGATCACTCAATGTCTTGCAGCAGGAGTCTGAAGGCACTGCTGTAGGGCAGGAGAACCTGGCTTCCCTATGTTTCCTCCCTCCCCAATACCTGTAAGACCCTTCCCTTTAATTTAAAAAATTACCTGTGAACTGTGTGCCAATGGGGCTGTATCCCAGTGTCTGCCACATCACTGACTTCAATTCTTTTAACGTTTTAATTGGTTTGAGAGCATGAAGAGAGATGTGTGGGAAACAGGCTTGATGAAAGGTTTTTAATGCTCACAGGGATCTGTTCTGAGCATACTCAGAAATATATCTTTCCTCTTTTTCCATCTTTTAAAAATGTTTTCCTCAAAATGAGAACAGTTTTATACACAGAAATCTAAAATATTATATACAGTTAGAGGCTTGATTAAATATCATCTTATGGCATGACATTCAAACAGACAGACAGTGTTATAAATGAGGAGTGGCTGATTATATTGTCATTTTAACCTAGTAAGATGAGAGCATAACGGCTTTGGACTATACTAGATGGTGAATTTAGGCACTGAGGAGTACTGCACTGCTCCTGGAATAGACTATATCACCCTGAAAGAAGCAAAGACCATTTACTCCTTTTCTGAAATAGTATTTCAAAGATAAAGATTGACATCACTGTGTAGCTGTGAGTTATTGCTTAATAAAACTGCATAATTCTTATTAGTCATTCTGTACAGTGCACTATCAGTCAAATTAATCATTCATGCAAGACAGCTAATTTTGTCCTAAAAGCACTATTTAAAATGAATGCTGAATGTTACTAACTGTTATTAAGTAGCCACCTGCTGCACATTTATGACATTTTATTTGGTATATTGCTGCAATAATCTAAACTGTGCTTAAAGGTAGAGTTCAATTCCAGATAATGTTTTGTTAATAACCTACCATGTAAACAAATAAAATCAATTATGGCCAGAGGTAATTACAGTGTTGAATCATATTCTTACAACACTTAAATAAAAAATCAGATTGATTCAGAAAGATTTTGAACTTTACTTGTATTTACATGAAGGTGTGTCCTGAACCATAATAGGTGCAATTACAAAGATAAGATTAAGGAGGTGCCAGCTTTCTTCTGTTTTTTATATATGTTTTCAGAGTAACTTTGTAACAAGGAAAGATTTTTGTAGGCCAGCTCTCTCTGCAGAACAGACATTTCCCAGGCAGAAAACTACCTACCTGCCTCTATGGGGCTGGCCTTTTTAGGGATGTTTCCTCTATTTAGCAACCAGAAACAATAACTGAAAAAAAAAAAAAAGTTACGTTTTTATACCACTGGGGTGTGCCACTTAAAAGGATTATGTTTTCTGCCCGGCAATTCGTTCTCCTACGGCTTCGTGCTGGACCAGTGCCCTCTCATTCAACTGGTACTTTTCATATGTGAAAATCAAGCCACTTGGCAAAATGCTCAGATCATTCATCGCTCTCTTCTTCTAAGAGAAAGGAAATGAAGAATGAAGGGGTTCTGTTTATTGGCCAGAGCCACACAAACATAGCAAACACCAGAGGAAACTGTTCATGCCCCTACCAGCAACATTCATTGCACCCTCTGCTTTTAGCTAAGTAGTTAGGCCCTTTGTCTTGTTAGAGGGAAGTCTCTGACATTTGCAGAGGTGAGTTCATCCTACCTCCCTTGCACACCTATTTTATAACAGGATAGTCCCCTAAGAGCATGTGTCTCTCTTTCTGTATTGTTGAGGTTGCCCTAGACAACAAGCCTGTTTGATATCCCCAAGTTTTAGAAGATGACATTTGAGTGAGTTGAATCCCACAGCTAGTGCACTTGCTAACCCTCTGCAGCATGTTTAGTCTGGAGAAGAGAAGCTTTAGGGAGCACCTAAGTGCACCCTTACAAGGGAGATTGCCAAGAGAAGGGAGCCAGGCTCAGTGCTAATTTGCATGGTGGGATAATGAGATGCAGTGGTCATACACTGAAATAAAGGAATGTTTGACTGGGTGTAAAGAAAAATGTTTTCCCCCTGAGGACAGCCATGTAGTGCAAGAGATTGCCCAGAGAACTGTGGGATCTCTGAGCCTGGAGATTTTGATGTCAAGATGGGGCAAAGTCCTGAGCCGCCTGGACTGAACACAGAGCTGCCTCTGCTTTGAGCAGGGAATTGGATGGTGACCTCTCAAAGTCTCTTCAGGCCTAAATGATTGGTGAGTCCGTGCTGTCTTTCATGCTGAAATATCACATGTAGAATATTATGCCCATACATCAGAGGCAGTCTGTGAAGGTAATGTTGAGATGGATATTAATGCAGTGTCTAGACAAGGTTTAACACAGAGGATTGTATCAGATGTTAATATGGCATCAGGGTCAAATGCAGGTTCAGCTGGCACATCCAGTAACTGAGTTTTTAGAAGCCTGTCTGTTCTTATAAGAATTTGTCACAGCACGGTTGTGGTGGCTCTTGCTTTGGTGCATGGGGAAAATGTAAGAAGTAAAATCTGTTTTGGAATAAGAGTGAAATAAAGAAAATGGCACAGGAAAAAAAAGACAGATAGTGTGCACAGATATATGGAAATATTGGTAAAGGAGGCTCAGAAAGAATGCCTGACTGATGAACTAAATTGGTGATTGACTAAATGGACTGCACTTTCTTAGCTTTAGAATGCAACATTTCCCCTGAAGACAGCTGTTGAATGAGCTTTTTTTTTGAAAGAGTTGATTTGAAAAAAGTCAATCAATATCTGCATTCAAGAATCAAAATTAAATGATATTGCACATGGAAAGCTAAAAGATGTTTTAGTAATATAGGCCAGTCAGGGAAATGTCAAGACAGGCAAATCCTTGAGCCTGTTGGAAATAGGTGATGAAAACTGATATGAAGAAAATCTAAATGATGGGTCACAAATTCTGTGCAATTTGAGAAATATTTAGTCTGTGCCCTAGATTCTGCAGAGTTCCAATCTGGACCACTCTTGGCTTTTGCCTTGGGGAATGATACAGCATAAAGCTTGTGCATAGGTTTCTCATTGGCTTTTAGAGCAGAAGAATCATGCACTGAAAAGAGCAAAGTTAATGTTAGATACTGATTTCTCAATGCATTGCTAGCTTATTGCCTATTGCAAGTAAGTTGCTCAAAAATGAAAAATGGCTATAAATAGAATAACTCCATACGCAAGAGCAATATTACATTCCATGCTCAGTGATGCTGATGGTTTTAACTGATTAAGTCTTGTACAGAGGAAGTTACTTTCTTTATTAAACCACACATTCCTGTCAACACATTTTCTTTATCTACTGGATAATAGAAAAAAGCATGATCATGCTAGATTTTTCAGCACAGGTTTATTCTTCTCCCTCTCTTATTTAGAAAGAAATCATATCTCAGCCAGCTTTGTATCTAGTTGAAAATGATATTTTCATAAATCTTGATGTGAGGATGTTTGACCCTTTTTAGTCTACAAACATGGGAAACATCCATGTTGGAACATTGTTATTTACTATAATATTAATCTCAGAATGAATCAGAGGACTATGGCACACGACTTTGACAGGACTAAATTCTTATTAATATCTTAACAGACAAATGAGTAAGTGCTTTTAACTATTGAGGGCCACCTAATTATGTCCATTTATCGAGCAATAAACAACACAGAAGAACGTTATTAGAATGGTTGGTGAGCAAGGATACAAGACACTGACACTAATCTTCCGTATTGCTTTGACCAAATATAATTACTTATGCACAGATCTTCAAAGCCTTGTGCTTATGTGTCTTTTAATGTCCATCTGTAGCCTCTGTGCTTTTCTTTCTTATCTGAAATATATCATAGTAATATTTCTCTACCTCACAGACGTTTATTGGAACACTCAGCATACTAAAATAATGGGGTCATAAGAAGTAGTTGAGGGAAGAGTCTATGAGAAGGGGAGCAACTCAGTAATGCATTTTAAAAACTATGCTAATCAATTCCTCACAGTAATTTGGATTAGAATAATGCAAAATCCCCCACACCTTCATCAGCCTCACTTTAAATTATATTCTTTGCCCCACACTCACTAAAATACTAATGTGGTGCACACAGAAATATATATCTGGTCTGCTTTTTTGTCCTCAGATGCAGATCCTGAAAAACAAGGGAGTTTTATCTTTACAGCTTTTCCCCTCAGCTTTCCTGGAAGTTTGTATCACTCAGCACTACCTTGCAGGTGCTGCTGACACAACACCCTCAGGGGATGAGGCCCTTGGAGCCCCAAAACTGCTCTGAAAGTGCCCAACATCAAAAGGATCTTGACATTACAATTTTTCCCTTTCAGTCTTGATCAGGCTGTTGCCATTATTAGCACTGCAGAGGAAACAGTCCCTCATGTGCGAAAATAATCAGAGCGTAACGGAGGTATTATAATTCTTACAGACTTCAAAACATTTTCATCCAATGGAATAAAGGAGGCTACTTAACCTGTATTTAGTAACTATTTCGTTCTCTTTTGAAGGATTTGTTCTGTTTGCAAGGTATTGGAAGTTTATCCTCCAGGCTTTAACCACTGTTAGCAGCTCATGTTGATACCATGGCCCTGTTTCCAGGTCAGGTTAGTGACTGAAGCTAATTGCATCCTTCTTACGTGGGAGAGACCATATTGACTTGTTGATGTTCCATTTACCTGTTTTGAAATCAAAAGACCTCTGTAATCCATGGAATGGATAGGTAAGCTACAGAAGTATGATGTGCAACACTATGCATCATCAGAAGACCTGGACACACTGATGGAATAGCAACTTCATTAAGTACAGCGTTCTTCATTCAGTTGTAAAACAATTGCAACTCAAATGCAAAACCAGCATGTTCTAAATGTCTAAGACTTTTATACACACTTCATAGCTTCATGCAAGCACTGGATGCACTTCTGGAGGTCATTTAGTCCATCATCCTGCTCAAAGCAGGATTACCACTAATACAGTGTCAGGTCAGTCATAGCCGGGTCTTGAAAAGTCCAAAGTGATGACTCCATTTGCATACATCCCGATTTGATTTATTGCTATTCTGGGCAGCAGGTAAAATGCTGTATAAGTAATGTCTTCATTTATTTTGGCTAGGCAAGGGCCAAGCCCAGAAGTAACAGCTCCTCACACTTCCCTCCGGAGAACAGTTTAACCAGAGAGGGGTGGAGGTTTTGTAGTTAGGAATACTTATGGTGGAAGTGGTATGTCACGAGAGCTTATCAAGTACAGTCTGCCCAATGCTTTTCTAGTTATAATAAAACTCAATAGCATTTTGTAGTCAGGGTCTGTACAAGAGATGCAGCTGTCCCCAGGCAGCCTGCACATCCCAACTATTGCTCTCTGGTGAATACTGGTAATGGCTCCTTTTTCCATTGGAGAACACTATAAATTTATGATTATCACCATCCCTGAAGCTGTATTAATTGCCATTAAGTGGGATCAGAAGGAAACAGCTTGCTATTATCATACAGGCAGCCCACTAGGAACTGCACAGATCCCAGTTTCCGAGAAAGTGCACTTTTGGATGAATGGACAAGCAGTGCTGGCTTCTAATGCATTATGGTGGAGGGGGCTGAATTACTGAATTGTGTGTTCCTCTGTGAAGGAAAAATGTCATTTACAATGTAGGTGTGTCACGTGTAAAACTTTCAGTGGTTTCTTCAAAGTCCAATTTTTGCCTCACTGAATGCTTCTTTTGTTCCTAATAGCTTTCGTCTTCCTTCACAAATTCCACGAAAGTTGGGCAAGAGAGATTTTGTCCAATCTAAACGCAGCATGTTCCTTAACACATTGCCTTCCATATCAAAGAGAAATTTTATTTTAAAGGTGCCATGGAAAAACAATACACTTGCAGCAGTAGTTCCCCTATCTATAGAGAGCAGGTAAAACCTTGTGTATTGCCTTCCCAGCCACTGCCATTTGTGAGCTACAAAGGCAACTTCTCAAATTCACTCTCCATAACTGAAGCCTTCAGGTTATTGCCGATTTTCTGAATCAGTACGAAATGTAGTGATGATCTTTTGTCATCTCATTTCTGATATAAAATGGGAGCAGAACTAACAATCTCACCTTGGGGATGAAAGAAGAGCTGCTCTCGTATATCAGTAACCTGCCACCACAACTTGTCTGTGTTTGATTTGAACCACTAAACCAAGGCTGTAAGACTAGAAGCAATGTCTAGTCTTTTGGCTTAGTTTATCCAGTAAAAGTTCTTTGTTACTATTTTTACTTTTCAAAATGACTACACCCAGGAGCAGGTGTTTCTGGTCTCATTTCTTATTAGAAAAAAATGTTATACTCTGTTTTCCCATGACACTTCTTCCTCTGTGTATTATTAATTTGATATATTGAATTCAAGCAGTTATTCATTTATAGTTGGCCTATGAAAGTTAGGAAATGGAGAATTTGATGGCATGGAAATTAGGTTTTTCTTCTTCACAAAAATACTTCTAAACCTCAGAAATTAATCCCTCAGATTTTTTCATTAATATTGCATTTTGCAGCATAGGCAGCTAAAACTTCAGTAAGATTGTAATTTCAACCAGATTGATGCCTCCGAGCAATATAAATAGCATTACATTTCCACTTGCTTTCTACAGGCAAGTTTGCAAAGTATTCCCTGTGATCGCAACCAAAGTAAAGCCACCCAGGCTGATCCAGTTTTTTTTTAAGTCAGAATTTATGATAATACCAAAACCTCAGTCTTTATTTTAAAAAACGCATCCACTGTCTAGAAAGGAACATTTTGTCTCTGTGGAGATGCACTTTTGTTGAACTCATTCAAACTGAGAGTTTTCCTTGAAAAATAGCTTTTTGAGTTTAGCTTCTTTCTTTCCTGGCCATATAAGTGGCCAAATATTTTTTTCTTTTACTCAGTTTTTTCAACCTTGTTCTTCACCTGTTCAAATTAAATGCAATTGAAATATTAGTTACTGAAGTAATCAGTGCCTAGTTATGTGTGTGTAGCCATGGCATCCAAGGAAGTAAGAGGCAAGCAGGTTCTTTCTTGCCTATGTACCACATTTAGGAGATGCTATGGAGAACCCTCATGGGCCAAGCTCTTGAGAGATTGCTGTGAAGGAGTTTGTCTTGTGAGACACATACTGGTGCTGAAGTAAATGTGTGACAGAAAATGTTGTTTTCTGTGGAAACCTGTTGTGGAAACCTGCTAAACAGAAGACTCTACTTCCACCACATTCCTTCTCACTACAATGCCATGCAGACATCGCTCTGCTGGGAAGGGAAAGGCACAAAGCCTACACGAGCGCTGAATTGGGAGCTGACTGTCCCCGATAGCAACCTGGCAGTTGGGGACGTGGCTGTGTGTGGGCACAGGAGGAACCGCCAGCCCCGCAGATGGAGGTGGCTGCACCCGAAGCAGTGGTTGGCAGGGCTGGGTGCAGCCGCTGGATGCTGGGCATGGCTGCTGGACCTTGGCCCTTGAAGAGCCCGTGGGAAAGCAGCTGGGCCTGGGCCGGTGCCAGCGCGGAGGGACTGCAAGGAGACAGACCGTCCAAAAATCCTGCTTAGGCATTTTCAGGCTCCTGCTTTCTCTTGACGGTGGGCTGGCCTGGAAACACGCAGCGGCAGGGCACCCAGAGCCCCCTGCCCGCTGCTGGATGGCCCCCAGGACCTGGAGCAAGAGCGGCTATTGCACAAGTTCAAGAGACAGCCCTCGGGGCGTTAGAAACCTCCCTCTCACTTCAGCAGCCCCAGCAAACACTCCTTTTATTTTAGCTGCTTTCCAAGAAGATTCTGTGCCTCGGTGCCCATCCTTGGAGGAGCTCACACCGCATCTGGGCCCGGGTTTGCCGGCAGCGGTGGGTGCCCGGGGTGTCCCTGGGCTGCGGCTGACAGACGGTGCGCAGCTGGAGCGGAGCGCGGGCTCGGCACCGCGGGCACTGCCACGGGCTGGCGGCCGCGAGGCGGGAGATGGGGAAGCCCTGGCGCCTGCTGGAGTGGCTGGAGGCCCGGTGGCACCCATGGCTCCAAGCAGCTAAGCTGGATCAAGGCCTGCGTGCTCACTCCTTTCTCCAAAGGCGGGAGCCCTCGGAAGCTCCCAGATCTCTAAGAGCTCTCCAGGGCTCTTAGACCCCCACGCTGCTCCTTGTGTCCTGAGAGCTGGGGACCCCAACATTGCCCTCTCCCTCCAGGGAGACAATGCTTTCTTCTTGGAGCCGTGCCCTGAATTATCTACACATTCATTTGGCAAAACTACATTTTCCTAAAAAAAAAAACAAACCAAAACAAAAAGAAAAACCACTACTTGCAATTACACAACTTATGAAAAGTCTTTATTTTTTATTGTTGTTTGTTCTCTAGCCAAAAAATGGAATTACCTTTCCAATCCACTGTTGTCTTCCATTTTAGCACCTGGACTATTCAGTCATATCTTTCAATTTAATCTTTTGGTTAACTCTTATGTAAGAAGAAACTCTACCTTGATAAGGAGCATGTTTCTCTGTAGTTAACCATCTGCAACCACGTGTTAACTCTCTGATCACAAAAGTGAGGACGACTGATCAGACATGTCTCAGGACTCCAAAACAGGCTGAAAGCTCTTTGGTGCTTACTAATGTCAATTACAATTTTAAATGGATTTCATTGTAAATTGAGCTGTGGGCTTTTTTGGGGTGTTTTAAAAGCATCTCTTGCTATAATACTGTTCTCAAGCTAGAAAATGTAAACAGTGTCTTATTACAGCAGGGGTATGGACAATAGCATAGGCAGTAGCTTAAAAAGTTAAATATTTACTTTGTGATCATTTTGAGGAAGGGCTCAGGAATTTGCAGCAAACAACAGTGGATCATTCAAATGCATTTAAAACACATTAAAACTTTTATGGCAAATTTCAAGGAATATTGCTGGATTGGGACTTTATCTTGCTTTGTGCTGTTGGAGTGTTTAGATAATCTTGAAGGAAATTTTGCCTGGAACATTGATTAGATTATTTTGCTTTTTGCTAACTTAATTTTTACAAGACTGAATAAAAATATTGGGAAATTTCATAGAAGGGCAAATGCTTTTGGTCTTTTTCACACACAAAAACATCAACTGAAGTTCTTTAAAAAGCTTTACTAATGAAAAATAGGATGTTTGAAGTACAGAAAGAATAAGTGTCCCACGTGTAGATTGTAGCTGGCTTCTGCAAGGTGGACTCTTCTAACACAGAAAAAAGAGACTTTCTAGGCCTTTTTTCTTCAATTTCTCTAAGGAAACTGATGGTGAGTATGATGTTCAGGCACAAGTACTTTGTGCTCTTCAACAGGTTATCATTGTATGAAGTATGTTACAGAGGAAAACATACAAAGAAACATATGAGTTTCACCAACAGACAGGTCCTTTGTTAAAACGGGAGTACTGGGAGTGAGGAATCAGGAAAGATGGAATGAAAACTGGTGCACACTGGAAGCAAAGGCAAAGGACATGAATGGTGAAGATGAACAGTAGTAAAAATAGGCTATGTAACTGAAACAAATTCATTTGAGTTAGAAATGACATGGATTATGTCTATGGCCAAAAAAAAAATTCATGATCCTATGCATAATTTTAAAATCTGACTGTTGTTTTTAGCTTCCCTGGCAGGATCCAACTAAATGAGATATAGTGATAGAGATGGAAGGCAAGAACTGGTTTCCTTTCCCTTTTTGGCCAAACTGAAAAACTGAAAAATTATTCTGAGGAAAATAATTTTTTTCACTGTCTCCCTCAGGGGTTTGGATGCTGGTTATAATCTTTTGAACAAAAGGAAACAAAAGGTAGGATTCAGCTCCCACCTGGGACACCCAATTTGGGTGTCTCCCTTAAGTGTCCACATGTGCTTTAGGGGCCTTCTTCATTCCAATGCCTCCTACACAAGTGTCTGACACCATTTGGGAGGCACTGGGTCATCTCCACATGCCTGGTGGTTACCATGTGGGACCTACTGAAGTCCTGCTGGAGGCAGCTGGAGGCCAGGTAGACACCCAAGGCACCTATGGTGGCACTGGATATCTGTGTTTGGCAGCTGAAATGAGCCCCAAGTCAACCCTGTCAGTGCAGCCTGGTGGACCTAAAGCAGACACTTATTTACTGATCATCTTAGTACAAGCTCTACTAACTGTACGAGCTAGAAATATGCTGAACATGAAGGCATTTATACACCTAGAGCATAGATATACACCATTACACATTTAGATATCTCTATTTTATGTTAAAATCTCATTTCCAAATTAAAAATCTTGATTTTTTTTTCTTCTGAATCAAATTGGATACATTTCATTTTAATGTAAATTAACTGCTGATAGCAACTCAGATGTTCATTTTGGTGACAGTGGTAGATTTTCACCTCCACTAATAGAAATGCTTTCATTTTTTAATCCTTTATTTCAATAGTTTAATTTTAAGTCAAACATTTTGTTTCTCAGCCCTTTCATTCATATCCAAATGAGCTGGAGACATAGCTCTGAGGCATTGGCATACTATCTGAGATAGCTTATTTCCAAAACAGCCTTGTTGATGAGTAGCTTGCACATGTATGAAGAAGTTATACATGTACTTGGAAAGAATATTAGAACTGCTGTAAAAACAGACAGTTTGGAGAATTGGGTGGATACAGTAACTTTTTTCCTCAAGAAAGCTGATTTTTTGGAAAGAGAAAAACTGTGCAATTTTGTGCATGTGTATGTAGAGTGCTCAGTGTGGAGGAGAAAGAAATCTACTAGTAAAGTAGAATTATTTCTTCTGTAATCAATTTTTCTTTGGTAATAATACATGTTGCTCAGGTAGCTGACAAGTTTATCTAAAAGAAGAATGCTTACTTACTTTCAGTTTTATTTTACGTGCATGCACACAAACAAATCTGTCTAGCTTTATTGTAACATAATGGGAGCACCAGTAACTCCTGTAGTTGCTTAGACATTTCCATTCCAGGCTCCTGTTTTCATAAGGGCAACAATTCATACTTCTCAAAAGCATTCATCTTTCTATTTTCAAGTGCCTTGAATTTGGGCTTTCCAACAAAAAAAAAAAGAAATGCTATTGCAAGTATTTCTTGTTTGTTGGCTGAGTTTTACAGGAAGAATGAGAAAATATCTTTCCCATGGAAAGTTCACTCAAAGTTTTTTTGAGAAAATCTGGCACCAAAAAATCAAAAAGCATGGAGTGAGCCAGACGTAAGCCCCACTGAATGGGAATATCTTATAACACTTCAGTGAAAATTGGGTTTGATTTCCTTAGTTATAAACCTCTGAAAATCTGCCTCTTGGCAGGTCCACGAGGCATGGGCACTGTGGTGCAGCATTGCTGGACAGAGAGGTGTCGAGCCCGAGTGCGTAGTGAGCTGGTGAGGTGGCAGAGGAGGTAACTGTCCCTCAGAACATGGGTCACCAGGTCATTGGTGACGCTGTCCCTGCTGCAGGGGCATTTAGTATCAGGTATTTTTAGACTGAGTAGTTGAACTCTGGAACTAACAAAGGCCCTGTTAACATGGGCCAAAGGCCAAATCCCTCACCAGAAAAAGGAAATGATGCCTGCCAGTGCCAGGCTAGCACTCTCACTCTGACTAAGGTTTCCTCTCTTCTTTTTTCCTCCCTCCATTAATAAGCATCCTCCTATCTTCCTGTGGCAGATCCTTTGTCCCACCTTTCCCCCCTTTTTGGTGTGGGGTTAAACATAATGGCTTTAGAATGTACTCAAAGTACAGCATCTGAGCAACTAGCTGACCTGCAGATCTAGAAAATATCCTTTATAGGCATTGTAGCTAACATAATTGTGGAATTAAAGCTAATGTGCAACTGAAACAATAGTAAGTTTGCAACAATAATATGTGGTTTTGTAGCCTGTTCTGGACTGACTCTACACAATATGTGTTTGCTTAGTACCCTGTACTGTGGCGGTATGTTGACTATAATTCTGGCAACTTCCTTCATAAAAGTGTCCTATTCATTTCAATGACCTCTGTGGAAAAGAACTGAGATTGCAAGCTCTATCTTGGATTAAATTGGCCACTGGGTTAAAGAGTGGCCTTTGTTTCTTCAGATCCACTCTATGTCTTTTATCTTTGTGCCCTCAGAATGAATATCTAGGGCAAATCCTACCAATTACACCTACTGCTACTTTGGTGAAGCTGAAAGGGAAGCATTTTGAACTGTGAATAATCCATCATTTAAAGGGGAATGCAAATGACATGCTGAAATGACACCTGGAAGAAGGATATTGTTGCAGGAGTGCTATTAGAGCAGATCATCTAGAGTCAAGAGCAGACTGAAGCATCAGAAGAAAAGGACCCAAATGGGCGGTCCCACCAAATAGTTGGATACAGCTACCAGGAGTCCAGAGGGTACTGTGAGTGGAGAATATATGACAATGGAAGGGAACAGGATAGGACCTTGAAGTAAAAAGCAACACGATGCTCTACTTTGCACTACAACTGGCACTTCAGCTCTTTGCCAGGAAGGTGTTATGTTAGATTCACTTTCACCTTCTTACTGAAACATTGTAGTTTTCCATGCTTTAAAGTGTTGTTAAAAAAAAAAAAAAAAACCTGAAGGGTTGTCTGTATTCTCTGACTCATCTTCTGCATATTCAGAAAAAACAATCAGGAAGAGATAGAAGAGGTAAAGAGAAGACATTAGGGGGTCCAAAAGGAAGAGGAAATGTCACTTCTCAAGACCTTTTGATGATGCAGATACATTTGTATCTCACTTTTTTCTCTACTGGGTATATTTTTTTTTTTTTTCTGGAAGAATCACAGTCTTTTGAGAACATGTCAACTAAAGACTTCAGTCTTGCTATGTGGCCATATTTAAGATGACAATATTATGATAAAGGAGCTGTTTTCAAAGCATCTTTAAAATTTGCTTGGTATAAATGTAGATTGCTAGGACCATAGGATGGGACTATAACCATGCTTAAAAACAGGTCAGCAGAAAGGATACTTGGGGGAGGTGATTTTCCAGGGATATAAGTTAGCTCTATTCAAAACAGGCTGTGGAAAAGCCTCATTTTGGAAGTGTGATTCAGATATGCTTGCAGACATGCTTTCACTTCTTAAAAGCAGTGAGATAATGAGGCTTAAAGTGGATTTATTATTGCCCAATAGCCAGCATTTCACCATCTGAAATAAAATTACTCAGAGCTCCTGTAGTGCACACTCTAAACTGCATGCACCTCCCAGGTGAAAGGCAAGTGGTTGAAATGATTTGAAAATAGAGCGTGATTGCATCAGCCAGGTGAGAGGCTGCTGGAGATGAGCCTCAGCCCTGAGTCAGCAGAGCATGGCGTGGTACCGCTGTGCTGGAAATGGTGCAGAGCCTCCCTGCCTCAGCAGGAGCCTTGGGAAGCGTTTTGGCTGAGAAAGCTCTCCTGACACCTACTCCCTCTGCAGTCCTTTCCACATTTCCACAAAAGATTCAGCTGTCTCCCTTTGGGGGAGCCTTCTCTAGGGTGCCCAGAATGATAGGCATGTGACTTTGTCTGGCGTTTACAGGGATCATGCAAAATGGATATGGGAAGACAGTGGAAAAAATGGATGTGTGTATGTCCTTGTTCCAAACATATGCATTAAGGCACCTAATGTGACAAATTGATATTCTGGAAAGTCTAAAGACTGTAGAAAGTAAAGTGTTGGAAACTGTACAAATGCTACTTTCATCAGCATGGCCTGTTGCATGACCCAAATTTTGTATTTTGCAAAACAACTTTTTCTGATTTGCTTAGCACATCTGCTTGGTGGATTATAGGATAAGTAAGCAAGGGAGAAGCAGCCATAATTTTTACTCATGAGACCACAAGGGATCAAAACTAACTACTCTTACAGTAGTGTGAACAAGACTGTAATCTTCAGCTCCTTGCTCTTTACTGCCCTGAATGGGAGTATCCACGTTGGTGTGGTTTATCTTCTCACGGCACTGCATCAGAGAGCAACAGTCTCCATCCAGCAAGTCTGGTACCATATTTGCTGATGGAAAGAAGACAGCTGCTCATGCTTGTTGTTCCAAGGGCAATGTAATCTATGAAGGAAGAATGTGCATCTGGGGATCTCAGCATTTCAAAAGGCTCCAAAGTCAAGAATTCTGAATGCTACCCTCTTAGAAATTACATAATACCTCCTCAGAGCACTTTTTTTTAAATTCTCTCTTGCCATGCAGGACAAGGACAAGCCCTTTTAATATGACGTACATATAGTAATGTGTGTGAAAATCCAAGCCTTTTAGAAAATTAATTTCTTCAGAAACCTGAGCAGCTGTTCAGGCTAGTAATGAGTTACTGAGCACTTCTTTCTTTTGTTCAGCCTTTGACTGATTTTGCTAGATGTGCTGCAACAGCCCAGGCTTCTGACCATGTGAGATAGCAAAATGGATGATGACAGTGCTGGACTGTGAATGGAGGAGTCCGGCCACAATGTCACCAACCTACAGAAAGCAGTCTTCAATAGTGGCATGAAAGATGCTTTGTGAACCAATAGAAAAGCTGAGAAGGGACCAGATGGGTACAAAAGCTGACTCTAGCTATATATCCCAGTGCTGCCTACATGGGGAGATGTCATCACACTGCACATTACAGTCTCAAATGATTCCTTAAAACCACAAAGCCTGCAACTGTTCATTTTCTGCATATTTCTCCCACATCAGTGAAAAATATACATTGATGTGAACAAATACCATTTAAACTAGAAATGTTAATATTTTTTTTTTAACTGCTTGAATGGTTAGAACATGCTTTAAGTAGTTACGTCCACCCTATTTTTATGTGCTTAGAGTCCTTTGTCTCCTCCCAGCATTCAGAGGCCTGCAAATTTTTTGGTATTGGTTTGCATATATTAGTGGTATAATTTTACCATTTCTGGACTAAGTGCTGAAATTGTGTCTTATTACTTCTACTGGATACGTTGTCTTTTAATTAAAGACAAATGTAACACAAACCACAATAATAAAATAGATGACACACTAAGTCTCTGGCACCTAATCTTCATATAGCAGGCTGCACAAGGACATGGTCATTCACCTCATCTCCTCTTGGCATTGCAATGTCCCGAAGACTTTAATTCATGCAAACATAACTCTTAAAATGTGTGAATATTTCTTCTATTTCTGCTGACTTTTTGACCATCTCTGAGAAGACCCTAGGAAAAGACCCAGGAGAATTCTGCTATTTTCTGAGCAATAAATTCAACCTATTCCTAGATGTCACCCTATGATATGAGGGACCATGGGTCCTGGTGGTGGAAGGCTGGTGGCCAAGGCTGGTTGATTCTGCCAGATCAGTTTGTTTAGCAATACAGAGCAGTCCCCTCCTATCACTGTGGGAACTTTGGGAAAGAGAGCAGGAAGAGCTGGTCTGGATTAACCAGTTTGTCAAGCTGGATCTAGTTGACTGTTTTGAGGTTTGACACCTCTGTACTAAGTAAATTAGTATTATACACATTTTAGGCCATATTTAGGGGCTAAATGATCTTAAGAACACTATAGATGGAGATGTTTCATGATATGTTGGCTCTTAATTGATGTATATTTTTGAGTGTATGGAAAATTATCAGTACCAAAAAATTTAGCCTAATCCTTTTCCTGCTTTTATAATCCTTGTCACAGTCAATCACACTAAAACTGTCCCCATTTTTTACAACTCTGACTGAAAGAAAAGATTTAAGCCACACTACATAGCTGGAAGTCTCAATATCTTTATTCATGTTATCTATATAATTCTGTAATAATACCTTGCTGTTTTGTGTAGTTCTTTTGGTCTTCAGTGTCATATTGGATTTTCATCACTGACACTCTTTTACAGGTAGGGAAGTGGCATAGGGAATATTAGTTAAAGGGACATTCCCAGAAAGCTGGTTGCAGTGTTATGAATAGAAGGTAAGTCTTTATAGAGTTTTTAATTCACTAGTACCAACACTTCAATTAAAGTGGAATTTATAAGATTGATGTTGAAGTTACAGGAGGAGTGATATGTGTTATGCAAGTTAGATCAGAAATTAGCTGCTTTTTGGCTTGAGAAATTTTGGAATTTAAGAAAGCTGCTAGCATAAACCCTGGTAAAAAGTACTCTTTGGGCAGAACTTGACAAGGGTTCTTGTTGCCTGTTGTAACAAAATTGATCAAGAAGTTGTGACTATGTGTCTAAGTTCCTTTATCTAGATATGATTTGCAGGTGTAGGCTTGCAAGTTGGAGAACCTTATGCAAAACTAGACACTTTCATCCCTGGCCTCAGAGTATAAAGTCAAAGAAGAAAGTCTTGTCCTGGTAACATTTGGTGAACCATTTTGATTTGCAGATTGTTGATTGTCAGGGATTTTGACTTATTATTTAGCTTTTTGAAACCTTAACAGTAGCTCCCCAGGGATAGTTTATTGGACAGAACTGGAGCATGGCATCATACAGATGCCACCTTCTTCTATTTGGGATAATTTTAGGGAGGATTAAGTTTCTTTTCTTGTCTACAATGTGTTCAAAAGAGTGTCACTTGAATATGTCTTTTCCTGCAGATTATTTAACATTATTATTATTATTAACATATTGACATTATATTATTATTATTATTATTATTATTATTATTATTATTATTATTATTATTATTATTAACATATTAACCTGTGAATATTAAAGAAAACACTACTACATTCTTTGCAAAAGCTGCATGAAAAACAAAGCACCTATTTTCTGAATAGTTAACTGAACAGTTATCTTAATTCTTCACCCTACAGGAGTGTCAAATCCACTAGTACTCTTGGTTGTCTGGAGTATAGCGAATCCTTAGTAAAACACTCTAAATGCATCAGGGAAGTGCATACCTACTTAGAGAAGAATGCACAAAACCAATGTGAAATGGTTCTTCAAATGCTTTTTAAGAACAGATCAGCATAATATGAAGATGCCATGCTAGAAAACTATTATTTTGACCATGTTACAGGGTTGTGTTAGTCAAAATATGCATTTCTGTGCTGATCCTGTTAACAAGCGTGAAGAGACAAAAAGCACTATATCATTTCCAGTGAGGCAGCTGATGCAAAAGAGCAGCTCTTGAGTTTTACTGGTCTGTGAAGGATGGAGTCTAACAGTTGTCCCTGATGTGATGCCTGATACCTAAAATCTCTTCCAAAGTCTTCAGTTTGTGGATCAAGAGGAAGTAAGACATAAACAAAGCAAAATTTAAAAAACGGAGCATAATACTAGTGAGTTAAAGGGGAGATGGAAAGAGTCAGTGGGTGAACTTGGGAATGATTTCTCTGTAAATGTTTATAAAATCCTAGTTTAATTCTGAAAGTTTAGGCTGAGAAATACTGAGAACAGAACTTTGTTTGGGTGAATTGATGTTTCCAGAGGTTTTGGTAATGGGTTTTACAGGTTTCATTTAATTGCTCTCTGTCTGGGAAAGCAGCCATGAATTTGTGACTGATTGGAAATCCAGATGCAGAGTTGAGCCTTTTTTTTTGCAGCTGGGCTCCAGTGAACATAGTGAATAGTTAAGGGAAAGTACAAAGTGTCCCTAAGGGAACATTTGAAGAGGGAGGAGTGTAGACTGTCTCCATTTTGGCAAGAAAGAATGTCACTAAGAATTAAAAAAATCATACTTGCAGTGAAATGTAGATTTGTTTCTGAAGAAGGTTTGCCATGTTCTTTTTTATGAAGACAAAAAGTTGTGTTTGTCTCAGGAATGGGAATTAATGTGGGAACATTTACTATAATGTTATTAGTTGCCTTGCTGGCTTTCAAAGCCCTATAGCACATCCCAATGGAGATGTCCTTCTTGACATCCTGCGGGAAAGACTATTCTTACAACCTCCTCTGGTGAATAGAGCAGCGTGGTACCAAAGCAAAGAAAGCACAAAGAGGGGCAGCCTGCTTCCTCTGCCTGTTAACAGGCCAGGCCTGCCTTCTCAATATACGTATGATCTTAATATATGTGAACAAAGGACTGTTAAGTAACAGAACGGAGCCCAGAAAAGGAAGATTTTTATGGCAAAAAGAACAATGCCTCAATGTATGATCCAACTCTGTGCTAAAGAACCTAGTGGCTTTTTTTTAATATAAAAATGTGTACATAGGTTAAAATAAATTTAGATTGATGTAGTTTTTGCTTTTCTCCTAAAGGTTCTTCTTCAGTGACCGATTTCTTTGACCTTCACAGCAAACTGTGCCACATCATGTGCCGAGCCTTTAAATGAATTGGCAGAGACACACCCTATGAGCTTCAAGTCTGTTCAGATGCATTAGTTTAAAGATTATAATACAATCATAGAATGGTTTGGGTTGGAAGGGACCTTGAAAATCATCTAACTCCAAGCCCACTGCCATGGGCAGGGACACCTTCCACTAGACCAGGTTGCTCAAAGCCCCATCCAACCTGGCCTTGAACACTTCCAGGAAGGGGGCACCCACAGCTTCTCTGGGCACCCTGTGGCAGTGCCTCTACACTCACAGTGAAGAACTTCCTTACATCTAATATAAATCTACCCTCTTTCAGTTTAAAGTCATTACCCCTTGTCCTGTCACTACATGCCCTTGTAAAAAGTCCTTCCCCACCTTCCTTGTAGGCTCCCTTTAAGTACTGGAAGGCTGCTATAAAGTCTTCCTGGAGTCTTCTCTTCTCCAGGCTGAACAACACCAACTCTCAGCCTGCCTTTATAGGAGAGGTGCTCCAGCCCTCGGATCATCCTCATGGCCTCCTCTAGACGCGCTCCAACAGGTCTATGCTCTTCTTATGTTGGGGGCCCCAGAGATGGACACAGTAATCCAGGTGGGATCTGATGAGAGCTGAGTAGAGGGGGAGAATCACCTTCCTTGACCTGCTGGTCATGTTTCTTTTGATGCAGCCCAGGATATGATTGGCTCTCTAGGTTATGAGCACACATTGTCTACTCATGTCAGATTTTTCATCCACCAGTAAACCCAAGTCCTTCTCTGCAGAGCTGCTCTCAATCCACTCATTTCCCAGACTGTATCTGTGCTTGGGTTTGCCCCAACCCATGTGCAGGACCTTGCACTTGGCCTTGTTGAACTTCATGAGATTTGTATGGGCCCACCTCTCAAGCCTGTCAGGGTCCTTCTGGATGGCATCCCTTCCCTCCAGTGTGTCAACCACACCACACAGCTTGATGTCGTCAGCAAACTTGCTGAGGGTGCATTCAATCCAACTGTCCATGTCGCCAACAAAGATGTTAAACAGTGCTGGTCCCAATTCCCTGGGGAACCCAACCCCTGAGAAATGCCAGACACCACTGGTCTCTGCTTGGACATCAAGCCAATGGCAGCTCTTGGGGTGTGACTATCCAGCAAGTTCCTGATGCACCGAATGGCCCATCCATGAAATCCATGTCTCTCCAAATTAGAGACAAGGATGTCATGTGGGACAGTGTCAAATGCTTTGCACAGTTCCATGCAGATGATTTCAGTTGCTCTTCCCTTCTCCATCAGTGCTGTAACCCTGTTGTAGAAGGCCATCAGATTTGTCAGGTATGATTTGCCCCTAGTGAAGCCATGTTGGTTGTCACTCATCACCTCCTTATTTGCCATGTGCCTTAGCATAGTTTCCAGGAGGATCCATTCCACAACCTTGCTGGGCACAGAGGTGAGACTGACTGACCTAAAAGTTCCCCAGGTCTTCCTTTTTTCCCATTTGGGGAAATGACAGTTATGCTTCCCCTTCTTCAGTCAGTGGGAGCTTTACCGCACTGCTACACTTTCTCAGACAAAATGGATAGTGGCTTAGCCACTTCATCTGACAGTTCCGTTAGGATCCATGGATGCATTTCATCAAGTCCCATGGATTTGTGCACCTTCAGGTTCCTTAGAACCTGAGCTTCTTCTACATTGTGCAGTTCTTCATTATCCCAGTCCCAGCAGTCTCTTATGGGTTGCTGTAATCTTGTACAAGAAACAAAAATATGTCTCTGAAATGTGAGAACCTTTGTTAACTTCTACAGAATATGACAAGCTATGTAACTTTGCAAGACCTTCAGTGTTTTGCAATATTTTCTAGTATCCCCATTTTGTACCTGTTGTGCTGAAATATTTCAAATGCCCCTTGTGTTTCTGCTGCAAAGAGATACCTTATGTAAGGTGGGTAAGGGATAACTGCTCCTGGAGAGGGAAGCAAAAACCTTGTCCTCACTCATGACAGAAGCTGAAGCAATTCCTACTCACCATTCCTCTGCATTCTCTGCCCTTTCTGCTCCTTCAGCTTTTCTCTCTTTGCCTTGCAATAAGGTACACCCTGGGTCATGGTGATGAGGGGGATGGAGGAGGTGACTGTAGAGCTTGGGAAAGCCTGAGAAAGCAGGAGAGACTCTTCTTCTTGTCCCAAATTCTATTCTACTTATATAAACTTCTGAAATAGTGCTGCACTTTCCCATTTGCTCATGTCTTTCTTCAACTTCCCCTTTATTGACCCCTCCATCTGCCCACATTGTCTAAAACTTTTTCTGCTGTGACCACAAAACCTAATTTGGCACTCCAGGTGCACTGAGAGCAATGCAGAGGCTTGATTCTGGCTATGTGACTGAGGACCCTCAAGCAGGCTGGGTCCATCTAAGGAACCAGAAGATAACCATCCTCCTGAGCACTTCTGTTGCTTCATGGAGTATGTGGAGCTGCTACAGGTATGTACTGTCTGTAGTGGTACCCATGTGTGATAATTTGAAGCCATTGGGCCACTAGTTGTAAAACAAAAAATTAAGTTCAGTGGAGATACAGTTATGAACCTTATGATCTCCTTATCAAGTTATGATGCAAGTAAATAGCCTCAGTTTCTGTTAGAAACATTAAAGAAGATCATTCGTCTATATTTTCACTCTCATAGGAAGCGTGTAATCAGAGGAACTATTGCCTCCTTTGGGTCCCCTCCTTTGCAGTCCCTGTAGATTGCAGACATCAATGTCCAAATAGTTACCAGGCAAAACTTTCTCTCCTGTAAGGCAACAAGCAAGGTACAACTCAGAAGTTAATGGTGCTTCTGTAAATAGTTACAGCTCTGTTATGTTCTTCTTACTCTCGCCTTGCCCCATTAGCTAACAAATCCTCAGAGAATTGCACCAAAGACAAATTTCTTCACCAACTACCTCAGCATGAGTCAAAGGGTGGATGGATGCATCTCCCAAAGGCTGACACTAAAGAGGAGGCCCCTACTAAAACACAATAATAATTATGACAATTATATGTCAGGGCTACTTTGCAAAATGCTGTTAATAGCAAGGTTTTATTGAAGGAAAAAATATGAAGAGTCAGAAGTAGTTGCTGTATTTTGTTAATAAAAAGGAGTCTTTGTTCCCAAGTTGAGCATTGTTATATTTGGTAAGAAATCTTAGAATAATAGATTCCCATAGTAATAAAGTTTACTTTACAATAAAGTTTTGTTACTGCAACAGCAGAGAAAATGGTCTATGAATTGAGACCCACTACCAATAAGATCTGTCATAGGCATTAACCTTTGTATCTGATTTTAGTCATCTGTGACCTGATTATGAAAATGCTAGACTTTTGCAATGCACTTGGAAATAGTAGGCTGGGCATGAGAATGTTGCTATGAGTTGATGATTATATTTTATCCTATCTCTTGTGACCCTTGGCCTATTTAAAGCAAATATCAGATGACCTTTTCTGTTTCGTTTCATCAGCAAAGTAGACTGGATATTTTAACAAGCCTTTAATAAGCAGCTTCATGCCCCAGTTACGATTCAGGAGGGTGGATCAAAATGATATTCAAGGTGGAAATATATTTCATCTAACTGTGGGCGCAAAAATTGCTTCAGCGTGAGTTCAGCACAGTCATGGAGGCTCCCTCTATGGGCAATGGACAAGAATCCCACCGACCCTAAGCAACAGTTTGCAAAAGAGATCAGTTGACCCCTAGCAATTTCTGGTTTTCTCTATTTATTATAGAGAGAGCACAAATAACTAGATTATACCTAGACAACTTCCACCAAGACTAACAAGGTTCAGGCAAATTAATTTTTCTGGGTGGAGAATAAAGGTAAACTGAGATCTAACAGTATGCTCTCTCTCTATGGAATCCTGAGCAGTGTTACTTAAACAGCCTGTCAAGATGCCTCACTGATAAAAAGTCATCTAAAACTTAGCCAAATCCAAGTGGAACTGAGGAGAAGCCAAGAACTTGAAGCAGACATAGCTCAGTCTTGGACAACTCTTTGACAGAAGGCACATACCCCAAAGGAAGGTAACTAGATCATGCTGCTCTTCTGTAACCTTGTTTTGATGACACTTTAATGAAACTGGTACATGGGTATGAGGTCTAGCATTTTTTTCCATGTATGTTTTTTGGTACGTTTTTTTTTGTGTGTAAATGTACAGCACTCTTTACCTGTCTGATAAAGGAATGACTTGGCTTTCATTTTTATTTTTTCTTGAAAGAGATAACAAGTTTCATGCATTCACAGTGGTCTTCAGGAACAAAGAGGTGATCAGTTCCTGCTGCATTTCTCCAGCATGCCCATCCAGTCCTGGTCCCCATGCCAGGACACTTGATGAGCTTCTTACAGCTGTCTTGCTGCAAGTCAGGAGCTTTTAATCCTTGGTGCTCACACTAAAGAACATTTGGTCTCTTCACATTTCATGCCACCACACCCACTAGAATTTCACAGAAGTCTTCTCAAGGGGGTTGTCAATACAACACAGTACTCCTACAGCACTGAAATGGCCTAACGGAGAATAGGGGGAAATTGTTAAGATTACATCATGGCTCCAAGCTATCCGAATCTCGCAAATCTGGAAAGCAAATGTTGAACTCAGGAAAACCTTCCTGTCGCCCATTGTTAAGTGAAGGCCTGGGAGAAAAATGAACAAATACAATGCATGTTTTTCTAAATATTGTTGATCTGCTCAGAATAAATGTTCTAAAAATGCTCTCATGGAAGAATAGTGAGCACGATAGATGCATTCTTGTTGGGGCACATTCATTAGCATGAAAAACTATCCATTTCCTAATGATTTCCTCTCTTACCACTACATATGAAATCTTTCCAAGCATGTTTGCCTTGTTTCCATCTGATCTGTTCATTGAGGAGAAGCGATTTAAATTTCATGTTTGCAGGGCATGTGAGAAGGCTTACATCAATGAATCACTCAGAAAGAAATATCCCAGTTTGCTTTCAGGAGTGTCAGATGAATGGGAGATTTTTGGGGCCTTTGGCAACACCTTGCTGAAGGCATTACTGGTTTTGGACACAAACAAGGGAGATGAAACTTTGTTCAGAGGGAAATGATATAATATACCATGGTGACCAGAATGTATTATGCTTTGTCTTCATAATAAATTAAAATACGGAACTCTTAATTTCCTAAGTAATGACAGAAATGTTGATTTTTAGATTCGTTCTTAATCTTGCACAATACATCAAAAGAGATTGTTTGTCTTCTATATTTAACATCCAGATTTTTTTTTTTCTTGCACAGAAGTTCATAGAAGATTTCAATAGAAATTAAGGACCCTGAGATTTTCCTCAGCTAGGGATTTTTTCAGATCCTTTTCCAAGTTCCCTCAACTAGAAGAATCTGGCTGCATGCTTCATGGCATATCGGGCTGTATCTTCTGCAACTTTCCTGCTGACCATTGCTTTTACTTTTCAGTGGTAACGCCTGTGAATCAGTGCTTCAGGCATGTCACACTCAGCTCTCCCATCATTACCAAGATAAAAAAGTCCCATAGGCAACTGTCCATAGAGCTCACCTCAGCTACTCACTGGTTCTTCCACTCTCTGCCTCGTTGTCCTGGTTTGCTCCTTACCCTCTATCCATGAATTTTCTCCTTCCTTCATGGCCTTTTGGAGAATGTGACCATTTGATCTACTGTGGGCCTAGAAGATCTGAAGTGAACAGCTAAAATGAACTCCACCAGGGTCCTCTCTGTCCCTCTAGACTACTTCCTACATTTTTCCATCTCTGGGACATTTTTATTTAGTCTGAAATTTTCTTCCTTCCTCTTGTCATTCATAGCATCTCGCAGAGGAGATGTGCTTTGTCTGGGACCCATGACTACTCTTTGTCAAGGCTCATTATAGGACTTTTCTGTATCTCTGTTCCTTGCCTATGTCTTTTTTGCTTTTCCTTAGTTTCCTTCATAAAAGAGGATCCTAAAGTGTACTCTCCATCCCCTAGGCTTGATCTTGGTCTCCTCTTTGTTTCTATCCAGGCTGTTCTCTTAAAACCCTGATATACTTTTCCCACCCTAGCCAATCATTTTCTCTAGTGAACAGGAATTCAATATAGTTCAACATTCAATCTGCAGAAGTTATCTTGCAATAATATTTTACCTTCCTCCGGGAACTACTCAGTATCCATGAAATGCAACTGTTGTGTTGCACTGATAAGCTGCTGATCTGTTGATAGGGCAAGTTGTTTCCAATGAACAGCTCAAAAAATTTTATTAAAAAAGAGTTTGAAAGGCAGTACTGTGAAAAGAAAATTTTCTCTTTAAGGACTGCATCTGCTTTCAGATAAAATTGTTTCATCCTCCTTTTATTTTTCATTAGTTTTTCCAAGGTCTAGCATCCATCAAGTGTAACAGCTGATTCCAAAAATTAATTTATCTTGTTCCACATTTCAGCATGAGTTTATAGTTCTGAAATATTTCTACCAAATAATTGCTTATGATAAATATTTTCTCTTCCAGCTATAAAATTGCGTGATACTGATTATTCTTACTGAGATAGAGATTTAGAGGTGTGGACCCCTTCTCCTTAGGGATTTTTAAGAACAGATTTTTAAGAAGGTGTCACAGGAAGGGATGGACTAAGTGCTTGTTACTATTCCTACTTGTCTTCAACAACACTGTGTAAGTTGAGAGTGAAAGTGATTTCTGTGACTCTCAAAGAACTCGGAGTAGGCTGTTACCAGAATAACTGGTGACACCACTGTCCCTCTGAGTTGAGATTACCTAGTGCATAAAATGTGCATCATCAGGCGTTTGCTCTTTTCTTTCCTTTAGACTGGTGAGTGCTATGAAGCCACTCCAAAAAACTCCAGGGGATGTAAGTGTCTGTGGTGGAAGTCCTTCTGTGTAAATTAAGTCTTATCCTCATTCCATCATTCCTGCTTTGATATGCTTTTGTCCTTACCTGCAGGTATGAGGCACCACTGCTGTTAAACTCAAATATACTAATCTTGCTGTGCATCGGTGTTACTCAGAGCTTCCTTCTGCCTGAGAAACCTTCCCAGCCACCTTCAGACTGCTTGCTGTAACTTTGAGGTTACAATAAGTCAGAGGAGCCTGCTGGTAGGGAAATCTCACTCTTTCTTCCCTTTCCCTTTACATCAGGTGTTAGATTTGCACCTTCTGCAAATCAGCACAAGGCCGCTGATGCCAAAGAAACGGTCTGTTCAAATCCAGGTAAGTTCTTGTTCCTGAGGGCAACTGGTCAGAAAAAGACATCTGAATGATTCTCAGAGTCTGTGATTTAATTATCTTCTTGTGTATTTCCTCAATTCCACCTTCCTATAAATACAGAAAAAGAGCTTATGAAAAATTAAAAGAATACGTGATCATTTTCTCTTTCCCAGCTTTCTACCTTTCCAGGCAGCTTATATGTTGTCTAAAATTTACAGTCAAACCAGGCAGCTTTAGCTAACATAATAAATAGGGAATGGTTCCTGTGCCTACTGGTCCCTGTCCAAAGCTTTCAGTTATTTCACAAAAACAGGACCACTGAACAGCAAAAGTGTTTCCACAGCTATCATGCTGTATGGCTATAAGGAAGTAGGATTTGCAGGAAAAGCTTTATTAATTCTTTATTAAACTAGCTGACACAGGTGGAGAAATCAGGTAATATTTCAGGCTCAGATTCCCTTCTGTTCAGCCAAAATCAGTGTGTTCCACCTATGCAGATATAAATGATTTTTGGTTGCTTGTTTCAGCCCTCTTACTGATGTACAAGGCTGTATAAGCCTGACATCTGGGAGGAAACAAAAAATCACTGTTGTTGATTACTCAAGCTGTCAGCTTCTCTGATCACTCATCTTCTGGGAAGGACTATGAGTCTGCATAAAAAAGCCACTACCTTTCAGCTTGGTCCTCATTCAGGGATCTCAGGTTCTTCCAGGAAAGTTGTTTGAGAGAAATGCATTTCCAAGGCTGAGTACTGAGATGTAGGTGGCACCGTGAAGTCTCCCAGGACTGTTTTTTGAAGGAATCCACATGCTTGCCACCGACAGCCCTTTACTTATTAACTGACACTATTTGCTGGAAAGTTGCATTTATTTTCTCAGTACTGTAATGTCCTAGTGATATTAGGCAAGAATAGCCTGTACAAGTCTATTACCACATACTCAGCAAGTATTGCCAGACAATAAAAAAGAATAACACTTCAAGTACTGGGAGAAAGGTTGTCCTAGTTCTTTGGAAATATTTTTTGTTTCTTCTTTGACCTAGCAGAGACCTAAAACTGCCCAGTGGTTTCTTCAAGGTTTTGCAACCATGAAGCAGAGCCTGGCAGAATCTCAAGTGCGGAATGAGTGAGGGCAGCATTCTGAAATCACTTGATAAAAGTGTTTGGAAACAAGATAACAAAAGAAATGAGCCAGCACTAGCTATATTCACTCCTGGTAAATAAAGGGTCAAGGCTGTGGCCCTCAGTGGGAAGATGATCTTGGAGCACTGCTCTGTGAGACAGAGGCGAGGTTACGATGGGGCAGATCGAGGCACATCTGGAGTTTCAAGCAAAGAAGGAAAAGAACAACAAAGGGCAGAGTGCTATTGTGATATTGCTGGCTCCTCCTGCTTGCAGCATGTGATGCAGAATGGCACGAGGAAAGAGCTGCAGCTCTGATGCCAGACGTCTTCTGCTGCATGTGGAGCTGGCAAGTGATCTCACTGTCGTCCTTGCACAAAATTGCAGGTCTCCTTTGCTTTTGCCAAATAAAGACGTCCCTGACATCAATCTGCAGTAGGCCCAGTCCTGTCAAGTTAACAGACTGTCTGGTACTGATAGACAGAAATCTCTTAAAGTGAGGGATTTTTTTAAAAACATTGGGAGGGGGATATCCTGTAGTCCATTCTTTTTCTCTACAGAACCTCTGGACCCCTCCTTCCACTTCCACACTCTGAACTCAAGTTTGTAAACCTTTTGAACTATTTTAAAAAATGTACAGCTTGTCCTCTAAGACATAGGAAATTACATTTGTTGGTCTATTGTATAAGAATTTCCATATTTAGAGAAAAATCAACAGATGCAATCTCTGATTTCCTTTTCCCTATACTCCTCAAATTTGCCTCTTCTTGCATTGCTTGGTTTTGCTGCTACCATTTTGTAGCAGAAACAGATGTCATCAATTAGAAGATGGATTTAAAACCAATCTGTGTTCAAAGACTCTGCCCACTCATCCAGCTACCATGTGTTCACCCTGGGCTGGGTTCTCTGCCCCAGCTCACATCTGATGTTTTTGATGCTTTGTAGTGCTTTTAATGGTACTTCAGAGATAAGCGCCTACTCAGCCTGTGCAAAAATATGTCACATATAAGGAAACCTTGTCTCCCTGTTCTACAAATTTCTAGGACTCTGAAAAAAAGAGGTAGGTGATATTAGATCAGACAAATTATGTAGCTAAACTCTAAAAAGGATTTCTAAGTATACATTTTGGGTTTCTTGCAGTTAACTATTTGGTATAATCATAGTATAAGTCTTCTCGGTGAAAGTAAACAATACTGATTAAGGAAGGAACTTACTAGCAGGAGCTCAATAACTTTGTGGTAGCAAAACCCATTTGTAGAAGGGCTGGAGAGGAACACTATGAAGCAGAACAAAACCAGAAAGATATGTTTAAAAATTAATGAAGGAAAAATTAAACTTTCTGATTTAAAAGGAAATCCCTCAAGATCTTTAAAAGTATGATTCTGGCTAATTTTACAGCCAAGCAAATAACTGGTAAAAGCAATAAATAAGTTGTTTGTTTGTGGTTTGGATTGGTTTTGTTTTGGTTTGTTTTTAAAAAAACAAAAACTCTCTATTGAAATTAAGACAACAGCTACAATTTATCATTTTCCCTTGAGACAAAACTTTAGCCCTTTGTCAATTTAGGCAAGAAGAGTCATCCCCATACTCAGTTTCCAAACTGTGAGATGGACTCCTTTTGAAACAAAAGACGCTTGAAAAGATCCATCTTCCACTCTGACAGCAACATAGACTTTGACCCTGCCTTTCCCAAAACAAACACACATTTCTGCATCTACTGCACACATAAATTTATTCTTTGGGTGTTGTTTGTGAGAAAATACATCTCACATGGCAGATGTTGATCACCTCTTAAGGCACAAATTGAAGGCTCCTGCACTTTGGTACCCAAAGTGATCCAGGTGCCCAGCTCTAACTGGCAGGAATTCCAATATGGTTAAAGCTAGTCTTTCATGAAGTGTTGTTTAAGAAATCTGAAGGTTTGAATCCACAGGAAACAAATTAAGCCATTCTCTTGGAAAATTTTTTCTTGTGTTTTGTTTTGTTGCACTGTATTTTTACTGCAAAATGAGGCAGATCATTTTAAATGAAAAATTTCATGCTTTTTGCTGTTCGCCTTCTCACTAGTTTAAATATTTATGGCAGTCTTCACTGTTTAAAAAGCACACATAAAGCTTGCAAACGAGACAACCTTTTGTGTACTATATCAATTTATAATATATAGGTTTGGCTAAGTTAATCATATTTTCCACTGTCAGACTTCTGGTTCTTTTTCACAGATTTACAAAGAATATTTTGCACTCTGAAATACCCATCTAACTACAATGTTTGTATTCACATGGAGAAAATTATAAGCACATGAAAGTAAAACACATTCCTCATGATCTTTACACTGCTTGAAGATTAAGAATACAATAGATTAAAAGAATCCAGGAATAAATTGTTTTTTGGGGTGCATTCATAATTTTTGTATAATTTTATGCTAATTTAATATATGAATCACAAATAAAGTCCTAATAGAAATGTTTGAAATATTTTCCAAACATTCTTATTATATGGCCTCACCCCCCTTTGGCTTTTATATTTCAGCACTAGAGCTGAACAGAAAAATCTGTACCATGCATTTAAAAAAATAAAAAATTTAAAAATTTAAAAATGTCAGAGTCCAGTCTCGGCACAGTAAGGCAGTTCAAGCTATGTGGTTCTACAAAAGTTATGAAAAAATTCCCAGAAAGCTACTGCTTCCAAATAAATGTAGCCCCAAAACAGATATTTAGTCATTTTTTGCAGTATTTATGCAGCTTGACTTCTTGTAGATGATCTCAAGCTCTAGTAAATACTTGGGGGTAGATTAAATAAATTCAGTGTAATTAAGTTGATTGGCACTATCTGAAAAGTTTGATCATTAGCTGCTTCCATCAAGAAATCATAACCACCTTTTTACATGAATCAAAAACTGTTATCAAAATATGAATAATTTTGAAATAAAACATTAATTGAAATTTTTAGATCTTGTTAAAATACAGTAGCCAGATGGTAGATAATGAAATCTCATCTAGCAGGTGCCAGCTGAAAAGCGATAAAAGCAGCACTAACAAAAAATCACAGGTGACACACTTCAGGAGGAGTTCCTAATTTATGACCTTTTTGCTATGATGCCATCCTGAAAACTGTCTTTATTCTTTTGGTATTAAATATTATTTCAGAAATAAATAAGTGAAAATAGGCATCTGCTTCTTTTTTACGGATCACAAAACTTTATCTTGCTCTGACTGTATATCCCAATTCTTACTCTGTTTCAATAGCACCCTAAATTCAAGGTGCCTTTGACAAACACTACCAGTCTTCGAGTTATTAGTACGAAGCCAAAACCCCACGGCTGAATGCAAATCTGTGCCCAGCAGGATTTCACTGTCAAGAATGCACTGCCATATCTGCTGCTTTCTGTAAAGTTAGATTTTTCAGAATGACATAAATAAACCTTCAAGAATATTTGGTTATGTATGACTGAAACCTCTAAATTAATTTCCATGATACGGAAAAAATGAAATTTATCTGAGGTGATCGAGTGTGAAGAAATTATTTGCCCCAAAAGAAAATTCCCAGTTCATTCATGTTTTCCTGTCCCTGTGCGAGTATTATGAGAGCATGTGTTCTCCTGCCTCACTTTTAAAACCTTTTGAATGATTTTAAGTCATCCTCACCCAGAACCCAGGCAACACCAGGTGACCTAAGGTTCAGATGTTGTTATTCCCTATTGAAGTTCAGAAATCAATTAGTTAATCTGATCACAAGACTGGCCACCGTAGTCTCTTTGAACACAGTATTGCTGCCTACAACCTGACCCAAAAGCTTCTCTGATTATTAGATTTCACAACCTGTTAACATCAGTGGACATAAGTGAATCACAGTTCTCCATGCCCATCAGTGTCCTTTGAATCAGAATCTGCCTTTTTGATGCCTGTGCATAAGTTCAGTTTTTGGTCAGCACTGCTTTGATGATTTCTGCATCAAGCTCTGATTTGTGGCAGACATCCTTGTGTTAGCTAATATAAAGAGAGCTTGCGAAACAGCCATCGTGAAATGAAGACAGTGTTATAATCAGAAGTTGTTAGCAATGAAGACCTAATTAGACTCTAGTCCCATGCATGGTGCCAGACCCAAATAACCTCTTATGCATGCGTTTTTATTGTGCGGCATATTTAATTGAATCTTTCAAAGCAATCTAGGATTCACATCCAGATGATTATAACCCCAATCTCCTTAAGAGTTAAATCCTCAAATGCTGTGGCCAGGAGGAAACTTCAAAGCAAAACTGCTGGCAGCTTTACCTCCTGTGCATGCTCAGGGAGCAGCAGGTCCGCAACGCCCCGGCGGGACGTGCCTGGGGAGCACCCTCAGCATGTCGGGGAGCACGGTGCGTGTGCCTCGGCAAACACTTCCCTCCGTCCAGCCATAGGCGCTCCCGCGGGATCCTCACTCCCCTGGCAGGTGTTATCCCTGAGAGGGCAGTAACGCTGCTGCTGCGGCTGTGAGCAAGCAGGAAAGAGGTGCACAGAAGTGCTATACTTCTTGCAACATTCAACATCTACCTGCTTGTTTGCTTTTTTTTTGTCTTCTTGATGACAAGTTAAAAAGAAGGAAAAAAGTATATTTTTTTACAGAAGTGATGTGCATTAAAATCCCCACGTCTTGACAATCTGCATCTATGCAATTATCTATGGTAATATCTATCCTAGCAGATGAAGTAGGGCCAGAGCACAGGCCCAAGCCCTCATATAGGATTGTCCATGCTGTCAAACAGGCACAGGGTTGTCCTAGCCTAGCTGGCACTTTTCACGTGGTGGTTTGTGGGGGTAACGTGGGCCATGAGCAAGCCCCACTTAGCAGATAGGATGTGGTCTCATAGTTTGGGGGAATAGAGGCACTGAAGTCTGTGCATGCTAATCCATATGAGTTGCCTCACTGGCCCCTTCTATCTGTTAGTACAGATGCAACCCTTGAGATGTATTAAAGCAGTGCTCCTGTTCACAAATATCATGCTCATGAGTACAGGTAACTGAGATTCAGCTCAGCTTCTTTCATCAGCAGAAAGAACCAACAGATAAGAAAAAAAGAGAAAAAAGTCTCCTATAGTTTTCAGTGCATGAAGAGTACGTGTCTCACAAAACTATTGTTCATACTTAAATAAGTAATCAGTGGACTGAAATCTAGAGCAGTTTTTATTGTGAAAAATTGTGTCCAAACCACTAACAGTCATGACTCTAAAAAAACAAGAAAGCAATTAAATGTTTGACTGATAAGATAGCTAAATACAACAATCATTTCTTTAAATGACAGTGATGTGTATCAGACTGACTGGTTTGATTCATGTGTTAGGAATAAAGACATTGTTATGTTTTGTTAGAGCAGTGGGCAATCTTTTCTCATATATGATGCCAGAGGAGTAGGGAGGGTCTGAATGCTCTCCAAGTATGCTTCTGGTTTGTGAAGTTATTGGATCCAGGTCTATGAACTCCACCGATGCTTTTATTCTGGTATTCTTTAGGAAATGCTAAAGGCAGAACGATAGGTCTGATGGGAAATGAGACTTCTGCAAAACAATCCTATTTTTGCTCTCAAGCAATTTTTTAGAAAGCAAGAGCACAGGGACCCATATTCAATGCCTAAACAAAGCATTTCAAGTGATATGTCAAAAATATAAATCTGACGAACAAATAAATTAGGTAGAGTTAGTCACAGATTTTACAAGGGTATTTGAAATGAGGCAGAGGTGCTGAAATGGCTGGTTTCAGATACAAGCATGCCCACTGTTGTCGTGACCTGAACAGCTTCTCGGGCAGCCTGACCTCAGCAGTGGGAAACGTGAGCAGGCTTGATGGCCCTGTCCTGTTCTGGCAGAAGACAAGTACCTCCCTACTGCTTTGGGCAGGGATTTCCTTTGTTGCTGGATATGTTTCAGCCCTGAATAGGTAATCATGTCATTTTCTAATAATTACAGCCAGCTTGCATTTCACTGAGGTTAAGGGGCAGGGCTGTTTGGTGCATTTCTATGAGTGTAAAGAAATATAACAAACAAGTCATATTAGATAGAAGTTCGTTGAAAGATGACAGCAAGATACCTTCCAAAATTGTTTTCTAAGATACACGTGTCCTTTTCATTAAAAAGCAGATGCAGATTCTCCTGATTTTATTTCACAACTCCTTGTTCTGGAGAGGGAGGGGAGAAAGCTTTTTTTAGGCACCCTGGCTAGGCAAGCTAGTAGCATATTAGAGAAAGCACCTGTGGGGAAGTAGAATTTCAGAAATAAAAATGGTTTTGCTAAAGTCCACAGGGAATTTGAAATATGACGTTCAAAAAGCTGCCCCCACCTCCCTCTTTTAAAGATGGTTTTCCCATTAAGGCTGACACACTATTCTGGGAATTTAATTAGGAATTTTGTCTCTGATTCAAGAAGACAGGACCACATTTCTGGTAATTAGCCCACTAAGCTCAGAAGAGGCCATTCTCATTCCTTTGTTGCACATGGCTGGCATGTTTACATCTACCACAGGCATTTCTGACCTATTGTGCTTTCTGCTTTCCATCTATAGGGGTTGAAAAAAGTAAATGAGTGATCTGTGTGCAGTTCTTCTCTCTACTTTAGTGAACAACAAAAGGTGAGCTCTTTCTTCAGTACAGGTTTTTATTTCTCCCTAACCATATTTGTCAAGCTCTTCTCATGAAAACTGAGTTAACAGTAGCATTTGTTGTACAACACTGCTGTGTTCAGTGCAGTTGAGAATCCTGTAGTCTCCATTAACTTTGCAATATCAGGAAGTTTACTAAAATATCAGGAAGAGCTGAAACTGTTCTGTTAGGTGAGCTTTCCTGGATATTAAGGTGGAGGGGAGGACAAAATATTAGAAACAAGACTAACATCAGAACCCCAATTTTATAGATGGATGATATGAGGCATAGAAAGATTTTGAAAATGAAAATTTAAAGATTTAGGAAACTAATCATTTGAACTTTCAAGCTACTCTCCATCCTTAGCTTGCAAAAAAAAAATAACCAAGGTCAGATGTGATAGAGACTTACAAAATCATCTGTAGTCTGGAGAAGATGAAGTGAGAATGATTGTTTTCTTCCCTTCACCTTTTGCAGAATTCAAAAAATTCAGGAAGCTAACAGGCAAGCAGTGAAAAAGAAGCAAATAACCATGATTTTCATGCAGTCACTAAAATTTGCTATATGGTGGAAACTGAGATCCCGGAACGGTAGGGAGGTCAGATGTATATAATAGTTCAAAAAGCAGCTAGATTAATCTGGGGAGGGAAGCATTCAGACTCTTTATTTTAAGAATGTGCATGTGAGCTCCAACTTCAGCAGTGCGTCATCTGAGGATGTCTGAAGGCTGGGAGGTGGTATGAGGGAAAGGACCTCTTACCTCTTGGTACGTGCCCTGCTTACTCTTGTGTGCTTTCCTCTGCTTCCATAGGTAGCCACTGCCAGAGAACATGTCCTAAATGCACTTTCAATCTGATCCTGTACAGCAGTTCTCATCTCCTTATCTCTAGGTAAGCAATGCTTAGACCCAAATTTATTTTAATGCATCCTTATTGCAAAAGCGCTCTCAAGCAATTTCTAAATGATTTGAATAATTTCTTTTCACATCCCTAGTAAGCGATGCTAGGAAGCATTTGCTGTTCAGCATTTCTGAAAGTGCTGATCTATAATCAGATACTAATCTGTTCCTCTGCTGCCTGGAAAAGAAAAAATAAATAGTTGCAATAAATTCAAAGCTGTCTCATGAGGGCTGCAAAGATCAAATGCTTTTTGTTTCCCCTTTTCACCCACAATAGCCTGCTTCACAAACTAGCTGCAGTAGGCAGTGGCACAGCAAGTGAATTCCAAATCACTCTGGACTTTGTTTGACCTAGCAGTCAATATAAAACAGAGACACAACTGCATTATAACTTCCTTCCCACAATACAGCATTGTTTGGAAGCTGCCCAAAGAATATTACACCACAGACTACATTCTTAGCCCAGTGGGTATCAGTTGCCCAGAAAATTGGTTCCCTCCTTTGTTAGTTAGAGAACTTCCCATTTTGTAGCTGGTCCTGTAAGCTCTGTTGTTTTTCTAGTTTAGAGTCAGTAAAAATAGAGATAACCTTATAAACACAACAAATTTGATGTCAGAGAATAGAAATGTTCTCAATAGGAAATTTATAACATTTTCACTAACTGTTAGTGAAACGGCAGCCACTGCTTTAAGTGTAATGTTTGCTTATTTAATATTTTCTTCCTCCTTCCTCCCCCTGCACCCATTTTTGTCCTTAAAACCAATATATTTAGTCTTGTTATCTTTCAAATAGTAGGAGAAATATGAGTACATAGTCACTAAAAATATGGCATCTACCATGAGTTTACATGACGGTGACAGGTTATGTGTTTTAATTAAGATTGTATCAGTGAAAACCATTTTTCACAGAGGCAAGAGCATTATAAACCCTTCCTGTACTCTAAAAAATGGCATCAAGGGAGCAAAGTCCAAGATACAAATTGCATTTTCAAAGTTAGGCACATGCTGAAGTGATTCAATGTTTCAGAGTTCAAGACTGTTAGACATAATATTGAAACCTAGCTATCAAGGAGGATAATTTGGGATAATTAATGAAAATTTAATTGTGTAATTAATCCTGTCTACCACATAACTAAGGTATTATAATCCTGACACAAACCTCTCCTTATCTAAGGCCAAACAGCCTTTGGTCCTGATCCAAAGCCCACTGAGGACAGCAGGAGTCTTCCCACCGACTTCAATGGGCTTCCAACCAGGCTGTTTGCTGTTATCTATTTATAGGTAATTTTTGTTGCATTTTGTTGTATTTTTACAATATCGGAACAGCTGCTAATTAACCACATAAGGATATAATGGAGAGCATTTACCAAGGAATGAAACGACGCCAGTGCGGCTCGGGTCAGGAAGCCCGTGCTTGGTGCTGGCGGCAGCTTCCCCGGGGCAAGGTGCCAGGCTCGCTCCAGCAGGTCCAAATCCCTGCGAAAGGAGGGAGGAGTGGGGTCCTGCCCTGCTAGGACAAGCCATCAAACCGCTCAGGAAATGGCTTTTAGTCCTGGCTCCACTTACCGAAGGTTTCTATGAGGATATCCAGCTTGAACATCCAGCCCAGACACTAGTCCTGAGAGAGCGGGCGGTGGGCTCACTGGGTTCCTTTGCTTTCCAGAGCTGGCACTTGCACCCCACCCTGTGCAAAATATAACCTGGAAAAGGAAAGTAGGTTCATTAATATCCCAGCATCCTTGCTTCAGACGTCCTGGCCTTTTCCCATTCTGGGTGCCGTAGCAATCAGCAGTGGTCTGGGTTTGCGCTGGGCACGGGGGCTAGCAGTACCTTGTGAGATAGGTCTGGGCTGGCTGCAGTCTCCGAGACTCCATGGCCATTGGGCTGGACACAGAGAGCACGGGATGGTGCTGGTGCCAGAGGCAGCTGAGCAGCTGCAGGCGAGGATGGGCATGGGGCCTGTGAGAGGACCAGGTAGCAGTGCAAGGTGAGGTACGAAGGCGTGAAGTGATCCCAGGTGGCTTGCAGAGAGGTGCAGAGACCTAGCGGGGCTCCCTACGCTCCGAAATGTGAATTTGTTGCACGATGCTCCAGATGAGGTTAGGATGGGACAAGAGAAGTATGTTTTTCAAACTGAAATATCACTTGAATTTATGTAAAAAACTGTAATTATGTGGGTTTCTTAACAATGGCATGGCATCTTTATTGACTGCAGTAATTCTTGCTTTGCAACTCAAATAGGACAACATGTACAAGTACACTGCCATGAGTATCAGATTCGCAGAGTAATTTTCACATATTCTGACTAGTCTTTATGGAAGACCATAAAAATGTATCACAAATAGAGATTAATTTATGTCCCTGAAGATGTAATAACCCAGGTTTAAACAGAATGGGGATTTAATAGCCAATACCATAGATAGGAAACATTACTGGGTATCTCCTACCTGCATGCATAGCAGTTTCACTACCTCACTTTAGGATGGAGGAGAAGATTTAGAGGTCTCTTTGGGAAAATGGGTTTGGAAGTTGGCATTTACCCAATGAAGCCAATGTCACTGTCTGCTAACTCTAGCAATGTTTCATTGCCCCCAGGAAAGCATAGCTTCTTTAGCTGGCATTTTTGACATCAGTTGAGCACACAGGACAGAGCTTCTTAGGGACTAGAGAAAAGGTGAGACTGTGGCCTTGTGGATGTTTGAATGAAGCATAAAATGATGATTCGGGGCACTCTAATTTTAAAAGGATGTGTCCTGCCTACCAGTCATTTGACAGCTGTGACAGAGCAAAGCAGATATTTCACTTTTTCCATGTTGCCACTGTTTGTTGGTTTGTTTTTTTTTTAGCTGTAGATTTCAACTCTGAAGAGGAAATGTAGTGACAGGATGCATGTATGCATGAATTTCAGAACTATTAGTACCACATAAGTCAAATACATTACACATTTTGGAAGAGGTGATATCTGTGAGAAAGAGTGAAAATTATCTTTTGCAGTGTACTGCTTGGCCTAGGGGAAATATGTCCATCAGAAAAGCAGGTGCTCTAACCACCTTTCTCCCATTGCCAGTTTGGTGTCACTGTTTTGGGGAAGTTCCCTACAATTTTCTCTGATCATGGTCTCATGCCCTGACACAGGCAGGCCAAGAAAATGGCTTTCCAAGGTCAATCTGGTGAGATCTGGCTCTAGGGCACCCATCCCAACTTCAGCCACAAAAGTGTTCAGAGAAGCTGTGCTGAACCTGTGCATATACCTCTCTACCTGTGGTTGCAGTTTTAATCAGGAGATCACAGTGTGTTCTAACAGCTTGAAGATCTCGCTGCCTCAGATCACTTTCTTCTTCTTACAATCTGGGAAAAGGGATGTTAGTGTTGTGCCCTCCCTTTAGATTCACAGAAAAGAAAACAACTTATCTGCTGCCAGGTTCACGTTGAACACAGTTGGAAGATGTTTGTGCCATTGCTCTTGTAGATACTGATTATAGACTGTGCTGGGAACCCACTCCAAAAAAAAAAAAAAAAGAACAGTATGGTCACTGAAAGTCTCTATGTAGTAAGAGGAGGAATTATTTCTACAAGGATATTTCTAAACTTCTGAGGGCTTGACTTGGCAGCTAGTATCATTCTTTTTAACATCTTAAAACACTGTATGGATAACATACATTTCTCTCTTAATAAAGCCTAGATGACTCAAGACATGGAGGGCATGCTGCAGAATTTGCACTTCTAGCCTGCCAGCTGAAATCCCACCCAAATGACTTGTTCTCATTGGCAGCTCTCGGAGGTCTGTGCAGAAGCAGAGTGAGCTGAGGGCCACGTTCTACTTCCCATAACACTTCTCCACTGCCACGCTTTGCATTATCTTCTATGTCTTTCCAGGGCTGGCCATAGGCATTAGATGTCTCAATAGGCATTAGGCATATGCATCCTAATAATAGGCATGGGATGACTTATGCTTGGAGAAAAAATATGTGGGGAAATTTGTCCTACTCTGCACTGCATCCACCCTAAGTCGGGCTGTCGCACGGATGACTAAGAATAGCAGTGGCACAGTCAGTGAGAGTGATGATTCAGAAAGTGTTTTTTAATCTGAAAAAAAACCCAACCCTCAGAGTTGTCACTGAAGATTATAGATGCACGAAGAAGGTAGCATTGAGATATGGCCTTTTGATTTTTGTTCTTTTAATTACTTATCAACCTACACATTTCTTCATGCTCATCTACCACACATTTCTTTTTAGAAGCAAGTTCAGTGCCCTCCTGCCCTTGATAACCATTCAATAACAAAAGACATGGAAGAAGAAAATAAAGCTATGTATCAGCACTGGTCTTTAGGCCACTCATGTAGTTTCAAACCTTTAAGAAGACATAAACAAAATACTACCCTTTCCTCCCCCATCAAACTATCTATTTCACATTACAGGTTTTCTGTATGCACCTGTTGCAACTGGCAAAGTAGAAAGTGGGCAGTACATCGCAAGACAGAAAATATTGTTACAAGTTCCAGGTACCTTCTAAGAAGATGCTGAAAAGCAAATGTTTTAGATGTCCTTTGATTGTCAGGGTTTTGGAATGTCTGCCTGTCCAATTACAGGCAGCAACTGTGGGATGGTGAGCTATAAATTTTCTCAGAATACTAAAAATTCTACCATTTCTCAGCTCTTTACCATTTCTTCTGCATAGTAATGACTCATGTCATTAGTGTTGGAAAGCAGTAATTCTTAATGAATATAAGTTTTGCTAATCAGCCACCAAAACAAATTAAACGGAAATCTGCTGTAATACAGTTTATTGACTTCAAAGGCTTTGCAAATCATGTTTGGTTAACTGCACCTTCCCCAAAATAGCTTTAAAATAAAAGAATAAGTGTGATCAGCATTGGTCCCTGGCTTAGGATGCATGTGACTTTTTAACATAAACCTTAATCCTTAGCACCAAAGCATTCACATGATTATTTAACACATATTTAAAATACCAAGAAAAGTACATGACTTTGTAAGGTCAATGATTTATTATTTTCCTCTCATGTACAAATAAAAAAAAAAAGCATTTTATACATGCAGCTGTTTTGCTTAATCTTCTAGGACACTGTTCTCTGTTGGATAGGAAATGAATTGTATAATCTGTGATTTATTTTCTGCTAAAATGTTTCTTTTGATTTCACCCGAAATCTATCCTTCAAACATATGTTAAACTGGAGAGTGTAAATTAGCTCAGAGCTTTCCTAGAGAACCAGCTATGAAATAATAAGTATATGAAGACAGAACATTTAACATGATGGTTTGCATTAGCACCTGAATCAAGATGAGGTTTTTTTACATGCTTTGTGACCTTCTGTTCTACAGATCCATGTACTTGAAAGAGTAGCAGTGAAGATGAAGGCAGGTTCCAATGGCTCCCCCCCAGTGAAAGGACGGTGACACTGTACACCCAGGAGGTGCTACAAGGTGGCACTTGGCCACTGTCCATGGGGCAGCTGGCCTTGCTAGCCACAGGTGCCATCTCCCTGGGCACCTGGGGAAAGAGAGTTGCACAACAAACAAAAAAAATCTGTAAATGCAGGAGTCATCTCGCAATATGGACCAAATTTATTTGCTGATAGATAAGGTTAAAGAAGCCACAAAAGACTGGTTTTAAGGTCAGGATGTCTGTGCCACTTCTCACCAGGGACTGACCTGAGGAGATTTTTGTCCCAACCAAGTATTATAAGGAACAGTGATACAGCCATGTCTATGGGACACCTGACTTTGCAAATTCTTGTCTTTCCATGGCAAGCTACCTCAGTGGTGTTCAGTCCTGTTGCCCCAGGAGAGTTTGGGAGCAAGCACTATGTATGCAGTCTGTTCAAAAATATGTAGAGTGTCCTCATTCATGGCTTTTTAAATGTTATTCTTCCACATCCAAAAGCTATTACTGATTTCTATGATTTAATCTAATTCCTTCAATTTTTCTCCCAGACTGTTGTATTTCAGTGAGCATTTGTGAATCTAAATCACATATTGCTGGACCTTTTGAATATGGTCTCAACGCATACTGTTTCAAAATGCACAAACACACACAGGAAATAGAAACAGAGAAAGGATTTTTCATACTTGGTAGGTATATTTGATCTTTAAATACACACTGGGGATTCAGGAGCCTGGGGTAGACTTGACTAGAAATGATAGACCAAACATTAACTTTAAAGGTAGATACTGTGTTCTCCTTTCTTTTATAGAGCTTCCAGTTCAGTGAGACTCATGTGGACTTTCAATTCTGTCACATGACCCCCTAGTTAAATATGTATAAAAGTATTTTTTGTCTGGCTTTTGTGTTTGTGGAGTCAGCCATCTTTCTTTGCAAATTTTTTTAAATTTGGTTTAACCGTGTTTGCTCCTTTGTTCTTAAAACTGCCTCTTCCAGAGCAGTGTTAATATCCAAGAGCCACAGCTTAATGTAAAAAAAAAAAAAACAAAAACAAAAACAAAAAAACCCAAACAAAACAACAACAAAATAAGCTTTAAAACAACAACAAAATAGTTTACTAATAGTAAACTATTAGCACAGGAAGCTTGCAAATGTGATCACTGGTAATGTAAGGACCAGAAGACAAAATGACAGGGGTCTGAAATACTGTGATTTTGGACAATATCACAGTTCCACGTGTTTGGGACTGATGACAACAAAACAGCGAGGCCTAGTTAAACATTTCTGAGAGATGAGATTCCTTTGCAATGACATGCAACACATGCTAGGTCTGCACTTTCGGAACTGTCCCTTCCTCTATGGTGGCATCATGTCTGTAGTTAACCTCTTCTGTCTCTGTACTACATAAAAGGCAGCTAGCTGTGTTAAAACATCCGGGTGGAGAACAATATTCCAGTTTCCTCCAACAACATGTTGTCTCAGAAGTCTTTTAAAGTAGTTTATAAAAATTCCAGTAGACACAGCAAAACAATAAGGTGATAACTTAAGAAAATGATCAAAAGCAAAATAGGAAATTAAGCTTTTAGAAAAAAGCTGGGTATGAATGACAACTGTCTATGCACTAGCTCTTTTTCATGTAAAGAGGAGGAAAATATATTCTGTAGTTGGATAAGGTGGAGCTATGCAGAAACTTTGTCAAGTTACCACTAGTGTTGCCTGCTATTAGTAATAGCAAGTGGCAGCTCCATGTCCACCAATTGATGTGTCATGAGCCTTGTCTTCATTTCTTCTACAAGAGACAGCAAACGTTTGTCATAAAATTCATGGATGGTTAACTTCTGTTACAACAGATTAAGCTTAGCCTCACCACCTCCAAAACACATTTTGATGGTCTCTATCAACAATTTTGTATCCCCCTTTCTCCTTGGATGATGTTGCAGCATTTAGAGATGTTTCAACACCAGATCACTACAGTCAAGAGACCAGTAAATAACACACATGGAAGATCTTCCCTGAGACTCATTGCAACAGAGTTTTCATTTTATACTGGATATGCTAGAGGATATGCTATCCAGAGGGATCTTGACAGGCTTGAGGAGTGGAACCATGTGAACCTCATGAGGTTCAACAAGGCCAAGTGCAAGGTCTTGCACCTGGGTAGGGGCAACCCCAGATATCAATACAGACTGAGGGATTAATTGATTGAGAGCAGCCCTGCAGAGAAGGACTTGGGGATACTGGCGGATGAAATACAGGATATAAACCACCAATGTGCACATGCAGCCCAGAAAGCCAACCATATCCTGTGCTGCATATAAAAAAAGATCAAGGGAAGTGATTCTGTCCCTCTGCTCTGGTGAGACCTCATCTGCAGTGTTGCATTCAGCTCCGTAATGGTACCGAGGGTGGTGAGGCACTGGAACAGGTTGCCTAGAGAAGTTGTAGATTGCCCACCACTGGAAATCTTCAGTCAAGCTAGATGGGGCTTTGAGCAACCTGATCTAGTGGAAGATGTCCCTGCCCAAGGCAATGGTGTGGAACTAGATGATCTTTGGAGGTCCCTTCCAACATAAACCTTTCCATGATTCTATAATTCTAAATATCCCCCCAGTGTTTGCAAGAACAAATCATTTTAAGAAAAAATTTGAAGTCCCTTGTTTGTCCTCTATAACACAGAAATCTAATATGGCTTATTAGCTCTGTTACTAACTGTTCTTCCTCATATAAGCATCCATACATATTAAAATATGTATTCCTGCAGTGGCTGCTGCTATCTGTAGACTTAAGTGATAGTGTCTTGGAACAGAAAATGGACTTTTTACAAGTGTTGTTTCTATTTTTGTCATATTTCGCCAATGGCATATTTCACCATTTTTTATACAGAAGCTTCTAATGTTGGACAAAAATAAGTGCTTTTATTTAGCTTTTATAAATAGCTTTTATTTCCTGGCTATAAACATTACATAGAGTTACTGTTCTACCACTCATCCATCTCACATATCATGCATAATATGAAAATAAATAATACATGTGTTGTATTTCATATTGGAGCTTTCCGCTGCCTGAGGGCTGGATTTCCTGCTATTGTTTGTTACAGGTGACTACGAACACTCAATGACCATGCTGAAGACCAAAGTTGTCTGAGGTGGTTTTTGGCCCAGTACCTACAGAGCCAGACTTCAGAGCATGTTCTTCTGTTTGGGTTAATAGTGAAAAAATAGAAAATACCCTTTTCTTTTAATGGAAAGTCTTATTCCTTCACTTTGAAATCAATGTCAACTTTTTTATGTGATTAAGAGGTAACTGCCTAAGTAAGTGTCTTGGGAGGCAGATTGTCATGCTGACTGAGGTGAAAAAGAAATCAGTGATCTTTCTGTGTGTTCACACTGCAAACAAATCAGTGCAAGGTACTCTGACCATGGGTTCGTTACAGAATGACAGATACAAAATGATTTTCCCCTTTACATCATTACACATGGCTCCTTTCACCTCTCTGCCACAGCTACCATTTACTTGTGGTGACCAAATCATCCTGTTCTAGCTTCCACTGATATGAATGTGACTAGACTCTCCTTGGTGAGTCTTTGGTTGTGAAAATGACACAGTAAAAAGTAGCTTGCCTTGTTGTGGATGCACAAATTCTGATCAGTTCTGCTCAAGATGACAGAACAGCAAATGCTGTGCTGACAGTGGGGCAGATGACATGTTTTTCAAATCTACAGTCTGCTTTTTTTAAAATGAACATCACTTCCCAAGTGCTGTGATTAGCAGCTACCAGTGATTGCTCGTTACATTTTTGGATGTTCACCAACTTAGATGTTATGGTTTGGTTATGCTGGCCAGGGAGCAGACACAAAACCCCAATGGAAATAAATTCTGATAATATGAATGGAATCCATTTTTCAGAGAGGAGCATGTAACCTGGTGTCTGTGCAAGCATGAAGTTCTCTAGCTCATGGAAATTGTTTGTATTTATTTCAGAATCTCTCTCAGCTACAACCAGTGACTCCAAAAGGAGCAACTCAGTTTTACTTCATTTTCTCCATTACTATTTAGCTGCCATAAAGCAGTAAATCTGCATTCTTAGAGACGTGTGATACTCCAGCTCCTTAAACCATAAGCTCCTTGGAGCTGAAACTGTTCTCTAAGCTAGTAGAGGCTAACACATAGAGTGTTAATCCTGGCTTCATTGTATTGTTGCAGTTGGATTACAAATATATTTCATTTTTAGCCAGAAGATCTGATAACCAATAGTTCTGCTTCCATATTGCTACCAAACAAGGCAACTCTATCAGATAAAGCATCCTTTTCAGGAATGTTTTCTTAAATTATCTTCTTGTACGTATTTCTTATTAATGGAGGTGCTAGTCACATCCAGGAGAGCAAATATGAATATATTTAGAGAAAAAAATCACATATTTTAATAGAGAAGAGTGTCTTTCCTATAGAATTTGTAGAAGAAGTTCCAAAAGGGATGAAGAACTGTCTTACAGTCTATGGACTGTAAGAAAAGAAAAAAAAAAAAGCAGGTTTGTTTCAATCAATATCATAGGTTATAACAATTAATAATAAATCCTGTTGAGTCATCTTTTTCACAGACTCTTACTGACCTCACTGTTATGAGACTCTATAGGATTTTTATAAGTCCAAAAACTAGGCAGATGTCATACAGAGGCATCAGAAGGAAAGGCTAAAGATGTGTAGTGATGTACTCTATGTCTTCAAATTCACCTCTTCCCCATAAATCATTGCATCACACTAGTTATTGCATTTTAAACTAATGAATTACTTGGGTTAACTAAGGAAAGCTAATGGATTGCTTGAGTTAACTAAGGAAAGAAAACTTATCCTCTCTTCCTACCTCACATTTAGATGCTAAGGGGAATACCTCAGTTTTTCTGTCTTTTGGCCATGTTCTCTCTTCCTCACAGCTTGAGAGACTTCTCATAAATTTGCAAGATTAAAAAAAGTTATAGCCTATGAATAGGTTTGTAAGCAGTAGGAGTACATCAACTCTGTGTGTGTGTGTGTGTGTTTGTGTGTTATGAAAAGGATGTGTGTGGAAAGGCATGTAAATTACAAAGAAGGGTAGTGTCATCGTTTATAAGTTATTTCCTTTAACAAGTACTTCTATTCAAATCCAGATGGTGCTTGGAGAATTTTCTTCTACTGAAAAAAAGAGTTCCCTTCCTCTTGGCTGTGGTACATCCTTGCACCACACCTGGGAGTGACGTTGGTCACATTCCCATCGCTTGGCTTTAGGTCTGAATGTTCCACTGTGTTATCATAACATGGATGCTCAGCTCAAGTCCCTGAGGTGATGTCCCCCTTTTTTCTGGGACATAAGCAGCATCATGTTGTTGAACTCTAAAATTCTTTCTATGTTTCACCCTTTCCCCATCTCCTGAAAGTACTCTTTGAAGACTTACCAAGAGAAGGGGAAGAAAAAGCAACAACTGCTCAGGAGACTACTGAGTAATTTCCTGATTTAACAAATAAAGCTTGAGAATCTTGTTGGTAATTTGTGTTACTATTTTGTGAGTAGAAAAACTGCAGTATTTTTAGAAACAAATGAGGAACAAAGATTCAGAGTTAGTTTTGCTTCCAGCGTTTTGAGTGTTTGTCAGATTCATGACAGTCTCCTGGGAACCCACACTAGGTTATGACAATACAACAGCATAATGTTTCATTTAGTCAAGAAGGACCTTTTAGCCCTCCAGATTCCCACACATTTTCCTAACACTACAACTGCAAACAAGATGAAGCGACTTTCGAGTTAGGATAGGAAATCAACTGGAAAGCAGCCATCGGTACTGCCCAACTGCTTAGCCCAAGAAGAGGGGCAGGCTGTCAGATCCATGGAAACATCAGGAAGAAAGGCAGTGACATTCATGCAGGGGCAAATGAACTGACACCACCACACTTAAAGACGCATGTCTGTACGTGATCAGGACCACACTTTCACATCCGAGTGGAAGGAAGTGGATCACCTTCTCTGCTCATCTCAATAGGTGATCGTCAGTCATGTTAACAGAGTTGATCCTGTTTAGAGAACGTGGATTGAATTTTCCAGATGGATATCATGATGTGTCACCAGCACACAGGCAGAAATATAGGAGGGTTTTCATTGCATCACCAGCACATCACCAATCTCCATCCGGGTGTTCCTTGAGGGTCTTCTACCAAAGAAAGCTCAGCCGCAGACCTGTTAGCCAAAATAGTGTCAGGAGCTACTAAACCTTCAGCTCAGTAAGGTGTTACATCAAGTATCAGACAATAGCATATATTCCTTAACAGTCAGTGAAGAAAAGCAGATGTTTCTAAGCTGTTATTCATCTCCTAAAGAAGACATTGAAAACAGGTCAACTAAACTCTTTTCCAGAGGTGTTTACCATTCTCCAAGGACTATATAGAGAGGTATTTCAAATTGAGAAATGGTGGAGGTATCTGCACTGTGCTGAGAAGACCAGAGGCCAGGATTCAAGAGGAGGGTAGTGCTAAACTCAACAATTCACTCAGACAGACACAGATCATGTAACATACATGTTAAAACACATTGTTGAACCAGGGCCTGACTAAGGAATGGAAACAAAGGGAAAGGCACGGCTGAGTCACAGAAGGCAGAGCAAGGATGCCTGTTTGGGGTTGCTGAATTCAGCAGCCCCACAGAGGTGAGGCTGCCGCAGCTCTGTGCCCCAGGTACAGTCGGCAGCGAGGCCGAGTTTGTCTTCCCAAAGGGCGCGTGTGCCCGCACACACGCGCTGTGCGTAGGCCGAGGCGCATGGCCGGCCACACGGAGCAGCACAGACCAACGCACGCAAGCACGGACAGGTTTTCTTCCCTGCTGATTGGGATGAAGGTGCATTAGTGGGAAATTAAGTTAAGCCAGTCATTTAAATACCTATGGAAAATGAGGAGTTAGGGTAAGAGGCAGAGAACAGCTAGTGTGGACTGTCTGGTAAAAACAGATGGGGGGACAGTGTGCTGTGAGCAGTGGGGGTTGTCAGGAGCAGCAAGCTTGTGCTGTAGGCAGAAAGGAGACAAGATGCGCTTTAATCCCCTTGTGTTTTAAGACCGCTCGTCTAAATGTTGTGTAGGTGGGGGCGGGGGGTTTCTGTTTTTTTTGGGGTGGTTTTTTTTTGTTTTGTTTTTTTTTTTTTTGTTTTTCTTTTTTGGCAAAATAATTTTTAAAAATGGTGTTTCCACAAGAGCAGGAGGCTGGGGGAGCCCTGCCGAATCCCTCCCTCCCCAGCCTCCCTGGATGAGACATGGGTGTAGTCAGGCAGCAGACACCGTACTTGCAGCCCAGGTGTGGGCACATCCCAGACCTGGGCCAGGGAGAGGTGAAGTACTGCGTGTGGGTGCACCGGGTAGGATCTTGGAAGCAAAGGGGCTGTGATTGCTACCTGGAGCGGTGCACAGCATGGTTGGGAGTATTGAGTTGCTCAGCCCAGCTCCAGCACTGCCCATTTTTGGCTGGGATAACTGACATCTTCTATGCTGGATATTTTTCAAGAAGGATTTATTCCCCCAGTGCCTTGGGTTCGTCCCTCATCAGTCCTTCTAGGAGAGCTCTGCTGCCAGCAAGCACCCAGAAAATACTCAGCAGTGTTTGACAACAACATAGTTGACTATGAATTTGTCTGAGCGGCAAGAAATAATCTTGTCCATTTACTTATCACTTGAAGTATTTTTTTAAGATATTCATTCTAATAGCACAGCCTTACATCAAAAACATAAATCATACTGACACTTCTACGCTGACCACCAAGAGCTGTCAGGAGTTTCCAAGCTGGTTTCAAATGGAAGAGCTGTTGTTGTTGTAGTCTGAGAACATCTTTAGCTCAGCATATATCTTCAACCTATGACCGCCAATCCTCAGAGGGCTCACAGGTATCATATAAGCAACTCCTGCTTTGGGAATCCAGAGCTAGTGCTACTATATGGATTTCATGGAAGAACTCTCGCTTGAATACGGTTAAAATTAAGTAAAAAAAGCACATTTTTCAAGTGTTTTCACAGGCCCCTGTGAATAATCTGAAACTTGTATCAAAGAACAATACAGCAATTCTTTGCTGATCCTAGAAAAACTTTGGGAAGATGGCACTTTATCACCATCTGGTCACTCCCTCCATAACAGTATCAGGGTGAGAAGCATAGCTTTCTCAGGAGACATGTCTTCTACTTTACAAGTACTTCAGCATTTCCAAAATAATGACAGATTTAAGATATTTTTTTTACTTATTTCAGTTTTTTTCTCTCTCTTTCTGTCTTTTTTTTTTCTCTCAAACTGTTTAACATCCAACTGCTTATATACTTTGAGCAAAGGAGTACCTTGAGCCAATATTTCAGGTGCAAGCAACTTGAATCTCCTATTTCATATGTCAAATCAGTTAGAAAATATAAGCAGTAGAGGGAAATCGGGAGTGTTTGTGCTCTGAGTAACCTACTCTTTTGCTATATTTCTTGTTCAAATTGCTTCTTTTTCTTTATGTACTGAACTGTTGACCTATGAGAAAATGTACCTGGGAAGTTGAGGAGAGATACACTGAACGGTGACCCTCAGAGCAGGTGCTGCAGAAGTGAGGTTAGTCTCAGCTGCATTGACTCCTGGATGGTTTCATTTGGTGGAGAATAATAGTCACAGGAGCTTGGCCCTGTGTCACTGGGCATGACTAAAACTGTGTGTACTAACGGATAATTCTGTGTGTGTGTAAATCTACTTATATTGCATATCTTACCTATCCAAGGAATTCAGTGTGTCACCACAGTCTTCTGTGCCCTTGAGACACTGTCTTGCCTCCCTGAATCCCTTCTCTCTAGCAATTTCACACTTCCATTTAGAGCATGTTTTTTAGGCTTCACTGTTTTTCTCTGAACTCTCTCTGTTGATCCATGCATTTTGCACTGCATTACTCACAACTAGGCACGATAACATGTATCCTGGAGGCTTTAATAGTGACAAGTAGAACATGTGGATGACTGCAGCTTGTTGGCTATCCTCCTGACTGTGCATCCCGATAAGAGGTTTACTTCTTTCCATTAATGTCACATTTGCCACTCATATTCAGTCTGTGATCCACTCTGAACTCCCAGTGTTTGTACTAGTACTTGCTTGTTTCCCATCTGGTATTTGTGCTCCTGCTACTATTGCCTAGTCCATTTTTCCTTCTTAAATGTCCCCCTGGCTTTTTCAAACTATTTCCTGAGTTTGTTGAGATCATTTGAATTTGAACTCTGCCCTCTGGTACACTTGCATTTCCTCTCATCTCTGTACAGACTATAAATAACATCATGGTTATTACTGATGATATGGAATAGGACTGGACCAGCACAAGTCCACCTGATACATCCCTCCACTTTGACAGTGAACCATCCACAGTCCAAGTATGTTTTTTGCATCAGTTTGTACCCCTTCTCTGTAGCAGCAGTTTAATCTAGCCTAAATTTATAATGTGTTTATGAACATGTCTTAGGGCTTACTGTCAAAGCCTGACAGAAGTCAACAGAGGTGACTACTGCTGTTCTTCTTCCATCCACAAGACTTCTCACCCTGTGTAGAAGAAAATGAGGTCGGTTTGAAATGATTTATTCGGGTAGGGCTCCATTCTTTAAAAATATGGGTGGGAATATAATCTTGAAATGATTCCTCTTCCTTGACACAAGTTTTCCAAAGTCATTAGTTTAGACTGTAGCGATTGCCTCTTTCACAACACTCTCTCTGCCCAACTGGAGACAGTGCCAGAATAAACTTTGATGATGCTTCTTGATTACACCAAAATCCTCAGAAAGAGGAAGCACCAGGGAGAGATTTAATATTGGTTCCTGTGCTCCTGGCCAGAGGGCTCAGATCATATCTGGAAAGCGCAGACATTTATGCACCTAACCTTTCATAATCTGACTGCTCTATCTCTTGTTAACTTATATGAAAACATTTGTGTTAACTGGGTAATTAGGGGCCTTGAATATTATGTCTTACAGTGTCAAATTGCTTTGTAGTCTTATTTTTCCACTGTTCATAAAGAGAGGAGGTTTGTGAAGGAATTAATATTCCTTTTAACTGAATTTACCTATACAAATTCATAAAGGTCAGTAGGCTATAAAACTGAACACTATATGGTAAAAAATACATGAAGGTGGCATAACGCCACACAAAGCTGTGACCCTCTGCTAGGAGATTCTCTATATAAGGAGACTGAGGGCTCCACCTTCACAGATTCTTTTCATATCAGATGTGCAGAGCTTCCAAGTAAAACATGTATACATATTTTAAATTTCAGCTCTGGAAATTCATGCTAGGATCTGAGAGATAAATGAGATTATTGTTGGCATGTATAAGTATTGTACAGTAGCTAGATATATTAAATATCTCTCCTTTCTGGTAATTATGTGTACAGATTACCCAAAGAAACCCTAAACTCTGTCAAACTTGATACAGGCTGTGCTTTAGCTGGCATGTCCCACAGCTCCAAAATAAATGTCTCCTCCCCTAGTTTTAACTGTGATACCATGTTTATAAGCTTGAAGGACAAGATTAATTCTCACAGAGTTTTTGACCCTGTTGCTGACAGGAGTGCCTCTTCTAAGGAAGTCATATTCACAAAGGAGTGCTCCAGGGTGTGTGTTCACTTGGAAGTAAATAGAAACCCCTTATACTTCTTACAAAAAGTATGATCAATACTGGTGACCATATTATAGCAAATAATATGAAAAATACTTTAAATTAATACTCCACTGAGGACCTGAAAATAGATCCATCTGTAGCTCATTCATCCCACCATTCATAATCCCCGAATCATCACATTCCTCCTGACTTTAGTTTTAAAAATTTTCATAACATTGAGGAAAGTATATTTAAATACCAGTTTGCTACTCAAAAGGTAAAAAGAGCACTGTCTCCTTTGAAAATACTGTATCAACTGTGTCTAACACAGCTTTGTCTCTCTGTAGTGTCTCAGGGACTGAATTATTCCCAATGTTGTTGTACCCTTTAGCCCAAATAACATAATTTTCTTGTGTTTCCCATCTGCAGCAGGATGGCCAATAGCCAATCACAACGTTTTGCATTGAAATGGCAAGGATATGCTCTAATTGCCTCCCTAACAAAGGCCTTGATTACATCTAAATTCCAGGATTTCTGAAGGCGATTTTTTCATGGCATCAGCTTATTTGTTTCTGACTGATTATCCCTTCAGTGCTAACCTTTCACTCCTTTGTATCCCAGACATAAACAGAACATCTTTAACCCAAAATGAAAATTCGGGAAGGTTACATCTTAAAATGCATTGTTGAACAATTTCTATATAGCATGGTGTTTATCAGCATAATAAGTTGTTCCTCTGAAAAAAATGTGATAAGCGTTGAGCGCTTCTTATGAAGCGCAATTGCTTTAATAACACAGCCTAATCCCCGTCCCCAAATCTTTGCCATTTCTAGAACTGCTCAGCCATATGTTTGCTGTCTAGTGAAACTGTCCCAGTGACAAGGTTTCTGTGTGAAACAGCATCAAAGGCCATGTGCTGGGCCCTGGGGTGGGTGTGAATTCGCTTTTCAGGAATACAGTTGCCCCAAAACAAATTTACCTAAAACAGCCAAGGAAAGTTCAAAGTTACTACCTAAGGTATCAGCAGGGACAAAGATTCCCTTGTGGGACAGTCAGTGGCTTCACCTCTCTTGTCTGCTCCACTCCACAGGGAAAAGACCAGGATGTGGGGTGCAGTATCCCATACATCACCAAGAGATGCTTTCTGTCACAGATTGCCAAATTCCTCCCAGCCCAAGGCAACAGCTCTGGTAGCTGTAGTCCAGACGCAGCTTTTATTTGATTTCAGTGCTCCCTGTGGGAGCAGGGAGCCTGAGGCGGGCTCTTGTCATACCAGCTTGCTTCTCCTGCCCCAGGAGACGCCAGGCAGGGCAGAGGCAGGCGATGCTGGCGGGTCCGTAGCGGCTGGAGGGTGGACACCCCAGTGCAGGCGCTTCCCACCGCCTCAGGAGATGCGGGCGAAACGAGGTGTGACAGCGTTACAAGCACCTGCGGGAGGAATGACTGATGGGAGAAGAGTGTGAGCGTGGGCCTCTAAAATCAGCCAGGTTTTCACTACCTGGGGTGGGCACTAGATCAAGCCGATTGCTTTAAATAATGTTGTTTATACGCCTACACCAGGCCACCGATATTTGTAGATTGAGTGCATACACAAGCCAAACACACTTGTTTGTCAACGTGAAAGCACAGTTCAAGGCACAGGCATCATCCCTCAGTTTAGGTGTTCATTCCAGAAGTATCTGGTCCAGATAAAAATTTTAAGAAAAAAAGAAAGACTAATTCACAGTAAGACATAAAAAAGACCTTGAGACTACACAATTCATATTCCCCCCAATTTCTCCTGAAGACCCCCGGGATTGCTTTATTGACACCAGTATCCCAAAGCACTCCATTTCTGTGCTGATTTGTACCACCTGCCTTATTGTTTTTGCCTTCAACACTATCAGTTCTGTTGCACTTTTCCTGTTCTGGAAAGCCTCCAGCTCCCAGGACATTCTTAAGTGACCTTTGTATAGAGTGAAAGTGCCAAATACTAGGCTCCTAATAGCATATCTACATTTAGTTAGGAATCTAAAAATCAAAAGCTATCGTTATTTTAATCCCGAATCTCTGAAAAAATAAATGCAATTAGAAGATCCATAAGAAGAAGAGGAGAGAGATGGGTTATATCACAGAAAAGAAGACAGTAAATAAATAAATGAGGGCTATGTGAGCAGCCCTTTGTTTTTTCTTTTGTTCCTGTTTCCAGATCTGGAAAAATGACAGTTTGTACCAAAGTGAATGTTTGTTTCCTTTTCTCAATGAATTAAAAAGCTGAAAACTGATATTTTATTGGAGATGAAAATTTTCCACTTAACCTCAGAGAAGCATTTACAGGTTGCAGTGGGAAAAACAAAGGAAATACAGAGCTTGTTTGCAGCAGTAACTACTCCTTTGCCTGCAGCTCAGGAGTGGGAGACAAGCTCTGCTTGAAAGGCTCTGGACAACTTCCATCTTCCCAGAGCCTGGCCAGGGTGGGCAGCTCCAGCAGCCTCACTGGGACCATGTTGCACTGCAATGGGAGGGAATGAAGCTACAGAGCAAAAATCCAGATTCAGAAGTTGGTTTCAGGCCATGGTGGATTCTGACCTGTAAGAAATGTGTTTTCAGTTCTCTGTAAGAGTCCAGGAGAATAAACTGGAAGCTCACATAAAACAATAGTTCATGCTGTTCTTATGGAAGCTTGGTGAATAACCTTCACTTAAAATATGTGATTACAATCTGTTAGCAAAAAATGATACAAAGGGTATCATGCTGCCTCCATTCCTTGTTACAGTCACTGGGGACTTGGAGTCACAGAAACTCTGACACACAGAGGTGAGTTTTAATGGTAAGGCTAAAGATAGGGAATTTGTCCCTCCATCAAAGTTAGAGACCACGGTAAATCTTAAATCTGCTGTCAATAAATCTCACAGACTTCTCTCAGAGCTCATATTTCCTAGGATTCATCCTGTTTGCCTTCTGGCAGCTGCCTTCAGTTAGTCTTCAACTACGTAAAAGTGTATCCAAAGCCAGACTCAGTCTCTAGCTTTTCCAGTGATGGGTAGAGAAGAAAGGTGACCTTTACATTTTGTGTTCACAGATGATATCCATCTCTTAACTATCTGCTTGGCCACACCAATTTAGATTCTGACGTTCAGGATCTCTCTTAGCCTTGAGAATTTGTGCCCTTGACTGTGAAATCAGTAGGCAAAGGTTCACATCAGCGCTGCAGCTCCTAACCAGCCAAAATAAACACACGCGCCTCTCACAGTTGTTCTAACCCCACAGAGAAGGCAGGGAGAGCCCTGCGTGGTGGTATGGAGGCAATGACAAGGGCTGAAATACTCCATGTAGTTAGCATGAATGTTGTGGTGTTACTGAACATTGGCTAATGGAAGCGAAAAATAATAAGCTGTTACAGTGCTTTTTGATTAAATAGATTTCTGGAAGTCTAGGTTTGGATCATCTGTTTTTTCCTTAAATGCAGAGTAAGAGCAATGGGAAGAATAAACGGCTTAGCTGCTCAGATGGGCTTGGTAGCAAACTCTACCTAACAAAATCCCCTTCGTGTGCTTAACATTGAGCACACACTTAAATGCCATGCTGGAAGTAGATGGGATTGCTGAGCACTTTCCAAAATGAAGCCCTCTAGTCTTAAGATTTCTTGAGTTTATTCACACCTGCACCACACTTCATTTCACAGGTCAAGAGCTCTTTTGGCAGAGAAACATGGAATATATTCTGACAATTTTTTTCCTCTGGTGGGTGTTCTCTTCCAAATAAATGTCAGGATATAAAAAGTGGTACTGAAAGAAGTAGAAACATTTTGGGATGAGAATGAAACAGTATTGTAGTAAAATCATAAGGCTGAAAAAATAAATCATACTGAAAGTCAAAAATTCTGGCGGTAAAGATGATTTTCCCCATAGGAACTATCCAGCAATACGATCTTCCACAGGAGAGGAATATTGAATCCTTGAGATGATAATTTTTACACATATCAAGGAAGCAGTGTTAACCCTCTCTCAGAGGCAGATCAATGTTTCATCATTTTACTCAGAAATAGTGTGATCACTTATACAGACAGGTACAACAGAAAAGATGGTGCCATTTAAGAAAGAAAACTTAAATCATTCATGTGGAGACAAACACTATATTTTATGTGTTGAGAAGCTTTTATTTGATCACCACAGTCATTTGGATTAGTTACACTATGACTCTGAAATATCAAATTATAATGTAGTCATTTTCCCAACAAAAGGAAATAAGAAAAATAAAGAAACACAGTGCATGAGGCTTTGGTCATTGAACTAAGCCAAGTTTTAACAGCCAGTTCAAGTCTGGTGCAGCAACAGAATTTCTTCATGCTCTTTCATAGACTCTTGTGCAGACAACTCCTTTCATGGTACATTCCTAAGGCACAAAGGAAAAGATTAATATAAACTTTTTGCTGATAGCAGATGTGTCTGCTGCAGTAATCTCTGAGGTCAGTGCAAATCCAGATGCCATGTTTTACATCTTAACATATTTACATAATTTTTAGAGCAAACCACAAAGCTATTTTTATACTGCAAATTGAATGGTTTCTATTTTAACATCTTCGGACTTAATTAAGTGGCACACAGTGACAAATAGATTGCAAAATTAGTCTCAGCTTCCAGAAACAAGTTTACCTTCCTTGGTGCTATCGCTGGTTTCACAGAAATATCAGCCCCATTGAGTTTATTATACCGTGACCCACAAACACTTTCACTTTTACAAAGTTTTTTTTTGTGGAAGCAGAATTAGCCTGGGTAGTTGGGAGGTCAGGCTTTTGCCCTAAAAAACTTTGCACTTATGAGTCACAAAATATTTCTCCTGACACTCTTGTCCCTGTGGCCTTCAGCAGCTCCTGCTGACTCACAGCCACAGGATATGTGCGACAGAGGCAATGGGACAATAAGAAAGACCTTATTGGTCTGCAAAAGATGAGGCCTCCTCCACAAACCTGTTTGAGGCAAGGGGCAGATGGCACGACTCTCATGGAAGAGGAACCCCATCTCTCTGTTCTTTGAAGATGGTTTATGAATTATAAAAAATTTACACAGAAGTGCAGCCATGAGGAGATGCAAAAGCAAATCACCCTTCCTAATGTACAAGACCTTAAAACAAAATTCAGTCGGAGCAAATTAGCACATAAAGGTGTAACGATGTTGTTTTCAAACAAGTCAACAAAATTAGTTTGGCTGCACTCTCTAAAAACTTTAATGAACAAAGGACTTTCTTTCATTCAAAAGTGAAATATAAATTTTAGTAGTGACCCTCACAGCTTGGCTCCCTAAAATGAGCTATCACCCTGGCTTGGTCAACCCATGTCTTTCACATGGCTGCTAGAGAAGGGTAGGTTGAATGGAGAGGGTGAGGGAAAGCTGGCATTCCCCTGCCCCTGGGAAAGACATGGTTCCCTCATCACAGTGGATGTTTCAGAGGAGCTGCCAGGACCTGCCAGGCCCCTCTGCAGGTCACCATGCAGGCGTGGGCACAGAGGTGTTGGCTTTCACAGAATAAACCTCAAGCACTACCTTAGTGTGCTCGGCATGCTCACATGGAAAAAGAAAACAAAAGCGTGTGAATTGATGGGCTTAGTGGAAATAGATGTGTGAAAAAGTTGTAAAATCAGTTTTCTAAGGTGGGCAGGCTGTATTCCAAAGATAGAAACAGGGAAAGAGCCATTCCAGGGACAGAAGTACCCAACCTGAAAACTTTTATTTGCATTTCACAGGTTTCTGCTATTTGGAAACCTGTTTTCTTTTAAAAATAGTAATATTGAGAGCAGTAAGTATGCTGTCAATTTATGGCAGCTTTGCCAATATAGTCACTTTAAAGTCAATTTGCTGTATGGAATAATATTTCCCTCCAGCTTGTTTCCTAAACTTGGTTCTCTTTTTCTCCCTCTTAATTTATCTCATAAACCAGAGAGAAAGCCAAAACTGACTGTCTATTTAGGCAGAAGCAAACTGAAGGCTGTATCCTTCTGACCTTTATCAGCATACAGGGAGTGTGAACTTACCACCACCATTTTTCCATCAACCAGTCTTCTCTTTATCGTGGTCTCTTTGCCATTCCACTTCTGCACTTGCACCAATGCCCCTTTCTCCAGGGTTACGACACTCTGAAAAAGACAAGAGAAGAGTTTCAAACTGCAGTTCAAATTTTGCGGATTAGAGTAGCAATGCACTTTACGTTCAGCAAGGTCTGTGTTCTTCGCTAATGACATACTTAGTAATGTTAGTTTCAGCACCATACTATTTCTTCTTTCAGTGCTTTCTTTGAATAGTTTGGAAAACTCACAGTGCACTAAGGGGGTAGGAAAAACTCCTTCTGGTGTTCTTCTAGGAGATGTCCAGACCATTCCGAGATCATCAGTCCCTTACCTTGACTTTACGGTCATCTGCTGTTGTTTCATCAAACTGCTGGCCCAGTTTGAAAGAGATCACTGTATTTTTGAAGGTGCTTTCAGTTCTGATGGTTACTATGTCCCCTTTCATACTGATGATCACATCAGGCTTTGCCAGCCCACCTAGTTTCCGGGAAGCTAAGCCCACTCCTAGAAATCAGAAACACAACTATCATTATAGTCTATCAAGCAAGAAACACAGTATCCTTTCATAAATCTTCAGTAGAAGAAAACGGAGCAGCTTCTTGAATACTCTAATGGCTGATTCAGATGAGATGGTAATTCTTCAAATGTGTAAGTATTGCGTCCAGAGGCTGAGGCAGCCCCAGTTGATAGAGTACACCTTCAGGAAGAAATAAAGATATATACAAGTATACACTTGTGTACATTTAGCCAAGAAGAAACATACATGGTTACAAATCTGCATGAATTTGTGTAGAGATAGAATGGGTAGAAAAATTCAGAGGGAAGGTCTATTTCTCATAAAAGCTCATAAAAATCCTTTTTAAAAAAAATTCTTGACAAATCTGAGCATCTGCAGATACATGGAAGAAACTGGATAATGAACTGCCAATATGCTGGTGCTTGCTCATTAAAACGTACTGGAGATTGGGCAATACCTAGGTGGCTACTAACAAGCCTTAAGGATCCTTACATCTAAACCTCAGTGAAAAGTACAAGTATGAATTATAAAATATGTTGAGGTATAAGAACAAAGAGCTTCAGAGAGCTTCAGGAAAAATTCCATGTCAAAAGCCCTTTATATTACCTAGTGCCTTTTGCTCCAGTTCATTGTCTACAAGTTGTGAGGTCTGGGGCAAGTTAGAATGAAGGCCACTGATTATGTATCATTGTTTTGTAGAAGAAGAAGAAGGATAGCTTTAGTTATTGCCTTTGTTAATGCTATGCTATGCTCAGATTAAAAGATCCATATGAAAGGGTATAAAGCTATCTGTAAAGTATAACTCTATTTTTAGTAATTATTATATACTAAACAATTCTGTTCAGATCTTCAGAAAAATATCTGTAGCTGGACTTTCATCCCGCATTTACTCTGGTTAATTAATTAACTGCAATTCTTCTGTTATTCAGTTTAACATTTCAAATAAAGGGAATCAGTGTCTCAGTGAATCATTTATATAGCAAAAGCGATGTTGTAGCTGATTGTCTGCACTTGCTATATAAGAATGAAGCCAGCATTAAAATGAAAAACAATGCCTGATTTATTACATTCCTGGCGTTCTTCAGTAACAGATAGATTCATTCATAGCATTTAGACCTCTGAAACCAAAGTGTCATGAGACATCAGCTCCATTATATATTGTAAATTATCACAAGTCACGGGTTTAATGGTGCAGTCAAGAGAAACATAAAAAAATGCTTCATGCCCATAGATTCTTTTCATTACAGGAAAACAAATTAGATCAGGTCAGTTCAGTTAGACAGAAGTAAATTTATTAGAGTAATTCAGCACCTACTTTTCTGTTTTCCCAATTTAGATGCTAAAGAAATTAAATTATGCTAGAAAAGTAAAGTGGTTTTTTGGCCAGAAAGAAAGCATCATCCATGAGCAAAGTATAAGATGAAGAGGAGACATTCCCAAAGAAAACTTATTGAAAAAAAAAAAAAACAAATTACATTTCTCACCCAATTCTTTCATATAGTCATCAAAATTTTCACTGGAGACAAGTTTCCAGGTTCCCACAAATCGGTTACACATCGTATAGACCTTGCAAGGTAGTGGTCCTGCAGAGAGAGGCAGTGGCCACAGCAGCTCTTGGTGGGAGTCAGAGAGATTGTGTGCCCGACTCAGACCTCGCTGGCCTCCCCTTTTAAAGACGCCCCGTCCCTGTAGCCGTCAGGACGGGCCAATGGGAGAGGCAGTGCCAGGGCAAGACAATGCGCACCTTGTCCAGGGCAGCCGTGTCAGTACCAGGGCTCTGGGTGACGCCTGCCTCGGCTTCCTCTGCTGAATAGATCAGGACACCGAGGGGTGCGTGGGGACGGGGACGTGAGGGTACCACTGCGTCTGCAGAGCAGTCGGGGGACACTGTGGTGGGACACAGGGCCACTGGGAACAGGAGCACTGCATCCATATGAAACCCAGGTCTGACTGCCCTCCCAAAGCCAGTCTCCTGCTATCACCACATAGAATGGAATGGAATGGAATGGAATGGAATGGAATGGAATGGAATGGAATAGAATAGAATAGAATAGAATAGAATAGAATAGAATAGAATAGAATAGAATAGAATAGAATAGAATAGAATAGAATAGAATAGAATAGAATAGAATAGAATAGAATAGAATAGAATAGAATAGAATAGAATAGAATAGAATAGAATAGAATAGAATAGAATAGAATAGAATAGAATAGAATAGAATAGAATAGATCAGTTGGAAGGGACCTACAATGATCATCTAGTCCAACTTCTTGATCACATCAGGGCTGACCAAAAGTTAAAGCATATTGTTAAGAGCATTGTCCAAATGTCTCTTAAACACTGACAGGCTTGGGGCATTGACCACCTCTCTAGGAAGCCTGTTCTAGTGTTTGACCACCCTCTTGGCAAATAAATGCTTCCTAATATCTTGTCTAAACCTCCCCTGGTGCAGCTTTGAGCCATTCCCACGCATCTTATCACTGGGTACCTGAGAGAAAAGATCAACATCTCCCTCCCCATTCCCCCTCCTCAGAAGGCTGTAGAGAGCATTACCGCATTGTCACCTGTGTATTAGTCAGGTAAATCAAAACCATGTGGATTTTGGAGCTGTCAAGAAGCTGCTATACATAGTGAGGTTTTGTTTTTTTTTTACTTTTGAGATCCATCATGGAAAGGGTCTGTGTGTTTTATCATTTAAAGGCAGAACTGAATTATACTGTTCTGTTTTCTCCCTTTGCATCAGAGCAATGATCCCAAGCTGTGGGTTCTTCCCTGCACATATCCTAGGCAGCACGTCAAAGAGAAGAAGCAACCAAACTTCGCTGTCTCGCTTTTTCCACAACAGGACATGTTCAGAAGATCAGTGCATCAAGTGGACATCAGCTCCTGTGCTTGGCAGGTGGATGACATGAACAGAGGTTGAGTCATTAAAAGGCTTATTCTCAGTTCAAACTCACATGGTGAGAGGTGAGCAGTTTTACTGTGAGCATATACTGCTTTCTTTTTGCCTTTCTGCACCCGGATAGTCAGTCTGTTACAGAATTAAGGACAGACTTAAACCAGTGCAGTCATATAGGACATTGCATTCAAATGTGTCCTACTACTGTCAGATTTCTTAATTTCCCTGCTCCCATGAAGAGACTCCACAACTTTCTTAGGTCCATGTCTCCCCTGTACTGGGAAGACCAGGACTGGACCCAGCATTCCAGGTGTGGCCTTGACAGTGCTGAGCAAAGGGGAAGGATCACCTCCCTCAGCTTTCAACACTCCTCCTAATGCAGCCCAGGACAACAATTGCCTTTTTTGCCTCAAGGGTACATGTACATTTCTGGGTCATATACAGCCTCGTGTCCACCAGAACCACCATGTCCTCTCCTGCAAAGTTGAGTTGGAAAGTTTGAAAAGTTGGAGTCTGAACATTCAAAAACTTTTTAAAAAATGTACATTTGGAACTATTGTCTTGTGGTTAGTAAAAACCAGACACAAAAGACAAATCCATAAACCACATGTATATTTGACAGGCAGGAATTTAAAGCATTGTAATTCAAGACACCTCAAACTATCTGAAACTATTTAGGGTGAGACCACATCAACTGTAATTCTGTCCTTCCATTTCCTAAACCATCTTCCTGGAGATTACTTGCTACATGAAAGGATTGGATGGTTTCTTTCTTACTTGTGTGAATAATAGTTGTCTGTGTTTTTTACATGATTATACTTTCTGGATTGTGACCACTTACAGGGACTTTTCAGATCTACATTGTAGGAATGGAGGGATACTGGGATTATAGGTTATGGGACCAAATTTCTTGTGTTTAGGGTTGAAAGAATGAGATGGAGCTGATGCTGGGCCAAGGGGGGTGAGGTTTGGGTCTCATCCTGAAAGCCGTTGTATGCAAGGAGGGGAATATGCTTAAACAGGAAAACAATACAATCTGAGAAGTGGAAATAACTGAAAATAACACTGAGAAGTGGTTGTGGGGAAATGACAAGGGTTTAAATCACAAATTTTCGTTGTATATTATCTCATCAGTCATAACATCAATAAGGGTAAATTGAGCAGAACTTCCCATTACTGCTTAGGTCTAATTACAGTGCAGTGTAAGGAGGGAAAGTCTAAAATGATTGAAAATGAAAACAAAGTAAAGAAGAACTCTTTATCCCCCACAGTAGGAAGCAGATACTGCTGTATCTGTAATATGTAAATAAATGTCAGTCTTTGAAGGTGTTGTGCACAAAAAGTTCTAAGGCAGAGATGCATTGTATCACGTTTTGTATAAAGAATAGCTAGCTCTTTTATCTAATCTCTGGGAATAAGAAAGCCCCTCCCAAAATGAAACTATCCATTATTTCTCAAGGAATAATATGAAAATATTCTACCATTGCTCCTCAGGCATTCTTTGTTCTTCCATTTAATTGTCTTATCCACATAAAGGCTCTTCAACAAGACAAGGATGGTTCCTTTGGGAAATAAAAGATGATTGGGACTTTGTAAAATCAGGCCCAGAGAAATTCAAGAGAAGCAAATTAGTCAGAATGGAATAGCTATACTGCAGTACCAGTAACCTTAAGAACAAAAGTGACAGAGAATTATTTATACAGACAAAACACCAGTCTTAAGCAGTCTCAAACAATGTTGTCATTGCTACCATCTATCTCATTGTCACTAAGAAAAATCCAGACTTTCATTTAAAGCACTGTCTAGAAAGAAGAAGAGCATGGAATCATATCTCAGTAGAAATAATATATGTGGAAACCAATCTTTTCTTCAAGTTTAAAGGAAAAAAATATTTCAAGGATTGTGTGGTAAAAGGGAGTTTGATTCCCCTTTTTTGCTTATGGTTGGAGTAAAACACCATTTGAAATCAATACACTTGGAGATTGTGAAGCAACATTAGAGATAAATGTAAAAATTGATAAAAATAGTGAGCTAAAAATGTAGAGACTATTTAAAGAGATACGGAAAGTAAATTTATGTCAATTTCTTTAAAGGAGATATGATCTGGGCAAAATCAGTGCCAAGATAAGTCTCAAGTAAATTCCTAGGAAAGTAACGAAGAAAGCAGAAGTAAAAGCAGAGAAGAGAGGCCGAATGCCTTCCTTGCTGTGGGGACACCAAGGATGTTTTAACACTGACTCTACGGAGCTGAGAGATCGACTCTGAACATGAGGCCAACAGTCTGCCTCTTCTCAATAGCTATGTAGGAGGGTCCAAATAGTCTTTTGTTGTCTTATCTGGAGCATCCCACGAGAGCAGACCAAGACTGCAGGGGCTGAGAGAATGGGTGGTAGCTCGGGCAAACTGCAGAGCTGGGCACACACGGGGGGACGCAAAAGCACTCTGAGTTTCTTCCAGTGCAAACAAAGAGTTAAAAGAAAAACAGAAAAATAACAGAAAGATCAAATCTCAGAATAAGTCTTACTTCATATTTGTCCTGAGCCACTAAAAATCTGTGGGTGTGAGTCTCCTTTACCTCTACTTCCAAGAAACCTGAAGAGTAGTGAGTGAATATGCTGATGGGCAAAGATTTCCTCCTCTCAGCATTCAAGGGTACCTTCTGCCATAAACATGTCACCCACAGGGTTTGTAGGGTTTTGATGAGATCCTCCTTTTTCAGAGAGGAATGCTATTTTGTAAATAATTTTGGTTCTTGTTAAGTAATATGTAGATTTATTATTGTGTATTGTATATTTTATATATGGAGTACTCTGAAGTATACTTCCTTACCTTATGCAACTGCTGTTATTTAAGCTGATGAGATTTCACAACCAGTGAAACCAAGGTAAAAGCAGGGGACCTGTCTGTTCATGGCTTTTTTAACATTTTCTGCAGAATTTACCAATAGTCTTTTGGAACTGCTCTTAAATGACTCCTTAGTTTATCCAGAGTGTAGAAGTCCTTATTTTTCTTTTCCCCTCTCCAGTTTTATTAATAGTGCAGAAACTTAGGAACAGTCTGAGTCATGCAGAGGAAAGTTCAAGTGTATAAGGTCTCTGCTGCTGGCAGTAGGGGCTCAGCACCATAGCTTCTGACAGCTGACCTCAGGAATGTCAGGAATATGTGGAATTTGGTTCACAGATCTTAATCGCAAAGCTTGAGATATGCCCATTTCTCCATTTTGTAGCTACTGCATGCATTTTCAAATGCTTCTCGTCCAGGTTTTCCCTAGACTTCTCCTTTTTTCTTTTGTCCTCAGCTTGAGTCCTCCCAGGTATAGAAATCAGGGCTTCTGTGGATGAGAAGTTTGGAAATAGGAGGCCAGGCCTAAGGGTAGTAAAAGAGTATAGTTCGAGAATAAGAACAGTTGAAAAACATGGTGTTCAAAGGGCTTTGCATCTAGAGAGGCTCATGTTCCTAAGACTGATCTAACCTAATGAAGTAGCAGAAAATGCATATAGGATATAAAGAAGGTTGATGCCACTAGCAAATTTTTACAGGCTTTTAGTAAGCTTGAGAGTACTTTTTAAACCATGTTTCTTAATTCAAGGCTTTTTTTCTAACCTAGGACAAAAAGCAATGTTAAGGAAAAGGACATTAACAAAATAATCACAGCTGAGAGTTACAGCACCTATAATTTCACACTTCAGGTGGGAGAGGACAAGATCAAACCACTTCAGATGATTCCTGTGTTTAAAATTGTTGGCAATTTTGTGAGGATGAGGGGCGTGGTTCCCTGCTCACGTTGGAAAGCCAGCGCTGGGCATCCACCGCAATCGCCCTCCTCCCCGACCCGGGAAGAGCTCCTTTCACTCAAAGCCAAGAACAGCAGCCCTGTTACCCTCCTTGCCATGGGTAGCCCGCCTGCAGCACTCACTGGAGGAGGTTTCTGTGTCCAGGTCTACACCTATCACTGTCACACAGCCAGTGCCACTCCCTGGATCATCTCTGATCCTCTTTCCGCAGTGAGATGGGTCACAGTTACCGCCTGTGGCACTAGCTCTCACGCGATGCTTTCCTGCAGAGCACCCCTTCCCATGTTGCATCCCCCCTCAAACCCCTTTCTGACAAACTCCAGTACAAGCACGGACTGTAGAAAGCTGAACATTTTATTAATAGCCACAACAAATTAGACTAGCTGTATGTAACTCTTTCAGGATATATCTGTAAAAATACAGTTCTCTTTAAAATGGATTTTTTGAGTTTTTCTCCTTCAGTTAAGTTGTTTTTCTCTGGCTTTAAGCATTGGTCCTGGTGAAGGTGGCTTCCTCATGCTTTTTCATACACTCTTTTGCAGGTGACGTTATTCATGGTGCATTCCTGGAAAGAAAGGCAAGTTTAATCAGCTTTTAATTCTCACTAAATGTTAGTGATAAGGTAGAGAATTATTTATCCATTGGGAGCCAGTGTAAGAAAAAATTTGCATTTCTCCTCCTCAAAAATTAGTTGCCAAAACAGTGAAATTCTAGACTGAGAGCTTCAGAAACAGAAGTCTGAAATACAAACAAAGAACCGAAAGACTATCAAAGGACTACTCCAGCGACCCCCAGGAGATTTTTGATCTCTTAAAAACCTCTAAAGATGGCTCCTAGGACTTCTGTGAAGGGTGATTGGACTCTGGAGCTGGGCATTAGCCTTTTTTTCTTTCACTTTTTGCAGTTGTGGCTTGTCTTCTTCACAGACATGTGCACAACACGTACTCCCCACACACAGTGTCCTACACAGCTTTCAGACTCGCAGCTGCTGGTGTCAGCCTCTGCATGTTAGGCTCTGTCCTCATTTATTTGTCTGTTAGATCAAACTCTGTTTTGTTCAATCGTTCTTAATGAAGTTGTTATTAAAAACTATTTCTATTTGTTCGCCTCTGGTCCCTATCCAAAGAAATTTAAATATTAAATTTATAGACACATTATTTTTCTTTAGGGGAGGGCAGAACTCTTCAGGAATTTCATGTGTGTGTATCGTTTTGTATCATGTAGGAACCTCAGCTGCCTTTTAAGAACACAGTTCTAGTCCCCTCCCAGATTCTTCAAAGTGTCTTCCCAAAGCTGGAGAGCAGTGCTGGGAAGCCCCAGACTGCAGGTGGGCCTCACTGGCACTGACTCAAGCACAAGACTCTCTGACCAGATAAGACCAACCAACAGAGCTCAAATGCAGGTGTCTTTTTTTGATATAACATCATATTATTGACATAATTGTTGGTGATCTATAGTACAGTTCTCACAGATGGTTGATCACTCTCTACTGGAGATGAACAGGAGTATTTTGCATCAATATAAAAAATTTCCCTCACCAGGATGTTGTTTTTTTTTCTCCCTGCTCTTTCATAACCATATCTTGCTATGCATGGTGAACAGGTACCTCCATACCATCCCATGAATTTAACAGCATTTCAGTTTCAATATATAATTCAGATGCATTCAGAGAGACTTCTTGTCAAGTACACAGAGACCTTTCAGATGCTTTCACTCCTTGTGTTTGAATCCAATGTAATACACCTGCCAAACATGAATTCTACACAATTAATTCAGTGATTAAGTAACAAAAATAAACTCACCACCACCAGGTTCCCATCCAACACTTTTCTCTTTATGATAGTCTCCTTTCCGTCCCACTTCTGCACTTGGTTCAGTATGCCATTGTCTAGGGTTATGACATTCTGCCAAAGAAAAAAAAAAAAAACAACAAAAAGTATGGCTTTGAGCTGAAGAGAAGACTGTCTTCATGTCCAAATAGCACTGAGGCACACAGTATCCATAGCACTCTTACCTTTGAAGGCAGCATTTCTACACTGGTTGTCAAAATGACAACTCCAGCCTCCTGCTCCCGTGTCTCTTTTGAGAGATATATTGGGATAGTGCCGGTTTTGAACTCACCTTTGTTTTTCTGTCATCTGCCGTGGTCTCATCAAACTCTTCACCCAGCTTAAAAGAGACCTCTGTATTTTTGAAGGTACTTTCTGTTTTGATGGTTATCACATCACCGTTGATGCTGATGGTTACGTTGGGCTTGGCCACACCAGCCATTTTCCTGGTAGCAAACCCCACACCTGTAAATAAGCCAGGCCACTATGTAAGTTTTATCTTTACTCCATGTTTTTCTCTTATTTGTTGGAGGGAAAAAAAAAAAAAAAAAAAAAAGAATTCAGTGTTGACTTCCCTATTACTTTCTGAATTTTTTATTAATTCTATGTTGCAGAGGTTCCTTTGTAACATCTCACTAACTTGATATGCCTTTAGACCAAGACCGGTGGGACAACATAAGGAAATCTGCTCTGTCATTATCAGAATAGTAAAAACAATATTTTGAAGACTGTAACAAGATTTTAATGTCAGACTGCACATATACTTGTTTGAAATAACTGCAGCACTTTGTACGCTAACTTGTAAGCTAACTGTATCTAACAGTAAATAAACAGAAATATACAACAGTTTCTAAGTCACAAAAACAAACAAACAAGAAAAAAGAAAAAAAATAAAGTACTTTTTATATTTATCTGTGGCTGGGCTGAATAAAAGGAAATGATTAAGAAATAGCTGGCAATAGTTACGTCCTGAGTAAAATCTGGGGTAAAGATTAAGAATGCAAGAGTCTCACTGAAAGCTGTCTGAATGCTGCATACATCTTAGTGAGTATTCTACCCCTAATATCCAAATAACCCTCCCAGCTTTTTAGCATGTACTGATCCAATCAATGCAAGTTACCCCGTACTTCCTCCACACTAAAAGAATGTGGAAACCTTTTAAAGCCCAATTTTAATTCTAAGCAAGGAGTCTATATTTTTAAAGAGTGTTATCCTACAAGTCCTTTTCAGGTATCTACATGAATCCACATTTTTTTTTTTTGTTAATATTCACTAGAGGCAGTTACACAGTTTCATTCACTATAATTGCCATGACAATCAATCTCCTAGTCCAGTAGCAATCTAAAGTTGTTTTTAGACATAGAGAAGCTTACTTCATTCTAGCATTACACTACTTTGTATGTCCAAGGATAAAAGCTAATCCACACAAAATATTGTAGTGACATGTTTTACTTCTATTTGTAACACTACTAAGTAGGCACGCATATACTTAGCTTACCTGAAACTATTTCTTCCAGTCAAGGTTTTTTTACATTATAGGAATTTGACACCACTAATTCAAACAGCCAAGTTCTCCAGTTTAAGACCATCTGATCAGAACAGATGGACTAAAACCCCCTTGGTAAACAACATAGCCAGAAAAAGCCAGGAAGGAATAAAGTTCAAAATCAACATTCCTTCCCTGTCCCATATACAACAACTCCAAAAAAAAACAGTTCTCACCCAGTTCCTTCATATAGTCCTCAAAGTTTTCACTAGAAAGGAGCTTCCAGGTGCCCACAAACTGGTCACACATTTTGCCAGGCTAGAGAGAAGTCTTCCACAAGATCAAGCAGAAATGCAGGACAGGAGGATAGTATGAGCTCCAGGAGATCAAGAGTTATCTTTAAAAAGAAGCCTTGGCCACATGATGCTCGAAGATGACCAATGAAGAGGGAGTCCCAGTGCCCAGTGTTTTCCTTCCTCCTCTACCCCTCCTTTGCCAGTAGGTCATAGTGTTATTATTCATATGCCCTTACTAGCACAAAGATCACTGTCCTGCCTTTATTTAATTATTTTTGTAATTCAAGAACACTCTACCTTAAAGGCAAATAATTAAATCATATTGTCTTTCAGAAGAAAAAGGTAGGATCAAGCTACAGAGGGTTATGTTCTCTCCCATATTCTTTTCTTTCATTTCAATCTGCCATATCAAATGGATATATCTAAATTCCTGGACTGTAAGATCTGAAAGGCTTGTTGGGAAAATTTAGTTTTCTTTCTGCACCCCTGCAGTCTGAGATTTTCTCCAGAGAGACACAGAATTACAGGAAGAAGTAAATCTGGGACAGAAAGAGAGAGTACTGGTGGCTGTAGAAGGGTAAGGCAATAAAATTGTTTCATTGATTGGGAACTCCTTATCATTGCCCCACCTGAACCAATTGACCAATAGGTCTGTATTCTGCTTTTGTGTAATGGAGAAGGGATAGAGGGCTCTGCAAAAAGCAAAGTAACAAAGCAGATGATTTCTCTCTCTTTTTCCCCTGTGCTTTCTGAAGACCTATGTCCCAATGACTAGCATTGTGACTAGCTACAGCTTAAAGCTAGGCTCTGGTGTCGACTCACAAAAGGTCCCTGGACATTTGATTTGTTTTCTGGCTGTGCCGCTCAGGTAGTAATCTGTTTGAGGCAAGGCATAGTGTTTGAGGCCTGACATAATGAAGTCCACCTTGACTGATCCCCGAAACCCTGTCATAGCACAGACCACAAAAAACTCTATCAGAAAGCAGTCAAGTAATTTCTTAGACTTTCCTTTTGGCTGTAACATGCTATTCCAATGGCAAAAAGAAGATAATAAGTGCAGACTCCAGCCCCTGCAATTCTCTTTACATGGATTTCCTGGAAATACTCTGCTGATTCTTAGGCATCAAATATATCGGAGCACAGATTTTTGTAGTTGTTGACTTTGTAATGAACAATATTGTAGAAAAAATATTTATATAGGATTGTAAATATCCTATCACAGGGAAATTTGGAAGGGGCGGAGGTCAGGAAGACTCCAGGACAGCCTCACAGTCAGGCAGGGCCACCTCTGAGCGCAGACCAGGCTGCTGAGGGCTGTGCCCTGTTGGGGCTTGGAAACCTCCAAGGATGGACCCAGCAGAGCCTCCTTGGGCAACCTGCACCCCAGCCCTGTCTCCCCAGGGGACAGGATCTCCTTATCTCCTACGTGAACCTTTTTTCTTTCAGCTTTTATCCATAATCCTCCCATCATTCACTGCTGTGAAAAGCCTGGCTTCAACTCCTTGGTTGCTTTCCCATAGGTGTTGGGGGCTGCTGTAAGCACTCCCCAAACCATCTCTTAACCAGGAGGAACTACCCCAATCTCATGGCATCTCCTCACAGAGCAAGTGCTCCAGGCCCCTGAGCAACCTGGGGGCTCTCTGCTGAACTCACTCCAAAACTGGATGCAGTACTCTGGATGCAGCCTAATGAGTGCTGAGGAAAGGGGGATAATCACTTCCATCAACCTACTGGCCGTGCTTCTGTTCATACAGCCCAGGATGGTTTTGGCCTTTCTGCTGCCAAGGCTCAGCTCACTGCCCACCAGGACCCTGAGGGCCTTTTCTGCACAGCTTCTCCCTAGCCAGTCTGCCCCCACCTGCATTGCTGTAAGAGCTGAATATGTTTATACATGTATAATTAGGTACCCTCTTGTGCCTTTAAGACTTCAGACTGTGGGAAAAAAAATATTCTTTTTTATTTTTTTTTTCCCTAGAATAACTAATCTTAGGTTTGGTCTATTCTTTTCTGAGTTTTTGCCTATTTACTGAATTTGGGATAATCCCAAAATAAATAAAATAATGTTCTAATTATTGAAATTGATGATGCCTTTCCTGATTGGTTTTCTCTGAGTATCACATGCTCAGGTCCTCTTTAAAAGGAAATTTTGAGGGGCCCTTAAGTTTGTGTCATAATCTTGTTTTGGTTTTTGTTTTTTTGTTTTTTTTTTTTTTTTTGTTTGTTTGTTTGTTTGTTTTGTTTTGTTTTTTATTTAGGATTGTTGGCTTGAGAAACACTGCATCACATGTGAACAGTTTGTAACAACTTGAAAACTCAGATCCAGTAAGTATATAACAAGCACCTGAAAGTATCAGGTGAGGATTGTTGCAGTGCCATGGATAGAAAGGATGTGATCTGGCTGAACTCAACTCCTGCACTTACTTTTCTTGCCTTTTGGGAATTGTTCTGTGTGTGGCTTACTATAATTAGCATGCATTTCTTTGGAGGGGAAATAGGGCTTTTATATTCAAAACTATAGCCTGAGAGAGGGGATTGGCCTTTCTTTGGTGTTAACAGCTGCCTGCAATGCTTGTGCTCCTGGAAGAGTTTTCTGGGAGAGAGGTGAAGCACCTGTTCCATGCAAAACAGTTTGGAGCAGACAAGCTCAACCTCCCTAGGCAGTCAATTACTTGCACCTATTTAAAGTGAATCTGAGCTATTTGTAGATGTCTTGCAAACATGATGACTCAAAAATGCAAGAAGAAAACCAGTTTGTGGGTTGACTTGTTTGTTTACTGCAAAGCAAGCGGCTATCTGGGAGCAGGCTCATGGCTGTCTCTTGGGAAGCATTCTACCCATGGTCTCCTTTCCCTCAAGAGAGATTTCCAGTAGCAGGAGATAAGTTTGTGGCATTGATGTCATCTAATACAAATCCTGCCTTCTCTGTGGGGCAGCGACCTCAAGTCATACAGTCCTACTGATAAAGACTGAAGTGCTAAATGGCCTTGAAGAAATCAGTGGGGCTTCTGAGCCTGGAAGCTTAGGAAAATCTGGGATTTGCATCCCTTGCATTAATGCCTTGCCAGCAAGAGCTGGGTGACCTGGCAAAATAGCCCTGTGGTCATCAGTGCTGATGGGGTCTAATACTATCAAAAACAAGGGCATCTTCAAAAGTGTAGAAACCTCCTACAAAATAAGAGGGAATTTTGAAGAAACCACAGCAGGTGAGAGGTAAACTAAAAAACCGGAAGCTAGTGAGGGTCTAGCACAGTGAAGAAATGCTGATAAAGTAAATTCTTTGCAGAGGGAAACTCTGTCTCTTAATCCTGATATGAGCTGATGTAGCTGAAGTCTGTGAATAACAACAATACACTGCCTGCAATGTGGTTTTAGAGTGCAATGTGGTTTTAGACCTCTGAGGATGGTTCCTGATGCAGGAGGTACAGAAGTGGAATAGCAAAGCAGCAGCTGTGCAGTGTAAATCTATGGATGGGAAGGTGGTGATGGTGGGTTCATTCTTGCTCTGTGAGTTAGATCAACAGTGGAGATCTATTTGAGATAAACAGCTATTTACAGTAATGAGCACAATAGTAACCTCCCTTTGGATCTTTTGGGCTTGCAGGAGGAGTGATGTTGCTTCCACTAGAGTATGTGAGAAAGATGATGCTTATTCCCATAGTCGAGATCCGTCACGACAGATTTTTAACTGGGGACTGTGACAAAGCTTTCTTGGTATTTTATATATGTACAGATTTGTCAAAGTGAGAATACAGCTTAATCTCAAATGTGAAAACATGAATCAATAAATCAGTTATGACTATTAGCAAAACTCTGCTTAAATAAAGGCTTCTTTCTCCAGTTTCTCCTTGTCCCAGAAGGGCAACAGTATACAACCCCTTTGACTGCTACAGCTGTTGAACTGGTGACTACAAACAAGCAACAGTGTTCTGGGATTACACAGTTGTCTCTATAGTTCTGCTACTCTTTGAATCAAAAGCTAGGTTGAAAGAGTAAAAAGACATCTGTGATCTGTGCTTAGTTTCACACCTTATGTCATAGCAGACTTTTAGCCTGTTGACAATGAGTTCTGTTGAAAATTTTCTTAAAAGGAATGTGGCCTCTATGTGGGATTATTAGTGGCACAGATAGCAATATCCATAGTAAGAAAAAAATATATATATTTGGGGAAAACTATAAAAAATAAGAATTTTCCCCTAAGCAGGAATGGAACCGTGGCTTCATTCACTGCAATCTTCCTGTGCAGGCACAGTAACATCTATTCAGAAGATGAGCTATAGCAACTCCCTCATGCCAAGAAGGAGGGATCATGTCACACTGTCAGGTACTTCTGTAACTTAAACCAAGCAAAAGGTTTTCCTAACACTTGTCTGGCTGGATACTGTAGTTCTAAGGCCCAAGGGTAACTTCAAGAAAGGTGACCTAATGCTGGAGAGCAGGCAGGAACAGGTAAAGAGATGCCCATCTCTGCTTGCCAGCTTGTTACTTTCCTCTCTGATTAATGTCTGAGACAGCTGAATTGCCTTAGACTCCTGCTTAGCCAGGAAAAGGTATAACTACAGTTTCAGCAGTCATGATGTAACATATTGACTTTACAAAATACTGGCTTCAGTTGGTTTGAAAGTTCAAGAGGCCAGTTGGCTTTCAGTGGTTTTTGTCTCTCCTGGGGAAGGAGATGAGCAGGAGACATGAGCAGGTCCTTTTTGTTCTGATCAGCAGAACAGTCTCCAGCAGAGAACTGATGCTCCCAGCACTCATGACTGTGGCTTCAGTCCTACTCAGGGCACTGTTGCAAATGGTTGCTTTGCTGAAAGAATCAAATTTTGGCAGCAGCAACAGCAAATCTGTTATTTCCTTGAGTGGTTATTGACATCTCTCTACCCAGTTACATTCCTGGCCTGGGATATTTGGGGACCTTAGACTGGTGGGCCCCAGCACTTGATTTTTACTTCTAGTGATTTTGAGTTTTTGTATTTCCTCCTGGACTTTAGCCCAACTGGTGAATACTCTACATGCCTAAGTAGGCTTCCAGTATCTGCAAGTAGGACTGTGAAAACAAGAACATCTAAAAGATGTTTCTGAAACACTAAGCTAAGTTTGTGGTAAAGCTAAGAGCAGAACTGAAATCTCATAACTCCAAGGCATAGTAAAATCAATCCCAGAACAAAACCTAGTGGTTGAGAACATTAACTTGCAATTAAAATACGCATGATTACATTTTCTGAACCTGCTTAAAAGACGAAGTAAAAAAAATGCAGTTATAGCTAGAGGGAACAGCAAGCCTCTAGACCCTTATCTTCTCTGGGTTCTCGTGACAGTAGTGTTAACAGCTGAGAATCTGACTTTTCTCAGCAAATGGCATGACAATAATGTATACTTTCAAACACCTGTGGCTCATGCCAGGTGACTGCTATTCCTGAGGAAAACACCTAATTCTCATACACTGCTAGTAACATGTATGTGTTCCCTCATTCCTGGAGCAAGTCAGTTGGCAGAGGTAATCTTACCAAGCAGTGCTATGGATTGCAGCTAGAGAGGCAAAAGGAATATCAGAAAAGTAGGGAAGGAGGAGTATTTGCAAATCAGTTTTATTTTCATTGCAATGAGATGAGATGCCATGTATGCTAGCTCCTACAGACATACAGGTGATAGACTTCCAGAACATAACACATGCATTTCTGTATAAGAATATTCCAAATGTCAGAGCTCTACCTCAGACATCCTATATTCAGCAAATTCCATAGTGAGATTAATTCAAATTAATGACTTCCAAAGGTTTGTATGAGAGAAGATCTTGTTTTGCTGGCTATAACGTAGGCGCTGTAGATTTTCATGTTTCTAACTACCTACCAATTTCCTTTGTCTAAAGAACAATTTTAAAGTTGTCTAAAGTTTCTGATGCTCAAACTGTTCAACTAAGTCAGCCTTTCTCTGACTCTCATTTTATTTTGTCCATAGAATAAATTTCCCTGGACTTGCCACAGAGCACAGAAATCCTGCCTGTTCTCCCTGCTGTCATCCTTCTGTCCCCCTTCCAAAAAATGCTTTGCTTTTCTTTTCTTACTTCTTTCTAAATTTAAGTATTGCGACAGACTTGCAAATGAAGAAAGTAATCTGTTTTCCAAAGCACATTTTGGTTTCTTCTAGCAATTTGAAGACTTGTTAATAATGTTCTGAAAAATCCCTTTGTAGTCCTTCACCAGACACTTTTCTGAATTATCCTAGATTATCCAGCTGAAACCATCTCTTGAAGCATCCATCTAATCAAAGTGATAAGACCATTGGTTACACCTGCTTTGGTACTGTCCAACAGGACTCTATTCCAGTTTTGCCTTGTAACCGCAGCTCATACAGTACCGCCTGCACAGAGTCAGGCTTGTGTCTTATTTCCATGTTAGATCTGCATTTAGAATTCTTCCACTTTTTTTTTTTTTTTTTTTTAACTTCTTGCTAGATATTTTTTGGCAAGCAGAGAAAAAGTCTTCAACTAAAGAACACAGACTAGTGCATTTAGGTAACATGTAATATCTTTTAAGTTTAAACTATTTCTATCAGTGGTTGTCCTTCTTTTAACAGTTGCCCTCTTGTGAAGTGAGAATATTCCCAGAATTTCACTTCTCTTTCTAAGAAAGCTAAAGAAAGAACAAAGTGTAAGAACAATATTTCAACAAGACTAAAAAGACAATGTACAAAACATTTAAGCTTTGCTGAACCTGCACTTTGAGTAAATATGCATGTGTTTTTCTATCCTTGTTTCTGCATCTCTTCAGTCTGCATGTGGCAGTTTATTGTTAGCGATGCTTTAATCTGACAGTTTGCTCTGAAACTTTTGGAAATGTCTTGTATTTGCAAGAAGGCTATCTGTTATTACTGACACGTTTGGACTGCGTCCAAAGACCTGTTGCTCCACATAAAGAAAAAAAAAATATATATATATATCTGAGTATGAAATGCCCCGAATTCAGAGACGAAGACTTACTCAAAACAGCCCTCTCCCTCCACGTGTGGCCAAGTAGCGGGTGGGTGTGAAATCTGGCAGCTCTCCCGGCTCTCCGCAGCGCTCTGCGGCTGACTGCTGCCCCCGGGCGCTGGCACCTGGAGGGAAAGAGAAGGAGCCGGTTTGCAGAGGCCACCAGCTGCTGCCCAGCCACGCTCCTTGCCTGGGACAGTGGCCTCTTACAGCTGCCTCCTCTGCAGCATCACCACCGAATTTCACTGTCACAGCCGTCTCGTTTCATCTCATCTTGCGCCAGATAAAGTAGGTTAGGATTCAAAAGGCTCTCTGAGGAAGGAAATGCAAAGGGTTTTCTAAAGCACTCTATCACTCCTGCCCTTCCCGCTCTGGAGCGCTGTCTTGCCAGAAACAAATCAACATTGCTTATGTTCAGCATGTAAACACATCTCCAACCAGGGACTGCCTATAAAATGCATTGCTTAATGTCAGGTAGTAAACCTGCTCCTCGCTTGGGATGCTGCTGAGGGGCTGGAGGCACAGGGAGGATGGAGATTGCCCTCACTTGTGCTGCATCCCTCCCAGCAGGCACCTTCAGCAGATGTGGGCAAGGTATGCCCTATGGCTCTTGGTGCCCAAATCCCTAACCACAGCCAAGCCCTAGTTTTGGCATACACAAAGTCTCTAAAATAAAGCTGCTAGTGACAATAATGACACCTAGTTAAACCCTAAAATGGACCCTGTGGCCCCAAAATTACTTTTAAATCCTCTCTGCCTTCTACCTTTTCCCCTCTGGAGGATCTCATCACAGCTGGCAAGCATAGGAATTCATGGGTCTCTAGTGGAGACAGCATGATCTTTCCTGAAAAATTAACATCTTCAGCTGTCCTCTCAGTACTGGTAGCTGTTTCATTGATTTACATTCCTTGTTCTTTAAATGGGGTTTCTGTTTATCTCAACATCTTCTCAAACTCCTCAGACTATTAAAAACCAAAGTGCTGCTTCAGCTTGTAACTGCTCAAACTGCTGGTTTTGAACTATTAGAACATTGTGAAGAAATAAACACATGTGGAAGCCTCATTCCACAGTAACATCAGCTATTGCTGTGTGCATGCTAGCTATTGTAATGCTGGCGTGGCATTGCTTTATGGAAGCACCATGCAAGAGTTAGAGCTGCAGTGTTGCTCTGAGCTGCTGACTGAAGACCTGAAGCACTCAAGGCCATTTGCAGAAGCATTGCTGTCTCTTTTTGCCTATATCAAGGGCCCGCTATCTTGGCTGCATTTAATGGTTTCAGAGCTTCTGATGTTTCTTTAAACTACGCCGAGTTCTGCCATTCCTCTTTGGGTGGGTTCCTGCAAATACTTGGTGGGGTGTTTGCTCCATCATGAGCGTACAGCAGTTTATGCTGCCTTAACAGGGGCTCTTTGCACATCCTTTTGGTATCATGAAACGTCTGGTGGAACTGCCAATGTAGTTACATGAGAGGACTGCAGCACATCTTCCCAAGCAAAAACTGAAGGAACCGGACAGCAAGCATGACGTGAGCCTAGATACATGCTCTTTTTTAACAGATGCTGTTTCTTCCTCAGCCCCTGCAGGTATAGCTTCCTCATTCTCTTATATTGTTTTAGTCTTGCTGCCAAGTTATTTAAGCTGAACATAACTTAATTGTTTTTACAATCTGATACGGCTTTAGGTTGTACATAACCCTATTCTAACAGTACTTTCTGCATTAGTTTTGTTAACGTGAACTTCTGGTAAACCAATACTAACTTGGTGGAATTATACTGAAGTATTTGAAAATCCCTTCTGTCGTTTATTATTTACTGCCTGGTTTATTGCTTCTTCAAACTGCTCATCGCAATTAAGGCGTGACCGTGCCCTCCTTGCTGTATATAAAGCTTGAGTGAAGAATCCCCCTGCAGCTGTAGCACCTCAGGTTCTTCCCTTGCCTATATATACATATGGTACGAATGCAATCATCAGCATCAAGAGCAGAAGGAGTGAATGCAGATATGCTGTTTTCGACTGTTGAGAATGACTCCTTGGGTCCTAAAGCCAGATCCAGGTATATCGCTTGTTTCACAAACATCTAGTGCAGTTCTGTTGTACAGAAATGGGCTTGGTAGAAGAAAATAGTTTACTGTTTGTGTTGCACTTTTGTTCATCCAGTTTCCAGTTATTGCCTATGATTTCTTTAACCTAAAAACCTTTGCTTGTAATTAAATACATTATAAGGTGTTGCCAGGCTCTCTGGGGTGACTGAACTGTGTTTGGTGTATACCCAGAAAAAGCTATGTTTCTTTCCAGCTCTCCTCAATTCCCTATCCTTAAGGACATGAACCTGAAGCCTGATGTCTCCTTGCCTCAGTCTCCTGCAAAGCCTGTTACAGAAGTGTCGTGTTTATCTGATTTTTCAGTTTTCCTTCTATATTCTACAAAATGCTTTCAACTGTTAATACCGAGGGTAGAGATTGTCAGAAAATGTGTCATCAAAGTAGTTGTAAATAACTTTCAGACCCATGTGTGAAAACTTTTGACAAAGGTGAATGGTATTTCATGTGTCACTTTACTGTTGAAAAACTAGGCCCTGGTTACATAGCAGACCACTGATTAAGCTAGGAGGGAAAAACAAAACCACATTCTTTTTTCTTGGAATTAGTCTAGTATTTGTATACTAAATTTGTGTCTGGGGCTGGCCATGCCCTGTCTTCTATGGGAGGAGTAGAGTGCCTCTCATCCAGAAGAGCTGACACTTTGAGTGTGCTAGTGGGAATTGGGGTATGCAGGTTTGAATTCCCTCAGGCTTAAGAGGCTACTGAAGCTACGTCTCCTGATACTCAGACAGTGGAAGTTTTATTCAGGTGTTCTGTTTAGTTTTTTATTAGTGAGCCAGTCATCTGCATCTGCATGGAGCAAAAGCAAGTTCATGACTGGTAAAACTTCATTGGGATTCTACACATGGAGAGGGTTTCAGAGAGATGCTTCTTCTCTCCCTCTCAGCTGGCATTGGCATTTCTTCCTTTAGCATGTTGGGCAGTGGACATCCTTCTCTTTAGGACCTACAGTTCTTCACAAGTTAAATAAGGAAAATTTCCTATTTACCTTGGCATTGAGATTTCTTCCTCCCAGACTTCAGCTTAAGTATTAAGCGTCTGGTTTTTTGATCTAGCATTTACTGTTCCACCTAACAGGTTATTTTGCAGTGCAACAGCATAAATTTGTATTCTTCTGGTACCATATCTTGATCTCATTTATGGAAATCTATGTCATAGACTGACATTTATGAAGAGGGAGTAGTTTATTGGAGCAAAGATGATGAATTAAGATTCATACATGAAGTCTTTAGTATTAGTTCTAAATAAACATGGCTTTAGGGTGATGTTCGAGGTGTTCATCAAGTCAAAAATACCAGTCCAATCATATTCCTTCCTACAGGAAGATAGGCTTGTAAAATGGGAAGACACTAGCACAGTCTGAGATGATTGAACCCCCCTTCATCAACTAGCAAAGTAGTTAATGCCAAGACAAAAAGGAGCAGTAATTAGTCCTGGTTCAATCTCCCTTCTGCTGTTACCCTGGTTCTCTTTTTGTGGGACAAGTTGAAGGAAGGGCTCAAATGATCCCCTTGTTTGGGAGTGCTTAGCTAAAACTGAATCTAAACTAGTCCAGGACAAAATACTGGCTCATTCTTGGGTGAGCATGGCTCTCTATAACCAAACAACTCACAGAGTCTGTTGGTGCCACAAAAGCACTATGTGCTCGATATGATCTAATCTAGCTGCATAACATCTTTTGCTCTGTGAAGCAGAAGATATTGGAGACTGCTTTCTTAACCGGTAGTGCAAATATGTTTCCTGAAAATTTGCTGGTACAGAACTTGATTATGGTAGCTGTTTAAAAAAAAAATCTATCTGGTAACCAATAATGTAGCATGTCCTAGGATCAAAGCAGATCAGGCTTAACCCAGTATCCTCACTGGCACTTGATGAAACTGCTGTTCAGTGTTCTTTGGAAGTTGTGTCTATCATGTCTCAAAGTTGTTGGGATGAGTATAAAGTCTGTAGGATAAGTTGTGTCCAGAGGAGACCTGTATCTTTCATACACATTTGGTATAGAATCTAGATTAAAACATCAACATTCATAATCAACGTGAATAAGTCAGAAGTGGCGGCCTTTGGATTCACATCTACTTACACAGAATCTTGGATGATCCCTCGCCTTTTGGTGTACATTACAAAAATCTGTGTGCTAAATGTATGAATACTTTAGGTGGGCAGAGCATTATTTTAAAGCTCTGTAATTAATACCATCCTGATAAGTTTCTACTTGCAGGCATATTTATATTATGAAGATAAATTTAAGATTATTAACACTGCATACTAAAAAAAAAAATAATAATTCTAAAAAGATCATTTAACTTCATATCTTGGAGATAAGTGAAGTTCAGGTCTGCAAGCACACACAGAGCAGGATAATTCCAGATGCTGAGGTTAAAGGTCTGCTTTACATGTAAGGAGAGATAATGACTTTTAGCCACTTGAGGCTACAGTGATGTCAGCCAGCTGAAGTCTAAAAACTGAATATTGCTTGAATGACCCAAATAATCTGTGGAACCACCTTACTGAATGCTCTGGCATAGCAACAACCAGAAGCTGATACCAACTACATAATTTAGTCTTCATAATGAAATGTCAACTTCTCTATTAATTCTGGGAGAGTATCAAGTGCAACTAGAATACTTCAATCTCAGATTTCTCTCTAGTGAATTTCAGAGGCAAGCTGATCTACTTCCTGTCTCACCTTTCCTTTTATCTTCAAATTGTATTGTTAAAAGTAACACCTCCGAAGAGGAAAAGCTATGTTGCACATTGAGAGAAATCATTAATTCTGATGCTTAAACAAAATCTGTTTGGTAGTTGTATTATTTAGATTACTACTATGCAAAGTCATAATGATTTAAGTCTCTGTGGTTTTAGATTATTGGCTGGATGGGCAAATTTTCCATCTGCTTTTAGTCAAGAGGGTGGTCTGTTCTTGGGCAACAACCTGGGCTAAATTAATACCTAACACAACTTCTGCAGAAAGCATGTCCCTCACACTTTGAAACTTGCTTAGTTTCTGCTGTGTGTCAAGCTACACTAGTAATGATCCTCTTTGGAGAGAAGAAAATGCACAGGATGATCTCTCTTCTCCTTTTCTTCCCCTTCCCCACCAAGGAGGTAGACAAAACCTTTCTCTTTTGAAAGAAGAGCAGTTGGTGAGGTGTGACTGTCTATGGTCTTCTGTGACCTGTTTTACGATGTGAACAAGATGGACAGCACTCCCAAGAAACAGAACTTGGAGGGGAATGTGTCTCTCCTTCTCTTAAATTAGGGTTTTTTAATGTGGTCAAGATGAATAGAAAGTCAGTCACTGACTCCAAATAGCCACTTCAGTGAGACTGATGAAAACTGAGCTAAATTCTCTGTCATTCAAGTTTATGAAAAGGCAAAGACAAAACATAAGAGAATTGTCGCTCTACCTATTCCTCTCTGTGTATATTAGTAACTTTTTATGTTTTAAGGCTTCTTAGACTTCTTAATGTTACTTATATGTCCTACTCTCCAAACTCAAGCCCTTGCACTTTGGCAGTTGTTGTCTTCACTGCCTCTCCTGAGCCCCAGCTATTCAGATTTCCCTTTCAAGTAGTGTGTCATTTTTTCCTCCTTCTACATGCCTACCAAATGGGGAACCTACTTTAGTGAGAACATAAAAGTGGAAAAAGGCAAGGAAAAGTTCGTGAACATTATTTTTATTCTTAACAGGATGGTAAAGTTAGGCCTTTTACTAATTTGCTATAAATTTTCATTTAAAATCAAATAGATTTATTCCTTTTCCTGACTCCTACAGCATTCTTTTAGTATAAGTGAGGAAGTAGCAACTTCCCTTCTCAGGAAAACCTGAAAATCAGGTTCAGTTTCTGGGGCCATGAGAGTAAAAGTAAGGTCCCAGACTTGTCCATCTCAGTAAGGAAAGAAGTAGGTATGTGGTGGGAGGTGTTTACAGATATAGGGACCAAGTAAATTGCCCATCTCTTTTTCATTCCCTGAAAGAGATATTCCTAAACCACAAGGGAGAAATTTCTTACTCCTTACATTTTATAATCCAACAATTCTTGGGGATTATCTAGGGATTTGCTTCAAAGCAGTGTTTAGTTTCTGGCATCTGGAAGAGATGAGCTATTTGTAGATGTTTAACATTCTTACTGGAAACTCTGTATTGTGATACTTCTGCAATAAACTAGCATATATAAAAGATTGTCATTATCACAAACTAAAGTCCAAATTTATCCCTAAAAGTATCTGGATTTTTCAAGTAATCCATTTTTCAAAACACTGAAATAAATGTCACAGTAAGTTATCTATTTTTGCACATCCCAGGCTCAGAGTACTAGCATGTACCTGTAAACCAGAAGGTGTTGTTGGCTTGGATCTTCAACTTCAGTAGTGGTATTTAAAGGCAAATAACTTTAATTTAGTCTCAAGGCTGTAATTTGCTGAATTGCTGTAAGGGTCATTCACGAGCTGTTCCATGGCCACCAGGAGAGCAATCCGTATGTTCTTGTGGCCCCAGCCTATGTCAAATACAGTGTTTAACTCTCTAAATCAGGGTTTAAATCTGTAAGATTAAGACAAACTGAATCACTTCATGTTTTCTGGCTGCTGTGACTTGGCTGATATCCCAGATGGGACTGTCCTGAATAAATGTGGACATCTAGAAAATGGGTATCTATAGCAAAGCAAGTCACCTTTGATTCCCCTTTATACTCAACAGAGATCCAATGGTGGACTACAGGGTACAAATGCTCTCATTTTAAGGTCATTGCCTATGCTAGAAGAATAGTTTTGTAAATTGTATTAATATCTTGTAAAAATGAGCAAGAGTGCTCCTACATGAAGCTCTATATCTTCATGTCAAAACTTAGATGACATACATTCTACACAATGACAATGATGACGAGAGTAAAATGCACTCAAGGCTTTTATCCATTTACATTAACTGAACTTAAGCAGTTGAGAGATTATAAAATTATGGTTGTCCCTGTCTCTAGTAATAAGTGCTTTTCTCTTGAATTAGAATCTAGATGATTTGTAGACCATCAAGTGTACTTTTCCAACCATACCTTGAAACGCTGGTCAGCATTCAGTCATCCATGTCTAAGACACAAACCCATGCATCATTTCCTTGATCTTCAAAGTCATCTTTATCTTTATAGTTCTAATACCCAGATGACATCTTGGCTCTAAGTAACTGCTGCTTTGTATCCCTGTAATCATTGGGGAGCTAATAAAGTACAGTACATGGAACAATCTCACAATGTAATCTTTAAATTAACAACTTGACTTTATTCCTTATTAAAAAAAAAACAAAAACAAAAAACAAAAAACAAACTATATTGCAAAGACTGTAAATTCCTATTGTAATAATTTTATATAATTTGGGGAAAGAAGAAATAACCCTAGATAGAAGAATGTTGATTTTAAAATTCTCTTGCCTTTATTTTACTTCTTAACAAAAGCTGATAACATTCTTCTGCTAAGCTGAAAAATAGCCTTCAAATTGGCAGAAAATATGCTGCCACTTCCTTTGATGAGAGTAGGAGATTTAATATCAGGGAGTTTTTTTCCTAGGTACCTAACTCTTTCCATAAAATGTACAGAGATCTGTTCCGCTGGGACTGGCTGGGATGGACTTAATTTTTGTAGCAACCTGTATGGTGTTTCATTACTGGCTAGTGTCAACCCACCATAGACCAACACATGTAAATTTGACTGGATGACTGCATACTTGATAATTCAAAGGCTAGCACTGTAATTCATGAATCTTTGGAAGAATTTTCCAGACAGCAAATGATAAACTGTTATAAAAAAAGTGAACTTGTTTGATAGTAAGTTATGTTCCCTGCCTGATAGGCAGATCTGAATTCAGTTTCTCAGCTAATTATTTTTATCTACCAATCTCAACTGATTTCATGAGATATCTGTTAGATTATGTTAGCAAACTAAAAGGCGTAGAATATATGTTTCACTCAGATAAAAGACTTGGTCAGATTTTCTTTCTTCAAATAACTAGCTGTGACTTGTGCTCCTTGTCCCTCTGCGGCAAGAAGTGTTAATACAACTCTTGTCTGGGATGATAAGAAAGCTTCTGTCCTACCACCAGACTTTTTTCTGACAGGAACTAAATTCATGGTGCCAGAATCTTCTTTCACCTCATGTCCTAAATGATTTCTGTACATATAATCCTAATCTTTAGTTATACTGAAATCAGAAAATATGTTAAGTGTTTTCTTAAATTGATTTCCTGTGAGATGTGTTTTAAGTGTCTTTCATCCCTTTTTATCCTAAGGTTTACATTTGGGGATTTTTTGTTATCTTTTTTTGTTGGTTTTCAAAATTCCTTTCTCCTTACTCTCCAGCCATTAATGTTCATGAAGAAAAAGTAAAACAAGACAAGGAAGCTTTGTCAGTAGTCTGAGGCACCTCCTTATCTTCAGTTGCACTTCCAGATCCAATGGGATCACAGTGCAAAGCAGGAAAAGGGAGAAAGGAACAAAGCATCACTTATTTCCCAGGGTGTTGCCATCAGCTTTCATTCTAAAAATTTGTCATTTATCACATATACTTGGTCCAACTGTCCCTTTCTGATCTTCCAATTTAAAACACGTTGCTTTGCAAGGCTGTTTCAATTTCGGAGCCCATTAACTCCTCCAGATTCACTGTATTCAGAGCATTTCTTTAGTTATCAGTAACGAGCTAAGAAGAAATGGAAAGTCCAGTCAGCATCTTGCCACAGACCTTTGTGAAAGATGAGAAATCATAGTCTCCCAAAGAGGATATGAGTAGACTACAAAGATGTAGTCTCAGTTCAACCCCCATTCTCCGTCCCACTGAGTCACTGAGTGGGAGGGAGTAGAGAAAATTGGGAGTGAACTTGAGCCCAGGAAGAAGGGAGGGCTGGGAGGAAGGTGTTTTAAGATTTGTTTTTATTTTCTCATTTCTCTACTCTGATTTGATTGATAATAAATTAAATTAATTTCTCTGAGTTGAGTGTTTTGGCAGTGACAGTAATTGCTGAGTGATCTCCCTGTCCTTATCTCAACATATGAGCTTTTCATTATATTTTCTCTCCCCTGTCCTGCTGAGGAGGAGGAGTGATAGAGTGTCTTTGGTGAACACTTGGCATCCAGACAAGGCCAACCACCTCAAAATGGCACGTCATCTCCACAATTTTGGGCAAGTACTGCAGTATTTAAGAGACCTGGTGCCTAATGACTGACCAAGGTCATCATCCCAGCCCCCAGCCACCTGACCAGCTGTACAAGCAGTCAGGTGAAAACAGTCACATCAAAGCCCCTGATTTTTCTAGATTTCCAGGCAGGGCCTGTTCCAAGCAACTCAAGCAGTACCCTCCTACTGCAGATTTTGATGTGACTGATACTCTGGTTGTGGATTCCTTTGAATTTTTTTTCATCCAAGAGGGAAGGATATGCAACAGCTCCACTAAAGATTATTTCAGTTCTTTTAGTCTTGCCTATAAATCAGAAGCTGTTATTCATAACATACATGTAATTTTCATAGAGGCCATTATGTTAATTTACCTCAAACTTGCCCTTTAGTGGATCATGTTCCTGGTGAGTGACCTGACTATGAAGAGAAGATGGAACATGTTAAGTCACACACTGAGCCTTGTCTCACTGGACTGGATGCTCAGAATAGGTTTGCTGCCACCATTTTCTCATCCATTGCTTGTCTCTTGATTGTATAATCCTTGATGTCCCATTTCTGGACCTGGTACAGTGACCTGCTGTCCCCAGCCACAAGACCTTTTCATTTCCACAGCTCTGAAATGCAAAGAAAATCACAAGCCTCCTGCTGATGCTACAGTTATACTTGAGATTACAATGGCATTTCAGTTCCCTGTTTAGGATGGTGTTTCTATTCTACCGTAACTACAGAAACACACAGGTCTGGGTTCATCTCAATTTCAGACATTCAATAAGTAATTAGTCAATGTAGCTAAGTTAGTCCACTAAACTCCAGCTTCAGGTAAAGTGCAGTGAGAGAGGCAGATCCAGGCCACATACTAACAGTATATATTTTATGGCAGGATGCACCTGGAAGTGAGTTACTCTTTCCATTGGCTACAGAGAGAACACAAATGACTATCTTAAAATTAAACCTCCTGCCTGAACAGATTTTAGTCTTGCAGAATCATGGAGTGATTATTCAGCACTTAGAAATGCCCATATGCTCTCCTAGGGTTTCGTGCTGCAGATCATTAGCTTAATAGGTTTTGTGTAAAACTGGTGGGTGGTAGTTAGTACTGGCTCAATCTCATACTTTTATTAAAGATGGAAATAGATATAAAATCCCTGCCAATAAAACTTGTAGATGACACAAAGACTGGCAGAGTCATAATTGTGAGAGTAAGGGCTGGTAATTCAGCATGAGCTGGACTTGGTAACAAACAAAATGTGTTATTAGGGTGCATATAAAATGGGATACTGGTAAATGGTAAATTTATAAAGGATTTTCACCAAACTACAAAGTGTTAATGCCAGTTTAACAGTGTGACAAACAGGGTTAAAGTGATTCTTGAGGGTGTTAAGAGGAGGAGTAGGGTATTTTTATGGTATTAAAGATATTGAATGCAGAGTATAGAACTGCTGCATGTCTTGTACAGGATCAAGAGAAGATTTGTTGAAGAGCTGCACAAATTTTCCAAGGGATGAAAAGATGTCTCTTGGTGAGGGACATACATAGCTTGAGGTGCATATAGAAACAAAGACTGACAAGGAAGCTGAACACAGTATAATCATCTTGCCTTCAGTGCAGATACACAGCAAAAGGATACTATTGTTTCATATAGCTCCTTGTTCTAAGGCATTACAGCCTGTGTCTGAATGCTGAAACTGGACAAATTAAAAATAGAATTGAGGCACACTCCCTAAGAAAATAACATTAATAAAGTCCAACATAAATCATTTGTATCTTGTTTCCAGTCAGTACCAGTTGTTTTTTATCATCATCATCATGATGTCTCTGGAAGATAATTTTTAGACAAATTAAAATTATCTATTCCACTTGCAGGCAGTACTGTGTGAAGTTGAATGATTTAGGACATACAGAATTCTAGCCAGATTAATGGCTTAACTTCTATGGATCTAATGCAGAAAAACCACCCCTCATGGTTTTCTTAAATTCCCTGGTCCTGTCTGTTCCTGGGTATGAAATATCTATTTCCATTTCATTATTTTTTCCAAAAGCAGTTGGGTTTCACAAATATTCTTGATGATAATCTGCATGTCTTTTCTTGTTCTTCTGGAAAAATGGTCAATCTAGTGGAAACATTTCATTCTTGCCTCGGCTTTACAGTCTTGTGATGTGATTTCATTGAACCCCTCACCCAGTGTGAATGAGATTGTGATGCTTTAAAAGCACTTTTTGTTTTGATGGTGATCACATGCCTTTCAGCACTGATTGTCATGCTGGGTTTGGCTAACTTGCCCAGTTTCCTTGAGGATAAAACCACTGAAAAAAAATGAAAACAGAAAGAAAGAAAAATAAAATTCAAATTGTATAATCTCTGCCAGAAACCTGTGCAAACTCCTGGGGAATTGAATGTCTTCTAAAGAGAAAAGTGGCACTGATGGGAAATGCAAATATTTCACAGCATGTGGTCTTGAAGAGCTCTCAGCATCTGCAGTATTTAATTTCCTACTGAGGATACAATGTGATGTATCATCTATTAAAGTCAGTGTCTCTTATCTCCTAAGTAGGAAAGACACTTTCTGTCATTGTCAGGCCACTGCAGCCCACTTATGTCCTTTACAACTGCCTTAGAAATGCTTTGTAAGATATTCTATACTCATGTTGAACTGTCAAACTGACCCTGCAGTTGTGAAGAGATTGTACTTCTTGAGGTGAAGGTAAAGGCATATCTTAAATAATATACTTGTATATTAATATGAATTATTGCTAAGGGCAATAGTACATTCCCCTTTTCACCTTTCCTGGTTGGATAAAACATTACTAGTAACTGAGCACGAAGTGGGGATCTGAACACAAATAAGGCTACATATTTTTGGCACATGTACTGGCTCTGTGAAGAAAACCAGGTGCATAATAACACTTAGAGCTGTAGGGTTTCTGCCCACCAGCTCCATTTACTGACAAAGCTGCTCGTGACCAGACAAGTTGAAATACAAGATTCAAACATCCCACCAACAACAAAACCAAGGAGAGAGGCGGGTTGACTCACTCCTGTAGCAGTACTCGTCCAGAGTCTGGAGATTCTTCATGCTGTTCTTTAAATCAATCACTGAAGAATGAAAATCATGTAACACCCCAGCTTGTTGAATCTTGTTATCCTCTCCTGAGATGCTGCTTACAAGAGAAGGTGAATCTGCAGAACATACTGTTGCTGTATGGTATTCCCCTGCACCTTACAACCAACCCACCCCATTTCATAATGAGATGTGAAAAGATCAGAAAATTTAGCATAATAGTCAATCTTGTGTGAGAGAATAGAGAGTTTTACATGGATTTGGTGCTCAGAAAATTATGACCGTAGCTGTAGAAGCCAAATTGCTATGAAACAGCAAAATACAGTGTTCTGCTAATTCCTGGGGTGATACCAACAGAGTTATTTCCAGGTTGCCTGATGTTAAAAGAAACAGGGAACTTTATCTTGAACTTGCATCCCAGCTGCCTGGGTGGTCCAAAGCTGAAAAAAGCCAGAATCACTACACGTACCACATGCTGTAGACACAGACGTGTGAATGTTGCCTGACAAGGATGCTGTATGCGACTGCTCTGCCTGCAGACTGGAAGGTGTTCACACATGCCAAGAAGTCTCTGCAGACCAGCAGTATGTTGCACAAACAGCTGCAGCACACGCTTGTATTTCCCTGTCCATGCACCCGCACAATCAAAACTTCTCCCAAGCTGGTTGAGCATGAACTGCAAGCTTGAAGGAAAAATCCAGGAATTCCCAGAGCTGCTAGTAGACTGAGCAAGCTGAAACAACTCCACCTGATCAGTGTCATGAAAAATACTTGCAATGTTCATGGCTCTGTGCCCTTTGTGGAAAGCTGTTAGGAACCTACTCCAGAGACTGTCCTGCCACAACTGCTTTTTATTTATTTCCAGCACTTGCTTTTCAAAAGTGGGAGATGGGCAATAATATAATGTATTACGTATAATTCCTCATATGGCAAGTGTCATTATGTCTGTTGTTTGATGAGGTCTTTTCCTGAGCGTTGCTAGCACTTTCTGAACTTGATCTGACTGACTTGCTCAGTGCTGGATAAAGATGTCTTACAGAGAACAGTTTTGCAAATATTTATTACACAAACATCAACAACTTTACCGTTCATAAAAACTGAGACAAAATGATCTCTTCGGACTTCATGCTTTCCACAGACAAGTCTAAAGGAAGGACCATCACAAGAAAATCTTACTTAAAGTCCCCTAGGGAGGTTCTGTTACACCTCTAGGAAAACAAAATTTTCCAAGAATGATTAATGGAAAATGGTTGTGTGATTAAAATGGGGCAGCTTAGTGTTCAGGGAACCACCTATCAGAATCAGATGGATTTGGGAAATTATTATTGAACAGGAATATCTCAGGGTAGAAAAGATGTCTGAGATAAGCTGTAAATGTCTTGATATTAGATTGCAGGAGCATTGCAAAAACCACAAAAAATGACAACAAACCCCCCAAAGTAGTTTACTTATTTCTAGCAACCGAATAACAAGTGTCTCTGCTCTAATCTTTTATGTCTTTTTCCAAATGTTGGCTCTTTGGAAAGTGATCTTGGTATTTAAGTGGATTTTTATTAAATTATTGTTTCTTTGCTTTCTAGGTGCAGAATTTCATCCTTTTGATTAGGCTCTTGAATTAATTATTCTCATGGGAAGCAAAAAAAATGTAATTAAAGATAGTAAAACCTAGTTTATCTTTGAACACTATTTCTGTGATATAGATACCATCTTTAGCAGAACTTCTTGAGTCAGAAGACTGACAGATGGGTTATTAGTAAGTGGATGTAACAGCAGAGATTTGACACTCTTTTCCAAGTGAAGCAGATTACACAGGCAGTTTCCTCAAAAAAAAGGTTACTCCCCGCAGTTTCATTTCCAGTCTTTGCCCAGTCTATTATTCCTTCTTTCCCTTCAGCATATTCTATGTCTTCATAGTTATTGGCTTCTTATTCTTGCAAATAAGATAGAAAATTATTTCATCTCTTCTCTCCTATCCCTAGTTCTCTTATTTCTATTTAAAAATGGTGTTGATAAGATGATTTTTTTAAAAAATATCATATGTATACACTCATATATATGTTTAAATATATACTATACATATATATATGCATACATATGTGTGTGGGTGTGCATATAAAAATATATATAAAAACCACGTCTTATCTAATTCCGTCACATATTACTCAAATTTTTAACAGAAGGTTGATCTCAGGTTCCCAAAAGATGATTAATCCCCTTTCTGGATGTGGTGAAGTGCTACTTATGAAGGATAGAAAGAAACAAATGTTTTACTAGCATGATCCAAATGGGACTCATTTGCAATCTGTCCTTAAGTGTCCTTACCTATGTGGCACATAGAAAACAGCTTTTTCCAGTGTATAATGATGTATGCCACTTAGGCAAGACTGATGGAAAAAATAAGACAGCGCACAAGCACTTCACTTTCACATCTCAGTCTTCACCCCACAATATTTCACTTTTTCCATTAACAATTCAAGAGGGTGAAACAGCCTAGCTGAGCCTGAATAAAAGCAGCAGCTAGAACCAAACAGCAGCAGGACTGGATCTGCTTCCCACTCCTCTGCTCTCTTCTCAAAGGCATCAGGAGTCAAATCTAGATGGGCAATCTTGCAGTTTTGGTGGGGGGCTGATGATACTGACATGTCTTCCCAGAGGCAATGGATGCTCAGTGCTCCCGTCCTTGGCTGAACATTAGCAATAGGCAGAAAACATGTAAAGGAGTGAAGGTCACCTTGGGAGACATAGGGATGCAAAGTAAATCTGAGTTTATGATGTGGCAGATGAAGGCTTAAGGCTGGTTTCCAGTGATGCCAAAGAAAAATGTAGAGGAAGAAATGGCAGTTAATAAGAAAATAAGAACTTGTGGTTTTGAGAAGTTGACAAAAGACCGTTTCTGGAGCCTCTGAAGGACAAAGGGGGAGTGCAAGGTCCTGAGGGAACTGGGGAGGAAGATATTGCTGTTGAAAAGGAGATAAGGAGATTCAGGGATCTCCTAGGAGTGGAGAAGAGATGAGTTCACTTCTGGATGTTGGCAGCAAACAGAAAGGAAATTAACACAAGTACGAAGAGCTTTGCTCAAATAGTCTGAGTGGTTGGGGGGAAACCTGCTAAACACAGTTTCAAATATCCAGAGAAGAAACAGGAGTTGGGAGTTACCCAGGCAGGATTCAAGGGCTTCCCTCTGTACGTAGCTTCTGGAGATGCTGTTGTCAAGGGCTGAAAGCTGTATATATGTTTAAATATTATCCAAACAACTGCCCCTGTCTTTTGATGGTGCTATATATTTTTGATCTGAGTTTTGAGCCTGCTTCTCCATTATAGCATACAAGGACTGAAGCTGGGAGACCATACTAATGCCACTGTTCGCTGCAAAGGGGGGAGGCCACATCACAAAGCAGTTTTCAGTGTCTCAGCAGGCCCCACCAGGTTGCCTGGCCATATACTGCACTGTGTATCACAGTGTTTTCTGGTGCTGCAATAGCCAGTGAGAAGGTGAGAGATTCAACATCTGAATAAGATTCCTATAGAGAAACTGAAGGAAAAATCAATTTTCTGGGTAGAAGGGTGTGCTGAAAACCTCATTTGTGCTTTCTATTGCTTAGGTCCTTCCCTTGTGTTAGAAGCAACTCCTTCTGTGACCCTTTATTGTCACCACATGATTGTTTTTCCAACTATTTCACTTACTGTAGGTCATCTGGAACATAGTATTTTAAAATTGATTCCTGTTTAACTCCTGCTGGATGGAAATAAAGGAACCGACCAATTAATTTTTCTAGAATTTGACAAAAACCTTCCTGATTTTGGAGTGGCTTAATCCAATAGGGAGGTAATATATGAGAACAAAGACAAACATAAGACTTTTCTTCAGATCTGAAATGGATGTAATGGTCTGGAAAACTAAGGTTGGATTGGAAACAAAAAGATTTTCTCAAAGATATTTCTTACTGCTCTCTAGCTGTATTTATCACACTACCTTTTTTTTCTCTGCATGTTACATTCAGACTCCATAGTAGTTTACAATCACACAGCACAGTTTAAAACTACTGTTTTCCTGGGAGTCACCTTGAAGGGTTTTTAGACAGGCTAAACCTGTCACTGTGTAAAATTTGACGTGATGTCATGAGTGAACGTGGCCCACCACCTTGGAGGTTTAGGAAGCTGTGTTAGACCCATGCCTGGGGAGATGGAGGGTGGGTGGCCCGCTACTCAATTCACTGTGCAATGCGAGGACACCTGCACAGGACTTGTGCCCTAAACAATAGCATGTGATGTAAGCAACAGGGAGCGATGCAAGAAATTACAACTACTAAAACAGATTAACACTTCCTACAGAAAGACTATTGCCCCATGACTCTCCGTGAAAGGACCTGGGTGCATTGAAACTTAATCTCAATGAGACGCATCCCACTACAGCTAATACTGGGCAGTTATTCAAACAGCCAGTGTGATATTTCTGGTAGGCAGCTCTCCATGCCTTTACCGTCTTCCTAATCTTCTTTTCACTAAATCCCATTCTAAATAATCACTTAAGAGAGAAAGTGGTAATGGGTAAAGCAGAATTAAAATATTGATCTTCCCAATGAGCTGAGACTCGGGAAAATTAAGGTATCTCACAAATATGAAAGTCACTAAATCTAAGATTTACTTCTGCTGAATAGGATTAAGAAGAATTTGACAACCTGTTAATGTTTCACCTAAGGCTTTCCTCCCCAACACCCTACCCTAGACAATTACATGCCATAAGGAAATGCAGAAACCTACTGAAGAAATTCAGGAATACTCTGAGTCTGAAGTTTTAAATGAATCCTTGACTGGGGAGAGAGTGAGAGCCATGGGCTTTGTGTATAGCAAACACTGAATCTTGCCCAGTAGTGGATAATGCTTTGTGATGTGATGAAAACTTCTTATTTGAGAAGGCACTCTTCGAACAGCAGTTTTATCATCTTTAGTGCATAACAGTCCAAATTCTGCTTCCCACACCTTCACAAGACATGTGTAGTTTGGCCTTAAGAACATACCTGGAAAAATAGGTACATCTTCCAGTACCTGATGGGAGTCTGACATGTACAGGCAGGGCTGGCTGATAAAACTCTTACATGGGCCAGCAAAGATTGCAGATGTTGCCACAGCATTTTCTTTCCAGGGAAATTAAAGTTGGGGGGGGGGGGGGTTGTTTGGTTGGGTTTTTTTGGTGCTTTTTGTGGGTTTTTTTGTTTGTTTTGTTGTTGTTGTTGTTGTTGTTGTTGTTTGGTTTTTGTGGGTTTTGTTGTTGTTGTTTTTTGTTTGTTTGTTTTTTTTGTTTTTTTAAATGCAGCAGGTACCTTGCTAAGAAAAGCAATTCAAGCTATGTGGAAAAGCCCTGACAGGAACTGATGATGAAAATAGCCTGTAGCTGAGTGGCTTCACCCTAGGTGAGTGCTGTTGTGCTCTGGAAGTCTTGTCACTGATAAGAAGACTGATCAGTTGTGAATTAAAAAAAAAAAAATAAAAAGGAAAAACCTTACCGTTTATCTTCCCTAGCAAAGCAGGATTTATCATGCTGAGAGCAACAATAAAGCAAGCACTTCCTGACTTCACAGAAGGAGATGTGCAATTCTGTTATATCACCGATGCTGATGCCTTTTGGTTAAGTTTATTTTTCTCGGTATCAGTTATTCTGTGGTATCATAACCTGGTTTTACAAAGCATCCAAAACCAGTCAAAACACTATAATAAATCTGACCTTTCTTATAACTTTCTTTAAAATTTTTTTTTCTAAGAAATGTGACTGTTTTCTGATTCCATCAGTTTTGGTGATATTCCCCATTGTATCTGCAAAGAATTTCTCTACTTTGTTATCAGTGTTGACAGTTGATGGGTTTCAACATTCAACAGCTTCCTTCAAGTCCCATGGGAGGCTTTCATTTAAAATCTGTGTTTCTAGTTTTGATGACTATAAAAAAAAAAGAAATCAACCTTGAAAATATGTACTCCAAAAGAAATAGCATCTAATGTATTGATTCAATGTACATGTATTTTAAATTAGCTATATCAGCTCATGTTTGTTCTTTTTTTTTTTTTTAATGTTGGGGACTGACTACACTGAATTTCATTATATATATTTATTTCTTTATAGTGTGCCTAGTCAGAGCTAGGTTTTGATGGGCTGGCTGACTATGTCTTTGCTAATACCAGTTGTGTGATGCCACCAGCTAAAGAGGAGACCTACTCTCCTCTGTCTTGTACAATCAGGAGACTGTTAATTTCTGCTGACCCAAACCCATAGTGATGTCTAAGAGAGTAGCAGGGTTTATAAGGACAATAACAATATTTACAGACAAGCTGATTGGTAGGAAAAAAACAGACAAGCTTCTGAGCACACCAGCTCTTCCAAGGTTGTCTTTGTTTGTCAGCTTTTTATGTATGCAAGACTGTAGATGCATCAGCTCCGGGGGCTACTGCCCATGAGGCAAAAGCCACATGTGGGCACCCTCTGCCGAAAGTCGCTGAAACTCTAATAGCAGCCCCAAAGCTTGCAGAGGTTCGCCAGTCTTTCCACAAGTTCTGCAGGCTGTAGCAAGCTCCTGGTGAGCTGAGTTGCTCACTTCTGCTTGGAGGGCTTTCCATCAGACATTAGGGTTGGTCGTGGCAATGGCTTGTTCAGGGAAATGAGGTGTCATCTCCCAGACATGGATGGGTTCCCAGAAATAGGCAGTGTGGTGGTGCTGTCATCCTGAACAGTTATGGTGCCCAACAGTGACAGAAACATTGGCCACCTGTATTATTGCCACAATACTCATGACCCTAGCCTTTTGTCCTCTCCTGGCTCTCCCAGGTCAGGCTCGCAGTGCATGGTGTCTTGGTCCCATCACCCATCACTGTGTGGCATTGCAGCCTCTGCTGCAGAATGAGGTCTCCTGAGGACAGGTCCCAGATCCAAAGGCAGATCGGTAGGCTGGTAATGGGAACAAGCTGAGCAGAAAAGATGCCCTACTCACAGGACCTGCAATCTTATGGACCCATTATCCAAGAAACTTTAAAGTTAACAGTGATATAGTAATACTTTTCTGATATCATCATCATGACAGATTCAAATGGGTTTCTCATCCTCATACATTGTGCATGTATATGCATACACAAATAGCTAGGTGGGTTATTTGAAAAACACTTCCCAGGCTCTTTGAACTTGGGCTTCTCTTCCTGCATGAAAAGTAAAACTACAGGGCCCAAGATACTGCTCTCTAGTTTTGTCCAGTAAGGGGAGAGGGATTTTTGTATTTCAGAGATAAATAGTGGCAGAGCACTCAGCAAACAGAAAAAAATAAAACCAAAACTAAAGCTCACCTGTCCCTCGCCTTCTCACTTCCATCACCATCCCCTAAAATGAGATCCCCTTAAAATAAACTCGATTTGAATTATATAGCTTTTTTTCTTCCCATTTACTTCTGGGTCTTCAGAGTATCCTGAATTTCTGTGCACCTAGGAGAGTGAGAAACTCACTCTTCAGACAAAAGCTGTAAGTCTAGTGTAATTTCTTGGCTCCTGACTCTTGGTTTTGAAAAAAGAAAATATAATCAGAACCAAGAAAGAAAGCACACAAATTTATGAAACACTCTGCAGCTTGAGATAAGCACATAGTTAGTTGTACTGCAGCCATAAAAAAAAGGCATCAGCTCTTTATGAAGCCCAGTGATTCTGTCAGACTGATGGTTTAGTCAGGAAAAAAGAGGTTTGCTTTTTCTTGATAAACAAGGCATATGTTATTGTCAAACTGACGTACAGAAACAAGCACAAAAGCAGAGGAAAGGCCCTAGAGATGTTCTCACTGCGAATGAATTATAGAATACCTGAACAGGGAAAGGCCTCTAAGAGCAGTGTGAACAACAGTCATCATATTGAGGGAGGGCTGCCAGGTCCAGACAGAGCACACACATGGAAAAGTGAACTTGAGTGTGATTTCTTTCAGAAATTATTGATGTTAGTTACTTTTACAAGTACCTAAAATTGAAAGGTCTGAACTCAGGGGGCTCCTACAAACCTGCATCTCTGCCTTCATCTTACACACCAATAAAACTGAGCATCTGTCATGCTCAGCATCACCCACTTGTAACTAGACAGTTTGTAGTGAGGAGCAACAGATTTTAATGACGTTTTTAGGGGAATGTTTTTCTAAAAATAACAGAGGACTGAAGATCTTACCCAGTAATCTTTCTCTCTCCTTTTTGGCTCCAAAATATGGTTCATACACAGCAGAACATCATCAGATAGGAAGGCTGAGACAGCTGGCTTCCACAGTGCCCTGCAGCTTTTCAATTAGGTCATTAGCCTTAAAAGAAGGAGGCCTCGGTGTGCCAAATTAAGGGTAGAAAGTAATTTAACCTGGGTTTCCCATTTCAAACTATTGCAGTTATAGAGATCCTTGATTCCTCACTAGTAGTTTTCTTGCAAGAGAAAGAAATGACCTGACTCTGAGAAAAGACCTGGTCTTTGACTGGATGTATGAGCCTTTCTCTGACTTGGGTAAAAATCAGGTAAATCTGAGCTCTGTGGGTCTTCTTCCACTCCTTGCCTACTTTGAGTTTCTTCAGCCATGCTTAGTTACTCTATGTGTGCTGGCTTTTGTGGATGCCACTCCTATGGGCCTACCTTTCCCCCTGCTCTTTGATCCTATCTCTTAGGTTCCTCATAAAGGAAGAAGAACTGGGCAGGCAGCTGGCAAGACACAATGTGTTCTGGGCAGCTGGGGCTGGGGTCCCTGGAGCCTGCTGGGGCATGCATTGGTCAAGGTGTGCACTCTTATTTCTGTGTATGCCAGTTCCTACTTTGCAACTTGGATCCTATTTCTCCATTTGCTCACTGAGCATTGAGTCATCTTAGCCCAGCAGCTGTGGAATACAGCTGTCCCAGAATACTTGTAAAATTCTAATTTTGAGAATTTTTAAAGTCAGCATGACCCTGGTCAAAGTATGTTGTTGGGTTTTTTTACAGAAACACCTTTTTATTCCTGTCCTGTATTGTGTAACAGGTACAGTGCTTGGTTGCATTATGAAATGCCTGGGCTGGGCTGCCTGCATTTTGCTGCAAACGTGGCTGAGTGTGGAGGGAGAACATCCAAAAAGCTGAGATCAGAAATAAGCAGATCTTGTTTTAACAAGTCAGTTGGATTTATTACAGGCTTTTTGCTGAGTGTGCAAGCAGAAACAAAGCAGAAAGAACTTGAGCGCTCAAGTGGTATAACTGCTCTTAGCTCTTCCCCTGTGGTTCATGTCTGATAGCTCAGGATGATTTAACCTGCGGACTGAAATCTGCAGAAATAAATGGGACACCTTTGGCTCTCTTCATGAATATCTAACAACACTTTTTCCCACCTTCCTCTGGACAAAAAACGAATCACTGTATCTGGTGCAGCATACCTCTGAAGGATCAGGATTTTGTGTATGTGGGCTCAATTTTACCATTTTGTTAGAGGTTTAACTAGCTCCATAATTAATATCTAAAGTCCTGAAGATGCTGTCATTAGAGCTGTTGGACTCAGTTGATTGTTGTAGTAGTGATGCATACTAACAATTAGAGGACTTCTCCATTCCCTCCTGGTGCCATTGCAGATAATGAGAAGTCTACTATTACTTGTTACTGTAAATATTTATACATCTTCCAGCTCTGCAGCAAGCCCAAGAGGAATGAAAGTCGATTCTGTTTTCATCTTCTACGTGTTTTTGTGCTTATCATTTAAGTAAGAGTTTTGGTTTATGCTTCCATATTTGCCTGTTTTTTATGTTCAGACACTGCCCCAAGGACCTTCCAGTCTCCTGAGGCAGAGCAGCAAGGAGAGCAACCTTCTAAAGTTTTTAATTAGTTGGATTTTCTTCCAGTTGCTAATATCTCCTGTCATATTTGCATCTGGTTTGTATCTTATCATAGAAGTACAGACAATATGGCTGGCAAGGACCTTAAGAGGTCACAGTCCCTGAAGGGATGATCACTGTCACCTCATTTCTGATGAGTATCTGCATAACCTGTTCTTGACAACTTGTTAGTAGATATTTCCCAATCTCTTGGAGGTTTTTTTATGAAGAGAGTTAATCTTTCTTGCTGCAGTTTAAGTCTATCATTTCTTGTTCTGACTCCACTGAACATTTATTCCTTTACCTTTTGCACCAGCTCCCTGAGCACTTCAGGTAATATTAAGTATCCCCTCAGTTTTCTTATCTCTGTTTAATAACCTTCCTTCTTCAAAGCCCAAGCCTTCCAGGTGACTGATCTTTCCTGTTGCCTTTTTCTGAACTCCCACTGACAAACACCATAAGGTGGGCTTCTCTACCTTGCTGTTTCTTCATTGCTGTCAATGCTTAGCACACTATTCAGTAACAACCAGCAAAAAAAGCTTCAATATGTCTTTGTGGCTGGTCCTTTTGCAGAAATCAGTTTAAAATATACTCTTATTCTGAGATATATAAAACCAGCTTATGAAGATAGTCACAGTCTTTGGCTTTGTTTTCTTACTCATCCTTCTGGTACAAACAGAACAACATTTGTGCATAAGCATCTCCAAAAGTCTTCCATGTGCAGACCTGCAATTAGGAGAAAGGGCAAATAATGTGTAGAAGGACAAGCTCTTTGTGAGGGAACTGCAAAGGATTTGGAGAGATGGATTTGCAAATCATGCACTCGTGGTCCTAACCAGAGAGATTTGGGGGTTGTGGCACACAGTCATGCAAAGTGCTGCTTTGAAGCTGGATGAACAGACAGGTGCCAAACACTCAGTCTAACCTCAGCTGGTTAGAAATGCTCAAACACTACCTGGAACATTTTCTCCATCACCAGAACATTTCCTTTTGTCATCAGAAAGCAAAGCAGAGGTTTCTGCTGGTCTCTGCCTGTGCACCTGACACATGCAATGCACTTGATGATGGTTGAGGCAGATTGAGCCCTTAACTAAATCTATCACCTGGAAGAAATGCTAAGAGCATCTCCAAGTTCTGTATCATGGTGTTTCTTCACTGTTAGCATCTGCTTACCACCTGCATTCTTATGCCTATGCTGACAGTTTTTACGGCTGAGAACTCAGCAGATATGTTCATCTTTTTCAGTGTGCTCAGTCTGCTGCCTGGACACAAGGCTAACATCCTTGAGCTGTGGAGGTTTTAGATGCTGTTTTCACTAAATAAACTTTTATGAAGTGTGAAGCTGCAAGTGACATAATAGGTTTGGATCTAGGGCTCTTATCAAGATCAAGAAGCTATTATGCACACACAGTATGAAGCAATCTTTACAGTCAGAGGTGTCTGAATCATAGAAAATTATGGCTGGAAAGGGCTTCCACAGATCAGCCATTCCACCTCCCACCCAAGCACTGGATAAACTCTACCTACAACTTCCCTGGCAGATGTATGTCTTATGTCTTGTTAAAAGTCTCCCATGATGAAGATTTTCACAGATTTCCTCAGGCAATTTATTCCAGTGCTTGACTATAGTCACTCATTTTCCTAATGTATAATTTAGACAGAACTCATGTGGAACTTATCTTTAGACAAGAAAGCAGTATGATCAGAGAAAGTTAATATTTCTATCTATCTCTAGTACAACTGCAATAAGAAAGTAACACACTTAAATATCTTGAAAGAGCTAACCCAGAGAGACCTGTGTAAATACATACGTGGATCTGAGCATGGCAGCAGCAAACTTGTCAGGGAGCTATGTAAATTAGATGGCTGGAACTGCTGAGGTCTGATATTTTTCTTAAGTTTCTCCATCCCTAGGCCGTAGGTGTCTTAGTCAGTGCTATGAAGTGATGCTTCCCTCCATGCAGGTTTCATAGCTCTGAGACTTCACCCAGAGCTTCTCCTTTAGCAGCAGAGGCAGAGCTCACTCTCTGTCTCCAGCATAAATTGGCAGGAGGAACAAACTCTCTTTATAATTCACTCAATTGTGGAGCACTCATGCAAGAAGAGGAAAATTGGGTTCAATGTCCTCTTTTGCCTAATGAGTCCAGGCTCATAACTTGCATGAAGATGCCTTGGCCGCAGATCACTCGCAGTTTTCTCCTGTTGCAATGTCCTGCTTGATGTGAAAAATGTTTCATTGTACTGAAAAGCAGGACTGTGATTTTTAGACTTGCAATTAGATGCTTGCATTGAAGATTGAATCAGTGGATTTGGGTCTGTCCACAAGCATTGCATCAATATTTTATGCAATATTTGTTTTATGCAAAATGAATATACAAACATTCGCTGAAAGAGCAGGCATCACTCTCCACCCACAATGGCTTTTCTCAGGAATCGTGCTCACTAACTGTGACTCACTGAACATTTCACTTTTCCACACAGTGGAACAAGTTCAGCAGGTGAATCAGAGCCTACCCTGCCCTTGGTTACACACCCTCTGGAAGGCAGGCAAGGGTGGTTTGAATCCTTTCCAACAAAGAGAATGAACCCTGTAGCCCACGTCTTGGTGGACGCTGCAGAGCACTCGGCATTTTCCATCCAGCTGCATTTTGAAGGAAAGCAGCAGCTTCCACTGGACTTCATGCAGATCCAGATTTGGGCACTCAAAGTGCCCACAAGGCAGGCAGGGGAGTGTCTGGTGGGATTTAGACAAGTGAGGGCAGGGGCTGAGCTGCACATTTCTGCCCCAAAGGGCCCAAAACCAGAACTGCTCCTTCAGGGGGGGAGGTCGTGCCAGAAATCCCCCTCCCTTCATGGTGAAGTATGAACAAAGATCTTGAGGGCCACTGAAGATTAAGTTTAAATTTAAACTGCCTTCCCAAGAACTCACAAGAAAACTATAGATCTGAAAACTTCCCATGTCCCAGTGCAGTGAGCTAACTCCTCAATGAAATTTAGTCCTATTATACCAATAATGTGTTAAGGGATGTTGACTGCTTTTAAAATTGTTATCCTGAATCTTAGAGAACAGGGCACCTATTCATTAACATAACTTTCTTGCTACTATTCATCAAAGAAATTTTATCTAATTATAGTAGTTTACTACAAACTTTTCCCCAGGGAGTTTCATACTGTGGTATTTCTAGGTGTGCTGAATAAGTTAAGGATGTACATTTATAACTCAGCCATTCAGGAGTATTTTAGTGCCTAATTCCCACAGAGTTTCTTATCTCTTTTGTTTTAATTTCAGATGTTGTTAAGTTAATTCTGGAAAATTAATTAACAACCAGTAGGGAGAATCTGAGATTGAAAGCAGCTTGCATGAACGTGGCCAAAAGAAAGAGAATTCACAATTAAAAGATGAAGAAGAAGGGAGACTAACAAAACAAAACAGTAGACCTCAAGAAGGCAAATATGACTAAATTCAGGTAGCGCATTATTAAAATGTCATAGGAAGACAATGAGAGGGAAGGCTAAGCTAATGAGAATGGCTGTAACTCAGAAAGGAACGATATGAAGGACAGCTACAGATAAATTCAGACACGATACAGAGGCAGTTTGCCTTTTTGTCAGTTCATCACTATCCTCAAATGCAAGATAAAAAAAAAAATGAAAAGGAGGTCATATTATAGTTAAAGGAAAAGAAGAATGAGCACGAGCAATTAGGGACAGGATCCAATAGACCAAGGCATAAAAGAAGATGCAACTTGTAAAAAGATGGCAAATAACAAGAATTTTGGCTATAAACAGCCTTAGTAAGGGAAGAGCCAGACAAGAGCAAGGCTTCTGCTTCACTTGCTAAACAGCTCAGTGTGGAGAAGGACAAAACATTCAGTTCTTTCTTTTGCTCAGCTTTCCATAAAAAGTTAAATGATGAGCAAATCTATAATAATTAATGCCAGCTGAAAAAGTGTAAGATTTCAGCCTGGAGTAGGGGAAGGATGGGGTAGGGAGATCTTGGAAGGTAAAAATCTTAGATGTTTTATGTTTCAGCATGGCTGATAAATTGCCCGGTATGATTTTTAAAGACAGGCTGAAGCAACCTCAGTGCAGAATTCTCTTACAAGAGTGTTAAGGAGGCAATGGTAGGGTGAAATCAGTAGAAAAGTACAAGGAAAACTGTATTTCTTCATGTTTTGTTGTCAAAATGGAAGGACTGGGATTTCTGTAAGGCCCTTACTTAGGTTCAGCTCTGCTTTCTACTCAATATAAGAATAATTTATATTTTACATGCTCACACAGGATGGAACAAGAAGTAACGAGCTTAAGTTTTAGCAAGATTAATTTTAGACATTAGTAAAAATATTTCTAATTGTATGTAGGACAAGGAGAAGGAAACAACTTTAGAGTTTTCATCACTAGAGATCTGTAAAAACAGCTTAAGCAAACATCTGTCAAGAGTGAACAATTGCAGTTGATCCTGACTACTTTCTCCCGGCCTTTTTGATGTCATTAAAGGTATTCAAATAAAAAAATTGGACTGCAAATGTAATGAAAAAAAAATTTTTTTCCTGATGAAAAGAGAATAACCTTCCCATTGATTTATGGAGTCATGCACTTATATAGCTTTGAGAATCAAAGCCTCGATCACATCAAATGTTAGCGATGTTTGTGAAGATCACTATTTATCTGTATCTTTTATCTTTGTTTCTAACAGCTGTAATCATAATTAAATTCCAACATTGCTGCTGTGGTTCATGTTAAAGTTTCTTGCTTTGCGGTGGCATAGATGAGACACTGATCAGCCTATGGTGCTGTTAATTACAGGATGAACGTTCATGGCAGAGAACTATAAAAAATGTGTTTGTTGTGGGAGACTAAGTGCTAAACGGCAATACCGGCATTTATCAAGAGGAGCAGTAGCAACATGGAGAAAATCCTTCCAATGAATGAACATGACAGAAGACAGCTTCAGCAAATGCAATTATTAAAAAGAAATTACAGTGTTGCCTGCTTAGGCTCCACATGTGCACTGGTGCCTGCTGGGGTGGGGGCTCTGCTCCAGCAAAACCCTGAAGTCTTTGCATGTCCTGGTGTGAACAGCCATAAAGGTGGCCTGCTTGGAAGGGTGAAAATTACTGAGCAAAAGAAAGCGTTGTGCTGAAAAATACTCACAGAGGAAGGCCTGCCAGCCTGGAACCAGGAGCCAGGAGCCAGGCCTGGCAACCAGAAACATCCTTAAGAAGTGCAGCTGGCATCTTTGAAGTACAGCTGGGTACCTAGAAACCAGAGACACCCTGAGATACTATTGATAAGCCCCAAAACAAGAAACTGTAGCAGCAGCTTGTCATCTAAAAAAGTGGAAACAGTCTGGGAAAATAAAATGGTTGTAGAAGGGCAGAAAACAGCATCATCTGTTTGTTGGCTGTTGTAGGTGAGTAATTTAAATTAACATCATCTATTGGCTGCTCAAGTTGGTGATGTCTTACACCCTCTTTTGCCTCTATGATCTAAGAGGAACTTAATTTTTATTCAGAATGAAGCCTCTCTCTCTGAGAACTTCCCATCTTGCACAGGATTTTCCTTTCCTAAACAGCTTGAATCCCACACAAACTTTCTTTGAGGACTTGGATGCTCACTGGGGACACCTGGCTGACTCCAGGCTCAGTGACACAGATCATCTCCAAAGTGAGACTATCTTATTGGGCACCATTTGGGGCCAGTTTGGGGGGTTTGTCCTCCCACGTCTGGGATGATTGGGTCACCCTCTGGGATCAGTTTGTCCTCTCCTTTGGGATGGTTTGGCCCCTTCTGAAATCTGTCCAATTCATTTGATACCAGTCAGTATTATATACCTGTATCATAAGTATATCTGCAGCTATATTTCACTAATAATGTTTGTAGAAACCTGTCATAGCACACACTTACTTGGTTGCTGCTATACAGTTGGTTGCTGCTATTATTAACTGCTGTCATACTAATAATCGATACTATATTATTGATTGCTGGTTGTCATTTGTAATAGCTTCACATATGTATTTATTCACTTCATTAATCATAGGTATATTTGCTATTAGTGATTTTTGTGATATTTGTGCTAATCTGTAATAAGGTAGAGAAATGTAGATGATAAAAGCCTTCACATCCCTGTATATTACGGAGTCCTACAAACCACGGTCACAGTCTCTACCCACCCACAGGCCAGGCAGCCCTTTAGGTCGTGACATATTCCCAGGCCTGTACTTATTTTCGCTAAGTGTGCTTCATGATGCTGTTGGGAACACAAAGCAACCTAAAGGTAAGCATTTGACAAAATGTTTTGCTGGATGTACATGAAGCTGTAAAAATCAATAGCATTCCACCAACAGACAGGATCATGTAGGAGGTTCAAGGAAGGGAAAATACATTTACATTTATCAAATGGCTTGTCATCTACTGAAGAGGTTTGAGAATAGACTGCTTTTTTCATTCAGGTCTGTGGTCTTGCAGGGTCAGGCTGCTGGGCACTCACAAGGCCAGCTGCAGCTGAAGAAGTAGCCAGTGATCTGAACCCTTGTTCCCCCAGAAGCTGGGGAATAAGAGACTGTTCACCCATCCTGCCTGCTCCTCTCTGACATGGTTGTTGGTTTGTTGCTGCTAAAAGTGGAGGCTCGGTGATGTAAAGCATTTAGGTAGTGTTGAGCAGAAAATATTTGGCACCAGGTCTCCTAGCCTAGCCATGAAAAGAACAAATTGATGGACGCAAGTTAAATTAGTATTTACCAAGTTAAAGTTTAAAGATGTAGACTTCTTCATACATTAATTTATACAAACCAGTTTTGTTTTGATGTATGTGGACATTGGCTAGGTAATAAATATGTATAATATAGATGTATATGGATTTTGGCAGAGTAACATAACATTTTTTCATGATGTTACCAGGAGTCATTTCTGTGGCTCATGAATACGTGACTTACAGTTCCAGACTGAAATCAATGTAGTCACATATAAAACTACCTTGCCCTTCTAGGTTTCCTCTCCTACTTTCAGTCACGTAATTAGCTCAAATTGCATCAACTACAGGCTGTTTTAATATGACCAAGTACCTGCTGTATGTCTCTTCAGACCTATCTACGTATCTCCCGTGGATGTGTCTGTTTTAAAAAGGTGGTGAACTAAGAGCCAAAATGAAACCAAACCAAATACACTTTGTTGCATGAAGCTTCAGTTTAGCCAACCATCTTCCCTCTAGTGGAAAGCTATTGCAAAATGTTCTCTCTACCATTAGCTTGCAAGATTTCTGCCACCATAAGGCAGCCCTCCCTTACATGCCCTTTTCAAAAATAAATGCATCCTGTCTCTAATGGTATTTCAGTCTGAGTTCATTAAGTTCATGTTGTCGCAAAGATGATGACAGAAGACATTGCAACAGTCAGGGTGGGAGTGGATTTATGGTTACTGTACTGCGTTTGGAAATGCTAGGGATACATTTTCACAGGTTGTAATGGAGGAGTCACGCATCTGAGACGCTGCCTCCGCATGTCATCTTGCATATGTTGGAAGATTTGAAGCAAGTGGAAGGGGGAAAACAGGCCTTCAGATGAAACAAATTTTTAATGAGTGTGCTCAGGTGAAAATGATGAATACAGCAGAAAATTTGATACGTGATTGATACAATAAAATTTCTTCTCCAAGACAACTTAGGCTTCAAGAAAGACTATTATTGATCTGCCCACAGTATTACCTAGTCTTTGAGTTTTGCCTCCACAATCCAAATAAAATTATTAATATATTCACAAATCTCACTTCTTTTATTTTATTTGGTGCTTACATTAGCTCAACAGCTGTAATCTAATTTGGGAGTTTTCATTGTAGCTGATGATACTTTTAGAAAATTGAAGAATCACAGAATCACAGAATCATAGAATGGCTTGGGTTGGAAGGCACCTTAAAGATAATCTAGTTCAAATCATTATCATTAGTCTCTTTATAGGTTAAAACCATAACTGTCTTTCTTGCTTCCTTATCTCCTGTTCCATCTTCTATGCAGATGGTGCCTTTTCTTGTGAAGGTTAAGTCAATATAATAGCTTTAAATATTTGTGGGAAAACTGACCAATGACTTTTTTTCCTAGCTGTTCTGCTAAAATAAAATTATTCTTTGAATAGATGCAAATGTCTCTCTTCCAGACAGTGCTCTCTAAAAGCTTCGCTCTGGATGATATCAGAACAGCAGGGCTCTGCATAGGTACAGACCCTTCTTCTGGAGCAGAGCCACATGTGGAGTCGGACGTAACTGGTTTTTGTGTTAATTGCATTTTTCCAGGTGTTCACTCAGACTTGATACCGCAGAATACAAGCTAAATAAGAAATATCTGAGAGATTTCATATGGATAGTGTGTTAAATACACGTACACATTCTCAAGCAGCTGAACCATCTCACTGTAATCAGGGAGTGCATTCTTCAGTTAAATATGTGCAAATGTCTTTGCCGGACCAGACTGTGGATCTGACCCGATGCTGCTGAAGTGAATGCCAAATCTCCCACTAAATTGGGATTATTCCAGAAACTGTTTCATTCTAATTCCGGGTAACCACAAGTAACCACAGGAGAATGGAGAAATAGGAGGCAAAAACCCTTCAAACATCTCCACACAACTGCCAAGGTTATACTGAACCCTCTATAGCAAGCCTCTATCTTGCATTACTTCCATGCCAGTGACTGGGAAATGTTGGCTTTTGTACTGTATGTTTATTCTGTCTATTTAGTTCTTTTCCCTGTAAATGGAAGGAAAGAAGTCTGCTGTGGCTTCCCAGTTTTCAAGGACAATATAATTACTGAACTGTCCCGTAGCATCTGTTTTCTAGGAGTGAAGATGACAGCGTGACACCAAGCAGGTACCAGCTGAGCGTGGTTGGGCTGTGACCCGTTCAAACCCAGGGATCGGAGCCCCCCTGCTGCTATTGGACACCCAGACAGATGGCTGTGAGCAGAGAAGGTGCTGAAGCATCTGCAGCACGGTGAAATGTAGGTGCCTAGGTCTTCACATTCATTACCCCACAGATCTAGTTCCCACTGGAGGCACCTAATCTCTCTTGTTACTGCATTATTTGTCTTGAGAATTCACCAGGTGCTCAGAAGGTGCAACTCTGAAAAGGCTGAGGATGGCCTAGTGCTGCCAGTGCTGAACATCTTGGACACCTCGATTTGGTAAATATTTTACCTGTCTGAGACCAGAAATCAGACTAAGCCCCTTGAGAGACTCTGTCCAGAAGTTCTCCCGGCATACTTGCCTGGTGGCACCAGGACCAGACTCTACAGAAAACAGTTGTGGCCATCACTTTTTGAAATTTAAAGGCTGGGTTGTACTTTTATAGTCTTTTTTTTTTTTTTTTTTTTGCAATTCTTGAAGTTGTGTCACTGAAGAAGGGAAAAGAGGAGGGTATCCTAGCCTAAAGAAATCAGCACTCCAGTGAAGAATACACTTACCTGAGAGAGGTAAGAAGGCTGTGATTTTTCTCTCTGCTTCCCATTGTTTGAACATTTTTTCTGTAATTCTCTCATTTAAAATGCATAGCAGTTCCCGGACCAGGAACTGGAACCAAAGACTCTCCATTTCATGTCCAGATGTGCAGCCTACCCAGAAAACTATACCCCTAAAGTTTTTCTTGCTTGCTCTCTAGTCCAGTGAACTTCAAATTCTTCTTTGGTAGTTAGAAGAATCTCCAAGAATAGAAGTCTGAGTCTCCTCAAGCAGAGAAGGAACTAAATGTGGACTCCTGTGAGCGTGCTTGGCCTCCTGCACAAGGTAGGTGCCTTTGTCTCTAGCCATGAGAAAAAACAGTTGCTGCTCCAGTACCACAATAAGAATAGGAGAACCACAAAAAACCCTCCCACCCTGTACACTCCTACCTATCAGCCTCTTTCAGCTGAAGACTTTCCTGAGACAGATGTGATTTATATTTAACATCTCAGTGAATTTCATTTCAGTGGCAACTTCAGTCTCCATCACATATTTTTTTTGAGGTCTGGTTTTAAATTTCTGCTAGGAATAGGATTCAAGACATGTTGCCATTCTTCAGCTTTGCCTACTGGTTAAGAACTTCCAGCTGAAGACTTCTCTGTTTTGAGGAGTCCCTAGTTTTCCATGTTTATCTTATGGGAAAACTAGGTGATCAGCTCTCTATTCTGGATTCCCAAGGAGATATAATCAACCTGACTTCAGTTGAGGTGCATTGAAGATTGCAGTGAAAACTTCAGGAAGAAGAAGAAATAAATACTAGTAATAGAGCCTGCTGAACTGGAGGAGCTAACTTGAGCATGGATTTGGGCTGGCATTTCCTAAAATGTCAAGTATTGGGCTTAGTAGTTGGCAGGTACACAAGGGGCGGAAAGAAATACTTCTCATAGGGTGTACTAGTTATTAACTTTCCATGATATTTAAATAAAAGATAGGAGAAATTAACTGAACAGGAGTGTGCACTACTGGAAAACATATTTTCTCTCTTAATTGATTCAGTTGACTGAATATCAGTGTTTTGCAGCGTCAGAACAGCTGAGTGCTGATGGGAATCATTATGTGTGGGTTTGCACTTCCTTTCAGTGGAAACTGCCATTAAGATCTAAGTGCCTATAGAAGTAAAGCTTTTAGCCTCCCCCTGCTATGACAGTTTATTATTATGAATTCCATTTCAACATGGTGAACCAAACAAGGTGCACAGATGAAGTGGGATACAATTTACTTTTACACAGCTAATACATTGCTAATTACACCTGAATAAATATTGAAACAAGAATTTCTAATAACATTAACCATTACTCTCTTTTAAATGTGTTTTGCTGGAAGACTGTTCAGAACTGTAACCACAATTTCAAGTATAATGAAGCAGAAATAAAGGGAGTTTTTATTATTTTTAGCTTTCAGTAGTGAGGTGAAAACAATAAGTATTTTTTAGCTGTTTGCCTAGAAGAGGCCAGTGCAAACATCCAGTAACATGGAGGTTTCTGCTATTAATAATAGATAAAGCCATCCTGATGAACTCCTAGGCCTGACTTAACTTTTTTTATTCTGGAAAATCTATACAAAATTGAAAATCGCTACAGAAGCTTTCTATATGGCTATATAAAAGTCACCCTGACTGTTTAGTATGAGAGCTGGAAAAGAATGACCTTTCTAAAATTAGAAAAATTCGCTGTAGGTACTAATATAAGCTGGTCCCAAACTAGGACTCCTTGTCCCTTTTGCAGCTACCTGCTGCTGTTGGCCTTTTTTGGCCAGCCCCTCTACCTACCTTCCCCAAGATCACCCAGCCCATGCATTCCCCAGTTAGCACATCTCCTCAGCTGAGACTCTCTTTCTGCAGATATTTGTCCTCAGCCAAGATCCTCACTGCCAGAAACAGCATTTGGAGCTTTTTTCTTGTCTAAAGGAAAATTTGCAACTGAAGATAGCTGGAGGAAGGAGCGTGTAGTTGTCTTGCAACACTGTAGAGAAGTCATACTAGAAGAGAGTTATAGCATGCTGTTCCACACTAGAGAAACTTGTTCGTCCTAAGTCACCCCAACCTGTACTGAAAGTGCATTGCAGACACTCCAGAACATATCCCTTCTTCTGCTACTCGCTATTAGGAGGCAGAGTACCTCCAGGCCTGCTCAATAGCCTGTGCAGATTATGCTTGGCAGCATGCTAATGCTGGGCATGTTCGGGATGGCGTGCTCTAGCAGGGCATCTCCAGATGCATTACAGGGAGGGCAGGAAAGTCTTTTCCTGAGAACACTGTTGAGGCAATTCTTAACCAGCCACTGTGACGTAAATAGCGAACATCTAGTCCGTAATGCATTGCCACTTAATCTCTAGGCCACTACCTTCCTGGGCAAGGTCACAAATACAGAGAAACTTTTCACAGGATGCAGCACATAGACCTGTGAAATAATGAAATAAGTGGATGAGTTACGTATCCGTGCTTGAACAGGTTCTGAACAATATAGTCTCAATACACTATAGGGACAATGCAGACACAGCTGGTGAAGTTCCTTTACATCATCACTACACATTTGGAGGTAAAATACTGGGCTTGTGTTCACTTTGGAAAATAAAACAGTTCTATCTCAAAGATCATAAAGAGCTGCTCATTCGAGGCTAGGTTTGTGGTCCCAGGGCTGTTGGCTCTGCACACAGATTGATGCATGCTTGCCCAGAAGATTATCTGATATGTTTAAAAAAAGGCTTCTGAGAGCCATGTTCCAATTTAAGACAGCAAAAATCTAGGGGAGATGACTACAGCCTTGAATGCAGTATATTCTGATCATGTGTATGTCTTTTATCTTATTTTAGAATTCAGATTCATCTTCTTGTGATAGATACCACAATCTTCAATATACTTACATTGAAAGGGAGGGAAAGTTAATGCTGCTGCTGACACAAGTCCTGTTTCAAATTTCTTGTCAAGTCACAGAAACACAGAGCTTGGTATCCTCAAAAATCTGTGGTATAAGTCTTTTGAATAATTCTCAGATATGCTCCGAGTTGTATCCAGCAACAATTACAAAGAGCAAGATGAGGATGAGATGGAGGAGCAGAAAAGGGAATCTGATCTATAAAAAAAGGAACCCTGCGCCTTCTGGTGTTTTCCTGGCTCCGGCTGCCATCTAGTGTCTTGTCAGGCAGTGAGGAGCATGGCTTCCTTGGAGGCTGCCTCAGCCTCCGAGACTGAACTCGGGCTGCATACACAGGCAGGAGAAATCCTACAGAACCAGCTCTCCAAGGGAAAGCAGAAGAGGAAGATTTAACACAGCAAATTGAGGAAGGGCTCCTATGAAATTAATTCTCAAGTACTTGAGGTAGCATCACTTCCTCTGAATTAGCTGCTTTACACGGTTGTAAGGATGGTCTCTACTGAGCTAAGCACAGACATAACAAAACATACACCTTGATCTTCCAGTGTGTAAAAAGGCAGCAGGCTTCTGTTCTTCCCTTCTGCTGTGGAACAGTAGTTGTTGTATTTCAGGCTTCTTTTCCTTTCACTTAAAAGAGTGCACAGAAGGCCTGATTCCTAACTAAAGCAACACTGGTGTAGGGAGAATCACCTCAGTGTAAAAATCATCAGTGCAACTGTGCAAACCAAGAGTAAGTACGACACACAACGTATAAGCTCAAGCTCACGTAGCAGGCATCAACACAGGCTATAAGCTTCTGGAACAGGATGTATATGCACTGTTATTTTTAGCATCTTACTTGCTTGAATTGTGCTAGGAAATTGTTTCTGCTCTACAGTGGGAGACCTAATCCATCCTCCTCAAACAGGCAAGAGATTGTAGCTCTTGAACACAGTGGCATAACGTGCCCTCAGCTGAGCACAGTCCTCGAGTTTGTTTGTTCCGGATGTCGCACACAGCTTTGAAGTGTGTCAGATTTTGTTTGCCCTGTTGTTGTAGCAGGCAGACAGTGGATAGTGGGCACCGAGGACATTTCAAAAGCTCCTGCTGATCTTTGAGAAGCTGCAGATCTTTGTGTGAAGCTTTTACAAACCGAAGAATGATCTGACAGACTACATCCACTGTCACTTTTGGTGCAGGACAAGCAGTAATCCGGAGATCAAATGGATTATGTTGTCTGGGACATCTGGCTGACTGGCTCTGGCAGAGACTCCTGAGGTGCCACATCACTGACAATATCCTTCTGATGCCTGGAGTTTGTGCAAACAAGGAAGCCATGCCAACTGCTGTAGATCCAAAACCAGTGTGCTGTTGGAAAGTTGCCTGTCAGCACTTTAGGAGCAGGATCAGACTTGTGAAGCGATTACTCCACTCACAGGTAATGAAAAGAGCTGAATTAGCATCTGGCTTTGAGAGGACAGCAGGAAGCTCAGGAAGAGAGATCTCCCTTATTTAAATTGCTTCATAATGAGGTTACAGGTTGATGGTTTAGATCTAGGCAGAATGTCTAGTTCACACCTAGGCATTAGTTTATGCAGAATTAAAGCCATAGCTTTGGGTCATAGATACTATGAGGAATAGTCCATATTTCACTGAGGGGAAGGGAGAGGGGCAAGGGAGGGATTTTCCACAGGACTGCTTAACAGGGCTGGAAAAGTGCTTGAAGCCTTTTATGACTTTGTCTTTGGCCATATATCATGCTGGGTAATCTTGAATCTACTGGAAGGCCCTGCAAAATTTTCCTCCTTCTTCAAAGCAGGTTGTCATAGAAAACAATCACAAACTATCAGCAAATCAATAAATGGAGAGGGCTAGTGAACATGTTAGTTCACTAGGGCTAGTGATGTTATTGACCATTCCATCAAATTCTCAAAGTAAAGGTAAAAGGACTGGTTAGATTTGCTCCTATGGTCCTTAAATTTCCAGTAGTATTTATTGGAATTTTTCACTTGCTCCAGTTGCTTTATCTGTCCACCTGATCTTCTACGTATTGCACTTCTGAGTGTTCTTCATTCAGAGTTGACATTCAAACCACAATAGAATTTGCCAGCTGAAGTCAGGAATTGTTCACTGAAAAGCTTTTAAGAAAGCTTCCTGTATACTGGACTTTTGATGTCTTTATGAATATTCCTCATGATCTTAATTGGACAGTCCATCTGTTCAATCCGTGGTAACTGGTTTTCTGATTGTCTCATTGCCCAGCAAAAGCTACCTTGTACATATAGAACTTAATTAAAAAAAAAAAAAAATCTAAGATGTTTATCTCTGTCATTCCATCTTTCAAAGCAATAAAAATGGGTATCTTATTGTTTTTAACACTCTGGGACTACCTCATATAGAATCCCTCAAAAGCATTTTGATTACACAGCAATCATGACTTCTCTGGTTTTCCATAAAAATTTGCCAAAATTGCAAGCTAGCACAGAACTAGTAAGAAAATGCCTTTAAATTTAATAATTACATTTCAGTGTCCTTTCATATGATGAAAGAAGTGGCCACATAGTAGATGAAGAGCTGTCTGAGAAGATAATGCTTAGGCAAAGCAGCAAACAACAGCAATTTCTGAGCACCTGGAAAGGGAGACTGAGATTGAAGAGAAAGAAGACAGTTGCTAAAAGCTGCCATTTATAGAGTCAAAAAAATAATCAGGCTGGCCTCCAGTGCCAAGATGGGAAATTCATAATTTTTTTCCTTGAAGAACACTATTAGGAAAGCTAACAGCGAGAAAGGCACATGCTTCAGGCAGCTCATGGGCCTCCCAAACAAATAATAGGCAAGGTAAACCGTGAAGTTTGAGCTGTGAGGTTGGAGATGATTAATGCACCATGATCTTATTGGAAGGTGTTAGAATATTCACTCTAAAAACCTACTGCAGTTGTATATATAACCCCATTTATCTAAAGGCACAACAGTTTACGATCTGTGTACATCACAGGCCGAGAAGAGAAAGTGTTCAACTCGGAGAAAGTTTGAAGCCCACAAATCCAGCTTGTTGAGACTCAGCATTGTACTCTGATGAATGTTAAGAAAAGAAGCACATGTGAAGCTGCTACTGGTAAAGGGTATTTATTTCAAATGTGTTCTCCCATCACAGGTATTTTTTAGACACGTCTCTCTCACAAATAAATCTGTTTAAAAAAAAGTCATGCAGAATTTGTTATACAAAAGTCACAGAAATGGTACAGTAGACATTCTGCTCAAGAAATAATGATGATCCCACATAATTTACAACAATAAAGTTACAGTGAAATGCTCAAATTCTGTTCTTGTCAATGGGAATTTTAAAAGTAAAATTAATCTAAGTCAGGCTTTTTTACAAGACCTTTAATTATCAGGCTGATCTCATTACTGTTAATCATCTGGCACTAGACAAACCTTCAAATTAAATATTTCTGCAAAAATCAGCTGATATAAAAGACTGAAATTTATGGTAAGAGTTCTGTTGAAACCTCAAGACAGAGAACACTATTTTCCAAAATAAAAATAATGGGACAACAGTACAAAAAGTCAGGATTTCCAAAGCATTGCTGTGTCTTGACTAGTCCACCAATGAGACAACTTTCTCTAGGAAACTTTAGACACAGATTACTGTTTAGACTGATTTTTCTAAGTTAAATCTTTTTTTTTTAAAGTGCATTAATTATTTGAACAGTACAGAGGTATTTCTAACAATCTTAAATACAAAACTTCAAAGAATCAGTACAATGTTCAAAGTTTAGAACAAACTGACACCATGAATTAAATTAATATTTCTTAGATTCATAAACCCTTCAGGTTTAGATATCTTCTTTTGTGCCTGTACACTCTATAACACAATGGAAACCCAATCCTGGTTGGCCAACGCTTTTGTAACTTACAGAAAATGATGTAAGAAGTCTGGACTATGGGCTTATTTTTTCACCTGCTGAGTTACTGAAAACTCTCTTGGATTTTAATGATTCCTCAGACTTTGAAACACACTCATCCACAGAGAAGCCCAAACAAAATTAACAGGACTTGTAACTGCCAAGAATAAGATAGAGGACCTGGCATCAGCTGATTTGAATGGTCAGATGCAAATTCTACTTCATCTTAACTTAGATTAATTCCATTTGGTGATAGAAGGTGTGCTCAGAACTTATTTCTGGGAGATGCACATATTTTCTGGCACAGTAAGTATTATTTCTGCAACTGTAATGAATCTGCAAGTGTACTGGCCACATAGGAGGCTAAAGAAGAGATTGTGTTTATCTACCATAAATAAGGTACAACGATGACTACAAAAACAGTGACAGCTAAGTAATAAAGACTTTAGAGCCAAAACTACGAGCGACTAAAAAAAAAAATTTGGAAATGTGTGAACTACTTCTAGAAAACTGGAACAAGGTAAGGAAATGTATGCACTGATGACACTGAAGAAAACAACGGATGAGATAGACTGGAAAACATTAATGCCTTCATCTTTTTGGGGTCAGTATCAGATGTGATGATGTGGTGCTCAGATAGGGAATTTTGGTAAGTCACTTATGGAACTAGAGATTTTTATTTATCTACACATCAAAAAGTCTTTGCTATGCCTTCCAGTGTAGTACAAAACTTTATAATATCAGTTGTTATATTTGGTTCTTTTTAGAAATCTTTATATTAATCACGATGTTAAATAAAATACTTAACAGTAAAAGCTTACTTAGAATGTTGGTCCAATCTCAAAACTCTACTTAGTCACACCAGTACTGAAAGACTACCATCTACTTATCTATCTTTTTATCAGGTTTAAGGTGTAGAACAAGCACCACATGGGAGTAGGAGACATTATATCATTACATTTAAGGTGTAGTTTTGGTATTCAGTTAGCTGCATCATCCCTTTTCAGAGGAATTATTTGAAGCGCTTTAGCTATTCTCTCTCCTATAGCTCGACTACTTGCTGCAATTATTCTTCGAGACATCAAATCAAACGGTCCACCTAGAAATCAAAGCAAGCAAAGTCACTAGCTTATAGCTGAAGAAAATTAAAAGTTGGTAAGAAAACGAGCATTGAAAAAAATCAAGCGTAAATGATACGTTACCATTTAGGACCAAGATTTGCCCCTGCATAAACATGCATTTAACACAACAGATCTCATGTGAGCTACACTGAAATTCTCTTCAGTGTATATTTACTGTCTTCTTCCACTTTTCCAGGTGTTCAGCCCAGGGAGTAAAGGTTATCTTGTAGCTGACCATACAATTGACTCTCTCTGTCTATTAACTGGATTGGAACTCTGTTCAGTAGCAGTAGCTCAGAAAAAGGATTGAAAAACCTCTTTGCCTTCTAATTTCAGCCACGTTTTATTCCCAATTAGCTATTTAAAAGGACAAGAAAGCATCATGCATGCCCATGTATTTACCTGATACATCTAGCAGTACTCCACCTGCTTCAGTAATAATGATTCCAGCCCCTGCCATATCCCAGCAGTGAATCCCCATTTCATAATAAGCATCAGCTCCACCCGCTGCCACAAGGCACATGTTCACAGCTGCTGTACCAATGGCTCTAATCCTAAAGGAGACATAGTTGTTTTTTCCATTGAGAACAGTTTGTAAGAAAGTCACAATGTCTGCGTACACTGCACAGAGAACACAGAAGCATCACACGCTAAGTGAACTGAGAGAGACAAAATGTGATGGAATGCTGCAGTGAAAAAAATAAAAAATTGGGAATTAAGTTTTGCTTAAGTAGCTTGAAGAGCTCTCCAAATATAGCAAATTTCCAGAAATTACATTTATGAATTGTTATACAATTTTGGTTTAGAGTGCAAACATCTTAAACAACTTCTTAACCTTAAATATATTATGGAAAATGTCTACCATAAAACATACCTTAAACAATAACAGACATTCTACTTGGCTTTTTGAATACAAGAATCCAGGTGGTCAGTGTTGAAAAAACAGTTACTTCAGTTTCTCTGGTGATGCTCAGTAAGCATCTGACTTGCAAAAAACCCTAACGGCAGTAATCACAAAAAAATAAACTACACAGAATAAATTTGGTCTGGATAACTTCATCAAAGCCTTGTGTTACAAATTCCAGTTTATTTTGGAAATATTGATGCACTTAGTAAGTGTGACTTGTACAAATAATTGCAGTTATCTCAACTATTAATAAAATGTTTGTTAAAATGTAACTGATAGCAGCTAAGTTAGTGCAAGAAGAAACATAAATCAACTCCAATCTTATATATTATTTACAAATAAAATACCAAAATTGAACTGACAGCATACCTAAAATGTATTCCTTACTTACAATTTAGCATATATTCTTTAATGACACCAGAAAACTTTTTGAAAGCACAAAACAAAGTTATGTTAAGAGTCAAAACAAAAATCCTGAGAATCTCAGCATAAAACTACAACCTTTTTTAGATCAGAAACATCAATAGGTTTGAGTAGAAAAAAACTGCCTACTGAAACCACTTTTAGATGTAAAATGGTCTGTGGAAATGTAGGCTCTGGCTTATCTGGAGGACAGGAAGCAGGGAACGTAACCAAAATAAGAGCAGATTGTGGACAATTTCAACTACTTGGACAAGTTTTAAAAAATTGTGCAGTGTTGAAAGAGGAAAGGAAGATCTAATTTTGTCTTCTGATATATATATAAAAAAACAAATGATTTTCACTACTGTAGGAAGGGAAACTAAGGAATGTAATAGAGCGTCTGTTTACCCAGTTTGACTCCTTGTGTGTTTCGGGGGGGCATGGTGGGGGAGTGGGATGGAGAGGGAAGACCCAAAACTGTATCTCATTTTTCAAACTAGAAAATACAATACTTTTTATTCCTACTAAACCAAACATGCTTCACTTAACACTGATTGTTAGGGTTCTCGCATATATGCTGTAGCTTGAAAAAGTTAAACACACTTAAGCTCTTCTCTACAGAAGCTACTAGACAAAAACATTTAAATCATAGTTCACATTTAAGGTGTCAAATGTAATGCAAGCAATCCTTCCTAAAAATGATCAGATTTATCTTATTAACACTACCAGTAAATATGAAAAATATGAATTATCTTACCCATGAATAGGAATACTGAGAAGTCTTTCCATGTTAGAAAGAATTATTTTTATAGTCTCTGGATCACGATTTGATCCCAACTCTGTTATTAAAAGGGATTTTGTAATGTCTGGAAAAGAAACAAAAGCTCACTTTCCCAACAGTAATTAGCAGAGTTTATTTCATTGATACCTATTTAAACCACTAGTTCACACCTGGAAGAAGCTGAAATGTTTGGTAGATTTGTTACAGACTCTAAAGAACAACCACAGATGGATTACAGACATACAGGGAATTAAAAACAAACAAACAAAACCCCATAACACACAGACACCCAGGGAAAAAAATCTTCAGTCGTTGAGTCCTGATTTTGCAAAGATCACAAGCATGCTATATGCATGAAAGAGAACGTAAAAGTTGTTTCTCAAAACTGAAAAACCCACATCCAAAAAAAGCCTGTCTTTGCAAAACAAAACTATGCACTAAGAAACAGGAACATATCCAGGTCTAGAACTGTTGATGCCTCATTTGCAAAATAAATGTACTTCCTAGAAATAAGCTGCTCAGTTCAGCTTACCTTCTTGGCCTGATACTTTAAGTTTTTGACCATTGCAAAATGCACCTTTTCCTTTCCTGGCAGTGTACATTTTGTCTTCTTTACAACTGTACACAATTCCAAACTCTATCTGCAAGAAAAAGTAAAAACACCTTGAGGGTTTTTTTTTTCCCCTTTCCTCCTATTTACTGTGAAAATATAGATCTTAGTTATAACTAGAAACAAGGAATTAATTTGGTTTTGATTGATTAGATATTAAGTAATAAAAAGTATACCTTTTTGTTTACAACAAAGCCAATTGAAACTGCCACAAATGGAAACCTACAAAACAAAACATTTCACTAATTTATAGTGAGATACTATGCTTCTTTATTACCACGCTTACTGTTAATAAAAACAATGTTCAGTTAAATGTAATGTATATTTCAAAAAGAAACTTGGACTATATAGGAAATATTAGTTTTCTGGAACTTGCACAATTTACTATGAAAATGGACTTCACAACACTGATCACCATTTAAAATACAAGCTTTTCCACCCACTGAAACGAAGTCTGTTACAGTTTAGGGACTGCCATCCCTGTTACAGCTGTTACTACCTTAGGGATTCTCATTTTATAGCCAAAGAATACAAGCAAGCCCCTGTGCTACTAACCTTTCTCAGAAGGAACAAGCTGGCCAAAATGGTCTCATCAAAAGAAGCAAGTCACCTCCCCCCCACCTCCACTTTCTCCACCAAAGAAACGAGGAGGACAGATATTAAAATGAGGGGAAAAATGCAGTGTGAAAATATAGGACATGGTGGGCTGCATCTCAGGCCAAGTTTTTAACAATCAACCAATTATTTTTTTTTATTATTATATTTTACTCTTTAAAATTTGCAGTCCCAAAACATTTGCTTTAATTACTACCTGCAAAAAATACAGACTTTTAAGTCCGTAAATCCAGCAGAAGGGGTTCTTAATGGCTTTTTGAATATGCTATTTATCAGGATTCAACAGCTGTTTAAAGCTGTGGTGCACACAGTGGCAGTCATTTCAAAACTGGAATCAAGTACGCTCAGAAAAGCTCATGAGGACCAAAATCCACCATGTTTCAAAGACAGAGGGAATAGGCAGTGAGCATTACACTGAAAGCCAGCTCCTCATGGTGGTGCAAAATACCACTAATTACCCGTGATATTCTGCTTTCTTTCATGGTAGCAGCTCCTAGATCTCAGTAACTTCGAAATTTCTTAGAAATTGGCACTTGGAGCTGTTATCACCTCCCTGAAGATGCTGCAACTCCTAATTCTGAGTCCTGTTACTTTACTGTTAAAATCTTCCTACCTATCTTTGGCACTCGTGGCAAAGGCTGCTGACCCCTGCTACACAGTATGGGACTCTCATGGAACACCTGCTGTTGGTTACAGAGTGAGACTATTATAATACTTACAGAAATATTAAAATCATTACAAAAACTGCCCAATGACTCTCCATAAATGCAAATAGTAATTTGTAACTGTTAACAAGTTCATAGTATCTCTTTTAAGGCAATTTAAAAGTGAAAAAAACACGACTTTCACGGAACCGAAGAAAGAAAAAAGTAATCAGTCGAAGTTGCTAACATAAAAAAAATGAAAAGTGGACCTGTGTACAAAGTTGGTAGTTCCATCAATAGGGTCTATAATCCATGTGGGGTTATCCGTCAAAATACTGCCCTCTCCAGCTGCAACAGATTCTTCTCCGATGAAGCTAGAGTAGCAAACACAATTAAAAGAAAGAAAGAGTTTTAAATATCTAAATTACAACATGCTCCTTGAAGTGAAATTTCTTAAAGTGAGGTGCAGGTTTTTACACCCCCAGTGATCATATGTAAAAAGCTAAACAATACACAATTTATGTGGAAAGCACCAACCAGATCTGACCAAGCTTGCATCAATATTTATGATATCAGAGATAAGCACAATATGTAGAGAAAAGAACTTTACATTTTAATATCCATTACTGAAATTTAGCACTCGGAACACTGCAGTTTTCATCATTTTTTCCAGTGACAGCGTCATCAAATTTTGGTCAGAATACTTATAGCTATTCACACCTTTCAGAATATTTGTGCTACAAAACACTACTTTTTAGCTTGTGTTTTAACTGAAGAAAGCCTTTGTGGTCATATGCATCTGAGCAGACCACTGCAGTAACTGTTAAATTTGTAGTCCAATTTCAACCCAAATACGACAGAAAGTTGGTAGTCTCAAAACTGTTTAGTTTTACAAGCATTACAAAATGGCAACATGTTCAAGGGATGGAATCCAAACCAGAGCTTCTCCTGAAGACAGCAGACTGCATGCTCAACCATAATACTAAACCCAAAGGATACACAAGGCACAGTGCCACAGGAACCCAAATTTCACAATTTTTGCTGCTCATGAAAGTATTTGTTTTGAACTGCAAAAATTATTGGGATGAAGCTAAGTAGGTAGAATTCTCTCCTATGTCTTTTGCACGTTGTTAAATTTATCATGTATTACTCAACCTATGAAAAGCACGCAAACAAATAAATGCTTTTCTCCACAGACATGTAAAATGAGAACCGCTCAGAGTAAACAAATAAGGTCCCTTTAATATTGATTAGGAGTTTTATGATCAACTAGTTCTCAGAAAGAAACAGCATGTTTCCAAAAAGCAGTGGATCTTCACAAAGAGAAAGACTGAATAGTTATTTATGTGAATGAGTAATTCTTCATAAAGAGAAATTCAACACCAGTATGTCTAACGGATATCAATTATCTAATATAAAAAGAAGCCAAAATATTCTAAAACGTTTATCAGTGTCACAAAAACTGTTAATTCAAAGTCATTCCATGAGTCTATGCTTACGCTAATTTGGTTAGGTTACTGACATTTTGCATCACCTCAGTTGTTCCAATTCTATGCATATTTATTACATTTCACATATACAGCTACAATAAGAAAATCTCCAAGAAAAAGCAATAAAAATTAGCAAACCCACTTGAATTAAACTGTATTAAACTTGAGCCTTTATGTCATAATGGGAAAGAAAGTCCCATAAACGTAAAAGCAAGTAAAATACATACAATTCACCCTTCAAGAATAAATTTATTTTGTGGGCTGGGGGCAGGAGGAGGAAGAAAATAGGAAGAGCAATAAAAAAACTCCATCAATATTTGGTATGACAGACTTTCAGTTATGCAGTATCAGAAAATCCTGTCTTCTTTCAAGGGTGCTTGATGTTCTGAACCTGTATGAGATTTGCCAGAGGCACGCTCAGTACCACGGGGCCCATCCAGCACAGACAGCGAAGGAACGCTAGTTTCAACAGCAGACAAGAAATTTGGGTTCTGAATATCTTAGGGCCACCTTTGATTCTCCAACACAAATAACCAAGAAGTTATTTGCAGCTGGCTCAACTGGAAGTGACTTTCAGCACAAGTCTTGAATAAGGCTAAACTCAGGTCAGTAGACCCTGGGGCCACCTTGTTTTGTTACTACAGCCCTGGGCAAAACTTCAACCCACTACTACTCCAAAATGCTTAATGTATGGAAGGTAAGGAAGAATTCTGTAACTTTCCAGCATACCACTCGTAATGAAATTTTACTACGAAAAACTTCCCATTTTCTTCTTCCAGTCACCTCTCCCCTTCTATCAGAAGTGTATTGATAAGAAGCCATACCTGTGAGAAGGATACCTTTCTCTTAGCAAAGAAATAATGAAGTTTTCTACTTTTTGATCAGTTTCTGTCACTAGATCTACTGGTGAACTTTTAGTCATAACAGATATTTCTTCTCTGAATGCTCCACAGATTATCTGTTAGGAAAAAAAAAAAAAAAATCTTTCTCTATTAACAGTATGGAAAATACTGGTTTTCCCCAAAATCTGAGCATCATTTTTACTGTAATTTTCTTTACTTCACATATAAAACACAAACACAAGTAGTGACAAAACCTGAATTTAACTGCAGGAGCTGGGGCTTACCCTTGCATCTATCTTTAGTCCCCACTCAGCACAAACTCTTACATGACCTTAGATCTAAGTACTACAAGAAGATCCACTGGTACATGAAACTGAGCTCTATTTTGTTAGGACAAGTTTTAGATTTATAATTTTAAATACTAGAGTTGAATGAAACACTTAAGACTGATCTTAAGTCAGCTATTTAGACAGACCCTGCATTTATGATCTTAAAACTGTGAGAATCACGTTCAGCAAGAATCCATGCCTCACAGCTCACAAAATTATTCTACTGTACTGAGGGAAGACTTTAATGAGGTCGCTGAATGTTCTGCAGATTCTGCAGCTCCAGGGGACAGAATTAGTACACGTGTCATCTTGTCTGGCTGCAATAGCATTCAAATGTACCAAGCAGAACTACCAAGAACTGAACATTTGGTAACCACTCTTATGCTGAGGCTCTGCCAAGATGTGCAAACTCTTTCTTGTTCTAAGCCATCTTAGATCACAAATGGGCAAAGTACTGCCACTGCAAGGGATGCTTCTTACTTGTAGAAGTAAAGCAGTCTTTATGAAGAGAAAATTATATGGTATCCTGTGCCAACAAGAAGACACTGTATAAAGTTGATTGAGGTATTTGCAAGAAAGACTGTCAACAGCTTTCAGGTGGTAAAATACTATAGACAAGTACAGTTTAAGGGGAAAAACAGACACGGTCTTTTTTTTAACACAATTTAGAGTTTTGTTGGGTTTTTTTGTTTTGTTTTGTTTTTTTTTTAAATCAAATTTAAGGAACAAAAGATACTTCATAGTCTTTAATTGGACTCCGGTCCAAAGAAAAGTGCAAAGCTGTTTTCTTAAATCAACTAAGCTGTAAACATGAAAGACACTCCAATCTTCAACTTGACCATCACTGAACGATTCTGCTAATTTACGTTTTTGACAAAATACTCCTCAGAAGAATATCTAACACCAAACTCCTTCAAAAGCTATATACATAATAGACACAATAGATAATGTTATTATTTATAAATAGTTTCCACTTACCTCCCCGGCTTTCCTTGCTAAAGCAACTGCATAATCCATACATTCTTGCCAAGGATCTGCCATCTTCTCTTAGATATAAAGCCTACCAAAAGGAGATATTAACACAAAACCGAATATGGTTATTTTTTTTTTTTTTAACAAATTCTAACTTTCTACACTCTATTCTGGACTGCATGGTTTTCTCCTTGCTGCAATATGGAAGTTTGTCCTATCCTTTGCTCAGAAAAAAAAAAAAAAACAAACTTAAAAAGTATTAAAAGCTTAGTCTCAGTTACCAGGTTTTTTCCCAATGCTTTGTGATTGATTATCAGAAAGGTGTAACATAAAAATATTAACAAATGCAGAGCCTCAGTCTTGAAAAATACATGCATATACAAGACTCCACATTTAGACACTGACCACAAAATGTACATAAAGGCTCGGAAAAGCAATAGTGTGGTTATGCACAAGCACACTCTCAAATACAGTGTACAGCTCAGGGACTTTTTGTTTAAAAATACTAGAATCTTCACTGTAATTTATTGCAGAAGACTGCTGACATACAGCTTAGTCTATAATTAAGTATGTTTTAAATGACTTTGAATACCTTAAATTAGAAGATTAGAATCTCGAATCTAGAATCTATCCTTTCTGTATTTTAGTCATCCACACTTTGTTCTAAGGGTTTACTCCAAACACAAATATGAAATAGTTTTGATTCTGCATAAGAAAGTTAATAGATCGCAGTCTTAAAAGTGTCTTCTATATTCTTAAGTATTTTGAAGCAATAGAATATACATTATTATCTATGCATCTCTACTTTCATAAGCAAGGTGAAATACAAATCAGCTATCATACATTATTTCTGATACACCACCAGTAGACAACAAATTAATTCAATGACACATCAGTGTTCTGAATTTTGGAAGTCTGTCTAATTTTTGAGCCCTAGCCCTTTCAGAAATCTTCTGGGTATTTCCTACTTAAGTGATTCAGTCTTTAAGTGATGACCTGGGTAACAGTTTTGTAACACCTGCAGATTCACAAAGATTAGATAAATAATCATAAAACCCCCATCACTGAAACAGTATAAAAAACCTTGAACAGTTAACACGAGTCCCTAGTCCAATCATCCTGATCTAATGGTCCTTACCTCTTTTAGCCTTGGTGCTAAACAGGTAGAGATGACTATAAAAGCTAGGTAAAATGCAAAGTGTATGATGCTTCAGTTACCTTATGTTCTTTACTTATCATAGCCTTGGAAGTAAAGGTTCTGCTATATTAACAGAGAAATAGTTTGTCAGCTCACAGAACTAGTACAACAGCTCTAGATAAAGCTTCTCTGTTATCCATGCAAGACTGGTAGTACTAGGGGAACCTTAAGTACACTGACATCCAGTACAAGGGCACACTTATGTAGCAGAGGGAAAAAAAATCACCTACATTTAAAACCTCACCAAAACATTAACTCCAGAACACGCATTCTAGTTAAATGTCAGCTCCTACGCTGACTGGGAGAAGTGTCCTTTTTTTTTTTTTTTTTTTTTTTTTTTTTTTTTTTTTTTCCCCCAGCTTAGTTTTGTGGCGAGCTCGTCCCACTAACGCTGGGCGCACATTCAGAGCAAAGGGTTAGATCCCGAAGGAGAGGGCTGGGTCCCGGGCTGGAAGGGTTGAAGGGCGGCCCGCATTGCCCGGCCGAGGCGAGAGCACCTCCCGTTCCCTCCGTCCCGTCCCGCCCGGAGGGGCTGCGTGGCCCAGCCACAGCTCGGGCCAGGCGCAGACCTGCGTGGCAGGGGGTCACGCAACCCCCTCGGCACCCCGAAATGGCGGCTGAGGAAAGATGAAGAGGCTCACCGCCGCCGCCCTCCGCCGCTGTCACCTCCGCCGCTGTCTCCGCTCCCCCTGAGGCGCGCGCAGCCGCGGCACGGCACTGGCGGCAGGGGAGGAGCCCTTGGCCACGCCCCCTCCCCCCGCCGGTTTGCGGCCGCCGCTGCGCCTGCGCGCTGCGCGCTGGGGAGGGGAAGGGGCGTGTCTGCTCGCCGCGCCCGGTGGGCTAACGGTCAGCGCGGGCAGCTGCCTGAGGGGCTGCGGCGTGTAAATTGCAGTTAAGGTGTTGAAATTGGCTTTTAGCGTCGGCTTCTTTTTAATGATTAGACTTGGCAAGGTGAGGATAGTATCAGTGCTCTCTGCTGGAGCACGCGTTTGGCGTTTATCTGGGCTTTTAGCTGCTTGAGGGCCGGCGCTGTTGGAAACGAGACCGCGGTATTGAAACGTGTGGGGAAAAAGGATGAGAGCCCGTGGAAAAGAACGTGAATGGATGTGTTAACAGTCCCCTCGAAGTAAAACAGCATTTTATCAGTTCAGGTTACATTGCTGAAAAACAGTAAAATGAGCAAGTTCCTTACGGATGTGGTGGTTCTCCATTACATACTGATTTTTTCCTCTAAAGCTTAACACCCGTGAAACAGCTTCCTTTGCCCCATCACTAGCCCCTCCTGACATTTATGCTAATAAGAATAATACCAAACCAGTAACCAGGGACAAGTGTCACTTTAAGCACGTTTTTCCAGAAAACTCCCTAGCTTTCAAATAAAGGTTTATGAAAACAATTTACAGTTCAAATTTTTCAAAGATTGCTATAATTAAAGTTATACAGAGGAAAAAAGCTTTCTAAGGCTGACTGATATCAGTTTCATCATTTCCTCTGTGGTCTTTTGACCTATTATATTTCATCAAGTAAAGGTAAAACACTGAGGTGTTGTCTTATGTTCACAAATTGTAACTGAGGTAATTTACTGTCACATGTAAAATGATGATCTGCTATAAACAGGACAAGGGTTGTAGTTTGCTTTGTGACTTACAATGATCATAAAATATCTACATCACCAAAAGAAGCAGCCTTACCCCATTTTCCCAGTGCCAGTCCAGCCCACAGCTTGGCACTTGTTCAAAGCCAAATGGAGGTAGTTTTGTCTTTTCCACATGAGTGAAGATATGGTTTCCATTCCCAGCAGTGCTGTTGTGTGGAATAAGTCACTGTGCCTTTTCATAATTCCTCCTTCCCATTTTGTAAACAGGAATAGTCATATTAGCCTGTTTTTTCGAAGTATTCAGAGTAATTAAAGAACTGCAAACATGATAAGGTGTGGTTTTATTAATTATTTTGCAAGTCATTCTTCACAAGGTTACACTAAAACCATACAGCTCATTGAAAGAGGCACTTTGGCTCTGATTCAGTTTTTGTTGAGGCAAGCTGCCAAACATGCCTCAGTACAAACTGTATTGTAGCGTACCAGCATTATGGAAAGTAGCTTCTTTGACGTCGTCGATAGTATTCTTAACAGTACAGCAAGTATTTTACAGGCTCTATAAGGGCATTTAAAATTCTGCATTGATTCTAAAATCAGCAGAAGTAAAACAAACAGAAATGCCTGAAATTCTCTCCTCATAAGTGTAAGAATTTCCCTAATCTGAACCACAATTTATCTCCTGTGCAGGGCTCCTGCACCTGGATAAGCCAGTGCATGACCTTACAAGCAGGAATTGGAGAGCTGGTGAGCCACTTCATCCACCACCAGTGTTTCTGAAATCTCCGTATTTCCAGGCCAGTACTGCCTATGAGTTGGCATACAACGATGGTGTGATCCATACAGATTTCCACTACATGTGTCATGTGTGTTCGACTTCATCTGAATCTGTGGGTAGCTGCGCGTTGTCCTGATCATAATAAATCATCTCTAGCCTGGCTAATTCCCTCAGGTACTGGATACCTCTCTCCATGGTGGTCCACTTGCCTGGGTGACATATAACACCTTAACAGGATACCTTTCCTTCACACTTGACAGGAGTCACCTCCAGAGGCTGAGGATTTCTGCCCCTTTTCTATCACCTTGTCAATGCCCCCTGCCCTAGAAAGTGAGTCCAGCTGCTTGGCTTCCCTACCCTCTAATTCCAGGCTACCGGCCCCGTTATCCCAGCAGAGAAGCCAGGTGATAATGTGCTGACCTGGATGCTGGCTGAAATCTTTTTGCGTCTCCTGCAGCTCACTCAGGGATAGGGATGGAGTGGTTACCTCATATTCTGCCTCTTCCTCATGTTCTCGTGGTGGCCCTGCTTTGTTCTTTACTAAATTAGCTGACTTTTGTGCCCATTCATTCTTCTGTATAGGGATGACTGATAATGGCACTGGTAGATTCTCTGGTTCAGCTGCATCACCCACAGCTGGGGTTTGGGTAGCTGCAATGCTTTTAACCGGGGTTTGAATAGCTGCAGTGCTTGTCACAGAGGTTGGAGTAACTGCAGTGCCTGTTGCCAGGATCTGAGTAGCTGCAGTGCCTGTCACTGAGGTCAATCTCTGGGTGGTATTCTTAGTTTTTTAACACTAAACGACCTGAAGCACATTCAGCAGACATAGCAATAGGATCATGCTGGTTTGAGCATCCCAAGAATATTCAAAATTTTCAAAATTCTCAAACGCTATTGTAATTAGCCTAGCGGAGAAGGGGAAGATGTGAGAAGATGCCTTTTCCATAGGTTGGTTCCCCAAGGAGAAAAGGTAAAAAGTGTAATTATTAAGTGACCAGAAAATGGCACATGAGATACAGAGATGATGGCAATGCTGACTTCAAATACCAGATTGGTCTCACAATCAGTGTGATGCAGCACAGCAGAATGATACCTGTCCTGGGTTTGAGTGAGTGGTGGGGTTTTTTGGTAGCAGAGGGGGCTATAAGGGTGGCTCCCTGTGAGAAGCTTCTCGAAGCTCCCCCAGCCCCAAGTCAGCTCCACCTCTGCACCAAAACTGAGCCAATCAGCTGCGCCTCTGCGATAACGTATTTAAGAAGGGACGTGGTGACATGCAGTTGGACTTGTGAGGAGGAGTTGCTGCAGCTGCATGAACACCAAGGTCAGTGGAGGAACGGAGGAAGAAAGGAGGGGGGAGGTGTGCCGGAGCAGAGACCCCCCTGTATCCTGTGGTGAGACGGCAGGGCGGCCCCCCCCGGCCACCCATGAAGATCTACGGTGGAGCAGACACTGATTTATGGCCTGTGTTTTTCACCTGGATCATCAAGGTGCTGTGCCCAAAGAAGGCCGGGGTCTTGTGGGAAAAGGTAGCCCTGCTGCTGTAATTCAGCACTGGGAGGATTGAAGCATGTGAGGGTGTTCCACGCTGGAGCAGCTCGGGAAGGGCTGCAGCCATAGGAGGGACTCCAGTCAGAGAAAGTTAGTGACCCATGATGGAGCAGTGTGGGGAACGCTGCGGCCCATGGGAGGGACTCAGGTTGGAGAAAGTTTGTGGAGGACTGTCTCCTGTGAGAGGGGGACCATGATGGAGCAGGAGGAACAAGTTCCAGAAGCTCCCCCCACCGAAGATGGAAGAGGAGTCAGCACTGACTGCACCCCCATTCCCTGCCCCCTGTGCTGCTGGGGGGAGGAGGTAGAGATATTGGGAGCAGAGGTGAGCCCGGGAAGAAGGGAGGGGTGGGGGGAAGGTGTTCTCAAGATGTGGCAATGCTTCTCACTGTCCTACTCTGTTAGGTGTTGTTAGTGTCTGTAATAAATGTATGTTCTTTTTTTTCTTCCCGTAACGAGTCTGCCTCTTGCTCATGACCATAATGGGTGATTTTCCCATCCTGGCCCTATCTCAAACCCCAAGCCTGGCTCTCTGTCCCTTCTTATTGCCAAAAGAGAAGGGGGAGAGAGTGGCTGCGTGGTGTTTGGCTGCCGACCAGGCTGAAACCATGACAATACTCTTGATCCAGACTCCAGTGCTGATAACCAGCACAACAGTGAGCAAATAAGGTGTTACACCACACAGCTCTAGTAACAACTCTGAGCACAAATCAGTCAACATTGTGACCAGTGACTATTAAGCCAATACAATGAATACTTACAACAGATTTGTTTTAACACACTCTGATCAGATCTGTCATTATTTCAACCCTTCGGGCCCCATGCTGGGTGCCAAAAAGGACCGTCGTGGTTTAGGCCCAGCCAGCAACTAGGTACTACGTGGCCGCTCACTCACTCCTCCTGAAACCGATGAAAATGAAAGTATGAGAGATTACTGACTGCTTTCTTAGCGTGATGTATTATTTTTTGATTGCTACAGCATTTCCCAGCTGATCTAACAAGTCACATATCCAAGTAAAATTGAGCTCTTGATGTTAATATAACCCTTCTCAAACTGCATTATGTATATCAGAAATGTATGCCAGGCAATTCTGTAGCAGTGTTTAAACTGGAACAAGGCCAGGATCTGCTACCAAGAACATTCTCAGCAGTAAAATGCTTGCAAATCCTTGACCTTGTGCATTCTCTAATATTACTATACAGATACAACAACCAAAAAGCTTGATATTCACCTATTTTAATAGTTTGGCTGATAGTACTGTTTATTATAAAATCATTAAGTATTTATTTTGACAAATTCCTCTTCTCAGTTAAGTAATTGTGTGCATTTTCTGTGCATCTACTCAGAGTGAGTTTAACATTTATTAACTTTGAAGTGAAACATTTCATCAACTTCTAAACATAAGCCTGTAAAGTTAACAGTGGTTTCAAATGTCAGATATCTCCTCCAAAGTGTTTATTTTTTTCAAGCCAATTGTTTATCTTTCCCTATGAAAATGTGCTAAGAAAATAAGCTTTAGAAAAACAAAGAATTTTATATGCTAAGTAAAGATATGCTAGAGCCTAAACAGCTAAAATGTGAGCAATTCTAGCCTAGGTAAGATACTAAAGCTCTGGGAAAGTTTCTGCTTTTATTCCTAGAGTTGATGATTAGGACAGAGTTTTCACCTCTCCTCAATTATTTACCTGTCAGACTAGCTTGATTTGATTTTGCTTCTCAGTTTCTGAAAACTAAATGTAATGAGCTTCTATATACAATCCCAGGCACATTCCTGGAATAAGATGAAAGCGAATGTGAAAACTTTTTGGAGTTTTATCAACTGTGACTCGCTGTATTTGTACTGTCATTTACAGGCTGCTAGCCCTTAGCAATAACTGGTGACTGATGAAAGCAAACTTCCTGGGAAAACCTTTGAGATCTCCCCAAAGGTTTACTTCCTGCATCCCAAGTCTATCTTCTCTCTATCCACAACAAATGTTAATTATTTTTCCTGAAACTGCTATGGCAGAAAAAAACGGGGCAGAAGGAAGGGGATAAGTAGGGAATGAGGATTTTCTGCTGAAAAAAAGAGACCCTGTTCTATAGCAGTATTTACCACTTGGCTTCTGCAACAACAGCAGGGGGAGCAAGTTCAGGGCTCTTCTGCAACTCACTTGTCCCACAGTGACGGTGGCCTCTTACTGCGTATTTCTTACCACAGCAGCCTAAAATGCAAAGAAAGGTGAATAGCGAATTGCAGAGGAAAGGGAGGAAAAGAAATAACAAGGGAAGAGGGAACTATTCCTCTTGTGCTGGAAAGGGAGATGACAAACAGCTGGATAGATAGACAGGGGAAAGTGGAGACATACATGTATACTTCTGAGTGCCAGGAAATAAAGATTTCCAAAACATTCAGCCACTGAGGACCCTTTCCTTCATGGAAACCAGAAGCACCCTGCTTTCTGTGACGTCCACACCACATCCAGTAAAATAATCTATCAATAACTAAGTTATGTTAAAACTACAGTAAAGGGTAATGTAAGGCAAAATAAGAACCATTAACAGGCACATGCTGAGATGTTTTGGGGTTTTATGCAAGTCCAATCAATATATAAGAATCCTACAGGTATTCCTAAATTGCTGTAAAGGTATACTGCTTGGTAGTACCAAAACCCATGATACTTTACAGCCGCTTGAACAAGACAACATTGCTGTTCTGCCAATGGAATACCTTTGAAAAAGATGATAGGCAGACTCCTCTTACATTGTGATTTTTTAGTTTTATTGCAGCTGTGTCTCCAGTGGGCATATCATACATGGCTGTTTGTTTTCAAACCAGTACAAATGAACCAGAATGTAGTGTTATAGCCAGTGGACAATGGTTCCCTTTAGGCAAGCATGTACTAGAGGAAGACCTGGATGGTTTTTCTCAGTTAGTGAACAGAGTAACTGAATGAGCCTTGATTCAGATTTGTGAATGCCCAGGTGACCGTGGTGCACTGTCCACCTCCACTTGCAGGTCAGAGTGCACCTCTCTGCTTCATGTCAGTTCTCCGAACAAAACTCCATTTCTCACAGGACTAGCAATACTCCTTAGCCTTATGTCCCCTGCCCTCCCCATAGAGTCTCTCCCCACTTCTGTGTCCTGCAATGGCAGGACAATGTCCCTGCAATGCATCATATTGACATTTTTGAACAATGTAGACATTCAGTCTCCCTGTGGCCCAGTTACACCTCTGGGAATTGCTTAGTATGTTCAGTCACGGCGCACGTATAAGCTGCAACGTCCTTGCGAACTTGGGAACAGCACATGAAGATAGTTGCCTGAAAAAGAAAGGCAGCTCTTCTCTTTTCAAACTCGTTGAAAGGTGAATCACACTGATCTAGCAGTGACTCAGGCTGCGGGAAACAGATTTCTCCACCTCTGCCTGAATACTGCACCCTGCTTACAAGCCACTAGGTCCTTCCAGTAGCAATGGATCCTCCTTACATGCTGCACTGATTGCAGCTGAAAATCTTGCTAGCCTTTTCAGTGTCTGATGACCAGTTTGCCTCAGTACTTCTTTCACACTGCACAGCACCACGGAGCGGTAGGAACACACCACAGCCTTGCAGATGGAGCTCAGGCTTGTGCTTTCCACTGCTGTTTACACCTGTTTGTACACTGTTCTGTCACTGTGGGATTGCCTTTAGAGCTCCTCCCAGTTGGAGAACACTGGCTGAATAATTGTAAACAGATGAAAGCAAATTGTAGGGATTAATCTTGAAAGGGTTCTACTCCTCTAGCTTAGAGACAGGCCACTGCAGAATGAGTTTAGGTTGCAACAGGCCCATTGAAGGCAGATGAAGCAAGGCTCCTTGGTTACACATAAGAGCGTATGGTTAGGAAAGCGTTGGCCCTAATATTTGTGTGCAATGTTACATGTTTTTATGTTTTGGTAATGCAAAACAGCTATAACTGTGATAATCTTGCAGTTCTTCCTTGCTATGTTCACTCTGAATTTACAATCCAGCTTTGAAATCTACCAACTTGTATCCAAAAACTGGAATACATCAACTACTGATACTCTGAACAATCTTCTTAATGAGCACCAAACAATTTCAAGACATAATTGAGAAAGCTATTAATTCTATAGGTCATACTTATGCACCCAGACATATAACTTCATTACACACAATCACTGTAAACAACTGCTTTAAAACTTGGTAAGTCCATCTTGCAGACTGCTGAAGAGGAAAAAACAGATTTACTTCAGGTCAGAAAGGCCAGGATGAAATTGCAAGCTGTTGAATGCTAATGCTTCTAGTTGAACTGTTGTTCTTTCTCTCTTACCATATTTCTTCTTCTTTTACACAAGAATTAGAAAATGATAATTTAAAGTTCTCTTTATTATCTTTATTATATATTTTTTATTTGTGATAATTTACTGATTAACTAAAGTATGACTCTGTATCTTCTATAAATAGAACATCATTATCAAGATACTCCAAAATTATATTTCCACCATTGTACAATGGATAGTCTTTATCAGATAGCCATGTCTCCAAGGTGTGCTCAAATGGCAAGGCTTCTCCAGAGGCAGTATGGCATAATCTCAATTTCTGTAAGACAAATAGCACAGAAATTAACATCAAGATTTGCCTATCTGAGATGTAAGAAGTGGGATGGGAGAGGGACAAAAGAGTAAAAAAAAAAAAAAAAAAAAATTCAAATCAAGACCTAACAACCTGGAAAATGTTTCTTATTACTGATTTACCTGGGATGTTGATTTGTTGTTATCATTTTTAAGGCTTGCTAAGGAAGCTGCAAAATCTACTACTTTGCCAATACTCCACTTACTGGAAAAGAACATGGGCTTGCTTTTCTCTTTGTTCCCCCTTGGTAAAAATACTTGAAAGTAAATTCTTTCTGTCTAGAAAAACATAAAAAATAAACGAAAAATTATTCACAGATAAAACACATAATGCCAGTCATACACATCTAATAGATTTTCAGTAAAAACTTAAAGTTCAATGCAAAAATTATCAACTGAAACTAGTTCTATTCCATCAGGACGAAGGCCCCATTTTACTGCAGATTATAAATGACTGAGATCATCAAGTCATATCTATGTGCTGCAGGCACTTCTGTGATGGACAGTATGTTCGCCAGAGTCGACAGCTAGACTGTTACATACAGACAGGCATAAAAAGGTGTCTGCCCTAGGTTTACTAGACAATAATGACTGTTCTGGGGAGAAAAAGGTGAGTTTAAATAAGCAGTGCTGGCTTTTGGCAGCAGTTTAATGTCTCAAATTGTAATGTAAAGACAGTTAAAATAGAACGATTCACCACACTAGAAACGGCTGCTTCACAAACCAACATTCCAGTCACGGCCAGATAATCCTTTATCCTGTTCTTCCTCCTTTTAGGTACTAAATGCTCTTTCAATATCTACTAGACTGAAACATTTGTTTAAGAAATTCCAAAAGTAACCTATGGGGTGTGTGTGTGTGGGAGATCTTGAACAGGATTGAGACAATCCCTTCTTTACATTTATTTCTTTTTGACATTCAACAGAAGACACAGAGCAAGCTTGACTGGTATATTCATCAGTTCAGACCACCCTTCCTGAGTCCAAGCCAGACTATCAAACAAGACAGAAGCCTTCTTTTTAATATGTCTTCTCTATAAAAATATGGAACTACTTTTTCCCCAGCTATGTTTATAAAACTGAGTCTGAATTTCAACCTGTGCATTTTCCTCAAAATTTCAGTGCTCTCCACACACACCAAAAAATCTTGAACATCCAGGAATATTACAAAGGGACATGGAAAGCAGGACCTGAATCTTGCTAAAATGTAAAATGACCACAACTTGCAAAACAGCAAACACAACAGCCATCCTATTATGGACAAACACTAACATCACTCAACTGCTTATCTGTGCCCTGGCACCTTCCTACAGTTGCTCCTCCAGTTCTAAGGATGACGAGACAGTCTCCCACAGTTCATTGGAACTGAATTCACAAAACAGCTCATTCTGCTGTTGCATCCCTAACTATGGAATATGCCTCCTGGAATTTCTGTGCCATACCCAAGAAAATACCTGTCAGTCAGGGACACAATAACTAACACTAATTTACAGCACGGCCCTCCTGTTTTGAGCTGTTCAGTCTCCAGAGGGGTAACTCGTATCAGGTCTGACACCAAAAGAAGCAATCATCTGCAGAAAGCTAATCTCAACAAAGAGGTCAGAGCAAAGATATTTCTAAGATAGCCTGATTTTCCTGATTATAGAATAAGAAAGGTCGGGAAGAACCTCTGGTGTCATGTGGTCCACACCAATGATCAAAGGGGAACTTTAAAGCTGGACCTAACTATAAGGGTAGATCAGGTTGCTCCAAGTCAGATTCAATCAAGTTTTGAACATCCCAAAGATTCCACAAATTTTCAGAGCAGCTTGTTCCAAAGTCTGACCACCACCCTCATTGTGATTTTTCTTCCTATTATCTAATCAGAATTTCATATGTTGCAGCTTGTGCCCACTGCCCCTGTCCTTTTGCTGTGCACCCCCAAGAAAAATGTGTCCATTTCTATATAGTGATGAGAGAACAAAAGTGCCAAGGAGGCATTATGAAGGTTAACAGGTTTAATTTATCTTGTTAGAATTACTGCTATTCTAGATGACTAAACAATGATATCAAAATGAGAAAATTAATAGTAAGAGAAATTAGCATACAGCAATTTGTGCTATACCTTTTAGAGCTTACTGGCTTCTGAATTAGGAAGCAACTTTAAAAATTTTATTATATATATTGAGGGTGGATTTTTTAAATTATGTTCCACAATATTTGAAATTAATCACTTTCCCTCCAGTACATACTTATTAAAGTGGTACTATCTGTGAAGAATGCTATAAGCAGTTCTTTGTATTATGACTTGTGCCTATGCAGAGTTATCTAATTTCTAAGCATGAAAAAGTATAAAAAAAGAAATCCGTAAGAAGACTGAGTAATGTAATAGCTGTAGTTGTTTTAAAAATAATAAATAAATGTACTTTAGTAAGATAAGACCTAACAATAGCACTATCACGTAGAATGTCTTCAGTATTATAAAATAAATGTAACAGGCCTAAACTTGGTGTGCCCCAACATAACGATGTGGTGAAAAGTTGTTTAAATGCAGTTCTTTTAAGAGGGTGCGTAAGTACAGATCTAAAGTGACACCCAAGATGAAAGAATCAAGTTGTTTCCATACCCAACATAGTCCTGATGTGTGAAAAAAGACCTGAACACCGTGTTTGACTGGCCACGGTAGTGAAAAACAATATGGAATCTCTGAAATACTTCAACAATCAAAGAAATTAAAGGCTGAAAGAAACATAAAGCAACTGACAAAACCTTTTTCCAACCCAAAGGCAGGAACAACTGACCCGAGGCCCTTCATACCTCAGGCAGAAATGTAATAAATGTCTATTAAATCTGAGTAGCAGAAATACGAATGGAGCTTCGCAGAACACAAAGCTCAGTTTCGTATGAGACAGGTTCAATCGGACTGGTACAGAGTTGTGCAAACTGTGTCCTGTCTGCGTCAGAAGCTTCTCAGTACCGAGCAGGGGAAGCATCCCTCTGTGATGGGTTGCCCATGAGTGACCGGTACCGCGGGCTCCTGACCCCTGGTAGTATGGTTAGTATAACCAACACCATTTTATATGGCAAACAGACATTCTCTGTGACCAAACTGGGCACAGATCAGTCCCCTCTCCCCTCTTCCTGATGGCCTTGAAGGTCTTGAGCACCACGCAGACTTCTTTTCTCTGTCCCTATCAGCTTCAATGTCCCTGGACGCCAGGCTGGCTACTCCCCTCCCGACCGGCCTTGAAGGTTCCAGGTACCTGGCCAACCCAGTGGTGATGACCCTGTCACAGAAGAGGGAAGCGCAGCAGCACACAAAACCCTGGCCATAAAAACAAGCTGTTGCAAGCACTAGGTGGGACACGGACCAGAACTGCTGCTGGACTGCAAAACCTTCGATCCCCCAGTGGCCAGGGATGCCTTTACAGTCATCTGCTTCCTCCGAGGACTGAGTGACGCATATTCTTTTATGAGTTTCGAATCTAGGTGATGAATATGATATTGATACTGCAAGACAAGTATAAAGATTTGACCTGATCTGCAGAGGGTCCAGGTGATTAGGACCCATAAGCTAAGCTGTGCTCTGAAATTCTGTGCTATGCTACTTATAAAATTGTGCTATACCGATTCCGATTATAAAAATTCTGTGATACTCTGATCTTACATTTCTGTTGTGCTGATCATAAAAGTCTGTTAAAACAATACTGTTTTAATTTATCTACAACTTAATGCCGTCATCATTCCACTAAGGATCTCCAAAAGAACCTGCCTATCCCCACAGTGTTGGGTGACAGCCATACGGCAGGCAAAAAATTTTTGCTATAAAATAAAGGAATTTGACCTGACTGCTCCTAACTCTACACAGACATCTTATAAAAGACATAAGACTAGTGAGATTGTTTTTGGGTACCAGGCTGAAATAGGTGTATAAATGCACGTGGACTTGAAGAATTAGATCCAAAACCAAACTGAGGTAACCTAGATGAAGAACAAGAAATTTAGAAAACTTCCCATTTCCTTTGAGAATTCAGTTAATGAAAGCAAACATGACTGACCTGAGGCAAGGACTTGTCCCCACACGCATGCATTTTCAGTTTCATTAATGCCACTTTTGCTGCTGTCTCACTGTTTTTTGCTCCTTTACGTTTTTTGCTTTTTGCTTCCTCATTTTTTTTAGAATCTGAGAACAATATTATTCCTGTTAGTGTGGTGATTCAGACTGTCTCTTAAACACATCCTGGAATTAGCCTATCGGGCCTCATTGTATGTCCTAAGTTCCCATCCCTTTCATGTCCTTTTCATGTCCACCTGAGGTCCTATCAGGTACTCCTGTTCAAGAATATCTGGAATTGTTACAGTTCCAGCCAAACTCCTTTACACTGAAAAGTAGATGAACACTACCATGAGGTAAACACAGGTTGAAAAAGCCAAATAGATACAAATTCCCAAGTTTCTACACCTGTGGCCATCACAGTATTCATATGGCAACAGTTTCAGGTCCTCTGTTCTACACATAACCCCAGGGTCCAGTCAGGCAGTGTTGTTTATTCTCCTTCCTGTCCTAGAGCTTGTTTAAAAGCTGCAAACATTACATTGTAGACTCACATTTTTTTGCTGTCTTGGATGTGTATGTATAATCCCAGCAGATTGGCGTGCGCACCCAACACAATACAATTGTATTATCTGCACATGAATTAATATGCAAATAATAATGGCTAGGTACAGTTAATTACCTTATAGTACTCATAGAATGAGAACAAGACAGTAATTCTGAAAGAAACCTAAGCTTAATCTTTAAAGATTCTCTTTATAAACATATGCTACTCTTGTTTTGTCTGTCTAGATGAACAGTATTACCTGCTGACATGTGAGTTCAGGGCTATTTAAACAAGGAACCCTCATCCTTTCTTCTTGTTTGGTCAAACCTGAACTCTCAGAGGAGGTCACAAGCTCAAATAACCTTCTGAAGAAAACTGTAGAATATATAACCCACTGTACTTGCCTATAATATGTTTAACTAGCTGCTGGGTGGCAGCCATTCGAGGTGTTGGTGTGTCCAGTTTCTCACATTCATGGTCTGATTGATGCCGGTGTCTGTAAGTGACAGTGTAAAACTTTTATTACCTTTTCCATATGCTAATAAACGACTCTTGATGTTTAAACACTGTTCCACTCACCTTAGGCAAAAATGTTTTTTACAGTAAGGACATAAAACTGGCAAAAGTTCCTTTCTGTTGCAGTCCTTGTATGAGCAGGGGTAAGATCTGTGCTGATCTGGTTTCACAGAATTGTTTCTTGTATTCACCTAGGCATTTGTACAAAATATTTTGTGTAAATCAACAGGTATTACAGATACAAGTGACCACCCCAGCTTTCCAAAAGAAATGTGCTAGCTCTCCATTTTATGAGCAAAACTAGTCCAGTGATTCTCTCCTCAGAGTTAGAAAAGGAACCATCATCCCACTTAAACTCAATTTACTTCTGACAGGCAGAAAAAGAGTAGATTCATTTCTTTAAGTTTGTCACATTTTCAGTTAAATAATTCATACTTATATACTATGTGTATATATCTAATCTGAAAATAAACAGTTAAATTGCACAGAATTTTAAATTAGTCATATATTATTAGATTACCTCAGAACATCCATGAGCATCCCGGCTCCTGTGCTGAAGGCTTTGTGACAAAATAAGAAAATATCACATCGTTATCAACATTTCAGGAAAAGAAAGCTGCATGTGAAAACATTTAAGTGTTTAAAGAATGATCTGACAAGTTTTATCATGGGAACACTTCAACTAAATAATTTATCTTCTCCAAAATTTGTCCTAATCTATGCATTTCGCATCTTGACTGGATTGATCATAGTCGTCCTGACTATGTAAAACATTTAGCTCTTGGAATTTATGCCCCAAGATAACAAACTATTCCAAGAGAATAAAAGCATTGTCATGCTTAAGAATTCAGCTCGAAGCAACTGGAATTTGTCTGTTTTAATGGATTTTTAATCACCTTCCACAAGAGCAGAAATCCCTTGAAGGCTTCTAACACGTTAAAGTGAAATCTGCCCTCAGGTTATCTGAGTTTATCTCAGCTGCCCTCAGATAATGTGAAGTGTAAATCAAAGTGCATGCCCTGATTTGAACCTTGGAAGAAACTTCAATTTTTTTTTCTACATGAAAAAATACTCCCCTTCCACCCCCCAGAAAAACCCCAGTACAAAACAGGGTCTAAATGAGATCCCTTCCAAAATAATCTACCTGTATTCTAGAGATATTCCCACTGGTTTCAAACCTCCACAACAGCTGCTTGGGAAAAATGTGGCAAGTTCAATGAAACAATTATTTTTTAAGTAAATGTATCTGAATTGAGTCACAGAATGTTTTATACAACATATAGGTCTACACAACTGCCACACTGAGATCTTACAGGAAAACCCACTTAATTTCCTTTAATGACAGGGTCACCCATCTAGTTCACGTAGAGAAGCCAGTAGGTGTGTCATTTTGGGATTTTAGCATGGCTTTTTATACTGTCTCTCACGGTATCCTTCTGGACAACAAGTCCAGCACACAGCTAGACAAGTCTACAATATGATGGGTGAGCAATGGGCTGATGGGTCGGGCTGGAAGAGTTACAGTAAATGGGGTTACATCAGGCTGGTGGCCAGTCACCAGTGGGGGTCCCCATAGCTCAATCTTAGGACTAGTGCTCTTTAATGTTTTTATAAATGATCTAGACACAGGAATTGAATGTACACTGAGTAAGTTTGCCAACAACACTGAACTAGGAGGAGCTGTGGACTCCCTTGAGGGACAAGAGGCCTTACAGAGAGATCTGGATAGACTGGAGAGCTGGGCAGTCACCAATCGTATGAACTTCAACAAGAGCAAGTGCAGGATTCTCCACCTGGGATGGAATAATCCTGGTTATACAAAAAAACTGGGGAACAAGAGATCGGAGAGCAGCCTTGCAGAAAGAGATCTAGGGGGTGTGGGTGGATGGCAAATCGAATACGAGTCAAGAGCGTGCCCTGGCAGACAAAAGGGCCAACGGTGTCCTGGGGTGCATCAGGCCCTGCACAGCTAGCCGGTCGAGGGAGGTGACTGTCCCACTCTGTGCTGCACTGGTGCAGCCCCACCGCGAGTACTGTGTGCAGTTTTGGGTGCCTCAATGTAAGAAGGGCATCAGAATATTACAGTGTGTCCCAAGGAGGCTGACCAAGATGGTGAAAGGCCTTGAGGGCAAGACTTACAAGGAAGGGCTGAGGTCCCTTGGTTTGTTCAGCTTGGAAAAGAGGAGGCTGAGGGGTGACCTTACTGCACTGTACATCTTCCTCGTGGGGGGAAGTGGAAGGGGAGGTGCTGATCTCCTCTCTGTTGACCAGCAGTAGGACACAAGGAAATGGAATGAAGCCGCGTCAGGGGAAGGTCAGGTTGGGCATTAGGAAAATGAGTGGTTAGTCACGGGAACAGGCTCCCCGGGGTCATGGCACCAAGCCTGTCAGAATTCAAGGAGTGTCTGGATGATGCTCTTAGTCATATGGTTGTTTTAGGTAGTCCTGCGAGGAGCAGTGAGTTGGACTCGGTGATCCTTATGGGCCCCTCCAAACTTGAGATAGTCTACAGTTCTATGAACTTACCAAAAAACACCTGAACAGCCATCACATACAAAGGGGAGAAAATCTGAAACAGAGATTTGTTTTCAGTTAAACATGGTCCTTGTTTTGCTAATATTTTCTAGTTCAATTTTTACATTATTAACTTTTGATTTCCTGTATCACTGGGGTAGATATATTTACAAGGACATTTACCAGCTCCATCTACCAAAATCATCTAAAGACCCAGCATCTCCTCTGTTTGTCAGTCCTGATAACCCTGCTCCTTCCTCTCTATCCTTCGTATCACACATACCATCCTTGCATAATTCAAATTGCATGTACTTCTTAAGTGCCTGCACACATCCCCCACCTACTGCAATCGGTTCTTACAGACAGAATCACTTCACTGTCTGCTGAACTCAGCCACATCACCAGCGGCAGCAGATGCCCACCCCCAGGCCATTAATCCATTTCTCCATCCTTCGGATTTCATCTTAATGGCCCACCCTGCAACTGGACTACAAAGCTCAGCTCCTGAAGATCTAAGCCACTTCATCTATAAGAACGCGCGGTCCCATCAAAAATCTTTCAGTACATGCCTTTCTGCTGCCTCTTTCTGAAAGGTTACATTTTTCTTAACATCATTTCCCGAGATCAGTGAAGGCAAGCAAGCGCGAAGAACGGAAAAGCAGGGGATTAACCAGCACGGAGCGCGCCCCGGCGGGGAGGCGCCGCCTCGCAGCGCCCATCGCCGCCAGGCCCCGCCGCGACCCGCCTTACCCAGCTGGCGGCAACCCGCCACCCCGCAGTGCCGCCCCACCTCCAGCTCCGCCATTTCCCGGGCGGCCGCGCGCGGGGACGCCGCGGGAGCGGAGCGCGCGAGGGCCGCCGGGCCACGGGAGGGTACCGCCCGCCGCGTGCGCCGGGAGGGGCGGGGCCGCCACGCAGAGGCGGGGGCGGTGATCCCCACCCCGGGGCGTGGCCGGCGGCGCTGTGGGCGGGGCCCGAGGGGCGCCAGGGACGGGGGTGTGGGCGGGGCCTGAGGCGGAGCTCCGCCCCCGCAGCGGGCTCGGTACTCTTCGTGCATTAGGGTGCTGCTATCGGGGGTGGGGGGAAAAGTCTTTTTTGTGCCCTGTTTTTATCGCCAGTTCCGTCAGCCCTCCGAACAGGGCCTGTTTCAAGAGGCAGGGGGAAGAGGGACGCAGCTTTCCGAGATACTCCCTTGCGCTCCTGTGATTTGTGCCGCTGTGGTTTCCTCAGCGGCGCACCTGCACTTTTTAAAGCAACATTTATTAATAATCCAGCGTTTATTTTCTCCGTCCTAACCCGCCTGCGTTCCTCTGCCCGGGCGTTAAACTCCGCGGCTAACGGCCGGGCCCGCGTCACCCCGACTCCGCCGAGCCCCGCACCGTGCGGCAGGACGCGGAGGCAAAGCGGGGGGGGGGGGGGGAAACCCGTTTGTGCAGCCGCCCCGGGCAGGACGGGGCGGGCACGTCTGCCCAGCCCCCTCCGCCCCTCCCGGGGCTTTGCCCCGCGGATCTCGCTCACGCCCTCGGGTGCCGGCGGCGGGCAGCGGCGGTTCGGCCTCCCCGGAGCCGCCCCTGGGCCGGGCCCGCCCCGCCCCGCCCCGCCCCGCCCCGCCCCGCCGGCAGGTGCGGTGCCGCCGCCCGCGGGCCCAGGAAGCGCCGTCACGGCGAGCGCCAGGCCGGGCCGGGCCGGGCCGACCCTTCCGTCGGTGGGTGCCGAGCCGGGACCGCCGCCATGAGCAAGATTTCCAAGTTCTTCAAAGGGGGCGGCTCGGCCGCCTCCAAGGGCCGCGGGGGGCCCTCGCCTCAGGAGGCGCTGGCCCGGCTGCGGGAGACGGAGGAGATGCTCAGCAAGAAGCAGGAGTACCTGGAGACGAGGATCGAGCGGGAGCTGGCGGTAGCGCGGCAGCACGGCACCAGGAACAAGCGAGGTGAGTCCTGGGCGGCCCGGGCACCCCGCTGCCCTTCGCCCGCCGCCGGGGAAACCCGGGTGCGCCCTGCCGGGACCCGGCTCTGCGGGGTTGGGGAATATCCTGCCGGCAACAGAGGAGCAAAGCGGTTGGCCTCAGATCGCAAAGGAAGTAGATGAAAATCACGGAAAAAATAATGACAGTTCAGAGCGTTAGCGCCTACTGGTCTGTGCTGCTGCGGAGGAGAGGATACTGAGGTGGATCCTGCTTATTCTGATGTTGTCATCTCTGGGAAGCAAAGGAGGGTAGCCAGTGTCTTGGGGATATACAGGCCTTTGAGAAACAATTACTTCCTAAAGTCACTCAGACTTCTGCTTGTCTACTCTGAGCTTTATTTTTCTTTAAATACTTCAAAACAGAATAGAAATGCTTCAAATTAAAGGTATATGACATAACGAGAAAGTAGTTATTTCATCTGCGCTTTCTGTTGCTTGGTAATTTAAAAAATGTAACTTAGAACTTGTGAGGATGTGTGTTAAAGTGCTCCCACACTTTCTACTCCCCTGGCTTCAACTGCAGTGTCTCTCTTGTCCCCTTGTGCAGGTACTGGCACCTGTGTGCTGGCCCAGTGAGCTAGTTCAGGAAGGTGATCCAGCTGAAAACTAATTTGATGTGGGACAAAGTGATCAGATAGCTCCCGGGACTGCCGAGGGGCAGGACTGATGAAAGAAAACAGGCCTGCTCCTGGGACTGTAGCTATTCCTGTTTAGATCCAGACACGGTGCTGTGGAACTTCATCCCAAACCTGGACTTTAAGCTGGCATGGTTGCAGGAAGAATCGGTGCTTCCTGCCTTGCTCGTGCTCCCGGGCTGCTCCCTCCCTTTCCTTGGCAGAGCTTCCTGAAGGGTGTGTTTCAGAAAGCTGGATGCAGCTGTAAGTTGTGGGTTGTTTTTTTGTTTGGCTTTTTTTTTTTTTTTTTTTTTTTTTTTTTTTTGCTTATTTTTCTTTACCCAGAGTAGGTTAAGCTCCACTTACCCAGTTGAGTCTGCAGCTGCACAAGTGCTCTGACACCTGTGAAGGAGGGGATGGTGCACAGGCAGGAATGAGTACTTGCTGTTGGGAGAAGGTGAGCCTGCTTCTTTACCTCAGCTGGTTGATGCTGGCTCCAGGTGTTGGTCAAACTGTGGCCTTGTGCTTCAGGTGTGCAGCGTTTGAAGTATGAAGTTTTTCTGCCAGATGTTTGTTCCCACTGCTATGCTCAGTATGCAATTCCCCTAGTTTTATCTGTGCCGTTGTTTGTGGAGTCATGCTGGAAACTGGATTGTTGAGCTGATAAAAACTCCTTTTTATCTTGACGTTTGCTCAGGAACCTACAATTAAGAACAGTAAAGAGACAGGAGTAGGCTAAAAAGTACAGAATGGGAATTTTTTCATGCCAAAAATGGCTCTGAATCCAAACCAGGATAGTGTAACTACAGCCAGAGAAGAAACAAGAGAAACTAACCTTGCTGTGCCAGAGTGCTTGAATTTAGTAGGCTAGTGAGTGAAATCAAATCCCCAAGAATACCCCTTCATTTGATATGTCAATTCCTTTACAGTTTAATTGCTGTTGATTTACATATAACAGCATTTTAGCTGGTATACTGTACTATATAGTGCAGAGGAGATCTGTATTAACCAGCATCTATTGTAGCATTATGTGAACTTACACACAAATGAGAGAATAAAACTTCTACATCGCCTTGTTAAAGTGAATGTTTCAGAGGGACCTCATAGGTACATTTTAATGTTGTTTTTTCTTAATTGTACCTGTGGAGAAGCCTGTGGAAACCAAAACAGGAGGGTCTGAGACTGGAGCAAGATCTATCTCGGTATAGAAAATTCAACAAATTAGCATGATCTCATTTGATTTTTAGGCACATGAGTCTGAATCAGTTATACTGACACAAGAGTGAGCACATTCAAGCACCAGCAATTTTCCATGAGTTCAGATGATTCTTGAATCGATTCATGTGACATCAGTAGGCTTAACTTGATTTCAGAGCCGGAACACGTTAGCTATGCAAATAGATGTGAAATATCGCTTAAATATTTTTGGCTTATCCTTTATGAAGTGAGTGAGTGTCTTTGCAGTTCCTGTACCTGATCTGAAATTAGCTACACTCTTGGGGTGATACATTTCCAGCATTCCCCATTAGTATTTTACTGTAGCTAGACCACGTGAGGGTTTTCAGAACAGTGATATGTGTTGGAATTCCTCCTGCAGAGGTTATGTCATGATAAGCAGTATTTCTTTTCACAGTTAGCACTGCCTTTTAATCTCTCCCCATTCCAGATACAAACTCAAGATTTTTTTTTTTTTTTAATCTCTTGCTGGGTTGTGGTTTTTTTTTTGTTTGTTTTGGTATCTCAGTTTCAGTGAGTGCACAGCTGCCAACTCCATCTGGAAAGTAGCCTTTCATCTTCAGTATTTTGAAGGTCATACAGGAAAATTTAAAGGACAGAACATGATACGGAGTATTTGAGAACTTTATTTAAAATTAGATGTTTTCTAAAGTGCACCCGTGACAATAACATACATGTGAATGAGTGTTGTTTCATCCTGGAATCTTTCACAGATCCAAAGAAATGGCTAAATTAAAAGACTTCAGGTAAAAGAAGCCTTATCTGCTTTTGTTTTTTGTTTTTTGTTTTTTTTCTTTTTTTTTTTTAAATCCAGAATAGGGTTAAATCTTAACCATAAAGAGCCACATAGTACTACTAAGGAAAAACGTAGATAGAAAGTTGGAATAACAAGTAAGCTTTTACAAGTAGATGCTGCTAAATATGTTGTGTGGCGCACCTGGGCAGGGCTGATGTAGCTGTGCAGCATTCCTTCTCAGTGACTTTGTTGTTTGGTTTCAGCAGCGTTCTGGTTACAAGTGTGTAGTAGTTGTGTGTTAATGTGGACAGGGCTGTCGTACCTATGGCAGGGTGCCTGACAGGTTGGGACTGAGGGTTTCTGGCGGGGAGATAGAAGGAAGCTTTTAGTGTGTCTTTCTTCTCTGGGTTACATCTATTGTCCTCTGATCTTTATGATCACGTTACAAGTGTCTTGCCATGAACCGCGGTGGTTATAACCAGTCAAGTGCATTATTGTTCTTGAATTAGCCCCTCGGTTGTAACTGTATGTGGCTTCCCCCACAAGGTTTTGAGGATTATGAATGCTGGTAACGAGTTTACTTAGGGTGGTATGATTTTTTGGCCTCAGCAGCATTTCTTTTGGTTGTCCCAGGTGTAAGGGAGATCACAAATTGTAATCTGTCCATCCCTTGCAGGACTGAAGTGGAGGTTTGTGAACTGTATTCAAGAATGAGATCCAGTATTTTCACAGTGGTGTTGTATCTTCTGAAGAAACATTCTTTTCCTTCGTAACCAGTTTTCCCTGGGAATTTTCAGGATTACTAGTTAATGTATTTATTTCTACTTCAGAAGTTGAGATCATCGGTAATTCCTGTACGGATGGGTGTTGGTGGTGGGCTTGACAGGTAAAGGTGGTGTGATTGTTGTACTGTCTTGTTTCATTCTGATCTGTCATGAAACCATGAGGAGGGTGGCACAATTCTTTTTATGTCACTACTTTTGTCCTTTCCTTTGGAAACCTTGATATTCAGTGTGGCTAGGATTACAGTTGCCCAGCTGGCCATTTCTGCTTCCTTAATAAAGTATCAACATGGACACTTTTCCTATATTGCTACTTTCTGTAGGTTAGTAACAGTAGTTCTCTAATATGCATATTAAACTGACATGATGGCCTACTGTTGTTCCAGCTGCTTACCTTGAAAATAAAATAAAAGCTGAGATTAAAAGCAGTGGCCCTTAATCTGTGAGCCGTATCCTGCTTGCTGGATTCAGTAGTAGAGCACAGGAAACATCCTAAAACCCACTCGACTGCTAACGTCCTCGTTATGAAATGCAGGAGTTGAACTGGTTTCTTTAGAGCACAGCAGAGACAGTGTATGTGATTGCTTTTTTTCCTGGAGAAGACCTCCACCTCTTCCTGGTTGAATTGGTATTAATTACATTTGCTTCCTCAGAATCTGCTACTGCTTAGACACTGCCACCCTGGGCTGTCTTACTTTTTTCAAATCTTTGGAATGGGCACCAATCACCCTTTTTCAGTGATATAATTAGACCTTCGGTGAAGTAAGTTTATGTTCTCTGCTCAATTTATTTATTTTTTTTTTAATAGATATGCTGTTCTTCAGTTTGGTTATTATAATGCAGTAGCATTTCTGTGAGGCATTTCAATCCTCTTGTAAGAGTTGCACACAAATTTTAAAATGCTTGTATGTACGGTAGAAAAGCACTTAAAGTTCATTATTATCTAAAACACAGAAAAATACATCTCAAATAAGAAGGAAGTTCTCTTAGCTATAGAAGCTACTGTTACAAAACACTGCAATGAAGGGTGTTAATTTAATATGTGTGATGTGGGAATTATGTCTTGGTTGATAAGGAGTTTGAATGGATTTCCTATGAAGTCCTTTGTTCTGTAAGTCACTGGTAAAACGAAAGAGCGTTAATAAAGATATGTTGCACTATTATAATTAGGAAAAGCTGTTTATGAATAGGTGAAGTCACACAGTTTAGCTTCTTCTGTGGTTTCTTAATTTAGGTGTGGTTTAATTAAATGTTAATATGGGAACCTTCAGGATTTTGAAAACAACTGCTTTGTGTGTGACTGAGGAAATCCATTTTCCTTCTGAGCAGCCAATAATAACAGCATCATTACAGAGTTCCATTTCTGAAAAACACCGACTGGGAAGTATTACCCTGTGGTGGCTACTGACTCCAATTAAGCCTTTCTGCATCAGCTACTTGATGCTTCTCAGTCCACAGGGCTTTAGAGTCCTCCCTGATGCAGCTGGTGTTATGCACAGTTTCAGACCATTATATTTACCTGGAATCTCTAGCTTCCTAACCTAGGAATCCAGGATCAAATTTTGGTTCAACTGAAGCTAAGGAAGGAAGTGGCTGGTGTCCTAACACTACCAATAATAGGCCTAAATAAGTAGGGAAATAAGAAGTAGGTAAAAAGATTATTTGGGATTAAGTCAAACTGATGTATTTTGGAATTGCCAATGAGAATTTGACAATTCTCACATTTGTCATTTGCATGACATCATCTGGTGTTCATGCGTCTCTTTTGGAATATGCATGATCTTCAGACCATGCCCCAAAACCTCAGAAAATCTTGAATTTGAATACTGTGATTAAGCTGTTGTGATTGTGGTTTGCTGTCCCAAAACATTTTACTGCAGGTGCTAGAAGGCATTGTGTATCTTCACCTGCTTGATTACTTGCCCTTGGGCAGCTAATGATGAGCAATTTTGACCATGTTGATTCAAGCATTTGTCAACAAAGCACTACATTTTTTAGTGTGTTGTTATAGACCATAAATCTATGTGCCCTCCTTGGAGGGATTCTAACATCATTTGAAAAGTTCTGTACCTCAATGTCAAGGTTCAGTGTTGCTGCATGTGGACAATTATTTGAAGAGGACAGCAAAAGTAATTGCTGCTGTCGGTTGAGTTTGTGAGGGCTGCAGTGCTGCTGTTGCTTGATGGCTCTGGACCTCATTTAAAAACTAAATGTGAGAGACAAGAGAAAGGACACAGGTGTTAATAGCATTGAAAAAACAATGGGTTAATTCAGTCTCTTGATTTTCTTCGGTGCTTTTCTTGCCAGGTGCATGTGTAGTTTGGAAGGGACAGTGGTCAGGAAATGCTTGAGGCAAGATTGTGTGTGTTTCACACCCAGAGGCCAGGAGAAAGCCCTTTTCTACTCCTGTGCGTGTCACGTGCATTTATTCCGGTAATGATTTACTCTGGGCAAAGTATGTTGCTCATAACTTAGTAAATATAAAAGGCCAATCTCAAAGAGTTACAAAGATAATAGGGGAGTAGCTGGATTTGCCTGTGGCCGTGTCTACAAAGTTCTATATGTTTTCAAGTACTGAAGTTTAAAGATCATGCTCCTAAGTGATTGTAAGCCATAGATGCAGCTGAAAGCCAGAGAAATGGGAGTCCTCCTCTGATCTAACCCACCTGCTTGGTTAGGCCATTTGAGCTTTCCATTGGACTTGACAGTTCCTGCTGTAAGACAAAGTTTAGAAAGCAGCATTGGTGGAGATGTGGTTATTATGGCAGATCTTCTTACTCCGTCTTACTTAGTTTTTATTTATATATTGCAACCTCTTCTTTCCTTCCCCGTTTCCTCCTTTCTGACTTCTCTCTGGTGTTTTTCTTTTTCCTCCCCATCTTCCCTGCTTTGCCTCTGTGCACAGGATGGAGTTCAAGATCTCCCGCAGTGGAAGAAGAAGCTGCTCTTCCCTGTGGTGCTAAAAGGAGTTAATCTAAAAGAGGCTTCCCAGCATGTTCATGCAACAGCATGTTGGTGATAAACAGGCTGCTGATCTGGTGTGGTCAAAGTTTGTCTCCCTACTAGTAAGGTAGGAGAGTGAGAATTATAAATTCTGCAGGTCGGCTTGGTGCTGAACTACTTGTCCTTGCATTTTGCTATATAAATACACAGTGCACTTTGCCTCTTTGCTTTCCAGCTGCCTTACAAGCACTGAAGAGAAAAAAGAGATATGAGAAACAGCTGAGTCAAATTGATGGGACACTTTCGACCATTGAGTTCCAGAGAGAGGCACTGGAAAACTCCCACACCAACACAGAAGTGCTCAAGAACATGGGCTATGCTGCACAAGCTATGAAAAAAGTACATGAAAATATGTAAGTGCTTTCTAATAGCTTTCAAGTTGAGCTTACTAACCACTTTTAAACTGATTCATCACTATAGTCTATTGTGTCAAGTCAGGCAGTTTTGACTTCATTTTGGGTTCAGGCATTTAATGTCAAGAATGCTGTGGTATTGTAATGCTGTATTCGGCAGAAAAAATGTCTTTTCTTAACAGCAAGTTTAGAAGGAAGTTCAGCTGACTAGAGAGATCCATGTGGTACCTGTTTTTTTTAAGTTTGCCTTGGTAGTAGGTACTGGCCTCTGCCTTTTTTTTTTTTTTTTTTTCAGAACAAAACTTGAAGAAACTAAGTGGACGCTTCCTCAAAGTCCATAAGCTGGACTGTGTGATTCAAAGTACTAATTAGACCTGAATAAAAGAGAGGGTAATTTTTCTCTGCATCTGTAGTATTTGTACATGCCCTATATTGTTTCATGAGGCATTTTCCTGACTGAATAAACAGTTAAATCAGAAAGGTTCTTCTGAGAGAAGTAAATAGGAACTGAAACAATAACGAAGTTAACAATAATGGGAAGCTTTTAAATGGGGTATAGTCCTGTTAAGTTCCCCCAGTTCTGGTGAAAGCTTAATGTCAAAAAAATTCCATCTATAAAGATGCTGACCTGAGGAAGGAGATGGGATCTGTCCAGGGAATGTGGCTGTTGGCAGGCAGAGGTCTGAGCAGTACAGGGAGGGAGACACACACAGACTGCTGCAGTTTGTCTTTTGTTATAATCCCAAAGTGGAAGAAATTGGACTGGATAAAACATGCAGTAGCTTACCAGAAAACGTTAAGGTGTAGGTGAGGGAAATTGTTCCCTGTGAGTTCTGCTGTTTATACAGCTACGGGCATAAAAAGAAAATGTGGTCTGTTCAAGTTGCTCTGAGTCTCTTCTACAGTATTTGAATGAAGTATCTTTAAGAATGCTTCCGTGTTATCTTGCCAGGGACCTGAACAAAATCGATGATTTGATGCAAGATATCACTGAACAGCAAGATGTTGCCCAGGAAATTTCAGATGCCATCTCAAACCGAGCTGCCTTTGGTGATGAGTTTGATGAGGTTAGTACTTCAGTAAAACCTGTGAGCTTTAGCTGTTAAATGACTCCATAGTTACTTTGTTGTGTGGTGGTTTGTTCCAGTGGTTTGTTTCTCAAAAGGTGTGGATGTTGAAATTCTTTGTTCTAGCTTACCATATCTAGGACACTTTTATAATTTTATATATATATATATATATATATATATATATATATATATATATATATACACACACAAACACACATATATGAAATAAATAAAATAAATAATGTATAATGGAAATCTATATATGTAAAATATTTATATATAAATTTTAAACAGGTCATTTTTAACTGCACTCCTGAGGTTGTTATTCTCATTTGTACTATGGAAGGAGAAGGTCACTAAAACGTGTAATTTGTACTGCTCCAAGTGGACACTGGAACATATAATTTTTGTGCTCCAAATAGATCTGTTTGACCTAAGTGCATGTTCCTATGTCATGAACAGGCTGCTGTTTACAGTTCTGAATATTTGGAGCATTTTTTTAAGGTCTTTTTGGTGCTTGGAGGTGCAGGTATTTTCCCTGTTTACCAGAGTTTCTACAGAAGTAAATCCATTATCTAGAAGTAATTCCTCCTGGAGGAAATAAGGTTTATTCCTTGAGATCTTTTCTTCTGACACACCCACAAGGCACTTAGGGCCTTCTGAAAATTTGTTGCAGTGGCTTTCATCCAGTGTCCCCGGGCTTGACTCTGTATATCTAAGCAGGGCATTACTTATTTCTGATCCAGCCATGGCTGAGGACTCAAGGGTCAGGTATACTCAAAATTCCTGCAATCTGTGGAATGCAGAGCTGAGAATGAGGCTCAGTATCACAACCGGTTCAGTTTTGGTTTTTAACTATGCTTTAAAATGACCAAGTGCTAGGGATCATTTGAAGAATGTCCGAAAGAGTCAAACAGTTCACTCTCTCCCCAACTAACTTGCTCCTACATGCCCAAATGGACAAGAAAAAAATCCATATGCTGTATCATATTTGTGTGACCAGGGTGAAGGGGAGGTTTTATTCAACAGTTATAATTTGTTGAAAATAGTAATGGTTATTTGTATTTCGTTCCCATTATCTGCTTTCCTATTTTTCCACTTTGAATGTAAATAGACTTTTCAAGAAACACTTAATCAATCCTGGCATTAAGGAATGGGATTTGGCCTGTGCAAACTAGGCTTCAGACAACTGAAAAACATACTGCCATCCCGAGCAGCTATACAGTGTCACTTACTTTTCATCAGTGGTTAGCTTTTAGGAATCTAGTCTTAGTAAGCATGTTGTAGATTGACCTGGAAGTTCCTAGGAGATACTAGTCTAAGTTGATGGATGTGTTTTCTGTTCTGGGAAAATAAGCCACTGTCACATGGGGCATCATTGTACCAGCATCTGCTTTTGCGTAGGAGCCTAATACTTACAGCACTTGTCCAGTAATTGGGAAATCTGGTTTGCAGGCCATTTTAGCTTAAGAGTGCTAGAATCAATGACTTAATTGCTGGGTTATGAGGTGATTTGTGTTGGAGGGTATGGTATTTAATTGCATTTAATTGAAGGACATTTTGACCGCACACTTGGATTTCCTCTTCACATGTGTGCCATGGGTGTAAAGAGATCATGGAAGCATGTAATTTCTGCTGCTCCAGATAGACACAAAAGCATAAGTGTTCTTTCTCCCCGGGTTGACACAGTATTTGTCACGAAGAATACAAAAAAGCTCTGTCCTACCTGAATGGGGTGCTCGTTGGGAGGGGTGACCCTTGCCTGAAGGCCTATTTCTGATAATCAAATGCAAGATACGCACATTCCAGTGAACAAAGCCTGGAACATGACAATTCACATGATACCTTCCCTCTGCAATCTTTTTGGCCTCGGTTCAAGAAGAGAAAGGAGATTTATTGTTGCTGTTGCAATACTCCACAGCCTAGTTGTAGAGCAGTGCCTGAGTTGAGGGAAACATTAGCTGAATCTGTGCTTGAGGACTAGAAGAAATTAAAACTTGGGTCTTCCGCTTTGAGAGCAGGTGTTCTAGCTATTACTTTTTTTTTTTTTTAAAAAAAAAAAAAGAGCCTGTCATGGCTGACACACCTCTTAATTGTTTACTTATTCAGTAGAGATTGGTAAGGACTAATTTGGTGTGGGAGAGTGTTAGATGACCATCTAGAGGTCTTCAGAAATACCTGTTTCCATTGACTTTACAACTTGGATACTAACTTTGTAAGAAGCTTGTATTCACCCCACTGGCTCAGACACTTAAAGTGCAGACACATTTGCACCTAGGCTAAATGCCTGAGTTAGACATAGAGCTACAACTTGCACACTGCTTTGAGAGATCAGCTGTCAATTGAACATCATCAGATGTAGACCTGATGCTGAAATTTTTAGATGGTATCCTAGTATTTGTACTGTCACCTAGTATTTGTACTAGGTCAGATAGACAAACTGTAGCCTTTTTTGGCCTTAAAAATATAAAACCATGAGAAAGTAAGTCTAGGAAGGCCTGTGATGGCTACGTAATTATCATTTTAATTTCCACATTGGTGATAGGCAAAGTATAAATGAGTAGTTAAAGCCCATTTCAATACCTAGTAGATCTTGCTTCACTACAGCAACTTTTTCCCCAGCCACTTTTGCCCATTGTTTCTTTTTAAATCATTTTATCAATGTGGCAAAGGTCCATTTCTTTACAAATATTTAACTTGTTTTCTTTGAGAAGCTCCAGCCAAGGAATGTCTTTGGCTTTTTAAAAAAGTATGTAGCCTCTTTATTTTTAGTATTATACAAGTGGATTAGATCATCTGTCCAAATCAGCTTCTGCAGCTGAAAACTCAAGAGGGTTACATGCTTTGAATGAATAACAGGACCCAGGAGGACAGCTCTGATTCCAGTGCTGCTTTGAAATCATGTAAAATCCTGGACTTGTGTGAGAGGACAGAAGCATAATGTTTAATGACGGTCTACCTTATAACCAGTAGAAGCTGTTTACTTTTTAAAATGGGGGAAGTTGCACACTAAAATTAGCATCCATTAAAGCATGCAGACTCTAGATTTGGAACAAACCTGAAGAAGGCAGAGGGAGCTTTTTTTTTCCTCCCTCTTTGCCTTTTTGACAAGTACTACACTGTCATCAATTTTCTTTCTAATTTTATTATTTGTCCCGTGTCTAACTTCTATTGTCTTTCTTTCATCCTTCAATTAAGTCTTACTGTTATTGTCAACACTTAATAAAAATTATACTAGTGATATGCTGTTTTTTGATACCTATTTTCAGGTGTAAACTGTTTTTTTCAGTAGTGCTTTGCTTCATGGTTGTTAAATGTGTCCTTTCCTGAGATCACTGTCAGGACAATGAATTTATAAATAACGTTTTCCTTGAATTTAGGATGAGTTGATGGCAGAATTAGAAGAACTGGAGCAAGAAGAATTGAACAAGGGAATGAGAGATGTCAGACTGCCAAGTGTTCCATCCACATCACTGCCTTCTCGCCCTGGTAAACTGCTTGCTTGACTTTTTACGATTCTCATGATTAAGGCATGCTACAAGTAGGAGGAGAGGAAGAGAGAACTTCAAATACATATTTAACTGTGGTTTAATGTTTAGCATATTATAGATTCCTTTTCCTATTTTTGTATCTCTTTATCAGAAAAACCAGAGTGGAATTCTGGTTTGCTGTATGAAATCATTTAGGATCAAATTCTGTATAGATTTGAGGAGGCAAACTTGGGGAACTTGACCTTGAACATATAATAATGCAACTTCTGCTGAAATGTAGCGAGATCACTGAGGAATGGGAAGAGCTTTTTTGTCTTTTTGGCAATTAAATCCTTAGTCTTTTTTAATTAGAGTCTGACCTAGATTCAAAATGTGTGCGTCACAAAGATCCAGCTTTGTAGGGTAGTGGTTTGATATTTGCCACTGGTATTTTAATTAGAAATTAAGGAGGCAGCAGGAAGTACACTTTTAAAGAAATATTGTTATTCCTTTGCTTGCTTTCTACAGAACAGATTTATTCCTGTAATTTAGCAGTAGTCTTATTTTTCTGTAGTTCTGCCCTGTTCATTTTGAATTAAGCCAGTCAACTTTTAAGTGCACCTTTTACCATGTCTCTGTTGTCCTTTATCAGCTGAACAACTTGCTGTGTACTAATGCTAGTAAAAGAGTATAAATATTTGGTGGCAGAGGTTGTTTATGGTGCATTCTGCTGCAGAACATGTTACCTAAACCAGCTTAGCTCAGAGACTTTTGTATGTTTTGGCAGACAGCACTTAAACCCCTGAGAAGCAGTTTAAAACGTTCAAACTGCAATTGTTGTCTCATCTACTTAAGTCATCTGTAGAACAGCTAGTAAAAAAATGGATTTAGGAAAACCCCATGCAAATTGCAGTCTAGGCATTTATGGCTTATTCATACATCCTCTTCCAGATCCAGCTGTGCCAGCTGACATTTTAATTAAACCCAGGCCATCTCCATGTGCTTCTCACCATCTTAATTTGCTACCTCATCTGTCTGTATGACTGCTTCAGGCAAAATTAGCTGGGTACATTTGTACAGTTTAAGGCCTTGCAAGACTGGCTTATCCTTTACAAAATTGGATGCTTACAGTTATGCAGCAATGGCAAAATAAGAGCAACAGTTAATGGTTCTATAATGCTTCTAATTGGAGATGCGTGTTACCCTCCCGATTTTAGAGATGGGGAAGCTGAGATGGAGCAAGGCATAGTGACCTTCCCCAGTGGCACTTGCCTCTAGAGTGGGGACTGGACTCCCACGTCCTACCACCCTTAGTCTCCTGGTGGAAGCTGCAACCCCTCTCAAGGTGATGGCTTCTGGCTGTACGGCGGCCGCAGGCGGGAGCCAGCTGGCTGCTGCAAGCGTACACACAGGGGTGTTGTGTCCAGTAACGGTTCCACTGGTGTCTGGAGGAGTGCAAATCCTGACATGCACAGGCAGAGGCAGCCCAAGGTTGAACCTGGGCTGTATGGCATGCAGTTTTGTAGGTCAGTGAATGAAGACTGTTTGGGTAAGGTTTTAGTTCAGGGAATGTGAAACGTGTGATCAGAGATTTGGGTTTAAAAGAGAGAGAAAGTGTGTGTGGGGCCTGGTACAGAGCTGGGGATTGCTGTGACCACCTGCTAACTGATGTCACCTGAGCAAAGATAAGTTCAGGAATTTCTTTCTCCCTTTTAACAAATGACACCTCTCATTAGATTCAGGTGAGTCTATGGAGACTGGACCTGCACATGCAGAACCCTTCAACCCTATTTAGAAAGGTAGCAGGATGCACAGCTGGCCAGGGGTAGGTTACTGATGCCTGCCCAAGTGGCAGCATTCTTGTGGCCACTTGCTCTCTGTGACAGCTTTTAGAAATTAAATATATTTTCTGTGGGAGTTTTTAAGCACGAGTTACATCAGATCTATATTGCTAACCTCATGGTTATATGTGCGATAATGGTGGGGCAAAATAGCTGCATCTCTCATCAGCTTCATTACTGCATTACCTCTGTTTAGCTTGCTGCTCAGTAAATTGATCTGAGATATTCAAAGTGAAAAGCGGTTTGCAAGTCCCCATGCTAACTAATAAAAAGGTGCTGACTGTTGCATTAGTTGATGGCTATTGTTAATCTCTTTCTCTGCAGCATCGACCAGGAAGAGAGCAGAGGATGAAGATGAAATGAAGCAGCTGGCTGCCTGGGCTTCGTAAGAGCATGGTCTTTCTATAACACTGAGCACTGTAGTGCAGATGTAAAGAGCTGCAATGCTGTTTTATAACTGTACCGATTTAGTGTGTTTGCATTTCATAGAGGCTGGGTTTTTTATAGCCAATCTTGCCGAGAATAGTGTTACTGCCATATTACAGAACTGGTTTAAAAACAAAGAAGCAAAAAAAATGCAATAGTTGCCAGAATCTCCAAGCATCAAAGTTTTTTCAGCCTTGGCCAGAGATTTGTTTTGTTATTAGTATCAGTTTTCATTAGGTAATATTTTCCTATATTTGGCTGGTTTGTAAAACCTGTGTGCCTCACTTATGCACACAGCTGACTTCATTGTTGACATGAAAAAGTTAAATTAAGTCATCAAGGCCCTATCCTGGAAGGTTATTTGGTTCAGACTATTTGAATATTAGCAAAACGGCTTTATACATGTCCTGACTTGAAAGTTCTTTGGAGCCCGAGAGCTAATAGCCATTCATTTGAGCATGAAGATTTAAACAGTCTGCCTGGAGCAACTTATGGTGTCCTAGATATTAAGAGGAGACTCTTCTGTAGGTTTTTTGAAGTGGGAAAGATTTTTTTATTTTGTTTTAACTTCGGCCAGAATATCCCATGCACTTCTATAGGTCAACTTGAATTGTATTTTGAACTATTTCCAACTCAGTTAACAAACAGCTTTACAGTGACTGGGGAAAATGAAATGTTCGGGTTCTTAATGATCCCTGCCGAACAAAACTGATTTCTGCTAAGTCAAAAATGCAGAAGAGATTTGACCTTCCTGTATTCTTCTTGTCCACCATGTTTTTCTAGGGTGAGTCTCTACTTTGTGTGATAATACCCATCTTCAAAGGAGTTTTCAAGGTGTAACACATGTTTTTAATTATACAATTTCAAAATAATTTTAATTCCTGAGCATGTGGTTCTTCTCTCTTACACAATTTCTGAATGGAAATAATACCAGCATGCTGTACTAGAAACACCTTTTGAACTCTGGTTAAAGGCTGATTCTGGATTGTAAAGTTATGTTATTAGCCGACTGATGGCTTTTTAGCTTAAGGAGCAAATGCCACTCTGAGTGCTAAACTACTACATATATAGAGAAACCGCTGCTCAAATACAAAACAAAAATTACATAGACTGCTTTGTACTAACAAATTTTATTAAATAAGACTTAATCTCTATGCTAGTAAGCTGCTGTCAGTCACAAGGAAATAGTAGAACACTGTGGAGTTCCTAGAGATGTGGGAAGCGGAGTCACATGGATCTAGGTTTTTCTTGTTTTCAAATTAATTGAAATTTACTGATGATTGAACCACTTGGGGAACAGTGGGAGACTTGGTTTCTGTAGATCTACAGCAACAGCAGACTGACCCCTTCTCCTGTGGGCTTTAGCATGTGTTTTGTTGGGTGTTTAGCTTTGATAGGTTACAATAGGCTTCAGCTTATTGGATTTAGGTTAAGCATAAGCTAATGTGTGTTTCTGGACATGGCGTGCTGGCATGCTCAGAATCTTTCCAGTTGAGTTCCATGGATGAAACCCAAAATTTACAAACCCTGTGGAGAGATTCATTTATTCAGGATTTTTTCATTCTCTGTAGTGGAATTGCTTTTGTTTTGCATCCATGTGAAAGGAGAATCAAACCTTGCCACTTTACTTTGCATAAATTTCCCACTGGAAAGAATTAAGTGTGTTTAATTCTGTCCCAAAGTTTGGAGGTACCAGGAAAATTGTCCCTTTCTGTTGAGAATAGAGAAAACCTGGAACTATTAATTTTTTGTTTTAAAACAAACAGACAAAAGATTGAAGAACTGCCTTAAATTTAAAAATACATTTTGAGCTCTCAGTAGGAAACAAACACTAACAAAACGTTGCTCAGTTTTAATGCTTGCTAAAATTCAGGATGAGAGGCCAGTTGAAGCAGGCGTATTTAATAAAATAACAAATATTCTGAATTATTTAGAATCCATTTGCTAATCCTTCTGGCTAGAATCCTGTTTTCAAGGTATGCAGACTATGCAAGTCTCTGAATTGGGTACAGAAAGTATTAGTGTACACTGATTGTATCCCCGTGCAAGGCTGGCTCTGTACTTGTGGACACATCTGGTATTTCTAAATGCGAGGCCATGCCAACATAGTCCCCTGCTTAGCCTGGAAAATCTGGCTTCTAGCATCTGTTCTTGGTCGAATCAGTAGTTTTCCAATACTTGGCACTTACATAGCACTTAGCATATTTAAAATGCTCTACGATCTAACCAAAATAGGTCTCTCAGCTTCCAGTTTAAAACTGATGTGATTTTCAGTCTGCTTTGGAAAATGTGGACCTGCTGCTTTTGTGCAAGAGCTTTTCATGTGAACACCCTGCAGGGGAGGAGAAATCCTAAGGGAAGGTCTTCTGCTTTGCAAGTTAGGGTCAGACTGCTGACCTCCAGCAGTGTTTTGGCCGAGCGTTGATCCTGGGAAGCTTCAAGTGTTTTCAGCTTATTGATTTCTGACCAGGCACTTTAGGAACAAAATTTGCGAAGGGTGAAGAAAAAAACCTGGTAATTGGAGAGAGCTTCTCTACAAGCTTGTGTGTAGGGGCTGGTGATTCTGGAGGACAGAGTCACATACCACTTCACAGGCTAGGACGTGTGGTTGGTGAGTCTGTACTCAGAGATACTGTAGTCTTGTACACAAACCAAAATACAGTATGGACCTCCAGAAGTGAAGTGCTTGTTGCCATATTTATTTGGGAGACAGCAGGTGACTTTCTGCAAAAGCAAAGCCGTTTTAGGGATTTAATTCAGCTGAGGAGGTGGCTCTTTCCTGTGTAAATTCAGATGACACTGGGACAAATGGCTCTTCCTTCTTTGAACATATGTCTCTCCTCATGCCAAGATGGTATTTGTTTAGTATGTAAGCAGACAGGAGTGAATAGTGTCAATGTGTTATTGTAAATGTACTCTCTATTAACTGGAACATATTTTACAAGAGGACTGTGGAAGCAGATGGTGTACCATAGCTGACTTTCTTGTTCCTTATTTATTTTGAGAATGTTTTCTTCTCTAAATGGACTTGGACGTTTTTAATCTGGATATCTTAAAAAGAGGGAAAATATCTTAAGAAGTGAAAAGAATTGAGATATATATATATATATGCTGTAAATAAATATTTTGGTGTTATATTTGTGCTATATGATTGTATTAGTTTTTCCTGATAGGAAAATAAATTTAAGTACTCTTCTTACACTGTCATTAGGATACAGTGCTCTTTAGAGGATGTGAGGTTATTTTGAAACATTTTTTGATGTATTAGTCTTTCAACATCAGGTTAGAATTTAAGAATTCTTTAAAGTTGATTTGGTTAAAAAAAAAAAAAAAGGAAAAAGCAGTATATGCTCTGTGTTTGGACTGCATTCATTCACACTTAATAGTTGTGTTGCAAGAGACTTATTTTAACGTCTCCGAAGTACCTACTTTTTCTCTCCCCTCCCCTCCCCCCCCCCCACCCCCAAAGATTTCTTCATTGTTTCAGAAATGTCTGTTTTACTTTCCAGGCCTTAGTTGAAAGGAAGAATGGTCAGGTCTTATAAACATGAAAAAGGAAAATTACTATAGGGAAGGATGAATCAAAACAAATAAAGTAATGCAATTTTTCATGCATCTCATTAGAATCTCCTTAAAGTAAGCCCATGTGTGTATAGTATCTCACATTTTCTGTACACACACACACACACACACGTATATTTACACATATATATAAAGTGTTGGAGCAGTGATTTAAGACCATAATTCATTATCTGGTCTGGAAAGGGTTCAGTTGCTTGGGCAGCTTGTCTGTGTATACAGATGTTGGAGAGGGGGAGGAAGAGACTAAGGGGGGTGGAAGGGGAGGATGGGCTATTTTAATGATGTAATTTTTTCAAACCATAAGGAGGAAGCTTTACTCAAAAAAATTACTGAACAGCAGGAACTAGCCTGAACATCATAAGACATGCCAATTAACACTGGTCTAATGTTACATAGGTGTCATATTTTGTCACATCTGTCCCCATTACAGAGGCCATGGCAAGACCCACCGATGCAGCACTGTTCAGTCAGATGTATATTGTAGGGAAAACCTGCCTGGTTCATGTGACTGATTACAGTTTAAGCGGTTTATTGTTTTGTTATCAGCAGATAATTAACTAGCCATTGCTGAACTGTACACTTGGGATCAATATTTGCAGTGCAACAGATAAAGCTAGGCAATATGGTTATGAAATGTTAATACGTGCCTAGAAATTTCTAAGCATCATTGTATAATGAGGATGGCTGTGTCTGGTAGGGGTCACGCCAGCTCCTCTGTGGCCCTGCTCCCCTCTTCTCCTGCACACTAAACATCCCCATGTTTTCACATTTTGCTTGTAGGTCTGCCTAGCTGGCTTTTTTTTATCCTCCCCCCCCCCCCCCCCAAGTCTCCTGGTAATTCCCTGGTTGCTGTCTAATACAGTTGATTGTTTTCTTCTTTACCAAGATGAGCTTTGGGCAAACGCCCTCTCAGACAGTTTGGGCATCCCGTTCCCTCAGCCCCCTTGCACCCCCTGTGCTCCCTCGCCAGCCGGCGTTACCCAGGCCGTTTTCAAGGCAGCAGGCTGTGTAGGTACCCACGCAGGTGGCTTTCTCAGAGTCTGATTCTCCTAGACTTGAATGGCAACATGTGTCTAAAGTGAGGATCTGCGGTTTGTAAGTGAGCTAAATTTAATGAAATAGTTGGGAGGCTAATTGGTCTGAGCTAGTGGTCTTTTCCCATGTAGGTAATGAGTCTCGATGCCTTTCATTGGTATGACATCAGCTTTCAAAGATGTACTGTCTTGCAGGGCAAGGAGTGTTTTGTGGGTTGAAATGGGATTTATGTGGACCCCCTCCACCCCAAGTTTAGCACCTTTTCCTCAGAAAATAAAACATGCACTTTAGGAGAAATGTAAGTGTTCAGATATATTTAATACGTAAATCTATTCAGATGTATTATCTTTACATTTGTGATTGGATTCAGCTTACCAAAGGGACCTTGGTGCAGCTGCTGAGCTAACTGGAGTCAGAGAGAACTGCGTATTGTATAGGCATAGGTAGGGTTACTATATTACCCTATACCTACCTCTTGTATGTACCCTATATGTATACAGGGTTGTTGAAGTGCCTGGTGCATTGCTGTTTGTGCCAAGCAGCAGTCATGAGCTCCGTCAGCAGCAGGGCTTGGACTCTGCAGACCTCCAGGAGGAGCTCTGGATTCAGCGTACAGCAGGAAACTCCAACAGGCACGCAAGGCTGTGATTTTCACACAGGACCCAATTTCACTCTGTCTTACTGGTCATGCTGGAGGGAAAAGGGCCTGCTTGCAATTTCGGCTCAAAAAGGGAGGGGGGGGACCCTTCCAACTGCCTACCCTTCCCACTCCCCCACAAATCCCTACTTTTTTCAAAGCTAAAATGCTCTTTTAAATATTAACCCACTTTCTTGGCTGTTTTTCTGGCCTCTGTCTCTTCTCTTACCTTACCCTGTTTGTGGCCACCTTGGCACCCAGCTTGGTTCCCTGCTCTGGACTTGCAGGGCAGCAGGACCTCAGAAGCAGACCTTTGTGCAGAAGTTTACCAGCCCCCTCCTTACACACTCATACCATGACAAACCTAGAGCTAAAACAAAAATCAAGTCAGTTAAAAGTTCCTATTTTTGGAGAAAAGTTTAGCCCAGCATGATGAAGGGACTTATCCTCTTTAATACCAGTTCAGCGAATTGTGCTGCAAGCTGGATGTCATTGCAACAGAGTGAGAGCACTGAACTGCAAAGAGGGATTTCTCTGTCAAGTCTGTGTCTCTCAGCCCTTGCTGAGGTTCAGAGTGCATCTGTAGTTGTGTGGCAATGTCAGTGCTACATCGGGTTAGGTGCAACACGTGGGGCATGCCTGTTGCAATGGTTGGTTTTGAGAATTAACAACTTTGATTTATTGAGGATTTGGATCTTTAAAAATAAGGAGAGGTCTGATTTGCCAAAGGACATTCAGTCAACTGACACATTCAGCAGATTGGTGCCAGTTTCAGGACTGGCTGTACAGTAGAGCTGATTGGGGTTTAGGCCTTTTGTCCACTGAGGAGCAAAATCCATAGCTCTGTTAGTTATTCTAGTTCTGTGTCTGGGTGTAACAAGGGTTGTTTGCTGAGCTCTCTGGAACAATTGTTATGATATTTGAAGAAGTATTGCTATACTGTGGAGCATCTCATGTATCCCTTCAGTACTGTAAGAGTACCTGAAATAAGGCACTACAAAATCTTCCTCCTGAAGGAAGATAATAGGCTGGAAAGAGGAAGCCATAATAGGAGAGTATCAAGAACAAGGAGAATAAACTATACAGATAATGCTTTGATTCTTTCACCATGTTTTGCAAATGTACTTTTTATACTGCACAAGCAAGAGCTCGAGAGCAAATGCACTTGCAGCAAGAGGCTGTTAGAGTGCCTTGGCTAAGCTAGAAGTGGTGACAGTGGCAAATACCAAATTTGGTTGCAAAAGCAGGTAAAAAAAAAAAAAAAAAGCTGCCTTTGGCTCAGGTAGTTTCTGCTAAAACAAAAAAAAATACAGTGGAAACTGTGTATGGATATACAAGTAAAATGGATTATGTTACTAGTGACCTTCCTGTGGCTGTAATGTAAAGTTTCAGAAGTCAATAGCTGAATGTGGGTAGCACAGACCACCTCACACTTTCCAGGTTAAAACCTTCAGCTCTGAATGCTTTGCAAGCTCTGTCAGCAAAACGTGTCTAATCAATGTAGTTGCCTGAGCTAGGAATAAATTGCTCCTGCATGGACCAAGAAATTCTGGAAAAGGTTTGTAATAGCACTAACCTGAGGACAGATCTTATCTGTGTGTTGTACCAGACACTCGTGATTGAAGAGAAAGGGGTTTATTTCATGAAAAGGACAATGGGAAAAAAAAAAAAATGATGGGGGAAAATGGTAAGTAGTCAAGACATTAATTTATGTAGCCTGAGAATCTGTCTAGAGCACATATTGTGTCTGAATAAACTGAAATCTAAGCCAACAGCTGCTTCACCAGAGCAGAACAGAGCAGCCTCTTTGTTGAGAGAAGAGATCTTGTGCTCTGACCTTTGGATGATCACGAGTCTTGTGTAACTCGCATCATTTGAGAAGTGAAAGATGTTGGTTTTTCCATGGTTTTCTAGATTCAGAACTGAAACATGTCTCTCAGAGGATGCCAGCAGTTCACTACAGCATGCCGACAGCAAAGGTAGATAATAGTAATTATTTGCAGATTTTCTGTTTCTCAGGTTAACTCACAGCAAGGTAGAGCTTAACTTTTTATTGTTTAATACTTGTTCATAACACATTACACATGAGTTTTGCAACACTCAACATGTTTTAATTGCCTATTTAAGTAGGGATGATTGAGTCAGATCTGACTGGTGTGAGATGAAAAAGCCGTGATCTCCACAAGAAGCTGGCTTGTCTGGGCTCTTCTTGTACACATAAGCAGAAACAACGCCTCTATAGGCACATCAGCATCTTACTGAATGGCTGATTTTATTGTTTTTCAAAAGATTACTTAGAATGAGACAGTTTTCTCATCTGCCTCTTCCTGTGCAGGTTATTATCCCCTTGCCCAACTCAAATCTAAGAGGAATCAGATGTTTTTTGTTAGCTTGTAGGATAATGTAAACCTATGTTGTAAGATTTGTAAATTAACACTGCACATCAACACGCAAAAAATAAACTTCTCAGGGTAAGACTTTCTCTAAGTGTACAAGGCACCTGCCATAACAGGGTAGATCTCTTGCCTGATGCCTCAGCTTATCCCTGTAACAGGCATATTTATATTACAGAATGAGGGGGAAAGGGAAACCACATCACAAACTACCCAATCCATAGCCCAGTTATCAGAAATGCTGAGAACATCTAGGAAATAGCCACAGGAAATTTGGGAGAAGAGATTCTGTGGAAGGTTTGACACATGTTGCAGCTGCTTCCTAAACTACAGCTATCTGTCTATCTATCTATATACTATCTATTTTTTGAGCATGCAAAGCAATAATGAGATCTTGAAAGGTCAACGTGCAACCTTCTCCCATTAGGCATCCCAGATGAGCAATGCTTGACAAACCCACATTAACTGCCAAACAAACAAATGAGCAGCGGTTCATAGTCATTCTCAACATTTCCATAAAACGGCTGTAGCAGCTGTGGTTCCTTCTACATGAAAAGCATTAATCCAGAGGGAGTTCAGAGAGCAGAGGCTTGTGTCTCCACCACACGAATGCAAATGTCCTCGAGTTTTTAGTTGGAACTGGTAGAAGAAAGGAATGATATAAAATCTAGAAGAATCTAGTAATTTATGAGCAAGGATATTTAGATCTACTTGAAACCCAGTTGAGATATCCCAAGGCACAGTTACTGTCTTATACAGACTGGAGTCTCACTGGATCAGCGAATCATCTAATTTTAACCTGCTGACAAGTCAGTGGGATCAGCAGTAACACTAGGACTACACCAACTGCCTGATAAACTGTCCAATTAAGGTGACTCATATAATTGCTTTGTTCCTCATTTTCCTTATTTGCACAGCAGAGAGAAATACAATACTTATCTCTCAGCTAGAAAGTGGGGACAAATTCATTATTTGGAGAGCACCTTGGTGATCCTGAGTCACAGGATTGCTCAGTACCAATCAGCAAGTATTCAAGATCTCCGTGAAGAGCTTAAAATGGGTAAAGGTCTCTATGAAGATTCTGTTGAAATCCATGAAAACATAGGCTAGAGTACTACTCCTGAAGGCTTAACAAAGGGTTGGGCAGAACCTGCTGACTGACTTCCCTTAAGACAGCTGAGACTCAGCCACGCACTGGGAGTTGAGCCCAGAATCCCATTTACTAGGCCACTGCTTTAATCGGATGAGCCACAACACTCACTGGCAGGAAGACACACGCTGGTGGTTTCTGTACGGTGCCTGGGGTGAGCTCTTCACTGACGATGCATGTTCCTGTCTCCTGAAGCTGAAGGGTTCAGCTCTGCCTAGCAGTGACAGCACTTTTGAGGACTAAAATGATTACTCAAATTTACCACTCCCGCTTCCGAGTCTCCTCTTTCTCCAGAGCCATGCTGCCCTGCTTGCAGTGTGGGATCTTTACAAGCAATACCAGAACTCCAGCCTGGACGGGATGCCGTGATAGCCTTAATGAGACAGAAAAGCCACAAGGCACACAAACAGGGACAGGCCGAAGGCAAGGATCTGAGTTACACAGGAGATCAATGTGCTGCAGAATACTCTTCTGCCTCTTGGTTGGAGGCTGAAGGTATAAAAAGAGAAAGCAAACTTCAATTCAGCTAGAACATCATTAAGTTTCCTGAACTGTAATTTTTGCAGAAAGGCCTCATGCTAAAAATTTTCATGATCTGTAAGAGAAGCCTGTACCTGTAAGACTAGCCTACACATCTGGCTTTCTGATTTATCCAGGTACACAGAATTACATTTGAGGCCTTGGTAACTGGCCACTTGCACGGCAACTTCAGCATTCCTGTTACCTGTACAGGAGAGGGAGAAGTGCCTGTCTTTCACAAACATCCTGCCTGTGCACATCCTGTGCTGTGGCCAGCCTAAATGCAACTTTGACTGACTCTTGTTAAACAGGATCCTTCAATGCTAGTATCAGCTTATTTTGATGATGCTGGATAAAGCCACAGTTTGGGACTTTAAAATGTGCCCACCAGAAGAAAAAAGATGCTTCGTATGTGATGTATAGGGTTATGCTTGGACACATCTCATGACAGCCTTTTCCTGACTCTGGAATAACAATTGGAATGGTTCTGAATTCATCAACCCAAGGAGAAATTTAGAGAGAAGCATTTCCTATTCCATTATAACACTCAAGTTATTCAACTGGAGAGTAATCTATAAAGCAACTTCAGGATGAATATGGCTAACAGTCACTATTATCATAAGTGAGAATGACATAAGTTTGTAATGTGTCTATTACAAGATAAGAATTTGTTAATATTTTTTGTCGTTGTTTAGAATAAAGGACTGCATTTTCCTACCTTTCCACTCTTCTGAATCTGTACAGTTGCATCAGATAACAAAAGATACATCAAAATTTGGAAGAAGATTGAAAATATTTAAGAAAACCCCTAGTTCAGTTTGTTTTCCTTGCAGTGCACAACCTGAGAAGGACCAAATACAAAAGATTGCCCTTTGAAACAAGCATAGGATAAAGGTTAGCACAGCAAGGGACTGCAAAGAAACACCTGTGCTATGGAAGAAGAAACCCTATAAGGAGGTTCCTGAATGGCTTAAGATAACACAGAACCTAAACCACTTACAACACAGGAACTAACATTTAGTGGAGAAGCAAATCTGGTTAGTAAATGATTGAACCAATGTTCACTTTCAAAGGGGAAAAATCCTCAAGTGTAAACTATGGACAAGGCAATTCCTTTTTTCTCCTCTGCCTTTTCCACTCTCATCTTTTCCTTCAGCTAAAAGGTAAGATCTAATGCATTTAAAATGTGATGAAGTTAATAAAAACGTAGAACAAAAAAATCCACTGGTCAACACATTGACTGCTCATCCAGAATACAAACTTTAAGAGAGATCTTTTGGAGACAGCTGCATTATCAGTCCTCCAAGTTCAAGGAAAGCAGCATGGATGTGAGGATATAGTTCTTTTACCCTACCATCCCATAAAGCAAGTCCTATATTTTATAGGAAAAACACATACCTAGTTTTGAATGTCACCTCTCTAGCAACCTGAATGTACTAATCTCTGGACAAAGATTTAATTGAAATATAGAAAGGAATGATAGGAAGAAAGACCCCTAGACCTGGTATTCTATAAAGGGGGTGTTTCCTACAGGATTCTTCCTTTCCTTGGTGATTCATGACCTTGTACTATTTATTTATGTTATCTGACATCTCTTAACTGACAGCAGCAACTTCATAGTGTAGCTTTCCAGAATTCCTCCCCCAGTGTGTACTGGAGGCTGCTGTAGCATAGGAAAAACCCCACAAACAAACTCAAGTAACATTTCCTATAGAAAGTTGCATTTATTATGAGTTGTACCAGAAAAGCAAATTTCTGGCAGGATAATTGCTGCTGCTTCATAGCTGCAGTTTAACAAGGGAAGAAAAACTGCAGAAGAGAAAAATCAAACTACTTTGTGGTCTAAGGAGATGCAGAGAGTGAAAACAATTTGGGACAGACATACCACCTAGAACTGGAGCTTTCCATGTCCCTTTTCTCTGTAATTATGACCCCCCAGAGTAACAAAGCGATGCTGAACACAAAGAGATGAGGACAGTAGCCTACTGGAACACACACTGCATAGGCTGTTCCCGCCTACAACTGCCAGGTGCAGTTTCATGAATTAGTGAATTTGCTCCCTTCCTTGAGCTGGCTCAATGGGACTATTATAGTCACAGTAACTAATGGCTGTCACAGTGGGGAAGGTATGAAGTGGGAGTTTTATTGGGACTCATTCTTGATCCAATGCTAGTCAGCATTTTAATTGATTTAGGAGTACACAAATCAAAAGCAGAGAAGTAGCGTGGGCAGAGTACAAATGCTGTGGAGGATAAAAAATCCTGCAGGATTATTAAATTTAAGATGTAGTATAAAAAGAAGCAAAACCCCAGTAAGATTAACCTGGGTACACTGTATTAAAATGTAAAACTACAGGGGAAAAAAAACCATTGTAAATCAGTTGCTGAACTGTTAAGACAATTACCTTGGAAATGATTTAACTAAAACAGAGAAGAACAAAGTGTTACTGACTGCAGTTCTTGTAATTAGTTCACTCCGCTGCAATTCCAGTTTGAATACTCCTCTGCTCATTGTGAAGAGCACAGAACTCCACTCTCAAATTCTCATGAATGAAATAATTGAAAGTTAGCTTCTCCTGTACCAAAATTGCAGTAGTGAGTGAAACGAGGAGGAAATGGATGGAAAATAGTGCCAGAACAGAAGCAAGTGCACCAGAAAAAATTCCAGATGGGACAGACTTGGAAATCACCTTGATTAGGATGTTCAAGGCCACTATGGGTTGCACACCTGGAATTCTGCACCTCCCTTAGGTGGAAAAATCATTCACTAACCAGTAACATAGGCCAAGTGATACCACATGGCTGCTGAACAAATTCACATTTTTCAGCTCCATTTAATTAAAAATCGAGGTCCCCCTAAACAAAAATGTCTGCTCATGCTGTATTAAATATTTTGGGTCAGCAAAATACCTCATAAACCTTAAAGACAGAGCACAAGAAAATTTCCATTCCTTTGCCCTCTCACGACTAAAGTGTAAGTTACATCAATGCTTTCCTTAGTGACAAGATTTGCAGATTTACCTCAAGTATTTCAGAAATTCCAAACATGTATTACCTAAGCACCTTTTCACGAATTTTAAAACATTTGTAGTTGTAAACTTAACAGTACTTTAATGTACACAGCTCAATCTCCTTTTGAAATATGGGACATCTGACAAAAGATTTCATTAATTTTCACTAAGGTGTCAAAACTTTATTGAGTTCCTTCAACTTCTAAGAGGATTCATGTAGAACATAAAAAATAGTTCCTTTTTTATTTTAATCTTCAACAGAAGTACAGAAAGTTTTCTGGTGTCTTGTTACAGCATTCTCATTCATTTTCACGCAGACAATTTTTGGTACAAAGACGAAGAAACTCAGCCCAAAAGTTGAATAACTGTCAGAAATCAGAGGTAAGAAATGTGTCTGCCTAATAGTATTTTTATCCTTCTTCTCGACAAGACATTGAACGTGTTTTTTTTTTTTACTACAATGGAAAAAAGACGACAGGTGTTTGTCTATAGTTTTATTTCACCAGGAAGGTTTATACAGTTCTGCATAAAGGTCATTGTATGCGCAGCCTGAAGTACAAAGCTCCCTTTGAAAACTCCAGCACAAAGACGCTGCATATTGACAACATTAAACAATGATGTGGGTGGTATAGGGCAGAAAAAAAAAGATTAAAACAAACCAGCATTCTTCCTATTGGAAAAGCAGAATAAAACAAGGCACTTTCAGTCAATAAGTGAAGAACAGAAACAAGCTGTATCAAAGATTCCACAGAGCTGACCCAGAGCACTGTAACAAAATTCTGCAGTAATGAACAAGTAAAATACAAAAAGGCACTACACAATCCTCTCCCTGCAACTCCGCTGTCTCAACCAATTAGCCAACTGAACTTGGCACAATGGAGTCTTAATTATAAAGTGCATCTCCTGTCTTAATACATTTTGACAAATAGGCTATAGAACACATGTAGCAATATCCCCATGTGTACAGTATATTGAAACAAAAATACATTGCAACTAGATTCAATCTAGTTATGAACTGTGCAGGAAAAAAATATGGCTTCTTTACAAGTCTTTCAATCATCTCTATATAATCTGGAATATTTTTAAACAAACGTGAATGTATTAGCAAGATGGTAAGAGGTAGTGTTCCAAGAAAAAGGCAAACTCACTGATTTTATTGTTACATGGGCATATAGCAAAGGTATCCCAGATTTTAAAAGCAGCATTACTGGACAAAAAGTATTACAGCATGCCGTCTTGGGATGAAAATACACAGTGTTTTGGGGGTCTCATATTAGTTCCTTCAGCAAAAATGACCAGTTTTCTTAAAATGTCCAACTATAATCCCATTTCGTAAGTACTTTTCTCTTGGTACTTTAAGTTTTCCTATTGCATTGCATTAAAATTTCCAGAGAAATATTCAACTTTAGAATTTAAAACCAACACATTCTACACTCTTATTAAACGTAAGATGAGTCCATTTTTACTTCAACAAGCATTAATTTATGGCTATAAGGATATGAAGACACAAATACCAAACAGATGAACACATCATATGTGTCACATCAGTGGCAACATATGACATGCTGGTCAGATGTGTTTGGTGATTTAATGTGAAGTTTTCATTACTCCACTGGAAAGGTCAGCCAAATTGTGTATGCACACTATCTAAACCTTAGCTGATTTTAGCCCTTATTAGACTTTAATATATTAAATACATAAAGGCTAGATAAAAACTGAAATCAAAGCAGCACTGGGTATATTTCTTATGTTAATAAATTGTAAGGATTTATGTAAACATTCAACATGTGCATTCCTGCTCTTTGCTGTAAATTCTTCACAGCTATTCTATGCCTCTGCCCACAGAGTGTCCCCCAAACATGAACCTTTCCCAGGTATCAGCAGCTGCTGCTGATCTATTCTTCTTCATCAGCGGTGTATGCTACTTCAGCGACTTCAATTTCTGGTACAGAGTTTTCAGCCAAAGAGCCACTCCAGCATGCCTCATGGTTCTCTTTATCCGAGCTGCAACAACAGATCAATAAGCTTTGTCTAATGGAAACTAATATGATTCTCCACAGTAATTTTATACCTGCAATCTACAAAACATTTACAAAGCTTGTTCAATTTATCACTTATTCCAGATCCCAAATCATCTATTCCGAGGGCTTTCATGAAACATGGGATAGCTATAGAAAGGTGCAATAAAATGCTGAATTCCTCAGCTGTTCAGAATTTATGCAAGACCGAACATTTAAAAACATATACTTGTAAAAACCTCCTAAAATGTATTATAAGTAAAATAATAGTATTTACCAGCTTTCCTCACCCAGGGTACCCTGGTCTGCTTCTACTGCAGAAGACTCCACCTCACCACTGCACTCACTTTCTTCTCCTGACATTTGACGAGTCATTTTTCCTAAAGATAAATCCCTACAACAAATAAGAACATAGTACCACCAATCCATACAGCAAACATTCATCACTGAAGAGCTGTTTGTTTCATTTTATACTTTGCAGTTTCTGGGAACCTATCGATCTCACTGCTACGTGCCCCATTTCTTTTATTGCTACAGAGATGAAGGGCTTACACTGGATAGCTATTGAAACACTTTCTTTGCTCCAGCTGCTTATTCCTAACCTAAATTCAATCCTCTGGTTGCATCACAATTCAGTAGCTTTAAAAAAATTCAAGTCCCAGAGGGGTGATTGTGACTTCAGGTACGAAATTAGAAGCAGATGATCTAAGCCACGCACATCATGCCTAAAAGCCAGAAGGATTATAACCAAAACATAGTCATAAGGAAGACAGGCAGGATGATAAAAGATTTCTTCAACAGTTTCCCAAGTTTCTCACTGTAACGTTAGAGTCACATATTAAGTTTCAGAGCAATACATTTTCCCATTAATGATAAAGAGACAAGCAGTAATTTTTTCTTAACAGCCACATGAGTTGGCGGTCCTACTCAACTGGCTACAAATGAGAATATGGTCATGTAAAATTAACAAAAAAACCTTATTTCCAAAGTATTGCTCTGTGTGGAAAACATGTATCAATTTAGAGTCAAAAGCTGCCACCTGAATTGGAAAGGAAGGCTTGTGAGCAATTCTGTGTTGAAAGAGATGTTGCTATATTTTACCCTTCTGTTTAAATTACTCCACTATTGTTTCTGTAGTTTTATTTTAATGCATGTGTTTTAAATAATACCTCAGCAGTATTCTCTATTATTGATCCAGCATGATATATGAAGGCCTACAAATCTGACACCTTGTCCAATTGTCCCCTCCCACCTCACGTACATTTTAGGCCTTTGGAGCGTAAAGGCAGAAGATGCTTAATTCTTGTTCAGCCATCAGATCAAAATTCTACTTCAACAAGGCCAAAGACAGACCATTTCTTTTGGGTTCAATTCCCACCAGACAAGCTGAACTTCTTGAACAAGGTAATGCATTTACCTGGTAACTCTGACAACTAAAAATCACAGGAGTTATTTTCCATTAATATTTTAGATAGTACTTGGCTGACTTTCAATAATTTCAAACATCTGGGAAACTGGCAGGGTGTTTGTGTGTTTAGAACCAAAAATCCATCTTCAGAGAAAGCACTAAAAAGTAAAATCCCTTTTTGTTACTGATGCCTTTTTAGCCACACAGAATTTCCTATTGTGATGTTTTAGCCAAATGTGAGTTATTTAATTTTTATTGGCAATTTCACTGTTTAAGCCAGCAGTGGTCAGAACTTCCTCATCAAAGAGGGAAAGCATTTTTCAAATGTAATTACTTGCCTAGAGGAGTAAGTGACAAACTGAGTATGGGATTCAGATCAGAATTTTCAATAAGCCATAACAATTCCATTTAAATCCTTTTCCAAATGTACTTCACTTATATGCAAAGATGTGATTTGTTAGTCAGCCTGGATATGCTAGACTCAACAACCCAAGCACTATTAAAATAACTTCTAAAGGGTCCATGGGAATTTACTCCTTTGCTAAGGAAAACCCCGCACTGACTGATTCAGCAGGTCTATCGGGACACTGAAGAGCCCAACATCAACTCCCCTGGGCCTGCTATAAAATTTAGCAGACAGGTACCATAAAGTTTATAATAAAATCCACCATTATTTTCCTTAGATTTAAATGGATGATCTGTGGCATCATTCAAGGCAATTCAGAACAAAGTTAAAGACGTTAATACAGACACATATAATCACTTGATCACTATGCTCTGTCAAAGTTTTGAGTACAGGTTGAATTTTATAACTCAAAGCAATTTTTCCACTGCTCATCCCTAGCAGGACATTTCACATATCTAACAGCTCAAAAGCAGAATAGAATCTTTGCCTTATCTTTACAGGATTTAAAGGATTAGGAAACATAATCCCAGCTACTTTAGAAGTAAAAGATGGGACAACACTTTCTCAGTCATTTCTACTAAACCACAGCTTGTTAGCCAGCATATGAGAAAGAGCCTTCTGAAAATATTGCTTTGTGTGTGGTTACGTGGGGAAAATTTTTCCAGTAATACATTTAAAGCTGATGCTTGTGACTACACAGAGAAAATGCCTTCAGGGAAAGAAACTCCTAAAAGCCTTAAAATTTCTACGTACCTAATTCTTCTTTCAATAGCATCTATATGAAGTTGCTTTTCACTTAATAATTTCTTCAGCGATTCAACCTCCCTTTGTTTTTCAAGCAGTTCTTTTTGTAGACGGTAATTTGTTTCCTCCAGAGTTTCACAGAAAGCCTAAAAGATAAATTTAAGAAAAACTTCCATTTAACTTGAGTGGACTGCATTTATGGATTTTTCTTTTAGAAATAGCAACCTGTAACAGAATTATAGCTGCTCTTCTTTGTATTGATTATGATAAAGAGCTGTATAAACTTTTTTTTTTTAAAATTCTGCCATTAATAAAACAACGCTGCTTTGCTTTAAACAATAAATTATTATGCTAAACTGCAATACAAATACTTTACATCATTCGCTTGTCTCACAAGAGACTTTAGAAAGAGGTTTCTCTCCTTTGACATGCAGTCCCTAATTTTGAACCTTTTTGCCTATATGGAACATCCACTGAACTCCCTACTCCCCTTTCCCCTCATATTACTTTTGCTTTCACATGGCTTCGAAGTCAATTTCGAAGTACCTAAGTATTCCCAAGATGCTAGAAATATCTCGATAAAGTGCATGTTCTTCCCTTACCCAGGATAAAGACAAAGTTGTACAGTTCTGTACCAAACAGCTGTTACAAATATGCCGAACATGAGTGTCAGAAGACCAATACAGAAACATTTTGAAAAAGTTTAATGAAATGCTGAGAACACTAACTGCTCAACCACGAGAAGTATGTTGGTTTACTCTGCTGAACATGGCACGTATATACATTACACCCTGAGGAAAGTGACAGTGAGCAATCTCAAAACTTAATGTGAAGAGCCAACGTACAATGCAATATCCACTGAATGCAGGAAGCGACAGAAGCGCTGGCACAGAGCCTGCCGATTTATTATCGGAAAGAGCAAGCCTGCCAACAGTAATGTACAATTCTGATTTAATAATTTACACGTTCTTGTTAAATAAGAAACCCACGTAGGAGGCTTTCTTGGCTTAACATTACATACGACTAACCACTGATTCACAGAATCCACTAAATATAAACATTTTATATGAGCTTAGTTAAGAACAATGCTGTTAAGACAGTTTTCCTGAGGTTTTAAAATGGGCTACAAAGATCCAGAAGATACTATTCTTTGTTTTAATTGAAGCAGACTTATCAACTTCTTTAAAATGGTTTCCTGTAATTATACAATTCAAACAGATGCAGTGTTTTTCAATCTAATAACAATTTTTTTTTTCACTGAGTTTTAATTTATTTTATTGACTCAGATAGCAAATTTATCTTGGTTGACAGTCACTGAAGACCAATCGTCACTTAAGCCACAGCTTTATTCACATCTACTAGAGCTGAGAACACATGGCATGCCAATTCATTCTTCACACAGCATTTTTAGTGATTGCTTTAGCAATCATTCCAGTTAAGCAGTCATCTTGTTTCATCCAAGCCAATTAAGTGAATTCTAGTGTATTTTGTAAAACTATTCAGTGTTGCTGGTGCCCTAGCTGAAAATTGGCTATTATTTCCTTCAGAATATAATTAAGTTATATTACTTCTACCTTTACATTTATGCACATGCAGATTTTTCTGTTCATGGAATAACAAAAAGTATTCCACATATATTGTGAAATGTTTCATCGTTCTATATGAAAACTGAAGAAAGCCTTTTGGAAAACCTCTGCAATCTGTGCATCAATTGCCCAAGGAAAGGAAGTCACTCTTCACAAATGAGTAAGAAAGCATCAACATATTCTTAAGGATGCTGTAAGAGCAGAAAGGTGAACCAAAGCTGAGAAAGACCTATCAGGGAATTGCGTGTCATGAGATATCTTGCTCCTTCAAGAGCTGGGCACCTGGAGTCTGGTACAGTTCTAATACCCAGGTGGGACCATTTCCCATTCAAGGTCTGAAAGGGCAACAGAACTAGGCCAACTGGAAGAGAGCTTTGCTTCCTTCTTCAGTGGATCATGAAACACTGATGGCTGGGAAAGGACCTGTGGAAACAATTACCAAAGATATGACAAAAAAAACCCCAAACAACAACAACAAAAAGACTGCTTTAGTGAATATTTTGCCTATGTTTCTGTGATGTAAGTCCTAAACAGTTTCTAGCAGAGGAGGTACCTGTACCCCTCCCAAAAAAGATATGTTTTGGCAAGTCCTTATGGAACCAGAATAATAGAATGGACATAAAACAAATAGAGGATTGCCATATTTTCCATTATCAGGAAAAGAGTAATAGATTTTTTTCCCCCCTAATGCTTTTAATGACAGTAACAGCAGAAAGGTGAAACAGAAGTGATTTTTGAGATACCTTTAAAAACGACCTCCAGGAATAAGTACATGAACCATTGTAACCCTGTAGTTAAGCACTGTCAAAAAAAAACAAAGGATGGATACAGATGCTCTCTGACAATTCAGAATCCTAACAGACAGGAGCAGGGCAAAAAAGCAGGAACACAACTATGGATTTCACGTGACCAGACTTCTCTTCAGAAATCCGATTGGAAGAAAGAATCCAGGGGAAACTACCCTGGAGGGAAGAACTGCCCAGGAGAGCTAGTTGATACTCAGTATCACTACCTCCAATCTCAAGAAAGGTTGATTTCAACAAGCAGGGAATCAAGGAAAGGTTGCAAGTCTGTATGGATGAGCAAGGAACTCCTAACTGAACTCAGACATAAAGTTTACTAGCACTGGAAACATGGGGAGGTGACCAGGAGGAACATACAGCTTGCTGTCTCATCTTGTAGGGACAGGGTTAAGAAGGCAAAGGGCAACCTGGAGCAGAATCTGGCAAGGCATGTGAAAAGAAACAAGAAAGGATTCTACAAGTACATAATCATCAGAAGGAAGACTAGGGAAACCATGGACCTACTGCTGAATGGAATGGGGGAACTTGTGACAAATTGCACTGAAAAGGTTAAGGTACCTGATGCCATCTTTGCCTATCTTGAGTGCAAGACCAGCCTTAAGGAATCCCTGACCTCTGATACCAGAGGGAAAGACAAGGAAGGGCAAGGGCAAGACAGGCTTACCCTCAGTGGAGGAGGACCACGACAGGGAGCACTTAAGCAAACTGGACATATGCAAGTCCATGGGGCCTGACAGGTTGCACCCATGCGTGCTGAGAGAGCTGGCTGATCTCCAGCTTGTTATCCATCAGGACTCCACAGCTCATGATTCCAAGATCATAATCAAAGATAATTAAGGGACTTGAGCATCCTTCATGCGAAAGGAGCACGAGAGAGCTTGGATTCTTCAAGCTTGGAGAAGAAAAGGCTTGGGGTGACCTTATCAATGGGTATAAATACCTGATGGGCAGAAACAAAGAAGAGGGAGTCAGACTCTTCTCAGTGGTGCCCACTGACAAGAGACAATAGGCACAAATTAAAAACCAGAAAATTAAATCTGAACACATGAAAACACTTTTTTACTGTGATGGTGATCAAACACTGGAGCAGGTTGGACTGAGAGGTTGTGAAGTCTCCTCTGTAGACTATTCAAAACCTGACTGGACATGGTCCTGGGCAACCTGCAGTAGCTGACCCTGATATCTAGTCCAACCTTCCTGCTCTCAAGAGGTCTCTTCCAACCTCAACTATTCGGTAATAAAAGGTATCCCTTGGAGACCAAAATTTTGAGATAGCTATGTATGACAACTTTACAGAAATGGTTAATAGCCAAAACCACAACAGCACAGTTATTTTAATAGTTTGCCTAAAATCCTACAGTAGAACAACCCTGAGACTTCACCATGGCATGCATGATCAAAATCTCTATTAAGGTAGCACTTACAATTTCTTAATTACCTGAACAAGTAATTCCTGTAATTTTTATTACTTTTCATCAACTTACATACCTCTGATGAAAAGTGATTGTATAGGAATCAAATATGAACTCCTAACGCAAAAAGCATACCAAATCCTTCACATATACACAGTAATGTAACAAGAGCGAAGGCACTCCCACTTACATGCAAAACAAACTGGTAAATATAAATTCAGCTGAAGGAGCATCACTTAGCCTTTGTAATTTCTACAGCATTGACAACCTATGTGGAATTCCAAAACGCACTGTTATTCTATAAAGCAAGAAAACTAAGACAACCTGTTCTAGACAGGCTTGGTATAGCTCTGCATGCCAGTAAAACATGCTTCTAATAAAATAGGCTGCAGCACACAGTATTTGTTGAATGTGCTCATATGCACATTGAAAGGTTCCTGTTTTACAGCACTACTTGACACTGCTCAGTTATCTGCAAGAACACTATTTTTGGTGGTCAGAATAAATCTTTTCTTTACATTTCACAGAAAGAACATTCTACTGCAAGACCTGAAGTCTAAGGTGTACGGACTGTGACAATTTGTTGCATGTAAACTTACAGAAACTCTCCTTGTATACAGTAGTTGCCTTAAAAACCAAATTTCATCCACCGATCATAAAAGGCAAGAAGGAAGAGATCATATCTTGGAACAGAGATCAAGTACAGCCGTCAAAGATTACGAGCGTGAACCAATAATCAGACTGTGTCTGTTTTAGAAACATAGCTATTTGCAAATTTTTGTGAAAGAACAAAGAAATGTTTCATTCCATACCATTCAGCAGATTTTACAATATACTAACAACTACTGCCTTTTGCATTCTCTCTTTACCATACTACACAGCACTTACCCTGCTCTCTTCTAGACTGTCAAAAGGACCCGGAGGATCATCCAGACAAAGAAATTCTCTCACTGCAAGGCTTTACCAAATAAAAGAGAGAGAATTACTTGCTGTACAAAAAAGCAACAATACTTAAAGATGTTGATACAAAGGCAGCATTTCTTTACACGACACAAGCATCTACCCTCAAATGTACTCCAATATTCAAAATAATGTTAACAAACTATTACATCTGTTCTGTGTGTTAACCAGGGAAAGTATTTAAAATGTGACTTAAGAAGTTGCGCAAGTACAGTTAAGAGTTTTCAAACAGAGAGTAAGTCAATTTAGAACATGATTTTTCAAATCTTCAGTGAATTTGCTGCTACATGACAACTGACAAGCAAATTTTTCCTTTTAGTATTGAAAAGGTTTGAAAAATTCTCCTAACGAAAAATAAATATTAAAAGATGGATGAAAAAGTATGCTGCTAAAATCCATACACAGATCCCTTCAGGAAGTATCAGTGGAACTAAGCATGGGTACTGAAACACACTTACGTGTCTCCATTTTGCTAAGATCATAATCCATTGACAAATACACAGTATATACTTCCATATATATAAAATCATATACTTTGTGTGTATATATATATACACACACACACAAAAGAATAATAAGTTATAGAAGTGACAAGGTTAATGTACCATAGATATACTATACAGCAGCTCTAAACACACACTTCTAACTAATGCATTCATCTTAAAATGGAGTAGAACTGTCAACAGTTGCCGTCCCCCTCAATGCATTGTTTTGCAAAAGTCAGAAGAAGGAAGTATGTGCAGTCCCGTGGTTTACTATCAAGTATTTTGAGCATCTTGCTCATTCTATCTTCCAAGTTTGGATTACTTTTCACAGAACTCTTCAACATTTCCAAACACGTCCCTTCACCCACCTTTCCTGCTCTGTTGTATTCAATCATCTATAACTTCCAGTCAGAATATTGTATTCACAATTAATTAGCAAATAGTAACATATTAGCAGTTCTGTACTTGCACTTACTACTAAAAATCTTTAAGTCATTTCCCACTGCAGTGAATGCACAAAAATGGAAAATGTGAATCCAAACCAATTCCCTGTCTCTTCCTCCCACCTAAGTCCAGTGGGAAGTTAAGGGCAAAAGGAAGTAGTTTTCTGCCTTCTGCTCATTCTCCTAACTTGAGGTAGACACAAAGTGCAAACACAAGGAAACTTCTTTTACCCAGCTACTAACCTAATCAAACAGCTTCCCATCTGGCTTGCTAAACCTGGAGAGAAGTATATTTATCTAAAATACGCCAAACCTTTAGTTTGTTGCTGGCTTTTTGTAAGCCTGTTTTCAAGTGCTTATTGCACATGTGAAGATACAGGTGTGGTTTTTTGGCCAGTGGTTGGTGAGAATCCACTTTCACATCATCAGCCTTTAAAGCAACCTGAAAAAATTTCCCCTATCATCATGATCATTCCTTTCCTCACTGAATCTATATAATGAGACAAACCCTTCTTGTTTCAAGCCCTCTCCACTGGTTTACATTCATCAAGCCATGACCTGTGCAAGCCATAGCCTAAACCTGTACTATTAAAACAGCTACTCCAAAGGACTCAAAGAAATAATAAAAAATTTCTGCTACTTAAACCAAGATTCATTCCAATTAGCACAAAAAATGATAGATGGTAACAAGTCATTAGTTAAATTATTAGAAACATAACCTCAAGCCAAATGTAAAGTTATTTAGGCATATAAAGTACATTTTCAAGAACAGGGTTGTCTTTTTCCTCTCCAAATAGTTTAATCTGTTTGAAGTGACCCTTTTTCAACATGATGCTCAAGTCTACCTTTTAATGGTTGAATTATTCTTTTCATAAAGATGAAAGTTGTGCTGAATAAACTTACATATGTCTAATGTGAAGAATTCATTATGCGGAAACACTTCTGCTCACCATTTTTCTTTGGTATCTTCATCCTTATTCACATTGCTCAGTTCAAATATATTTTAAAAGCATTTAATGTCTACATTTCACTAGTAATTTTATTGTGTTATTAAAAGTTAACATTATAATGGCAAAGCATGCAGTAATGCTTGTGAGTTAAACAGGAAATATCCAGAAAAATAAATGTGCAAAAATATCTAATCTACATATATTATCTGCTTATGTCAGGTCAAACCCATTTTTTCTGTTTTCCTTACAGCTGATGGCAGAAAAATTTGTCTTTTTCTGTAACTTCTTGAAATTGAAAGCTTTAGATCCATTATTTTACATAAGGCAGGCAAGAAATTTAAAGCCCCAGGTCACTAAAAACATTGGTTTTTTTAACTAAAATATGTACCTGATGGATACACATTCACTTGCAGCCTAGCTTTACTCTTGAGTTTACTTTGACCCTGCTCTCCCTTCCACGTGTTACACCTCTTCTTTCATTTAACAAATAGGAGAAAATTCTGCCTTAAAAGTGTCATTGAAATCTTCTACATCATGTAACAAAGGTAGATGGCTTCTTTGTTCCTATGCTAGCTGACATCCCTCTCAAGTGAGGCAGCAATGCCAGCGCACACCAGGATTAGCGGCAGCAAGGGGCCGTGCAGCACACGGGATCCCTGACAAGTCTCAACCCCTGAGTTCCTCCCTTTCAAGCTGCTTCTTATACAGGGTGGAGGCAGGAGAGCTGTGTCATCTATAGAAAGCCAAAAGACACTTCTGTTTAGCAGGTTAAACTTCTTTTTCCCACTTCGTGGGTTATATGAAATTTTTTTGAACATATTAAACTTTGTGGGTGGATTTCAATTTGATTTTTCACCAAATTTTCAATACAAGGAAAAATATGAGAAGAAATCTCTCTAACTTTAGTCACTTGCATACCATCCCACATTTTCTCTTTAAACTACTTTGTGAATCCAGTTTTATTAAAAAATAGGTATACCAAACGGGGCCTCCTATCCTTGAAAGGCAAATTTCCCACTGTGAATATGCCTCAATGATAATACAGTGCATAAAGAGAAATGAGACTCCTCTACAAAGAGAAAAGGCTCATTTGGTTTTAGTGTGAACCAAGCAGTTTGATGTATTTGCAAAACCGTAGAAGTAAATGGTGAGCTTTTAAGGAGAAAGCAGGGTCAAACACTTACCACTGCTCATGTAAGGTGCAAACACGAACTTCCATTAATAGTTACTTGTATTCTCTGATAAGTGGGTAAAACCAAACCCAGACAGATCAAGTATCTCCCTGGTTTTGATCACTTCCTGAAGAATCCAGACCTTCTATAGATCCAAACATTAGAACATAAACCATACCAATAGGTCACAGAGTTTTTTTAATAAACCTAATCCTCATACAGAACCTTATACAAACAAGATCAGAGTTTTTCTCAAAACCACATTTCAGTTAACTATACGTTCAGTAACCAAAATACAGACTGATTCCACAAACATTTAAATTCCTTTTTGTATCTGATGAGCAATGCAGTCTAAAAGTTATGTTTGGGGTATTTTTTGCCTTAAGTTCTGACAAATGCTATTTTGTCCGATATGGACCATCAAGATACAAACAAGCTAGCTGAAATGCCAAATTACAAATGCAACGATATGAAGTATAAAGCCTTCAGATCTATTCAAGCAGACTAAAAGTCCACCCAGCTCACTAGTCTGTCTCCAGCAGCTTAATATAAGTGACATACAGAAAATAGTTCCTTTTTTATTATTTTTTTTTGTGAGGCACACTTATTATTGTGTAATTTAATAATCAGGAAGTTCTTAAACTTCTCAGCCACATATTTCACCCACATCATCATGGCCAGTGACAGAGAAACTCACAAGTTGATCCCAATTTCTTTTTGAAACCATTTAAGCTTCCTGTCTCTGACATCTCACAACAAAGCTTCTTAACTGTGTGACATACTGAGAGATGACTATGAATCATCGAAAATATTAACATCACTCACCTTCCCTCTCCCCTTGATGATTTCATATGCCCTGTTTAGCCAGCCCTTTCCCAAGACAACAGACTAAAGGGAACAGAACTCTTCTTGCAGGGAAGTTTGTCTATAGCTTCATCTGTTCTTGCTTGCTTTCTCTGTACTTCTAGCAGATCCTCTTTTGAAACCGAATGCTGTGTTTTAGCCATGGACTATGTGGAAGTGCAACTCATATTCCTACAGCAGTAACTTTTTTTTTTTTTTTCCCCCTTTCAAGTTCCTCTTCAACATTTCTCATGCAACTTTGACTACTGATGAATACTGAACTAATTCAGAAAACTGTATCAATACCAATAGTTATTTTCCAGGTTGTAAAAAACAATTGAGTTTATGATCCTGTGTGTATGTACTTCCTGTCATTTTGTACTTCATAATATGAAAATTAGTGTTAGTCACTCAGTGCCTCAGGATCCTTCTACAATACTTCATGATCTCATTGTTCATTCCCTTTTCCAGGTAACTTCCAGATATCCTGAACATCAGTGTCCATAACTGAACCAGCATTCCATATGCAATACCCCTAAATCTCTACCAATCCTTTTCTCCTTGCCTTTCAACTGTTTTACATGAGCTCCCTCATAACTAGGTAGATTTCCCACTGCAATATTGTTGCTTTTCCAAGTACTATTTTTACTTACCTGCTTATGACTTTGGGTTTTTTATTACAAGTACCAAAAGTCAGACTTACTAATATGCAGTTTGCAGACTCAACAGTCAAATGCCTTATAAAAACGCGTCAAATGTAGTAACAGCCCCTCTATTAAAACTAAAGTAGATATGAGATTATATGGTCTCACACCACAGCTCAGCAATTTTACATTTTAGTTCCTTTAAAATTCTTGAGGGAATGCTGTTTGCGCTAGATAATTTCTTACTATTCACTTTTAATGAAGTTTCAGATGAAGACAGTTCCTCAGCCTTATTCCTCAAAGAATCTCTGGTACAGAAACCTCACAACTTCTTTATTTCTGGTGTTGGTTTTTAGCACTAACTGCTCTGCCTCTAGCAACTTGCTTATTAAAATTCTCTTTTGGCCTATATTAAAATGATTTTACATTTCATTTGCCAGAATTATGTTCTGCTCATCTTCCAGCTTTGGAATAATCTTCTACTTTGTATGAAAAAAGATATTGTTCAAAGAGACTTCTGCACATTGTTGCTTAAACACATTATGTTTTTTAGACTCTTCTTCAGACTTTTTTTGATTTGTGGTTTACATTTACTTACATAAAGCAATTTATAAAGGTACTTCTATTACTATCATGTCAGGTAAATGAAAAACCTTTAATTTAATACATATTTTAAAAACTAACCACGTAATAGTGTAAGTACATTCCATTATGAAAGCCTAACATTTAATCTCAGTATAAATTAACAATATATCAATTCTGCATTCAGCACATAAGTAATGCTTCAGGAGTAAACATGAGGTTAGCCTAGCATTTTCAGTATTAAAGCTTTTAGGTAGCAGTTAACCATGTACAATTCAAAATACTGCAATTCTCCTTTTTGCTTAGGTTAAAATGGAATTTAATAGGACACTAAATAATTCACATAATGACCAAATGTTCAACATGAATGTTAATTAAATTTCTTACTGTGTTGCTCAAAGATATACTGTTAGAGTCCAGGAGCCTATATGAGGTGTTTGGACACACAAAAAAAAAATCCAAATCCACGAGCAAAGTTTAATCACATACCAATTAGCAATATCTTTGTGAGCTACTAGGTTCTGAAGGAATGCTTGTAGTCCCAACTGTCGATCTTCCAAGAAATCAGGATTATAATTATCCTTGAACCAGCGCTTTGGAGGAAGGGCCAACCGAAAGCCTGGAAACATGTCTTTTAGCTGAAATAGAAATCAAAGCCAAAGAAAACCAAGAAAAAAAAGTCTTGATGAAATACTGAATTTGACACAAGCACTGACTTTACTCAGAATTACAGGATCTTTCTGTCTTCCATTAAGTTCAAGCACAAGGTAAGTCTCAACCGTAAATACAATCCAAATTACAGCATAAATTGCAGACACAGTTCTGTCACTTGCTATGTTGCCTTATGCAATCAAATGACCTCTCAAATTTACCATATAAAAATAGGAATGAAAAACTTTGCTTGCTATTTAATGCCTTTGAGTCAGTAAATAAGAAAATTGTACATAAGTAAAAAGTATCAGATGAGTAAGCATCTCAGTGCTCTTTCTTCTAAAGTACTTAGGGAGAACAAGTACTACATAAAATATATAAAATCCCATCACAGACCTACAAGTCTGCAACTTGTAATTCATTCTGCTAGCCCCCCAAAATAGACAACACATACATGAGATAATTCTAGTAAAGAGTAGCTCCTTGTACACTTGGAATATTAAAACTTCAGTATGCGTGGATGTGGCTCAAACCCTAGGACTAACATGCAAAACTGTATTTCTGAGTTACTTAAACAGTAATGGGGTATACTCAACATCAGAAACATCTAGAATTTTTATTTGAATTCAGAAATGAAATATGCAAGTGAACGGAAGCATAAAATTATATAATTATGGACCTGTCCAATTAATTATTTTTCTAATATGCATGAAGACCAAAAAAAAAAGTAACACTTTCATAAAAAACAATTTTTAGATGCCTTTTCTTAGAAGGAATGCTTGACACAGAAAAATCTCCTGGAGTATTTACAACCAACAGGAAAATGCAAATAAGTTTTACAAAATCTAATGTTCCTCCAACTGACACAAGAATTGTTTAATCTTTTTCTGAAGACAGGATCAAACTAACGTCTGTCAGGGATGTACTGCATTCACCTAATATATTCGTACGAATGTTCCAGTGACAGGAATTCCAGAATCTGCCTTGATAACAGTTTATCACTCAATGTTATGGACTCATGGAAAAAGATAATGGGTAGCTCTAAGCAGATTAAGTTTTAAAAAATTAAAACAGATACTGCATTTCAGCTAGAATGTGTCTACACAGTTTAAAGGAAGAACCATGTTAATGGATCACCCTTGCTCATACCAGTACCATTTCACAGCACAAGAAGGGTGCTTTTTTAACATCACAGGTATTGTATATTCAGATACCCCTTAATAGCTACTAGTTTCTTATTTATAGAATGGTTTATTGTCAAAGCCTTGCTCCTTATTTCTGCATTTAATTTTTTAAGTATATGTTTTCCTTTTCTCTCACTGAATTCATCTTGATATTAGACTCTCCTTGATATTTTTTCGTTTATCTTTGGTCATCTGAAGTTCTTTCATGTCTTACCAAGTTATCATTAATACCTTATATGTAAGTATACTCTATGCTCCATAACCCCTCTTAAATGAATAAAATACTGAATAGAACAGAACGCAGAAAAGATAACAAAATGAGTTCCAGCGTTAGTTGTAGAGAGGACCACAGATAACCACTGCTGGGAAAACTTTTCAACCACACAGATTTTTGCTTAATGGTAATTTCACTTGTCTGGTTATGTAGATAAAGTAATTTATTTCTAAGGAAAGGCTATGCCTACCCACAGATTACTCCTTTTGTGAATTAAGACAGTATGAGAAAGCTAGCTGCTGCCAGCAGACTAATTTTCAACAGCACAGTCATGGGGCATTCTTTCTTGAACACTCAGACACAGCAGGAAGAACTGTGGGACAGACAACTCACGCTGGCTGTGATTGCTAGCTTGGATCCATCATATTTTCTAGATGTCTCTCCCCTACAACATCACACAACAGATTACACGTCACATGTGGCACAGTCTCAGGGAGGAATAGTTAACTTCTTGGTTCTTAAGACTAGCTATTTAATTATTTGCTCAACATCTCTACCAGCAAGTAATAAACTTTACAAAGTTCTTTTCCCACCATTTTTGGTGACTGAAGAATATTCTTCACATACTTCTCCAATCTACTCATAACCTATGCATCCAGTCAAATGTTTGTATTTTAGCCTTTACTCCTAGCCTCTCAAGTTCTGTCATGTTCCAACATACACTAAAATTCAATTTTTTGTTAGTATTACAGCAAAACATGATAAATTGAATAGTCAAATGCTATTTACCAATTAAAATAACTTGTGCTTTAGTGAAACATTTTTTGCTTTCAAGTGTTCTAAAAATATTGTTTCTGACCCAGAACTCCTATTTACCTGGTGTCTTTGTCTTCAACTTTAAAGATCTAATATCGTATTTCACAATTAACGTTAAAGACACAGAAAACAGCTGAAGAACAACTGACAAATATAGAAAGAATTTATGTTCATGAAACTTCAGTTTTATAATGAAAAAAAGCAGTTTGCTGCACTGAAAGAACTGAATAATTAAATTCCTGCAGGAGAATACAGGCTCCTACTTCTATTTCCGTGCTGAAGAGGATACAACTATTAAAACAGTTAATTTCCTTCATCACATAGATTAGGAATAAATATAAAGTAAGAAGCACACTAACAGCTTCAGATGAAGAAATACCTTCTTTACACTAGCTGTAGTTATTTCATGTAACTTTGAAAAAATTAAGAATTGTATGGTTTTCAATCATTAATATAGTCTGTGTTTCATATGCAGTAAAAAAGGCAAGAGGAAAAAATTAATAAAAATGTGAGGCAAAAAGAAAATGAAACATGAAAGAAGAGCGAAGCAAGTTAGCTGAGAATTTACCAACGTATAATTTGCACCTTGTCATTCAGTCTGGAGAAGTCAGTGTACCGTCTGAAAACCACCCAACTTTCCTCTGGGCTTCTTTTTACCAGTATTTTGTATACCTGTGTGGAAAAACAAGAATATCAGAAAAACATGCAGAACTTCAAACTGCACTGGCTGGAAGGCTGAAGTTACTTTATATTTCTTACTGAAATAAAACTCATGGATAAAAAAATAAATCCTTAATTGGATTAAAAAAACCTCAAAACTTAATTATCAGTACAAAAAGTATGAATTAATTTCAGAATTTAAGTAAGGCGTTTCTATTATTCCTAAACATATTTAACTATTTTCTGTCTGTAAGAAAGGGTTTGTGATACTGCACCCAGATTTCTTCTCCAGGAAACAACAAGACTCAGCTACCAAAGAGGAAGTATGTTTTAGTGATCAACCTTAACCTTTGCTGAATTATACTCATTAATCCTTGAGGCCAATTTGTTTTTTGAGATAACTGTAATAATCAGATATTGAGTGTTATATTGCTTTAAAATGTCTCATCTGACTTGCTTCACAGGGAAAAATGATGCAGGACAAAAACAACATCCTTCTTTGGTCCCATTTGTCTTGAACATTAGGTTTTGTCTTTCCAGGCAAAATATGATCACTAGATAACCGTATCAGAACAATTATACTAGCACTGTAGAACTGAAGTAATGGATCCCTTAAAGATTTAGCAAGACAACAGCACAGCAGTTCCATTCTCCTATTTAACAGCAAATAGATAATTAAAATATTTTAAAGAAGTAAATCAAACAATTACCTTTTAGGAGGACTCAAATGCCTGAACACAATGAATCTAACAATGCGCAACTTCAACTAGAAAATATTAAAAAAGTGTCTAGGAAAGAAGGGTTCTCATATCACAACCTTACTTTTTCCAATGTAAGGAAAAAGAGGCTCTGCAATTGTACTGGGTTAGCTTTCCCAGTCGAGGTATTCTCTAGTTAAGGAAAAAAAAAAAAAGAACACAAGGAAGAAAAAGATATTTTTGGAATAAAAATTATAAACAATCCCTTACAGGCTTTTAACTAAATTCTATTTAAAACAATTTTTAATCTGTTACATAGTAAAAGTCTTTTCCAGTATTTCATGTTTACACAACAGATTGTCTGATAAAGGTATTTTTCTTGTTGCAGTCCCAGCGTGTGATAACCCCAGTGCTAGCCAACTTCTGTACACATTTGAGACTGTTTTATAATATATTAAGTTGCAGATGGTTACACAAACTACAGATAACTACAGTGGAAAAAGCAATTTTTCAGCAAGTACTTCTCTTACCTACTTTTTAAACACAGAATTCCACTTTCAAGCAGCATCATCTGTGGAAGTCATGGACTGTGATAGAGGTAGTATTTCAGTCATTAACAAAAAGCTGTTAGCCTTTAAAATTCAAGCTGCAAAACATGCTCGTGAAACCAGCATTAAAATGTAATTCTTCTGTCTTGCATTTTTTGTATAACTGTTTGTCCAAATGTTTTAGCTTTCTTGACATACCAAAAGTATAGAGTTATTTTATAAAAATTTCATAAAGCAGAACTGCTGTATAAAATTGTGAAGACTCTTTGCTGATAAATAGGAAAACACTGAACAAGAAGCTTTGGAACATGATTGTGGGTTTACTCACTAATCAGTATTCTATTCTACTCTTTTATTCTACTAAAAGTTCTGCAAAGGCATTGCTTACAATGCACACATGAAAAAAATCAGTTAGTCTGATCCTCACTTTGACTGGTTTCCAAGTAAATATTGGACAACTTAAAAAAAAAAAGCTTTCACAAATTATGGTCAACTTAATGGTAATAAGGAGCAAATCATCTTGTGACTACTGGCAAAAAAAAAAAGGTCAACCTGAAACAAATATTTTTTTGTTTTCTTGCCAAAGTTGAAAAAATTTTTCAGTGCATTGGTTTGGGGGTTTTTTGTGTTTTTCTTTTTTTTTTTGTGGTTTTTTTTTTTTTTTGGTTGGTTGTTTTTTTGTTTGTTTGGTTGGTTGGTTTTTTTCCTTTTTAAGATTAGTAATTAATAAACAATAAAGACTAGAGTATTACAAAACCAACTGTCCATTCCTTCACATAAGGTCTTGGGAAAAAACTATAAAGTCACGTAATTCCAGTCAATCCTGAATTGCCTTATTCCACAACTACAAAATATTCAGTTAAAATATGCCAATGTTTAGTAACATTCTCTGGCTGATTCAGCATCTCATTATCATTTCTGGTTGGTTTAGAAAAATAAAAAGGAAAAAAACCCCAAAGCAATGAAGTGTTAATTGAACATTCCCGGACTGCTAACTCATTTGAGACCAATTGCTTTCAGAGACATTTTTCTGCCCAGGTTTTTCTCTCTCATAAGCTTCAGCAGCCATGTACTCCAACATTCACTAACATTTAACTCCTGAAGTTAGTACATCACCCAGCTTAAGTAAATCAGATTCATATTTCTGGGAACTATGAGACACTAACAAACAGTAAGAAAGCTTCAGTAATTGAGTCTCCTCTCTTTTACAGTTGATTTCATTTTTATTTCCACTGTCTTCCACCTCACTGATTTTGCACTGCAGAAGCAACCAAAACTTCTAGGAGTAATTACTTGATGGTTTTAATGCACAATGGCAAGTTTATTTTCAACATGCAACCGAAAACAAACAGTTAATTATGTGCTTTCAGAAACAAACACATCAACAAAGGTGAATTCAGAGAGCAAAAATGCATCCAAGCATTTTAACGATGAAGAATGTTCCATTTGTACTGTAACCTGACCTTTTACGTAAAATAAGGAGTCAAAGTTGTCGTTGTAACTACAGCTGAAGAACATCTGACACACACAATGGAACATGCTTTGGCATATCTTCAGAATAACCCTTGTCGGATATAACAGCACTAACCATTGTTTTAGTTTTGAATGTACTATTTAAAAGAAATATTTTAATCTACATGTAAAAAAAATTTGGCTCTTCTCTTATGCTACTATGCATGAAGATATCAGAAACTGAAAAACTTATGACAAGCCATCATTCTCAAATAATTAAAAAGCAGTATTATTTAATTATTTGCAAAAAGAATCTGATGATTTTATTAGTATTTCAACTGTCTTAAGGGCATTAGATTCCACACTTTTCTAATCTAAAAGAAAATAGGAGAAGAAAAAAGTTGGTCTGCTATTTCTCCTCGCCTATTTGTGATTAATATTGGTCTCCTGAAGTAACATAATTAATAATTAGTAACAAACAACTTCCATCAGTCCCATAAGCATTGCTCAATTATCTCAAAGAAATGTTTTAAACACATCCACAAAAGTATTAACGTATTTACAGCATGTAAAAAACCCCCCAGAATTGTCAGATACAGTACATTGAGAAAAATCAATACAAATCAGTTCAGCTGGTGTTCTGTCATGAGTTACTGCATATGTGCTATCTCACTGATGTTTTCAGAACAGATTTCCCCTTATTAGAAACGAAACCTAGTAATGCAAAAAAGCTGGAAACTACAGTTGCACTTCAATGCAAATGTTGTATATTATTAATAGCTGTAAAAGGCACATATCAGGATGTCTTATCATTAATTTCAAATAAAAGACTACATTTTATTTCAGTTGTTTAACTACCCAGAACTTGTACAAGTTCAACTTCACAGGAACTGTAACTTTGCAAGGAATTCCTGACTTTTCCAACAGAAATTGGTACCTGAAGTAGAATGAATTCCTTCTATTCCATGTACACAATTACAGGAAAGTCTGCTTCCGAGTCTCAATTTTCCCACCTGTATAACAGGAATGGTATTTTCCTGTCAGATGGCAGTACTTTGAAGCTATACTGGAATTTATAAAGTACTCCAACTTCTCTGAATTGCAGGATTAATTACTGAAAGAGAATTCAAAGTACATGCAATCGTTATCTTGTCATTGCAGGATGAACTATACTATCCCCCAAACTTACAGTGAATTTTGCCCTTTCCTCCATCACCTCATAACCCAGTATAGTAGGCGTGGACGGTCGATCTTCCCAGCTCCTGGAATCTGTATTCTGCTCTATTTCTTCTACAGGCTGAGTACAGTATTCTATGGATGTATCCATACCTGTAAATTTAGTCCTAACAAGTGGACTACTACACACAGATGACGTAGAATCAATCTGGTCAGGCATGCTCATCTTTTTAAAACTACCAGTTGTAGAGTCCTCCAGCTGTCCTTTTGAGGAGCTGGAACTTGTCGAGATGCTCCCAAAAGAAGAGCTTCTTTGGTTTCTGTTTGTAAAGCTGGATGATGAACTTCCAATAGGAATAGGAACAGGGACATATGGTGTTGCCATCCTTCATGAAAAAACTTCAGGTTTTGGTCCAGAAGTTTAAGGTTCATTTCCTGTATAAGCCATGTCTTTTCTTCAATAACAATACCTGCAGTGAAGGACAGAAAATATTGCTGTAATTTTTAAATGAAAGCAACACTAACATACTGCTTGTGGAAGAATCTACTGGCACCCAGATGGTACGTAGCAGTACTGATGGTTAAACATTTTCACAAGGAATCTGGCTTCATATAAATTGCTACTTTTAAATTGTATCTCTACAATTTGATGGACAGCTTTACAGGAGTTCTCTGTCTTTCACAGTTACTAAAATTAAAATGACAGTAAGTTAAAGTAAGGTTACAAAAGGGAAAAATCTTTTTGCCCTTTATGATTTAAGTGTTATTTTGTTTTACTGAAAACCAGAAATTTTTAGGCATAAGAAGCTGGTGCAGTTTTAGTGACTATTTAGCATAAACAGCACAAAAGAGTTTCTCAGAATTGCTTCTGCAAGGTATCTGGTGCAGACTACATGAGCCAAACATGCATGTAGCAACATATATGACATGAATCAAAAGACAACACAGTAAAAAACTTAGGTGAAAACCATATTTGCATATATTACATATTCATTGAAGTATAATGGCTCTGTTTTCAAATTGAAATATTTTTTCACAACAACTCTGTTGCACATAATGCTGCTGACATTTGTATCAATGTTAGCTGGGCACATTTTCTGTAGCTTGAATTGGAGCTATTAAGTTTTACAAGCATGCACATAGAAAGCAGTGTTGTAATAGCAGCTAGTTTTCCATTCCAGCAGATTAAAATGGCAAAAACAAGTCCAGGGAAAAAAAGATAAAAAATTTGGTATTTTTTCTTCAAGAAAACCATTTCAATCCAAAATTAATCTTTTGTGTGCATGCGTGGACATGTTTAAAAAAAGCAAAAGAAAATTAAGCGAGCAGTATCAAACTGCCAAAAAAGCACCATCTCCTCATTTTAACAAAGTACCCAAAGAAGAGCTTTTACAAGATGCAAATTAGATACCACCTCTCTGGATTAATAGGATTTGAGTATATTTGAGTACCCATTTCACCCAAGAGTATACCAATCAACCACGAGGCTGCAGGCGGCTGTGAAATGGAAAACTGTCAACCTGATTCACATCATATACACAATCAATCATCTACTGGAGCAAAAACCAAATGAGTTTCCTAATTGCTAGGGTGAAGTGATGCTTTTATTTTCTTGCTCTAAATATAACCTAGAGAACATGAATAAAGAAATAGATATTAAATGAACCACTATCAACCAGAAAGGCTGAAAAATGCTCTTGAAAGAATTCCTTGAGCGAAGGAAAAACCAAACTTCCTCATCCTTTCAGCTACACAGGGAAATCTTCACATGCTCTGCCTGTCAGAAACCTCAGGGAACTTGACCAACAAGAACAATTTCAAACTGGCAGTGACTCCTCAGAAGCACCTCTGCTTCACTGTGGGGTGAGGCTGGACAATCAGCAGCATCCAAAGGAGCACAACTATCAGTATCATAAATCCCTGCTGATTGACTTTGCTGGTCAGGCACAGGATTTGGACTACCCAGCAGCTTCTGCTGCAGCACAGTCCTGTGCCTGGTTGTGTGACTTAAACTCCACATGTTAGACAGCTGACCTGCTTCACCCTCACATAGTTTAGAAGAAGCAAGTGTCACTCGTCTTGGAGACAAGACGTTCTCCTGGAGCTAGACCAAGATCTAAATCCCCTTTTCCACCTGTATCTCAGGAAGTGAATCTGTTCTCTGTCTCAAACAATAAATTTCACAATAATTTTTTTTTTTTTTTAAGAGACAGAATTATCAAGACATAAAATATTCTCTGGTAGATCTTTCTCTAGCAACTTCTTTTTCACTTGCCGCTTCAGTAACTCTTCCATGTAACCTGCATAAGGACTTGAGAGCAACCCCATAAAGAATGCTCCACCCAGCTATGTTCCTAAAAGGTGTGAGATTAAATCCCACAGAAGAACCCAACTGAGTCTAGGTTTGCAACAAATTGAAGGATCTGTAAATAAATAAATAAAGGTTATTATCTTCTGCTACATGACTATGAATCTGAACCAGGAAAGGAAAATATGCCCACACCTCAGGGGAATCTGGTAAAGTTCACCCTGGAATTAATGGAATTTTGAGATTAAAAGAATGATGGTTTCCAGGTTTTTTTTTTTTGAAAAAAACCTAAAACAACACAAAAAAACCCCAACCACAAACCACGACAACATTTTAATCAGTTACAATACTTGTTAACAGTGTCTCTTCTAGAGCAACTTCTTTCTCTAAATTGAAATGCCAGTCAAGATTTTACTATCTTGAACTTATATACTTACTACTACTCTTAAATGCACATGCATTACTGAACAGCTGTACCCACATTGGCAAGCAACACAGATAAACAGACTTGTAGAGTAAAGCACTTGGTGTTAAGAATCCAACATCTACACTGGACATGCTCCAGCAGCTTTTATGTGGGACTAGCTGTAATTTGGTACCATTGACTGAATGCTTATTAGCAGGTAGCCTACATTAGGTCTGCTCCCAGGGTACATTTTCTGTTTTAGTTCCTTTTGTACTCTGTAAGACCATCCCAAATTTTGAGCCAATGCACATTAAATGGTGATGATCACAATATTTTCTTCTAAAGCACATCTTGACTCAATCTGACACAGTAAACACACCTATAGATAAATAAAAGGGGCTGGTACTAACCAGTGTCACACCCAGATTCCTGTAACTCTTAAGAATAACAGAAGAATATTTGAGTAACAGAAATATCAGGCTAAGTGAGCAAAGAGCATACCATGTAATTTGATTTTTTTTTTTTGGTCAAGAAAACAAAACAAAAAAAAACCCCACAAAGATATTACATTAGAACGTATCAGACCCATAAATACATATATATGCATATATACATCTGTAAATCCATCTGAAACTGAAAATATCACAATTTCCAAATAGCTAAAATATTTACATGCTGTGAGTCACAATAGGGTTTAAAATCACATGGATTTGCACTTTATGAAGGCTAAACATTAGAAAAAGAATACAATGCCCAAATGAGAGTCACAGCCTTAGGATTCAAGCCTTTTCTATGAATACAGAAGTTTACTGCCAATCCATGCAATAAAAGGAACAGTTTGATAAAAACCCCCTTTTAAACAAACTATTTAACCCCTTGCTTACATTGGTGCAGCGAGGAGGGAAGACTGAGGTGTACAGTCTGCTACTACCCAACCTTCAGAGTGGATTGGTCTTAGATGTCACTGCACTAGACCAGTGGAATCATTGCATCACACCAGCCTTCAGAACAAACAGATCACTCGCAACACTTAAGAGATAATCCAGAGACTGCTCTCTCTTTCTTGTGTATATATTTACTTAGTTTACTTTTTGCGAGAAGGCTCCTTCCTGTTCAGAACCTGTATTTGGTTTAGTTTGCTTCCCAACTGTAAGTTCAGAATTAAATAAAAAGAAGAAAACGTTTGCTGGAAGGACTGAGCTGCCAAATCTGAAACAGGATAGGACAGAGTCCCAGGAACCCTACCGTCACATGCTACAAAACAGCATGACACCAACTTGTCCTACCGGGTGTTTACAACAGCCACCTCCCTTTTTGTGGGTGAAGCAAATAGGCTATAATAAAACCACTTAAAATGGGTTTGCCTCCAGCTTGCAGCTATCGCAATTCCAAACCTTTTTAAGCTAATGGTTTGTATGTTCAGTGAGAAACACGCAAGCCACACAATCCAAGGATAACAGATTAGAAAGAAAACAATCCTTACTTAAAAGTTCTAATTGGATTTAGACGACTTCTAGCTATGCAATACTATGTGTGATCTGGTTACATATATTACATCTCTGTTTGGACAACACAGTCAGGCTGACCTCTGTTGTTTAGCATAAAGTCTGCTGAAGACATAGTGGAATATTTAGAGACAACTTGCCGAGTCAGCTCTTATATTTTTTTTTTTCTTTTACATAAGAATTTTGTGTCGACTTCAATCAAGTTACTTAACAACATGTTTCACCCGCTTATGAACTCAAAAATCGGGGCCTGTTCCTCGCACCTCGCATACGCACACAGGCACACGGATGAAGGCAATTCCTGTCCCAAAGGCTCTGAAACCGAATTAGAAACAACTGAAGGCAACTCCCCCCGCCCCCTGCCCCGCCCCCAAATCCCACAGCAGGATGCGCTCACGCTGCCTACCTCTGCGGGGCTTAATGGTTCAGAAAGGGACGAAACCCCAACAAAACCTGCGGGTACCTTTCGCTCCGCCGCCGGCACAGCCCCTGACGCGGGGGGAACCCGCCGCAGGCGTGGGGCGGGCGGAGCCTCCCGCAGCGCGGCGGTTCCGCGGCTCCCGCTGCTTTACGTAACTTCGGGACCGGCCGCCGAGGCAGCGGTCCCGGAGGGGCCTGGCGAGCCCTGCCCGCTCGCCAGGCTTCGGAAACGGGCAGGTCTCACAGCGGCGCCGGCGGAGGGACCGCCCCCGAGGCGAAGGCGCCGCTTCTCACCCCCGCCCCGCCCCGCCCCGCCCCACCCCGGGGGAACGGGGGGGGGGGGGGGGGGGTCCCGCACCCGCCGTCCCGCAGCCCAAGCGGCGGGCCCCGCCGGCGCAACCGCCACAGGTGCGCGGGAGCTGCGCCACCGGCCGGCGCGACCAGGAAGCGGCGGGAGTTGGCCGTGCCCAGGATGGGATGGGCGGTGGCGACGCCGGGGCTCCGCGCCCGCCCCCCCTCGTTCCCTGCGGCGGCGGCTCCTCCCGCCCCGCTCGCCCCTTCCCCGCCGGCCGGGCGACCGCCCCCGCCCCCCCCCTCACCTGCTCGCCGCCGCCCTCGCGCTCCCTCTGCCGCGCCGCAGCCGGTCCTACCCGCCCCGGCCCCGCCCCTCCGCGCGCGGGCGCCCCGAGCCCGGGAGGGGAGGCGGGGCCGACGGGCTAGTACCTGCGGCGCGTGGCGGGAGGGGAGGAGGCGCGCGGAGGGCGGGGCCGCCCCGGGACCCTCAAGTCCCGGCGCCGCCTCCGCTTCCCAGCAGGCAGTGCGAGGCTGTCCCGACCGGGGAGGGAGCGGGTCGGCCGCGGTGCATTTCGGGTGTTGTAGTCCTCTCTGGAGGGCGGAGGGGGTGCGTTTTGAGGGCTGTTGGGTCTCCGTGGCGGTCGTCAGCGCTGCGTGGCCCCCGGGCCTGCAGCTGCCGGGCAGCGGCGCGGAGGAGCGGGGCCCAGCCTCCCTGTCAGGGTCAGCCCGCCCTGCGGCTGGGAGGGCTCTCGGCGCCCCCGCCGCGAAGGGGGAGGAAGGAGCGGGGCGGGAAGGGCGGCGGGTCCTCATCCCCCCGGTTCCCGGGGGCGGGAACACCAGGAACTCTGTGAAGGGCGGGGTGTTGACGTCATCTCGCGTAACGCCGCCGTAAAGTCCTGTAGTAGAGCGGCATGTTTTCGTACGGCAGCGTAAGAGGTGTAGTAGTGAAGCGCCGTGTGAATATTCCATGGATAAAAGTGATTAGAGTTTGCTGGGAGAAGGGTTGTATTCGAACTGCAAATCGAGGAAATCACTGTTCTTAAATAGTGGCGGGAATAAACCAGTATCTCGCTACCTCGTAGTGACCTAGGTACATCATAACCAGGAGTACGGTACTCTCCAGAAAATGAACACAGCACAGTCTGTGTTAAAATGTACATTTTCTTTAGCTATGTTATAGTCTTTATGCATCACACAAAAACGTCATACCTAGAATTTCTGAGAAAGTCTTTCTGTTGAGGTTTCATCCAGAGGTTACCACACACCCGGTTTTGCCCCTTTCCCCCCTGCTTTGGACCTTTTATCTGGGAAGTGGTTGAGCGCTTTGGGATTTTAGGGTGTCTGCTGCCTATTAGAGCAGTAGCTGTGACTGCTGCCTGACATCTGTCTCATGTTCATGGGTCTGGAAGCTCTTAGGTGCTTCCGGAAAATACTGCACCTCTTGTTTAAGTGCTGCCCAACTGATCTGCTTGTTCATAATCTTGGTATTTTCTGCAGGGCCCAGGGACACAAACAGTGTAGCAAAACTGCTGGTAAGGTGATCTGATCTGTGATTGGAAACAGTAGTATAGGCCTGATGCATCACCTGTGTCAATATATACCAATATATACTGTTCTGGGAGCTACTGTTACCACCAGAGTGTAATTATTCTTCTGCTGGAATTATATTCGTAGGGTCTTAGGGAATTATGTTCTTTTTTTTGTTTGTTTGTTTGTTTTTTTCCTCTGTCATATTGTTTAAGCAGGACATTGGGATGTTTGGAATTCATTTTGAACTTAGTGGGTTTTAAGGATGTTGGGCTTTCAAGCAATTTCCTCAAATTTGTCAGGGTAGCGAACATTCATCATGAGTAGAATTAATAGATTTGAAAAGCATTTATGAAGGACTAGTTCAGAAGCCACGTCATGGGGAACATTTTTGGAACTGATTATCTCTTTAACTTCCCAATTCTTTTTTAAATATGTAGTGTGCAGAAGAGAAAACACACTGGATTTTCGAAATGCGTCATAAAAATGCGCATATTAAGTCTGGGGAAATTTAGTCAATTGCATTTTGAAAATTGCACTGCCCAGCCTGATATGCTGAGTTTACAGCTATTAGGAACTTTAAACTTTGTCTCACTCAAGATAAAAGTGTTCTCTAACATATAGTGGCAGAGAATAGAAAAAAAGTATTAGAAACAAGAGAATTCTAATTTCCAGTCGTTCAGAAGACTTTTTTTCTATAGTAGTTGATCATGTCTGAGTATAACAATAATTTAGTTGCATATTCTATGTTTTCTTTTTTTAATTGTAGTTATTTTTAAAATATGCTACCTACACCAAGCTACTTTTTTAAAACAAATGAGATTTTTTCACCTCTAGAAACATTTGATAGTTATAAATGCATATTTTTCAGTTTGCTGTTCAGCTATCCTAACAGCTTGTGACATGACATTTATTGTACAGGTTAACATAAATTTTTTTAGCAGCACCCCCAATGATAGTAAGATCAGTTTTCACTATGACACTGTTGATCAGGCAAGAGTCCTATCCCAAATCTTTTGAAGAGAACAGGATATTTTTTTGTCATGGTGAGCAGGTATAGGAACAAGGTGTGAAGCTGCATTTCTTTGCTCATTTGGAAATTCCAAGGAAGTCAGCGGGATTTTTGGCTGCTCAGGAATTTGGGCTCCTTGCCTCTGCATCACAAGGCACTATTCACCCACAAAGTCGTCAAAAATGACTGTTGCTTCACTGGGGTGAGAGAAACTATGCAGGATTAGGGTGATTTAAGGTGAATTAGAATTGGGTCTGTGCCTTTCCTGGTTTTCTCTTGATAGTAGTTCTCTGTGTACTCTGGCAGTAGCAGTCGGTAAAGTTTTGAGTCTGCCTGGCTCCAGATGTTTGTGTAAGCGGAAAATCTGTGGCTTTCATTGCAGGCTACATGAGCCACCCTGTGGCAATGCTGTGCATTTCACCTTTATTGAGTCGAAAAGACAACAAAACTAGTTACTAAGTGTGTAAGAGACTGCAAAGTATTTGTTGCACTGCCCCGGAAAGTATTTGCTGTTTTTTTCCTGCACATACTGGTACAAGCCTTCTGTCAGGCTGTCATAATCCTTTGTGCCAGAGACATGACTTTTGCTAATACTAGCTGGTTAACTGGCTTAATTTAACCTTGTTTGGGAGAATAGGGCTTGTAGAATCAGAAAAGCCTATTAATGTTAAAGAACTTTGTTAATTCTAATTGTTAAATGCAACCTCTGTGAACTTTGCAGCGCTTTCTCTGCTGGGAAGAAGAATGCAGGAACTGCTAATTCTGTAACACAAGGTGGAATTGTTGGGCCGCTACTGTTGTAAAAAAAAAAATACAAATAATCATATGGGTGAGAATTCTGGGATAATCTGTTGTTGAATTAAATGTAGCTTCTGATGTGCTAGTTGAGGCATAATGCAATATGTTCTCAAAGTCCCACCTGTCCTCATGATCATGTGAAACTTAGGGTGGATCTTCAATCAGGTTATGGGATTTAGGCACTCAAATCTCATTACATTTCAACTGAATACAGGCACTCAAATTCCACTGTATTTTAGAAGAATTCAGGCATTCAATCCCATTATATTTCAGTGGGATTTGGGCTGTTCTCTCTCAGAATACTGTGAAATCTATGACTTGGAGGATATTTATTTTATGACAAAACATCCAATTTTCTTTCTCAGCTGTAGAGCCTTCAGCATTAGAAGTGTTGAAGTTTCTCCTGAAAGCAATTATTTCTGTAATTCCTTCCAGGTGCAAAAATTACACAACTTTAAAGAAGTACAGCTGGATATTTTGAAAATAGACACAAGCACTGAAACTGGGAATTTCATAAAATACGGGTATCCAGATACTGAGTTGTGATCCTGTTAATACTTTAGAGTTGCCATGTCCTTCTGATGTCTCCACTTCATAGATCAGCGTGCATATATATGTATGTATGTTGTATCTTAATACTTTATGTGTCTGTGCAATGATACTTCAGTATGTGTTCAGAGGGACCTTGGATTTTAAAGGGCTGAAAAGAATTGACCTTTTATATGCATCCTTTGAGAGCTCCTGTCCTGGGAGGTTGTACTACACCGTTTCAGATACCCAGTGGTCAAAAAGAACTGAGGGAAAGGTAAGAGCTGGGATTTAAATTCTGTTGCTGTCTGGCTCTTTGCAGGTTTGATCTGACTACCTTTGATTCACTGCTCTGTGGCTGACTGTGTTCAAGCTTACTTTGAAATCATCGTGAAGCATCTCGCTTGGGCAGCCTACACTCTTTGTTCGTTGTTCGAAGTATCATGCTGAGGACTAGGTTCTCCCCAAGTCCAGTTCTTTGTTAGCTCTAGATCTTTATGGTTTCTAGGACTTTGTTCTAGCTCAGGTTTTGTATTTCAGACTTGACCCTTGTCCAAAACACTCAGGTGTGGGATACCAATTGCCCCTTTGTCTTCTAACTGATTACTCTCAGCCTGGTAACATCTATAGATTATCTTTTGATGCTTGCCATAAACTTTACTTGTAATATAGTTTTACACCTAATTTAATTTCAAGGTAGTATCCTGATAATAGACTTTGATGGAATAAAAATAGACTTAATAGACTGTGTGAAATACCAGGTTCACAGGTATAGTTCAACTGCTGTGTATTCTGGCAATTCACTGAGCTACAAATGGGATTTAGCAGCTTTCTATTCAGTTACGCCTGTTATGCTTCTCTCTCAGGCGAGTGTCCTCAAGAAAGCAGAAGCAGCAGCCTCTAAGGAGTTAAGAAATTCCTGCCTGCCAGAGGCTAGGTCTACTTTTTGTTTCTCTCTCAGGAGTTCTGGGTAGAGCGCCTGGGTAGGTTCTGGGTAGAGAAGCTTGCAGGTTTTATGGCCAGTTTTTTCAGATGAATGAACTGGAAGTGTGGATTTTAAAATAATATATGAGTTACAACATTTGCTCCTGTCCTGTGGTGGGTATTGAGATCCCTAGCAAATTATGTCCTTCCTTCCTCCTTCCTTTTCATCCTCATCATCAGTGTTTTCAGTCCCTGTCTGAGCTGGGTATATCTTGCTTTGGCTTTAAAATGCACAAGTAATTACGATCATCAGCTGCTAATAATGATGTGACATTAATAAATAAGAATACGCAGAAGTATTGTGATAATTGATTATATTGATACTTGGGCAAAATTATCCTAGAAATTGACAACTAAAAACGTACTGACATCTGGCTATCCTTCTGGAAAAAGAACAAAATACGGAATTTTGACAATATTAGACTTTGTGATATTCCACTGGGATCCTGCTTTCCATGACTTCTTTGCCTTGGTCTTTTCTGGTAAAATCAACTTTCAGGAACACTGTCCCCTGTGATCAGTGAGAAAATTTGGAGCAAGGCAGATTTACCTTGGTGGAAGAGGATTATGTTGAGGAACATTTAAATAGACTGGACATATGGAAGTCTCTTTATCAGGGAGTATGGTGGCAGGATGAAGTGTAATGGTTTTAAACTGAAAGAGGGTAGGTTTAGATTAGATATAAAGAAGACATTCTTTACTGTGAGGGTGGTGAGACACTGGCACAGGTTGCCCAGAGAAGCTGTGGGTGCCCCCTCCCTGGAAGGGTTCAAGGCCAGGTTGGATGGGGCTTTGAGCATCCTGATCTAGTGGAAGGTGTCCCTGCCCATGGCAGTGGGGTTGGAGCTAGGTGATCTTTAAGGTCCCTTCCAGCTGAAACCATCCTGTGATTCTACAAGTCCAGCAACGAGGTGGGATGCTCCCATGACTGTTGAGGGAGTGGGCCAATGTCACTCACTGCAAGGCTGTTCTCAGTCATCTTGGAAAGGCTGTGGGGAGTTGGGGGAGGTTCCTGAGGACTTCAGAAAGAAAATGTCACATCCTATTTCAAGAAGTGGCGGACCTGGGGAGCTACAGGCCAGCAGTTAATCCCTGAGAAGGTGATAAAGTAAATCATTTGGGAAACCATTTCCAAAAATGAATGACAAGAAGGTGATCAAGAGTAGTCGGCATAGTTTTAGGAAGGGGAAATCATGTCTGAGCAACCTGGTGGCTTCCTGTGACGACTAGCTTGGTGGGTGCAGGAAGAGCAGTGGAAGTTTATTTTGACTTAATTAAGGCTTTTGACATTGTCTCACATAACATCCTCATAGATAAACTGATGAAGTATGGGCTAGATAAGTGGACATTAATGTGGACTGAAAACTGACTGAACAGCTGGGCCTGGAAGGCTATAATCGGTGGCGCAAAGTCAAGTTGGAGGCCAGACACTAGTGGTATGTCCCAGGGTTGATACTGGGTCCAATCCTGTTTAGCATCTTCATTAATAATCTTGATGATGGCACAGTCCCTCATCAGGTTTGTGGACAATCAAAAACCTGTGAGGAGTGATTGATATATCTAGTACTTGTGCTGCCATTCAGAAGGACCTCAACAGGCTGGAGAAATGGGCTGTTAGGAGTCTCATGGTGGTCAACAAAAAGAAGTGCAAAGCCCTGCCCCTGGGGAGGCATAACCCCATGGGATAACCAGTGCAGGCTGGGGACCAACGAGCTGGAAAGCAGCTTTGCAGAAGAGGCCCTGGGGGTCCTGGTGGACACCAGGCTGATCACAAATCAGCAAAGTGCCCTTGCAGCAAAGGCGGCTGGAGGTATTCTGGGGTGTGTTAGGAGGAGTGTTGACAGCAGGCTGAGGGAGGTGATCCTTCCCCTCTGCTTAGCACTGATGAATAACATCTGGAGGGCTGTGTCCCGTTCTGGGCTCCCCAGTACAAGAGAGGTACAGAGATATTGGAACAAGTACAGCAAAGGGCCATGATGATGGTTGTGGGCTTGGAGCCTCTGATAATGAGGAGAAGCTGAGAGAGCTGGGATTGTTTAGCCTGGAGGAGAGAAGGTTCAGGGGTGACTTGTCCATGTGCAGAAATACCTGATGGGAGGGTGCAAAGAAGTTGGAGCCAGGTGTTTCTCAGTGGTACCCAGCAACAGGACAAGAGTCAGAGGACACAAACGGAAATGCAGAAGATTCCCTCTGAACATAAGAAAGCACATTTTGTGGTGAGGGTGATCAAACACTGGAATAGGTTGCCCAGAGAGGTAGTTGCTTGATGATATTTAAAACCTGACTGGACACAGTCCTGAGCAACCTGCTGTAGGTGACCCCACTTTAAGCAGGGGCTGGGCCAGACGATCTTGCAAGTCCCTTGCAACATCAACCCTCTGTGATTCTGTGAGCTTAGAGGCCCACTGTCCTGCTGTTGCAGAACAAAAAGATACCAGACACAGTTTCTATTTCTGTTTTCTTAAAAGGTTCTACTCTTCAAAGACTATGGGAGCAAAATTTGCTCTCATTTGCTGTTGTGTGATGAAATAAAATTCAACTTGTAGCAAGTTGACAGGTAATCTTTGAATGTACTTTCTGATACTTTTTTTTTTTTTTTCCCTGAGTAAGGTTTTCTTTTTTCTTCTTTTTTTATTCCCTGTAATCAATGTGAAAAGAAGAGAACATTTTAAGGAAAGCCCAGGGAGTTGAGAATAAAGAATTATTGTTAATTGAATAGTAGACTACATGGTTTCTTTTTGATCTAAATAAAATTATTATGGCAGAGATTTCAGGCGTTTTGATTGAGGAGTCATTCATGTGCAAAAATTACTTCATTACATGTGTTTAAAGCTTCAAGCTTAAAAATGGTTCGTTTGCTCTTAGCTAGAAGTGGTTTTAAATGTTTTTGTTCTTCAAATGTTCATCACTGAAACATTGACTCACTTGGCCTGCAGGTGGTTCTTTCCCAGTAATAACCTTTTGGATGCCATGGTAGCTTGGGTTGTAATTTGACATGGCAAAGCTTCTGCTCCTTTGATACGGTCTTTGTTTTGGTTTTTCCTCCTAATGCTGTACAGCTTACTGTTTTGTATGGTATAATGTATTTTAGGATTGATTGTCTAAAAAGTATTTCTTTCTCTGTGGGGTAAAGAAGAAACTTGGTCTTGTTAAAACACAAGCAGGACAGACTGTTAATTGTTTCACAGGTTTCTGTGTGACCTTGGACAAATCGCCTAAATTTCACTTTACTGTTAATTCCCAGGTTTTGCTATAGGCTCATTAAGCAAGCTAACAAAGTTAGAGTGAATATAATCTTATAAATCTGGAAGGCATCACTTACTTGCACAACCCTGTGTTCTGAATATAAGCAATGCTTGTTTTTCCTGCACGACACAGCTCTGTTACAATATGCTCCTGCATGCAATCACTCCTACAGCCCTATGAAGGGCAGTGTTCATTAACTGTATCCTGTGCATAAAGGCTGTGAGTTTCATTGTTTTAAGCAGTAATACAGAAACCTTTCCATTTATTTCCAAAGTTCAAACAGCAGCAGTGGTGTGAAACAGCCTTGTCTTGGAGAAACATGTGGTGCATTGATATGGAAATGAGCACACCCTGTGCTTCAGTAAGTGCCAAGGGAGGCAATGTGTCGGGTGCTGCCACACTTAAGTGAGCTTCTGCATTGTGTTCAGCTAGGCAAAATTCTAGCAGTGTTTCCTTCTCTGTTAGAGGTAGACTTTGAAGTACTGCTATACTCGACATCATTGCATGTAAAGTTGGATAGAATCATACTTTAACCCTTTTATTGTGAAACAGCAACATGCAGTTACTTTTAGATTAATCCTGTACAATAATGTATTTCGCTTATGGTAAAAACACCAGATAGTTTTGACTTTTGGCTTTGAAGATGAAAAAAATCTGTCCTTCAGAAGGACTCTATATATTGCTTTCTGTTTATTTAGTCTTTTTCTATTTCAACTCCACCTTGCAAATTGCAATTCAAGAGTATGTTGCACACTGACATGTTAATTTATCATTAACATTTGCAAGCTATTCTAGGGCTAGAGGCTACTGTTTAGTGATTGTTATTATTGCTATCTTGCAGAGCCCTGAAGTGTGCTAAGCATTTGTAGACGCATAGAAAAACATCATTATTTTCTTGATGGATTTGTAACTTTATATTGAACAGGATGAAACAAATGATGATAACAAATGTTTCAGGCGGATGTTGGTAAGAGAGAACAAGGGTTATCACATGAAGTTCAATCACTCGTTTTAGGCCTTGACATAGAATTTTTTATTCTCAAACTATTTATCATGATGGATGATTATGTGGAGCAAAGACTCTTGGGAGAGGTGGGGTCTTGTGGGAATGCCTCAGCTGATTTCACCTGCATCAGGTTTCGCTGAGTGAGTGTGGTAGGAAACCCCTAAATCGCAGAAACTGAGAGACAAGTCTGCTGCACAGTGTGTTCTGCACTACTTGTCTTGCTGTCATCGGGACATGGTCCCAGTGGTTGGAATGCCCATCCCTTCCTTCTGACCTGCCCAATGTCTTATTTCCCAGTGAATGTAAGGGTATGGGAGGGAAGCAGAGGGTGGGATGGTCCCGGCATGTCAGTAGGACACAGCCCCATCTTACAACCTCACCCAAGGCTGGGGAATAGCTCCCAGGTACCACAGCTTAGAGGTAGTAGTAGGTACCTGAAATGTCATTTCACCTGGAAACTTGGGAACAACTGAGCACTAGTATATTGCAGCATTCCCAAAAACTCGGTAATTTTAAATGAAGGGGAAAATTAGACAGTTGTATGAGTATATAATGTCTTTTATGTGCTGAGGAGGAAGGCAGTCTTTAGGTTACCTTTTTAATGAATACACCGCTGTGGCTGGATGTAATGGAAACAGCAGGCATTGCAAGTGGAGGGTGAGATGTTGTGCTGGATTTGTGTGTGTGGTGGGGTGTTTTGGGGTGGGGGGGACAGGACGACACCACAGCGGTGGCCCTCTGTGAGAAGTTTCTTGAAGCTCCCCCAGCTCCAAGTTGGACCTCCCTCTGCTCCAAGGCCGAGCCAATTAGCGATGATGGCTGTGCCTCTGTGATAACATATTTAAGAAGGGGAACCTGGGAGGAGGAGGAGGAGGGGGGAGTTGTGAGGAGGACACCTATGTGAACACCGAGGTCAATGTAAGAAAGGAGGAGGAAGGGGTGGGAGGTGCACCGGTCCATCCCTCCTGCAGCCTGTGGTGAGATGGCAGGGCTGCCCCTGCCCCCCTTGCCACCCATGGAGGTCCGTGGTGGGGCAGATGCCAACCTGCAGCCTGTGGAGGAGCCCACGCAGGATCGGGCAGCTGAGCCTGAAGAAGGCCAGGACCCTGAGGGAAGAAGCAGCCCCCACTGTTGTAGTTGGGTGCTGGGAGGATTCCAGCACGCAGGGGTGACCTACGCTGGAGCAGCTTGGGAACAGCAGCAGCCTGTGGGAAGGGATCATGTTGGAGACAGTTTGTGGAGGACTGTCTTCTGTGAGAGGGGAGACACATGGAGCAGGGGAAGACTGTGAAGAGTTCTCCCCACCACAGCCCAAGGAGGAAGAAGCAGTGGGACTGACCACATCCCCTATTCCCTGCCCCTTGCGCTGCTGCAGGGGGGGAGGAGGTACAGATGTTGGGAGCAAAACAGACCAGGAAGAAGGGAGGGTGGGGGGAGGTGTTTTTAAGATGTGGTAATGCTTCTCACTGTCTACTTTAAGTGTTGTTGTTAGTATCTGAGTGAAGTTTATATTCTTTTTTCTTCCCCTAATGAGTCTCTTTTGCCAGTGACCATAATGAGTGGGTCATCCCTCCCTGTCCTTATCTCAATTTCCAAGCCTTTTGCTTTATTTTCTCCTTCCCAGTCTTGAGGGGGAAGGGGGGCTGTGAGCAGCTGTGTGATGCTCAGTTGCCCTCTGGACTCAAATCATGGCAGATGGCAAAAAACATAAGGATGGTTAAAAAAAAAGGTAAGCAATATTAGATGGGGATTTGCTGGCAGAACTCTCACAGATATTTCTAAAGAGATACAGTAATTGATAGAAGAAAGTCAATATTGAAATGGTCAAGTTTCAATAAGAAATCAGTATTGCCTTTTGTCATTATAGGCATGAATACCCACATCCCCACAAACGTATACTACCTGCATAATTTAAAAACAAACTTAATTTTCATGGTATTACTTCCAGTAGAATAAGTGTTCCTAAGTGGTCTCGTGTTAGTCTGACTCTCTCACTGTACGATACTGAGGACATGAAATTTCAGCCTGAAGACTTTGGCTTACTAAGTCCACAAGTGCCACTGAAAATGGTTTTAATCTTTTAATAAAGATACAGAAAAAAGAATAAAAGTTGTTAAAGAATTTGAAGGCTGCTTCATTAGGTGAGGTTTTTAAATATACATTTCAAAATAGAACCTGTACCTATAAAAGTATGTAATGCAATAAAAAGTAAAAAGTTTTCATTTCACCAGCATCCCCTAATCGCTTTCCTTTGTATAAAGATTTCAGAAGGAAGTTCTTCCTCCTGTTAAACTATACTATAGCTAGTATTAAAGACTTTATGAAATGTCTTTTTCAGAAAAAGAAAAATGTATTTGAGGTGGCTTCAAGCTATTGCTTTTCCTAAGTTTATGCTCCAATACGTCTTCACTGGGAACAAGACAAATAGCCACAAAAGGGAAGAGAGCAACAAAAGCTGACATTACACTTTTTATTATTGATGCTGATTTTTAGCTTGCAGCTTCACAGGTTGGAATGACAGGAACACCATGCCATCTTAGCATCCAGCCTAAAACCCAGCATACCTGCATCAGCCACCTTTCGGGTCATGGGTTGACAATGAAATGAAAAGACGTTCTGTCTTAGTTGACTAAATCAGATTTCCTTCACACCAAAGAGAGAAAGAGAAGTAGGAAGAGCAAAAATAAACCAGAGCAAGAAAAGGAGGAATAGAAGAAATGTTACACGTAGGACCTGGATCTTATGTTCTAAATGATGTTACAGATTAATCTAAAGAGCAGTGAACAATCATGTGGCAAAGGGAGATGGCCTTTTCATACTCTGTACAATGTAGAGTACAGGATTTTACACTATAAAGCTCAGTGTATGAGTTCTTCTTGCCTGCTATTAAATGGAGTTTCTTTGGTGTGAAATGAATTGTGTGCTGTAATTTGAATGGTAGCAATCTGGCTTTTGTGCAAGAGAGATGGTTGAGAGGAAGCATAAATAATAACCTTACCATTTCTTTGTGACATGTAGATCATGCTGCACATTAGATGATGAAGATATTTCTGTCCTTTGATATCCTGTGTTCTCACAACAAATTATTATACATCAAAGAAATGAGCTCTGAGTCAAAATGATAGTAAAAGTGATGATCTAGAAAATAATGTAAAGAGCTGGTATGTATGAAATTACTACAAATGTCTGAAGAAATAGGATAGAGGAAATTGCTCACAAAGTTGTTCAAATTACTTAAGTTGCTCTCTAAAAAATAAATAATCTGGGATATGACTATTAAAAATGAAAAATGGTGAAAGCTGAAGTTTTTGAAGCAATGTATCAGATACTGCATTACAAGCCATCTTTCCTTAACCTCCTTCCCTGATTACAGTTTTAGAAAGATTGTAGTGGGGGCAAGTAGAGGGCAAAAGGATTGCCAATGTCATAAAGAATCTTTTTTATCTAAGTCATTAGTCCTTTTCCAGCCATGTCAATAGTGGGTTGAAGTCATTATTGCCAGAAGATTATTCAGTGGTCTACGTGAGATGAATTGATTGTTTTGTTCTCATTCCTGTTAGATATTTACCTCACGAAAAAAGATTGCTAGGATTGATACTACCCAACTGATACCAGAGACTAAGCAGTGGTTGAGGATTCATTGCAGAGGGAAAATTGTAGTTAATGTGAGATGATCCTTTTAAGAAAGGGTTAATTGAGTGATGTAGAGCAGTCAGGAACCTTGTCCTTTTTTGCTGACTTCACTCTTGTGTGATCCAGTGTAATCTCACTTCAGTGGAGTGTCTTTCCATGCCCACCTGGGGACAAGGCTTCTTCTTACCTGTTGTGGTTTGAGCTCAGAGAGCAACTGAGCACCACACAGCTGCTCAAGTCCCCCTTCCCCACCCCCACCCCCCCCACCCCCAGCGCTGAGAAAGAGAAAATAAGCTCAACTTAGGATTTGAGATAGGACAAGGAGGGATAAATCACCCATTATGGTCATGGGCAAAAGACAGACTTGTTAGGGGAAGAAAAAAAGAACATAAATTTATGCACTAACAACCTCACCACTTAACAGACAGAGTAGGACAGTGAGAAACATTGCTACATCTTAAAAACATCTCTCCCCACCCCTCCCTTCTTCCTGGGCTCTGCTTTGCTCCCAGTATCTCTATTTTTTCCCCAAAGCAGTGGAGGGGGCAGAGAATGGGGGGTGCAGTCAGTGCTGCCGCTTCTTCAATCTTTGGTGGGGGGGAAACTCTGGAACTTCTTCCCCTTGCTCCAGTGTGGTCCCCCTTTCACAGGAGACAGTCCTCTGCAACTTTTCTCCCACTTGAGTCTCTCCCACAGGCTGCAGCATTTCCTTACACTGCTCCGGTGTGGGACACCAACTTTCTCCAATGGGAGTCCCTCCCACAGCTGCAGCCCTTCCTGAGCTGCTCTGGCGTGGGACACCCCCGCATGCTGCAATCCTCCCAGTGCCGAACTACAACAGTGGGGGCTACTTCATTCCACAAGATCCTGGCCTCCTTCAGGTGCAGCTGCCTTATTTGATTCATGTGAGGCCCCTCACAGGCCATAAATCAGTGTCTGCTCCACCGTAGATCTTCATGGGTGGCAGGGGGGGGCCGCCCTGCCGTCTCACCACAGGATACAGGGGGGTCTCTGCTCCAGCACACCTCCCCCCTCCTTTCTTCCTCCGTTCCTCCACTGACCTTGGTGTTCACGCAGCTGCCACAACTCCTCCTCACAAGTCCCACTGCCCGTCACCACGTCCCTTCTTAAATACGTTATCGCAGATGGACAGCTGATTGGGTCGGTCCTGGTGCAAAGGTGGAGCTGACTTGGAGCAGGAGGAGCTTTGAGAAGCTTCGAGAAGCTTCTCACAGGGGCCACCACTGTAGCCCCCTCTCCTGCTACCAAAAAACCCCACCACTCACTCAAACCCAGGACATTACCTATGTTTAGCCATCTAAATTTACATTTAAGGTGGTTGTCTAGGATCTCTTATAGCCCATACCAAGACAAAAGTATTTTCAGAGGACTTTAGTTTATCTGAGATAACGTTCTTTAGAGATTTTTTTCATCACTTTTCACAGGTTGTCCATATACAGAAACACTGAACTCCAGGTCATCCCTTCCTGCAGAAACAGCTGGGTCTTGGTTTTATTTATATGACCAAAGAGGAAATTAAGGTAAAAACTCTAAGTAAAATGACATATGGGTTAAACTTTTCCTTGATGGCAACAAGATTAAGAGCAGAGATGAACTGAAGACAAAATATGTATTCTGGGATACTCTTACTATGAAAAAAAAATCAGAGGAGAATGTATCATTTTAGTGGGTGTTAAATATTCACACTGAAAATGTTAGGGATGAAACTTACTCTGAAGGCAGAAAGCAGTGTTTCCCATTACTCAGGGCACAGGTTTTTAACAAATTCCTGTTGTGTAAACTTGTCTTTGATACGATGATGGTACTTTTTAATCTCCCTCAAAAAATGTTACTTAGGAATTCAGTGTTGAATTACAGGTGGATAGTGGTAGGTATGTGCTGTGTGTCCTTAAAGGCCCAGACTAGGAGCAAGATCTCTTGAAGTGGATGGTACAGACTTAGATATCTAGTTATTGCATTTCTATCAGCAAACAGTTATAAGCTTTACATAAATTTTTCAGCTGCGACTTTTAAGCCCTTCTATGTGCTTCCTTTCTGGCTGTGGCCTTAGGTGTGGGTTTTTTTTTTGTTGTTTTTTTTTTTTTTTTTTTTTTTTTTTCCCGGGGGAAAATACAGAGCAGAAGGGTTACTCTAAGCTGTGCTCTTGGTGATATAGTTGGATGTTATGGAAAATTGGAAAACAAATTATTGCCATGTCTTGTTAAAGATCTATGTGTCTGGACCAGATGTTTGCTCTACAGCCAGTTTTGCTAATGAGGAAAGGAGTAACTAACCATGACATGATTGATTTCTGGGTGAAGGTCCATCTTTGCCTCTAACCCTAGCAGGTGTGTATATTTTCTGTACTGCAAAGAATACACAATTTCTGTATTGCAGAGAGTATTATATAGCCTGTCCACTACCAGGATTTACGAAAGAACATATGTTGGCAAAGACCAACAGATCAGCACTCTCTCTTTAGGGGACGCCCCCATTATTTGTTAAAAATATCTAGACAATCAGCAAGTGAGTTTCTTTAGTTATTTTTACTGCTGCTTTTGCCTTGAATTGTGAATTGTGGTTGCTTAGAAAAATGCACTGAAAGACTGTTCTCACATTGGCTTCCAGAAATACCTCTATGTTTTTCAGTGAGGTACTGTTTTGTAATTCACATCAGTCTCATTGTGTGAATCTCTACAGATATCTCAGCAACCTCTTCAGGAGTAATACAGTGTGGGTAACATTTCCCTCTGCTTTCCAACAGTGAAGGAATAATGCTCTCACAAAGCTGTGCTAACTAGAAGAGTAGCTTTCTCTGTGCTAACTCCCTATTGTTATGTATGACAGTAGTCAGTATGGTTAAAGAACAGGATAAAGCATCCGAGCTTTCTGGGTGGTCTAAAAAATCTGTCATCTCTCCTCAGGTTTTACACAAATTTACTTGAGCTTTCCTTTAAGTCTCATGTGTGAATTTGAGAACCCCCATAAAGGAAAGAGATTCAAGCAATCTCTGAATATAACTTTTTAAAGTTGGAAGTAGGACTAATGAAATCTCAGTGTGTGTCCCTAAAAGATAATTTAGTGGTAGGTACTGAATAGACCATGCTGTGTGATTTGCTGATGAATCCTGTGAGATTTACTTAGACGCAGGATCAACCACACCAAGAGCAGAGCAACAATTCAAGCACTTCTCCTGGGTGACAAAATTGCCATCTTCCTGTAGTTGAGTTAATGCCAAAAGGTGCAACAAGCCAGCTCATATATTTTCAATAGGAATTTTTTAATAAAAGGCAACAAATTCAAAGCACCCAGCTGTTCTGTAAAGGCATCATAAAAAAGGGACAGTGTGTAATAAATTACCCATCATTTATTTTTAAGAAAGGGTTTCTAATGAAAGCTTTGCACTAATTGGATCTAATAACATTGTGAAAATTTCACTGTTTTCCAAGACATTTAGATCCTGCTCATAGCTATTATATTTTAACACTTTATAGATTTCTACCTCATCTTCAGCATGTCCACTGTTCTTCAAAATTACTGTTTCCCTAAAGACCAGAAACTACATCTCCCATTATGAACTGTAAGTTTATATAGGCAAGAATATGAACCTTGACTAACTAGTCCCACTTCCAGAGCAAACGTATTTTTGCAACAAAAAATGTGTGGTCATATTAGCTGTTAGCAATGTACACTGTTCTCCTTAATCTCTTTCTCCATGTTCTCTTAGCTTAGTGTTAACTTTTTCTGCTCAACAGAAAAGGTTTTGAGGTTTTGGAGGTTTTTTTTTTTGCTGCTAGTCTCATTCTAAATACATGCCTATTTAACTGCATATGCTGACTGCTTGCTTGAGGATTTAGTTTAAAACTCTTCTGTACTTGACTGCATTCTCTATCATCATTGGCTATGCCTCCAATTAAGTACTGTCTGGAAAATTGTCCATTTCTCTTTTTGCCTACTTTCTTTTCTGTTTCCTTACTAACCCTTAAAAACTAAAGCATACCAGAATTAACCTGGTCCTTAGATAGGTTAACATCCCAAAAAGGAAAGAGGCATTGTTAAATAAATGAGCATGGTAGTTCTGACAAAACTCCCTTCTGCTCCTATTTAACTTACTTCAGTATGCTTGAGTCCATTAAATTATTTCTATTGGAGAACATAAGAAATACATAATTTAATGCAGAGGAAAGACACTGATATATATACTTTTGTTTTTAATACAATTAACTACCCTCCACATTTTTCTTCCATTCAGAGGATGCTTTGAAGGACAGTGACAGTAAAACCTTAGCTCCAGTCAAATACATGGAAATGGACTTGTTTCCTTTTTAATAATCTTTAAAGATTTCTTTAAATACTTCTGTTCTTGTTGTCTGCAGACTGAAAAGACTTCTACCCTCAGAAACTTTCTGCAATGAATTGAGACATCAGTGCTTCTTAGTACTGATAAAATAACACCCTGTCAGATATTTGATGGTAGAGGGATAGTGAGTTGATCATTCAGATGACCAAGTCACAGTCTCAGGATTTCAGGGTAGAGACAAAAATACTGCTTTTGTTAATGCTTTCTTTCACCTCAAGGTGCTGAGAAGTCAGGTGAGGTGAAGTTGGTCTTTTTAGAAGAGAAGCTTGCCCAAAGGCACTTTTACATTTCTACCTTATATTTGGTTCATGTTTAACTCTTTTGCCTTGATGTAAATAAACACTGCATATCATTAGTACAAAATGCATTCATTTCCTTCTGAGCTAGTTTTCTCAGGTGATGCTTCTTTTTTTTTTTTTTTTAATGACACCTTCCTCTTCCTAAGGTTTGAGTTATAGTTCTTCATGCCCCAGTCATGTCTCAACATTTGTGATGGGCCAACATGTTTTTTTATAAAGTTTGTAATGGAAAGCATTAGGAAAACTCCTGGCCTCAGGGACTCCTGGTCTGCAGTGGTCTGGACTGGTGGTCTAAGGGCTGCAGTTACTGCTGCTATAGGGCATTTTACTTTCTTCTTTTTCTATGCAAGGATCTGTGGCTGGCCATTTGGACCTCTGATAAAGGGGTGGAACACTGGCTGTTGTATTGCTTTTACCCCTGATTACATTTGGTCACACACACCCATTCAGTCACTCATTGTCTGTCTCTGTGCACAGGAACACCACCTGTGTCTCCATCATTCACACTGTGCACCTTGCTAATGGCTTTGCAGTATGGGTACACAGAAATGTGTGTGGAGTGGGCCTGATTTTAATCTAACATTCATTATTTGCACCCATTTCAAGGTCCTTTTATGCTGCCAAGCACTGTAAACAGGCAGCAGTGGCTGTACCTGAGAATTAAACCCTATTTAAACAGGAAGGGATCAGTTCTGTCATCCTGAACACAATTTCACATGATACCTTACTGTACAAGTACTACTAGATTCAGTGGATCTGTTTATATGACAAGCTATCATTTATGTGAGAATGGGCAGCAAAATCAGGCTGCTTGCACTTAAGCCCCGTGGGAAATAGGGTATTAACTGACTGTTACAGGAGGAGAGATGTTGCAAAAGAAATATTTGACACTGAGAAAAGAAAGAACAGGTCAACAGGATAACACACCTTGAAGAACATGAGCAGCGATTATATGTCATTATTTGTCAGTATTCTTCTTTTGTAATTTAGAGCAGTGTTGGCAAAGTTAGCTTCAAAACTCATGAGTAAGTCTAATGAGATGTTGGCATACCTGAATGGCATAAGTAATGCAAACTGAGCGTGATCTACCTTTATTAGCAGCAGGCAAACAGAAGGCAATTTGGTCAAAATTCCTTCTATTATGTTTTCAAGGATGTTCTCTGTAGAAGAAAACATTGTTTTGAAATGTATTTGTTTTGAAGCACTTACATTCACAGAGCTCATATTACCTCTGAGAGATCAAAAATAAAGGTTTGAGAGGAACCTCAGTGCATAACAGACACTGTACTTATGAACTACTTTTTCCCAGCATGCATGTGTCTAAATATTGAATGATGGCAATTACTAAGGGCATTTGAAGAGTGGGACACTGAGGAGTGTTGTCATATTATATTAGTTATGGATAATAGCTGCTGACTTTGGAGCAGTGATGTGAAAATCAGACCACTTCAGAAGCTCAATTTGCAAGCTGGGAGAGTCATGCAAGATGACAGATCAGTACCAATGTAGGAAATGTCTTAGAGGCAGATAACTGCTGTTTTATGCATAAGTAGTCAGGGTCCCAATATTTTTCCTATGCAAATCAATGTCAAAATTCAGGTTAACCTGATTAGGATCATCTCCTTGCAGAGAAGGATTTTCTGTTGCTATATCACAGGCAAGAGTTATAATTACATTTTAGATGGAGAAAAGCTATGAATTTCATCATTTACATAATATGTTGAATCTAGTGGCCCTAGGAAAGTTCTTAGTATCAGTTATTGTCTGTATAGAACTATGGTTGATCAGAGAAACAAATGAGGAAGGTGCTTTTCCATGAATCTAGGAAGGCATTTTGAATTGCTGTGCATGGTATGCATTTGTGCTGATCCTGCAATCTGCAATTCTCATAGTTATATTCCTGACTTGCACTTGCATTTGGTGAGACCACATTGAACATTCCAGCAGACGGCTCACTCATCTTTGGTAGATTGCCTAAACCAGTGTGATCTCCATAGCTAATGATGCTTAAGGGTTTTCATTGCATCTTGTCCCTTGTCTACATGGGGTCACCTTTGCCATTTTTGAAGAAAGACTCCTGTAAAAGAAGGGTGTTCAAGAGACATTGTCACAAGACCTGCAGTATGTCTCAGGGAGGAAGGAAGATTCTTCCTAATCTATGCTGTAAGTAATAAAATGTGGCCAGGCAAATCATTCTTCTTCTCTGGAAAAGTTCAAATAAACCATAAGGGAGATATTATGAACTCATCCAGCATGTAAAAAAACTCATGTTCTCATTCATTCATGACGTGACAATAAAGAATTTATTTTGTGTCTTGCATATTTACCATTTTTGGATGTCAGAAGTATTGCTTTCTGTCATCCCTTAAGATGATTTTCTGGTGAACACCTCACATCTTCCAAGGAAGATGTATATTACACTGGAAAAAGAGTTCTTTTGCTATCATAATATAAGCTGTATTGTAGAATGTAATTAACTGTATTCACAAAGGATGGTTTTTAACATCTGGGTGTCTAGATTAGGAATGTTGCCATTGTAAACAGAATTTTCATGTGGGAAAATTTTATAGATATGGAATTATTTTGGACTATGTAGTATGTATGTATATTACTGAATGTGATAAAGTATATCAGCAGCATGACTTTCATAAGCTGTGCCTAGTTAGGAAGAAGTATATGTTTCATTGAGATTGGTTTAGTGGCATGTTTTGCTCAAGTATAGGAATACTCAATGGTCTTGGCAAATACATAATTTCAAAGTTAGTTCCCCTGATTTGTCTCCATTTGTTACCTCATTCCCCCTCTTCAAACAGTGAGGCTCCTATTTCTAGAACATTTCTAGTATCATCACCAACATTAATCCTTAGCTGATAAATCCAGACATTAATGCAAATCTTTTGGCCATTGAAAGTGATAGAAGTGTTTTTCCTTATGTGTTCTTTCAAAGTAATTTCTATGCTCCTTTGTTCTGGTGCTACTTTTTGCTTTTGGACAACCTGTTTTTCTTAAAGTGGTCTGACAGCAAAATAAATGTGGAGCTGTTTAGATTATTGCTCAAATTATTTTAGGATTAAAAATTGGATTGTGCTGTGGTGTGTTACTGAGTATTTATATTGATATGCATCATTGATTATCAGGGCGAGAAGCAAATTTTTTTTTTTAAGAATACAAAAGGAAGGAGAAGAAGAAAAGTGCAAAAATTTTTAACATATTAATTCCTATTGTTATATCTTGACTATCACCCCATTCTCTAAGTAGTAAGGCTTATGCTGATTGTAAGTACAGAAGAGCTGTGAAATTTTTAGTGCTTAAAGCAAGGTTTGGTTTTGTGTCTTTTGACAGTTCTGGTCCCTGTTTCTTCTTAGGTATTGCTTTACATTTCAAGCAAAGCATAATATAAGTGTACCTAAAATTCAGAAATAAAAATAGAGCATGATATGCACTGAGTCTGAATCCATTATATGATGGTAGGTGTTGCTTATGACAGGAGTGATTGTATTACTACCTACCTGGGTTACTTTTTGTGTAATTTCTGTATTAATTTTCATAAGCTTTCCCTTTCTAAGTGTTCTTCTGAAAGGGATTTTAGAGAAAAAATAGTGGAGGGAATGTTTTCTTTTCAAAGCAAACACTCTGTCTTCACTCCTAGGAAGTGCTACTGGTATCTTTATCTCCCTCTCTTGATAATTCTAGGGAAGACAGGTTAAACTGCAGTAAATCTGAGTGCATACTACAAATGATATATTTAATTATGCCTGTTCCCTGATAGATAGGTAAGAACTTTGATATTCCCAGTTCTGCAATCCGAAGTTACTATTTGTAGCAGATTTTTCTTCCTAAGTAAATGCAATTGAAGTACAATGAAGCTTCCCTTCTGGAAGCAGGATGGTGATTTTTTTTCTGCCATTCGAGAAACTTCAAAACAATACGAAACTCTTGAGTTCAGTGCATTTGCATGTACTTGGAAAAAGTCTGCTTTTAAATAGGACGGCACTGTATCACTGTAAAGCACTGAAGAGTAAGTAATATAAAATCATCCAAGAGGATAATCTCTGACATTTACAAACATTTATAATGGCATTAGTTCCAAGTAAGTTAGCTGAGGCAATTTGAACCTGTAGACCTGAACAAATAAATAAGCATGGCTTGCCATCAGCTATTTCATAAATGTACCAGTATTGCTGTGGAGCTTTGTACATCCACATAAGCAGTGAGATCTACCAGATTTCTCTGGGGCTTCCTTCAGTCAAGACATTGTCAGCTTTACTTAGGAAGTATTTGTTTCACAAACAGGTAAAAATGCTATGTTGCAGAGATTTCTGGGCTTTCTGGAATTTCTTCTGCAGTGTTTTAGAGGTGGTTTGAAACTAATGGGCTTACAAAAGACTCAGTGACAGAGTTTAAAGGTGAAATCAGTTTTGATGAAATATCCCTGACTGGCAGTTCTGGCACTAGTTTGCCTTGCTTACCTGTGAAACAAATCCATTCTTTACGCGGCTGTATGCAGTGGTTAGACTGTGTTGCCAGTGCGGGCCTGAGCTTGCCCTTGATCCCTAACTGACTGGTCTGAATTCCCTGAACCAAAGCCAATGGCAAAGCAGTTTTCTGCAAGTCCCGAGGAGCGCAGGAGAATAATAACTGAGCCTGTGCAAATTTTTAGCATGAGCAAAGTGGGTGCTTAGTATCAGGAAGGAGAGCTAAGCATAGGTGTGCCTGCTCTTGCTTAGCCTCTGCCCTCTGCCATGAGTACCACGATGACTTGCAGTCATGTAATATGGCCATATGTGGGTCAGAAAGACCGATGCTGTGGTCAGCATGCCCTTATGGGAAATAGGTCACTGTGGCACAAGTGACCCAGGCAGTATGAGCGTGCAGAGCGTGGCTCGGGGAACGCGTTGGGCTTTAGCCGGCGTTTGGGTTCAGCGGGCGCTTAGCAGGGTGGGCATGGCTGAGGGGCTTTGCCACGCTGCCTCGCCACCAGTATGTGGTGCTATTCGAGGGACAGAAGCACTGATACTCATCTCTGGATTGAAAAGATTATTCAGTTTCCCACTTACTCAATTGCAACCAGGGGAAACCTTACTTATTAAAGATATCATCCACATTATTTCTCAGGAAAAAATGTGAAGAAGAGGAAGAAGAGATGTCTGAGTCAGCAGTCTGAGGACCAGAGGAGTTTGGCGACTATTAAGCAGACACCACACCAACTCCTGCTCAGAGACTCAAGCAGGAGTGTGCAGAGTGGAGCTGACCAGTGGCAGAGCCCCTTGGTAGGACAATATTCATCAGAGTCCGGAGTCTCTGCATCCACAGTGCTCAGGTAAACTCCTGGCCCTCCAATCTCAGCTCCAACAGCTTGAAATATTTGCCCTGAGAACCATTTAAGACAATTAACCTGATGCGGTGTTCAAAACTAAAAGCTTGATTTAAAAGTAGAGAATTTACAGAAGCACAAGTGAGAGTTAAATTTGGCATGTGAAGCCTTTATTTCTGGTACTAATGTTTAAGATGGAAACAACCCAGCTTGACTTCCAATTCCCCAGAGTGAATTTTTGGGCCTGAGATTTAGAAGAAAAAGCCCTTTTACTGGAATATTGAGATATTTAACCTGCAAATCCATAAGAGAAGACAAAAATGCAATTCTCACAATGTTTTGATTGCATTTTTTAGATGAAAACGAAAACCACATTAGAAAACTGGAAACAGTGCTAAATGCCAATTGTAAGATGCACACTTTAATGTTGATTTCCAGCTACCATCTGTTCTGTAATAAAAAGGCAGTCTCGGTTTCTGGGTCAGAAACAATGCTCTGGTAGTAACTTTGTACTTGGAGGATGTCGTGCTCTAAACCAATTCACTCCTGTGGTGCTGTGCAGTGGGAGGTCATCTGAAAAGTTTAAGATAACCCAGGATAATTTAAATCACAGTTTTAGCAAGGGTCTGTTAGTTTTAAGCACTAGCACAATTTGGCCAAGGACTATGTGTAGATTGATTCTTCAGAGTTGAGTGCACATCTAAGTAAGACCTGGAGGCTTGCTGCAAATGGTTTTATGTTTATTCTTTTTCAAGACTTCCTTTATAAAAGTTTCTGACTGGCTGACACTTTCTAGTTTATACCAAACTTTTGTAACGGTGAAATTTAGAGGAAGGGGTGATCGTCCTGTCCGTAACTGCAACTACAGCCTCGGGGAATATAAATCTGTTGTTCCATTCTGTACATTATTGTTCTATTGAATGCCTGTGGTTTTTTTTTTTGCAAAAGATGTCACACAAGTCATCTTATGAGTTAAAAAAATACTACATTTTCAAAATTGTTAAAATTGAGTTTTTTAGAAGTACTTGAAGTAGTTATTGACCAGTGGTAAAAAATTGAGAGGGTAAATTATTGCATTGCCATGGTGTGTGATCTAATGCTTCTGTATGTATGGGGTATTGTAGGAGCTGGAAGACTGGCTTTTTGTTACCAACTTTCTGAAATTACTCTTCTGCATTATTTTTCTGTCTTGTTTTCATTCATTTTCCAAATAAAGTTAATAGATTGTTTTATGAAAAAAAAGTTATCAGCTGTTAAATATTTTCATCTGCTAGAATACTGTTTTCGCAGGTTTAGTTAGGGTTGTGTAGAAGAAAACCAGGAGACCAATATTCACAAGTATCACCATTTTGGAAATGAACATTGAGTATTCCAAATATGTCTGGAAATGGCTTGAAATTGGCAAAAAAAACCCCCACCAGCATTCAATGAGGATCTAGTCTTCCTAAAGTGAGTGTCTTCCTCTCCACTGGCAGCAGAGGGAATGTAGCCCCTCCAGCATGTGCTGGTTCAGTTACACTTGGACTCTTCAGCTGGGAGTACAGGAAACCCACAGGACACACAGGGTGGTCCTAATCACCAGTCTGGTGTTGGCATTGCCACCCACCTTCTACACAAGAGTCAAGGAGCACCCTGGGGGAAAACTGACCTTACAGCCCCTGCTCCTGGGGAGTGGCATGTGCTTTGTGTGGCCAGATCTCCAGGTAAACACAGACGTGATTCCCACTGAATGGTCGTCACTGACCCCTGTTCCCTTCTTCTGTGGGATGAGTGGGCATCTGGAAAATCCCACTGTGTAGCACCAGGGCTCACCCTTCCTAGGACAGCATCCTACAGGCCGGCCCACCGCCCTGACGTGGGGCAGCAGGCCTGTCTTCCCTCCCATGACACTTGTAACTTTTTTGGGGACTAAACTGAAGTCCTTATGCTTGTCTGTCTTGTTCTGTCTTGCCCCGGATCTTTACTTTCAGGTTCAATGGTGGGTTCCCAGTGTATTTAGCAGCCTACAATGTTGAGAGATGTACTTTGCCACTTAATCATAGATTATGATAGAAAGTAACTGCTTGGATTGCTGTCTTGGGCATTCTGGAGCTTTCTGAATATTTTCCTGTCCTCTTTCTTCTCCTGTTAACCCAGGAATGCTAATAATTGAAATCCCCTCTTTATTCAGAGAAACACGGGCAGTGGCCCAGCACGGCTGCACATAGCACAAACACTTGTAATTTTACCTTGCCTATCAGGGAAGCTGAGGACAGAATCCAAATGCAGAGATTAGAGTTAATCCTTGGAAGTAAGATGAAGTTCACAAATTGTTTATTTGTCAACTGAGTTTATTTGTTGAGCTGCTGCTGTTTATATAGTCCACCTATCCCTTCTTGATAAAGAGATCATTTATCGTTCAGAAACATTGCTCATTTTTTTTCTGTGCTGGTGCACACAACTAATGCATGTCATTAATGTGATCCAGAGGGAGCAGTTTGGAAGATGAGAGGGTAATTTACTCACCATGTGCATTCAGTCCTTGGCTTCCTTGCTGAGATTCCCCTGCTGGTTTGGATTCTGTTTTCTGACATAAACCTGCCCTACCTGTAATAACCAGAAATGTAGTAAGCCTGCTAGTTGAATTCAAGGATAGGATGGTACAAATTCTGTTTGCAGTCTTTGAGATTCAGAAAGCTCAATTATATTTTAATCTGAAGACCCATGCCTAGTTCTGGCATTGTTATCTCTGTACCAATGGAGAGCTACGTTAGGAAAGACTGTGAGATAATCACTAAAATATGAATAAATTATTCATATAGATTAAACTGGAAATAGGTCTTGTTTGACTCCACATGAGGTGGAAAATTTGGGGTGGATGACGGATGGATGAATTTCAAGATGTGTAGTGCTGCAGGGGTATTGCACGGTGCTGTAGGTACCAAAGTGCCTTCGCCTTAACAAGAGCCTGCTCCAGACCTCCCCCTGAAGCCACTGAGCTGTTAGCTGGAGCCTCTGTGCCAGCATTTTTCAATTATTGTTTTCATGCTATTATTCTTTTATCATTAGCATGGGCTTGCACCTGAAAATCCTGACAGTGTTGTTACGGCAGGCTTTCATGCAAGTAGCTACCATGGATTTGAGAATCACCCCTCTTTCCCCTTTTTCTTTCTTTCCTTATTCGTAGATTTTAATTTATTTTAGAGAAACCAAACACTCTGCACGACAAAGTAGATAATTTTTATCCAAATGCTCAATAAACATTATCCAACAATATATGTGGACAAAAGCTTAACAATCAATGTACAGTGCTTGCGTCTGTTTAGCGTAATCTGGTCAGTGCTAACAGCATCATAAGCAGGAGCAATAAGCATAGGGAATTTGAGTGGGTCTCAGTGAAGCATTTAGGATATGGGGAAAATGCCTCCTCCTCTTCATCATCACCACCTGCCTTCATCATCACTGGAGAAACTGTCCAGAGGATGCTGCTTACCTGGGACCCCATGGTTGCCCTTACTGGCTGGACTCTGGGGAGTTTTTCTTTCTCCTCTCTGCATTTTCCCCTCTCCTGTTGTCCTGGGTTGAGTGAGTGGTGGGGTTTTTTCGTGGCAGGGGAGGGGGCTATAGGGACAGCCCCCTGTGAGAAGCTTCTCAGAGCTCCCCCAGCTCCAAGTCAGCTCCACCTCTGCACCAAAACTGAGCCAATCGGCTGCACCTCTGTGATAACGTATTTAAGAAGGGACGTGGTGACGGGCAGTGGGACTTGTGAGTTGCGGCAGCTGCGTGAACACCAAGGTCAGTGGAGGAACGGGGGAAGAAAGGAGGGGGGAGGTGTGCCGGAGCAGAGACCTGACAAAATGGGATGCCAGATGTGTCAGAGTTCTTTTGCATCCCATGAATGACTTTGGTCTTCCTGCAGTTTGCTTATTAAATACCTGTTAAATTATCCTTCTTCCTGGCACAGAGGGTGCTGGGCACTATGTAGTCCAGCATAGAGAGGCGAGCATCCCAAGCAGTGAGTGGTCTTGGAGGTGTGTTAGCCCAAAGGCTGGCTCGTGTGCTGGTGCTGCAGGGCTGAGGTCCCTGGTGTGAGGTGGGCTGGGCACTACATCACACCAGCAGTCCCTGCCTCTGCCTGTCACCCCCAGCAGAGCTTCCAGCACTTGCCAGAAGCCTGTCTGCATATCTCCAGGCCCAGGAGATTCTGTAAACTGACCTATTTTCACATTTGCTACTCCTTTTGCTTACAAAAGCAGATTTAACTTGGTCCTTATTTTGTTTTGATTCTATTGTGTATATAATAATTGTATATTCCATGGAAAAATATAACTAGCTGACTTATTCGCAAAGGGATACAATATCAAATATAGTGTTATTTCTTTATATTCATAAGTAATTGATAGAAAACAGCAGGTGTTATGTTTTGTCTTGGAACAGATAACATTCAAGGAAGAAGAAAAGGAAACTCTCCTTTTCCCATGAGTAAGGGACTGATAAATTATTCCATGATAGATAAGGATAGAACTCACACAGGTAACAAAGCTTTGGAAAAAAAGCACATAATATTAATAGTGGTAGTAATAACAGTGCTAATAAAAGATGAATGTATGCTTACACTGCTAAAAACTTGTTTGGATGAAGAGAACCAAAGCTTTCCATATTATTGAATCTAGAAGAAAAGCTTTTTATTGCTCTTAAATTAAAAAATAAAAAAAAAAAACCAAACCAAACCAAAAACAAGCCGCTGTACAAAAGCAGTGGATTTGAGGCTGACAATAGATAACCCAAAACTCTTCCATTTTCATTTGCTTTTCTACATTTGTGTGTGGCACAAAATTGAAAATCCAGTGTAAGAAGAATTTGTTGCTCCAGCTGTCTTTACATGTATAAATAGGGAGAATAAACATGTTGAACACTTCTAAAACCCAAGAAAATTCTTCTGGGAGGAAGTTGAAGTAAAAGAAACAAGGTATAATGGTACCTTACCCATTCCTATCCCAGTCTCTTCCATATTGCAGGCTAGATCATGGGCTTTGTGCACAGACTTGTACTACTTAAAAAATCTTGTTCACTCCATCCAACTCATCAATATGAAGAAAGTGAAGAAAGGATTAAAAGTTGATTTTAATGAAATACAAGAGAATTAACTCACAAAATGCTCCCACATTCTTATATTTCATGCAGTCCCTTTCTGATTACATCTTCTATTGATATCCATCTGAGTTGGTGATGAATCTCTTCTATGTATTCTTCACTCCTCCAGTGTAATTGAGCCTTACCTATCTGAGATATATTTAGATAACTGGTTGACTGTGGTGCTGTACAATTGATTTTAAATTGGTGCTGAATAGTGGAATAGTTGCTTGCAGTACAAAATAATAAGTGGAAGAAGCTCTGAGGACTGTCCAAGATCAGTTTAGAGATAAGGGTTAAATCAGACCTTGTGAAACTGGGCACAAATCAGCTCAAGTCAAAGGAATCACTTATGCCAGGGCTGAGTGTGGCATAGTGAGCTACGAGCTGGATTTACAAAGCTTTCTGGGTGCACAAAATACCATTTGAACTGATCTTTTGTGTTGGTCTTGTGTAGGGAAAGTTTCAGATATTTTGAAATTTGCTATAAAATAATGAGAGAAAAATAGAAACCTGATGTCTTGGAACAGAAACTACTCCGGTATTTAGGACACTCAAAGTACATCCTGGTAAATAGAAGTCTGAATCTCTGCTTTTTCTGGCCTGGAATAAAGACTTAAACATAGTTGTCCCTCTTTTCAAAGGCCAACGCAACATAATTTGCCATTTGGCTCTCCTGTTAGGTCATTCTTCACCTGTCCTCTGAAATGGCAAACATATCTACGACCTGTTTCCAGCACAAAAGTTACAAAATTACAAAGTTACGTTCTGGAAATGTTTGCATGAAGTGAACTTTCGTCAGAAATTAAGCTTAACGTTTTTTTGTCTATCTTCTTAGTACATCTTTTTACTTAAGAATATGGCTTGGCCTGATCTTCAGTCAGCTCTCTGATCTGTGTCTTCAAATGTACTGAATTTTGTATTAGGCATCTAATGACTCTTTGGAGGTGAAAAGGAGTTGTAACTTATGATTTTAAAAGTTGGAAGTTTTAGTATGGATGTCAACATAGATATTTAGACTTGCTGATAAGATAGGTAGGAGCTCATTGCAGCTTCACCAGTTATGTAAGAAAACTTTCCATTGTATTTACTCTGGGAAAATGGTGCCTCTCTGTCAACATCTGTATGCCACAGGCAAGGATGGGCTTATTTTGAGTTTAGCTTATTAGCAAAAACCTCAAGATCTATTCTCTTTCTTGAGCGGATGGTTTTCTAATAGGCTCAGAGCTGAATCAGAGATTTTGTATTGTGTTGCCATTCATTAAGTAGACTGAAGTAAAAGAAGGGGCTGAAGGTCTGACTTGCTTGGCAGGCAGTAAGGAAGAAATCCTGAGCTTGCATCTCTGCCATTCAGTTTAAAAATATTGAATGCATCTGATGAAATAGGACGTTATTCCTGCCCACTTTAATTCTCTATAAAACTTTTGCAGACTGACTTTCCACAACAAAATGTGAAGGTTTCTCTGCTACTCTGAACATGTCCTGGAAGATGCCTATTGCTCCCGGCTGCCCTTGAACTAATTAAGCTGCAGCTCAGATAACAGGACTCTCAGTTTTTCCAGTTGTATTAATTCAAACTTGTTGAGTTGGTGAGAAGAGAAATGAAAATAACTGAGCCAGAGTTACAGCATTCGTGGCAAAATTTGGCATAAGGAAAATGTCCTTTTACTGGTTCTAGCTGAAGGGGAAGGCATATTTTACAGATGTAAAGGAATTTTTGCTGAAACCATTCTTGTCCATTTTTCTTTAAGTGAAAGGATAGAGTCAAGTTCTGAAGCAATCTATTTTAAAACCAAAAGTTTACTAACAGATTGCAAGGAATAAAAAGTGGTAAAAGCATGTCTGTGGACTAAATTTTATACTTGGAAGTTTTTATTGGTTATTCCCTTTAATGTTCTCTGTTTAATTAAGACACTATATAGATAAGAATGTTTCAGATTCTTGACACAACAGTAGTACAAATGTTTAATAACATACTTCAGAAAATTTCAAATAACAATATTTTTAGTAATATTTTGTATATCCTAATTATGATTTTGAATTCTTACAGTCTTACTCTCTTGAATGATTTTGTAGTGTTTTTTTTCATGTAGTCAGTGGGCTGAACATTATAAAATAGGGATGCCATAGTAAAATATTTACATTGGCTTTCACATTTTTTCAGTGATGGACTCAGGCTTTCTTGTTTTTAGAGTACTGCATAGCTTTCACCTGACTGTCATCTCTTCCATCCAGTTACATGCTAAATTATCTATATAATTTTTGATTACTCTTCTAATAGAAAAAATGTTTTGGGTTTAAAGTACTAAAGTGAATAGCAGCAAGCCTAGTGTTAGTACCCAGCTCTGCCACAGTCTTCTTGAATGGTCCTTGGCAAGTTGCTTTATCTCTCTGAGCCTCCTCCCCTGTCTGTTAAAGGATGGAGGAAGGTTTGATGGTTCATCCTTTCTCCCATTCTTCTAGAAGAAACTTGTTCTGGGGAGTGCTGAAACATGACTTAGATGCCACTGCATCAGTAGTTCAGGCACGTGTTTCCAGTTTTGCTTAAAAAAAGCATAGATACATGCCATTAAATCATTTACTGAACAAGGATCATGGACTGAAGTTTGTTCAAGGTAAGAAGCACCCTTGGGAGTGTGCCTGTTTGTACGCTGTGTAGGGGTACCAGCTGTGAAGGAGAGCTCAGAAGGCTGGAGTGGTACAAATGGTTGCAAAGGGTGTTTTGTACAGGGACACTTGGATAGTCACGATGTAGTGTGTTTTGGCTTGGGCTCTCTTCTGAGAAAGGACTTTTCTTCATGTCTATACAAATACTTCCACATTTTCATGTCACTTTTTGGACTGTTCCCTTGCACACTGGACCTGCATTTGTTCGATTACTGTGGTGTGTCTGGAGGATGGGCTGAGGTTGCTATTTCTCACACTAGAGGATTGATTTATGGTCTGTTTCTTTGATTTCAGCATGATTATACCAGGGTTGAATGTGAAACTGCTCTGCTATCCTATTAAAATGGGAATGACTGTCTCACTGTCCTGCAATGGAGGAGTTGGCAGCTACTGTCAGGCTGTCTGAGAAACTGGGACTGTCAGTTCTTGGCTGTTTCTGTCCTGCTAAGCTAATGGTCAGCTGAACAGCCCAGTTAAGAGTCAGGTCTGGTCTGGTCTCTTTGCCAGTCAGTGCTGACCATGAATGCTGTTAGAAGTGCTGTCATTTAACTAAAATTCTCTCTATGGTAGAAAAGCTGTGCTGAAAAGAGATTTTTACTGTGTTAAGCCCTGAAATGCAAAGTAAGTATATTTTGATTCTGCATTTGATTATGAGTATGATTACTTCCTTATTGCAAAACATGGTATAAATAACAACCCTAGATGCAGTCCTGGCAAGCATTATTGGCATCAACGTCAATCAGTGTGAAAGGAGTATACATGTTCTTTTGCAGAATTGGGCTGTTTATGATTGGAGTTGGTGGAAGGGAGGCTAGACTGTAATTTTACTGAATTAATCCCATGCTTGGATTAATTTAAAACATTTTTTTTTTCCTAAGGGGAAGATTATCTGTTTGGTTTAACGTTCAGTGGCATTTACACTATGTCTGAACGGCTCACATAATTTAATTTTTAAGTCTGAAGCTCGTTTTGCATTTTGAATCCCCTTTCTCCCCTCAGTACTCAGATGAGAGCAGGAGATTGTTTTAGCTGTCTCATCACCTATGAACATGATGTTTAGGTTTAATCAAGTTGCTTATAAACAAAATGTTTGCTCTTAGGCATTTCTCCTGAATGTTGAGGAGTTAGCGTTCATATAATTTTATAAGAAATACATTGACAAACTGAATGAATTGATAAACATACATTTTTCCTTAATACGTGGTTTGTAGGAGCCATATGAGAACAGTGAGGATTAGAATTAACCAAATAGCAAAAGAATTAAAAAGAAAAATCTCCTAATATATTAGTTATACAGGGAAGAGACTGTAGCAAACTGTCTATCCCTTCTTAAAAATCTTATTAGTATCTATATTTTAAAAAATCTAAGCTATGGTTGGTGCAGCTGAGTGTTTGCTTCAGTGACTGTGTATGTTGAATCTGTGCATGCAGCTAGACATCCTTCTGCAAGACAATGCCCAAGGTTACTCTGTCTATCTTATTGGGACTCATCCCCCATCCCAAACTGGTTAGAAAGGTACTTAAGCTTCCTGTTACTTCTTTTTTGTTGCATCATTTTTCACCTGTATTCACTGGTGTTTCTTTTCCAGTGTGTGGGTTTGAACCTCCCATGTTACTAAAAATTGAAGTATGATGTAACTAACTTTAATTTCACTTCCATTTGTAGATCAAGCTGTTCTCTCCTTATGTCCCATGAGACCGAGATGTGGCATCAACTGTGAAGCCAGTTTCCATCAGACATTTAAAAAAGGCAAAGAGATTAATGTGTGCATATCCATAAATGAAAAAAAAAAAAAAAAAAGAGCATGTCTCAGAGCTGGAATTAATTTCTTCATGTTTTTTTTTTCCTCAGTCTCATGTACCATGTAGAAAGTGTTTTATTCAGGGTGAACTTGTACGTGAAGGGGTATGTTGTCCCTTTAGATGACTTGATTCAGATTTGAGTACAGATGAAAGCATGTCTGACATTTATTTCCAAGACTATACTGGGAGACAGGGTGACTCTATTAATCAGCTGAGTTTTGTGCTCACGCTCAGAGGCAGCAACATGCTAATGTACCACAGAATCCTTTCTTACAGGTCCTAAAATAAACTGCATCGGGATTTCATTGAAATAGCATATCAGCCTTCAGCAAGGTAAAATTTGATAAGGACTTATGTATATTCAGTAATGGATGTCAGTGAGTGGACTAATATATTTATTGTGATGGTGAAAATGGAAGATTTTAGCATATGTCGTGGAGTTACAGTGCTCAGAAGCCCATAGAACAATACTGGTTCTTTTTCATGTCATTCCAAATCATCTTTAGAATACAAATTCAAAGTTAGTTAGTTTTATTGCACAGATATAACTTCAGTGGATCATCAGAAGCCCACATCTACCTCTAGTAAATTTTGTTATTTTTCCTGGTGGCTGAAGGATCAGAGCTTTCTTGTGTGGATTATCTTATGCTGTGGGAAAAGGGAAAAAAGGAGAATTGCTCAGCTGTCATTATTGGTGGTGGTGCAATATGGAGGTTCAAGATAAGATGAGAATTTTACCAGTTTGCAATAGTCTCCATGCCAGCTGGAGACTGTCAGAAAGCATTGTGCTCCTGTCAGTTCCCATCTAGAGCTTTTTGGAAAGGTAATGTTGAGGGTCTGTTTCTGCTGAGAGCTCCCTGTGCCTGGGGAATTACCAAAAAGGGAATACAGAGCTCATTTCTGTTTTTTCTGCACACCGTGAACAGCACTTAGGAAGCAGAGCATTTGGCCTTACGTGCTGTAGTTGTATTAAGCTGCTCCTTGCCCTCAGATGCTGCCAAAATATATATATCTCAAAGTTAAGTTCCACGTCATTCTGATGTCTGCCTGTGAATACCCTGAAAAAAGTCATTGCACTGTTGACTTTCAGTATAAAGTGTGAGTCAGAAGTGTCCTGTGTGACTCTCTCTGCCTTACTGCTAATGATTTTATGGTAATAACCTCACTTGGAGATAGAAGATGTACAGAAAAACTGAGTCGCTTTCCCAAATAACATACTAAATCCAATAAAAGATTTGCGGGAAGGGCATACAGTATATGTACCAAAGAGTCTTGTTAATGATAGACATGTGCTGATGTTAGTTCCCACTCTTCATTGGTATTACTTGAATAATTATGAATTACTTCAAACTTCCTAGTCTTCAGACCTCAAGAAACCAAATGGCAGCTAATTTTAATCATTTTTTCAGTGAATGCATACAGTATGGAAACTCATCCCTCCATTCCTGCTTTGTACTTGGAAATCCTTCTTTGCCTGAAGTTCCACTGAGGCTTTCAGCTACTCGTGTCTTGTGCTGCCTACAGCTACTGTTACTCCAAAGTGTTGCTGTGGCATAGGTGTGAGCTCGGAGTTTGTGATTTGTGTGAAGACTGAAGGCGGTGGTGTAAGCATGTGACTGGGAGAAAAGGACTTGGTGGTAGCAGCTCCTCACTCTGGCCTTGAGGTAAGGAGGTAAGCTCCTTGCTTACCTGCTGCTTTAATCTCAGGGGCCCAGGATAAATAAAGGTGCTGAGGCAGTTGCGGACAAATGGTATTTTTACAAAGTTAAAGCATAATCCTCCAGGTGGGAGCAGGCAGGCTCTCACTGATGATGCATCAGGCTTTGCTGAAGGCTTTAGTCTGCTCACCGCTGAGCACTGTATTCACTAACTGTTGGATGAGCCCCTAGTTAATTTTGCTATTTATACCACTTTTAGGAAGAAATCAAGCAGTACAGACTGGGACAGTTCTGGTGACTTTGTGCTCATGCTTCAGCTATTCCAGACCCAAGTGTGAGGCTGTCCCCAGGGGCAGCTCTGTCATTGCTGAAGGCCACAAAGGGACAGCCCTTTCAAAAGCCCTTCATTCAAACATGGATCAAAAAGTACAGGTATTTGCATAATACAGGGCTATAACTTATGATTGAAAATCTTAGCATTCAAAATTTTTGAAGGGATAGAATGGGACACTTGTTTTCCACCTCTACTTTATAAACTTTTCTGAGCACATAAGCACTGGGAGCAGGTTGAGCTATGTAGGTTCATCAATATGGAAATATTTTTTGTTTGTTGTGGTTTGGTAGACTGTCCCTTATAGTTCAGGGCTTGTCCTTCTACAGTTCTCCTCCCTTATCTCCCCTGAGCCTGAACTATGCTCCAGAAAATAAGTTTTCGTGTGGGGAAAATGGGTTTCCAATCATTTAGTTGCAGAGGCAACTTTTAAAGTACAAGCTAGTAAAGTCTGTGTGTTTCCAGGCATTCTGGCTATATCTAAAAATGAAGATATAACCAAGCTGGCTTTGAACCATGTAGGTTGCATATAACAAGGGCAGTGTGCCGAATTAAAGTAGCTAATTAGCTGTAATGAAAAGCTGATATGTGGGGCTGGGTCAAGGCAGCTATCTTGCTTCTGGACTAGCTTGTTCCAAGGAGCCTCCGGGATCTCTCTGCAGCACGGCACCATGCTGAGCAGGCACGTCTCCAGCAATGAAATGTTGTACAGCTGTAAGCTGCCATTGCTAATCTTATTGAGGTGCTGTCTGAAACTGCGTCCTGGCTCCTTTTCAGACCATGACCCTGGAGTGCACAGGCTACTTCCTTGGTGCATCCCATTGCTCTGATTTCAGCAGAAAGGAAAGCCAAGCGAGCTCCAACAGGATCCCAGCTGGGCAATCAAAATCCTGAAGCATGCTCTGTTTTTTTCTTGGTAATTAGGTACAGCCTCAGGCAGTAAGGGTGGGATTCATGTCATTTAATTGAAAGTGTTGGAAAGTTAGCTATCAGTTCTGGACTGGTTGTGTAGGTTGCCTCAAGAGCAGAGAGGCAGGTACTTCCAGTGGATACTTTATCTTATCCTGGAATAAATGAGATGAATCACACTCTGGAGGTGTCTGTCTTTCTCCATTGACTGCATAGAAGAAGCTTTCATGATGACATTGAACTCGATGCCAGTCTTTTAGACAGCTGAAGTTCAGTGAGGTGTATCTTTTGTTATTTGAAACTGCATCTAAGCCATGTGCTGGAACATTTGTTGTTCAGGGTGTAGTAGCAGAAGAGGCATGTTCCTAGTCAGAGGATCTGAACTACCTAGTATAAATAACACCTTGTTTAAAGTAATGAGAAGGTGATATGTGGGAATAAACCATCTGAGACCGTCTAAGAAAAAGACAAACTCAAAAATCCCATGAAGCCTAGGAGTTCAGCCAAATCAGTATAGGAATCGAGCTTAAGAAATTGCATGAGTAACTAAAACTAGCTCCTTAATAGAGCAAGTTAGCAGGACACATTTTATGGGTAGTAATCTAGGGAGTATGCTGCCTTATTTTCTTTGTTTTGACTCCTAACCTAGACATATGCATAGCAAATGCCTTTCTATCAAATTTCCAATAGATAGCATCAGTTCACACAGAGGTTTTCTTTTTCTTTTTTTTTTTTTTTTCTTTTTCAGTGAATGTACACATGAATCAAAGAGGATCTTAAAATGTCTCATTTTCACTCAGAAAGTTCAGTATAATCCTCATGCATGCAATACATGCTGATTTTGTCACCATAGCTGATTTGTGAGGAGTACTGTTGGAGGGTTGAATTTATCTTGAGATGGAGCCAAGTAAAACCCTTTTATTCACAACACCAATGAATAAAAGGAAGAGAAAAGGAAAACAGGGCTTTTCTTCATAATTTTTTGTAGCTTAAAGTTACGTTAAATCCACTAGTTCAAAGAGAGCGTTATAAGGTTCATTTTCCTCAAAAGCTTGATTAAAGTAAACTCAAAAGTTGTTTTAGGAGCTAGAAGCATCAATGACTCGAAATGCCCCCACAGATCATGTCTGAATGGTTGAAGCGAATTCTTCAGAGTTCCCAAGTTTGGTGCAGACCCTGGCTGTGATGGCATGATAGTTTTAAGCTACTGAATTGGAGTGGATACAGGGCAGGTGGGAGCCACAGTGTACTCTCACAGGAGTTGGTTCAGTTTGGCTTCATCTACCAAACAGACCCTTTTGGAACATTTTTTGAGTAGATTGAGAACTGATTTTTGGGAAATGCTGAGAAAAATGACATTGTTACTGGATGACAGGCAGATCCCTAGAGGGCAGGAAAACCAGATTATGAAACAGGAAAGTGAGTCTTATCATTCTTATGTCATGCTGTACATTTATTCCACCTAAACTTCTAATTATACTTGACACATTTTGATACAAATGTCTTTATTCTTTGTTTCTTTAGTCTTGCCTTTTGTATAGGTCATTTTTTCTGTTGTAAGTCTTTCAATATGTTCAGAATTAAAATTGCTACTCACTTATAAATGTCTGAGATTCCTGCACAGCAGCTTTCCTCTGTAAGATTAGCTGCAGCTCAGTTTGGAGGAGGCAGCATGCTGTGTACAAGTACCTCACTTCCAATAAAAAAAGGCAGTTGCATAGAAGTCACTTTTCTTTCATATCTGTAGAACAATTCTAGGAATCTTCATGTCTGTCTACATTCTGACAGTATGCAAGATATTAAGTAAAGTAGGACAAGATTAAAATGTTTAAAATAAAGGTCAATTCCTTAACATTTTTTTTAATAGCTGTTGTTGTAGTCCCTGTTATATATTTATTGCAACAGTGTGTTGAAAACTGAGGTGTTGTAGTCATTACTTGACTGTTAATGTCCTTTTTATCTTCAGACTGTACATGAGTTGTGAGGAGAAGGATACCTCATATGATGGAGTCCTTCACTTGGCAGCCAGTTCCACCGGCATAAAGGATGACGAAATCTGACTGAGTGAAAATGATTGAGTTATTTCTGAATTGCGCTAAATTCACAATTGATGAGGTTCAGTATGGGAGTGTGACAAATGACTGAAATCTACATTTCTAGTACCCAGCCTTAAACTATCTAAAGGCCAAAGCAAACAGCAGCTTAATCTGCAGCATGCTTATGACTGAGTCTGGGCTGAGATTCACTTTGTGAAGATCTGATCTGCCTCTATGGCCCATCCTCATTCCAGTTACCAAGAAAATGGATTAATTATTTGAGCTTACTTTTTCTGCTGTTTTTGAAAACACTGAATACATGACTTTGTAGCTTATTGATGCTAATCAAACTACATTAAAATGTTAGGAAAATGTGAACTACCCGTTTCTTGTACAGTAATCAAACACTGCATTCAGTTGCTACATTGTGGTGCCAATGGCAGCAAAAAGCTTCATATACTTCTCCAAGTGTAGGGCAAAGTGAATAATCATGCTTCAGTCTGATTCTGGAGCTTCTTGTATTTATATTGAGTACTTTGTTTTGTAAATCATTATACAAAAATATCAGCATGCATTAGTTTTCTGACCAAACAGAAATTACTTTTTCCTAATCTATTATCAAATCAATTTCATGTGGGTAGTGTAATTTCAATGTTTTTTCATACCTTCTGGATTTGTAATATTTATACACTTTGAACAGATGTATAGAATTTGTTGGATGTCTGCTTTATCTTTTTTTTTTTTTTTTTTTTTTGTCAGGTGGAAGAAGGAAAATATTAAGGGCTAGACTGTTATGACTTTATCTAGGCTTTTAGGAGATTTCTTTTTCCCAAATGCTCTGAGGTCAGGTTAAATGAGCTAGTTTTTGTTTCATCAAAGCTTGAAACTTGGTTGGCCCGAACTCAGAAAGCCTGCCCCAACCATGGCCTGTGCAGGTATCCCAGCATGCTTTGCACTGGTACATAGCACTCTGGTTTTAAGCAGAGCAGAATACAAACCACTTAGAAATTTAAAATAGTTGGCCAAAAATATGAAGGACAATTGAAAAAACACTTTGAATTGGTGGGTGCCTGTCTTGGCTATGTTTATCAAAGTTTAAACACACACGATTAATATAAATTTTAGTTCAAAAATGGAACAAGAGATAGTCAATTGCACATCAAATAACTGAAAATTCTAAATGGATCAAATCTGGTGCCAGTAACTGGTTCTTATGCCATCATTTTTAATAGAATGATTGAACTTACCTCATTGTCCCTGTTTCTGCAAACACGTAGTCAGTAAACTCCACATATAAGCAGCAAATAATATAAATGAAAGCCCTTTTATATAGTAGCCTGGAGGATCCTTCTGTACAGTTCTATAACACCCATAAAATGTAAATTGGTTTATTCTCAAGATCCACAGATACAGTAATAAGCAGATCTCTGTGTAATGTAGTGGAGTATACAGTTCAGTGATGGCAGCACTACATTTTAATTCAGTGATTATTATTTATTTTAAGTAGATTTCATGATAAGAATGCAGCAACACATAGGTAGCATCAAGTTAGCTACATCCAAAGATAGAGACTGGCAAAAAATCCAGCCTACTGGTTACATTCTACTACTGTTGAGTAAACTGACTAAAAGAATAAAATGAAGCTAGGGAAAAAGTGAAATTAAATTTTACATAAAAATAGTAAATTTTATGTTTAGAACAGCATCTTGCTGTCAATTCAAAATCTAATCCACATGGAACATGGGGCCTAGAGGATTTAGAACATTGTAAGTCCTCATCTAGTGATTTCTTTCCCTGCTCCTGAAGATTGCTAAATGCTTCTCTTCTATGAAAGGAAGAGTCTTAAACCACAGGCATTCACTGAACATGCATGTGGTATCTACGGGTGATTTTTAGAATTTGTGTACACCCCTCCCAGAATGGAATATAAATCTCTGTTATTAGCAGTGGCAGCTTCCATAGATTTAAATGTCTGGAGTTCCTCACAGATAAAATTTTTACAATTATTTTGACAAGCAGCAGCCACCGTGTTTGGTGAGATGGCCTGGTAATATGGTAATTCAGTGCTTATTCACCAAAAGGGGAAAAATAGAAGTCCTCAGCATAATGGGTAATGAATGTGTCTCACTTCAGTGACTACAAGGGGTGGATGGTGAATCATCTTCCTGTGAGAGTGAACATAGCTTTTTTTCCCAATACTTTTTGACATTTTTTATGCTGAAGAATATATAAATCTACCTTCTTTTTGTGCAGCTTGGCTTTAACAGCATCAGGCAAGTTATGCTGAACAAATCAGTCTTACTTCATGTCAGTTGTTAAAGAGTTTATTATTCTTTCAGATTATGATGAAAGTATTAATTGTTATGATTCCAACTGCACAGTTTTGCCTATATTCACTTACGCAGTTATTCTGCATTGTTTTAAGGAAGTGACTGCAAAAGACATATGTCCTGGGTTGAGTGAATGGTGGAGTTTTTTTTGGTGGCAGGGGAGGGGACTATCAGGGCAGCCCACTGTGAGAAGCTTCTCAAAGCTCCCCCAGCTCCACGTCAGCTCCACTTCTGTTTGGGAAATTGAGCCAATCGGCTGCACCTCTGCGATAACGTATTTAAGAAGGGACATGGTGACGGGCAGTGGGACTTGTGAGGAGGAGTTGCTGCAGCTGTGTGAACACCAAGGTCAGTGGAGGAACGGAGGAAGAAAGGAGGGGGGAGGTGTGCCGGAGCAGAGACCCCCCTGTATCCTGTGGTGAGACGGCAGGGCGGCCCCCCCTGCCACCCATGAAGATCTACGGTGGAGCAGACATTGATTTATGGCCTGTTGCTCCTGCTCAGTTGATCAAGGTTCTGTGCCCGAAGAAGGCCAGGGTCTCATGGGAAAAGGTAGCCCCACTGCTGTAATTCAGCGCTGGGAGGATTGCAGCATGCGGGGGAGTCCCACGCCGGAGCAGCTTGGGAAGGGCTGCAGCCGTGGGAGGGAATCCAGTCGGAGGAAGTTAGTGACCCATGACGGAGCAGTGTGGGGAACGCTGCGGCCCATGGGAGGAATTAATGTGGGAGAAAGTTTGTGGAGGCCTGTCTCCTGTGAGAGGGGGACCACGATGGAGCAGGAGGAACAAGTTCCGGACACTCCCCTCACCGAAGATGAAGCAAGTGGCAGCGCTGACTGCACCCCCCATTCCCTGCCCCTGCGCCACTGGGGGAGGAGGTAGAGATATCGGGAGCAGAACTGAGCCCGGGAAGAAGGGAGGGGTGGGGGGAAGGTGTTCTCAAGATGTGGCAATGCTTCTCACTGTCCTACTCTGTTATGTGTTGTTAGTGTCTGTAATAAATGTATGTTCTTTTTTTTAGTTCCCCTAACGAGTCTGCCTTTTGCTCGTGATCATAAAGGGGAATTTTTCCCCATCCCAGTCCTATCTTGAACCCCAAGCCTGGCTCTCTGTCCCTTCTCATTGCTGGAGGGGAAGGGAGAGAGAACTGCTGCATTGTGGTTGGCTGCCAACCAGGCCTAAACCACGACAACATATGAAATATTAGGCCCACAATATTACATTGGAAACTACAGAGTTTCACCTTCTTATTTCAGAGCTAGGAATGGGAGCACATTACTACTCTCCTGGTAACTTCTGAATTCTTTCAATGTAAACAATACTAATTAATTACTTTTGTTCCTGATTGATGGTTTTGCTTTCCACATCCAGAACAGACCCTTATGATGAGATGATCTATCCCTCAGCAAAATACATGCTGCTTACTTATACCAGACAATTTTCTGTCAAATTTATAACTTTGTTTGAGTTACAACACATTTTTTAGGATATGTCATGCAGTAAACACTTTCTTGGTCCATGTTCTGGCTCTCTCCCAAACTTGCCCTCTCCCTGTCTTGAGGAGATCACTTTTTCAATCTCTTTGTACTTCTAGCACTCTCACTGTGGTATATGGTGGATTCTGCTGTTGGGCAACATGACCACCAGATTGAACACCATGCTACTTGGCTCTGGACAGGACTTCGATGTGGACTGTGTCACACCAAATGGCAGCATTTATAAAGCATTTTCTTGTATAATAATGTAGAACTTAGTGTAGTTGTTTCAATTTCAGTATTTGGTCCAGATAGGTGCATAATTGGTGTTATTAATCTTATTTATCCAGGATAGTCTTCTTAGTCTAATGAATCATAACTCCTGATGAGTTCCCAGAAGACACCATAGGGTTTTAAAAGAAAAGGATAGCCAGTCTTGTTTTTCCCTCCCACAACACTCCTATTTTTCAGTGCCGAAAACTGTAAACCTCCTCAAAATAAACATATATAATACATTTATTCATCTGCCTCTCCTGATTATCCCGAAAGGCATGACAGTCTCAAGCTTCTGAGCTGGAATCTGACCTGCTGACAAGCTGATGTGGAAGTCGTCTGAGTCAGGAAGAGAAGAGATACTGTCTTGATGCATTGTCTCAGTAAGGGGCTGGGGCAGGAACTCATTGGAACCATCCATGCTGCAGGACCTACCTGGGGATGCTAACCTTTACTACCAACTTAAATCCCTTCAGTGTCTGTGCCAGGTGCAATTTACAGGTGAGACACCACTTGACTTTGAAAGTTTCCTGAAGGACACAGCTCTCACCAAAATGCAGCCTAATAGCTCTGATTTGGGAATTTTTAAAGAAGTTGATTTTCAAGTTATAAAGTTGATATTTGAAGCAAGTTGATATTTATTGATCATTCCTTTTATAGGAGGAAAAAGACTTTGTGTAGAGACTTTACAAAAGGCCCTTCAACACGGGACCAGGTGAAGTAGCTGTGTTGCTTTCTGGGATAAGACTTTGTCTTTCTTTTCCTTTACCTAAAACCAGTTTTTCTCCATGTGGTTCCATTTTCAGGATTAGGGCTTAATAGGAGATTTACTCTGCTTCTAATTTCCACTTTAGAAATAAAGTATGTTATTGACATTATGTAATGAACTGATCAGTTAATGAGCTCTTTAACAGTTACTAAAAATATAAATTAAGACCTTATAGAGTTTAATAAAGGACATTAAAAGATATGATTTAAAGGAAAGATTATTTTCTTTATTATCAATGTTTCAAAACCCAGTCTGATATTTCATGGTAGATCTGAGTGTCTAAAGAATGACAAAAAATTGTTTATCCCAGAGTTTGTTTTTTCTTTAACTAAGGAAAAACTTAATATAATGAAGGGTAATGTAAATTAACATTGGCTCTGAAGCTGGACATCGGGATTGTTAATTTGGGATTGAGCCAAATAGAAACAAAGTATGCAGTCCTTGCTTTTTGACCTCCTTCAGTTGGAGAAGTCTGCATTCAGAGTCATACATGAACAAATGCTTCTACAACCAAGTATATATACTAACACCTTTGAACAAATGCAATTTTAGATCCAGAAGTCAGGAGGTATATCAGGACTTGATCTTCCATTAGGAAGATCTTGGCTGATAACCTTCTAGCCATTTCAAAGTCCCAGCTATGATTGTATGAGGCAGAAATGTGTTGTAGTGGTGCTGAGTCAGCTGCACTCTGTGGAGATTACAGACCTTTTATCACCTGCAAAATTTAGTCTAGCAGTGCTCAAGGCCATAGGAGCCTTGCTTTTGTCTTGTCACCCTAGAAAACAGATCTGAGAAAGACCCATTTGGTACTTAGTCCTTGACAACACAGCTATCAATTTTAGCTGCCCACTTGAAAATTTAGCCCAAAGCATTCCTTGTACTAACATTAGCTGTGATGAGATCATTGGATATATTACTGGTGGTTTATAATTTTTACATAATCTATTCTGTCAATTTATATTATAACCAAATGACTTCCTGTGGGGGGGAAGGGCTGGAATTTAGAGTACAATGCTTTTCTTTTCTCTGTCCTTCTTCTGCTACCCAGGACATGATTGGTTTCTTTCTGATTCCTTCTTGTCACCCACACTTAGATTATTCCTCTTCCCTTCATGTTGATATATGCTTTTTGTTTCTTCTCGACCTTCAGGAAAACTCTTTTAAGATGATGGAGCTTAAGGCAAACCGAGAATGAGGATGTGCCCTGAATGAGCAGGAGGTGCTACCCAAGGGATGGCAGAGGGGGAAGGAAGCCTAGCAGAAAAAAATCAGTGTATTTCTTAATTTCTCTTTCACAAACTGTTTTTAAAATTGTACAGAAGAAGACTAAATACTTTGGAGGGAGAGCACTACTCTATTAATTTCAATTTTTTATACTTTCTCTTGAGTGCTCTCCATGGGCTGTTTTCTTCAGTTGTGTTTTTGTAACCTTTTCTCTTTGAAATCTTAAAGATAATTTCTTCGCATGAAGAAAGTAATGAATTCAAATTGTGTGATTATTTTTAGCTACGTTTGATGACATAGCCAGACATGCCTGCAGCAAAATAACATTGGTGCTGGCAGAAAACAGGTAGTTAAGCAGGTAGGCTGTAAATATCTACAGTCATTGCTTTAAAGCTATCAATTATTTGTGTTCCCAAGTTTAACTGTTGCACTGAATATTTACCTTGCAAACTGAGAAATAGCAGCCAATCTAAGCAAGTCATTTGCTTTTCAGTATTAATTTCACTTCTTGTGCCAGGCTCTGTAAATGTTTCCTCATATATCATTGTCACGGTGCCATACATTTTAAATGTCAAATTATGCTGTGTCTGGTGTCATAAGACTACTGTTAGCAGCAGGGAGGGACAAAAAATACCACACAGAGAATAAACACTTGTTTTCAGTAGCTTCCATACCTGGTATGCAGTTCTATGGACAGAATTATCTAAGGGTTGTTTGGATGTGTAGAAGATCCTTTGAGTATTTTAGCCACCCCTTGAGGAACCTTTTTCCTGTATTGAAAACAAATGATTTGTGCATTTCAGCTGCAGTATTTCTTCTTTCCCTAGGCTCTTGCATCTAAAGAGAACATGCCAGAAAGGGCAGATAAATGCCATTCTTTTTAGTAGTTATTTTCCAATTATTGTTAGTTCACAAGCCTTTTATGAGAAATTACAGTGCTAAAGCAAAGTAAGAGGCAAACTTCAGATGACTATGTATTGTATGTAGGAGACAAGGGCTCTATTCTGCTCTCCTGCCCCCCATTTACCGTCAGATTTATACCACACTAGCACAGCAACTGAAGATTAAACAGGGATTAACCTTTCTGGTTATCCACAATTTCTCACACTATTTGTAGAAATAATATAATTCACCACTGAGTTATTATTTTCCTTGTGGAGTAATACTGCTATAGAGGTTAAAGAAGTCAGGGCTGTGTAATAACCTATTTATAATAATAAGAGAAGGGTGATCACATTATTATCCTCAAGAGGCTTCACAGAAGGAGGTCCACGATATGTTGTGTTTTGTCATTCAGATCATGTATCTCTACCCAAAGAAACAGATTCTGTGCTGCCTGTCCATGGAGTCAAGCAATGCTGACGTGCCTCCACCATCCCTGACCCCTTTTCAGGTCTCATCCTTCTCCGCCAGAGGATTTAATAAGTAGGTACAGAGCTATTTATGTCAGCATCTCCTCTTATGGTTTGAACATTTCAGACTGGTGGATTAGTCGAGAGGGCTGAAGTCCAAATTTAGTGCCCTTGGGCTCGATTCATTTACTCATGCATGAACACCTAGTGCCATCTGAGCTATCCAGGGGGATCTCTCCAGCAGCCTCTAGAAGGGAATGGGTCTCACAGAGGTCTTGCGAAATACATACCAGCTCTGCAGGAATTTGTCAGATACTCTAGTGTGTCTCAAGTGGCACTAAGTTATTTAAATATGCATCAACACAACAGGCCCTAAATAATCAGTTTGCAAATCGGAAATGGATCTTCCATTTGTCCCACACTATTGCTCAGGTCCAGAAAACAAACACTGAAAATTTTTGTCATTTCAACTAGCTGCCTGTGTAGGAGCAGAGATAAGCTAGAACTGGAACCTCCATCATGTGTTGCTTCTATAACCTAGGCAGCCCCGTAAGCCTTTCCAGGACATGGATCATCTTGGTATAATATTAAAAATAACCATAATGTAATAATTTAAGGTAAGATGAACTGGTGCCTGCAAATGCCTATCTGTTTTCATTGTCTCTACAGTCAGCTTAAGTGACTTGGTTAAACTATACATCTGACTTGCAGATCACTTGAATCAGTAAAAATTAATTCCTACTTTCAGAGAAAAAAGGGCTAGTTTGAGTCAGAGCCTTGACCTAGGAAGAGGTATCAGAACCCAAACTTACATGGAAGGAAAACATCCAAAGTACACGTGATAATCTTTTGCTGGAGTTACCTGTTCACCACCTTTAGTGTTCCTTCCTCATTTCTGGACAATAATTGTGACTCACAACTCTTATAAAATATAGTAGTTCATATTCATACAATTCTTAGTACCTTTCCAATAGCCTGAAGCCCACCATCTGAGCTTACAAATAGCACAAAATGCTGGATTTCATGATTTAAACATATGGCACATCTGTTTTTTACAGTTACATGAAATTTAAGGCTTCCAATACAGAAGACATCTGTGGGCTGCTGTACACAATTCAGAATGAATCGTGATGCGTTGTGGTTCCTATTTTTGGTGCCTTCACTGGCCCCTAGTGTTTCATCTTGTGAGTAAATCAAGTATTTTCTATGAAATTGTATATTTCAAGATATATGACAGTATTAAATGGTATTTAGTTCTCTGACTGTCTTTGAGAATTTATAAAAGTACATTACTGCATTACTCTGATTTGAAATATACAGATGTAAGAATACTACACATATTTAACAGTACATATGTCTTGGTTTCATGTATGCTATATGTTTCATGTATGTTTCTATTAAAAAAATTGTTGAGTATTTCTTGCTGTTGATCTTTATTATTTATCTCGATTCCAATGTGGCTAGTCTCCCAGTGTTAAAAATCATGAGTCAAACTGGAAGTTTTGGAAATAGCTTTGGCTTCATGAAATGTGAAAAAGAATGCATGTGTGTTCTTCAGTATTCCATTTATAGTTGCATTATGGTGATGGTTTTTTAATCTCCCCATGACTAAAGAGATACTGATAAGAAATAAGCAAGAGAAATCTGATATCATTGAATCTCTTGAGCTGAGACTATAAGAACAAGTCCAGATGGCACAAGTCCAAATAATGCTTCATCTGTTCTTAAAAACCTCTAAAAGCAAGGATTTTTTAACTTCCCCAGCTGCTTCAGGACTTAACTCTCCTTATAAACAGACAGATTTTCCCTACACCTTGCATAAATCCTTTTCACCAGTGTTGCCAATTTCTTGTATACAGAGGGTTCACAGAAAACAATCACTGCCACGTTTATGACAATATTTTACATACTCTCATTATGCCTTTTCTCTGTTTGAAATCAAGCCAGTCCCATTACTCTGTATTCACTCCTCATATATTATGTTTCTCAGTCTTGTTGATTTCTGCTGAACTTAATTTCCTAAACTGCCACCACCGTGTCTGATGAACTACACCTACACCTCTACATCCCAGATTTGCATTTACCTTTTTTGCTTCAGCATCACACAAGTGACTCCAGTGTGGTTTGTAGCTTCCCAATCCTCTTTTGCTAGTTTTTTGTTTTGTTTTGTTTTGGTTTGGTTTTTGGCAATTGCTGTTGATGATGATGGTGGATCCGAGGTACCTCTGGTCTTTTGTCAAGAACAGGACCCGACTGTGCAAGGTGCTGTTAGAGCAGAGCACACCAGGCAGCTCTGCCTCCAGGCAGACCCTTCCACTTTCTTGAACCCCAACACTGCTGTGCTCTCTCAGAAAGTGAGACTGATCCTTGCTGTACAGTGCTTATGACTTACTTGGCTCAGCTGAGACTCTGTCTCATGTCTACTACTTGAAGCTGAACTTCCTCATTGTTTGAATGGATTGTCTTAAACCTCCTCCTGTTTCCAGTAGTTAACAATAGTTAGATGAAAGAAGCAGTTCTCTGAAGAATGTATATGGATAATTCCTCCTTGTAATAGGGAAACTGCTGCTGGTTTTATCCAGCACCTCCTCAGACAGCAGCACTTTCATCCCATGTGCGGCATGAAACTGTTGGAGTTGCTTTCTGCAACATTCATTTTTGTCCTTGACATTTTCAAAGCCTCAATTAGGAAAATATCTCACATAGTCATTATATCCAGACTGTGGATATCACAGGGTAGTCATATGGATCGGTGAAAGCTTTGCCTTGGTGATCAATAGGGCCAGGATTCCACATGTTATGTTATAAAATACATTTTTGTATTCACTGATTCTCCTTACCCCTGTCTTAAGCAGGCACTGAAAAGGTATTTGGTATCTCCAGGTGACATGAAGCTGGTTGGCAGAGTTAGTGAAGTCATCCTAGGGAATTAGGTTTTTTGGAAGACAACTAATACAGTATTTCCTTTAAATCCTGTATTTTCTGTATCCATCTTTAAATGCAAATAATTAATCTTCCTCTCTCCCCTTTCACGGTCATTAAATGGAAGTGAGAATTTTATTTAAAAAAAAAAGTTTATTTACCTTGCTTTGCTCGGGACCTAGCAACCACAGGAACGTCACAGGCAGGCAAGTTGTATTGACCATAAACATTTGCCCTCTGTGGCTTTTTAAGCTGGGATGTAACAGTGCTGACTCTTCTCAGCAGTGTATATACACATTTATGGTCACAGAAAGCTATGTGCACTTGGCTTCTTGATTTTAACTGCTTCATGAGAACAAATGATTGCTAAAAGCTGCGAGGAGAGCAGCATTTTGAGCCTTTTTTGCCGTAGCTGGCCGTCCTGCAGGTGGCAATGCACAGCAAGGAGACGGCTCGGCAGAGGGACGTGAAGGAAGCGCAAAGTGAGAATTCGCCTGCTTCCCAAATGCGTGTCAAAATGCCTTCTTGTGCTTCTGACTGGTGCACCCGGCTGCTTTTGCTGGTGCCAGGAATAAATCTGAGTCCTTGTGGAAACAAGTGCAGGGATCATCGTTGGGATCGCTGTAAGTTTGCAGTTTGCTCTCTGGGCTTGGTCAGGAATGGGCATTTATGATCCTATTCCCTCCCTTTTTCCATTTGTCATCCTTTCTCCCTTCGTTTGTGCTATGTACAGAAGTCATTGGTATAAGGGGAAGGCTGTAAAATACCTCTAAGCCAATTTGTATCTTCTGTTTCTGTAGGGGCACCAGAGGGTTCCTTTCCTTGTGGTATCCTTCCAGCTGGTTCTGGTGGGCACTTTGCTGCCAAATCATTCCAGCTGTTTCACTACAAACTCAGACACCAACTACGTTTTCCAGTCTTGTTACCACAATATTTCATATCTGGATGTTTCCTTCACCATTGTCTTGGGACTTACTTTTTCAATACAGTAAGAATATCCTGCAATGCACTTTCTTTGTAAAATATGAGTATCTTCAGCTTTAAACAGTCACTGTCAATTTTTTTTTTTCTCACAGAAAATATTTTTTTTCTAATTGAGCTACTTTTGCAGCTAACAGTGACATTTACAAAAGAGAAACTAGAGAAGCTGTAACAGACCACTCACTGAAATCTAGCAGTCGTGATCATAGACTTCATTACTCTCCAAGTAATTTTATTCTGTTAATGTTTGATTTGATTAGAAATATTTCCAGTGAAGCAGGTTGCAGTATTTGAAGTGCTTGATATTCTTTAAGCCATGTTCAGTGCTTGAAGAAATACAGAAAACCCTTGGAATTTTTTAGCTTGTATTGTTTTCTGCTGTTTTTTGTCAGTGGATCTTAGAAACACTAGTCAGGCTAGAGACGGTAGTGAGTATGCACTGTGGTAATGGGTATGCATTGCTCTTGTAGTGCAAAGTCTCTGAAGCGATGCCTTCTGCAATACCATTTGCGTACACAAATGAAAAGGCTACATGTGCAAAGTTAATATTTCCAAAGAGAAACTAATGCAAATAAGGCATGTTTGCTACTATAAATGCTGTAATTAGCATGTCTGGGTGCAGAGCTATGAGTGTGACGTAAATTTTGCAGATATAAGTAGAAGGTTCAAGTGTTTTCTGATGTAGTTGGTAACATTGCTGATTTGTGGATTTTTATTTTCTTTCAAAAGTATGTACATCCACTATTCCCATTATTGCCTTTACAGTATCTAAAAAACGCTGCAATGTAAATTCTTGTGAGTTATTTTAAACACAGTTTTATGTGATATTATACTTAGGATGGTAAATGTCAGAATTTGAGGCAACCTTCAAAATACATGGGGCTTGTATCATTTTATGTGTTTCCCTTTATGTCTTTGTACGAAACACTGCTCATTGACTTTTACTTTTGCAAAATGTCATATATTTTAGCCAATGTCAACTTCCTTTGCCACATTTGGATCTGATTTCTGCTTTTTTTCAGGATCATAAGTGGTGATTAATGAATTGTCCAAACTATGTATCTCGTTTTCATATTTGTTTTTAGAGCAGCAGAAAGAAGTTCAAATTAATCATCAGTAGTCTATAAATAATTTAACCGAATTATTCTTCATCATGCAGTGTATTTTTATCACTTGTATCAAAATGTATTTATGGTGTCCTTCTGGGATGTGGGTTCTTCTACTCTCTTACCATAATTTATTAATCTGACAAATATGCTGAACGTTCATGGCAGCATTGAGGAAGGGCATTCAGTAATGTTCACTCAATTTCAGATCCCTGATTTAACAACAGCAAAGTTCCACCTGAGAACTGCAACTTTGGTGATTTATTATTTTATAGCACTGATTCTGTGACCCATTTCTGCTATTGTGATCTGTCCAGGATTCCCAGCCATTGCAGGGCATGCCATCTTGCAGTTTTACCATTGGAAAATAAGGAGTGTAAAGATGAGCGACTCAGTTCAGCCCCGAGTTTCATGGGTCTTTGCCCTGGAGCAAAGCATTGAATGAGGAGGTTACTACATTGCAAGAAGCTGAGTATTTCTCATCCTTGAGAGGCACCCAAGCATCCAATAATGATGTGCAAAGACAGAAAAGAGTTGGGAAACCCAGAAGATCTCTTTGATTCAGAGCTCCGGCCAAAGCTGGAAACAATATAAAGTGGCACCAGGCTGGTGGTATCTAGCTGTAGCGGTACTTTCAGAAATGGTGGTGATGTAAACCAGAATGCTCTTGTCTGGCGGCATCCATTAGATCATGATAGCCCAAAATAGCAATTTTGGCATCCTTTTTTTCCCATTCATTTCCCATTCAGTTGTATTATTATTATTATTATTGCTATTGATTATTAATGTTCATTCAATGATGATAATGCCAGATTTCCTTTGAACTTTTTCTCTGCTTTTCTCACTCCCTTTGCTGAATTAAGCTATATTTCTAATTAAGTATTTCTACCATCTGCTCTATGCAGCAATTATTCAAATTATTTGCAACCCTCTGTGCCATCAGGGGTGAATCTAGCACAGTCCTTTAAAGCTACAGATTTCCTGACTGACATATTTTTACCATGTGTCCATGTGTCCATGGAATATGCTATAACTGGTACGGATCTGTAATTCTCTGGGGTCAGGTAGGGGTAGAAGGTTGTGTTTACATTTCCAGTGATTTCAGTGTCTGACTCTAAGGAAACTATTATCTCTTAGTTTTATACGGCAAATCAAGAGAAAGATGGTACTTTATTTTTGTCCCAGTTTGCTGGTTTTGAAGGTTCTCCTTCTTTTATAATCTTAACCTGTGCCAGAATCCTCCACATGCTGAATGCTCTAATTTGTTCACAGTGCTGAACACAACACGTCCTGTGCCTGCACTGGATGTTCTACCTGTCATTCAGAATACAGTTCCCTCTGTTTTGCTATGATTAAGGTACTGCAGTAGTCTGTCCTGTGTTTGTCCTGACTCTTGTGATATTCAATTGCTATAGTAAGAAGAATGATTTTCCTACTTTGTGTTTGGTATCACTTCTTCCTAGTGAATCAGGGTCATTTTTGAAATGCAAACCCAAACTCAAGGTATCAGTGAATCTGCATAAACACTTCATAGCCCAAATGTTTGGGAGGAATTAAAATGAAGTTAGGAAAAGTAATGTGCATGTTACTGTGAAAAGAAGAATCTTAAACTGCATTAGAAAGTGTCAGAAAATTATAAAGAGATAACTAAACACCGTCTTTGCTGATGGGCATACATGTCAGCTGAGAGTTATAGGCAGTTTTGCTCCATTTGTGGCCTTCTCAGTTAAGGAGATTTTTCAGAACAGTATCAAAGTAACTCCATAGCCAGCAGAAATCTCTGTAGCTTTCATCAAGAATTTATTCATTTTATGGTCACACATACTTTAACTATAACATGAGAGGAGCGTGCAGTCTCCACCCCACCCTGTACTTTCAAAGCTGTGTGGGAACCACTGACCATACTTCTGTTATGGGCAGAAACTTCTCCTGGCTTTTAAGACTATCTTTTAGTTTGGACACTAAAATAATGCAATCTAACACAATATCCAGGCCCCACAGATGGAGATAATGATGGAAGATTTTAAATCATATGGCTCTGAATCTTTGTTTAGAAATATATGAAGATTTTTTAGAATTTCCAAATAAATTACTCATTGCTATAGTTACAGAAATATAAAGCACAGTCATCAAAGGAAAAGCCTTTAGCATGGTGCTTTCCTGAGTACCACAGGTAATTTCTAGGAATGTTCCTGTTTTGCAGCTTTTAATAAGTTCTGCCCATACCATCCTTCATCCTCATCTGGCTGCTTTTTCACCAAAGGTTGCCATTAGAGTTTTCATGAAGCAGCCAGTGTCCTTTCTGCTTTACTCTATAACAAGTACTACGAGAGGGACTGTGAGTCACCACCATTGCTCTTCCTTTTCTTGTGGCTATTATTTGTTATAATTTTAAAGCATTTTTTTTTATTACTAGTAACCTAGTCTATCTTTGTCTATCTTAAAGAATTTTGAACTCTTTCCATATAGTGCAGTGCTACACGTATATGTATAAAACATCTGTCATAACTGCCAGGAGTGCACAGGTGATACCACTGCTGCTATGATTGATAGTCATTCCAGCTGCAAGCAAGTTTTATGTTACTCACTGGGCTGATAACCTCTTGTTCTGCACATTGCCTTGCTCCTGAGGAACTCAACTGCTTTTTGGACATTTGGACTTGTGTAGAGTTAAAATCTGTTTAGGCAGCATCATCAAATAGTTACAAAACCAAGAGAGGTAGAGATTGACATCATATGAAGGTCTTAATCCCCTGAACAGAAATCCAGGGTGAAGCCATGCAGAAATAACAAGATCTCTAGCTTTTTAGTACAAGGTTAGATTTAACAAAGGTGTTACATGGATAAGATAAAAAAGCTGATAATTCACATTTGTGTGGTTGTATCTTCTGACATCCACTGCAAATCTCCTTCTTCTGGGCAGAGCACTTCCCAGCTAGCGAAGGCGTATGAGCTCTGACTCCATCTGCAATCAATACTTGGCCTATAGGCTGAGTCTGTGATCAAGGCTTCCAATTACTGCCCATCGTGAGACCACTAATGAATTTAGGAACTGGGAGTGTAGTTCTGAAAATAACAAAAAGTGATTAAAACTAAAGAAATATGCAGGAAAAAGAAATATTTCCATCTGAGAATATTGGTAAAAATAATTGTCTTTACAGTCCCTACCAAAACATTTAAAACAAGGTCACTGTCCACTGGAGTTTTCCTGAGCGGAGCATTAAACTCAGTATGTGTGAACACAGAGTTTGGCTCAGGGTTCAGCTTCAGCTAGAGATGGGTAGCAAACAATTTTCTTATCACACACAATTTTCTGAGTTTATCTTATAACATTTTCCACCTCGCATCAGGGTGAGTTGGACACTTTTCAAAGTGGTTCATGGGAAAGAAAAAAGAAATTCTGCAGTTTATTAAATGGCTTGTTGAACAGGAGAGTTATGCGAGAGACCAAAGATTAAATTTCCATCATGATTTGAAATAGAAGCTAACTCTGGGCTTCAGACAGCCAAATTGAGTGTTTGGTTATTTGTAGTTGAAATGTCCATTGTCTCCTTACTTTTAGCAGAAATCTAGTGCTGAAGCAGAGAAGCCTTCTTAATTATTATTTTTTCTGTAAATTCTGTATTGTCACAAAAATATTTGCTTTGCTCAAACAGCAAAAATATATATCTACCTTTTTTTTCTTATGGTGTACTTCTACAGTATATTTTTTCCCTTTTTATTTGTCTAGTTTTTTGTACCTCCTCCCTTGTACTTTCCAGGTTTCTCCTTTCGTGATCTTAAAGTGCTGTTGAATAAAGATGAGCCAATAGTTAGTCCAACCCCAGACGGTCTTTTGTTCAGGTAATTACTCGGAACCACAGCAGCTCTTAAATGCCCTGACTTCCCTGACTGAGATTGACTGATTGAAAGATTAGGCAAGGCAGGCACTTACAGCCAACCTGGTAAGGAGAAAGGAAAAATGTAGATTCATTTAAATAAGTGTTTTTTTTTTTTTTTTTTCTTTCTTCTTCCCCCCACTGGATCAAGGACACATCCTGAATGTTATCCAAAGTTATGTATTTAGGTTGGAGCCAAGCTCATTTGGTTGGGGCAGAGGCGAGCATCCCTCCAGCCACTCCTGAATGGTGCTGAAGCTGTGCTGGTATCACTCCTGCAGCTGGTGTCACACCCCGCAGGAGGGCTAACTTCTTAAAGAAGAAATTCTGCCAAGTTTCTCAGAGAACATAATGCAATTCTCCTTACAATAAAGCCAGCAATTTAGATTTATACCTGATTTATTTGCCTTGGTTTCTCACTTGCTAAAGACATTTGCCGGTGTATACCAGATGACACAACCCATTTAAAACAAATGAAATTGGCTTTGAAACCTTTATCCCCATCTTAACAGTATGGCCACAGCAGATTCTCGGTAAGTAATAGTAACATTTTGCAAAGCAAACAACATAACCTCATTTCTATATGGAAACAAATAAACTCATTGTAATCCCTGCTAAAATATATTTAATGACTCATATAAAAATGTTACCAGCCTATATCTAAGAGATGTATTCATGAACAAATACATAAAAATACATCCATAAACACGAAAAAAATATCCCAGGGCTCACTGATGAATCAGAGTAAATGTATTTACAGTGTCGCCAGCAGTGTTTTTTTGAAAGAAAATCTTGTTAATGAATCACTCAGTGATGGACAAACAATGCTATGTGTTGGCCTCTTTATTAAAAGATTAGAATCTATAAAATGACTGGCATCTTTACATTGTCTGGAATGGCTACTATTAGAGCATTTAATGTAAATTGCAATATCATAGTCTCTCCTGAATTACAGTGAGTATTACAGTGAGTAATTACAGTACAGCTCCAGAATCAAACACAATGTAGATTTTTATCCCCAGTGTTGACCAGTAGCAGAACTCTTCTCCTCTATGGGGCTCACTCTATACATCAGCTATACAGTTTTATGCTTGGGAGGTGGATCCCTTTTCTTGCCTTTGGACCTTATGTGTGTGAGCAAGAGAGCAAAGGAGAATGATGCTTAGAGGTGGCTGCTTTCTCTCATGGCTTCCATGGGGACCCTGGGGAGAGCAGTCTGCAAAATTCACCAGCATTCACAATTCACAGCATGGGAAGTACCATTTGTGCCCTTTCTAGCATGGCTGTTTACCGGCTAGAAGAAACCCTTTGTGTTGTCAGTCTAGGGACGTTTTGTCTTAAGAAGTCCCAGAGGGAATAAAATGCAGTATATTCTTAGTACAAAGCTTTTGATATCTGACTATGTTGGATGGGATTAATCATTACACTCTGACGTAAATAGGATCAGTCCTAAAATTTTTAAAACCAAAGCATTATAATTTAATCTCTGGTCCTCAGACTACTAATATCTGTGAAGCCTATTCCCCTTAAATTAGTCAACAGTTCGCTAATGACCTTGATGTACAAACAGGCAAATATTCAGAATTAAATATTGAAGAGATGGAAAGATAAAGAACACAGAAGACATAAAAGTTCTAAGATCTGTGCACTTAGATGATTCTATTATCTGTTTCAGTAGTTACCCAACATGATTTATAATTTCTATTAAAAATAACAAAACACTGTCTGGACTGTCTCTAAGCAAGTGAGCATCCCTAAATCTTTGCTTTATGTCACTCTGAGAAAAACAGTACATGTTTCCCCACACACTTCACCTTCTAGTCTTTGCTCAAAACACAGCTTTAGCTACAATAACAGGGAGGAAATCAACCTTTCTTGAATCCTTAATTTCCCATGGAATTAAATGCCTCTTTCTCTTGAGAAAAATGTTTCAGCTTGCAGGTTGGATAATCCCTTTACTTTTCACTTTTTAACTGTGTAAAAAAAATGCCTACAATACTAATCTTCATTTCCTTCTACAGCTTTGACCTCTAAGCTCTATGCAAAACACATCTATTCTCTAAAAGCAATTCCCAATAAGGCAAAGGTGGAGTAAAAAGCAGCTCTGTTGAGATTTATATCTGGGAAACACATCTAAAATTACATTTTCAAAATCATTTCACTTAAGAACCCATTGTTTAACTGTGGTGCACTTTGATAATATAGATATTAAAATAATAATTTGTCACTGGGTATATTTTGAAAATATTTTCACCAGATATTCTCTGGAAAGAGTAAACTCCAAGGGCTAATGCAACATCCCTATTTGTTAGATTATTATTTTACTCTAGGAACAAACCTCAAGTAGGGCTAAATATGAAGTATCTTTGCTTCTAGAGTGGAGAAGTTAAGGTGCAAGAATGAATGACGTGAATTTTTTTTTTGAAATTTGGACCAAGTTCTTCATTATCTAAAAAAAGTTCCAGTTGTCTGGCTATGTGAAGGTTTCACAGTGCCTGCTTTGCCAGCTGAATGTTGCAGATCTCTCCATAATAGTTCTCACTTCTTTAAACCAGTGCTTCTTCCTTAATCCAAATAAAGATTTAAAGGCTACATGGAATAACTGAGTTTGAAGGAAAAGCTGAAATCAATTTTGGGCCAAAAATATTGATTGGGTTCTATAAGGAAGGGTCAAAAGTGTCCCTCTTTTCTGAACATGTTATTTGTACGTGTAGAGACCTGGAGAGAAATGTGCAGATAGTCCAATGTCTGCTGGAATGTCATTAAATTCATTATATGATGAATCTATCTTGGTCTTGGAAAAGGAAAATGTCTACTAGGCTCAAGTTGCTAATGGAATAAATAAAGCAGAGATGGGGGAGTAGGTAGGATTTTATACTCACGTGATATGTCCTTTGCAGAAATGAATCAGGATTAATATTATACTGCTATTTAAAGCTGAAAGCCTGTTTTTCCAATTAGATGTGTGTATCTGCATTTGCAGTGTGCCACTGGCAAGGTAAATGGGATCAGCAGTAAGCGTTACTGAAAGCTGCAGCTGGCTGACAGTTGCAATTTTACAAAACTCCCTTTTTTTCCCCTCAGAGTTTATGCAGATATGAGTTTCAGCAATACTTGCCTCCAGCCTCCTTCAACTTTCTTTTTAATTAAAAAGCTTAATTGGGAGTAATAAAAATTCCAATTAAGCTTTTTAAATAAAACCCAAAAGCTCAAAGTGGCTGCAGTTGCAGATAACTGCTATTGCAACTCATGACTAGCAATTCTATTTGAACAAGGCTTTTGTTTCACTGTAATAAATATTGTTGTTTATGATTGTACATCCACATCTTTCAAAAGTACTGTACCTTTAAGTCTCACAGAGCTATCATTTGAATGTGAAATATGGGCATCCTTGTGAATTTTCCTAAGTGCTACACAGGGACTGAAGTCTCCGTAGGTTGCTGTATGTGCCCCTCAGCATCACACCACATGTTATATCTGTAAGCAGAAATAACAGTAGTAACAAGTTCTGATCAACCAATTTCCCTGTGAATTAATGTGATTTTACAGGTAAGTAAAATGACAAAGCAGCAAACTCCAAAGGATTTTTCCAGTGACACGCTTTTACTTCATCCGTTCTGTGTAATTATTTAGGCCACCTTGGTGTCTTAATTTTGTGTAACAATTTATGCTCTTTATATGTGTGTCTTCTCTTCCTCAGAAAGGCCAATGAGAAAATGCATGAGTTAGATCTTGTACATCATGATATCTGACTTCAGAGGTCATCCATAGGTGTAATCAAGGAGAAGTGTAAAAGACATGAAAGTACCTGATACTGTTAGTGCTCCTTAGAGGAATCACTGAAACTTCTACTGTTCTGCTTTTGGTGCAGAGCTTCATAGAAAGTAGTGCTTGTTTCCAGTGCTATGTCAGCTGCACGGGTGGGGCATGACCCATGGTTAAAGCAGAGTAATTTTAAAATTTGCTGAGTTATTAATTGATTTATTTTGCCCTATGCAACCTAGCATTCACTTCTGTATGGGAGGATGTACCTATAGATCTAGACAAGGCATTACATCACAATAAGCCAGAAAGAAAATAAAGCAGCAGCTGGCGAGGTTGGAGTTGTTAAAAAGGGAGAAACTTAATAGAGTGCTAACTGGCGATTACTGGTTCTGCATAGTAGCTCTGAGAAAAATAAAGCTTGGACCACCGCTGAAGGGAGCTGCTGGCCCAGCATTCCCAGCTCCAAGGGCATGTACGCAAGGACAGCAATACTACTTCAGACAGGAAGAAGAGTCTTGCTATTACCTGCATTCATTGCAAATCCTAAGTTATTCAGCTTCATCCAGCAAACAGGGACCTGGTCTGGTAGAAGTAGTGGCACTCAGTTCAGTAGCTTGAAGTAGGGAAAGGAAGAGGAAATTTATGTGGCTATCTGACTATTTCCAGGGAATTTCTATGATGGTTCATAAAATACTTAAAGGATCTCTGGAGTAGAGAAATCATCCTGTGTTGTCAGAGGAGGTAGACCAAGCAGTTTAACAGGTGTTTTAATTTCCATTTAACCGTATTCTTCTGTGAAAATATCAGACTGAGCTGACCTTACTCAGAAATGTGGTCCAAAACAACCCCCATGGCTAAGTGCTTGACTGTCCGTTTTTTGCACCTTTTAATTCAGTTCAAAGTTGTTGGGATGTTTCATGATGCTGCCTATGCCTGAAATTCCCAGGACTGCTTCTGCTACAGCTTCATAGGGGTTTGTTTGTTTGTTTTGTTTTGTTTTGTTTTTTTTTTCTTTTTCATTTATTCTTGACTGATTCCTAGCTCTTGTTGGCTCCAGATACCACTGGCATTAGCTTCACAGGCTTTTCTCATCAGCTTGATGGACCCAGGTGGCCTTGTCTTTCACTGCTGTTGTTGCTTTCATTTTCTCAGCCATCTGTTTCTGACAAGAATGAATTACAGTCTTGGTTTCCAAGAAGTACATTGATAGTTGTATCTCAAATGATTATAGCAAAAAACCCCAGGATGGCTTGAAAAAGCAAAATATTCATATAGAAAGCATAAATGCATGTAAACACTAATAAGACTTTCAAGAAAATAAAAAATGTTTATCATCTGCTCAGCTAACATTTAATTTATTAACAATGTTGAACTTACTTAAATGATATAGAGAATGGCTATATTACAACACAAAATGTGTTTTATTTTTCTCCCCAAATTAAAACCTTAGTATAAAGGATGAAACAAATTTTTTTTAACTTCTTGCCCCAAAATTTTGAAAACAAGAAATGTTTTGCCCAAGAACTCAAAAACCCTTGGCTGTCATTAGAAGGGATCACGCTTTTACCCCAGCCTGTTTCACTGAAAGATTTACCTCTAACCCAATGGTCTAGTAGAGTAATAATGTGGTAGTATAAACTGAATAATGTGCTTCTGACAGATAATGCCCTGTGTCACCATGCTGCATTTCTGTCCAGCAAATGTACATTTGACATAGGTTAAGGGAATTGAGAGAGACTTATTGTAGGTTGAGCTTGCTTGGCTAGTCCTCACTTCCTCTCAGTCGGCGTTTTATCTGCTGGATCTGGGCTCTGACTAACAGCTGTATTCAAGGAGAATTGGCAGCTTGAATTACAGGAAGGTAGGAAAGATTATGTTTCAAATATAGAGCTTTCTTGGTTTTATTCCTGAGCTTTCTTTGAAAGCATTTTCTGGAATAAATCACAATATCTAATAACCTCGTGAGGCTTTTTAAGTGGAGTTTTAAGAGTGTACCAAGGTCTTATTGAATCACGTTATCTACCATTTCAAATCCTCTTGAAGTTAGTTACAAAGAATAATAGCTATATGTTCAGTCTGAAGAGTCTGAAGATTTTACTGACATTGGATTAACAGAAAGATTTCTGACTATCAGTGTTTAAGCTTCACCTCTCTGTCAGTCATTCCTGACAAGGCCAGAATAAGGTACTAATGGCAGTGACTTTAGAAAGGGTGGTTTTTCATTAGTTTAAGCGGAATGTCAATTAAAAAGGAATTGAGATAAAGAACCAGCAACTAAATTAAGTTTACACTTCTTCACGGATGATAAGAAAAATCCATTTACAGGTTCTATTTCAGACTGAATATACTTCCTAAGGTAAAGGCCTCTTATATTATAGCTTTAAAAGTCTACTGACAATTTCTGAAAAGATTTAATAACTATTGTGTCAGAAATGTGGATGAATTTTTTAACCACTGGAAATAATTATTTCTTACCTAAAATGAATATACTAAAATTAATTTAAATTTAATTTCACACATTTTATTATGGAATGTTATCATCTACCATCATTTCTTCTCCTCCAGCCTCACTATTATTTGCATTCTCTAAGAACCGACAAAGCCCATTTAAAAGAGGAAGAGAAATCTATCTTTCTGTGATCTCTGGATGGAGGAGGACAGCCTGGGGCTGATTTCCAGCTAAGGAGTGTGGGACTCTATGGCAGATTATATGTACTATTTTTTACTATTTCTGTGGTCCATTTGCAAGATTTTGAGAAACTTAGTAGGAGTTATGAGCTCAGAATTTAGCAGACTGCACAGGAGTGGAGCAGCATTGGGCTTTGATCAGGCTTAAGGCAAAAGAGGCTCCTATAGGAAATCCCCCTTCTTTATATCCTTGTTACTCCTTTGGACAACACTGGTCTTCAGGGCTCAGATGAAAATTATTGTTTCAGGCAGACTCACATAGGTATTTATTACCCTGGGCTCACATATTCTTTTCTTTTCTTTTTTTTTTTTTTTTTATTTTTTTTTTTTTTTTTTTTTTTATTTTTGCCTTCATGAAGGCTAGAAATGTTTTCTTGTATGGAAACTGAGACTGTGATTTAATGTTACTGTGTTCAGACCAGGGCTAGTCATGGGTTTCTACTTTGCCCAGAAGTGCAGACTAATCCAGAAAAGACAGGTATTTTGAGGGATGCTTCCCAGTGAGAAGTACAGTATGGGCCACAGCATATGACAAATGGTAGAAAAGGAAGCTCTGACAGTTTGGGACTGCTGAGCGTGATCTGCAGATCTTGTAAACACCACCATCGGATCTATACTACCTTTGCCTTGAACCACTTCTGCCCACTTCAAAAAGGCAGTTTTTATGTCTTTTAACTGTAATCTGAATAGAGTGCAGTTTTAGAGCAGACAGTATGAAAACTTGCACCTGCTCCTGAAGTTGGGTAAGTCATTCATTCCGAGTATTATCTGAGAGTTTTTGTCCTCTTTACTATTCCTGTGACTAACTCCTCAGCAGATGAGTCAGGTGTGAGGTTCTGTTTTTTTTTTTTTTTTTAGCAGTGAAACAGCTCTCAAGTTTGGTCCCTCTGCTATGAAATAGTAAAATACTAGCTGAAAGAACCAAAACTTTCTATCACTAACAAAATAACAGATAGTTTCTCTTATAGGTAGCTAAGGTTTGTCTTATAGGTAACTAAGGAACAGTCAGCAAGACACCCACCTAACTGAGAGGGAAAGAGAACTACCCCTCAGAGACATCCAAACCCACGAGAGATGCTGACAAACTCTGATTCTCCTACACTATTTACTGGCTGACAGAATGAATCACATTATGCTACTTTTTAATAGCTTTCTCACCTTACTGAAATGAATTACATGCTTGCAGAGCAGTGATGGTAAACTAGGATTCATAGCTATCATTATTAGCTTTGCAACATCCTTAACATCAGCATAGCTATTTGTATTCAGTACTCATGAATCAGCTGTAATGTATTGTGATAAATAATGTGTCCAGAGGGACATCAGCATTGCATCTGAAGAACAGCCCAGACTAATCCTGTGAAATCTGCTTTGATGCAATCTGTGAAGTTAGGTCTTGTTATATTTCTCTGAATCAGGGAGGTGGCTATTATCAGTTGAATCCTCCTGATAAAGAAATTATTGAGCAGCTTTTTCAGAAGTACTCAAATGCCTTGGTATTTGTGATTTAAAGCTGACGTTTTTCAGCAACAGTGTGTGACCCAACCCTCTCTATTAGCTACATATACACCATTACATTAAAACCTCACCTAAAGCAAAAGGAACATATTTGGTCATGATGGAGGGTATTCTTTTGAACACCATATTCCGATATCTCTCTGTGATTTTGCAGGTTTCTTCTGAATCAATTTCCTGTCACCAGGTTATGTAATAGATTCTGTTTCCATTAGAAAAGATGTGACATTAAAAAACAACCATGGGAAGACGTGAGGGTTTGTGGCAGCACTAAGCTTAATCTGTAAGGCAACAGCCTGAAACAATCGCAGGTTACAGAAAATAGCCCCAGAAGGGGCCCTGAGAGGTCATCTATATAGTCCGCATGCTGAGGCTTGATTAATGCTGTCTGAATTATTTTGAGAAAAATTTATTTAACTTTCTTTCACAAAGTTCCCACAACAGTGGGGAAAGATGTGGATTAACACACTTCACCTACCAGTGCAAGCCAGAAGTGGTAAAGGCCAGAAATCCTGGCCCCATTGGTGCTGGCCAGACAGCAGATGTTTTTAGCTTTTCTCTGCTGTTGGATGGACCTTCAAATTTGTATAAAAGGGAGCCACATTTAAGGTGCATAAGAAGTTCTTACCTTTCATTTACTAAAATTTCTGCTTTGTAATGGCAGAACAGTTGTGTTTCAATTACACAAAGGCCTGGGAGTGCTCTAAAAACCTTGCATGGCAACCTAAAGTAAACGAGATTAACATCTGTGTAGGGAACAGAAAATGTTCTGATGATAACTAGTTTAATAGTTAAGGTAGTGTGTACGAGTGGGTAACTCTCCTGACTCTCTCTTCATGGCTCAGGGATCTGTGGCTGACTCTGCTAGTGGGCTTCATCCCCTTTCTCCCTAAGTACCCCTTGTTCCACTGTCCTTCCATTTTTAATGTGGATACTGAGAGTTTATTCCCTGTAGGACATTTAGACTGCAGAAGGAAGTGATGTGGAGGGTCCTGAATGACCCACCTGACCCACCTGACTTACAGGCTGGAAGCTGTGTAAGCACACAGCCCACAACAGAGCCAGAGGCAATAGGTGTTTCCTTTCAGTAGGACTAATTTCATTTGAACTGGGTCCTTCAACACTGCCATGCAGATGTTCTGGTTTAGGATGGCACCAGCTCAGGGGTCTGAAAGACCCTTTGGCTCAGAACACAGAGCTGCCAGGCTCTGAGCATTGTAGCTGGGAAGGAAGAATGCTGTTTGCTCCAACTGGTAAATCACCCTTAACCCAGTGCCACACGTCACTGTTCCCTGTATAAACATTCCTACTACCTCATGCTAAGGCATTGTACCTTGCCTGGATAATATGTGCTGTCTGTTTATTAAGAAATAAGATCACATTGTTAATATAACTTTTTTTCAGACAAACCTCTAAAGTTCACCTACCAATGAAGAAAGAGCTACAAAAAAGAAAGCTTATAGTCGGTCAAATGCAAATTCTATAAAACAGCTTTTATATTTAAGGTACATTTATGTTTATTGCTGTAGTGGTACAAATGATGATGATGTGATTTAATGGGCTGTTAGCACAATAATGTTTTGTGCCTTAAAAGTGACACAAATTTCTATACTCCATTTGGATGTCTTCAATGACTCTGAACGCAAAGGAATGTGTTCGTCCACTATCTAGATATTTTCTTATTGTCTGATGATAAATTTAGGGTTTTATGGATTTCAAGCATATTTTTATGATTTTAACAGCTTTAAATGTTGACTTCCTTTTGCCAGAACCTGATATATCAATACAGTCAGTTGATACAGGCATCTCGTACAGTTGAAAATGACATTTGGCAGTTTATCTCAGAGATACATGTGTTTGGTGCTTCTTAAATGCAGATATAGTTTGTAGAAATAGTAGCTAAGACTGTTTATTATGAATCCTAAAAAAAAATATTTTAAAATAAAATAAATGCTTATATACTGGTTTGTTTCTTTTACTCTTCTCTAGATGTTAGAAAATTGTCTCTCAGTGGTCACTTTCAAACTTTGTTTAATAGCATTTTAGACCAAAGGAAGGACTACATGCCCATTCCAGTATTTCTTTAATGGGCTATATCATGCTGATAAACTGTGTATACTTTGCACAAATGGGCCATTAAAAGAGTCAAAGTATGAAAAATAAATCTCTATACATTGGCACTAAAAGGTGAGGGGTAAGTTTAAGATGTGGGAACACCAGACTGAATACAGATTTGGTGTTATCTCAGTGAAATCAACATTGACTTTGTTTGCAGTAGTTTAAAACAAAGCATTGCAACTTTGTTTAAAACAGAAGGTTTATTTCCAGGAGGAAACAGATCTCCTAACATGCAGGGAGGAGTTTGCCTCCTTCTGTAGTATTATGTGCAGCTACTTTTCTTCTACCTATATTTTGTTTCAGAGTAAGATGCATATACAAATCCATTTATTGCCTTACATCTGTTGCATGTCTTCTCCTCAGAGGTGAGGTGCAGCCTTGGGAGGGGCACCATGGAGCTGCAGCCCCTGTGGGACGTTGGTTGTGTGTTCTGGTCGGAGGGAAGAGGGCTGCAGAAACCCACTTCTCCTGTCCCAGAGCAGGGCCAGCTACACAGCCCGGCCAGGAAGCCCGGCTGAGATGGCCAAACCAGGAACAGCAATCTGTCACAGTTTGGGTGTTACTCAGGAGAATGGGAACAAGCCATCTTGCGACGGAAGTTCTGAAGTAAGATCAGCAGACAGAGGTCTCCATCTGGCAGACACTGCGTGACCCCCTTTCTGCAGGTTTGGGCACAGGAATGGTGAATTGATTTGCTTTGGGATGGTTTGACGAAGGATCAGTTGCTTTCATTCAGCCTAGACAGTACTTTGCTCTGCCAGGATGTGGCATTAGTGGTGTTCGCTATTCTGCCAGTGAACAGGCTGAAGCTATCTAAATATTTTTTACAAAACATTAACTACAGCATCAGGAATACTGTTAATAACCTTTTTAGTTTCAGAAGCTAAAGTAATATTATTTATAGTGTTCATGGACAGCTAACTAAACTCACTGTTATGGGAATTTCATGATCAAATTCCTATTAAATTCAGCAGAAGTCGAGCTGAGGTGTCCTGGAACCAGCCTGTGGAAAACCCCACGAGAGACAGCCTGTGCACCTTACCTGTCATGAAAGACTGATTCACAAGACTTAAATGAAAAGCCCAACTTTGAAGTTATATATCAGGATTCAGTTGTTTAAATAATACTCTAATTTACTTAATAGAATTGTAAGGATTTTTAATTTCACCCACCTTTCATAAATTTTAAAGTCAGAGTGAGGCTGACAAAATATTCACATTGTTTCTGTGCCTGACTGGTTCACAAAGAGTGTTGCTAGTAGTCAGAGTGGTGGGCTAAGGAAACACAGTATCTCACAACAGCCAATCAGGTATGCTTAATTTTTAAGCCTGCCAGCCTTGACATAATTCCTTTAATTTTTCTAAAATCCTCTTGTACATCTCAATTATCCTGTGTAGTCTCATAGGATGGATTTGATAAGGACAAACACAAACTATTAATTTTCAACTTCAGGGTGTTAAAATAACTAATGAAGCTTGTACTAAGAGAAAAAAAATATGCATCTTCTGTGTCACAGTACAATGTTCTGTGTCTGATGAGCACTGGGTTTATATACTGTACCCTCTGGCAACTTTCACATTTTCAAACCAACAGGAAACTGAGCTTTACAGGAATACAGGGCATATGAAAATGCCTGGGATAACTGACCTCCATATCAGCAGTTTGCTATCAGGTTTTGCAATGTATGTTTCAGATGTGATATCTATCTATAAAATGATGCAATTTTAAATATTTAGAGATAAACACACAATATGGTACATGAGAGAAAGACTAGCTGGTTAACCCAAGGGATGTGAGAGTAGTTTGTAGGCTGAAAAATACCCGGTCATTCAAATACTTTTGATACTTTTGAGATGCAGCACAAGCAAAGGTTATATGGTTAGAAGATCTATTTTCTTCCAAGTGCTTATGGCAGAAAGATAAAAGCGACAGCAACCCCCTCCCCCCCCCCCCCCAAATCCTGGCTGTTATGATTACCTCCCTAATTCTGGCAATCAGATAAGCCTCCAGCTGGGACAAGATCTGTTTATTTAAACTTGAAATGCTCTAAGTCATATCAGTTAGTCATTGCTAATTTACATCAAGTTAAGACCTAACTGAAAAAAGAAGTTTCATCATAACAATATTTTAAAGGATTAAAAAATGTCCAGTTTTTGTTGCTAAAATGCTAACTTCATTGTTCTGGTGGAACACACTTTGAAGCTTCTACTTACCTGATCTGTTGACCTAGTGGGGAACATGACATGATCATCATAAACAACCACCATGCAGATGGCACAAATGCAATCAGCCTCAGTGATAAAACCAACAATATCATGGAAATTAGACTTTTCCATTCTATAACAATAAGGTTGTGAGACTGCTTTATTAAAATCTGGGCTTTGTTTTTTTTTTTTTTTTTTTTGTCTATTATATAATGAATTTTATATATATTTTCTATATATATAATGTCTATTTATAATGAATTATAAAATAGACATTTATGAATTCTAATAATGCCAGTCATTTCAGAGGTAAGAAGAAAAGATGCTGAAGGGAAGCAATAAATTCCAGGGAATGAGTGCAGAAACCAGCAGAAGGTAAAGATGAATAGGTAGTGGAGAGGGAAAGTACTGCACGCAGTTGCTAGATAAAGTGAGACTGGTCATGACAGCATGATGACAGAAATGAGTGACTTATGAGTTAGTACTAAGAGAAATTCTGTGATATTACTAGAACTGGGAAATTAAAAAGGTGTGAAATTTAAATGAGAGGCTATGGGATGTCTGGTCTTCCCTGAGTTAGGAGATCCATCATATAGTACAGTCAATGTTTTGTCAAGCATTCCTCCACAGAAGTCGTTGGGCAGTTGAGGGTAATGGCTGGCAAGAATTTGAGTGTCAGGAAATGAATTTTAAGAAAAGAACAGGATCTTAATTTGACTGATTTAGTTGCCTGAACCTACCTCTTTCACCATTCTGGGGAACTAGAAAGTGTCCTCCCTGGACAGAGATAATATATAAAATAATCATTTGGTTCCCTTCTTATTTTGTCTAAATTAAAATAAATTTCAAATAAAAAATTTATGGTAGAAAAATGAATCTGAGTCATAGCTAGAGAAGTGTGTGTATGCAGGAGCGTAGTTATATAATATTTTGGATAGAAGTTTTGAAGTACTGGTTGTAGTTACAGAACAAAGTTTCATTGATCTAGGAGTTATGTAGCTCTCTTTGGAATATTCCTGGAGTTAAGATGTTTACCTGGATTTATCACTTCTATGTGATAAAAGCAATAAAATGAACATCCTTTATGTGGCTTTTTCCAACCTAACGCATCGATGGAATGCAGAAGTACTTGTGAGTCCTTTTTGTCTCTATTTCATATGTTGCAGCACAAGCAGGCTTATCAATAGGAAATGAATATTTAATATGAAAAATATTAAATTTATTTGTTCAAAGTTACAGAAAACAGGTCATATTCTTAGGGGGGTTTATTAGTTATTTGAATAAACCCATTACTTGAGGGCTTTATGTTGATTTTCTTTGTAAAACTGTGTGTGGCTATTTCTAAAAGAAAACACTAGAAGAAACTGCTAGTTTGACCTAAACAAAGCAAAGAAAGTTTATATGTAGGGGTTTTTTCTTCTTTAAACTATGTATATTTCCTTCAGGAGCCTGAAATCAGCATTGCTCACTCACGCAAACTCAAGCCAAAACCCCCAAATATCTGAACAACAGGGACTGACAACTCTTAAATGGCTGTGGAATGCGATATTTGTACCAGTGGGAATGTAAAGGAAGATAGTGGATATTTGTGTAGTCCAGTGTTGGAAACCTTGCTCAATCAATATGGGAATGCATTCACATACCCTTTAGAATTTAGAAATGTAGCAGACCACTAAAACATACATAAATTAAACAGATTATTCATATTCATAGGCTCCCTGCACGATTAGATTGTTTAGCTTTCATGGTTTATTTTGTTACTTTCAGTGGTGCTATTAATCATACTTTCTCATTTTCTTTCACTGCTAGGATTTGACAAGGATTTTCTTTCACCTTGAAAAACTGCATATTCTGAGGAGTTTCTGTACACTTAGCACACCCTGCTGAGTGAAGGCAGCTTTTTTTCTGTACTGCACCTCTTTCTGAAAGATGGTTTCAAAAACATGGGTTTGATCTCTCTCTTGGTAGTGGAAGATCGTAAACAAATATGTCTTTCAAATTATTTTTGTATTGGAAGCCTGTATGATCCCATCAAAGAGGAAACTGAACTAACTCAATAAGCAATGGACCATAAGGCAGTAAACTGATACATTGTTAATTTTTATTGCTAAAGTTACTTTCTACTGCTCCGGTTCAAAATGCTCTTCATATTTTATTATGCTGATTTTTATGATTGCAATGGCAAATCTGTCTAATAGTCCACTCAATATTTTTTGTTGAAATGCGTTGGCTGTAGCAATCAAGAAGGCGGGGAGTGCAACAATATCTCTATCCAAAAGAACAAAGAAAGAGACCAGGCATATTACAAATGGACCTGCAAATTGCTGTCCAGGGCTAACAGAGCACCTGACTGGTTGCTCCAGGAACCTGCTGTAGAGAGGCCTTGGAAGAAGAGCATTAATGAAGAAGGAAGGAAGGGGTATGAAACTAGCATGAAAAATTGATTGTGGTAGGTGCTCAGGAGCCAGCTAAGAAAATATATGAGCTTTGGCACTCTCTTGTCTCCCTGAGTACTTTTATATATTGTCATATATATACTTCTATATATGTACCTGAAGAACAGCCATGAGCAGATTGAAAGCTTATGGATAAGAATTAGAGACCAAGACAACAAAGGGAACCTTGTGCTTGGTGTCTACTACAGGCTGCCCAATCAAGGGGACCCTATTAACATAGCTTACTCCAGCTACAGCAGACATCATGCTCGCAGACTCTCATCATGCTGGAGGACTTCAACCACCCCAACATCTGCTGGAAAAGCAGCACCACAGCTGTAGGCAATCCCAGAGACTCCTGGAGTGCACTGAGAATAGATTCTTAAGACAGGTAATAGTCCTACCAGAGAGGATGTGCTATGGGACCTGATGGTCACTAATGCAAGTGAGCTAATTGGTGATGTCAAGACTGGAGACAGCCTGAGCTGCAGTGATCATGCACTGGTGGAGTTCACAGTCCTGAGGGATGTGGGTCAAGTGAAGAGTAAAGTCAGGACCCTGAATTTTTGGAAAGAAAAATTCCAGCTGTTCAAGGAGTTAGTCAATAGGGCTCCCTGGGAAACTGCTCTCAGGGACAGGGGAGCAGAACAGCTGGCAGATCTTTAGTGACACTTTCCATAGAGCATAAGAGCTCTTGATCCCCAGCTGTAAGAAATCAGGAAAGGAAGGCAAGAGACTGACATGCATGAGTCAAGGACTACTAAAGGGCAAGAAGGAAATGCACAGGCAGTGGAAGCAGGGACAGGTATCCTGGGAAGAGTATAGGGATGCTGCCCGGATGTGTAGGAATGGAGTCAGGAAGGCAAAGGCGTGGCTGGAACTGAACTTGGCAAGGGACACAAAGAATAATGAAAAAGGCTTCTACAGGTATGTCAGCCAGAAAAGGAGGGTCAGAGAAAGTGTACCTACCCTTGTGAACACAACTGACAAACTGGTAACAACAGATGAGGAGAAGGCTAGGGTAGTCAACAACCTTTTTGCATCAGTCTTCACTGGCAACCTCTCTTCCCGCACCTCTCGAGTAGGTGGACCACAAGACAGGGACTGGGGGGAGCACAGTCCCTCCCACTGTAAGAGAAGATCAGGTTCACGACCACCTGAGGAACCCGAACATACATACGTCTACAGGACCTGACAAGGCACATTTCAGAGTCCTGAGGGAACTGGCTGATGTAGTTGCCAAGCCACTCTCTATGATATTTGAAAAGTCATGGCAGTCAGGTGAAGTCCCGGGTGAATGGAAAAAGGGAAACATTGCATCCACTTTTAAAAAGGGTAGAAAACCTTGGGAGCTACTGACCTGTCAGCCTCACATCTGTGCCTGGGAAGGTCATGGAACAGATCCTCCCAGTAGCTATGCTAAGGCACATGGAGGCTTCACCAAGTGCAAGTCTTGCCTGACAAACCTAGTGACCTATAATGGAGTGACTACATTAGTGGGCAAGGGAAGAGCTATGAATGTCATCTATTTTGACTTCTGCAAGGCCTTTGACGTGGTTCCCCACAACGTCCTTTTCTTGAAATTGGAGAGATGAATTTGGTGGGTGATCTGTTTGGTGGATGAAGGATTGATTGGGTGGTTGCATCCAGAGGGTAATGGTCAATGGCTCAACGTCCAGATGGAGATCAGTGACAAGTGGTGTCTCTCAGGGGTCTGTACTGGGACCAGTACTGTTTAATATCTTCATCAGTGACATAGAGAGTGAGATTGAGTGTATCCTCAGCAAGTTTGAAGATGACACCAAGCTGAGTGGTGTGATTGACATGCCTGAAGGATGGGATGCCATCCAGAGGGACCTGGCTGAGCTCAGAAATGGGCCCATGTGAACCTCGTGAGGTTCAACAAGGCCACGTGCAAAGTCCTACACCTGGGTTGGGGCAACCCTGGGTATCAATACCAGCTGGGGGATGAAGGGATTGAGAGCAGCAGAGAAGGACCTGGGGGTACTGGTGGATGAAAAGCTGGACATGAGCTGGCAATGTGCACTCATAGCCCAGAAAGCCAACCATATCCTAGGCTGTATCAAAAGAAGTGTGGACTGCAGGTTGAGGGTAATGATTCTCCCCCTTTAATCTGCTCTGGTGAGACCCCACCTGGAGTGCTGTGTCCAGCTCTGGAGTTCTCAGAACAGAAAAGACATGGACCTGTTGGAGTGGGAACAAATGAGGGCCACGAAAAAGATTGGAGGGATGGCACACCTCTCCTATGAAGAAGGTCTGAGAGAGTTGGGGTTATTCAGCCTGGAGAAGAGGAGGCCCTGGGGTGGCCTTTCAATACTTAAAGGGAGCTTATCAGGAAGATGGGGACAAACATTTTAGCAGAGCCTGTTTCAATAAGACAAGGGATAGTAGTTTTAAACTAAAAGAGGTTAGATTTAGACTAGTTATAAGGAAGAAATTTTTTACAATGAAGGTGGTGAAACACTGGAACAGGATGCCCAGAGAGGTGATACATACCCCATCCCTGGAATCATTCAAGATCATGTTGGATGGGGCTCTGGGCAACCTGGTCTAGTTGAAGGTGCCCCTGCTCATTGCAGGGGGGTTGGACTAGATGACCTTTAAAGGCCCCTTCCAACCCAAACTATTCTATGATTCTGTAGTGGACTGAGAGTTCAGGGAGAGATTGGCTTTAGAGATTAGAGTTCTGTAGGCATAAGTTCTCATTAGGCTGCTGAGGTGGCTGCTCTGATTCAAGTTGTAGTGGTAATTCCTCTCTGCTTGTTCTGGTGCTTCTGCACTGTGTTTAATAACACACTGTAAGTGCCATGTTTGTTTTCCCTCCCAGCCTTAATTTCTCATATTTGTTGATTACCTAGCAGAATGAGGCCCCAGCCTTGACTAGGCTCTGCCATGATCCATCTGGCCAACATAAAAGGCTGTTTAAAGGTTATCAAGGTACTGATTTTGCAGACTCAATTCACAATGTGGTTTGTTAAATGGCTCTGAATACAAAAACACAATCTGCTCCACCAGATTGGGTTTTGGGTCCTTTAGGTCTATTATTCTACTTCCAGCAGTTGCTTTGTCTAATGCTTCAACAGAAGGGAAAGGACACACACAACATAGCTTGCCAATAGTATGAAGGTTTCCATAAGGGCAAAATTCCATTTTTAATCCTATGCCATCAGCCCCTGTCTATTACCTGTGTTTGTTCCATCAGGAATAAATTTTATTTACTTTTTGGAAAATGATCACTTCCTTTCAAAGTCCCATATAAGACACTGTAATCTCTGCAGAAATAAATTTCACAGTCTCTCAGCAAACTGCCTGGACAAATGTTCTTTTTTCCTTCAAAATTACTTATTAGAGTGTTCTGCTTCTTATGGTTAATGTGTATTTGATCTTGACACAGATATTCTGGAAATCTAACCCTCCTTTGAGGGTACTGATGTAAATCAGAGATAACTCAGTTTATCCCTAAGGTTAGCTCAGATCGATTTAGTCCCTTGTACTGGTCTCTGATATGGTCCCTGATTTACTGACATTGTTGTAAATTGAATAATATTCCTCAAAGAAATGAGTGTATGAAGAAAAGAAAAGGCGCATCTGTGCTGCATTTGCTTGTGAATGTGGAAGATTATTTTCAAACATGTTCATCCAGGTAGCCAACATTACAGTTTTTTAGGAATTGCAGTCCATAAATTTCCTACTTGGACCACCACCAGCGACACATCTAAATAAGGATAAGCAGGGATTTAGTGTCTAAGTGCTACTCCTGTCATTGTAGTCTCACAGCTAGACTTTCAAAAGCCTTGGTCAGCCATAGCTTAATCCTCAGGGAACCTAGGGGCTCTGGCTGCATTTCTGCCAGCACTGTTTCCTGGCAGCCTAAATCTTAACTGTTGAGAATTTCGTGTTCATACTTTGGTGGCTTTGTATTGGGGTTCACTTACTATGCATTTGCTTTCCTGTCTTTTTGCTGTGACGTGACAAGCTGATGTTTGCAATGTGGCTTTTAAGCCTAAAGAAGGAGAAAATGATGCTTCCGTTACCCTACCCCGTAATCTGACACTGAGAAACTTCACGAGGTGCTTTACCCACATAAAATGCTATCTGGTTTGTGAAGACTTTTCTCTTTCAACAGCTGGGGTCCTTTGATGTGATCTGATTTGTCACATTTCTGGATGAACATATTCATAAATTGTTGGGTATCAACCTTTTTTTTTCCCTATTTTGTAGGCTTCTGTGTTGAACAGGCTGCCTAGGTGACCTGCATGGGACTGCATGTGTGAAGGCATCTTAGCTGTGAATATTAAAAAACTGAGATTGTGACACTGAGGTTCCTGTGTGTGTTTCATCTTGGGAAGGAAACATCTAATGTGGTCACAGCAATTTACACTGAATAGTTCTCCTTTGACTTTTAAAAGGACTACTTAGGTCATAAGACAGCAGTGGTGTAGAATTGAGTCTCAAGACATCATTCACCTTTGTTTAGTTTTAAAACTGAGACTGGAAGGCAATTCAGCTTAAACTCTGTTTTCTGTGTGACTCAGATTTCCATTTGGTCCCTGCTTCACTGAGAGCAGTAAATGTGTGATCAGTAGCAGAATGGACATAACACCTCTGGTTCAAGATGTTGGTAGGGGAACGGCACTCCTGTTATTCACTGCATCCCAGCGCACTGATTTACCATATTCCTAATGGAAAATTTCCAAGGCTGAGTTGATTTTTCTCAGAGCAAACACTGTAATGTTGCTCTAGTGTCTTTCTCACTGCATAGATTTACAAACACCAGTATAAATTGATATAAACAGCAGATAGGCTCAAAAATTATTAAAGCTGCCTGGTGCAAATGAGAAAATTACAAAGGTGTTTCTGCAGTGTTTATAGTTCCATTTTTATTTGTGTGTTGTACAGATGCAGTGAAATTTACCGTTGGTCCATTGAATTCTTTAAATTATTGCTTAAAGTTTAAAACATATTTCTCATAACTTATGACACTTTACTGAATTTATCTAGTCTTAAGAACTCTTCTTCAGAAAATATTTAAAGTTGCAGTTAACCAGTTTAATAGATACTTAATACATACTTGTTAGTTGCTAAAATATTTTTTTTTTTTAAAAAGGTGCAATTGTGCTGGTTGCTCTTCCAGTCAGCTTATCATTAGGTGTGTAAAAATAACAAGGATTAATGTCAGTTTAAATGTTCTTGGTAGTGAGAAACTAGATATTTTTATTTTATTATAATCATAAAGCTGTGAAAATATAAAAAAATTTTAGTAAGTATCAAATCAAGAACTATTGAAAAAGAAAAGCTGGAATTCAGGTGAGACAGTGTTCATGCTTACCAGATGTTTCTATTCACTACTGATGCTCACAGAAGGGAGTCCACTTCTAAAAGATGAAGGCTGTCAGCTTATTTTGTACAGCTGTGAGGGATAAAGGCTGACCCATTTTGTTCTGATGACCTTAAAAAGAGATAACTCAGTATTCCATTACCATTTCCCTGAACCACCTAAATGCACTTAAAATTTTTCTAACATTGTTTTAAAAGATGAATATGAATGAAGTCAGTGTAATAACAAAAATAAATAAAATTGGGACCTATTCTGCATCTGACAGGGTAAGCTGAGTAACTCCTTGTCTTCAGTACTTAAGTAACTAGGCCTACTGTTTGGCTTTTGTGCAGCAGGAGACAGTATGTAATTCAAAAGCTTTACTTTCAAGACTTACTGAAATTCAATTTCAGAAGTAGTGAAAGCATCATAAAACCACATCAATAAATCCACACATACATGCTAAACCCAGCCATCTATCAATTTATGTGGAATTCAGACTTTCCCCTCTCCCACAGAGAGGTAAATCTGTGTATTAAATTTTGTCTGTGTCCATTTCCAAAGACAAAGAAATAGAATAATTATTTATCAAGGGATAAGTCTCTTTATAGAATATGCTATTTCAGTATTTTAAAGACCGAATCCATTTTATCCTGATGCTTTCTCTGTGGTGCAGTTTTACTGTCTCTTCCTGTGTTTCTTTGCTGCCTGCATGTCTTGAGAAGAAGAGGGAGGCTGCCAATGTGACCCACACTCTCAGCCCTTGATGTTAGGCTGCAGCGAAAGAGGAGTTGTCCTGGGATACCCTTGGGAGGCATTCAGTCAATGAGGGAGCCGCTTTAGATTTGATGAAATAGCACTTGAGCAGCTGAGGCTTTGAAAGAGTAGCTTAAGTTCAGATATTCAAATCTATTTACCTTGCCATCAAAAAAGGTAAGATCACACCTTCTTAGATAAGGAAGCTGCAGTTTGTTTTCCCTCGGTGTGTGCTGTTCAGCTAACAAACAAAACATTAGATTTTCTGAAATGTTCAAAAAATTCAAACTCGCAAGATGCATTTGCTCTTGAACATAAAGCTACTTAATAATTTCAGGGTACTCCCAACACTCAGGTAACAGAGCATTCTGAGCACATAAAACCAAAACAAGCGTCGTAATAACTGGTGTAAAATGAGTTATTTTGTATCTCTAGATTTATAAACATTAATGGCTTAATATATATTCTATCTCCAGCCAGTTAAATTAATCCTCTCAGCAGAAGCAATATAAATTTAGACTATATTTTCCAGATGATTTTGCTTACTTCTGATCCCCTTTAGTACATAATGTGCTGTAGCTCTAAGAAAATTAATGCTTACAAGTGTAGATGTTTATATGAGTCAGCAAAGCTGGCATAAAGTTGATGACACCTTGTATGCCCAAAGGAACTGACATTCACTGCTTAATGAGAAAAAAAAATCTGATCTTCAGGCCGATTATAGTGCTATAGATTAATGCGCCAATGAGTCTATTTGAAAACATTATCTTGTGCTTGCATAGCGATTTATGTAACTCAGATTGCAAGAAAGAACAAGTATGAATACAACCCATTAAAGGCACAAGTCAAGAATAACCCAACTGAATTCAAAATACTGCAGTTTCAGCTAGTATTAGCTGATCTGCTTTAATCTTCGCTAGCTCTCTTAGGCAGCAGTTTTCTCATGCTGATCTTGGTCTTCATTTGAATGAAATGCTGGTTACAATTTCCACAATGAATCTGTAAGGCTGCTCTCATTGTCCCCACTGTTTTACTTCTTCATCTTGAAAATTTCCTCTTATGTAGCAAACACAGTCCCTGACTTCATACCATGTCTATATATTGCACCCTTCTTTTCATTATTTTGCTTTTCTTGCACTCAAGATGTATCAGATCCCAAAGTAGAAATTAAGGAATAGTAATGAACAAAGAAAAAAAGGATCTCTTCATTGCAGAGAGTATTGTTAGATGTGTTTCTCAGTGGGAACTCAGCATTTTACCCTTGGTGCAGATATTGAGACATGAAAGTTTCAAATTAAAGGTATTTATCAAATTAAGCCATTATTTTTGCAATGAATATAATTAAGGAGTAGATCTGGAAACTGCTGTGTTATGAGTAATTGAATCAGCCTTATGAAGAAAAAAAGATGAATTTTCTAAATGTTTCTAAGGTAAAAGCAACAGTATTCAGCAAGTATGATGGGAGGAATGAGAAACTAACCATAGACTCAGGGGTAGGGAGATGGATGCTATTTAAACAACACTGCAGACCACTGTGTATAGAGATGTCCAATTTTTCCTACAGTGTTAGCAACAAAGACTTGTTCTTTTTTGATTCAGTAGAATTTTTTCAGGATAAAAATCGTGCTTAGCAATGTCATGTTTAGTAAAAGTCATGGTTAGTAAAACAAGCAAAGAAATCCCATCAAGTTAAAAAATGCACATGTGATTTGCTTTTAGCAGAAGATATCTAGAAAAGTCTAGATAAGCCAGTGTTTTGATATGTCAAGAAAATTATATTTTTTTAATTCCCAAGTAGATTATTTCCTTTTGGTTTATCTCAGTGTTCAAATGGTCCTCTAATGGTTTACTGAAACTGTCCCAGAGCCTCTTACTTGATTGCTTCTTGAGGATAGACTAGCTCAGACTTCATGTTGGATGAGATGCTGTGAGAATACAGTGAAGATCAGTGAGGTGCTCCCACATAGAAGTTGTTGTCCTGCCAGGCAGCTTGGATGACAGAGAATCTTGGAGACTTCCCTTGAGACATCATAGGAAAAATAGTGGAACTGTCAACTGTGTCATAACTAAAAGTTTACATTTGGCCAAATGATATAAGGAAGTTCAGTTTGGCTTGACCGGAAAATACTGTATTCAGATTTTCAGATGAAAAATTTCTAATTTTGGATGAAAAATTAATCCTCAAGTAGTAGGCTGTGAGGTTTTTTTTTTTTGTTTGTTTGTTTGGGTTTTTTTTATATATATATATATATATATATTATTTTTGTTTCAGAGGTGCTGTTCTACTATCATCTGCTTAAAAAGCAGCATTCATTACAAGTGCAAGAGAGCTCTTGAGCAAAGGTGTAATCTTACCTAGACTTGATATTTTGCTCTAGTTGTGATAGTCTACGGACAAAAGCAAAAGCCAGAGCCAGAATGTAGATGGGGGTAATTTAGTTTGTTACTAACTCGTATAGCTGGTAAGATTTAAAAAGCTTTGGGCACATGAATGCTTCCTCAGATCTTAAAAGGAAAGCAGAGAGAGGATGAGTAAGTGAAGTTTATGGCATAAAAGAACATGTTGGGAACAATGAAGTTGGTGATGAACTATGTTAAAAGGCAGAAGCAGTTAAAACTCAAACCTTGTCAAGGTGCTGATAGTGGGCTGATTGCTCTGTCTGTGGCTACTGTGCACGGGCAGCAGGAGAAGGCTTCTGTGCTCACTTTTTCTGCAAAGGCCAGTGAACTTCTGGATGCTCATCCTCTTTCTATACTGCTAAAGAAAAAGAGATAGTGAGTTATTTCAAACACTGGTCTACTGACCATTCAGACTGTTTATGCCCCCTGCATACCCCCCTTAACGTTCTGTTCTGTGCTGGCAGGCACATTCTGAGACTTTTTTTGATATGGCTCAGAGAACAGGAGACAGCATGCCCAACAGCAGTATTGGGTTTGGCTCCCACCACGGACCCCTCCAGCGCTCCCTCAGCAGGCTTTGCCTTCCCAAACCACCCACGTCTTCGCAGCACGCTGCCAGGCAAGCCACGTAGTTTCATGCTGCAAAGCACCTCTTTGGTGGGCTGAAGCACAGGCTTTGTTTCAGACGCTTTTGGAATGAGAAAGCTCTCCTACCCCCATATTATGTGCACCTTAGTGCCATAAGGGTATGAAATAGGACTGTGGCCCCGCTTCATTTAGTAGTATGCTGTGTGGCTTTAATGTCAACTCAAATGTGTCCACATGAGAGTGGCAGGAGTAACGAGCATGCTGTAGATTCATGCCCTTTGTGATGCATGATGGCTTCTCTGTGTAGGAAAACTGTTTATATAGCAGTATTCAAAGTTCTGTCTACAAATGACTCCTAAACTTTCCTAACATACTTGTCTTTGGAAAGAAATACACTTGCTCGTGTGAATAATTTTTGCTCTGTGAGCTGTTTAAGAATTCTTTGCTTAACTATTCTTTTTCAGAGTTTTTGGCTCCCTGCTGCAGTCACCTTTTAGTTGCCTCTGCCTTGCTTGAATGACAGGAAAATCTGAAATAGTTTTACAATCAGGTTTTGAAGAAAAATCTTCTAGGAAATAATGATTTTTTTTTTTTTTTTTCAGTTATTGTCTGCAAATATGACTACATAATTTACAGGTAACCTTATTTTGCTGATTTCAACTGAAAATATTTATAAGACTGGTCTTTACCATTTAACAAGTTTTAATAAGAGTACCATTTAAGTCAGGTAGCCTTCACATCACACATTAGATATGCAATGAAATACAAGTTTGTAAGTCTGAAAGATCACAATAAACATCTTGCTCCCATCAACAAAAATCAATTTACTTAGTTTAAACCTAGTCTAAAATGCAAATGGTATTTACTTCCTTCAAGGGTCAGAGAAACTAGCTTTTATAGGCAGATGCACAGCTTTGAAAGACATACAATACACGGCTGGTTTGTCAAAGTTATAGAGAATTTTAAGCAGTTTAGCATTATCATAACTGTATTAAGCTATGTTTGGTTTTATCATGTCATGTTCTTTGACATTCTGCTTGGCGTGTGTGTGCTGCCTGTCAATCAGAGAGTCAGCATGCCATGAGGGAACTTCACAGCAGAAATATTGGTACTCATAATTCAGATGAGCTTAAGGAAAAGGAGCAAGGAATGCTTGACAGCTGCGAGGAGAATTTTTGAGGTGAATCTCAATCTCATTAAGTGTATGGTTAAAATCATGAATAGAGATAGGATGGCAGAGGAAAAGCCTCTGACATACTTCCAAGACTCCTTGTACTGGAAATGTTTTTTGTTTGTTTGTTTGTTTGGTTTTTGGTTTTTGGGTTTTGGGTTTTTGTTTAGGGTTTTTTTTTTTTTTTTTTTTTTTTTTTTTTTTTTAAATTCTCTACAGCTTTTAATGGTGAGAAGCTTAGTGAAATGTGTGAGAAGCTAAGCACAACAATTTCTATTCAAACTGAAAAAGGTAGTTCCTGAGTTATTTAAAGGATGCATGTATACCTATGTAATTTACTCTGAACATGGGGAAAAACAAAACAGAATGAATTCAGTTAAACTTCCTTTTGTGGACAATTTAGGACAAATCTGTCCTATGATATGACTTGTCTGTGGACTCGCAGCAGCCTAGTGGTTCCAGAGCTTGCTTGCTATTGAATTTTGCTTAACTTTTTAACAAAACTGGCTGTCTGCTTGCCTGTTTGAAGCTGTCCCTGTGTTGTTGGATACTGCTATCACTGTATCCATATGCGTAAGTCAAGTCGTGGCAGGAAATGTTCCTGGGGACCGGAACCTGACCAGCTACACTGGTGACTTGTCACGGTGGTCCCTGGGGTGGTTTTGCCCTTGGCAGCCATCTCTCAGGCTGTACAAGGAGGGAACAGTGCTAACAGGCAGCCTGGATAAGGACATCCTGTTTGGGAGGGGAAAGGGAGCATGGACATGGGCTGTTCCATGGCATTTGGTTTTGGTGTCACAGAGTGGTATTGCCATGTTTAATTTACTTTTCTGTAAATATCGAGTTTTTCTATACCTACTGGCAAACTGCTGCTCTGACTCCTTCATTTTCTTCTCCACAGCTTTGAGGATCAGAGCATGACTCTCATTCACATTCAGAGGATCAGAGAAGAGAATTGCAGGATATAGGCCTTGGTTGATAATTATCTAGAGTGCAAGTGATGGTAGTTTCTGCTGCACAGTTACTCTCCAAATCTGGTAGATTAAGAGCAGTTAAAATGGATTGAGGATTGGAGTGGACCTTTGGCTCAGTCCTTTCTCTAACTGTCCACAGCAATATGGACATCACCCTGCCCCGGTCTAAATGGTTACTGTAAGTTACTTCTCCAGGGCTTTGAAAAGGAGAGAGCTAGAAATTGGAATGTGGCTGTAAAAACTGCACAGAAATGTTTAAAATGTTAATGCTGGAGACGAATAGAAATCCTGACGTGCTTTATTTGGTCACAGAAAAATTAAAATATATCTTCAAGACAATGCCAGAGCTGGATGGTAAACACTTTGATGGGACCTGCCTTGTGGAAAAACAAAGCTCTAGCAAATTAAAAAGCTCTGTGGAACACACTGAGACAGTCACCAGATTTTTGGTTTTGGAGAATCTGAACAAACTAAAATATTCATGCAGTGTTGTAACATTCACTGTTCATTATTTTTGGAATTAATGTTTTGATGTTTTTTTGGGGCATGACTTTTATTGCAACATCTTTCTATTTTACATTATTATGTATTTAAATAGAGTATTTAAAAAGAGATAGTTTGAAATCCCTGAAACCCCCAAATCACAGAACTTCAATCTTCAGAATGACATTATTAAATTCTAGACAAATAAATACTGAAAGAAAGATTTGTCTCCTAGATGCTGCAAGTGCTTTCATTTCCCTCGTGTTACAGAGACTAGGAACAGTGAAACTTCAGTGGTGAAAAATACTGTTCTTATTTCTTTCTCTTAGGACCCAAGGCATACTGCAAAGATGAATCCCATTCCAGTTGACTTCCAGATGCAAATAGACAGGCTTGAACTCCCAGCTTGGACCGGGCTCTGCTCTTTTCTTGTAAAGGCAAGTTGGGTGATATACCTGGGAGCTTTCAGAAAAAAGGAAGAGATTTTATTGACAATGAGAGATAACTTCTTACAGAGGAGATACTTCAGGAAAGTGAATACAGAACTGAGCTCAAGAACTATTCATTTTAATCAGACTGCTGTTGCTCTAAAAAATCATACTGAGTCTTTGCTGGTTTTGTGATATTTAATTAAATTTGGAAGGTTAGATAGAAAAGGTATGTTTTCCAATTAACCTTTACCTCATTAGAATTTTAATCTAAGTTCCAAGCAGTTCTTTAGAGTACATGCTGTTAAGCACTCTCTGGTCATTTTATTTACTGTTATACTTACTACTTATCTGGACCTAAACCAGGATATCTTTATTTTAAATTCTTATCCTGGGAACATATATTGCTCTACATAGATTGACACTGATTTATGTCATATTGTGTATTTAATACCTGCAGAATATAATCTGTTTGATTATGATTTCTGCATGATGTAAGGCAGGATTTCTCTTTGTATCTAAACAGAAGTTGCAGCAGGGATTAATATGACTCATAAAGAGCTGACATTTCAGAGAAGAAAGCTTTTGAAGAACACAGCCACAAAGCTAAAACACTGGCACTGCTTTTCTTCCACCTGGGAGAAATCCGGCCCAGAACTTTGTATTTAACACTGAGTTCTTGGGTATGGTGTATGTGGTGTTTTCTTGAACCAATATGTTATGTTGAATTTGCTAAAATTGGAAAGAGGAGTCTGTTGTAATGTAGTTTGAAACTTTTATAATTTGCAGAGATTCTGCCAATAAATTGATTTTTTTTTTTTTTAAGCTCTTGGCAGAAATAATCATGAGAAAGACATGTAATTTAAACAGAATGAGTTAGGTGTCACCAGCATGATTAAGAACTCTGAATAACTGTTGTTTTTCTATCTGCAGTATGTATGCTATGATAACAAATGAAGAGACAACTCAGACTAAGATACTGTTAAGATGTTAATGAAGGACAGGGGCCTAGTGAGTGTAGACCTGGAGGTGGTGCAAAATGTGAAATGCAAGATACTGCTTCAGGCCAGTCTCATAAGATCAGTGGAGATGGTCTTTCCAAAATGATAGTATATTACCTTATAAAATAAATTTTGTTCATTCAAAGCTTGTTTTGTTTCAGACCAAAATCTTTTGCAGATGTATCTGGAAGCTTACTACCTTCTTATTTAGAATCAAATCTGTACTATAATATTGTTCTGAGTATTATGCTGGAACAAGGAGTAGCCATTCACAAATACTTAACCTGGCAGAAAAGTTGCAAAGGAAAGGGAATTAATAAGTTTTGCACAAGGACAATATAGCCATCTTCATCCTAAAACAGATATTTTAGCGATCTTCATCCTTCATTTCCCCAAAATATTTTACTGGATTGAGAAGGATTAAATTAATTTGTTGAAATTTACTCATACTGTAAGCAGGTATAGCTCCTATTAATGCTGATGAGAAATGTACTGAACTTACTGGGGTTGAAGTTACGTAGTTCTCCAAAGCACCTTATATTTCTTTTTCATGGCTGCGATCATTCCCTTCCTCTACCATAATTATATTTCATGCATTTTATCTCAGCATTTTATCTTGGGGTTACCCTTCAGAATAATTTATTAATAATTTATTTCCAGAAGGATATCTGTGATCATGTCAGAAAATTTCAATTCATCTGGAATATGAGAAAGAAAGAAAAAGTATTTTTAATTAAAAACTTAACAATTCTATATCCTCTCTTCCCTGTTAGCATTATTTGTCTGTGTTAAAAACTTGAAAAATAAAATTTCACATTCATAACTGACTTTTTTATGCTCTCAGTTGAACATCATACCTAATTTTAACATTTTTAGTTTTTTGGGTATAATTTTTTAGACAGGAGTTTAACGATAAAACGTTTTAAACAAAACAGTACTAAAAACACAGGCAATTGCAAAAGATAAACCACACATTTATGTTCACTTGGGCCCAAGGTACTTAAAGTCAACCTACTACTGAGTTTCTTGTAATGCAATAAAAATTTTAGTATTACACATGCCTGGTTTTCTTCTTACTGTTTTTACATCTAAGAACCTCTACAATTTTAATGGTTTAAACTTATCCAAAAGCCCATAACAACATTTCTTTATTTTATGCTTCTTGTGACATGTAGGCAATCTTTAGGCATTTTTGTCAGGACCTGGTAGTTTATGGAAAATAATACTGTGTGCCAGCCCTTGTGAGAGACGCATAGCTCCAGCTGCAGAGGGCTGGTTGTGGTCCTTGGCGCTGGGTGACCTGCCAGCACCAGCCTATGCTGAGAATTGCACGGTGAGAAAAGAAAAAAAAAAATATAACCCTTGCATTTCTTAAGTTAGTTTTCCTTTAGGCTACAGCTTGAAGAGCAGTTTCACTTTTAGTTGGAATATGTGGCCTTGTGTTTATTTCCTTGTGTAACTGCACTGCAGACTCGGTCCCTGCGCACAGCCACCCGTTCCTCTGAAAGCCTTTGGGTTTGAAAAATGTCTTTGCTGCATCCATCCAAACTATCCGAGAAACCTGGTAAAACAGCAGCGCCCATTAGCCCCCAAAGCCCTGTTTTTGAGTCTTTCTTCTCTAGGAACAGTAAAGGGGGGGAGAAGACAGCACATTTTTGGGACAAGAGTTTTCACAGAAGCTGTCTGGGAGGTTATCAGCTGTCTTGATAGCTGCACAGGCAGCAACGTGGTGCGGCCTCCTCTAGTACCACAATGACTCTCTACATAGAAAACCACAAAAAAAAGTATTTTGTGACAGGGAGGGTTAGTTTTTAGCCAGCGTGCTTTCCTTCCTTGTTCTTCAGTCTGCAACACTGGTAAACTCCATGACTACTACCACACTTTAAAGGATCTGACGTTTTTTCCTGGAAATGCACCTCAGGGTATCCTGTGGTATGGAAGAAATGAAACTTCTACTAAAAAAACCCCAGTAAACAGAAAAAAAAAAAAAATACATCAAAACTTGCTATATGTCTAGCCTTTTGAGCTAGGGAAACATGTAAAGATGCCAATTCCATAGGTTAAAAATCCAGTGGGCAAATAAACTGAAGTTCAGTATGTAATTTTAAGACTCAGTGATTTTTAAGCAAAGCCATGAATTTTTTAGGACTGACTTGTCACGTCTGACAGATCACTGTTGACAGGTAGTCAAATAACAGGACCATTGCAACAGTATGCAAAATAAGGGCATACTGAAGTCTGTGCTGATAACTGAGGATATTTTCTTGCTGACTCCCTCAGCCTAACGCAGCACCCTGGATGTTTGATGAAGGATCCAACACGACATGAAATGCCTATAGACATCCCTGGTTCTTAATAAGCTTTTGTAAAATAAAACTGAGTGAAGTCTGAGTAACGAAGTGATGACTCAAGCCCATGTCAAGGTTCTTAAGACTGACCTCAGCGCTCCAGAAAAACCTGTGTAACGTGAGTCCCTACAGCAGATCTCAGTATGTGTGGCACCCGGCTGACGGGGGACTGCCTGCCTAAAGCATCCCAAACGAAAGGCAGCTCACCTGTCAGCAGAACACAGGCACTGCTGATATGCAAGGTATTTTATAGCTAAGGGTGGACCTAGGCACTTCAGAGAAGGCTGCTCCTCGGAAGATGGTGTTGCTGGACTGTCCACAAGTATTGTTGCTGCTTTCACTACCCAGTAATCAGGTCAACAAGAAAAGTTGTGTTGAGATATCTGCCTCATAAATCCTCTTTGCTTGTTTGTTTCCTTTTTATGTAAATCCAGAAAAGAATTTTTTTGGTTTTACTTTTCTTTAAATGCTGATACATTTCAATTATATGGGGCCCTGATCCTGCCTCATGTCACTGAAAGCTGCAATAATGTAAATGTAGGTGTTTTTAGCAGTATTTCTATTCAATGGAAACTAAAACATATCTGCAAACCTGCATAATGTATTGTTTTAAATCAGAATTATGCTAGAGGACTCTGATGTTGTCTAAAGCTTCTAGAAAGCAGAGAATTCTATATTTGCTTGTGTTTAGTAGTCTAGTGGGGTTTGTTGAGTGTTTGAAGTTAAATGGGTCTGGGGTGACTTCTTAAGTAAACACAGACTTTACCTTAGAATTGAAATTATTTTTTTGGAATCTGTAATATTAGGACTATGGTATTGACACTTGCAATTAAGATAAATTACATCCTTTGCACAGAAATTTAATGAAAAGAATTGCTATGATGTATTTCAAAATTACAGTATGATCACTTCATTCTTTATAAGCAGTACATGGCATATTTTCCCAGAGGTGTTACCTAATTATGTTGTAATTAAATGTGATTCATCAAATAGAACTGAAGACAAAACTGGTAATCAGTGAGTTTTTTCCATTCACAGAATCTGTAAAAAAGGTGTATCTTATAATTAGTTTACAGATGTTTTCTCTGGAACAAGTAAATCAAAATTATAATCATTTTTCTTCTCATCATCTGGTAGAATATTTTAGCATATATTTTCAGTGCATAACAATGCCTTTTATGAGTGGGACAACAGGCCACTACCAGAAATTATCAGCATAGCCACAATAATAAAAACTATTCAGAGGATTAAAAAATGTAGCCTCTTACTAAAGGTAATGAATAAGACCAGGTTTTACATCCAGAGGCAATATCAGAATCTTAATTCTGTTTGTACACACTATGTATAACTGAAGCAGCAACTATTTATTGTTTGTGTTGATTGAGTTTACTTTCCTATGTAAAGTCGAGTAAATACTACTGGAAAATCAAATACTACCCTACACAGTATATCGATTAAAAATGTACCTCGTTGGGAATATTTACAGGCTTCAGTTGTCTTTCTGCTAGAAGGGTTTGACCATGCTTCTAATTTCACCAGCTATAATCACTCGACTTTTAGGTAACTGAAAAAAATGTGTTTGTTTGTCCCCTGAGGTGCTCAACTGAAAAAATATGAATAGACTTAACCTCTGTGTGCTGTTTACACCAAGCTCTAGTTTTGGTACATTGTTCTGCCCATATAATACAAAAGAAAGAGGGGATGTCTGCCACTGCTGTTTTGGGGAAGTCCCTAGCACATGAGAGTCTTGCATACACGCACCTACACACACACAAACACAGAGCTGGTGGGCTATGGGTCTGCCTGCTCCTCCTGCTGGGACCAGTAAAAGTCACACACTGGGATAGCTGATCACATACCACGGCTATAGCATGGTGCTTTCTGTCATGTCTTGGTGGCAGAATAACCCTGAGGAGCAGAGCATCCGTGGAAATAGTTGCCGTGTTTCTCTCCCCTTCACCTTGGACCAAAGACAGGCTGAACATCAAGAGAGTGGTAGCCAGACCCTGTCCCCCTCTCGTCCTCATGCCTGACACCAATGTGCAGCAGAGCCTTTTCAGAGAAAAGGAAAACTTAGCTTAGATCTCTTTTTTGTTTTGACTGCTGGAAGTATATTTAGCCTAATCATGATTAAAGCAGGTAATGATGAACCATCCTATTTATTTATGGAAATTGCTTTCTGCTAGAAAATAGATATGTCTTCCTTCTGAGTACAGACCGAAGCCCATCCTATTTCCATCACTCACTGTGCTCCCCTATATTTATCCACCCACACAATCTATCTGGAGCTACAACCATTTGTAGGACTCTTCTTGTCTTCCTAGGCTTTGCAAATACTTTGTGGCGAAACAAAGCAGCTTAAGAAAGATTTGTTTAGGGTCTCCTTTTTTTTCCTATTCATTTGTTTAAAGAATGTTTGGCTGAAATCTAACTTTTACTCTTTTACAGCTTTTTCTACTCTTTCAGTACCAACAAATCTTTCATTTTGTGACAAGCTATTTTCAGGACAACCTGTTATGATATGACAGAAAATTACAGCTTAAGAAAGGAGGAAAGAGAAGGAGCAGATGATATCTCGTGACCCTGCAAACAAATCCTGTTGTCATGAAAAGTATGACTATTAATAGCTATAAAGATGAAGAAAAACAGGTACGATTTACAATTTTAAAAGGATGGTTGCTAAGCTGAAGATGTTTCTAAGGACTTTGAGCTGCTTTCTGGTAGTGATAAGCCACTATCAGTTCTGAAAAATGCCTGGCAATAGGCTCTGAAGAAAGAGATACAGCATAGGCAGACAGGAAACACTCTTGAATCTTAATCACATGCAAATTGGAGATTAATAGATTACAACTGACTTCAGTGCACGTGAGAAATATGGTGTAAAGCCTTCATGTATCTCCAACTTTAATTCCACATTAATCTTTTGGTGTGAATCATTCTTAAAAAGAAGACCTCGGAATTGGGAATACAGAAGCCTTGACTTCTGTGCTAATGAAATCAGTAGAACCATTTACAAAGTTGGGGGGTTTGTTACATAAACATGTTCCACTTAGAGGAGGTAAAGATGTATTTCCAGAGATGACTTGTCCAGTAGGGTCTAGAAGAGGTTGCAGGATCTTTAGTTGATAAGCTCAAATCGATATTCTTCAGGGAAATATTTTTCATATCCCCAAATATGGTGAGATGGATTTCTTTAATTTTCAGTCGTTGTGTGTTAAATAATTAGTGAGAGGTAGGTACTTACTTGTGATACTAAGCAGTTAGTCCTTGGTGCCTATTCCAAGTTCATCCTACTTTGAAAATTTGAATACAATGACTTTGGTGGGGGGCAATATTCTTATAGAGACAAGCAAACTGTGCAGACTGCCTTGACATAGGTGCATACTTTTTGTACAACCTTGCCCATAGAATTTAACAACCTTTTTTCCCTCCATTATTTCAATTTATATAATGAGTGCAAATATTGCTTCTTTCTTCTATCAGGATGAAAACCATTTTTATGTAGTAGTAGAGTATATAAGTTAGATCCTTAGTTCAGGGAAATAAGGATGTGCCATTGCTGATTTATGCTAGCTGAACATCTATTTACTGAGGTAGAAAATATTTATCCATAAAACACTTTCTTCATCACTGGTAAATGTCTCCAAGGATTTTCCTACTTCACTTTTGTCTTCCTCTTCAACCATAATATATAACTAATACTGTTAAGTCCAATTTTTAGCTTTTAAAAATATTTTTATGCTAGTTCAAGAAATTCAGAATTTCTGAACTCAGAAGCAGACATATTGTTATAAATAATAAAAAAGATTAATTTAGCCCAGCTGATCATCATTCAAAGGAAAAGGGTCAAAGGGAAAGATTGTTATTTATACAGTAGCATTTCATACATGATTATCAGTAAATTGGTTTTATATGATATGACTTAGAAGAAATCAGTTATGTGATCACAAATAAAAGAATTCTAATTATTCTTTTATACAAAAACGAATGCAATAAAGAGATTATGTACATATTCTTTCATAGCCCCCTTTCATCGCTTTCACATTAGAATAACTAATAAATTACCAACTGCAGCAGTCTGTCAGCTGACTATGAGATGCAACATTTGTTTTTTGTAAACAGTTCACAGATACGTCAGCTACTAGTCTGGCACAGAGAGAACCGAACAATATTTTCCTCAGAAAACCTTTATTCCCTTGAATGAAATCCTGGGAAAATTGTTGTATGGGAGCTGTATTGGTAGGGAGGGAAGATAACCCCCTAAAATGGACTACTCACAGGCATTATTTACAACTAGAAGCTACTCTAGGAGAAAATTTCTATTGAAAGCCAAAATGGTACTGTAGTTATTGCAATAGCCATTTCCTTCAGTGAATAAAAAGATAGCTTAAAAAGCATCTTTTAAAATACTCTTCCTTGACAAAGAAATGAGTATGTAGAGTTAAATAGACCTGCACTTTCCTCCACTGTTGTAGATGGAAATGGTAAATATATCCAATTATCTTCATATTGCAAGCATGGGTTCAGCATATGTGAGGAGCTAAAGAGTTGAAAAATGATATAGCACTTACATCCATTTGGGAGTGACAGGAACGTTAAGAAGGAGACCGATAGGAACCAGTCCTCAGCTGATGTAACCTGACAGAGCTCCATTGAAATAAATGGAACTATTATGATTTATGCCAGCAGAGGAGCTGGTCAATAAGTGCACTGCTTTGAGACTTGAGCTTTTCTAAGATTACGGTAATTGTAAGTGCTGTAGATATTTTACCTTTTCTTCAGGACTACATATGTATTTATATCTTCTGCAACCCACTTGGCATCTTATAATATAAAAAAAATTATAAAAAAATCTTAAAGCTTTCTAATCTGTCTGTCCTTGAGCCCCCTTTCAGGCAAAGCTCTCAGCATTCAGAATTCAGTAAGCTTTCAGCCTCATTTCAAACACTCTGTATGGAAACGACACATTTGCTGTGCATGTAAATGTGCACTGAAGCTGGTCACACCTTCCAGTGGGCTGGACTGGGTTCACAATTTCACTTTCATGACCCAGAAGTGAAAGTGCACTGAAGTCTGCCTAATACCTTATTGCACACTGATGTGGTTTAGGCCTGGTTGGCAGCCAACCATAAGGCAGCAGCTTTCTCTCCCTTCCCCTCCGGCAATGAGAAGGGACAGAGAGCCAGGCTTGGGGTTCAAGATAGGACTGGGATGGGGAAAAATTCCCCTTTATGATCACGAGCAAAAGGCAGACTCGTTAGGGGAAGAAAAAAAGGACATACATTTATTACAGACACTAACAACACATAACAGAGTAGGACAGTGAGAAGCATTGCCACATCTTGAGAACACCTTCCCCCCACCCCTCCCTTCTTCCCGGGCTCAGCTCTGCTCCTGATATCTCTACCTCCTCCCCCAGTGGCGCAGGGGCAGGGAATGGGGGGTGCAGTCAGCGCTGCCACTTCCTTCATCTTCGGTGAGGGGAGTGTCCGGAACTTGTTCCCCCTGCTCCATCGTGGTCCCCCTCTCACAGGAGACAGTCCTCCACAAACTTTCTCCCACATGAATTCCTCCCACGGGCTGCAGCGTTCCCCACACTGCTCCATCATGGGTCACTAACTTCCTCTGACTGGATTCCCTCCCACGGCTGCAGCCCTTCCCGAGCTGCTCCGGCGTGGGACTCCCCCGCATGCTGCAATCCTCCCAGCGCTGAATTACAACAGCGGGGCTACCTTTTCTCACAAGACCCCGGCCTTCTTCGGGCACAGAACCTTGATCAACTGAGCAGGAGCCACAGGCCATAAATCAATGTCTGCTCCACCGTAGATCTTCATAGGTGGCAGGGGGGGCCGCCCTGCTGTCTCACCACAGGAGGGTCTCTGCTCCAGCACACCTCCCCCCTCCTTTCTTCCTCCGTTCCTCCACTGACCTTGGTGTTCACGCAGCTGCAGCAACTCCTCCTCACAAGTCCCACTGCCCGTCACCACGTCCCTTCTTAAATAAGTTATCGCAGAGGCACAGCCGATTGGCTCAATTTCCCAAACAGAAGTGGAGCTGACGTGGAGCTGGGGGAGCTTTGAGAAGCTTCTCACAGTGGGCTGCCCTGATAGTCCCCTCCCCTGCCACCAAAAAAAAACTCCACCACTCACTCAACCCAGGACAGTAGATATGCTTTTAGAGACCTATTGTGCATTAACAGCATTGATTCTCCAAGGTGTCTAACTATATGTAATTTTTAAGTATTCTTGTGCCTCAGTTGGAAGCATCTGAATTTCTTTTGATCTTGCCCCTTCTCTTTTCAACAAAAAGACTGCAAAAATGTTTCTGGGTCCAAAAGTTTTCAACAGAGCCTCATCAATGACAACTATCAATGATAGGATATAATGGTCCTGTATGCCAGTATCCCAATACTGTCTCAGTCAACACTGTTCCAACAAATGTAGATCAGTGTAAGGCTGTGTGGGGACGCATTTAAAATAAAAAGTTTACATGTGTTTGTTACATACTATACATGCTTCTGAAATTCACAGAGTTGCAAAGAATCAAAGTTGCTGAAACCCTGAGTCACTCAGATTTTGAACACATCATTGCGCATAATGAATACTTCTGATAAGGCTTTTGTGCCTCTGGATGTCACTGTTGTTTTACAATGATATAAACAATGTTATATGATAAAGCAACAAATGAAAATGGTATAATCGTCACCATCTTATGTTTGTTAAAATGTACAAGGCTGAATACACTGGCAATATAAGAGATACCAGTATTTCAGTGTAAGAGATGAACAACTGAATATGTAAAATAATGCTTAGTTCAGTTTAATATTAGGTGAAAAGGAAAAAAACCCTATACATTTCTCCCTAAATGAAAATCAACTTCTCTGGTGTCTCAAAATGCATTCCTTTGGAAGGACTTAAAATGGAATATGAGCTTTCATGGCCCTGACGTGGCCCTGTCAGATAGCGTCGAGGATAAATTTTGGTTTATTCAAGTCAGATGCAATGGTGAAATATATGAGGAGGAGGTGAGTAAGTGTCAGGGATCATATACTATCATTCCTGCTCATGGATGCTCAAGAGAGGAGTGGAACTTACTTTTCCCAAGTAAAACTGTTATGCATTTGTTACAAAATTGAGAGCAAAAAAAAGGAAGGGAAATATTATACTTTCTTCTTTTACAGTCTCTTGCACAGAAAACAGTTCTACCTTCTGGATATATATATATAATTAATGGAGATTTAGTAATTAGGGAGGGTATTTTCAGAATCATAGATTGCTGCAATTGCCCCAGTTATTTACAATAAAATGGGATGTCTGTCTGCACTGTGTGCAGGAAGTCTTCCTTGTTTCAAGGAAGACTTGTCAGAAACTTGTAGGGCTAATGGAGACCTACAAATAAATAAGACAGTGCATGATTTTCTAAATGTCTGTTCCTTAGTTTTTATTGATAATACAGTGGATTAGATTGGCTGCCTTTGGTTGGAAGTATCAAATGCTAAATAAAGACGAAAATAGAACATTTCCATGGAAAAACAGAACATATTTTATTTTTGGATTTGTTTTTATCTCAATCTGAATAAGAAATTTTGCCTGAAGAAAGTCTATGACTTAGTGATCAGGAGATACACTGGCATCCTGTGTTTTTGCAGTCAGTACTCATGGACTTCAGTTTGGATAGGATTTCTTCTTTACAAATGGATCTCATAGCATCCCACTCTCAGACAGAGTCCCACTGACTTCAGTGAGCAATGAGTTAAGGTAGTCAAGCTACTTTAGAAGTAGATTAATGTGTCCAGTATGTCTGAAGTACTCTGCTATTATTCCTCAGCTAGACCAGAACAAATGTATTAAATCATTCATATACTGTAAAGAAGATGCTGCTCGTAGACTGTATCTTCCTTTTCCCAGTAACAGGGTGCTAATGTCACATCATGCTGTGTGGGTGGATTTTCATTCTTTTCTTTATTTTAAGCCTGCAGACAAATATCTGACATATTTCTTTTATGGTTTCAAACTGCTATCATTACAAGCCTGATTAATATAGCCTTATGAGCTAATTAATATGCCTTTATCTATATGAGCTTTTATCTTTATGTGCCTGATTGCTACAGTAATTCTATAACATTACTGGAAGCTATTTATTTTCAAATTAGCATTGTCATCATGACCTTTTACCACATGGACAAGTCAAGGTTCTGGCCTGCCAGATACACAGAGGGTAGCTCAAACTGTTCAGTGCTCGCTGTAAATTACAGGCTGATGAGAGGATGTGATGATCTCTGTTCCTTGGTGTGTATACATTGGTTCATTCTTCCAAACATAAGTGATGATGGAATTCTCAAACACTGGAAAGAATGAAACAGTCAATTTCTAAAGTAGCAATGGCAGTAGGAGAAAAAAAAAATGTTCTTCTGAAGAAATAATAATCTCTAGTAAAGGAACTTAAAGGAAGTGCAGTAATTTTGGAAGACTACTGGAAAAACTGGGAAAATGGAACTATGGTATCCTAATTTTCAGTCCAATGTCTTGTGTTCTGAAAAATATCTTTTCCATTTAAACATTTTTCTTCCCTTCTCAGTTCAGTAGTTCAGTCTTGCATGGCTGATTTTTTTCATGACTTTTTGCTTCTTCCACACAAATTTGAAAGACTGCTACTTTCCAGGCTGAAGTTCAGGTAATGATTCTCTGGAAAATATGTAGCTTGTATTGGTAACTCAGGTAATTTAAAACACTACAATAATATTAATTGGAAATAATAAATATTACACTTATACTACTTATATAAGAAAAACATTTTTTTACTCTACTGTAGTTTCAAAGTTATGGATAAATAACTTTAAGAGAAAAACACTAGATTTGTTTCACAAGTGACTTTGATTTGGATTCTTCAAAAGTGTATAGTCTGACTTCTTTTAGAGTTAGAACTGATCAGAATTCCTTCCATTAGTGTTAAAATATCAAGTTCTGGACTATTACACAAAGGGATTAAAAACTGTAGTGTGTCTCGGGGAAAACATTCAGAAAAGGATGGAAATGAATTTATGTGGTATTTGTATGATTATCATACATGCTTTCAAAGGATTTCTATTGTAATTCAAGATTAGTTGAGCATAAGTTAATGGACTCTTAAAGTATTACCCAAAGCTTATTATGATAGACTATAGGAGCCTCTTTTTAAAATGTTTTTTAATAATATCAACTACAAGGTCCCTGAAGACATGATATTTCTAGGCTTAGTATTTCTTCATCAAATATTAAAATAGGTCAAGCAATTTTGTTTTAGTTCTTTTTCTGCTCATTCTACTGCCATAGTGTGCATACCAAGCAGAGTGTATTATGTAGATTTACCAACTGTTGAGTTCCCTGCTTTGTTTCATTATGTTGTTTATTTTGCAATCTATACTGAGAGTGGAAGAACTACAATTACATGCTGTGGAAACCTGATATTTACTAATTCCATAAAGTTAAGGTCATCTTCTGTAGCAACAGGAGAATAAATTAATTGATCAGGATTCAATCTTGCAGATGCAGGTAAACTGTAATGAAAAGACTGACATGAGAACAGATGACTCAACAAGGCTCATAGCTGCATGATTAAACTACTAATAGCTGATAGTATGAATAACAGTATAACTCTGTGGATCAAATTATGTTTTCCAGGGAATATTTACAGTTGTCAATTAGAATTTGGCTCCATTAAGGGCCTCAAAATTTTGTTGGTGCCTAGTAGCCAAAGATAACGCCTCTAAATGCAATTCTTCCTGCCTTACTTTCCAACTAAACAATTTTCCACACCCCTTGTTTTGTTTCTGAGCAGAAACAGGTATGTAGTATGTCTAAAGCTTAACCCCATCAATCTGGCATTAAATTCTGTACAAAGTTTCACAAATACTAGGCAGAAATCAGACAGAACAGGGACATATAAACACAGTGAGCTACCAATTATAAACTTAGTCTCAGAGAAGTATAAAGGAATGTGACCCTTCTATTTCTCATTTAAAAACTGAAAGCACAAAGCAGTGCACAGAGATGACATGTTTAAGGTGGACATTTAGAATAGAATTAAAATATTTTGATGTTTCAAAAAAGAATATGCACACATTTTTTTACATACTAACTATCATGGAGATCATATTCTTAGAGCATAAATAGCAGCAGAGACATGAAAGTTCATGACTTTATAAAATTATAGTTCATCAGTAACGTTAAATGAGATTTCATACCTTTTGTTATTCAGTAGCAAAATGTTACTCTCACTGATCTAATCAAAAGCAAGATTTGACAGCGGAACTTTTGCTGTGCAATACATAAGGTTAAAGAAACATTTGTCATGTTTGGTTTTGATTTTAAGCAATCTAATATGCAGCAGTTCAACAACTTAGGAGGCTGACTTTTTTTGGCTTGAAAAATGTTTCAGGGCTTGTATAGAGCAATGTCCTTGATCCAGGAGCAGGATCCATGAAAGAGTATGTCAAGTATAGTTTGGAGTCTGCAGACTAAAATTATCCATAAGTCTTTGATTTGATTTTGATGCCAGAGACAATCTTTGCTCTGATACTCATGCCAAAGACTGTCAAGTCCTTGTCAAATAAAAGTAAAATTGTGTTTCAGTGTGCCCCTTTTGACAATACTGGTGTATCATTATCTTGGTTTACCTTTCTTCTATGTCTGTGATTTTGTTTCTAGCAATTTAAAATACTTATCATTATGATCTCAAAGACGCCTTATTGTTAATGATACATTTCAAGATGAGCTGCTAGCTATTCTGATTGAATTTCTCAGGGTATCACTTTGAACAAACTTAGGTTTATTGGTTTTAGTAGCTTGCTGAGGAATAAATGTCATGATTATCCTCATCATTCAAATCAGTCTCAGATTTATTTCCACTCCAAGCACTGCAAAATATGACACAAAATAAGACTCATTTTTTTGAATGGTGACTTTGAACAGCAAAATAAAAGAGTAATTTCTTAGGAAGGGATTTGATCCACAATCCCTGCAAGTTACTACAACGCATTTATAACTTGCAGAATTTTGTATCATGGCAGAAGTGTGCAGACTCAAGGAGCTAAAAATTTTTATGACTCCCTCTTTTCACTACATGTCTTGTTACCTCTTGTTTGAAAATTGTGGCTAAGATTACATATCAAGAGCTTTTGTGAAAGGATTATAATTTCTCATGTATGTGAAGTGTTTTTTAGATTTCTGATGGCTCTAATATAATTAATGATTGTGAGATAGAAAAGTGAATAACCTAAATGCTAATAACTGCAACTTCATTTTTAAATAAAATTTTAAATATTAGAAATTTGCAGAACTACTTATGCAAATGAAATTGCCCCATCTCACTGGCTATAATAATCCTGCTCAATTATGGTACTGCTAAGACATACACATTTATCAAGTTTAAATAAATGTGTGTAATTCTTCAAAGCTTTGTGTAATTACTTCTGGATTTGCCATCAGCTGTACTTGTCTTTGTGATTGTATCTCTACTTGGTACATTTTCATGTTGTAATTGTATGGTAGTTGTTTGTGATTGTATCTATGAGGTTTTTATGCAGTAATTTTGAATGGCAAATGTCTGATTGTACCTTTGCTGGAATTTTTAGTGCTACTTTTTCCCAGAGTGAACTTTCTAACAAGCAATTCACATAAACCAATGTATACTAGACTGAAAATTATATAAATAAAATGGGATGGCATTTCCACAAAGATAACACATTGTGAATTACACAAGTGAGCACTTTAGTTTTTTATTTAATGGTCAACATAATCTGCACATAAAAAGTGCTTCAACATGAGGTTTACATTGTGATTAAACTCAAAGAAAGGATGCTGTGAATATGATAGCATTTTATATCACATTTATTCCCCATTAATTAGTTTTGTATCACCATGACATGTTTCACTGTATTTATAACCTCATAACTGGCAGATGGAAGGCTGAGCTCTCTTGCCAAGACAGCATAGGCAGGAGAACTAAGAGAAGGAAGACTTGCAAGACTTTTCAGAGTGTTATTTCTTCCTTTTCCTTACTAGACAGGTTCTACATATACATATTATGCAGACTCGCTGCTTAATAAAAAAGTGGAGTATCTACATAGCGAAGTGCTGATTAACAGAACAGTTAGGACTCCACATCAGACTGATCAGACTGGCCCAAGTCACATCTTCTTATCATCTTGAGCTCCCTCTGGTACCAGCAGTTTCCCTATATCAGTAAAGATAGACATAAATTTTCTCTATAACAAAACAAACAAAAAAATCTTGTAAATTCTTCTTTTGGTAGCAAAAATGGTACAGCCTTTGGGTATTTCTGGTGAGGATTTGGTATATCTCCCGGAAAATGGGTGTGATCGGTTTGTGAGTGACTGACCAAAAACTTGTGGCCCACAGCGTTTGTCTATTAAGTATCAGGTTTATCCTGGAAATCTGTCCTGCTGCTCTTCTTTGAGAGGGACTGGGAATGTCTTTTATGTTTGGATGTATTGCTTAGGGAAAATATATTGCATGAATTTTATGTCAATGCACTGATGTTGACTTTTTGCTTTCAGACTATCTAGCTGCAGTGATCCCCAAGAACCTGGGCAAGGATCCGACCATTTTGAGCAGAGACATATTCCCCATGAGGGGAAGGTAAGACAGCTGGGGCTATGTCACGAGAACTCTGGAGACCTGTGGCTTGCTCTAGGGGAGCTGGCTAGAGGGGAAGAAGCGATTAGTTGTGTTAGTGGGCCCACATACCGTTGTCTCTCCAACTGCTTCCTCTCGCTGGGCAGTGTCAACACCAACGGGCTGTGCAAGAAGGAAGTGTCAATCCCAGTGCTGCCACAGTCATAAATGATTCCTGTATCCCCCAATACTGTCAAGGTAAGATGACTGTCTTCTCTGTCAGTCTTCCAGTCCATATTATTGTTTACATTGCCTGGACATAACATCTTCACATGCTACACACAAATAAAAGGTTTTCATTCTGGGGATGATAAAAGACTGTAAGCAATGCTGAGAAAATGGATTTTTAATGGATTTTTATTTTTGGAAGTCAATCTAGATGTTTATCCCCACTAAAGAAAAAGAAATTATGCTTGTTGAACCAAAAATAATGACTTGGAAATGTGAAAAGAACTGAAAATCCTACAATTATTTTAGATTAAACTCAGGTGCTTTGCTTGAAATTACTTTATCATATTCAGTGGTTTTAGTTGCAGATTTTAAACCCCTTTCCATGAACATTTTTCTTTAGCTTAAGTAAATTATGTAATAATAAATTCTAGTTCCAAATGAAGAATTGAAAACTGTCAACACCATAAAATACTACTAGGCATATATCTGAAACAAACTCTTTTCTTTCAGAGATGATGGAATGGTAATGTTTTGAGGCTTTTGGTCTCTCTCCCACTTTTTATATTCCCAAATATTGGTTATACTTGTTTAACAGTTAAAATAGTTTTGATCTTGATAGAATCATAGAACAGTTTGAGTTGGAAGACACCTTAAAGATCATCTGGTTCCAACCCCCCTGCCTTGGGCAGAGACACATTCCACCAGACCAGGTCACTCAAAGCCCCGTCCAACCTGACCTTGAACCCTTCTAGGGAGGGGGCACCCACAGCTTCTCTGGGCAACCTGTGACAGTGTCTCACCACCCCCACAGGAAAGAATTTCTCCCTAATATCTAATCTAAATCTACCCTCTTTCACTTTGAAAAACATTACCCCTCAACCTATCACTACACTCCCTGATAAAAAGTCCCTCCCCATCTTTCCTGTGGGCCCCTCAAAGAAGTACTGGAAGGCTAATATAATGTTTCCCTGTAGCCTTCCCTTCTCCAGGCTGAACAACCCCAGCTCTCCCAGCCTGTCCTCACAGGGGAGGTGCTCCAGCCCCCTGAGCATCTTCATGGGCCTCCTCTGGACCTGCTCGAGCAGGTCTATGTCCTTCTTATGTTGGGGGCCCCAGAGCTGGACACAGTATTCCAGGTGAGGTCTCACAGGAGTGGAGTGGAGGGGGAGAACTACATCCCTTGACCTGCTGGCCACATTTCCCTTGATGCAGCCCAGGACATGGTTGGCTTTCCGGGCTGTGAGCATACATTGCTGGCTCACAGTCAGTTTTCCATCCAGTAGTACTCCACAGGGCTGTTCTTAATCCACTTATTGCCCAGCCTGTATTTGTGCTTGGGATTGCCTTGACCCATGTGTAGGATCTTGCACTTTGTCTTGCTGAACTTCATGAGGTTCACATGGGCCCACCTCTCAAGCCTGTCAAGGTCCCTCTAGATGGCATCCCTTCTCTCCAGCATGTCAACCGCAGCACACATACTGGTATTGTCAGCAAACTTGCTGAAACTATTTTGTGGAGCACTGACTGTGAATTGGAAAAAAAAAAAAAAATATTGCCCAGATCTATCCAGGATCTTTTCATTCACTGGATATCTGTAATTTACTGTATTCAATCAACATAATAATTTTTCTTGTAAGGTATTGAAACCATGTAGAGCACAGTGATAACAGCCATAAATCATGGAGACAGTTCCCAAATGAAGAGTGTTTAACTTAATCATCCAATACTGACCAGAGTAAATGTCACTAGCTGATAGGAGAAAAGGTGCATCTTATTTCCTCAGTCATTAGCATGTATAAGAGAAACGAAGTTGTGAAATTGCTGGCCCATTTTCTTGAATTCTGGGGTAACTTTCCATTGTTATGTGTTTGTAAAATAAATGATGAGTAAACTATCCTTTAGCTTTTGTAAATTCCCAAATGTTAAACTCAGAAAATATCACTGCAAGAAACCAGATTGTGCCTCCACAAAACAACCTATTGTTTGCACTATGACTTCAGCATGTCTTTGAGAAAGATTATTAATCTTTATTAAGTGACTTCAAGTGACAAGGAGTCTACCACAGCCCTTGGTAGATTATTTCAATTAACTGAGTTTATTTACCCTAAGCTAAAAATGAACATCTTATTTATTTCTTGAATTTGCCCAGCCTCGATCTCCATGTTATTCCTTCATCTGTTAGATGAAAGGTCCCTGTGTAGTATTATGCCTCTTTTCCCTGTGTAGGCCTTAATCTGTTTTATTAAACACTATTTATTTAAAAAAAAATACAAATTCTAAAATGACCAGAACCTGTTGCTTGCTACCTGTAGCTCTTGAGAAGATATCCTGTCAAAACAGTAAATTCAAGTTTTATTTTCCATATAATTTTACTGCAAATTCATAATGCAAATTTCTTGTCTCCCTTCATTGTTCCATAAATATAGCAGTTGTTATATAATCTATAATCTGAGTGTTACAAATTGTAGTCGAGTTAGCTCCTTTCTCCCATCTAAAAAAGCATTATTTAGTAGCTTAAATCCCTCAAAGTAAGGGGAACATTTTCTGCCAAGTGTTCCTTTAAATTAGCAACGTATTTTTCAAATATAGACCCTCAAAAAAGTTAATATTTTAGCCATGACATATAAAGACATAACAGATTTTTTTTTTTAGATCAACTATAAATGTTGCTTCTTAATCCTCTTCTTACACATTGCAGGGATGGCTAAATGGACACTCAGTTCTTCAACCTGGGAAGCTCTCCTCTGTCCCACTGACCCTAAAAGAAGTCTGCATAGGTTTTAAAGTTGACATCACTGAACACCAGATGAACTGTGGCCTTTCAGTAAAAGATGATTGCTAGACTTCTCTGACAAAACTCTTCTTCATACAGCCCATTTATATAATTAGACCTTCCTTGTACACAGCTTTAGTTCCAAATATTTCAATCATAAGCCTCACAAAGTAAAAATATGAAACTCCCTATTGGATTGTGACAAAAGGTTTGTTATTTCTTTGAAGAAATAGCTTTTTGAAGCAGTTCAGCAATAGGTTTTGGACTCAAAAATGATTATTGGCTAGAACAATTAGTGAGTATGCACTTACTAATGTCAGAGGACAGAGGTACTTATAAATGCTGTCTATCTATATATTGATCAATTTGTAAACTCCTTTTTGTAAAACCAAGCAAGAAAGCATATAAATACTAGAAACCATGTGAAATCAAAATTAATTTAGAAAAATTATTTTGTTTTCTTGTCTTTGTTTACATGCATTTTCTGCTATACTCAGCATTTTGCTAACATTTCACCAGTAAATGATAGATGTTTATAACTATTTACCACTTTTTTTTTGGATAGGAATACTTTTAATGGGAAGAACCAAGCAACCTTCATATTTACAGAAAGCATTCTTCTTTAAATATCTAATTTTCTTTTTATATTTGAGAACTGCCTTCCACTTCTATTAAATCTTATTAACCCATTGACATAGAAAAGACTTAGGTGTTGGATCTATTCTTCTTCACCAGAAGACTTAACATAAATACTTAATGTCAGAGACAATTAGTTTGATTTGACTATACTCAATTAAGTAGGCATCACTCGATTAAGAAATTCATGCTCATGAAATAAGATTCAGATAATCACTAGTACCTTGTTTGTAACCATTATGTGGTATACCAATACTATGTGATAAAGAGTTTTAATGATTTATAACTTTTCACTTCAATTTTGTCTGCCAAAGAAGAACTGTTTGTGAAAGACTGGTAACTCTATTATGACTCAGTAGCTTTGGGGGTTTTCAACATTCTTTCCACTTGTTCCTGTGTGCAATTTCTCATGGGCACTCTAACTAATGATATAATCTTTTACAAGGTAAACATGTTCCAATGACATTTGTTTTCAAGGCAGCAACACAGTTTAAAAGCAGAGCCAGGGCCAGCTGCAGTGGGTGGACAGGCGGTTTACTGGGTACTATCTAGAAGCAGGGATTTTGGCGTGGGGTGGACACCAGCCACCCCTCTGCTCCTGTTAACTGTTCCCATGAAAGCCTTGCTATAAGCTTGTTCCATCTAGGTAATTTTGCTAGAGAGCATTCTGAATGATTTGTGTTACCAGAGCATCTCAAGGCTCTTGATACAGCCCTGGAGTCCCTAGGAGTTTTCAAGACCGTATGTAAGTATGGTCTGGCTGCACAAAATAGCATAAATACGTGGCTTATTCCATAAATTCTGGTGTGTGAAATATAACTTTGCCCAAGCACTCACATGTGGGAGACAAAATCTAGCTTATTGTCTGCAGTACTAATTTTAGAATTAGCTTTTTTGATTTTCATATTTAGGAACTGGTTTTCTTCATTTTCATGACTGAGAACTAGAAAAACAAGCAGATTTTGAAAAACTACCTGAAACAAACACTCCAAAATAAGTTTCAGGCTTATGGATTTTATTTTATTATTTTTCTCAATAAATAGAGTTTATTTATTTTTTAATTTATTAACTTTGAGAAACTATGGACTACCTTTTCTGTTTCACCACTCAAGGTCAGTGGTAGAGAATTCTCTCTTTTTTTTTTCTAATAGATTACAATATTTAGATGTTTGATTTTTGATGTTTTTCTTGCATGTCTTGATTTCAGGTATGTGAAGTTGCATAAATCTGCTACTCTCTCCTGGTTTTGGCTGGGATAGAGTTAATTTTCTTCCTAGTAGCTGGTACAGTGCTGTGTTTTGGGTTTAGGACAGAATAACGTTGATAACACACTGATGTTTTAGTTGTTGCTGAGCAGCACTTACACTAAGTCAGGGACTTCTCAGCTTCTCACAGTGCCCTGCCAGCGGCGGCTGGGGGTGCACGAGAAGCTGGGAGGGGACACGGCCAGGACAGCTGACCCAAACGAGCCAAAGGGATATTCCATACCACAGGACGTCATGTTGAACAATAAAACTGGGGGGAGTTGTGTGGGGGGTGGTGGCCCAGGAACTGCTTGGGAACTGGCTGGGCATCAGTCAGCCGGTGGTGAGCAATTGCATTGCGCATCACTTGTTTTTAAATATTCTTTTATCATTATTATTATTTCCCCCTTCCTTTTCTGTCCTATTAAATTGTCTTTATCTCAAGCTGTAAGTTTTACCTTTTTTCCAATTCTCTCCCTGACCCCACTGGAGGGGGAGTGAGTGAATGGCTCTGTGGTGTTTAGCTGCCTGTCAGGTTAAGCCACAGCAGAACATCAACACATTTTCTTAATTGGTTGATGCCACTTCATTCACATAATGTGATGAAAATTCTCCCTCCCCTTAGAAACTATTCTTTCAGTTCTGACATTGCTTGTATTTCTTGAAATAATGTTTGGCTATTTATTTTCTATACCTAGTGTTTTTATTGTTTCTCCACTTTTTTTCTCAAAACTGTCTAACAATAGATGACAAAGGTGGAGACAGACAAATATCAAAAGGTGTCACCAGCCCAAGGTAGATCTAGTTATTCAGTGGCCAGAATTCAACAACAAACCAGCAAAAAAAGGATTTCACTTCAGGCCATTTATGTTAGCAAATACTGTGCAAGTGAACCATGAGTAGGCAAGCAGACAAGACCAGCTGTGCTATTTAAATGGATTAGGTGGGCCAGTTAAGTATTATTAGGAGTCATTGCAATTCATTTAATTGAATCTGCTCTTTTGGCAGAGATCCCAATAAGCAGACATTAAATTGTCCAGAATGCCCGTGGTAGATAAATGATTTTAGACTAAATATAATCTACTTCTAATCTATTTGGTGGTTGCCTTAAGCATAAACCATGCTTATGTTTTGTTTTTTTTTTAAGGTATGAATAACTTAAAAGCACTGGTTTTACTGCTTTTGTCCAACCTGTAGAGTGCTCTAGGGTTGCCTGTGAGAGAGCATGAAGAGTAAGGCAGCATGTAAGGAAAGATGTGCCACTTTTCCAGGAAAACTTCAGTACTTAGCTGAAATAATAAGCCAGACTCTTCTACAGTAAGTCTTGCCTGAATAAAAAACTCTCAAAAGGCTTAATCAAAGATGTCAGGATTTACAGTTCTTCACCGTTTAGAATTTCCTCAAATCACTGGATCTTGTGAAGCTTACCATCACGATGAATGGGAAAGATACAGACTTCCTACATTTCACAGATGCCTAGTGTACAGTGAAAAGGAAAGAATTAAACGTGTGTGGCTAAGACACTTGAAAGAGGGAAAAGAATATACAGTTTAAACCTGTGCTTTCTGAATTGTTAATATATTTAACACTTAAGAAGTTAAAAACCACCAACAGTTCAAAACACCTGAAGCCTATAAGTGTTTCTGGAGTCTCTTGCAGACTTCATGAGATCATTAACCAGGGTCTGTGCGGGGGCCATGGCCCTGCCCTGACACTTGTAGCCATGTCACTGGGCTGCAGGAGCTGTAAGGGGTCAAATGGAACTCAAGAACAAGCACAAGGATGGAGACATTAATGGAGCATGGAGGTTTGTGTGTTGTGCTGCCTTCTAAGAAAAGAGGGTTCTGAGTTTTGTTGTCTATTTTCAGGATCATAACTGTGTTTTACGTTCAGCTTACATTACCTACAGACCAGAAAGCCTTTTACAGAAGCAATCTGTATCTCTTCTCTCTGAGCAAGATGCACTAATTACTTGTTAGCCCTACATGCTAACTTCTGGGGTTACCCTTACCTCCCAGAATCTGATGTTCTTTTACACAGCTTCAAAACCAGAAGTAACCTAGCCTGTTGTCTAGAAAAATATTCTCCATTACAGATTTTGAACCTTGTATGTCTGAAAAAGGAACAAAATCAGTGTTTCTATGCATGCTAGACATCTCTAATCACCTGACTGCTATGCAAAAAGACACATGAAGCTTTAAAAACAATATTAAAATTAATGTTTTTACTTCCTTTCAGATCAGTAAACCCACAAGTAATTTTTCGCTTGAATGAGCAAATGAGGGGGTAGGTATTTTCCAGGTGAACTGTTTTTGAAGCTTTTAGTCTTCTTTTATCTAATTGAAAGAATCCTGATAATGAACTGACACACCACCCACAGCATTCCTGTCACAGAAGTAGCTCGTGTTGACTGGTTTGAAGGCCTGGAACTCCACAAAAATTGGTACCATGTGAAGTAAAATTCACTCTTTTCCAGGAGATCAGCAAAAGGACTTCTCAGGCTCTGTTATGTACAGATGCCAAGCATCCAGTTGTGTTCTGCATCCCATGTTCAAAGCAAAAATAAACATCTGCTTAAAGAGTGTATCAGTGGATGGCAACAGAAAAAAAGGAAAGAAAAATGTAGGTTAAGAGCTAAGCCAAACTGAGACTCAGCGTGGGCATTTGTTTGTTGACTGCTGACAGACTGTACAGACAGAACATTGTCAAGTAATAAACTCTTCTGAGGAAACTGTGTCTTAAACATCAGACTGTTTCCCTCCAATTGTTTGTATACATTTACTGAGAATAACAAAGAATTTGGCCACTTTAAGTGGCAACAGTAAATTATATATGTTCACTGACACTTGATTACTTTATACTAATTGGTTTAATAAGTACCAATTATATCCTTAAATGGTTTTCTGAATGTTAATGTATCGGCTACATTCCTCATTTTCCTATGTATTTTGTAGTTAGAAAATAAAGCAGTAAGAATTCTCTTTCATAGCTATTTGTCATCATTACATTCTCTAGAAAAAAGATATTTCAGATGTACTGATATTTGCAAACATATTTAAATTGAATTTCTCAACATTCATGCTAAATTTTAAACCATTATATTACTTTAGGTAGAATCATGTGGAGAAAAACCATGAAGGAGAAAAACTATCAGATGAAGTTATAAACAGAACATGTTTTATACATTTTTCTATATGCAACATTGGCTGACTAATTAACAGAAGTATAAAGTCTTTATAATGACCTTAGCTACTGATAGATCCTAATTCAACTCTGGATCCATTTAGTATTGCATCACATTAGTGGTTCCTCAGATTATAACTGGTCCCATTGGTACTACTATAGTTGTTTGGTTGCCTTTGTGTGCTGAAAATTTTTTGCTGAAGAATAATGTTTTGCTGAAACTAAAAGTCTTGCAGGAATATGTCAAATCCAATGAAAATACAGATTGTTTCAACAATAAATGTAAAAAAAAAAAAAAAGTTTGGTTTTGAACTGACATTTGGAAATGAAATGACAATCTTAATTTAATTTCGCATAGAGTTTTGCTTCATTTTAGATAAAAATAAAACAAAACAAAAACAATATTTTGGGTCAAAATGTTGATATGAAATGACAATGATTATGTCTAGACTTCTCATCCCCATCTTTTGTTTAACTTAAAGTACTAAAATGCCCAGTGTCCCCCCTGACAGTTTTGGAAAACATTATACATGTTTAACATCCACAAACAACTGAAAAGGAATAGCATTTTGTTTGTGCAAGTGTGTATTAAAAACATATATACCTGGAAACAATATGTACCTGTTCTGCATATGATGAGGCAAATGAAGCTAGCTATAAGTGAACTTGTTTGCACTGCCACAGGAGTCTGGCTACAGTAGAATTGAACAGTATGTGAATTAATTTACCCTGCTTTCAGGCTGCTTGGTGGCTTTTGGCACTCATGCTCATGTATTTATGGCTGGCCTGGGGATGTACATGCTGCATGACAGTATGCAGCACAAGCATGTATCCGTATTCAGGGTTTAAGCATGGGAGTAGTTGTTACTCTATGTCAGCTGGTTATCTCTTCGAGAAGCTGTCATGGGGATTGCATGCTGTGGAATTTACGTTGCTGTCTTAAAATACTATGTGATTTCTTTAGATTACAGGACACTGTCAGGTTAAATCAACATCACATTTTTAATTTCATGTCTTCCGTCTATTCTTAATGTGTTTTAAACTGAAAAAAATTGAATTTGTTTTCCATTTGAGTTACTTTCTCTGATACCACATTTTGCTTTTATACAAAGGTTTGGTCCTTTGCTTGTAAAAATGTGATTTCTCTTTGCTTTTAAATGACCGTATTTTAAATTTTTGAATAAACAGTTAACATAAAAACATATTCTAAGTGTTTGACAGGAAGAATGTAATTTCATTTCAAAATCCTCACCTCAGAAAGCCCCACTGCATTTTCTTTTTTTCAAAGAAAATTTGTCATTCCGACTCAGTAGGTAGGGTCTTGCGGTCTATTGTTAATTTTTTGTATCATGAAATCACCTGAGCTACTAATCAGAACTGAGACCCCCATCATATTAGATGCAAGGACTTTGACAGACCTATTTCCAGCCCATGATGAATGCACGAAATCTGTTACGTACTAAACACCAGATATATCCTAAAGGGAGTGATTATTCAGACAATGTATGCGCCTAAGTGATAGAAAACCATGAAGAGAGGAAAAAGTAACCTTCCTTATGTACATGCATGCTTTCTGAGCATATGATACTAAGAACAAATTTCTGTTTTCTGGTTCTATTATCTGAGCTGGGGATCTCATAGGGTATGCATGTATGAAACACAGTGCCCTACAAAGGGATCTCAGAGAGAGTTTAATGGACTATAATACTTCTTTGCACCATGTAACTTGATTCTAGAGGTGATATACATTAGCATTGCAAAATGACCAGATTGATTAGCTGTGCTAGTGCAAAGCTCTTAGATTCAGTTTGGATAGATCTACATGGAGCTACATTGCAGAGTAGATCTAATTTAGGTTGTTGTTGTTGTATTTAGTTAAGAATTTAAGAAAATATTAATGGGGGAAAATTCCATTCTTTATTGGCTAAAGAACAGAGAGTCTTTAAACTGCTTTATGCCCCTTCTGTGTTGAATAACTTTGACATTTGGAGCTGTAACTAAGTTGAAGTCCAATGACAATTAAGTAAAAATACCCCCTCCGTTTTCCTTTAAAGAAACTGTGCTTTTTCTTGGATCTGTGATAACTTAAAAATCATTGCTTGCCGTAATACTTCTTACACTATTTAAAAATCCTCTCCTGATTTTTCTTTGGCTTTGGTCTTTGAAGTTGCTAAAGCATGCATCAGTGGAGGAATAATCTCTTTTCCATTGTTTCCAAAAAGATGGTGTAACTGAAAATTACTGGAACTGAAGGGGAGAAAAATCGATATCCTCAAAGAAAAAAAAAAAAAAGTGCAACAAAGTCTAAAATTAAAATGTACTGAAGCAGATTTGATATAGTACATAGCAAGCTTGAGCTAAATGGAGTATTGCCAAAACTAGGTATTACTTTCTTTAGGACGAGGAGAATCTATTTTGAATTCTATGATCAAGCTGGCAAAAGCATAACTCATCATAATGTTAAAAATAATAGCAAGTTCAGTGTAAGACAGCAGTGCAGCAACTGGTGACATGTTCTTACCAGAGAGGTGGTCTGTTTACTAAACTGGACATTGAATAAATACTTGCAAAACCTAATGTCTGTGATGAATCCTGCTATTTGGTGTCTTTGTGACCTTGAGTGTGTCACTCCTTGGCTGCTCTTCCTACCTGTTTTTATGTCTTAGTTATACAGGCAGTAACCTCATTGGAACAGTGTCTATCTCTTATTTTCCAGCAAGGTAAGTGAGGCCCTTTCTTTGTCCTCTCTCTCTGTCAATCCAAATTTCAAAATCCCAGGCTGATTTGCCCCTCTGCAAACCTGTTTGTGCCTTCCCAACTCTTTGGGATCCTGCCTGTTCCTCCAATCCATTCTTCCCGGCTCCAAGAGCTGCAGGGATCTTGGAGCCAGCAATATCAGGGCCATATTTCTGATCTCCTGGGAAGCTATCATGCTGCACTAGTCTGGCTTGTGTCACTGTCAATGTACTTTGGTGTTTCAAGCACATATTTTGATGACTCTCTTGAATATATATTTGTTTCCAGAGCTGAATAAGTCAGAGCCTTTCTCAGTCACATAAATCAGCAAGAAATCAATGAAAAGAAAGTCTGTAAAGAGAACACTCAGGTCTGGCCAGACTGTTTCTAGTTTTCCCAATGTGAATATTTTATGCCTAAACTGTAGAGCTGAACTGATTTATCACAGCTCTGAAAAAAAGGCAGCTAGTTTCCAAGGAAGTTTGTAATTGAGCAATGTTTAATGAAGTGTGGGGCTTTCAAATATTTCTAAGTTCAGTAAGATTCTAACATTTCTATCTCATCACACTGTTACAAAAAGGCTAACCAGTTCTTCTACATTCTGTAGGATTTTTCCATGAATGGAAGAGTATATTTCCCTTTCTGACTAAACACCATCTGAAAAAAGATGGTTTATAAGAAATTCTTGGTTTTCTAATTAAAAAAAAAAAATCAACCTAATAATAAATTTCTATTAAAGGACTTTATTACCTAAACTTTCGTTTTCAAATTAATGTCAATAAGATATTATTTTAAAAACCAACAGATATTTGTTCTGCCTTTGCAAAATATTTTTTTTCAGAAAAAATTTGGGGATTTAATACATTTTTGAATGAGGCCTGTCATATCCCTATCATATTCTATATCTTCCCCAACATTATATTTAAGCAGAATATAAACTAGGGTTTTTGTTTGTTCATTTGTTTGGGAAAAAAAGGTCTTTTTATGCTGGGGTTAATGGTAGATTAATGGTAAGAGTAGAGAAGGGAAAAAGAAATTATTTACATGAGACCTCTTTATGAGTGCTGGTACTAGAAACATTATTCTAAGGGATTTATATTAATGTGAGTTCATATGCAGTAAGGAATAAAACACGTACTTAATGTGGGTAAAAGTACTGAAATCAAATAGAAGGAGGATTAGATCAAGCTTGAAATAGCTGATATTACAAAATACTTGAGGAAAACAAGGTTGGATCATAAGGCTTTAAACTAGCTACAGTTACATGCTTGCAAATGAACATTTTCAGCTTCAGTAATTTTTAAATGTTTAATTTATATTTAATTGACATATGTATACATATGCATAAATGTACAGATACATGCATGATTAAAAACTGAAAATATAACCAAAAGAAAATCATATGCCAGTTTGCTTAAAAGATATATACTAAATTCCTTTGAAAAAGGACCAAAAATCTGACTTTTTGCTTTTAAAAAACATCTCCTGGAGTAAATTGGTATAATTGGTTTTATTTTCCCCAAGAAAATGTAGCCAAGTATATCTCTGTGAAGGTAACTGAGAGGCAAAATAACCCTTTAGCTAATAATGTTGCCCACTGCAGAGAGATAGTGCATTATAGATGTCGTTTTAAAGCTAAGGTCCAGAAGCTGATTAAGGACCAGAATCCCTGACTGAGTTTCTGATTAACATTTTGAACAGGGAATGAAATATTCAGTCTCTGTATAATTATGAAATATAGGCATCGGAGAAGAAAAGTGCCTTTGAGTGATCTATTCTATCTCTTTGAAAGAGCAAGATTATATTTTTAAACTGACAGTTACAAGGGTTTTTCTAAATCTAATTTTGAGGGTTCCTATTGATAGGATGCAAACCATTTGTCTTGGAAAAGTTTTCCAAAAGTTCTCTCCAGAAAATTTTGCTGATTCATTGACATCCACAAATATTTCTCTCTTTCTCTCTCAGCTGCACTTATGTTTACCTCTATATTCATATTAAAATTTTAATGTAAGTGTGTGTCACGGATTGAGCCTGGTCGGCAGCCAACCACCACGCAGCCACTCTCTCCCCCTTCTCTTCTGGCAATAAGAAGGGACAGAGAGCCAGGCTTGGGGTTTGAGATAAGACTGGGATGGGAAAATCACCCTTTATGGTCATGAGCAAAAGGCAGACTCATTAGGGGAAGAAAAAAGAGGACATACATTTATTACAGACACTAACAACACTTAGAAGAGTAAGACAGTGAGAAGCATTGCCACATCTAGAGAACACCTTCCCCCCACCCCTCCCTTCTTCCCGGGCTCAATTCTGCTCCCGATATCTCTACCTCCTCCCCCAGTGGCGCAGGGGCAGGGAATGGGGGGTGCAGTCAGTGCTGCCGCTTTTTCCATCTTTGGTGGGAGGAAACTCTGAAACTTGTTCCCCTTGATCCAGCATGGTCCCCCTCTCACAGGAGACAGTCCTCCACAAACTTTCTCCCACATGAATTCCTCCCACGGGCCGCAGCGTTCCCCACACTGCTCTGTCATGGGTCACTAACTTCCTCTGACTGGATTCTCTCCCGCTGCTCTGGCGTGGGACTCCCCCACATGCTGCAGTCCTCCCAGCACTGAATTACAGCAGCGGGGCTGCCTTTTCCCATGAGACCCCGGCCTTCTTCGGGCACAGCACCCTGAAAAACACAGGCCATAAATCAGTGTCTGCTCCACCGTAGAACTTCATGGGTGGCAGGGGGGGCACCCTGCCATCTCAGCACAGGATACAGGGGGGGTCTCTGCTCTGGCACACCTCCCCCCTCCTTCTTCCTCTGTTCCTCCACTGACCTTGGTGTTCATGCAGCTGCAGCAACTCCTCCTCACAAGTCCCACTGCCCGTCACCACGTCCCTTCTTAAATACGTTATCGCAGAGGCGCAGCTGATTGGCTCAGTTTTGGTGCAGAGGTGGAGCTGACTTGGAGCTGGGGGAGCTTCAAGAAACTTCTCACAGGGGGATGCCCCTATAGCGCCTTCCCCTGCCACCAAAAAAACCCCACCACTCACTCAAACCCCGGACAGAATGAAAGAAGAAAAGAGGTAAAAAAGATAAAGAGTTTAAAAAGAATTTAAAAGCCCAAACTTGTATAAAAATAAAGACAAATGCATTCAAGTGTTTTTTGAACATTTTACATTTGAAGTGTAATAATTTAATATTTTAAGTGAAAGACCATGTTTATTTATTTACTTATTTATTAATTCATTTATTTGAAAAGCAAAATTCCTGGATTGGTATAGGGTCAAAATTATACATTCAAATCTAATCAGTGATGAAATTTAAATTGTCACATATCTAGACTTGTGAAAATTGTGTCCAACTATGAAATTTTCACCTGTTCTGAATTCTCTTCTTAATATTCTGCTAATCAATTTCCTGATGTTACTCTTTAATTTAAATGTGTCAAGGGACTACTTCTAACACTGTAAGTACATTGTTTTTTTAAAAAATGCAATTTTACTCTCTTGTTTATGTAAAGAAAATAGTGAATTCTAGCTTGAGTAATTACATTTGGCCTATCTTTATTTCCCTTGGAGTTTACTAGGTACATTATTCTCTCCTGATTACCTTAATTTAATGTATGAGGCCACACAATGTAAAAAGAACCCAAACATACTCCCACAGAAGCAGCATATTTTTTTAATATGTATATACGATATATTATATTTTATTTTTGGGTTTTATAACATTGCACCAGTGATCAGACTGTCTTGTATATTTAGGTATAGTAATCAATATGTATATTATCTGTACATGCTTTTTTATTTTTATTCTGGTCTGTCATAAAGGTTTCAGAGACCTTTTTTACCAGTTGCTGTCATTACTGGGTTTGTTCTTTGATGTTTTTCCCTTCCCATTTGTCCCCTCTGTCCTCATTAAGTTTGCTTTGCTTGGAAATTCAATACAAAGTACCCTACAAAAACTTCATACCATGCTATGTTTGCAATTTGATGTCAAAGAGCATTAAACCTGCTCTTTGTGTCACAGATCAGGTGTAACAAATCTTGTTATAGGGCTCCCGGTATATGGACTCTTATCTATGTCCTCAGATATGCGGTTTTGCTGCTTATTTTTGAGCAGTCAGCTTCAAGATCAAAAATCTTCTCAAAAAGAAATTTGAGGGTATAAAGATTAGCTGTTTTTACAGTGTTCTTTTCACAGAGAATTTTCATAAAGTCTGACACTTAGCTATATTTTGTTTTTCATTCTCTGTACGCTGTTGTGTAAATTTGTTGAGAAAGACCAGGTAAAAGTGAAATCCTTCGCATGCACCTTGAAGATGCATGTTGTTATCCAGTATTTCTTCTTTTTTCAAACAGTGCCAGTGTTCTCTGAGAACATGATATAAAAAACCAGACCAAAATACAAATGAGTAGGTGCATTTAATATGTACTTATCTAAAATTTAATTTGAATTGTTTAGTGACTAGGAAACCTGACATACAATAAAGATGCAAAGTTTTTAATGTTTCTCAGAAAGCATTGGTTGATAATATTTTGTAGAACAATGAGTGTGTTAATTAGACACAGGACTGTTGACAGCAGTATCAAATTGTCTGTCATGTAGACATATTCCACATGCAGTATATTCGATGGTGTTGATAACAATGTAGTATTGCTCTTGGCAAAAGTGAACTTGAAAGTTATATGTTTTATGTGGACATAATCACAGAAGTTCCTGTTTCCATCTGCTCTACCTGGAAGTCATACAGATGTTAACTGACAGAAGGGAATTCTGCAACATTAAACATGAGAGACTCCTTCAAGAGAAAATAGACAAATACCAGTAAGCTCTATTTCAGCTCTAAGCATGAGTGCAGTCACTTGAAGGCAGCATCTGCTCTCCATATCAGTGACTAAAATGACATTACCATTTTCTAATAATTAATGTCATTTCTCTAGGCTCCAGTATAAACTCATCATAAGAATAGCTCTTTCCTAAGCAGGTGATTGTCATCCCTTTTAATGGGGGATTTTTCAGTAATATGAGATTTTCTAAAGCTTAAATGAGAGATGTCAAAACATCTAACCAAGAGGAAAAAAAATGCATATCATCATGGGATAGGTTGCTAAGCTAATCACTCTAGAGAAAACTTATATAAACTCCAGATGCTTATCTGCTTCTTGCTTGTATGGGAAAGAGTGATGATATTTTGGAAGCAAGAGCAATTTTTTCTAAATTAAGGAGGGCATTTCTGAATTACAATCTTTATTTTCCTAATAGTAATTACAGCAGGGTTCCTTTATTCTGTTAATTGAGGAGTAAATGGATATAAAAATCCAAATGGTACGCAAACTCTTACCTTTCTTTTTTCCTCTTAGAATAGTCTGTTATGGAAAGAAATATAAGACCCGCTGAACTGACTGAACAGACATTTTCATAACAGGTTATTTCATTCCTTGAAGCATTTAGATTTCAACCAGGGAAGTAATGTATGTTGCAAAATGTCATAGGCAAAATGTTTCCTATTCCAGTTTCAGCACTAAGGAATAGGTAGGCTGATTGTGCTATGACCAAATCTACTTTCTAAACAACAATGAAAAGCCATTTTCACAAGTAACATCATTATTAGTATTAACAAGAACCTAGATGTATTAAACTTCATCTTTGCTGTGAGTACTTATTATTTGTTACAGATTTCTGGAGACTGGAATGCATTTGTCTGAAAATAGGGGTTGAAATAGTTCATTCTTATAGGCTAAAGAGCTGTATTTTTCAGAAGGTATGTTTTGGGTTGCTGTTTGTTTTGATTGGGCATGACAATGTGTAAAATAGTAAGGGGATCAAAACTGCTACCTGTCTTTCTAATATCTAAATGCATACAAATATTTTGACATGAGGAGCTGAGATTTTAAAATGCTAAGCACTACAGCAAAATGGATTAGCCTTTAGTAAGGGGAGCTTCAAATTGCAAGTGCCAGGGGGTTAATGGAAAGCAGTGTGTCATATTTCCTGATTTACCCTTTCACTATCTTGTCCAAAACACCTGGGTAATGTGTTACTCATAAATTATAATTCAATAAGCATACTTTGAGTTTCAACCTTTATTCTTTTCAAAAGTTTCAAATAAACTGTATAGAAATGCTGGCTATGTGGAAAAGTACTCTGCTTTGGTTAGTGTTATAGAAATACCCTATGGGCAGAATGAACATAAGGTAAAATCGATCAGCCTTTCTGATAACTTCAGAGTACTTGAAGTTCTAGAGATACTCTAACTTTTTCACAGTGGGCTCAAGGGAACACATGTATTCATCTTAAATGAGTTCTTTATATCTGTTATAGTTTGCTGAGAACATGTGAACATTTTGTGCGAGACTAAGTTTGAAATATATAGTAAGATTTATTATTTCCATCTTCCTTTACAGTTGATATGTGACATAATTCCTAGATGATGTATGTCTAACTTAGATTTCACTCTCTCTTCTTGACACACTCTGACTGCAGTCTTCAGCACCGATAGCAGATGAGCCATGGAAGATGACCAGCTTGCAGTGGATGCACCTTACCCCTTGTCAGCTTTGCAGCTAGCTGTGAATGCTATGCTGCCATGTCTGAACTACTTCAATTATCTCATCCAGGTCATCACAAAACAGCTGAAGTAGGTAGTGTGAAAGCATCTCTAACTGTACTGCTTCAAAATCTCTGTCACTTGTGAATATCCATCGTACGGTTGTTTAATGTACTTCAGTGTGGTCTAGTATTTAAAAATTTATTAGCTTGAATTTGTGGTATATTTGTTCCTCTTAATGGACTGATTTCTGCTCTTGCAAATGGCACAAAGCTGTTTGTAGCATTACAAAACTGGGATATGATGAGCTAGAATCGGAGTATTAAAATGTCTACGTCTTAAGAAATGTTTATGACATTCTCCTAGCCCTTGGGCAGTGGCACACCCATTTGAGAGAGAAGGAATATTGCATATTGGTGGTGGTAGCCACAGCCCTTGACACAGCAAAGCTTTGTCAGGGAGAGGGTTGTGTCTCCCTCTTTTTATCTCTGATCTTTACATAAACCAGTGTGCCAAATGCTAAGGATTCCTAAGGGCCCTATAACTGGTAATGGATAATTGGATTCTGTTTTGTCTCAGTGGATGAACAGCTGATGATCCTACTCTCCTGATCCTGCTCCCAAGGAGACTTTCTGTCTCTCTCCCCTCATCCCACTTCCCTCACCCTTTGCCAATGCCCCACTCTGCTGCTCAGTAGATGGTATACTTTTTCCAGATATAACACCAAAGAAGAACTAAGGAAATGGAGCAAGGGAGTGTGTTGATAGAAGTCATTAAGATGAGATTCCCAGGAATGCAGTTGCTAGAGGGACAGATTTTGTTGCTACCACCGAGTGTCTTGTAAGTCATTGAACAATTGCTGAGTGAAATCACTAGCCATTTCCATCTTGACATACGATGTTACTCAGATCCTTTAATATAAAATTTTTAACTGGCTATATGGAATTAATACATAGTACATTGAATTTATTTATATCTCTTACTGGTCTTTCACTTTCTTGCCTTTTGATATATTTTTAAAAGTCAATCAATGTTACTGTTTTATTTTGTGATTTCTTTCCCATTCTTCTTCTTTCTAAAATGAATGTAAGGATATTCTTCACCCATGTTGGGCTTTCTACCCTTTCTCAATTTCCTCTGCAGCTCTTCCAAGAAAAAAAAATCAAACTATTTTCTTGATGATGAGTTCACCACATCTGCTCTGCCTCTTCAAAGAGCTTTGCAGTATTGAATGTACCTCTCAAAAGATACACCAAACAAAGAGGCTTTTAAGAAGTGAATTTAATAGTAGACACAAAGAATGCTGCCAGTCTCAATCCCAATGAAATTAATGGGATTTTGGTCATTAATTTTCTGTAAGGACACTATTTTGCCCTGGAAAGCAAGAAGCTCTGATCCAATACCTGTCAATGGAAGAAGCTGCATTGATTGTGTCCAAAATAAAACAGCAGTTCAACGTTTCAGCTGCTGCTAACAAAAAATGTCTAAATCCAAAGGTTTTATTTTACCATGGATTTTTTTTTAAATGTTCTTTATTTTTGTATTTTATTTACATACAAAGGCTGTTTTTTCTATTTTTCCATTATTAGTGAATCATATAATATATCAGGCAACATCGTGTTATTAATGAATCCCAACAGCACCCATGTTACAATATTAGTTCTTGAAAAGCCCTATTTTACGTGTTGATTACTCTCCTGCTGTAATGCTTCCTCTTGTACATATCAGTTTCAGAGCTCTGCAGCTCACTTATGCATGCAGATTGCTGACCTAATAGAGAAGGGTAAAACCTGGGAACATAGCAGCACATGGATTGAAAGGGAAGTTAGAATGCCTTCACGATCAGTGCCTCTTAACCTCCACCAGTCTGAAGTTTCGCAATTTAAAAGTTGCATAGTATGATAACTTTAGTTAGTTTATTAAGTCTAAATGTGTCTTATGATGACTGGACATTATTTTTTTTATTGGTTTCCTGCAACAAACTCTTCATTTGTGTACATATGGCATAAAAATTTTGTGGCTATATGCTGTAAGTTTCCACTATTAGGTATATAATAAGAATCTTGTCATCAAAGAGCTTCCCCATATCAATTTTTCTGAATGATTTTAGAGATAATGCTTTACAGTGATGTGGAAAGTGAGAACACACCCTGTTGACAAGACAGGCTCAATATATTTGGTGAAGATATGTAACTGCACCAAGGAATCAACCTCTATGGTGGCACAGACACCAGTATGTGCTTTACATACCTAAAGACATTAAACACAACTAGACTGGATTTTGTATTTTTCTATTTTTAGTAGTGACCTATTTTCTCTACCATTTAGCTTATAGGAGCTCATAGTTCATATGCTGTTTTAGCCTTTATTATTTTTATTCTATTTAAATTAATGATACTGAGAGCTTTAACAGACACTGTATAAAATATTTGTAGTGTTTCATATTTATTAGAGCAGTTGTTTTTCTCAGATATCTTAGGATTTTTGTAGAGAAATCATCTCTAGTAGTTCTGATTTGTATTCTTTTTAACTTCAATGCCTTTTATTTTTTCCTTTTCTTTCATCCTTTTCTGCCTCTGGAACATTAAATTACATAAAATTTAAAATGCGCAGTACGATTGCAGTACACATCGGCTTTTATTTGCCTTCTTATAACTTCCTACATTTTCTTTGATGTTACATAGGAAATCCTTGTTTATTTTTTTAAAGCACTTTTAAAGATTTTTCTGCCTCAAGCTTCATGGGATTTTAAAGAACATTTTAGATAAAAACAACAGGTCTCATATTTCACTTTTTTTTTTTTTTCCCTCCAATTCTAGACAGCCTGAGGATATTTTTTGAAGAATGGTGAATAGATTGAGGCTATGATTGAGAAGTCTTCATCCTTACCCTGTGGAGACACACAAAACTGAACCAGATCACTCTGATCTTTTTCTGAAGTATTGGAGAAAAGTAATTATTTTTATAATACAATTTCTGACCCTACGGAGACATACATAATTCAGTACACAGAGGAACGAGCTGGTGACCATATCTTTTTTTTAGAGATTTTCAGTAAGTAGATATATACGAAGATAACGTTTTGAACTTCGGTCTTAAAAAATGCGAGCATGTTTTACATGTTATCCCTTAAAAATATTTTTGTTTCCTTTCTTTTGACAAAGTGTGCTTCTACCTTTCCAATGAATAGGAGTAGGTCACCGACTAGATGGAAACCATCTAGTTTCTTAAGCCTCAGTGTACCTGTGGAGAAGCACTACAGCTATCAACCCTGAAGATGGGAAGGGGCTCTGCTGTGTCCTCATCATCTTCCTTATGTACTTTGTAGTGTTCAGGGAGAAAATTAACATTGATGGAAGCCATGACTTAAAGGCTGGACTCTGACATTTCATGTAGACTTTTCTCAAAGTCTAGGGCTAGTATGTGCTGCATCTTATCCAGTTTGATTAGGGCCTCTTAGAACCACTGTTGGACATCTGAGGAAAGACACTTCTTCAGCATCACAGTCAATGTTCAGCAACAGTGAACCCTATGGGTGATTTAACTGACAGAGATCAGATGGCTGAGGATAATATGAATAATGTTTGTAAGCAAAAGATAATATTTTCCTGAGATCACATGAGACCTATATCAGTGTTTAAAGCAAAACATAGCAGTATTGTGAATAAAGTAAAACAGAAATACAAATGGAATTATAGGAAGGTTTTTGTTGTGCTCAACATAGAAAAAATGATAATTTGTGTAAAACACAGAAAATTTTACTGTAATTATCTGTCATGATGATGCAAATAGTCTGTGCTGACCACAGTATTCAGACTTGCATGAAGTTATCCTGTTCCTCACATCCATGTTCCAGCATGATGAAAATCTACAGTATAGGCAGAAATTCAGAAAATGAGATATACATTATAAACACATGGAGATTAAATTTATCCTGAAAAGTAATCACAGACCAGAACGTTATTTATAGATAGTCTGCATGTGACCCTAGTACAAGAAAATTACACTATAGGCAGGAAAAAAATCTGCTTTAAATTAGAGCTCAAAGATCATCATGATGTCCTAATTTTAAATGGAGGGGGTGGGAAACTGTTATCATAGTAATTCTGAAGATTTGAATTAAAGACAAATGAAACCATTATCTCAGGATTTTTATTGAGATTGTACTCACTGGTGACAAAGATTATCCAGCACTTGGTCTTTGACTTCAACACTTTTGAGTAACACTGGGACTGCAGCTATAGTAATGAAAGACAAAGGAAAGTGAAGTTCAAACTTAGATTTTTTCATACTAAGTAAGGTGTGTAGCATCTGTTGAGAGAAGCCACAGTAGTAAAGTTTTGTATTTGTATTCCATGTGTCACCAAATATTGCTGAGATTAAATGGAGGAATCCATCTTTACATACATTTAGCAGATGATCACTAGCAATATCACTGTGACTGTTAAGACTTTTTTCTTGTAAACACAGGGGAGCTCTTCTCTGGTCATTGCTACATTAAATACAAGGTACCTAATCTAGGAGAGCATGTAACTACATGTTTACCTGTCAAAATTCACAGTTTATCATACAGATTCAAGGCCTCAGTGCTCATTTATTCAAAACTCCTCTAAAGTCATGCACCACTGGCACCTTGATTTGGTAAAAATGTATAGATGTCAAAGCTCCAGAGCTTCAAGGCACAAGTGTATGGTTGTAAAGCTAAATTTGCATCAGTCCCACAGTTCACATGAAAAACCAGTCTACTACCATTGGCAAGTGCCAATGTGCCAAGTTATCAACTTCACATGGGGGCATAGGAGTCGACGTGTATGTAAAGCTCAAACAATAATTCTTCTGCTTTTGACATCTCTAGTACAAGTCTAGCTGAAGTACTGTGTCCAGTTTTAGCACATTTTCCATGAGTCATGGGCCATTTATGCAAGACATGAAATAATGATCAGAGGTCTCAAAGAACTGTGTGTGAAGAAATATTAGAAGAAATGGGATTATTAATTTCAGAGAACATGTCAGGAAGTCAGAGTAACAAATTTCCAAATATAGCTGCAGAAAAAAATGAAAGCGAAAGAAGTGGTTTTCATATGCAGAATGTTGGACATATAATAATCAATTTGAAGAAAACAAAACACAGGTTATAAGCTAAGAAATTATACATGTAGTTAAACACTAAATGGACTGGGAAAGTTGTGGAATCTTCTGCTATTTAAGATTTTGAAAGACAAGCTGGATAGATGACTCTCAGCAACATGTTGGGTGTATATCTGGGGGAAGAGGTATGAAATAGAAATTTGCTCCCCACAATGACATATAGGTATGAAGAAGAGCTCAAGATGAAAAGCTGTGTGATTTTGTGCCAGACCAAATTTCAGCAGATTCAGTTTTGGCTGTCTGGGCTGTTAGTTGAGTGATCCTGCAGTAATGCCTGGGGAGGGAGAGGGAGCACAGAGACCATGGTGAACCTGAGGGACAGGGAGAGACTGTCAGTGTGGTACAGTAGTTGAGACAGGCTTAGGATAAGAAAGGAAAACAGCAGCAGTGAGGTCTGGCTGCAAAAATTAAGGGGCTATTGGACAAGGTTGCATCCTGAGGTCACATCTAATTCTATGATGCCTGAACAGTTTCCATGAAAAAAAGAAAAACTTTGGGAAATTCAATTGGAACTGTACCAGTAAAACATGAACATTGTGTTTCCTTTCATTTGAAATTGTCAAGAAATGCAGCTTCATAGAACACTGATGTTTATGACATGTTTCTCTTAATTAAATATTTTTTAAAGTGAAAACTTTAAAAGTTAAGTCTGTTAAGCCTCAAAAATTACATATGAAATTTATTAGGCTTTCTATTTTTTTATCCCATATTCTTAGAAAAATAAATTCTACCAAGATGTATTTCATAAATAAGGACTTCTGGCAAAAAAATTTGAGTTGGCTTCATTTTAAAATCTAAGCTGTTGATCCCTACAGATATGCCCACAAGTACTAATAGGAAGGGCAAGACACATTAAGTAGGTTGTTGGAGTATTTTCCCAAAATAATTTTGCTTTAGTCTGGCCCAAAACCAAACAGAAATTTATCAAATAGATTAAATGGTAAAGCTAAAGGTAACATTTCAGACCTCAGTCCTAAATGGGAAATAAAGGTTCCACAGAAAATTGGAAAGTTGATCTGTAATTGGTGACTACTTAAATATACAATATGCCTGCAAGCGTCCTTTAATATAACTATAATTAAGATACATGGAGGAAAATGTATATTCACTATTTCAACAGTAATCAGATTAGTATTCAGTTGACATGTTCAATAAGTAGTATTGATAGGTGTCAAGGAATAATCAGCAGACAGACCTCTTTAAAACTAAGATGTTCTGCCAAAAAGTTGTGAGTTCAGATCAGCTTCTCAAATTTTGACTTTTTTTCCCCACATTTTTATTTACTTCTCATTTCTTACAATTTTTTTTTTTCTCAAGCATATCAGATATTCCTGTTTCTTCTTTTTCTGCTTGGATTGCCATCATTCTTAAGTGAAGCTATTTGATAAAACTAGTTGCTTGCTTTACAGACACTTCTTTGGCCATTAAAAGTTGCTACCAGGAAGTCCTCCTCCCTGTGGTTGTGGGCATCTTTTGGGAATGATTCACTTTATGAGTTATTTCCAGGAGTATCCCTGGGGATTAGTATTCCTCCCCTCCAGATTTGCTCAAACTTGCCTTTGGAAGTACAAATTTCCCAAACAGAGGACTCTAGTCCTTGTTGGTCTCATAGAGTCTCCCCCACTATCTATTCCCATTCCCAGAACCAGGTGCTACTCTTTTGGCACTGATGAAATTCCTGTCAGGTTTTGCTCTTTAAGCTTAGTACTCTCTGCAGATTGAGATTCCAAATGTCTTCCTGCCAGATACCATTTTTCATATTTTTTCATTTCTTTTGCTCTCTATTTATTTTCCCCTTGTGTCTTTCTGAATCTTTCTTTATTGGTGATGTCTTTTTTTGGCATCTGATTTAATTTTCTTGTATCCTATTCATATTTTGATTTCCCCAGAGAGTCTGGGACAATAAGGATCTTCAAACTGCATCTGATCTTCAGAAAGCCTGGAGAAAACAGAAGTTATGAAGGTAAATCTGACAGATTGAAGAGATCTTAATATCAGGATCTTAGGAGATACAAAGAACCAGTGAAAAATATTGAGATGGTATACTAAAAATATGACTGAGTGATGATGATGATGATGTTTGTCATAAATTCTTCTTGGAGACAAGTCAGGTAGTACTGAAATTGATTTTGCTCCAGTGGAAACTGGAATAGGCCACTTTCAAACCTAACATAGAAAATTCATTAGAGATTTGGTGGGAAACCGCATCTATTGCAACTTTTTCAGAAGTGCTGATAATGGATTTAGTCCCATCTCCAGGTCAAGCTCAGAATGATAAACAGATCCCACAGCTTATGCAACTATGAGCATTTTTCAGGTACCTCCATACTGTTGTGGGACAGTCCTCAGCCAAAACCTCAAAATGATTATCAGCCAAGTTCTAGATATTTCCATCGATGCTGATTTATCCTATTCTAATCTATTAATGACATTAATGTACTGTTTTCTGTAACCAAATACAAAAAAAAGTATAATTTTCTCTTTTAATTATTCCAACAGCTGTTTGCTAAAGAAAGGTTTACACTTAGTTTAGTGTTTAGGTTTCAGCTATATTTTAAACAGACATTCCCATTCCTAATTAAAATGCATTCTAATTAGGCTGTTGAAAACCATAATTTAAAAATTCCTTAAAATGAAATGAAATATTTAATCCCACACCACAAGTAATGTGTTCTGTTCTCCTACTTCCTTGTTATGTTATTCTGGTTGGTTTTTTTTTTTTTTTTTTTTTTTTTTTTTTTGGTTTGTGGGTTTTTTTGTAGTCTTTTGCAGTTTTCAGCAGTAATAACAAAGGAATTTGTCTAAACCAATGTCACTGTTATTATTATAGTTTTTTCCAATGCTTGCATTTGGAAAAGCTTTATCTTGTGTCTCATTTACATATGTGTAGTGACATACCATGAAGTCTCTGTGATATATGGATATACACCTGTATTGTCTGCTGACAAATGACCTACACTTAAGATATTTCTTCTCTATCATAAAGGGGCTGATTTCAAAAACTATAAAAAGCCCATAAACATTCTTGCAGAAGTATCTCTGATAGGCTGCTTTATTTTTATATTCTGCCTCGTATGAGGCAGAAGCTTAGGTTTCCTTTGCTCTCTTTTGTTCGTATTGTGATCTGTCATTGATATTATATTGTGAATTAGGATGTCTGCTATACAACACCAGTCAGAATGCAGTGTGTTAATAAAAGAAGTAAAACGCAAGTTTGCAGTTCAGGGAACAGGTTCTTTGAATCAGAGACTTGCTGTTAATTCACAAAGGCAGTGAATTCTGAAGGTAAGTTTTGTGCCAAAGTATACAGAGAAAATGTGGGTAATCTGGAGATATTACAAATGCAGACAAATTGCTGCATAGGTAGCACGTAAATAAAATAAAAGCATCACTAATAATTGAAATCCATACAAAAAAAATGCAAAGATTCAAACTTTCAGCTACTGCGAAATGACTTGTAATTACTGTTGCTGTTTGAAAAGGTTTTCTTTGTATAATATGAAGAGAGAAACTAGTTCAGAGAGGTTTTGGTTTAATTCTTAAGACTTCATTTTGCCATTGCATATGTGCTACTGGGCCATTACTGGAATTTTAAGCATTCAGGGAGTGAATATCGTAAGTGATGTGTAACATAAGAAGTCCTGCACCACAGGCAAATAGGATCAGTCATCATGAGAATGCTATAAATTTCATAGCAGTCCTGGTCCTCCTTTTTTCCAGGATGAAGCATGAATTTTTATCCAGACATACTGCCATGTCTAGTAAGGGAGCAGTGATAAATAATTGCAAGTGAGGCACTCAGGGGATTCTCATCTCAGCTGATGTTTGAACAACATAGCTTTACAATGTTTTGCCACAGGTTAGAATACAAGGTGCAAGATTGCTCTGCCAGTGAAAAAAGATGTTCTTGGTTATCTGGCAATTAATCTAGCTGAAATAATATTATAGGAGTAATTTAGAAGGAGCTCAGTACAGATCAAGATGAAAAAAGTTTCAGAAAGGTTTAAGTCCTTAGTTTTTTGTTCTGGGAGAAAGAGACTTGTCACTTAGAGGGTGTTTTTATGCCTTTGCATAATAAATTATGCACCTACAGTAAGGGCAAGTATTTATAGACAGGTGAGGAATTTCTGGGGATACATGTGTATGAACTTAATTTGAATAGGGAATTAAATATATTCAGAGATGAACCAGCAATAACTTTTGGATCCAATGACAGTATTTGATTCCCTAAATATATCATTGCTGTTGCAGAAATACAGAGGAATTGGTAAGGTTAATTGGTTCAGAAATTGAACAAAAAGTTTTTGCTTGAAATGTGAGTCTTTGGATCAGCTGTCTGGATGGCCAGACTCTGAAGTCATAAATTTTTATTACTCTTGCTCCTATGGAGTTTGTAGAAGACCTAATCCCAATTTCTTTATGCACCAAATTATCTAATGACTTCTGTACAAGTGGATATGCAGAGAATGCACAATCAGATCCTAAAAGATTATACATTGTTGGATCTTGCTACTGTTTTCTATGCTATGAACTGACTGCTAATTTAATTTAACCTGGAAAAATCATGTGGCTGAATTGATTAGGTCTGCATTTTTCTGGACCTCTACATTGCATTGTGTTCTCTCTATTTCTGTCACCTCAAATACTACAATGCAATTTTGTCAAGGTTTCTTTGCGAAGCCATTTTTTGAGGACTGTTTTAATAATTCATGCTAGGAAGAAGAAGAGAAAAGAAGAGACACCATTTGAGCAACTGTAAAATTCTCATTTTGTAACCATTGTTTACATGAATATTTTAAGTTTTCCCTGCACCATCAAAATATTTAAATAGGAAGAATTTTCTGCAATTAGATTTATGAGTTCTTGCTTATATGACTGCTTTCATACTTGTGCAACCACTGTTCATCCTTGGATAGCTTTTTCTGGATGCTTCTTGTCACATATGGAGAAGTTCTGCACAGTTTATAAGAATAAAACAGGTATTGCAGATAACAATCATAATGGAGAGCTAGAGCTAGTGAGCTGTTCAGTTAAGAACCACCACCCTGCATGAGGGACATGTGTTTTTGCTGGCCAGGTCCATCAGCCAGGTGTGGAGGGTTCCATGCCTATTTCTCTCTGAAATAGCTTTGTTGAGACATCATCTACAATTCCCTGATGTTTTCTTTAAGATTTTTTGCCTTTTCACATCATATTTTTACCTCTTGAGCCCTTGGGCTTGTCATGGAGCTGTGAGGGCCAGTGGCTCCCACCGCCCCAGTCAAGACCAGGCAGCTGGGGGGAAGCCCCAGCCCTGTGTATCAGGCATCTCCACGGCTCTCCCTCACCACTTAGCAGCCTCCTCAGAGGTCAGAGCCAAGGCTGAACAGCCAGATCACACCAAAATGGGCCTTGGACCACAGAGAGCTGAACACCTAGGAAAGGTGGAAATCACCGTGCACAACTCTGTGTCATTGGCAGGTGATGGCTCTGATCTTCCTCCTCGCCAACTGCCCTTGAAGCTTACTTGTGATAATACCTGTTATTGAAATTGAAGCCAGTTTAGGGGGCAATGGCTAGAAAAAATGAAGTACGACGAACAGGCATACCTCCTGGTAATATTTAGCCATCCTGATATGTCTGTCATCTAGACTGGAGGGAATGCAATGGTGAACCCCCTTCAGCCTTCCTCTCACTGTGGGGAGAAGACCACTCCATGTGGCTCTTCTCCTGTCCCAGGGGGGAGAATACATCTGGAGTTGGGTACTGGGGACACACACCTGACACCCACAATCTGCAAGTCCCTGGCTGTCTGGGTATAGAACATGTCCACTGCTCCAGTGTGCCAGCTTGCAAGTAGCTACAGGTGGTTTTTTTTTTTTTTTCTTTTGTACATCTAATACTGTAAAAGTGGTTTTGCACATTAATGTACAGCAGCTGCTGCTTTCAATCTCTCTTCCCCTCTGCATTTGTATGACAACATCTTTAGAATTTCTTAGTATCTTTTACTGTTGTTTTTCCTTTTTTTTTTTTTTTTTTTTCCTTTCTTTGTCAGGAGCATTCATATTTTAGGCAAAACTAAGTAGCATTGCATGTTATTGAAGTTTCCAAGCATCTCCTTGATACATGCCTTTTTTCAGTTACTTATAGCTCAACCAGACTCTAGCTGTTCATGATGAATTTTTCCATGCCAATTTCTGCCTCCAGCTGCATCTTTGCATCAAAACGTTTCAAGCTTTTCTGAGAATGATGCTAGGGGAAAATAGGTTGTTTTGTCCATATGATTCAGAAGCTTTTCTTTGAAATATTCAAATGTCTTTTATCTGGGGGAACAGGAAGAGATGAGGAAGAAACAGAAAGACTGCAAAATATGAAATATGTGTCTTTTGCTTCCTATAAAAATCTGCTGGATCAGAGGTTGAGGACAGAGACAGATTTTGGAAGGTGGAGTCCTGGGAATGTATATTGGGCTGTCAGGAGAATAGCCAAGGAGTGTGTGTGTGAAGCTGGACCAAGGAAAGAGAAGGGGCAATGTGGCAGGTCAAGGAGAGAACTGCAAAAAATAGACCTGAGATTGCCTGAGTGAATATTTAGAGAGAGGCAGATAGGAGAATCAGGGTGTTTAGGTAAGGATCCCGATATAGGAACAGCCTGAGGAGCCCTGGGGAACTCGTTGTGGGTCTGGGATCATGGCAGCTGGGATTTAGCACAAGTACTGTCTTGTGGCATTTCTCTGCATGATCACTCACTACCTTTCCATAGCATCCCAGTGTGCCAAAGGCAGGCACCTCTCCATGAAATTCTGCATTTCTGTTCAGTAAAGTTGGGATATTAACATCCTGCAAACAATTTGCAGGATGTTAATACCCCAACTTTATTTATGTATTTGTTTTGCATAAGCTAGAAATAGTCACAAATGCCACACAAATTGTGCAGAATCTTGTAACCCAGATTTTCTTCAGTACAAACGATTTAATGTAACAAACAATGAAAACAAACTATGTTTCTTAACATCATCCAGAACCTGAGATAACATTAGAACTGGTGTTCAAAATGAAGATGGGGCTAGAAATCAATCCATAACAATTGTAAGATTCTAATTAGACTTAATTATGAACAACAAGAACAAAAAGAGGAATTTAAAATTTTCTTTTCACAATTCTCTCATGCTTCCTTTGCCTTCTCAGGGTTATTTTCCTCTTTCCTATTTTATTCTTTTGCCTCCTTTTTAAATACAGAGACTGATTTAACTAGCTAAGATTTCATCTTTTGTTACAGTACTGTGACCCGTGACCAGAAGGGCAGCTAACAGCACTGACTTAAAGAACCTGACTCTGACATTTGCTAGGTCTTGAAGGGGCTGATAAGGCTGTGTGATATGTTTTCCTTTCTCTAGGAGTGAGTTTGCAAGTAGGAGTCTGCAGCTCCAACTGAAAACATGTTTTTTTTCTCTTTCCTTTCTTCTTCTGTGTGTGTTTTTCTTGTCCTTCCTTCTAGAAATAATAGATTTTTTTTTTTTTTTAATTTTCCCAATTAAGAGTAATATTTCTGTAAATTGACCCAGCAGGAAATTTTCTTTCTAAAAATTCTTTACCGTAAAAATAAGTCAATAAGAGACATTATTAAAATGAAACCCATTAGTAAACAAGTACTCAAAAGTTTCTGTATTCATTACATGATCATTATTCAACAATTTAATGATATACTGTCATATGGTCATTTTACACCTTTGACCTTTTAGGGCCATTTAGTCCTTCAAAATTAGAAAACACTGCAGGAAGAGAAGGAATAGCAGTTAGTTAAATCAATTGAATTGTGCTCTGAAGACTTGGATTTTTGATCCCAGCTTTGCAAATTGGTACTTTCAATTAATCAAGAGATTAAAAAAACCCTTTTCATTTTCTGCATAGTCTTTGGTTTCTGGATGTTTGACTCTATACTGTAAGGGCTGATCTGCAGAAATGCCGAGTGTTTCCAGTGCAACTGAAGGTAAAGTGAACTGCAGTTTGAGTGTTTAAACATCCTATATAGTATTAAATTGCTTTGAAAAATCATGACCTAGTTCTCAGTTTGGATTCCAGCCTTCTGTTCTATGTTTCCTCATTTGTAGGAATGAAGTTAATATTATTTCCTCTATCTCATATTCATTCATAGTGATAATGACTGGTAACAATGAGATTGATTATTGCGATGCAATAATCACTTTGTGCTGCAGACGAGATGGACCAGTGGGCTCTTTTTCTCAGAGGATGTCTCCATATTTCAATAGCAGTCACCAGTTTTACCTTTCTTGATCATCCTGGCAGGCAAGTGACACACTAAATTGACTGAAAGAAGGGGTTTTTTTATTTTCTAGACTTGCAGATCCCCAAATATTGTCCAGCAGATGCACAGATATGTGGACTGAATCAAAGCCTTTTGACAAGAGGAGCTTTCTCTTCCCTGCTTATCCTTCATGGACTCATTAAAAATTGTTCACAGTCTGGTAGAGGTCTCTGGGCCACAGGTTAAAAACAACTTTATAGGCACTAAACTTTCTGACTCAGCTCTCTGCAGACATGAAGTTTTCACTGTTCTTATCTGCATTGTACAGGTTCTGGAGATAAAAAGGAGATTTCTATGTACAGCTCTTCCTCCTGGACATTCAATCTGCTTAAATATCTCCATCTTTAAACTGCATTTTCAGTAAGATGGATGACTTCTATGTTCATTTAAAGCATCTGTTTGTTCCAATAGAAACATGTAAAATGAGTGGTGGGAATTCTACACAGTACACAAAATTAACGTATATAAATATAGCTTGATAGATACGTATATATATAGTGGAACAGCATTAATTCAGACATGGTCCCCAATGTCCATCCTGCTAACTACACATATCAAAAGACATACTGCTAGGAAGAGCTACTTGTACTGTATTAGCTGAAATGGCAGTCCCATTTGGTCACCAACTGCAAACCTACCAGGAAACCACAAATGTGCTTTAAATAATGCTAGAAGGGAAATAAAGAGAAATGAAAAAGCTATTGGTGATACTAATTTGAGAAAGAATTAAAAGGCTAGTTAAACAGCTCTATTTTGCAGTGTCATTTTAAATTATTCACTGTGCTGGACATGCAAAAAGAATGATGAAGCACAGGGGATATGGTTTAATTAGCCAAAAACTTTATTAACTTAATTCAACTGGGAACTATCTGGCATTAACTTGTGCAGTATAGGTTATCATGTCCTTTTCACTCTTTATGACCAATTTAAAGGGGGTTGTCTTCAGCCTCATCCCTGTTCGCACCCACTGGTACTGTCTCATTGCAATTGCAAGGAAATTTAGTGGGGTCTTAGTACACACATGTTTTACTTCTGTCAATCATCTCCTTCACCATACTGTTGCAACCTTCAAAATTCAGTTACAGGCTCTTTATTCTTCTCTGAGGAAAGGTATGGGATTTACTCTAAAATGTGATGGTTTCCTCAGTGTTATGCTAAACTCTTATAAAGTTTCAGCCTCACAAGGTACACAAAAAGTAATACATTGGACCGTCCCCAGGTACCAATTTGTAGAAATGGCATGGACAGTCTCCCCTGCCTCACCTGGGATCATTCACCAAAATTTCTTACTAGTGTCTTAGCCACGTTTCTACACATACCCTTATGATAATCCCCAGGTCTCTGAAGAGTGTACAGGTAATAATGTTATTCACTCTGCTCAGTTCTCATTCTTAATGGTATAGAGAGTGGAGAGGTTCATATATGACACGTGCACATTTGTTTCTCTGATGTATACAGTGCACCTTTGCCTCAGTCCTAAACCAAACTGCACAATCTGTCATGTCCTGCTCAGACGAGGGAGACAAGTGACTTAGATTAATAAATTCCCAGTGGAGTGGACAATGGTGAGACAAGTCTCAAAGTCCATGCACAGACATTTATTAATTTCCCACAATGTACCAATTGGATACACAATAATTGGCTAAGTATATAACAAATTATGACAAGTGATAAAATATGCCTTGTGTTATTTAATGGCAATAAGGGAAAAGGGGAAAAAGGAAAGAAGAGAGATATATATAGAGAGAGTAGAGAAATAGACATCTCTGGTCCAGGGTCCTGCATTTGTCCTGTCTGAGTTTGTCAGGGATGCGTATGTCTTCTTCACTTCTTCATGTCCCCTTTTTTCACTTATTACTTACAAGTGTTTGAGTCATTCCTTGGCTCAGAGGACTTCTGTTCCCCTCCATCCCTTATCTCTTTCTCTGGCTGTTTTTCTTGGTCCCTGTTTTGGGGAGTTACGAGTCAGCTCTCACACAAACAGTACTGTAAGACTGTCCAGAACTAGAATTAACCATAAAGAATAAGATGCCCATTTTCAGTCTCTTTCAGTTAAATATAGTTCCTGAATGCCTCAGCTAGCATAAAACCTTTAATGGAGATGTCTTGTAGTATTCTGTTTACCTTCCCTGCTTTGTATTTGAAAACTAAAGTCAAAAGAACACTCTGCTCCTGTGGTTTAAGTCTCCGAACCTCCACATGTCCAATCCTTGCCAAGACAGTTACCTTTTCTCTGCTGTAAACAGCCCACAAATGTGACCTGGACTGTGGTTGAGTGCACTGAAAACACATTGTTATTCTGGCATATCTAAACTAACCATGGACAACAGATATTCTTTAAAGAATACTAGGAAAATTCTTCTGACTTCAGTAATTAACAGGCAATTTAAAATGGCTCCATCTTCCATTTCCATTTTAACTGTGCTCATAGTAATTTCTGACTGAGCCTTTGCTTCACTTGAAATTTTCTTCCTGAGCAAGTAATTTGAAGGATCTGCTTAGCCTAACATCCTTTTACAAGCTTTCCCCTGAAGTTTTGACACAGAAGAGTGAAGATTTTCTATAGCATACAACAAAGCTCCTCTGACTTCAGTGCTGACCTGAAGGAGGGATGAGAAAATTCATATTCACTGGAGAGATGGAAATCATTCAAAGTGAAGGAAACCTGAAAGCATCAGGCAGCTCAGAAATCTTTTTAGTTTTACTCTTCTTAAGTAATAGGTCTCAGATTTCCCTCTAACTCATTGAACTGAATCTCACAGACAAAACTGTTAAATATGATGGAATATAAACATTCAGCTTGTCACTCTGCCAACTGTCAGGAAGTTTACCATAAGTTGTTTGTATTTCCTTATTACTGTTCATATGTTGCCAGATATTTGCTATGTATATGTTACTCTGAGTATGGAATGGAACACTTGAAGTACTTGATACTTTATGTTTGAAAGCCATGCTTTTTGCTTGACTGTGATGGATTTACCATGAATATTAAGAATATTGTTCTTACTCTGTGCTATCAAGGAAAATAAAAGGTATAAACTGAAAAAATGTCCTCTTACATAATATTTTATAAATGGATAGATTTTCACTAGGTAGAATAGAATAATCTATTCCAGTTGGAAGGGACCTACAATGATCATCTAGTCCAACTGCCTGGGCAATTCAGATCTGACCAAAAGTTAAAACATGTTATTAAGGGCATTATCCAAATGCCTCTTAAACACTGACAGGCCTGGGACATCAGCCACCTCTCTAGGAAGCCTGTTCCAGTATTTGACCACTCTCTCAGTAAAGAAATTCTTCCTAATGTCCAGTCTAAAACTCCCCTGGTGCAACTTTGAGCCATTCCCACACATCCTGTCACAGGATACCAGGGAGAAGAGATCAGCATCTCCCTCTCTACTTGGCCTCCTCAGGAAGCCACAGAGAGCAATGAGGTGGTCCCTCAGCCTTATTTTCTGCAAACTAGACAATCCCAGAGGCCTTAGCTTCTCCTCACAGGACATGCCTTCCAGCCCTTTCATCAGCTTTGTTCCTCTCCTCTGGATGCATTCAAGGACCTTCACACACTTCTGAAATTGTGGGACCCAGAACTGCACACAATATGCAAGATGAGGCTGCACCAATGATGAATACAGTGGCACAGTCACCTCTTTTGGCCAGTTGGTTAGGCTGTGTTTGATGCAACCCAGGATGTGGTTTGCCCTCTTGGCTGCCAGGGCACACTGCTGACTTGTTTTGAGACTGGTGTCAGGCAGCTCCCCCCAGATCCCTTTCTGCAGGGCTGCTCTCCAGAAAATCCTCTTCCAATTGATACTGTGTCCGGCATTCCTCCATCCCAGGTGTTGAATCTGGCATTTGCTCTTGTTAAATTTCATCCCATTGATGCTAGTGCAACGCTCCAACCTATCTAAATCCCTCTGCAAGGCCTCTTGTCCCTCAAGAGAGTCAACAGTACCTCCCAGTTCAGTTTCATCAGGTACTTGAAAGCAAAAGTCTAAGGACAAAGAAGTATCTGGCAGGTAAAATTTGAAGAAAAAAAGTTAACTGTCTCTGTAATAAGACATAAAAAAGTAAGTATAGGTGGCTTTTGGTATTTTTTTCCAAACCAGGAGAATGTTAGCAATACAAAATATTTGAAGTTGCTAGGATAATTGCAGGTAACATCTTAATATTGGAGATTCCTTTGACCATCTTGATTCTAACCACATCAAAAAGCCACATGTATCAAATACAATATTACTGCTCAGTAGAGGCTCTCAAAAGACTCTCAAATGTCAAAAAGCAAAAGGAGGAATTGTCTCTAGATGATGCTTTACGCAGGTTAGCTTCTAACAAATGAGTACTTTAACGAGATGTTAAGAGAATTTGGGTGATTTTAGACATTTTCTTCAATGGAAGAAACAGAATCAACCATCAGTAATTCATAGCTGAATATTGCACTTTTTTTCTGGGCAATGGTGTCCCTCAAGGGATTGCCTGGATCTGTCCTCAAACATGTGCATAGTTCCATGAAATCTAAATTAGTGACAGACTACCTTGTTCTGAAATACTGAACACATCTGAGATGAGAATACTACAAAGATTGTGAATACGAAGTGGGACCAATGTTTTACCAATCAGTGAGCCTTAAGCATTTGCCTTTAGGCATTCCCATAGAGCAAAACTGTGTTTATGTAGCTTTTTTGAATACCAGCTTTGACTTACAGCTCACATGGACAACAAATCTATCAAATATGGTTTCAAAATGTATTTTCTCTGAGTTTTGAAAGGGCTATGTGATGTTGAAAAATCCCAAAACATCACTTGGCTACATAATACAGATGAGGATATCTGACGTCCACAACAGTCTCTTTGTCTAGAGTAGCAGTGACTGCTGGAAGTCCTGTTCATGAAATCCTCAGTGTATAGGAAGAAGGAAAAAACCCCAGAATTATTCTGATATAGAAAGACTGACAACCAGACACACCCAAGAAGATATCTTACTTCAGGCATTTGAGGGAAAGAAATGGTAAAATATAAAGGAAGATTTGACATTTAGTATTCATGAGTAGACTTGTGCAAATAATAGATGTTTTGGTCCAGTGGCCTTTCAGAAAAGTATATACATAAAATTTCTTGGGGTCTACTGAACATAGTCAATCCTTATTTTCTTTTCAAAATACACTTACATATATCTGTTTGTCAAGGCTGAAGTGAGATATTTTGTATTTTCCACTTCTAATACCTCTATTTTCTGCCTGAGACTATTAATCAAATAATATCAACATCAGTTTTATTGTTCCAAAACTATTATTCAGATTTTTTTTTTAAGGGTACACTTTGAACAGCTCTCCTTATGAATATTGTGTGTATAGGCAAAGAATGAATATTTTAAATGGCGTTTTTATAAGGAAATAAAAAATGATACCAAAACCTATAGATCTTGAAATGGTAAACCACATACACTCAAACCATATTCATGCTAAAGCATGGTCCAGTTTTAATGCATTCTCTAGTGTGTGTCAAAGTCCATGAGATATGACAGAATCAACAGCAACTTTCCGATGCATTTATGGTGCTTTTTCTTGGAAAGATGCAAGCATAGACTAACTAGGAATTACAGAGAAGTAAAATATTTCATAATAGTTGTTGGTATATGGACTGTAGAGAAACTGATGTCATACAAAAAAGTAGATTTTGAGATTAATGAATTTTTTTTTTTTTTAGCATGGAATACACAAGATTTTTAGTAATGATAAAAGATTTATTTATATTGTTTATTAAGAATGTGAAAATTTGGGGTGTCAGGAGATTTTTAACATATTTCTGCCTTACTTCAATAAAAAGTCAACACTAGCCACTACCTGTCACATCTATCAAGATATTATTAAACAAAGGTCTACTAGGATAATTCCTTGGACAGAAATGCTGGTCCATATATAAAGACAGACTGGTATAGCTACTCATGTCATAGAGCATATAGAGTCTGTTGTCTACAACAAGTACATGCTTGAAATTACTACCTGAAAAGTTCACCAAGGAGGAAAGTATTATGGAAAAAAATATAGAGTACTTGAAGCTAAGATAATTCAGTCTAAAATTGTCTAAAATATCTGAGAGTTGGAGAGAAAGAACATGTTTTCATAAAGTGAACAAAACCCTCTGAAAAGCTATTTTGTGCAAAGGATGTTTATCCATACCAGTGACTCACAAACTGGTAGTGTTGTAAAAAATACACAGGATCAAAAAATTAAGTTTGGAAGGGACTTTTGGAGGGTAAGTGCCCTCTACTCCAGCCACCTTCTCAAAGCAGAGCCAATTTCAACAGGGGATGAGGTTGCTCAGGGCCTTGTCCAGCTAAGTTTTGTAAGGAGCACACAACCTCTTGGCATCTTGTTCCAGACAGGACATGAATCATCCAAGGACAGGAAAAGGAAGTTGCTCAGGATGAAAGGGTACAGAGTAGAACAGCAAAAGTCCCTTCTTACTTCAAGCACAACTCAACTAGCGGGAATGTTTTTGTTTCCTTTTCGAGAGGTAAAGTATATCAGTGAATGCTCCGGTCTGGCACGTAGGCAAACATGTACCAATAGTTCCAGTGGGTGGTGCTTCAGAGGATTGGGATATTTTAGGGTTAATAATACTGCTTGCAGAGCACTAAGAGGAACTTCCTCTAGGTATTTCACCAAACAGGAGACACTTTCTCCAACTTTTGTTAACGGTATTGTAGCTCACGAAAAGTGCATCAGAAAACTTGGATTTATTAATCTGTAATTCTGTGTCACCACCATGACAGACATTTGCACAAAATAGATCAGCTGTGGTTATAGCTGTTAATTGGACATTCAGATGTTTTTCTACCTAATTTAATTGTATCCATGATAGGATTCTTGTATAAATAATGTTTAGAAAAACTATATTTAGTGGTTATATCTTATTTCATATATCTATGAAAGATTCAGTACGTTGGTAGATATACAGATGGATTAGAGCTCTTATTCTTTCCCAATTTTCCTAAGTAATTATCATTTTTGGCTTTATGGTAACAAATCCAATAGCCTAATTTTGTAGCTTAATTATGTCTCGTGCCCTTCACACTCATGGTAAGAAGAATAATTTAAAAAATTGAGAAGAGGAACAGGAATATACAAAGCTCTCAGTGATTAAAAATCTACCACTGCAGTCAGATATTTATGTGGCATCTAAACTTATGTACAGCTATGAGGAAAAAGATAGAATCTTAAAATCCCTTAAAAAATGGTGGGTGGAGGTACATGTATTATGGAAGGTGACTCAGAGCTCATAAGTAATCTATGAGAGGTTATTCTTCACTCAGTGTTAAGGTGTCTTTCAAAAGGAGGTAGTGGGGACACTTTTCCGGAGAAGAATGATACAATATCAGTTCTTCCATTAGTATACACTGTCAGTTACTTTGCTAGTGTTAATTTGCTCTTATGCTTTTTATCTGTACAAATATTTACTTAGGTCTTTTACCTTCCCAATTCTCTTTACTGGATTCTGTGCTCAGTTATCATCATCAGTGATATCACTGTAGCCCAAACAATAAGTGTGCTCTTGGCTTTAAACATCATTCATTATTTTTTGTATGTAATTGGTTTTTATTTACTGGCAGATTGAATCCTGTACGTATTCCCTTTCTGATTAGTACAGAATAAATAGGAAGGGTAAGTGACAGCATTTGACTTTGCCTATTGAAACAGTGACACAGGGTAGGACATGGAAATGGATAAACAGCTGTTTGAAATTAGACGCTGTGCGTGTGAAAATGAAGATGTGTCAGCTAGGGAATAGAGCAGGGTTAGGTCTCAGACCTCTGCTACCTTTAATGGGACCAACTTGCATGTGAGGGGAAACTGGAAGAATATTAAGTGAAGCATGGTACAAATAAAAGCTTTTGGAGAACTGCTTTGAAAAATGAGTGCTCTCTGGCAAATGAAAGTATGCCTCAGTTGCATAATACTGCTACGTCCAGCAGGCTTGAAGCAACACAATTACAGCAGGAGTGGTATTGTACCAGGGACAGAAGATAAATGAAGTATTGATTTCAGAACCAGCAGAATGCCACAGAAGGGACATACAATATTTCCATGGGGCCAGATCCTTGCTTGCTGTAATTTGGTATTGCTCCATTGAAGTCAAGCTGATTTATGCCGGCTGTAGTTCTGGCCAGGTGTATTTATAACAGGAAGGCATAAATAAAAGTTATGCTCAGAATGCTTGGTAGGAGCTGGTTTCCCAAAACAGAATGATGAATACACAGGCATTAGTTTATCTGTTCTTTCAACCTACCATAGTTCTCATCTTCAAATAATTTCTGATCTGTCTTTAAATTTTCTGAATAACTCTTTCTCTTGCCTCCTGGAGTTCTGTCTCAGCCTGATATTCTCTAAATGAAGAACTAGTTTTCTTGCAGAGGTATAAAGGCTATTGCTAACCTGTCCACTGGAAACTTTCCTGCATCATGCCATTCTTTTCCTTTGGCCCACGAAATTATTCATTGCAATGGTGTCTTCAATTTGGGGTTCCTTCATACCTGCCAGAATGTGCCACCAAAAGGAGAGTGGCCAGTGTTGAAACATCAGCTATGTATCTTGCATGGATCAATGACTGCCAGCATTATTGGATGGATCACTTTTGTCTGCATGGTCAGAAAGGGGTGAATCTTGGAAATAAATTGCTTTATTCTAGTGGTTTCAAGAAGGCCCTCCTATGAATGCAAGCAGTGTGCTAACAGCACATCCTACAAACTTTGCTGCACCACCAGGACAGAGCACTCTGGAATATGCCTCAGAAAGCTTCATGCTTGAACCTGCAAAAAACCCCATGCCGTATGTGCATAAATGGTTTGGATGAAATAAGGAGCACCTAATAATTCATGGTGGAATAGCCAAACAAAATATATATGGCAAATCAATCCCTATACTCTATCCTCAAACTTTTTATTATTGCAGTGCTGTTCTTTATATTTTGAAGACCAGCAAGGGTGCTGCTGATGTTCATATTGGTCTGCAGTTGGATAACTTCTATATGCACTTCCCAAAAGTCTGTGTGCAGTGTTTGACATTTGCAGTGTATGGCTTAGCTGAGACAACCCAGACTGCCTGACAGTCTGCTTTGGTCTCTTTTGGCATTGACTGACCTAAAAAAGAGATAACATTTCCATTCTTTAATTATTTTCTTTTTAGTGGAGATCAGGGTCCAAACTCTTCTAGTATAAGTCCAAACTTGTATAAATACAGAGGAATACATCTCTTTGAAATATTTCTATTAAATTTTCCCTAAGAGACTTTTGGACAATTGCTTTGAAGTTTCTTTTTTTGGCAGGCTTGTAAGTGACCTTGACGCATAATGGACATTTGTGTGTAATCTCATTCTGACTACACTTGATTTTCTCTTGATTTAGATCATTGTGAGATGAAAATTAGACATTAGGTTACTGAGAGTTAAAGTGCATTTGTGACACTTTTTAAAATATTTAGGCATGCTGCATAGAATATATTTTTTTGAAAAATTGAAGAATTCTCCTGTAATCATATATGTGTAATAATCTTAGGTAACTGGTGAAAGAAATTAAAAAGTATATCCAGTAGACAAGTTTACTTTAAAATGAGTTGTTGAAAGTCCAAGATTTTTGATTTGTTATAACAATTTGGATTTAATTATACAGCTACTTGAATAACACATGCTTCTTGAATATTATGTTAACGTATTTTAGTCAATCTATTGAGTGAATTCTATTCACAAAAGTCTCCAAACCAGAGCAGATCAAAAGAAACAAAACTTTGCTGACTACTTTCCAATTTTTCGTTAGCCTTTTTGTCTCTGTTGTCATGTTTTGAGCCTGGTCGGCAGACAAACACCACGCAGCTGCTCACCCATCCTCTCCCACCTGGCAGTGGGGGAGGGAATTGGAGGGGTAAAGGGAGAGTATCCAGTCGAGATACAAAGAGTTTAATAATGGTAATAAAATAAAAGAATAAAAATTATAGAAAGAATAAATGGGCAATGCTCACTGACCAATACCTATCCCACTCCTGGCTAGCGATCCCGAAATACCAAGATCCCACAATTGCAATCCTGGAAGTGTGAGAGAGTCCCTTCCCAGCTGCCTCTCCTCTATATACTGAGCATGATGTTACATTATATAGAATATTTTATTGGCCAATTTGGGTCTGGTGCTCTGGACACGCTCCCTCCCAGCTTCTTGTGTACTTGTGTACGGGCAGGACACAGGGAGTTGGAGTCCTTGAAATCTCAGCAACAGCTGAAAATATCAGTGTATTATCAGCATTCTTTTCATATCAAACCCCATACTGAATCCAAAACACAGCACTATTCTAGATACTAAGAAGTAACATTAACTCTATTCCAGCCCAAACCAAGACATATGTTTTTGAAAAAAACCTGTTCTGTTAGGTGACTTTAGTGTACAATATGTAGTATCAATAGAGGATTCTACCTAACCCAAACATTAAAGATTCAATTACTGTATAAAAAAAAAGTCATAAATATGAAATTCTGTATTGATTGGTTAGCAAATTTCCCCATAAGAAAAGCAAGTCTTTTGATTTGTTTATAATCAATGTATGTGTATGTTAGGTATAAGGCCCACTAGGGCATACTAGGAAGAAAAGAGAAAAAAGCAGAGTCTGCTATTTTAAGGGACAAAAAGTCTATCAACTCCATAACTGAATTCAGAATATAATTTATAATGAACAAGCAGTTACTTGCTGTGAGGAGGTGATAGGAAACAATCTCTTGGACAATTTTTTTTTCTTTTCTTTTCCTCCCTATTTTGCACATCTAATGGAAATTTGGTAAGCTAGATTTCCTGATTTTTCTCTGCTTAACCAGGTAACTGCTGTGGGGGTTTCTTTTGTTTTTTAAGAGTCCAAAAAGTTTACATCCTTATGGATTATTTTCATTTTGCTTAGAGTAAATCCTTAAAAAACTTCTGAGGTGACAGAAGACTGAACACATGAAAGACAACATTTTCCAGTGTTTCTCTAATTTGTTGAACTATGGAAGATGAATCCACACTCTTTTGGGCATGCTTTCCTGGGGGAAATGGAAGAGGAAAATTGGGTAAGTGTACACATGGCAAGCTGCAGAATGGAATAATTGAAGTGAAATCTCACCTTTAAGGAGAGGGTAGGAAAAATAATCTTGTCATAACCATTTACTCCAAATGATTCTGATTCATTTAATGAAGAAAGAGAAATCCTTTTTTTCAGAATGAACTGGTTTAACAATAGAGGTTGTGAAGTTCCACAGAATTCCACAGAACACAGCTGACCACGAGGAAGCAATAAATTGGCTCAGCTGGTTCCTGTAAAAATCTGTATCTGGTACTTGGTCATAGTTTACTACTGATCAAAGAGAAAAACTGTTAAAATTAATCCTGAACTTTGTTCAAATATCAGTGGCAGTAGATGCCCCTTAAACAATGGAAATATTAAAAATGGTGAAACCTTTTTCACATAAATAAAGAATTAAAATCCTGGGTATCAATGCCATTCTGAAGGGCAACTTGCAACAGAACATTTCAGAAACAGAGAATAATCATTAAGTACATAAACCAAGCCAAAACATTTCTTCCTTCAATGAAGGAAGAGTTACTTTTCCACCTAGCTATATTTTTCATGAAGACACACATATGTAACTGGATCAGAAAAAATAATTTATTTTCGTATTTTTTTTTAAATATTTTAGAAAAATAGGTCAGTTTTTAAGAAACATATCTCAGAACCGTGAAAGTCAGAAAATTTTAGTTTGCTGCTTTTAATCATGTTGATAAATTTCTGTTATGACCCAGACTGTAAGCCGTGGGAGTTGCAAAGTTTCTGTGATCTCAGGTTAAATTAAGGTGAAACAACACCAAACAATCAGTTAAAATGTTTTACTTGTGGTAGAAACAACTTAAACTTGGAAAAGGTTAGTAAGCAATTTGGTCTCTTTTTGCTAAATCTGCAAGAAAGAAAAGAAAAGAAAGAAAAGGAGAGAAAGAGGATCAGAGTCCAGACCACCAGCCCAGGTTCCAGTGTTGCCTCAGGTCCAGTAATCTTGGGTGGTGGGCGCATACACAGCAAAGTTTTCTGTCACCTTTTAAGTTAATCTTATTAGCATACTAGATCGAGAGAGGTAGGTATTCCATGAACTCATTTCCATGAGAAATGAGGGGAAGGTGGAACATGGGTTCTTCACATGCAGTGAAGGGGTATGGGGTGCACCAACCCCTTCATCCAATTGAGTTGGTGGTCATGTTCCTCCCTACCACCTTTAATTTTTTCTTCAGTTTTTGCTTAATTCTATCTGGTGCTGGTTGTTTATCTCTCATCATTCCTTTAACCCAAACATATGGTTTCACTCAGTCCACATTTCCTCCCTTTGAGGCTTACCTAAGGAATCTGGCAATACTACCTCAAGGAAAAGGGGAATTGCGCCCTTCAATACACTCCACACTTCCTTGGGCAGTGTTCTTTAGACTAATCACAAAGGCCACAACTTGTCAAAGTTTTCTGCATCGGTGAATATTTGAGGCATTAACTCTTTCAGTTCCTTATACTTTCTCAACTGGAAATTATTCCAGGTAATATTTTTATTTCTTTATTTCCTATACAATGAGGATTAAGCATTGTGGAATGGAGGTACTCATAATATGGCCTGAAGAAAACATTTACAGTGATAAAAAAATAAACAGCTTAATATTTTATTATTATTTATAATTTATATGGTATCAAAGGTGTCCATAAAACTTTGCAAACATGTATAAAGTTCTGTAGGAGCTAACAAACTAATTTAAACAAATATAACAGTATAAATGATCAAGTAGACAAGCAGATCTGAAGAGAGAGGATGCTTTAATACTAGTTGATGGATGTGACATGAATCCTCAAATCCAGAATCCTTCACAGCCTATCCGCATCCAATCTATCATCTCCTAGGCGGTACTGGGAGGTCAGCCCCTACCTTTCACTGGCCTAGGATATCAGCTACTGTCATTGAGTAGTTATATTTTCTGACAAGCATTTTTCTGCTCTCTCCTATTTTACTTGTCATTTGAAAGAGCTCTTTATAAATATAGGTAAAGAAGTTCTCCTTTAAATGTCTCTTTAAATGTTACCTGGCAGTGATGTTCTGGAAAACACTGTAAAAAGATGTGTCTGCTTCTGGGCTGAGACTATTTCTTACAATGCTGACAGCAGATGTCTTGCTTTATTGGTATCTATTGGCTTTTTTTCTTTAAAACTTGTGGAAGATGATAAGCTTCTGAAGACAAATATTATAATTTTGTTATATGTTTGACCAGAAATATTTTGCTTCATGTCCAGAATTTGGTGCAAAGAAAATTAAAAATAGTGAACAGTTATTCTTCTACCGAATAGTAAACAGTGAGTATTAAAGATGGAGTAGAAGAAAATTAAACAATATGAAAACAAATCAAAAAGGACGGAAAAACCACTTAGTAGTAGTCCTGTGATAAATTTGAAAAAAATCTAACTTTTAGGAGGAGTACAGTTTTTTCCCAAAATTTCTCCTTGTTGCTCTTTCATTGCAGGCAATCTCCCTGCAATCTTCTCCATATCTCCTCCTTGCCTGGTTACTGTCTTCACATTTAGGATAAGTACATGCATCCAGTATAGATGCTGACCTAAAAAGCAAGTTGGGATATTGTTCATATAACACCTGAAAGTCTGATACTTTATCTGCCACATCAAGGAACTGGACACAGACTTTTTATATCTACTACGTTACACTAGAGAAACTCCATTTTCTCTTAGCGCCTGTAATTTATAGTTGCATGTGAAAGAGGTAAATCTCAATCTCTGCAACTCATGAAGTGCTCTAACAACACTCAAGGTAAGAAGAAAGAGATAAGAACAGAGCCACGCAGCCCCAAGGAGAAGTGGTCTGAAGTTCACATGTGAAAAACATGACACAGGTAGATTGGAGTTAAAATGAGATCCTCTGGTGCTTGGACCTTGTCTGGCTTCTTGAGAAGCAAAGAGCCTGGAAAGAGAAAACATGATAAACAGCAAGCTAGACAAAGAGTAGGTGATTGAGTATGAGAAAGGAACTCACCAGGAGAGATGGCTTTTAATATATGCTGCATGAAAGATGAAACAGAGCTAAGTTTTGGGGCTATTCTGAGTCAGATTATCCAGAAGAGGAGACAGAGGATATGGAGGTGGTAAAGGAAGGTAGTCATGGTAAGAGAAAAAGGGAAGACGAGCTTGTGATCCAAAAGACTGTATGTTTATCCCACTTGAATTGTACAGAGAAAAGTATATTTTGGCACCACAGAGTTGTTAGGTTATGAGTTGCCCCTGAGATGTTTGTATTTGCCCCTTTATATATATGCCCCTTTAAAATAGCATTCCTAAAAAACAATCCCCAGATAATCCTAGTGTGTGGGTTCCCTTCCAAGGCAACTCTGAATCCAGCACATTCCTCTCTGCTCATGTTCCTGGGTCCTTGTCAGTGATGTGGGGATGTGAATTGCAGAGGGAGAGGGAGCGAGCAGTGTAAGAGCTCAGATACCGAGGTATTTGGCAAATGAAAAATTTGAAGTAAACTTCTACTTGTCTATATCTGCAGATAATGCATACTGCTGAACAGTAAAGGTATTTTCTTCTGTACTAATAGAAAATCTATGAATATCCATATGAAAAAACCTTACTTCTGAGTCACTGAGAGTTTGACTAGCTACTGTGCCATTGTAAAATATCTTTAGAAGTCAAGAAAGATATTGGAGAGTCATCAGAACAGAAACTATGGCTACAGGAGAAGGACTGAAATACGTTAATTCATGAATCTGGTCCTAACCTACACACTGCATGCAGGAAACCCTGCCTGACTGCCGCCTGCATCTGACATGCTCAAGGCAGTGCTCCCTGAGAGGGACTGCAGAACTGGCTGCACTGGTTCTGTGCCCCTCAGAAACGTGTCTTAGTAAGAATTACATGAAAAGCTCATCTATTCTGCTCTATCATCTCACTGTGCTGTTGTAGCCTTTGGGAAAGGTAGTACAGTGCGAATCCTGGCCGATACTTTGTGTTGGGGCTAGACTAGGCTGGGCTAGCATGGCAGCAATGCCAGACTTTGTATCCACTCAGTTGTGTCACTAGTCTGTTGCTGACTCTGTCAAAGGGTCCAGAAGCATGTGAAGATAGAAACTGCTTCCATTTTATTGTAATTTACTATAGGAAAACAGATCTTTTCATGTATCTATTTAAAATTCTGAAAGCATATGTATTACTCTCTGTAAGCACAGCTTGGAGTAATATGGAAATTTTTTTCATTTAACTTGTATATTTCTCTCTAATTATTTCTTGTTGATCTGCCAGTACTCTGGGGTTTCTATTGCTCTGGAGTCTACAGCCTTCTGTCATCCTATATACACACAACTTCAGTGCCTCATAAGAAAGCATCTCATTTAGGTTTAAGAACCTGACAATCATTTACATATATCTTTGCAGCTTTACTCTCCACTGTTCCTTCTTTGTTTGTCATATTGATTTTGTATTTACAGTCACCCTTTGGCCTTGAGTAGGATGAATGATTATGTATTGTTTACATTTCAGTAATGCTTCATGGTGATGACAATTCAGTCAGAGAGCTGGACCCTGTACAAATGTCCAACTGGATAGATAAACTCTGAAAGAACAGTGTGTCAGAAAAACAACTGTCAAAACAGGTAAACAAGATGAACTATCCTACACAAACAAATGACAGGATAAAGTCCTATTGGTTTTGTTATAATAAAGACAGAGCCAATGCTGACATAGTGAAGTGGTGAGAAGTTAAGGAGATAATGATTTTAATGAACTTTAGAAAGGAAAATAAGCTAAATTTTAACATTGCCTCATTAAAAGAGCACAGAACTACACGGGATTGGCTACGTCACAGAGTCCTGTCCCTGGCCATGTCTTCTCACTGCCTCAGGCAAGAGATCCTTGGCACTGTAACCCTTTTGGCTATGAGATGCCTATCTTTCAGTAAGTAAACATGAAAACACTGGAGAGGTCTAAATACTATTTTTTGTCTCTGCAGGAAGAAAAATACCCTCATGGAGGTCCTGCATGTGTACTTCGGGGCCCTCTAGGTTGCATTATCACCGAGTGCCATGACTTTGAAAATTACTCCCAAACCAAGTGTGCAGCTCACAACTGTCCATGTTAGCAGGGCTTCGGAGCAGAAAAAACACATTATACTAGCTTCTCTGTGGCTTCTCTGCTTTCCTTTTCACTTCAAGTCTGTCTGTAAAGAGAAGAGATCTGTCTGGTTTATGTCTTAGTTATCTGAGAAGGCACCTTTTCTTCCTTGTGTAATACTGCAGCCATTGAGATAGCCTGCTAAGGGAGCAGTCTCTGGATGGAACTGTCTTGAGGTCAGCGTCTGACCTGCACCTGTGTAACTGGCTTCCTCTGCTGATCAAGTGGATTCCATGTCACATCAGTGTGCCTGAAAGCATAGGGCTGTACTCAGTATCTGATGCCACAAATGGTGTTGCTGTGTGGGTATGATTATGTATGTGCTTTCTAATATTAGAAATGCACATATATATGTATTATAATGTCATGCCGCACTTCAGTTGATATTCAGGGCACAAAGGACACGGTCGCAGTCTCAGCTGAGCAGGAGGATGAAAAAAATGTTGAGCTGGTTCATGACAATTTTATTGCTGCCCTCTACAGCTCCTGGTGAACACAAATAGTAACTAATGGAGGGAATCAGGCCACACAATTCCTCCTACCCACTGAACTCTCAGACTTCAGAGAGAAGAAAGCAGCTGTGTCCCAGAGAACCTGGCCCTGCTTGTGTGAGGGTCTTTGACCTTTACAGTTAATGACTGCCTGCATTTGGACAGTTTCTTGCGGAGTCTTTCCCAATGACCAGAACTACAAGAGGGAAATTCCCTTATAGGGGATCAACCACCTTTTCACAGGCCACTTTGTGGAAAGAAAGTATGGCCATAAAATGTGCTCTGACACTGCTCTAAGCAATGGCAGCCTGTAGTGCTTAATGTTTTAAATGTTTTTGATTTCTTCGTGTATCACTAATCTTTATCAAGCTGCCCTCCTGCTTGCGGGTGAATCATCTGAGACATGATTGAACATTATGCTGCATTTTACCATTGGTTTTGTTAGATTCTAAATTTAAAGACTGCCAGCTGGGGAATCTAATTTTGCCATTTACTTCAGATGTGTCCTTCATAGTTAGTTTAGTTGATAAAGCATCCAAGCTTGCCCTGGAGAACTTACCCAATAGGAAAACAACAGCTTAAAGTCTGCTAGTGGTAGCAAACTCACTGTTGTTTGTCTTTTAATTGTTAGTGACGTAATATTGACACATGTCTATGTTTTGGGGGATGGGCGTTAATAAGTGGACTTCCGACTCTGTATACAAAATTACGTACATATTTGACACCTTTATTTTCTAGTCTAGCTGGGAAAATTTTCTCTCTTAAATTGTCAAATTTTCTTATTAATTAAATCATAGTGATTTTTACCAATGTGAAGATTTCTGCATTTAACTTTCAGGAATTAACCAAACACATCTTAGTGTGGAAAATCAGTCATCATGTTCAGCTCACTTTTCTGCAACTGTCATTCCAAGGACATGTTCATTTCCCCGGCTAGTTCAAGTTAAAAAAAAAAAAAAAAAATCATCTAGTTATTTAAAAATAATGGATGTAGAAAAACCTGTACACAGTTTCTGTATGTTCTGAAACCTAAAATGCCTAGAGCTGCCCTGATTTCAAGCTCATGAGTCATCTAAGCTCAAACTGTAGAAATTCCAGAGGGCATGTTGTTAAATAATGCATGAGTGATGTAATTTTACTGTGTATCTCATTAGCAAAATGCTGCAGGAAAGAATTAGGAAAATAACCTAAACCAATCCTGGTCCTCTCTCTCTCTCTCTCTCTTTTTTTTTTTTTTTTTTTTTTTTTTTTCTTTAGATTTGTCACATCCAAAGAATTAATTTATAAGTGATAAAATAACAAACACGTGTTAAATTGTGCCATGACAACCTCTCTCTCAAGTAATGAGAAAAATTCTGAGAATCCTTTCTGCTTCAAGTCCAATATCTGAGTATGTCTTGCACTTTCTCCTTTCTCAGAGTGTGCGTGCGTATGTATGAATATGTGTATACAGTTAATGCAAAATTATATATGTATCAAGATGGGGAGAGATCTCTTTTGCAAGAAACTCTATCTTGTGCCTTCTACAAAAACACCCAAACCATCCCAAAAGAAAAAAATTACCTCTTGGTCTCAAAGTTATTAAAACCTTTTTATTAGCTCTAGTACTGTATAATATTCAAGTAAGCAATCAGGTTATGCAAATAATAATCTTCTTTTATCTAGAGGTATGCATCTGTAATTAAGAATGTCAGTCACCTTATCTTGTAAACAGTCTGTTCTTAGTACACAAATGCGGGATCTGGTGCAGATGTGTCTGTGTATGCCAGAGTGCCAATATATCATTTTTGCTGCAGCTAAACCCTGCAATTTCATGCTTAGCTCTTGGCATTGTAACCATGGTTATCTCCAGTTAGATGCAGAATACAGACGCTTCGGCAGATGCGTTTTTTGCTTAGACCTATGCAATCAAAACACAGAAAAAGAGCAGAATCCTAAATATATATATGTAGAATATGATAGATAAACAGTATTATTTACTACATGATACATGAGGTTTAGACTTTACTGGAGGTGTTTTTTCTGAAATTTCTTTACAAGCCAAGAGGATTGCTAAGTCATGTGTAAGAGAAATGGACCTCTTTTTCTGTGAATGTTTTCCTCATGCATAGAATAGAAGCCAGAAAGCTGATAATTCTAGAAGTGTAAGGTTAAAGTGACACATCTATAAGCATGCATACTTTCAAAGGATCGGCTACTCTAATTTTAATTTTAAAAAATCCAGCATGCTATTTCTCAAATTTTGGAAAGTAATAGAGGTTCATAGCTTTGATATTAGCCTAGAAATTTCTACATTTTTATGGGGCTCCATATGGCAGTGTTTGTTGAGCAGAAAGAATTTACAGCAGAATAAATGAAGCAGATGACCAGTGCATCTTTACAGGTTGAAATAAATTATACAGTTTCTGAGGAGTGTGCATGATTATGACTTTCTTTCTGAACACTGAGTGGTTATATGTATGGTCTTAAAATTTGACTTCTTGAGAGCACAGCATTTTCTGTAAACTCAGTGTTTTCTATGAAAAAGTGTAATATTATCAATCCTTATCCTAGAAGAATTTTCTCTAATTTTCAGGAAGCTTGTACGGACTTGAGTGGGCTAGGTATTTTCATTAGGAGTCACTGGGTACCATGCTACAGACAGCATGTGGTGTAGACATTTGCCATGTAGCAGCTAGAGAAGATTTGTTGTCAGAAACAGAACGGAGTCAAACTCAGTTGAACTCTCCAAGCCTCCCAGGCAGCTCTGCTGAAGAAGATTCTTTTTTCAGAGCATCCTTCCAAAGTAAAATTGGATTATGCTTTTTTTTTTTTTTAAAAAAAAAAATAAAAAGGACAGGATCTACTGTAAGGAAGAAAGCTGGGCCGAGCATTAGCTCAACCTTTCAAAAAAACACATTTACTTCATGTCTGTTATTTTTATTATTTTTTGGGGGCCCTGAGCTGGTAAATGGAGGTTACTCTGAAAATTGTACTTAATAACTGCTGCTATTATTCACCCTACCCTATACTGAATGAGTGCCCTACTGTGACTGCATACTCAGACTTATTGAGACCCAGAATATGCTGTTAGAACCATGTCCCCAGAGCCAGGAGTGAATTCCAGAAGCATTTGAGACCCTTGGCATCAGTCTGCCCCTGAACTTGTGCAGAGAGATGGAGAGCGTGTGCTGCCTTCAAACAAATGAAGGCACCTGTCAGCATTCAAAACAGCTGGCAATGTAGCATGCATTTAATCTCCACAGGTCTAAGGAGGCAGCATATAGCATGGGGCAGAGCGTGGCACTGGGATAGACATAGAAAAGCATTAGACTAGCTGGAGATGACCCACTTGCAATCACGCATGAAAAAAATCAATAAGTACTTCACCTGAGGCAAAAGACAAAGAGTAGTTGTGGTGTCTGGAAGGGAAATGTGGCACTCAGTTAAAAGCCCTGTTTAAAGAAAGTGATCAATTTTGCTGCTTCAGGATTTTTCTTGGGGCTGAATATTGAGGGTCAGAGTTTGAAATTAATGCAGTATCAAGAACAACAAGTGGAAATGCCAGCTACAGGAGACAGAGAGACAGGATCTGCCACATCTTGGTTAAGTGTAAAACCCTATAGGGAAATGAGGAATTCTTTTCAGGTTTGAATACTTTCCTTTTGAAGGTGACACATCAGGCAGATCCAGCCCCACTGTGTATTTCTGGAGATGAGTTTATTATTTGTGCTGTGATATTAAAGTTAAAGGCTGCCTTCATGCTGAACGCTTTATGCTAAACAGTGCAGTGATAAACTAGCAAAAAGCTAGTCCTTTCTTCAGAGAAATTACAGACTTAAGACAAAGTATAACAGTAGATCTCACAAAATAAGGAGAGGACAACAAGGGGAAGGGGAAAGAGAAGGTTTCCAAGTAGAGCACAAAGGAAATCTTCAGGATTCCACAAGGATGACAATTTCATAATTCATTTATTATGCCATGTGGACCTTCTCCATAAGTGTGCTGCTAAGTATCTGCTTACCCTTAAAAAGTGCAAACTGTGATCTTTTAAATTTAATTTGAAAATTTAAATGATGGAGAATTTTCATTATAAAACTCAGTAGGTTTTAAAGTAAGCAGAGAAGTTACACATTGTATCTTGAGTCCAGTGGTCAATTTGTTCTGGAGCCAAACCCTTAAATTTTCGATTAGATTAAGGTAACGCTTGGTGAAATTTTATAGACCAGGTGTGGACTATGCTTTTGTTCTCAAATACTGAAATCAGTTACAACTACCTCTTTCATGCAGCCTGTCTGCAACGGCAAGAGGGTGTTGACACTTTCAGATGAATTTTTCTTTGAATTTTTGGATTTATCTGAACATAAATTTCAAAGCATAACTTAGAGCATGTGAGATCAAATAAATCAAAAGCCAAAAGGCTGCATGAAGCCATGTGACATGAAATAACTGAGTTTTGCACAGATCTACTTACTATCTAAAAATAGTTTAGTTTCATCTCTATTCAGAATCTCCTGTGATAGTAGAAGGAGCAATAAAAAACCGAGACACCTGAGAAGCTAAGTCAGTGGCTTGAAAGGAAGGCAAGGAAAGAGAGACACTGTAACTGTGATGTGAACTTTGTCCCTCCTTGAAATGGCATTTAAGTGCAGTGACTGTGGTATTTGCTGTAAATGGATTATCATGCATACTCTTAAAGCTGTATACATGCCCTCTCTGAGTGATTGAATTTGTATGTGATATTCAGTAGCAGAGTAGACTTTTCTTCCTTTAAAATAAGATAACAAAAATCTTATGGAAATATGGTAGAACAAAAAAAAAAAAAAAGAGTGAAGGAGAAGTGCTAACTAATTTCAATAATAATAGCTCTCTTCCATAGGCAGTTCAGTACTAAAGCGGTTGCTATTTGAAATCCCTTAATTTCCCTGTGAATCTGAGGCAGTCACCATCAAATTATATATTTTTTTTCCCTACTGGGTAATTCTTCAGCTGTTGTTATTTACACAGCAGCACAAACTACATTTGATGCCTTGCAAGCAAGTGAGAAGATGGGTTACCTGCCTGAAGGGGCTGCAGCCTGAATCCACCACGCACTGAGAGAAGACAGAGGGACAAGACAGAAGAGGAGAGACATCTTCCATAGCCAAGTCCCCATGTCCAAATGTAAGAAATGCTTCCCTTTCTTCAAGCTGATTTCTTTAATCTCTTTTATTAGCTCTTCAAATGCATTTTAGTTGTGTAAGCAGTCCCTCATTCATTTATCTTTGCTTTTTTGCCCCAGATATAGTTAATACTTAGGCACTCGTTGAACTTTAAACCAACCGACTATTGTCATCCTTAAAGCCGAGGCATGTGTAAATATTTGCAGGGTCAGGACCTTTTTTCAGATATTTATTCTTTTTTATTCTTCTAATACAACCACTTAAAATGATTTCTCAACAACTGTTATAAAAAGTTTCTAATATTTTCTATTTTGCACTATGGACTAATTCCCACTGTTTTGACTGACTAGTAATCTGTCCTAGTCTCTTTAGTTTACAAAGAACAATCTCTTAATTTATCATAATTTTGCTATGAATATAACCTACTTACTAAAAATTTTATTAAGTATAAGTTTGTTCTTCTGGACAGACATTTTGGTGGTGTTTTTTTTTTTTGTTTTTTGTTTTTAAAATTATGAATAAAATGTTCTAAATCATATTCCAAATGCTGTATAAGCCAGATTTTTATTATATATTAATTTTGCTGTCTGTTGTTCTGTCAATCCCTTCCACTTCTGTAACACCAGGGAATTTTTTAGTGTTCTGCTACACTTTCAAGTAATCGATGGCTTTATTAACTAGTCTGAAGTGACAGGAAAATCTCTGCCAGTCAACAAGCAGACTATATTTTTAGGTCTTGCACACAAAATTCTGTACACTACAACTGGACCTTACATACATAATTACTGGTAACTGTAGAATGATCAATTCCACATTCATTATCAGTCTGTACATTCAGATGTAAAATATCTCAGGACTTAGATCTTTACTTGCAATGCAATTATTAAGATGCCTGATATTTCTGAGGATTCTAAATGGCCATTAAAATATGGAAAAATATTTTTTGAAGACCACATGCAACTGTATAATCCATTGGGAAACATACAAAACAGATTTTCATCCTTAGCTACATAGTCATCTTAAATTTGTATATGAAATGTGCAGTTTAATGCTTACCTTATGTTAGAAGCCATGAGAAGTTAAAGCCACAAAGCAATGTGATGGACAAAGTCTTCAGACAATTTTTAATTTTACTACTTATATTGAAAATTAGCCAAAGACATCCTGTGAAAAAGCAGCAATCATAATTTAGGATTTATTGTTTTATGACTAGCTGGAAAATTTGGTTAATATAGCCAGACTGCTAATTGCTCAAAAAAATCTCTTAGACTTTGTATCTTTTCCACTTTCTGAAACTTTTCTGCTGAATTGAAAAGTTTATAGTTGTTTGTTCTTTTTTGTGTCTCTACCATATTGCACTGCTAATTATTAGTCAAGGACATCTATGCATATGAGGTAGATATTATTTTCAAATTAAGTGCATGTACTAAAAGAAAAAATGGGGCAGCAGTGCCAGCACACCTTGAACAAAAAAATGGTGCAAACTAAGATGCTGAGCAACTTTCGCTACTGCTGACAGCAACAAGCGGAAACCTGAATATATCTATTAGTAAATGAACCACTTTGATAGCTTAGGGAAACAAATTAACTCAAAGGTTAATATGAACTTTTTTTTTCTTTTTTGCTATACTGGACATTGAAAGTGAATGTTATATGCAAATCCTATTTATTTTAGTCCTTAGAGTACTTTCTAAATGGTATAATTAATGCCATTAAGTACCATGTTATCACCAATTCTGATACTAAGCTCTTATACAACAGAGTGACATACTATTAAATTATTTTCTAATTGAAATATATTTGTGCCTATGAACCTGTGTTGGATAATAACACCACCTCTTCAGTTCTGCAGTAGTTAATAAATTCAGATATTGATGTACAATTCATTGCAGAAAGATTGTGCTGCTTAATTACATTCTTGTGGGGTTGTAGATACAAAAAGATAAAGGCCCTATCTTAATGTATCTATTTCCCCACAGGGAAGAAGACTATACTGTTCTCCAGTACACAGCTGTGCTCACACTGAGGAAGGTAGCAGCATAAATATTTCAGTAGAAAAATCACATTCCTTACAGAAGTACTACTGGTACAACCACTGCATATGTGCCAGACTCCACTTGGCAACAGCTTTTTCCTCACTCCCATGATAACAACATTAATAATAGTGAAGTCCTTTGGAACTAATGTGGCATACGAGTGTAATTCTGAAGGACAATCACCTCACTGGACAAAGATAATCTGCAACAAGGTGATCAGGACAAATGGCTGTGTTAACAGCAATGCAAGTAAATGCCGTGGATAGAAATGGATATATCTTCCCTGCTCATGATTATTATGTTACTCGGACATATTCTAAGTTATAGTACCAGTGGGCTATTTCAAAGGTTATCAAAACTTCATCATGAATGTAAGTGTTCTGCTGGACCTATAATCTTTTTTTAGAAGGCATATTTGTGAAGGCTTTGATGTTTTCAGTCATGCTCTATTTCTTGTTCTGAAACTCCAGATAAATGGTCTAGAGTATATTCACCCTCTTTTAGTGATGGGGAAAAGAATTAGGGAGGGAGAGACCTTCTAACAAGCTTTTACAATTTTAGTTATTTTTATTCATTATTTCTTATACTTCTTTCAAAGGAAAAATCCCAATCTTTTCAATCCTTCTTCAGATAAATTGCTTATATACTTTTGTGCCCTTAACCACTACTATTATTCTTTGCTGACTCTACTTTTTTTCCACAATATTCCATCTTTTTGGGCAGTACAAAGCAAGGTATTTCAGATTATACTGCAACTCTGAAACACCTACTGGTACTGTGTCTTTCCCTGAAATGTTTTCTGTTCTACTTCATTTATCTGAGAACTCACCTTTTTGAAGTGTGATTTCCTATTAAGTGGACATCTCTAGTGGCTAGCAATCTAGTCCATCATTTCCTAAACTGATCCTGTTAATATAAAACAGTAAGTGCAAAAGTAATTCAACTTTTCTCTCTAATTGTTGAGAGTGTGTCTATCTCTGCAAATCACTATTCTGAGAAGACTCCTTGAACTTGAAAGGATAGCAGATAGGCTGGTTATGGCAATTGCATACCATCTCCTAAGTTACAGTAGCCATAGACTATACTTACACTTATAGCAATGAAGAGAGAACAAGTGATCTAAGACTCATTTTGGCTAATTACACCTGCTGTAGGTATAATGCTTCACTGTGGTCAAAGAAGACCCTGCTGACACACACTGATCTCCTGGCAAAGGTATTTGCGTTTGACATGAGATCAAATGAATTTAACTTCTGTGTCTTCTGAAGGATCTCTAGAAATTACATTGAGAGATAGGAAATGGCTCACATATTCTGTTGTTTGACTCATATATTGTTCCACAAATTACATCCTTGGAAAGTAAATACCTGTAGAAATCCAACTCCAAATTCCCATTATTATTTGAATGATGGCTATTGGATGACACTGTTAAGAAATGGCATGGAAAAGTTCTCATTATTCTGTACATGCTCAGAAGCTTTCCGATGAGTTTCCTTTGTGTTTTGTTAGTTTTTTACTAGAAAGTGTGTGACATAGGTTAACATAGGTTAAATGCTGAAATCTGGACTAATTTAAAATTAAGCAAAATGAATCCTTGTCCCTGGATTAAGGGAGAGAGATGGAAAACTTTAAATATTGAGCCAAGCTTGAGTTTTGTGACAACGTTAATGAACTTCTATTTAAACACATTAGCTTTTTATTATTATTATTATTATTATTATTATTGACTGTAAAATAAGCCTAAGTAATGACTACATTACTTGCTTACCTTTTAAGTACACACTTTTAACAGAGGTAGAAATCCATGGAAACCAAGCTAAAAATTTCTAAGGATATCACTGGAATTTAGGTCACACCTTGAAAGACAAACAGTATGCAACAAGAAAAGGAAAGGATGCTCATTCATTAACTTCTTCATTTGAAATTTCCAAAGTCATGGAGTTGTTCACCAAACGAGATACAATGAAAACATACAGAGTTCCTGAAAACGTAGTCTGTTTCATACATGCTGTGCCAGAGTTGGACCTGAAAGTTGACAGAAACTGAAAGCACATTGATATATATCAGGGAACACGGTAGTTCAGTTTTACTAAGGGAGGTCATATGTACTGGATATAAGAAGGGAAATGGATGCATCCTAAAGGACCTCTTCCCATCCCAGTGGTATTATCTACCTGCCAGGTGTCCTTGCTGAACATTGCCCGTTTTTCAAGTCTCAGAGAGTAAAGGTGGGTAAGATGAGACAGTATGCCCTTTTCCCAGTTGTAGCTCTGACAGAGCAACACACACATTGCAGCTGATGGAGTGCAAAGCAGCTTACCTGAGCTCACCTGAGAGCAGAGATGACTTCACTTAGGATTTTATTCTGCAGTTTATGTATCATATTTAAAGGTACAGTTGTATGGTTCATAAAGGAACAAATTAAAGGAGAACTAAGTTGAAAGAGAAGGTATTTGAGTGTTGGAGTTTAGAAATAAATTTCAGTGGACTTAGGAAATATGGAGGAGATGGGGATGTGGGCATTAGTGGTAGTGGGAAGGCAGCTAAGGTTGATGCCTTTCCAGCTGTTGAGTACAAATACTCTTTCTGGAGGATCTGATTGTTGGGAATGGGAAGGGAGAGAGAGTTCGTGAAGAAGCTGGGTGTGAGATTTGGAGTCCTAAATCTACTGCTGTAAAGCAACGACCTGACTTCCCTAGGTTCCAAGGCTTGTCGGAAAATGGCACTGTAGCAAAACCATAGCAGCAAGTGAGGCAGATTAAGGACAGCCTTTCAAGTGAAAGCAGTTAAGGAAGGACTTGTGAGAAGGTTTTTTCAAATAATTTATGATACAAGTGACCCAGGTTAGCAAAATCTGATTAAACTGCAAATCTGTCACTGGTATTACTCCCCATGTATCCAGGACATTTCTCTATCATGTTTTTCTTTGCTGTCTCCAGTGTGGTTACGACTACAGACACAGTTAAGGAAAATTGGAGACTATTAATTCTTTTATGTGTTTAGACCTGTAAAAACATTTGCTTATAGCCATAAGCTTTTCAGTTTGTCTGTGTTTGTATATTTTTCCTTCCTCCCTTTATTATTATTTCTCCCAGAAGTGTTGCCTGGTTGTGTGGTTTTTTTTTTTTTTTTTTTCAGATTTTTACTGCTTTACTATGATTTTATAAATCTGGTTGTTCTTTTTTTTTTTTTTTTTTTTTTTTTTTTTTTTTTTTTTTTCCTATGTTGTTGCTCTGGCAATAACATATTTTTTCCTGATGTGAGGTGTGCATCAATGTTTCTTTTTTTTTTTTTTTTTTTCCTAGCATTACTCCTTCTTTGGTAAATGGATTGTAAAAAACCTATCATTTTTATTTCAGATGCCAGGAGTGAGTTGACAAAGAAGACTTTCTGCATACCCTGCTGCTCTGCCTGGAAGGTAAAGAGCAGTAATCTTTTTGTACACCACACGAAGCAGGTGGTAGTCTTTTGCAACCAGAAGGATGTGAAAACTTTGTGAAAATGGTGCTGTTTAATATTTTCCCATGGCAAAGGTTAGCTCCTACATGTGCGTGCTGGTTGAATAATACATTTTCCTATTAAAGTGATATGCTTCAGAGTGATTTTGTAGCTGATGAGAATGTAGGAAATGTACAGTTTGCCACTGAATTTATTAGTGACATACGCCACAGTCCTAGCTGGGTGCTTCATATCACAAAATATAGGGAGGTCTGCCTAGTCTATTCAAAGGCTGTTTATTTCTGAGATGCAGACATTTAAAAGAGCAGTAAAGGGCATATTATTATGCAGACTTTCAGGCATATTAAGTCTATTTTGAGAAATATGATACAGATATATATATTGCTGGCAATGCACAAAGAGGCTATAGGCAAGCCTTGTGCAAGACAGTGTGGATTTTACAATATGGAAATAAAAATTGATTCCATGAATGCTTGGTAGTAATATATGCAGTCTAGGAGGAAGGCTTGCTAAGTTGAATTAAAAAACTGCAGAATTTATTGCAACCATTTTGGACTTTGGGAGGCAACATGACCTTGTCATTACAATACCTCCATGATATCTATCTGATAGGAAAGTAGAATTTCTCTTTTAGTTCAGGATCAGTTACTTATATTTCCTTCCTGACAAAGAAAACTGGAATGGAAGAAGAAACTTTTTACCTATGGGCACATCTTGCTTATTAATTCCTGCTGGGTTTTGTCAGCATCAGAAAATATATTGTCAAAAATGTCATCAAAAATAAATTCACATGGGAAGTATTTAATTCCCCCCTACCATCCTGCTGACTTCATGTGTGTTCTTTATCAATCAGAAGAAGAATCTAAATTCTTTATAAAGCAGAATGAAACTCACCTGTTTTCTGAGGTTAAAAATACAGGTGGGTGTGTGTCTGTGTGTTTGTTGGTTTGTGTTTGTGTTTTAAATGGTTTTCACTGTGAGACATATATTCAAAATGACAGATATGGCTAAATGAATTAAATAAATTCCCAACAACTATAACTTTGAAAATACTGCCAGAGCTGTGTTGTTTCATATTAAAAAAAAAAAAAAAAAAAAAAAAAAAAAAAAAAAAAAGAAGTTTATATAGTGATTAGGCACTTAGATTTTATTTTCTCACTGACTTGGCTAATTTTACTGAAGTAAAAGCCAAAGCGAGAGGGTAATACCTACACGTATTTCCCTGAAACAAATTCATATGTGAGTTGAATGAAGGTGAGAGCTGCTTTTAATCACAGAAAAGAAATGAGATTGAGAGATGGGCATGTAATGGAGGCACAAGCAGGAGAGCAAGAAACAAATAAGCTAGGAAATCAAAAGACAAGATGGGCATCCTGATGGCTCTTTGGATTTCACAGTGACCCAGAAGTTGAAAGTCTTGTAACCTATAAGCAGAGGAATGTGAACAAGGAGTCCCTTCCCTCCTTTATTCTGTCACATAAACTACTTGGATTACATAATCTAAAAAAAAAAACCCCAAACTACTTAAACAAAAGCCTATTGAATGAAAAAAAATCTACCTGATGAAAACAAATACTACCTACTTAGCAGCAAATGGAATAAAAACAAACGAAATCTTGAACTGAGCATGAGAGTCACTTCCTCAGACCTTCTTGAGATGTGGTTTGGATTATGCCTAGTTCCTGAAACAGGACCCATTGTGGGTTTGGATTTAAAGTGCCAGCCCAGCTCTGGAATGATTTCTGACACTTAGAAATAGCTATCACAACATATCATAAGCAAGGGTTTTTTACTGTCAGAATCCACACTGGAAAAATAGATGCTTTATAGCTTCTGCTGCTCCATAAAGGGAAGCGTCTGAGTAGGGATGTAATTAAACATTCAGAATCTCAACCTCTATATGCAACATCAATCTAAGTGGGTAAATCAGCTCAGCATGGTTAACAGTGTAGAGGGCATGCAGTACAATAATACACACAAAAAAATAAAAACAAGAAAGAACATCCTTTTGCAGGCACTGAATAATAATCACCAAAATGGACTCTACAAGGACGGGTTACTGACGCAAAAGGAAAGCAACTGTACAGCACATACACACCCCAGAAAACCAACAGAATGCAGATTAGAGAGGTGGCTTCTGCTTTCCTATTCCCAAACTTCCTAGGTATTAGTCCTTCATAAAACAGTTCCTCATCTCTTCCCACATGATTAAATTCTGGTTATCTCAGTGCAGCAAGACAACTGTATGCAGATCTGCAAGAATTTCACATTGTTATCTCCTTTTAAATCTTTGATATACATAACCCTTTGTTTTCCTTTAAAAACAGAAAAAATGTAATAAAAATATTAAGTTGCGTCTTCGGACATGAATTGTGTTATTGCTTGCTTTGGCAAAAGAAATTAAAAGTTTCTGCTGGAAAAATTGACAGATTACCAAAAAGGTTTTTAAAACTTCTGGAGAGCTGAAAAATTCAGCTATAACTTAATGTTCTCATTTGTTTATACATTTTATATGACAGTATTGAAGCCTTGGAACTGGTCTTTCCTGGGATAAGTTTAAAGCTTACAGAAATGGCTATTTAACATATTTTATTCATAAATCTGCCTGATCTGTTGACTAGGTTTGTGCTTTACCCAAGGGAGGAATCAGAAGTCAGGACATGAACTCCACATTTCAAGGTATCAGTCCAAGGGCAACTGTCTCTTCTGTGTAGTCCAAATGAAACTGAAACCGAGCTTCAGGTATTCCTCTCATATGTACCCAGATATCTAGCTCTTTCTTATTTCTACTGCATCAAAAAAGAATAACAAGGAACACACCATGCGTTGACTCATCCCATAAATAATGCCATATCTTATTCACTCCTTCCAGTCAAGAAGGTACAGATGAGACACCAACTCCTTTGACATCATGCATTTAAGAACCTAAGGTCTTTATTCAATTAACACAGAAAGATAAATGCCTCCTCCAATCACCCACAGATATGATCTGGAGAGCACTTACTTTAGAAATTCAGAGCAAAAGGCTTCTCACACAAGTTGAGATGCTGAGCTGAGCCCATGGATATACTCCATCTTACAGGGAGAAGTGAAGCCACAGAGATGCTCACAGTTACCTGCAGGATCTATTGCTTTCATTAAAAATCCCTATTGTCAGGGCTGTACAAGCCTCGAGGTGAAGTTTCCTTCCATTTTAATACTGGATATAAAATCAAGAGAAAGAAGCCTAGACACAACTTAGAAGTTCTTCTTCCTAAGTTCCTGCACAAGTGGCTGCTTATCAGAAATGACCCTTGCAAGGTGGTGTTCTGGGTCCATTCAGCTTTTCAATACTTTTGATCTTCTTCTTCCAAGGCAGCAAAATTTGTAATAACTTTTTAAATTTTAATTTTTTTAAATGGATTTTTGAAGTTATATTGTTTTTCTGAGACTTATATTTTTCATCAAATATTCTGTATTTTTAAGCAAAATTTACTGGGGAAACTACTCTATTTTGTTTTCAGCTACATATCTCTTCTTGCCCTGTTTTGTGCATTTCTGCTGTGGAAGATCCTACCTCCCTGCAAGTAGAATCACAAATAGTTCAGTGGTATCTTGATAACAAAGTGTTTGGAAGACTGCAAAATGTGGAAAAAGTGAAATGTTAAAATTTTGAGAGAAGAGTTTTCTGATTTATCAACCTGAAGGTGAAGATTTCTGCTTGAACCATTAAGCTTAAAAAACCCATGAGAATAAACCCCCAAAACTTTACAGATAGTCAAACGCACACATGTAGAACAAGCATAGATTTCAAATTCACCATTCTGTAGGTTTTATGTAAATTATTTTGACTAATAAGGTATTTCTCTCCATGGAGATTGAAGCTTACTGCAGTATCTACTCCATGTTTTCCCAAATAATCCATTACTGTAACTGTATCCATTGAGTAAACATTTTTAAACGTGTCATCTGCTTTCAACCTCACAAGTTCTTTTGAATTACATGCACACAATAATTATCCCTGTCTCCATCCGCAGTCTGTTTCCAACCTCAAAAAGTCTTCTGATGGTATATTTGTACTGCAGCTATAGTGTTATCATTAGCTGGTTTAGGATTTTATATGACCACACATCATTGTTGCCAAGCATGTTTTCCGTAACGTGGTGGATGATGGTCTGTGGTTAAAAATAATTATTTTGGCAGTGTTAATTAGTGGGTCTGAAAATATTTTATGGTCTAAATGATTACCCTGATATGAGTTTTTCTGGAGAACTATAGTCCTACATGGCAGGAATCTCTTCCATAGATGATAAAAATACATCATATTAGAAAATCTATTAGCTGCTCATCGTTAACACTAGAAGCACTGACATGTTTTCTATTGTGATGCAATTTCCCATTATAGGGAAGAGATATATCATATTATTTAAAGTCCACATTAAGGACAAGAATATGGACTGTCAGAATAAGAATCAGCTGTAGATGTTGTATGAAGGTTATCACTTCGTCTATGCTCAGCTGCTTGACCATGTGAAACCAACTACATCACAGGATTCACAGAACTGCCTCCTGTGTGTTGGGGTTCCATACATTCATTTTGCCTTACAGTTGAAAATTAGATACTGTGGGTCTCAGATAATGTAAAGGCCACTAACTGGAAGTATGAAATGAATAATAACGTTTATAATAGTAGCCAGAGAACAGATCAGTTTTGGAATATACCTATTGTTTTTGTCACAAATTATCAATAATTATAATATAATAATTATTATATTATAATATAATAATTATTTATATTCTGAAATAATGATTCTTCAAATTAAATGGCATATGGTCTGTGCATAATATAGCAAGACACTAATTTTCACATTACTACAGGCAGTATGCACACAATCCCAAGCACAAATATGGGCTGGGCAATGAGTGGACTGAGAGCAGTTCTGCAGAGAAGGACTTGGGGGGGTACTTGTGGATGAAAAGCTGGACATGAACCAACGAGAGCTCACAGACCAGAAAGCCAGCTGTAGCCTATGCTGCACCAAGGGAAGTGTGGCCAGCAGGTTGAGGGAGGTGATTCTCCCCCTCTACTCTGCTCTCATGAGACCCCACCTGGAGTACTGCATTCAGCACTGAGGCCCCCAGCATAAGAAGGACATGGACCTGTTGGAAAGGGTCCAGAGGAGGGATGTGAAGATGATAAACGGGCTGGAGCATCTCCCTTATAGGGACAGGCTGGGAGAGTTGGGGTTGTTCAGCCTGGAGAAGAGAAGGGTCCAGGGACACCTTCTGGAAGAATTCCAATACTTAAAGGGGGACCACAAGAAAGATGGGGAGGGATGCTTTATCAGGGAGTGTAGTGATAGGTCGAGGGCTAATGGTTTTAAAGTGAAAGAGGGTAGATTTAGATTAGATGCAAGGAAGAAATTTTTTACTGTGAGTGTAGAGGCACTGTCACAGGTTGCCCAGAGAAGCTGTGGCTGCCCCCTCCCTGGAATTGTTCAAGGTCAGGTTGAACGGGGCTTTGAGTGACCTGGTCTGGTGGAAGGTGTCCCTGCCCATGGCAGGGGGGTTGGAACCAGATGATCTTTAAGGTCCCTTCCAACCCAAACCATTCTTTTATTCTATGATTCTATGATTTGATCTTGCAATATGACATTCTTGTAATGCATGGTAACCAGATGGAGATATTTTTTTCTTTCCTTTATATTCCTGGAAGTGAGGAAAGGAGAACACTAAAGCAAATAACTTTCTGGATGGTTTCACTCAAAAGATCCTGTGGAATCTGCTGATAGCTTGAAAAGAACTTAATAAAAAGTTGGAAAAGGGGTGATTGAATAGGATGAGTAATAAGAACCAAGGTGAAGAGAATCCCTGATAGATAAATCTAGTGGAGTATACTGAGCTTCGACAGAATCCCTTGAATTAGGTGGCTCTCAAATCACTTCAGCTGAATGTGGACCCTGAAGTGCAATTTTCAGTGATACAAAATTGATAGAAATTGTTTTTCTATACAGCACCTTGGAGTGTTAGCTTTGATTAATCGGAAGCAATTATCACATCTAACAAAACATATCTACAAACACAGAGAAATTGCAGTCATGGCAAAGTTCACAGCCTTCTTGCACCTAGACGTATGAAGTTTCACAGAAATGTGGTCCACATGCAGGCTAATTTATTACTGCAAGTACATTTTCTAAGCACCACTGTTATCATGGTTTGTTACAAAACTAGATGAGCTCTTTCACAAACACCTCTGCACTTGGGAATTTTGAAATAACTTGATTAGTTTTCTGTAAACATCCAAGCAACAAGATGTATAGGTTTTATAGTGCATCTGGACCATTCCTATGGTCCTAAGCCAGTTTATAGATCTGGGATAAATCAGGGCCAGATAAAATCATCTTTCATTTCATGGAACAGTTGCTGGTATTCCAGGGGCCAGACTTCCAGTGAACTCTTTAATCTTTTTGCTCATTTTGCTGCTTTAAAATATTTCAGGCTAAATATCACCTGGTATAGAGAAATTTACTTGCAATGGACTTCAGTTTTTGCTGTCCCATCTTGGGGGTAAGTAACCCCTTCAACCTCCTCAGCTAACTCTTTCAAGAACTCTGAATCAAGGTCCTGCCCTCCTGTGCTAAACTTAGAGATGCTTGCAAATAAACTGAACTCATTGATGTTCTCTATAAATACAGAAAGTTATAGGTTATGACAAGTCAGGGTTGAACAGGAGGCTTATTCAGCCAGCTCTGCAATGAGATCTGTGATATCTGACAAAAGGTTTGTTGGTCAGACAGAGGCAGAAAATTCTTATAGCTCCTTGGTCTGACTGTGAGCCAGACTCTACATTAGCTGTTTCAGGGCCAGAAGGGTGACCTGAATTCTTATTGCCTGTGTTCAAGAGAACAATTACATCACTTGAAATGCAGGCTGACAAAGTTCCCCTGAGCTGTGCTTGCGACCACCCTCTGCATGTTCAAAACCAGCCACTGAAATGCAGGATGTAATATAATCACTGTTTTCTAAGTGTTATGGTCTGCATTTCATCTTTTGCCCGGTAACATCATAAACATTTATTTTCATGGGTAGTAGGGGGTGGAGATTTTATAGAATTTTATCATAAATCACAATTAGACCCTCCAAAACAAATAAAAGAGTAATTGTTTCCTTATGAAAGCTATCATAACAGCTCACCTTGAAGACCTATTTCTTTCTTTTCTTAAGTGATGTTGGAAATAATCCAAATATACTGGAAGTTATGCTTTCTCTTTTGCAGTGAGGAAATGGAGGCATAGGGACATTGGGAATATAACTCAGAAAATACTTTCAGAGCTGCAGAACCAATCCCTGGTTTACATGGCTGTCCCAGTGCAATCCAGAATCCTAGGCAAGGAGCCTATATGCCATGTGCTCATCATGGGGTGGCCTGAGCTCCTCTGAATTGTGACACAATTACAGAAGCCACTTAGAGGAAATCCTGGGGGTAAACCTCAAACTCTGACTCTGAGCATTGAGAAGAAGTTTCTGTCCTCTGCAGTGAAGAAGCCCTTCTTGTTGATGAGCACCTCTTTAAGAACAACCAGTGTCTTCTGGAAATGCCACACTTGCCTTTTGCATAGCAGTTAAAGGAAAAGGGAGGGGGTGAGGGGGGCATGGCTTCACCTCCTCTCAGCCTGAGGGTGTCCTTTGCCTCCTCCAACGCCTCCACCACCCAAAAAAATACAGACAGAAGTGGCAAGAGAGGATCTTTTCCTGCCTCCCCTCTGCTGTAGGGTCCCTGGAAAGACAGGGGTGGATGAAAGATTGTGACACCAACACTAGAGTGCAGGAAGTGACTGTAATTGCATCTTGCATAGACAATGGCAGGGGTGAGAATCCAGCAGTCCCCATTGCTGTCCTCTTTGGCAAAGGCAGCCTTCACCATCACCACCTTCTTTTCTTTCTCCTTACTCCTTCCTTGATATGAGGCAAGGGAGTATCTGAAGACTGTTTTTTGCCTCAGGGAGCTTGCAACAGAACTTCAGCGTCACACTTCATAATTCTGGACTCCTTCCTTTTTACTAGGCTTTTGTTTGTTTGTTTTCAGTTTGTGTTTTTTTTTTTTTTTTTTTTTTTTATCCCACACTATGCTTCACCTTTAAAATTAGGAGCTGGACTTTGATTAGGGATTTCAGCCTTCTTGTCTGTGGCCCTGCCCTTCCTTCTGTCCAGCAGCAAGCCATCAGCCATTCTGCACTGTCCTCTGCAGAGAAGGTTTCAAGAGAAGGAAAGCCTCATGCCTTCCAACTTTGCTGGGGCAAACAGTGAGACAGGGCAGGCAAAATGAGTAGGATGATTTTTATTTTTATTTATTTTTTTTTTGTGTGTGTTCTGAGTCTAATCTCTATTGTATTAGGAATTGTAGATACCTCTAGCAGTGATGGCCAAGAAAATGTTGGCTGTCATAGTAAACTCTGTGTAAAATGAAATAGCATGAAGCAACTGCTGAGCAAAAAGACATAGAGGTTTCATTTCTTATTGAAAGTTATTGCCATCTCTGTAGAAAATTGATTTCTTCAACAGTCAAATCTACAAAAATACATTGGGAATACAGAAAAAAATATCCTCCTTTAAAAATGTAAGCAGCAAGATGTAGTTATTCTGTCAGGTTTGCAAGTTTTATTTTTCTGAAGAATGCAGTTGTGAATGAGTATATTTTTAAAATTGCAAAGAAGGCAAAAATGAGAAAAGTTTAGGATCCAAAAAAAAATTGGAGTCTCTACCTCGACTGGCCCCATTAGTTATGGCTTAGCAATGTGCATTATGCAAATATAGCAGTGAGCCTTTTAAAACCCGATTAAAGACCTGACCTACAGATTAAGTAGGGCCATCTTAATATTGCACATGAAAGGAATGTCCTGTGTTGCAGACTAAGATAGTGAGGAATTAGAGGAACTACTCTGGGTTTAATTTTCAAATGCTTATTCCAAAAATAAATAGATTTGTGGGAACAAATAAAGAAAAATAAAATTCAGAACTGATGACCTGTAAAGTCTTTGCTTTAAGTACAATTGTCCCTTATCTGCAGTTCTCTAAGGAGCAGATTAAAATATTATGGAAAATGTTAATAACACGACAGACTTTTATTTTTTTTTTTTTTTACTATTTTCCTTATTTATACCAAAATTATAGCTATAAAGAACCTTTAGCATTTCTTTCTAGACAGAGAGACAAAGAATTTTCTATTTTTTTACATATTACCTTTCATTCCATTCATCTCCTACAAGAGAAAGAGTGAAGTACATTTATAATATGATGAGATAAGGAGATAAGAAAATGCAGACAATATGAAAGGATATGTGCTCAATATTACAGGAATATTTTTACAGGTAGCTTTTTCCACTTTAGAAAAACTGCTTGCTGCTGTTGTATTGCTCCATTTGTCATGTAGGATGAGAACTGGTTGGGATGAGAAGCTGCTTGCAGCTCAGTCAGTTGGGATAGATGCCCTCATTTAATTTGATTGTATAAGCTCTCAGATCTGAAACTGTAGGCTGCTGGTGTAAACAGTTGATCAAATTAAAATGCCTGCCTGGACCATAAGGAAACAGAGAAAATAGCTTTATCTGCTTATTATTTTTAAAACATCCTTGTGCTAAAGGAAAAAAAGAAAAAAAAAAAAAAAAACAACAGACAAATCCAACAGAAAAAACGTAGGTAAGATAGGAAAAGTGGAGGCACATTTAAGAAAGGAATTTTCTTATCATAAAAACAATGTCAGCTAATAGATGAATAGGTCAGTTGAACCAGCTCTTTAAAAATCCATGTGACACTGGTTACAGAGTGGAAGTGAATAAGCAATTTACAGAATGTAATTTACTCTTTGAACATTAGTTTTACATTGAGGCAATATCCATGATCAGACTACAAATATTTTAGTTAGAATTATTGCATTTGGGGATAGATCTTTTATGAGCTGATCACAAATAATCCTGCTGCAAGTATATGTGTCTCCTAGTCTTGAAATAAGAACTTCAGTGTTTGGTTCACATCATAGCTTTTGAATATCATAAATTTAACCCAGAAAAGAAAGAGATGGAAACCAAAAGGATCTTAATTCTCTGGGTTAAATCTGTTTAGGAATGGTACTACACACAAAGGATTAAAGATTTCTGCCAAGTTTATATCCCTTTTCCTTTTCTGAGCCCCCTTAACTTTGTCCTCTCTGATACCATTAGCCAGACTGTATCCCTAAAAAGATTTGGGGTTGATTTTCATCTAGAGTTTTAGAAAAGGATCTGTAGCAGTTATTGTTCTCACACCACATGCAATTCACACAGCCCAAGTTAAAATTCAGAAGCTCATTCTAAATTTTTTGTAAGAAATTTCGAGAAAATGAACCTGACAAAAATCCTACAGCTGTGATTTCTTGCATTTCTGTATAATGATACTCCTGCATATAATGAGTATCAATGCTGCAATTATGAAATACAAGAGGACAACTTAACTCCAGCAAACATAAGTTTTCACTTTTTTTTTTTTTTTTTTTTTTTTTATATATATAATTTCTAAATTGTTGTATTGTCTCTTTACAAATGACCAAGGAAACATTTTCATGGGGGTGATTCCATTTTGTGCTTATCTTTCCTGATTACCACAGTTGCAGTTTTGGCCAGATTTCACATCAAAACACAAGGATACTTCCACACCTCCGAGGAAGCAGGTCTCTCATTCAGCACAGAGAATCTCACTCTCATGTTGCTCCATGTCTGCCAGGGCTCTGACCATTGTCTGTCTGGGGATGACAGAGGCCAAATCTTGTATCTCATAGGGACTTCTGGTACTTGTTTGGCTGTGGTGGTACAGTAAGACTGTAATTATCATATTTGGCCATACTTATTAGAGTCCTTGCTGTGAGGTTATTCTGTATTCTGCCAGGTTCAGAAAAGGAAAGCAAAGAAAACAAGAAATACTCTGAGAGGCAATTACATTGCCTAAATTTAGACATCTCTCATCTCTCTCTGTGTTCTGCATCTCCCACTGAAGACCTTTTTTTATTTTCTAATACCTGCATATGACTTTAAGGCTGTAGGTACAGAAGCTCTGAAATGCACTTCTGTTAGACAATTAAAGGAGTTTAATGTGGCTAATGTGAATTTTTCCTCAGGCTTATGACAGATGTCTGCAGAATTTGTCTTTATTGTTGAACTAAGATCTCCTTTAACATTGGCGTTCATGTATGATTCAGGTTTTTGACTAAATAGATCTTATATTTTGCTATTTGAATTCTGTCATAGCCAAATAAATTCCAGTTTCTGATAAAATGATTTGAGCAATTGAGATTCATATTAGAAACAAAAGGAAAAACATCTGGAAAAGATTTGGACTTCAACCCATCTATACAATTTAATATGGATTAAACTCTCTGTTGCAAACAAATAGAATTCTGTAGGAGTGATTGCACTTACAAATTCAATCTAGTATGCAGTGTTAGATATACTGTAAATTTCCTGAATTATTCCATGGAATTTAAAATTACACAGATGTAATTAAGACTGGTTCCAAAATTTGGAAGTTGGACTACTGTAGACAGAGTTTTTCCATGCTGGAATCTTCAGGATTGGTTGCTATTTCAGTTATATGTTCATTTTACTGTGTATCCCATAAACAAGGTTTTACAATAGAAAGATTTCAACAGCTTCAGCTTCAGAGTTTGACATTTCTGTCTGTTAAATGAACTTAACTAAAATTCTTTCTCTATTCTCTGTCCTGTGTCCCTCCTTCTGAAGGGTTTTGTGTTATGTTTTAAAGGGTTGGAAGGTTAAAAAAAAATTTACAGAATGAGTTTCCAATAACAAGAGACTGAAAAGTGACTAAGGCAAATTTGAGTAATGATAAAAAGATAACCTACTGATTATCCACTGTCAAGCAATGACAGCTGATGCATGTTCAGTGCATGGTGAGTACTGCCAGTTCCATCAGACTGTCTCCATAATGTCATTGCTCATAACTCTGTATGCTGTCATTTTGGTCTGAGACATGAACAATGGCTTTGTCCTATGAAAAGCAAATATTCCCTGTGCATTGTGTCTTCACAATAACAGGAGACACTGGTCAAAATAAGGATGGTCTAGGTGAAGGCTGAAATAAATTGTCTAGCATTTTATTTTGCTAAGACTCAATATAAATAATGATTTGCCAGTCAGTGTGTGGTCACCCTCTTGTTCTCGCTGCTAATAATCATACTGGTGGCACTAAACAATTTATATAGCCAGTAATATATCAGCCCAGCAAACAAATATGAATCAGTGACCCTGATGAAAATTCTATCTGAAATGCCCTTCCTCCACAAAGTTAGCAGAGCATTACACATTAAAATAAAGGTCAGTACAACCCCCAATTTAAACATTGCTGGTTGTCTTTGATTGGTTTTGACTCTGAATCCCATTTATCAGTATTAGCCACTGAAATGATTTCTGTAGTTCCAAACTGTTTCTAATTTGTTTCACTTCAGTCCTTAAAAAGGAGGAGAATTTCTCCCTCTTCCCTTTGCTCATCATCTTTTTCTTTCTCCAAATACAGTGTCCAAATTTATTCTTCAGGATTCCAGAAGCAGACAGAACATTAGCCTTACTACTACTACGACTGCTAACTACTACTACTACTATTACCATTACCATTACTACTGATTTTTAAGTTACTCTTAGATACATAATAACAGAGGTGAGGAAAATAACAGAGAATCATAAAGACCACTGCTCCCAAGTATTAGATTTTTTTAAACTGGAACCATCAGGAAAGTCTAAAATTGGGAGGCTTATAAAGTTTTTTGCCATTTTGCTGGTGGACAGCTAAAGAAAATGGAACTGAACATCTACAGTATATGCTTTTAGCTTACGGGCCAGTAAAACTGATGAAAAGGATAAGAGTAGGAAATGTCTTGAGCTGAAGAGAAAGAAAAAGACAATAAAGATAAATAGATTTGGTAGGAAGACAGCCTCCTTTTGCTAGTTCACAGAAAATGGAAGCTGCCTTTAGCTGAAGATCCTTCCTGAGTGGATAAAAAGGCACAAAGGTGTTCACTGTTGTCAAATTTGTTTGATTAAATATTCTAAGGGCAAGATTGTCCTCCAGTTTAATCAATGGGAACATTGCCATTGTCTGCAATAGGAGTTCTTATGGCCTTGTTTACCTAAATGGAGATGACATACATTCCTTTATGCAACATGAATATTCACAGGCTTCAGGTCCATTTGCAGCTCTGTTTTCCATCCATTTGATGCTTCAATTACCTACACATCATCATCTGGTGATATTTAAAATGCTGTATGTTATCCAAGGCATCCAACCAAGGCTAGTACATATGTCACAGGACTTAGTGGGACCTGTGCTTCCTGGACTGGCAACAGTCAGCCAGGTTTATTGCCTTAGGGCATCTCAAATTATATTAGATGACTATATTTAGGCAAATATTTCACTTCAGATTTGCTGACCAGTCTTCTTCCTCTGATAATGTAGCTTATCACTTAAATCAAGTCACAAAAAATAATGAGGAGTAGATTTTGTTCACAAAGAACTGTACAAGCTAGAGTACTACTCTAAGCACTTGGTGATGTCCTTTTAACACCCTTATTATTATTTTTTCCAAAGTGAACAGATTCTAAAATTCCATAAATCTCTTCTAGTGTTAATTTACAAGGTGTCTGAACCATCTTACAGTGCAAAACAAGAAGGCAAGCACTTACTCTCTTGACATTAATTCTCAAGCCCACATTACATTTTCTTTATCTTGCGGGGCCCACACACTGCTCATTCAGTTATGTATGCATCTTAGCGATAGTATGAGAGCTCTTCCTTTGATGTCTGTCAATGATCCACGTCAGTAACAATAAGGACACATCCTTTGTTGCTGTAACTTGACATACGCCCAATGAAATCACCTTGTATGTTGGCTCATCACTTTTACCGTTGAATTAAAAGAAACAGAAAAAGAAAAAATCTTTGGTTTTAGTGAGTAGCTGAAGCAGATAATATCCTTGGAAAGGAAACATAAACCTCTGTTTTTGTGCTTCTTGAAATTGTGCATTTGCCTTAACAGCTCAGCTTAAAAGAGAGAACAGGTTGGTAAATGTTACTTAGTAGTTTGGTAAGGTCAACAGCAAGACTGAATACCTCTTGAAGTGTACAATTCAAACATGAAATCACTGATTACCATAGACTTAGTGTGAATCTTTATTGCCACCTGAATTATAACATGGCTTGACAGTTAAAGATGGATTTGTTTTTAAGTCTGAAATTCATGGTTGAATAAAGCTTGAATATAAAGGTGGAACATGTTTTCAAGTATGTATAAAATCAAACCTCTGAATCCCTACTCTGTGCTCTCAGATGCCTAATAAAGATCAGGTGCTGGAAAGAATATAGAGAAGTAGAGTGATTGACTTATAAGGAGTTGTTCAAGGAGCTGAATCTTGATAGTTTGGCCAGATAATTTAGCAGGACAAGGTAACAGTCTCCAAGTACTTGAACAGTATAACCATCAAAAAATGCAAGGGATTATTAAGGCTAATGAAAAGGATACCAAAACACCATATCAGACAGTAATTAGTAGCAGTGTTTCCAGAGAATTTTGTACACAAACACTTCCAGAATGAATTAAACCTTATGACATCTAGAAGAGAAACATGAAAAACAAAGATACCCCTCTTTGGTGTTTTTTTTTTTTTTTTTTTTTTGTTTTTTTTTTTTTTTTTTTTTTTTTTAAAAAAAAAGAGAATCAGGCCTAAAGCAATGGAAAGAAAGCTGCCAAAAGAATTCCAGAAAATATTTTTCAAATGTAAGACCTATTATTCTGAGCAATAATCTTTACAAGGAAACAGTAAGACACCCAGAATTGGAGTCCAAACTCTGGAGGATATATTGCAGAAAGCAATCTTGTTTTGATGTTGGCATTGACTGTGTGATTTAATGTTGGGATTCCCCCCAGCCGCCCCATCTCAAATTTCTATTAGTTTGAATTAAACAAGAAGTATATCACAGGGTTCATGCAATTTACCTTGTGTTGTGGTTTAGGCCTGGTTGGCAGCCAACCACAATGCAGCAGCTCTCTCTCCCTTCCCCTCCGGCAATGAGAAGGGACAGAGAGCCAGGCTTGGGGTTCAAGATAGGACTGGGATGGGGGAAAATCCCCCTTTTATGATCACGAGCAAAAGGCAGACTCATTAGGGGAAGAAAAAAAACCATACATTTATTACAGACACTAACAACACATAACAGAGTAGGACAGTGAGAAGCATTGCCACATCTAGAGAACACCTTCCCCCCACCCCTCCCTTCTTCCCGGGCTCAGTTCTGCTCCCGATATCTCTACCTCCTCCCCCAGTGGCGCAGGGGCAGGGAATGGGGGGTGCAGTCAGTGCTGCCACTTTCTTCATCTTTGGTGAGGGGAGTGTCCGGAACTTGTTCCTCCTGCTCCATCGTGGTCCCCCTCTCACAGGAGACAGTCCTCCACAAACTTTCTCCCACATGAATTCCTCCCATGGGCCACAGCGTTCCCCACACTGCTCCGTCATGGGTCACTAACTTCCTCCGACTGGATTCCCTCCCACGGCTGCAGCCCTTACCGAGCTGCTCCGGCGTGGGACTCCCCTGCATGCTGCAATCCTCCCAGTGCTGAATTACAACAGCGGGGCTACCTTTTCTCACAAGACCCCGGACTTCTTCGGGCACAGCACCTTGATCAGTTGAGCAGGAGCAACAGGCCATAAATCAATGTCTGCTCCACCATAGATCTTCATGGGTGGCAGGGGGGGGCCGCCCTGCCATCTCACCACAGGATACAGGGGGGTCTCTGTTCCGACACACCTCCCCCCTCCTTTCTTCCTCCGATCCTCCACTGACCTTGGTGTTCACGCAGCTGCAGCAACTCCTCCTCACAAGTCCCACTGCCTGTCACCACGTCCCTTCTTAAATACGTTATTGCAGAGGCGCAGCCGATTGGCTCAATTTCCCAAACAGAAGTGGAGCTGACGTGGAGCTGGGGGAGCTTCAAGAAGCTTCTCACAGGGGGCCTCCCTGATAGCCCCCTCCCCTGCCACCAAAAAACTCCACCACTCACTCAACCCAGGACACCTTGTGAAAAGAGAAACTTTGAACAAGAATGTAAATATACCTCTGAGTTTTTATGACATCGAGCTGCCTTGATTTAGTGCACTGTCTCTGCGACCCTATACAGTACTGCTTGTAATTCAAGGCTGTTCATTGTAATACATAACAAACATTTTACTTTTCTGTCTTGAGTGTCTGTGAAATGGTTAATTAACATGAATACAAAATGAATCCTGGATATTTTTTTTTTTTTTTTATGTATATGCTAGTTATTTTTGTTAATCTTGGCTTAACTCCTGTAGGGTCCAGTCTCAGGGCTATTTAGAGAATTTTCCCAAAGATATCTGTACTGCTTTGTCTGCATAACTATTAAAGCTTAATGTTCTTGCTTTTCTTGTTTAAATGTTTTTGCCTGGACTAGCCAGATAATTTGGCAGTTTTTAAGAAACAAACATTTTGCAGTTTTCTTTGTTGATGAAACTGTAAGTCACAGTTGTATTGTGGTTTGTGTAATTTACTGGAATATAAATACACTCTTTAGGCTGCATGACATTTGGCCACAGATGATTTCCTTCTTGATAAAAAAATATGACCAATTAGCATAGGGTACTATTGATTACATTATTAGTTATTTCAATCTATTAGGGCATTTTTAAATTAAAATCCTAGCTAATGTTTCTCTCCAATATATTTCTGATGATCTCAGTATGATGATCTCAGTAGGGTGATGCATATTTTGATTTACATCATTCCATAATTCTCATCTGATTTGCATCTGTACAATACATTTACTTCAGGGGAGCTGTGCTGGAATAACTGAAGAAAAAAGATGTGACTAATATTTCTCATAAAAAGGAATAAATAGCCAATGGTGCATGAAAGTGCCAAGTGGACATTTGAATACTCTCTGCCTCATTGTTTAGCATTTATATGAAGATTGTGGATGTCATTCTGATCCTAGCTGACATTAGCTTTTGCTTTGTTAATAATACAGCTCATTTCAGTATTTCAGTTGCAGGCATGAAACTAATCATTACTTATTTGGAGAAATCATTTTATGATATACTTTTAGGTCTATTATTTGCACGCTATAATAGTTTTAATTTCTAAACTGTGAAACTGCATGGCTTATTTAAATATCTGATATGATATAGATATAATGAAGTCTTCTTTGACTGAGACATCAGTCAATCCATACGTTAAGACTGCAAAGTTTAATCTAGTAAGAGACTAAGAGTTCTTATATCAACATCTGTGACTAGTATTTTACATAATTTTTTGTTATCTGGGAAATTCCATCCCACCCAGCTGCAGATATCCTTACTCATAGAATTGTAGAATCATAGAAAGACTTAGGTTGGAACAGGCCTTTAAAGATCATCTAGTCCAACACCTTTGCTGTTGGCAGGAACATCTTTCACTAGATCAGGTTGCTCAAAGCCTCATCCAACCTGACTCTAAACACTTCCAATGATGGGGCATCCACACCTTCCCTGGGCAGCCTGTTCCTATGTGTCACCATCCTCATCATAAAAAAATTTCTTCCTTATGTCCAATTTAAACCTACCCTCTTTCAGTTTAAGATTGTTACCCCTTGTCCTATTGCTACAGGCCATGGTAAAAAGTCACTCTTCATCTTTCTTATAAGCCTCTGTATTGGGTTTACACGTCAAGGTTCTAGTAGAGGGCAGGCTGCAGAGCTGGTTTCTGTGAGAAGATGCCTGAAACTGTCCCCATGTCAGACAGAGCCAGTTCCAGCTGTCTCTAAGATGGACCTGCCACTGGCCAAAGCTGAGCCCATCAGTGATGATGGTAGTGCCTCTGTGATAACATTTAAGAAGGGGACAAAAAACTGCTGTGCAACAGCAGCTAGGAGAGAGGAGTGAGAGAAACAGCTCTGCAGACACCAAGGTCAGTGAAGAAGGAGGGGTGGGAGGTGCTCTAGGTGCTGGAGTAGATGTTCCCCTGCAGCCCATGGTGAAGACCATGGTGAGGCAGGCTGTGCCACAGCAGCCCATGGAGGTCCACAGTGGAGCTGATATCCACCTGTAGTGCATGGAAGGACTCCATGCTGGAGCAGGTGGATGTGCCCTGAAGGAAGCTGTAATCCCATGGAGATCCTGTGCTGCAGCAAGCTCCTGCCAGGTCCTGTGGCCCGTGGAGAGGAGCCCATGCTGGAGCCGTCCATTCCTGAAGGACTGTCCCCTGTGGAAGGTACCCATGTTGGAGCAGTTCTTGAAGAACTACAGACCATGGGAAGGACCCACACTCAAGAAGTTTGTGGAGGACTGTGTCTTGTGGGTGGGATGCCACACTGGAGCAGGGGAAGAGCATGAGGAGGAAGGAGCAGCAGAGACAGTGTGTGATGAACTGACCAATACCCCCATTCCCTGTCCCCTTGTGATGCTCAGGGGGAGGAGGTAGGGAAGTCAGGAATGAAGTTGAGCCTGGGAAGAAGGGAGAGGTGAGGGCAAGGTATTTTAAGATTTGTTCTCATTTCTCATCATCCTACTCTGATTTAATTGTCAATAAATTAAATTAATTTTCCAAGACAAATCTGTTTTACCTGTAACAGTAATTGGTGAGTGATCTCCCTATCCTAATCTTGATCTATGAAACTTTTCTCCCCATGTCCAGTTGAGGAGAGGGGAGTGATAGAGTGGCTTTGGTGGGCACCTGGTGGTCAGCCAAGATCAGACAGCCACAGCCTCTTTTAAGTATTGAAAAGTCACAGTAAGGTCTCTGTCCAGAGCCTTCTCTCCTCCAACTCTATCAGCATTTCTGATCAGAGGGTGTTCCAGTTCTCTGATCATTTTCATTGCCCTCCCTTGCACCTGTCTAACACCTCTATCTCTTTCTTGTGCTGGAGGTCCAAGAGCTGAACACAGTATTCCAGGTGGGATCTCATGAGAGTGGAGTAGAGGGGGAGAATCATCTCCTTTGATCTGCTGCTCACACTTCTTTGTATGCAGTCCAAGATATGGTTGGCTTTCTGGGCTGCGAGCGCACATTGCTGTCTCATGTATAATATTTCATGTCCCAGTATTCCCAGGTCCTTCTCTGCAGGGCTGGTCTCAATCAATTCATCCTACAGTCTGAATTGATAATGAGGTTTGCTCAACCTAGGTTCAGGATTTGCATTATGCCTTTTTGAACTTCATGAAGTGTTCATGAGTTCACTCCTCAAGCCTGCCAAAGACGTTCTGGGTGACATCCCTTCCCTCCAGTTATCAACTGCACCAGTCATCTTGGTGTCACCCATAAACTTGCTGAGGGTTCACTAAGTGCCACTATGTCATTGATGAAGATACTGAACAGTATTGGTTTCAGTACAGACCCTTGAGGGAGACCCCTTGTTACTGGTTTCCACAAGAACATTGAGGCATTGTAACTCTTTGGATGTGGTCATCCAGCCAATTCCTTATCAATCTAACAGACTATCCATCAAACCCATATCTTTCCGATTTAGAGTCTGTGGGAGACCATATCAAAGACCTTGCAGAAGTCCATGTAAGTGGCATCTGTTGCTTTTCCTTTGCCTGCTGATGAAGTCACTCCATCATAGAAAGCCACTAGACTGGTCAAGCACAGTTTGCCTTTGGTGAATCCATATCTCTAATCACCTCTTTGTCTTTCATATGTTTCAATATGTATTCCAGGAGGATCTGTTCCATGATTTCTTATTCCTACTTCTTAAGCTGGCATGTGCATGCTGGAGTATGAAATATTTGATTCTTGCATGACATGAAATAGATGTATATATTTTAAACTGGTGAATTTACAGATATTAAAAAAAAAAAAAAAAAAAAAAACAGCAAACTGAGTTGTTATGATGAGACATGATATTTAAACGAATTAGTAACTTCCAGGTGGAGAAAAGTGTTTTAGGGATAGATAGATTTTCTAGGAACACTGTAGACATTGTTAAACACTATCATGCACAGGGCTAGGTAGGGCAAACATAATGACTAGCCACTATTTACATATGACCATCCCTTTTTATCACCTTACTCCTCTATTTCTTACACTTGTTCCTCCCTGAATTACCTAAACCTTTTACTGTCTTGGGTTGTTTCCCAGAACATCCCATAAGGAGTCCTGTGCAGTCCTAAAATGCTCTTCCCCTGCATCTTGTCATGTGTTCCACCCCCAGGCAGCAGATCTCATTAGTCTGAAATGTGATCTGGAGAGCTGCTATCAGTGACTCCTGGTGATGGGTTTCATGCCTGGACACTGGGGCTGAGGATCTTTTGGTGAAGCCCTGAAAGGGTCCCAGACAAGGGGTCCCTGTGCTCTTCTGGACTTGTTGAGATGCGTTGTTGATGGGTTGATGGCTCCTATGATGAAGGGCTTGGGAGTAGCTGGGGCAGGATATTGTTTGGGATTTCCCCACTTTCTTCACTGTCTTTTTGTGCTCCTTTGTGAGTGTGTAGATGAACTTTTATCACATAACCATCTCATGCTATACCATGAGTATAACCATAAGTGCTTTTGTTTAGTCATTTTGATGGCTAAGAGGAAGAAGAATAAGTCTAAGGACTGGGCAGTGTCTGGGCAAGCAGAAACCTAATGTCTAATTCTGCTTTCCTCTGTGACCTTGGATAATTGAATCAGTGTTCAATTATCAGTGTCTCAGTTTCTAAAAGGAATATTAGAAGACGTACTGGAATCCCAGAGTGATTCTGAAGATAAGTGCATAAAAATCTTAATGATATTCAAATATCAGAACAGTGAAGTCAAGGAAGTTCCAACAGTCAATGATCAATTGCCAAGTACTTTTATGATTGTTATTGATATTGTGATAGCCTGCAGAATTTAATATTTTTTGTACTTGTTATTTTGTTTGCAGTATTTTTAGCTAATAAGGAGTTTTAGCTATGTCTCAGAAAACTATTCATAGCAATAGTAGAGAAACACAATTGTTACAAAAATGCTTTTTCTCATAGCATGCCTTGAAATTACAAATGTCTTCCCTTTCATACAAGGTATGAAGTTTTGCAAGTTAAAAGCATGCAACACAAAGAGCCAAAGGACCTGCAAGATACTATTAATTGAGGTGTACAACCTCGCTGTTCCCTTGTCCATTTATTTCCTTAAATAACAGGCTTGACTTACAGGGAAATGAAAAAAGATGCTATGGCCAACCCCAACAACACAGCTTGTTCTGTAGCTAAATTACTCAACATCAATCATTTAACATCCTACTGTGGAATTCAGTCTAGATGTAATTGTGGTTTCTCACTTGTTTTCAGTTAAAAAGGATTCCATTGTTCAGTTAATGCACTTGAGAAAAACATTGTGACCACTCTAAATAAAAAGACCCCTCCACTATTCAAATCTGTTATGAAGAAACATAGTCTCTGAGCACAAAATGACCATTCATAATGATTTCACTTGTACATGTATTACTCAGTACATACTCTAATGCTTTTTAAATGAAGCTTACCTAGGAATGGTACAGAAGTATTTAATGTCAAATGATCTGTTTCAGAGGATCACAGAATCACAAAATGGTTAGCATTGGAAGGGACCTTAAAGATCATCTAGCTCCAACCCCCCTAAAAAAAAATAGCATTGCTAAAAAAGAGAAAGAGGAAAAAAAAAAAAAGAAGAAGAGAAAAATATTTATTCTTTGTATTTTACAGCTTTAAATTCTCTGTGTTTATACTGTTGGCAAGGACAGTGTTATAAGCCCTGGAGGAGATATTCGCAGTCCATGTGTGCATTTGTTCATTAAAGATGAAACTGAGGTAGTCAGCTCAGTTCTTATGACCCTCCAAATAAAGGTATCATGAGATAAACTAAATTTGAATGAGTAAGCCAGCTGAGAAACCACTTAAAGGGGATCTCCATTATATATGTATTCTGAATTGTAAAGTCTCCATCCCATCTCATTCTGGCAAAATCATGTGATAAATGTTAATTATAACAGGAATGCTAAAATTCCACTGTGAAGATACCTGTTATCCCCAAAGTGACCATCAGCTGTAGTTATCTTTAATCACAAACAGGAGAGGTTTTTACCTGCTTCTGGTACAAAAGTACCATCTAGCTGTGGAAATGAAGCAAAGATCATATTTCCCGCGTGCCTTCTTCATTGTATTGCACACACTTGTCTTAAAATACCGGTTCATCAACTCAAGTGGCATCAGATGCCCAAACATGAAATTTCTTATCTCTTAAATGGACACAGCCTTTCCAGAGGGCATCTTTAGGTACCACTAGCAGACACTCATTTATGTCTTTCCCTTTCTGTGGGATAGAGGAGGGAATAGAGAAAATCAGGAATAGGTAAATCTATAATCCTGCAGCTTGGTATCAGCTCACATTAATTACAAGGCTGCTTTTATAAGATGTTCTTTTGAGACATTTTATCACTTTGAAGCCTAATGAAACATTCCACACAGTTTTTTGAGCCAGCTAAGATAAAAGTACTATATTCTAACTCTGTCACTATCCAGCTCAGGACACTTCCCTCTCAGCTAAACTTTGAATGTTATCGCTGAAAAGCTTATTCTTCTTTGGATTACATCTTTTTAATTGATTTTACTGTATTTCACATCTATGTATTTTTCAGTTCTTTTCAAGTTTCCTCATTTTCTATTCCTATTATCCCTTCATTCATCAGGTCTCTTTGTATTCCCACATATAGTTCAGAGTTTTAAAGACATTTTTCTCCAGATCTTTGCACCTTCATTAGCATATAGTCAAATAGTACTGAGAGATCTTGTTATTACTATTTCATACTGTTCATTGCCATGAGACTAATTTCTTCTATCGCAGAACTTCAAACAATCCATCAGCAATACTGTCTCTTTATATTTAGACCAAATGTTGAGGATTTGTTATAAACAAGAATTAATATCTCAAACCATTCATTACAAAGATTGTTTTCTGAAAATTGTACTTGGACTTTAATATAGTATCTAACTGCAAGTGGCACAACATGCCACATTCAAAATTGAAGTTATTTGGTACAATTCTGCTGACCTAAATTAAGCTGAACCTGTTTATATGGGAACTCAATCTAATCTGAAACTGGAATGTGAACATGAGAATGCATCAGATAAAGCATGTGAACATGAGAATGCATCAGATTGGTGTCCTGTTAATGAATTTTGATGGCAACAATTCATTTAATGTTCTAGATACATACCACAGACATTGCAAAAAAGAAAATCTAATTAGATATGTGAAGTATTCTTATCGATCTGTTCACACTTACTGAAATGTAATAAATAAGAATAGATCTATGTCAATTTGCTATATTAGCTTTCAAGCTGGCTTTAGAATGCTGCATTCTGAAGTAAAAAAATCCAAGAACTGTGGAGGTCTATAGAATAATAAATGACTCAGTTTCTGTACCAGGTCATTACTGAGATCTTTATTAACATTGCTGTATATTTGAATTGAGCCCTCTTCTGTATACTGTATGCATATTTAAGTGTGAAAAATACAAAAAAGGAGATATATATATATATACACACATAAGCTTTGTAGACATCACACAGTCATTTGGTCATATCTGATTACCCCATGCAATTAACTACAACTAAATGCTAGCTCATATTCATCACTTATCAGAAGTTCATTTGAATAACAAAGGGGACAAAATATAAAACTGTATCATGAAACAGAATGGTCATTCAGTCTGAAAAATACAACTATTCATTAGGGCTGTATTAAGTCATGGCTACATAAAGTATATTTAAAATGCAAAAGAATTTGAATTAATAATAAAGTATTTTTGGAAGCTGATGTTACAAATCAAGATAATTGTTCTTCTAAACAAACAAAACCACAAATTCCACAGACCTTAGTGTATAAACTCAAGCCGATTGGCAGAAGCAAATTCAGCCAATTTGAATTTGTTTCTGGAGATAACATTTTTTAATGGACAAACAGTTTTTAAGAAGCAGGCACACAACGAACAGTGGCAGACCTCCATCAAGGCATGAAGTGTGTGTGTCTGTTGACTTAAAAAATGAATGTGCTCACAACACTGCTTGAAATATATCTTGTGCAGATTCAGCTCTTGAGGAGGTCAAAAGCTGCATTATTCTGGCCAAAAAATTAATCCATTATGCAGAAATGGCTAGGGGTTAACTATATCTTGCAAAGATGTTCACAAAAAGAGAAACCCAAAACTTATGCCTTTGATAGAGGTATTGGTTTTTGGTGGACTTGTATGTCATTTTATCCTTTGCCTGCCTGAAAAATTATGCCTTTCTGGTTATAAATTCTGGGAATTTTGTGGAAGCAAGGAAGTGACAACTTCAGTTGTAAATACTGCACTGTTTTTGCTTCATGGATGTAGCCCAAAAGAAAGACTAGAATTTCTATTTCTATTGATATTTATTTGATTAACAGATCAGGAGTACTGCGATAGCTATAATGAAAAGAGGTACAAATATATTGGCAACACCAGTCAGTTTTGGTGTCTGTCTATCTATGTATATATGTGTGTATGCATCTATCTATCTATCTATCTATCTATCTATCTATCTATCTATCTATCTATCTATCTATCTATCTATCTATCTATCTATCTATCTATCTATCTATCATCTATCTATCTATCTATCTATCTATCTATCTATCTATCTATCTATCTATCTATCTATCTATCTATGTCATTTCATTATATTTATTCCAGTGAGAGTTATCTCTAGCTGTTTCCTTGTCCAAACTAAACCAGAATACTGGCTATTTATCTTCCCCTGTGTAGTTTTTAGCAGCAGGAATCAATCTGTTCCTGCAGATAGTTGTCTCCACAGTGGTCCAGAGTTGAAGTCACCTTTTTATTTTTGGCTGGTATAACTCTTTAGCTAAAAAGGAATTTTTTCTCCTGTAAAATAATCTCAGCTGCCTCCTCTATTCTATCTAGTAAACAGAGCAAAGACTACTCTTTCTTTCACTTCATCTGGAATCACTAAACTTCTTTTGACTTATTTAGTGTACAGAGATGTCTCATGTACATAGGGATCCATTACCCAAAAAAATATGGGACTGTAGGATTTACTACTCCTTTTCTTTAAAGATTCTTAAATAACTTTACTGTTTTTATGAAGACATTTCTTCTTGCCTTGAGCTGTCTTGCATTGTAGGTCTACTATTTCCCCAATGCCGTTATTTTATCTCAGTATGATGTTTCATGTGTCAGAACTATATGTTTGTGAACGTGAATTTTCTCAGCATTTCTAACTACTTTTCTGAAAAGCAATAGTAAAGTACTTTAAACAGTATGAATTGAAAAATAGTGATTTATAATCACCTTATTGGATATACGGCATTCATCCCTCTTTGAATGCTCAAATAATACAAAAGTGAAGCTGTGGAAGGAGGCTTTTGCAACACAAATCTGTCTTCTGTTAGAAGTCAAAAAGTAGTTTTCATATGAGACATAGAAGACCACCGTAATAATTCGATTCATTAGCTGCTTTGTTGTAAACTTTTTTTCCATGGTAATAAAAATAAATTAGTTTATGTTCACTTGAATATATTAATCCACTTCAATTATTTGAAATAAAATAAAAATGGCATTTTGAACCAAATAATGTTGCAAACATTGGTTACCAATTTGATTTTGGTTAATAAATTAATATTGTGTATGAGCTCAGGCAGAAACAGTGTTTGAGAACTTTGTTTTCTCAATCCACTTGTCTCATGAACACACACAATCCCCTTAGACATTCATATTTTTAAATTAAATGTTTCCATTATTTGTATCCTGCTGACGTTTAGTCTCTGCTATTCCCAAATGAAGTGTCAAAATATAGCTAAATGTCTGTGGTTCAATCTAGTGCCAAATAATCAGAATTTAAAAATTATATTCAAAAAATGTGGCTTTATTCACATCTCTGCATGCAAAGACATTTAACAAAGTACTGGAAAAGCTTTAATATACTGCCATAGACAGTATAATTATTTAGGGTTTCTCTATAAAATGTCAGTAGATGACCATTTTTTGTTACTCAGAAAGACTCCCATTTGTAAATTAAAATAACATTGTTGGTTTGAATGATCTGCCTAATATTACTTTTTTTCTTGAAATTATAGATCAAATATTATGGAGAATTAACTGAAAAAGTATATTGAAGTAGGTGAGTAATTTTACAGACGAAATTAAGAGTGCATATTATTATTTTGAGGATATGTACTATTTTTCCAGTGCATTCTAGTCTTGTTAAATATTGAAAGATTTTAATTATGACCAAAAAACAATGAAAGAAGTAAAAAAATCTAGTGAAGTTTCTCTGGTTTGTGATGAATAAAAAAGGCTGGGAAAAATATCACATTAGGCATGTTCTATATTTCTAGAAAATTCTCAAATAAAGTATCAAAGTGTGGGGTAGTAAATCTCTCACTGTTTTTTTGAGCACATGCCTTTTAAAAGAAAACTCAGGGACCAGGATTTCACTAGAATGCTCAAGTTTCTCCACACATTCTCCCTGGTAGAAAATGTCCACAGATCTGTTGCTTGGAAATCCTATCCACATGGGAAAAAAAAGGAAGTAGAAAGCACTTGAGACACTTGTCCATGATTTCTGAGGCAGTTACAGAAATGTTCAGAATTTCCAGACTTTTTACTGTTGAGGATGTGCTAGTCTTATTATGCAGAGAGAACCTGAGAATGGCACAGAAAGTTTGATACATTTAGAATGTGTCTAACTTTCTGAGCATGAGGACAGTGGGGTTATTGGTCTAAGGCTTCCACAGAGCCTTGGTCTTACCTTTTTTTCATGAAGAGGGTGTTTCTTTTCTTAGAACAAAATTTTGGGAATACATTTATTTTTTCAACATCTTGAAATTTTACACATAAGGAAGTCCTTTTGTGATGTTTCTTGACTACTCATTTATCCCTTAGATTGAGGAGTGAAAAAAAAAAAAAAAAAGATAATAAAATAGTAGCATCTAACAAAATCAAAACATTTAGAAATATCCTGTAAAGTACTTCTTGTGCCCACAGTAATATTGAGGGGTAGAAGGTAATTTTAACATCTAAATTTACTTGGAAACAGGTAAATTTCCAGGTAATCTTTAACATCTAAACTAATTTTATACTAAAAAATCATGTATAATAATGTTTAACTTTGTTGTGGTTTAAGCCTGGTCGACAGCCAACCACTATGCAGCCACTGTCTCCCCCTTCTCTTCTGGCAATAAGAAGGGACAGAGAGCCAGGCTTGGGGTTTGAAATAGGACTGGGATGGGGAAAAAAAATCACCCTTTATGGGCACGAGCAAAAGGCAGACTCGTTAGGGGAAGAAAAAAAATAACATACATTTATTACAGACACTAACAACACATAACAGAGTAGGACAGTGAGAAGCATTGCGACATCTTGAGAACACCTTCCCTCCACCACTCCCTTCTTCCCAGGATCAGCTGTGATCCCAATATCTCTACCTCCTCCCCACCAGTGTCGCAGGGGCAGAGAATGGGGGGTGCAGTCAGTGCGGCTGCTTCTTCCATCTTCAGTGAGGGCAGCTTCTGGAGCTTCTTCCCCCTGCTCCATCACGGTCCCCCTCTCACAGAAGACAGTCCTCCACAAACTTTCTCCAACGTGAGTCCCTCCCATGGGCTGCAGCGTTCCCTACACTGCTCCATCATGGGACACCAACTTTCTCCAACTTGAGTCCCTCCCACGGCTGCAGCCCTTCCCGAGCTGCTCTGGCGTGGGACACCCCTGCATGCTCCAATCCTCCCAGTGCTGAATTACAACAGCGGGTGCTACCTTTTCCCACAAGACCCCGGCCTTCTTCAGGCACAGAACCTTGATGAGCCAGGTGAAAAACACAGGCCATAAATCAATGTCTGCTCCACCGTAGATCTTCATGGGTGGCGGGGGTGCCCTGCCATCTCACCACAGGATACAGGGGGGTCTCTGCTCTGACACACCTCCCCCCTCCTTTCTTCCTCCGTTCCTCCACTGACCTTGGTGTTCACGCAGCTGCCGCAACTCCTCCTCACAAGTCCAACTGCTATTCACCACGTCCCTTTTTAAATATGTTATTGCAGAGGTGCAGCTGATTGGCTCAGTTTCCCAAACAGAAGTGGAGCTGACTTGGAGCTGGGGGAGCTGTGAGAAGCTTCTCACAGGAAGCCGCCCCTATAGACCCCTCCTCTGCTACCAAAAAATCCCCACCACTCACTCCACCCAGGACAAACTTAATGACCCAAAAGCATTTACATTTGATGAACCTACCTCATATAGTTGTAAGGTAGGTAAACATGGGTTAATCAGTTCTAATCTAGAGAACTACAGCATCAAGCAGTTGAGTAAAATGACAAAGGTTAGCTGCAAATCCGTCATAACATTGGAAATGAAGTAGAAAGCTATGTCTGTACTGGTAAACAGGGCCAGACATGAGCCTACGTACTGGGTTGACATCTTTTTGTTTGTCCCAACATTAATGGAGTTGCTTACATAACTTATTGGAGCCCTTGGTAGTTAAATCATTCAGCTATTACAATATTATTTTTAGTTATTATTATTTTATTATTTTTATTATTAGTATGATTAGTCTTTGACCTAAATTGTGCTTTCAGTAAAATCATATCTACCTAGTCCAATGATTTTTCAAAGTCTCCATCTGTAGCCAATTAAGCTATAAACAGGATTGATATGCATTTCAAATCTTGATACCTGTAAGTAGCAGCACTCTCACATCCTTCACAGAAAGTGGATGTGAAGCTTAAGGAAGCAAAATTTCAAAAAGTTGTATTTAGAAGGCAAAGATTAACAAGTTGCTGCATATTCATCATGGCTGGTGAATTGTTCTCCTGAGAGCTGATCTGTTTTTTTAAGAGCTGAGTTAACTAAAAATGTAATTACGTATCACACATTTATTTTAGTGATTGTGCTGAGAAGTAGTGAGGCTAGTTAAAATTCTACTACACCTTCCAGAGGAGAAATAGCTTTAGTATTACTCAGTCCTCCCACTTCCTGAGATAAATACATTAAGAAGATTGAGAAGCTGTAAATTATTTACACAGTCACTTGATATTGCTAAAGTATATTATTAATTTAAGAAAAAATATTTTAAAGGATGAAACATCACAATCTCTTGTTTATCCAGCTTTTGTATCCATATAAAGAAATAAAGCTAATAGATAATTTAGTGACATAATTTAGAAAGAAGGTTTAATGCTTATGCCAAACAGCTGTCCTTGTGCAAACAGATATGTAAAAAAAAAGAGTCATATATTTTGAACATGTTAAGAATATGTGATTTTCTTTTCAGTAACAAATCTGATGTTACCTTTTTGAAAGTATTATAAATATGCAATAGTTTGTAGTAGTCCACATTTCCTATTTTGATTCCTGCACCATTCTGACAAACCTTAAAGTTGGTAGTCTTATCAGTTTGAATTTAGCACAGTAGAAAAATACTTTCTATGTTTATTATGTTCTGAACTACCTGAACAACACGTAGTACAATACTCTTTTACTGGCCCTTAGTGAATATTGTGACAACTGGTTACAGAGTCAGCCTACTTGATTTTTTTCCAGACCCATGACTCTTAACTTTTTGGCCATATTTTTGGGCAGTATATGGTTAATATTCCTGTTCAGGCTCCTCTATAGTCTCGGAGTTCTGTGTCTTATTTAAATCATATTTAACAAAACCTATTGTGTAGAAGATGGATTATGATAACTTTATGGTTTTGGAATAAAAATACCTGTGCCATCTCTTTGTGCTGTAAAGGAGCCTCAGCGTGCTGAAAGCACAACTAATAGATACCACCTGGCCTATGGGCAGAGTCTAGCTTTCTCTCCTTTCTGCATATGACTTGTTACAGATTTTATTTTGGGATTAGTTATAAATATATACAGAATATCACTCGTAGGGATCTTTCAGATCTAGTGAGATCCAAGGTCTCTACTGTTTGGTGCAGCAGTCAGGGGACAAGGGCTACAGGTAACTAAGCTGTTCCTTATGCCTGGACATCAGAATTACACCGAATTCTCTTCTTAGGCATCAAAATAGACTTTGTGTATCTTGCCCTAAGTGTCATTCCCAAGGCTGTGAAGGATGTGTGGTAATGAAAACCTCAGCCCAGCCCAGCTAATTCCTTCTCCTCAGCCCAGTCCCTTCCTTCATGTTTCCAGTGTTAATGTAGTGTTGATTGCCTGAGGGATGATATTTGCATTGAAGATTTTTTTTCCCTCTGTTCTTTCATATCATTCCAAAAGACCAAGAATGACTGAACCAGCTCAACCCATCTATGCTGAGATGGAAGGTCTAGTGTTTGCTGACTACTGGATGCATGCCATTACCAAGAGCTCCATCCCTTAATATCTCATTATCAAATACATATAGTTTCAGCAAGCAACACACCTAGTCTTGGTCTCCATGAATAAACCCTAAATGTCTTCTCTTTCCATCACTTTCCCTCTTCTCCCTCTTATTCTCCCTTTTCTTGCCCATCCCCCTGACACATACATACACATTCCTAAGAACATCCCAGCAGTTTGACTGAGGCAGGTTTAAATTTATTTGGACATGAATAGTGTCAATAATTTCAAATAAGACAAACAGAAGGGGAAGTATGCATCAAGAAACACACTCCTGAATTGCATAAGGTTTTAAACAGATAGGAAAATGGGCAGAAAACTGAAGCATGAAATTTAATGTTATTAAGTGGAAGGAAATATTTTGTTTTCATTGTCAGATCCTCATGCTACTTAACAGAAGGAAGAGGTCTAAAAATAAACTGCTGCATTAGGGCTACAGAAAATGTGTAAGAAAGAATGACTTGCATCAAGCTTGTTCTAGAAAAATAAATAAATAAATAAGGCCATTAAAGAAGATGGGTGCAGTCATCAGAAAACCTCTGACATTAACTTTTATGAAGCAGTTAAAATTCTCACTGCAGCTCCAGATTTGCATGTGAACTATGACCAGTCTTTCACTCTGAAAACAATATGAGATAAATTTACAATTTGGCTTGTGTTCTGTCTGGCTCAGTACAAATGAATCAAACAATATGCAATAAATTTCACAGACTGTTAAATTTTAGTTCGGGTGATGTAAATCACAGGTGGGATTGTATTACAGAGAGATATGCTATTGGATTGATGAAACAGTGAAGTAGAAAGCCAGATCTTGTTCTGAGTAGCCAGGCTTCTGTATAGTGAAAAACACAGTAGAGCTATAAAGAGTTGTAGAAAAAAAAAAAAAAAAAAAAGCTTATTGCTTTAAAGAAACTCCCATAAATGGCAGTAGTGAAACCACCTGTTTAACTCACCTGTAGTGAGACTGAAGAACTTAATCAGTAAGCTCCACTCAGTGGCCAAAAATGCTAAGAGAAAGTTCCTGGAGTAACAATCCAGAAGTATAGCTATTATGATTATTTTTCAAGCTCAACTAGTTCTGTCATATGTAAACACAAGTATTTTATTCTCTGGTCTTGAAACAGTTATTTTGCTCATGATCGGAAGAAGAGCCAGCATGTCATGAAGCAAAATAGGCTTATATTTCCATAATATGCAACTAAGCTCTTGTGTTGATTCTCCTGTTTGCTTATATTTACATGACATTCCGAAATAATGCACATTCCACAGTAAATTTGGAGTTTCCAATCAGCTACTGATTTTGTGGATATCATTTGTGCAAATTTCATTGTAACTTTTCTTCTTAACATAATCTTTTCTATACAAATCTACATAAACTATCTACCTTAATGTCTTCTTTTGGATTCCCTCAGTTTCCTTGCCACTTTAGATTTGTCTTCTAGAAAGCATCTGTTTGGGGAAGAGTCTTTCCTTGACAGCTATCTCTCTTTAGATGCTGAAAATAAAGTAAACAACATTATCACAGACACCATTTAGAGAGATTTTGCACAGATTAACTTCCAAATATCCACTTCAGATAAAGTATGTAAGGGATTTGATAATTTTTGAAGTGTTTTTTTTTTTTCTCTTCTAAGGTTACTAAATCTGTATAATTCAGTAACTGAGCTAGAAAACTAAGGAAAACGTTCCCTGAGGAATTCTTTTAATGGTTTTGATTAGTGTTAATATATACTTCAGTACTTCTGATTCCAGGTGGGAACAAAATAAGGCTAGTAAAATTTTACATTTCACATGTAATTTTGACCTGTAAGGGAGAATACTTCTGTTCCAAGTTCTAGGTGTGGGATGTAACTCATCTATAATCTATTTATGTTGCACTATAAGATTGGTTGTACTTTACTGAAAGATTACTATTCTGTTAGATTAAGCTTTTGAGAAAGAGAGGCCTTTAAATCTAACTAGTGACGTGAGACCTCTGTATACCAAGCATGAAAGACTGTTTGGTAGACTTCAAAAGCAAGAAGTTCACAATCACCTAGGCCTTGAACCCTAATGGCTCATAGAAGATGAAGGTTGCTGTGAAATGCCTTGACCCAAAGGTTGAATTTTGGTCTTTTCTTCCTTATCTCTGAGGGAGGGAACTTCAGTTCAGCTGGAGGACTAATGTCTGCATAGGTACAGTAAAAACTAAACACAGCATTGGAAAAAAGTGATTCAAAATGATAACTAAATTTCAGAAGGATAGCAGGCTAAGTTCTGATTACACTGGCCCAGCAGTTGTTAAGAAGTAAGTTCAAGCATTTCAGAAAGAGTGAATAACAAATTTTAGGGAACAAAACTCAAGAAAAATCATAAGAGCAATGAAAGGAAAAAGGAGGGAAAAGGTCATAAAAAGGAAGTCAAAAGAGAGGAGATGAAGAATGTACTTAAAGATTTATATCCAAAATCCTACCAAATCTGTTTCTTTTGTCACCCAGCAATAAATCCACTGACCACTATCTTTGTATAAAAACACATCAGCAGCTGTGCCTCTCTTCCTATCATTAGAGAACTCCGATATGTGCAGAAGCAACTCATTTAGCCTGCCTTGAGCACATGTCTCATTAATAATCTTACTTCTTTGTTTTTGTTGGTTGGTTCATTAAGTTCATGCATGCATAAAGTTGCTGTTGCTGCAGATAATGTGCAAAGCCTTTATAAACCAAGGCTTTTCAAACTGTTAAAACATTAGTAATTCAGGAAAATGCTACACATTTCTAAAATCTTACTTCAACCAAGGCAACTGATTAGTCTTTTGTTTTTTTCTTTCACAAGCTTATTGACTTTTCAAATTTTCTGTTTGAAATCAAGGCATCTTTTCTAGCAAGTGCTTCTCTCTGCTTTTTCCCCACCTATTTTTATTTGCAACATGAGCCCTTGGGGATGGGAGTTAGGATACTGGGACGCTGGGCATAGGTGTGCAAGTCTCTGCTTTCTTTGAACTGCACTCAGAAAATAGATCAACTATATGTATCCAAAATTTTAAAAAAGCTTTATTATTTTCTGCACTGCAAAATGGAATCAAAATGGTTTGTTTACTTCAGAAATGTTCCATCTGACACAAAATAAAACACTTCTGAATACATCAGTGAGAAAAACAAAAAAAAGGGGAGTGAGAAAATTGCTCTCCTGAGAGAGCAATCTAGCTTTCTAAGATGTAGGGACATGCTGGGGAAGTGCTTTCAGTCCCTCCTACAAACTCTGTCACACTTCAGACAAATTGTTAGATATTTGCTGGTGCATCCTCTGGAATCCATCAACAAGGCGAATGGCCTAACAGCTAGGCTGGAATCATTTATGCAGTCTGGCATAATGACTATTTAAGTATTTTTATACAAAGAGGAAACGTGTAAGCAGAGACTGTGAAGGCTCTGCCTCAGAATATCTAAATAGCTAGTGATTAAGACATTCATGCAAGAAGTAAAGTATATGAGTTCAAATTCTGGCCCTGTATCAAGCAGAGGCTTTGAACTATTTTCTTTTTCCATGTGAATTTCTATTCAACAAACTATCCCATTTCTAGGACTGGACCACTTGGTATGCTTTTAATTTGCACCTTCACAGTCTATACAAAGTTGAAGTGTGGGCTTGAACACTCTCACAGTGAGGGTAGAATTTAGCCCACAACTGTGTAACCAGCCAACTGCTGAAGCACTGAATACAAGATGCTGACACCACCTTTTTCTATGGTTCTTATTTCAATTTACCTTTCAAACTATTTCTCTAGATAAAATTATTGAACAAATTCAACCTGAATTCAAAAAGTAGTTTGCTTGTACAGAAGACTAATTTTTGGCCACTTTTAGTGTTCAAATACAAAAGAAGAAACCTCAGATATAGTGCCAAGAGGTGTTCAGGCAAAGGTAAGAGTCATGTTGTTATGAGGCAAGACAGAAAAGATATGAGGAAAAGAGAATCTGAGGGAGATCAAACTAAAAAAGCCCTTCGAAGTACAGTTATAGCTATGCTCATGGCATATATGAATTTTACCTGACAGCGTATGCAGGTATTTGAACGTAAGACAGTTATTATCAACTCACACTCTTAGACAGATATCCTCTGCTCTGTTATGTTAGCTGAAGAAGAGATAGTTCATTTACTTCTGCCAGAAGAAATTGTTACTTCATTGTGTTTCTAGCAGATTATGGCTGGGTTCTTCCTCAGCAACATGTGAGGGGAACACTATGCCCTCTCACACTATCCACAGAAAGAGTGTCAACACTGTGATAGCCCATTTTATTAAATATTTGGATTATTCAATTATTAATATATTATTTTATTCAATGCATAACATAATATTAAATTATTATTATTATAATCAATTTTTCAATATATTTGTAATGTTAAGTCCGAAGAGACAGGACCACACAGAACTCCCTATATTGGATTGGAACTCACTAAATAAATTATGTGGATAACTTTAGCAGAGATTACTTTAAAACCTCACATTATTTTTCTGTCTTGGCAATTCATCCTCTCGACCCTTCCAAATAGGAACTTTACATAACAGTTTCAAAAGTGTCTGAGTTATGTGAAGATTTAAGTCTCGGTCCGACTGATTTTAAATGCAATTTCAACTCCTAAATCACTTAAGCAATTTTGATAAAAAATCTGTCTTTTTCTTCTATGCATTTGTGAGTTGTATTTTACCACCAAAAGAAAAAGAAAATTATGAGGCTTGTAGTTTAAAATAAAAAATAATAAACCCCTGCAATAACACCTGAGAATTTGTGTGGCAGGGCTGGAACTCATTATTTCAGCCATTCTTGCTTTTTTCACTTTTCAGTCCTCAAGTTCATTTAATGCAGTTGGAGTATGAGATAAAATAAGTTGTGTTCTGATTTTCTAATTTACCAGTTCACCAGTGCAGACTTCATAGACTCACTGCTTTCAAAGTAATGGAGTGGAATCCAATATATATTGTATCTTCTTTTAAGAGTAATATAAATAGCATGAAAACTGTATTTTGCTTGTTTCTGATGCTCGGATTTCAAAATCCTGCACACTAGGATAGATGGCATCAGTCCACACAAGTAGCATAGCTCCTTACATATTATTTCAGAAGAAATATATAGCATGGCAAGATGACTTCTGGATTTAAAGCTAGGTAAAGTGATTTTTAAAAAGGATATGAATAAACACAAGACTATTCATAAGCATCTACGGAGACGCACTTTGAAAGAATGCACTCTGAATGATTTGGTTCAGCACACTTATTGATTTTATGTATCTTACATGATGAACGGCTTCTACAGAAAACTAGGGGTGTGGGATCTCCCACCCCAAAGCAGTTCAGTGCACAGTGCATTTGTGAATGAGGCAGCAGGCAAATGCTCCTGGTGCTGCAGTTTACATGTACTCCAGGGTACTCATAAGAGGGTGCGATCAGGTAGTACTCTTGCCATGAAGGCTAGAGAGTTCTTCTGGTGTTAGTTATTGGTTTTCTGAGCTAGAAGAATTAGCTAAACAGAAGTCCCTTGGCAAGTCAAGGGAGAGAAGAAACTAAGCAGAAGGGCAGAGAAACACAGAAAGAGGTAGAGCTGTGGCAAGAAAACTGAGGGAAAGGGGGAAAGTACAAGGAATCCCAAAACGACTACACAGCATTTGTATGTGCAGGTGTATCAAAACTGAACAAAACTGACATCTTTAGTTCTGCTGAGTTTGTTTTTTCATGGGATTTATTTCAGGAGTAAGACACCGAAATTGTAGGAATCTACATGCATGCATCCATACGTGCATGGATGTCTAAGCTTTCATTATATTTAACGGAGATCTAATTAACGGAATCAGTGGAGTCCAGAGAACTGTTAAGTATGACATCACTAGATGAAGAGATGACCTGCACCTTCCTGGCCAGTTGGTTGGGCCAGGTGGGATACAGCAAGGTGACCAGTCTGGCTCTGCATAGCTGTGTGGACAGCTTGGGTGAGTTGTCTGTATCTTTGTGTAGGTCTGGCTCTTTAATGGAATTTCTGTCTGCGAGAGTTACATGGATATGTTTGTTTTTTTTTTTTTTTTTTTTTTACAGTTGGACTAGATGATTTTAAAGGTCTTTTCCATCCTAAATAATTCTATGATTCTGTGATAACAGAGGTATATGCCATCTTCACTTCATTCTGTCTCAGGGGAGCAAAGTCATGCTCGGCTGACCTCTGTCTTGAAACTTTATTTTTCCTTCTAGTGTTTCTGGAAAATATATGTGTTTTGATTTCTGAGATAAGGTTGCATTTGTGAGATATCTGAAGATTTCTACAGAAATCTTTTCCTCTTGCCCAAACTATTTTGTTCCTTCATTATTTCCAAGAGTTTAAATACTGGGAAGTTAGTTTTTTCTATTCCTGGACCTTTACTCTTAAGAAAGCAATGGAACTGTATAAAAGATTCTCCTGTTTTCAGGATGGAACGCTTACCAGACTGAAACATTTACTCTGAAGAAAACCAATCAAAATAAAAACATGAATTGGGAAAACGTGGGAAAAATTATTTTCTGACAATTTGGATATCCATTTCTTGCAGCTGACCCACAAAATGACAATTAATGTTGCTAGTGGTGATGTTTTTCAAGTGTTTGTAATCTTTTGGAAAAGATTTTGGGGTTTCTGAAACAGTAAGGTGTAAGTACGTGGAGTAAGTTTAAGATCAGAATACACAAAGGAGAACACACCTGAGTGCTGAGTTGCAAAGCTCTTCAGCAATCAAACTGTTAAATGTACATTTGAGGTGTTTAATAATCTGCAGTTTGGAAGTCCCCCAAGATCTTGGTAATAATCACAATTCATCATAAAGTTTTGCTTCAGTTATAGTCTGGGGTAAAGCTTTAATTAAAAGTTAGATGCAAGAGCTGGACTGACACCATTAGAATAAATATTGTCAGGATGATAGAAGGGTGGGAATTAGGGCATTTCCAAAAAGAGCAAGACTATATGAAACAAATGGAAACTCTTCATTAGTAATGATGATGAGTGAGGTCTAATATGTTGTGACATGATTTATTTAATGGAATCTCCATTGCTTGGGCAATTTCAAATCAGATTTACCAGGAGAAGCAATATTATACTATAGCACAAAGTTAGCAATTGACAGACAATATTATGCAGATTTTTATATTTTTGTTGCCATTTCTAATAAATGAGCAAAGAAACAATGTAATTATTTTCAAAACATCATAGGAAAAAATGGAAAAAGTCCACATTCTCCTTTTCTCACTCCCATGAGAGTCATAGTGGCATCATCAGAAAAAATAAAGTAAGCAGTGCTTAATTTATCTGTTTAGAAACATGCTTTGACTTTGGGAAATTATTCCATACATTCAAGTGCCTACTAATTGCAGTAGCAATGATTTCTTTCAGCAGATCAGGATGGTTTAGTATTGCATATTGAAATCTTCACTGTGACCTCAGCTCCTACTCTCTTAAGCCTCAAAAATATTTTCTTTAAAACTCTTTAGGTACAAGCTTATTCTGCTCAAGAACACCAGTTTCAATGAGGGTTTCAGTAGCAGAGGGTTAATAACAATATCATGTTACTTTGCAGTTCACTGGTTTGGCCTCCCATCTCCTGTTTTATCTACCTTAAAACCAAATTATTATCTTGTAATAAAATGAAAAGCCACTATTATTGCTTAATGTAAGTACACTTAAAATTATTATTAGTAGTGTGCTTTGTAAGGTTAAATCATGAGGTCTTTGATGCTAACTTCAAAAATTACATCTCTGATTTAACTAGAATAAATTAGATGGTTGCTTCTCTCTAATTAGAGGCAAAAACGTATCTATAGTACTTGGCAATTTTCTGTCACTTAACACTGTATTACAACAGCATTTATTACATTCATTATATTATCATTACAATTACCTTACATATACTGAGGGTCCGATCCTCAGAAACCTAAGCTGCCTGAAGAAAAGGATGATGTTTGTTTGAAGCCAAAAAGAATCCCATGTACCAAACTGAAGGTGAAGTTCTTGAACCTGTTAGATATTTCATTGGCAGAGTCCATTAGTCCTTTTCCCTATGTACAGGGTTAGGGTGATATTGTAGGCAGCTGTAAACATCCTCACTGACCACACTCAAGGGCCCTGTTTGCAAGAACACAACTGCAGGTGCTTTCCAAAATGTGAAGTGTTTCCCTTTGGTTGATCCTTGAATTTTGGCCTGTCAGTGTAGCAGAAAGACTGTATTTCTATTTCTTGTATCTTTTTCAGGCAGATGGTGGCAAACAGTAATTGGTAACTGGCAAACAGAAAGGGAACTTCAGCTGGTTTTACTCTTGCAGGGAGAGAAAGCAGCATGGCATGGGTGGGGAGCCAGCTGACCTGAAAGTTAAAGAAGGGTTACCTTGGAGTGAACACTGAGTACTAATCTGACTAAACATAACATTTTCTAAAATCATCTCCCGTTTCTCTTTCTTTGTATGCAAGACAAGTGTCATTTTGTCTTCTTTCTTTCCTGACTCATCCATATTCACGTTCCTTCCATTTTGGCTCTAAACATTACCACAATCACACTTTGCTTGAATGAATATTCCCTAAAATACAGGTTTAAAACTTAAAAGTCTGAATAATTATGATAAGATTTTTTTTTTTTTTTTAAATGGGGCATTTGATTGCACAATGTGGAGTTCAAGCTGTGTTAGCTAGTTTCTTAACTCAGCGGAGAGAAAAAATTTAAAGCAATCTAACTATCACTGTGCACATTGTAAATATTCACAATCTACAAAACAAGAGCCTTGGTTTATTAGTTCTTCAAGAAACCTGTGAAAATTTCAAAGTCCTTATTCCCTAAAACATACAGAAAAAAAGATAATTACTATGAATTATTCAGTTCTTGTTTGCAGTGGGAAGGAAATGCTTATAAAAGGTGAAGTGACTACTTCTGTTTGTAGATCAAATACAGACAGAAACCGTGAATAGAAACTCCTGAATGAGTAAGCAATATAATTATGCTTAGAGCAAATAATTCAGAAAATAATTATTCTACTGCTCGAACAAAACAGTGGGTCAATAAATCTGTGTAAGGTCATTATATTTTGTGAGTAATACACTTTCAAAACACTCAGAGCACAGCACATAAGACATTTGTAATCTCACAAATGTATCCCTACTTGTTATTGTTGTAATGTACCAGACAGATCCTGCTGTTTCCCTAAGATCTCTGCCCATGTCATTGAAATCAAAGGAAGCTTTGATTTTAATGGGAACAAGATCAAGGTTTAGCCACTCAACATGTCCTTGAGCCAAAACAAAACTTCCAAGGAGGTTAATGTCGAGAGCGCTGTTTTGATTGCATAATGATGCCAATAGACGAGATAGGAAAAATCATTGGGCTGCACTGAAATTGAAAGTGTACGTGTCTATTTTAAACTGCTAATACTTCATCTAACCTACTGTGCTGAACAGTCACAAACTGAACTTATGCAGTGGCTGGATTGCTGTCCATAAAGCAAAAGCAAGCAATAGAATGTTATTCTATTTCTATAATATAGTTATTTCTATGTTATTGCAGCAATAGTGAAAAATTTACAGTACCCCAACACTGAGATGCTGCATTTTGGGAATCATTTACAGATCTATTATTCTAAAACAGCATTTTCTATGAAACAGTGAGATGCAATCTTTAAAAAATGAAATTATTCAGAAAGGTGATAAAATATTTACTCCCTCGGTAGATTTATCCAGTGGCAAACACTGAGTAAAGCCACAGTGTTTTGTAACATTAAAGTACTGGGAGTTAACTTTTAAATTAAATTTCTGTATAAGCATATTTACTGCATCCTCAGTAGCTGTCTGTGGCTTGAGATGGTGTAGCATTCTTTAGAATCTGATTTTAGCAGGTGAATTTTCCTGAAGGAATATGATCCTACAAGTAGAAAAGATACAGCAGCATATCCTGTTAAGTTCCAGAAAAAAATACTAATATACTGTCAAGAAATTTAAAAAATATGAGGATATCTTAAACAGTTTGAAGGTGTTCACAAAATACATTTTCTTTTTAAACAATATTTTCTTAATTCTACTCTTGAGGAAGCATGATTCCCAATTTAAAGTAAGTTTAGGTTAAACATTTCCAACAATATATATCATATTTAGGACTGACCCTGAGTATGTTGCTTTTTTTTTTTTTAATCCCACATTATGCTTTAACTGAGGATGAGGAGAGACTGCCTTCACAGAAGACTGAATGTGATTCACTGCACTGCCAAATTGCTCAGAATTCAAGAAAAAAAATGAATTTGGTTTCAGATTCAGGACTGAATTTTGTAATTTCATTTATCACTACTGTGAGCCAAACAATCCTATGCATTATGGTGAGCTGATCTATATATTTACTGGTCAGCTGGAAGTTATACTAAATAAATGTATTCATTTACAAGCACAGCTGCAGGAGTATATGTCCATATTTTTCACTTCACTTGTGAAATTTGTCTTCATATGCTATATGGCAGCCTCACTGGAATTATTTTCTGATATTCTGTTAAATATTATTATTTATATATTTTAATTTTATTTTACAGTTTCAAAGTTGCTTCCATAACCTTGCTGAAATACTTCGTCCATTAATAGTACATTTTTCTTTCTGAGAAGTTAATAAGAATAGATAGGAAGATATAAAATTTAATAGTCTTTTCAAGATTTAATGATGCAAATCAGCCAATGAATCTGTGCATATTAATTCAAAGCAATCCTACAGTTATGAAAACAAAATCCTGTTTTTCTAAAACGATGGTAAATGCAATTAACTAAATGTTTTAAGGGAAATTGTACTCTTAGTTATTTTATTAAACAATTCATAAAACAATGCTAAGGTATTCAGTGGGTGTAAACATCTGGTGTTTATTCTTCTTTTGCAGCACCATGGATGACTAATTATTTTCCAGGTGTCATTGAGAAAAAAATTGGTTAATCACCCAGCCAATTTAGCCTAATCTTCTGCAACTGAGAGCTGCTACTTCAAGTTTTGTGTATATATGCATATGCACGTGAGCCTGCACACATGCACATAACCATATTCTGGACCTCATTCCACTCCTTCTTACAAGGTGGAGATGTTGAGACTTGGGCAATGAAGGTGCACTGTAACAGATCCAGAACAAAGACTTTGTGGCACAGAGATAAAATTATATATGGGACGAAGGAGCAGACGAGAGCATATGTTTAAGATCTTTACTGACACAGATCAGAGAGAGAAAAAAGACTGAAACATGTTGAATGTCTTCTGTAACTCATAATTGCCTAAAACATGCTGAAATGAAGACCTAGAATAAAAATAAGGTTTTGGAGAACTGGATGATCTAGTTTGATACCCATTTTCACAAGCAAGACCATTGATGCAACATTCCCTCCTAATTAATGGGGTCCTCACTGCTGTATGTGGGAGGGCAGCTGTGTATCAAAAGCCACGATTAACACTTCTCAGTGTCTTTTTCTCAATATTTGAGTTTTGCACAGTGCAGCTACACATTTGGTTTTCCCACAGACACCTAACATTCAGCTGTTTAATTTAGCAAAGCAGATAGGTTCATGGAGCTACCTTCTGGAGGGCTTAGGAACTGGATTTTCTCAGGCTGACCTCTAAAGGACAGTTATTATTTTGAAGTGATGTCTTCTTTGCCTCGCCTGATGTTGTGACACAGAATTCACAACCCTGCATGTCATTTACACAGATATATGTTACACGTGTATTTTCTGAAAAATTTTTGGTAATTTTTTTGAGTCCCTGCTAGCCCTCTCCCCTTCCCCCTCCCCCCCCCCCCCAAAAAAAAAAAATTACTACAGAGTACCATTTAAAACATTGTATAGTAAAATTAAAGTTCTTTAGAGTTCCAGGTTAATAATGGGTGTGGAAAAAATAGTATGAAAACTAGTGGTAACAAGACAGACAGCAGAGGGGCGTGAAGCAGGGTGATGTAAATTGGCTTGCACTGAACTTCATCCCCAAGAAATTAAAATCACTTTTTCTCCTCAGTAATGCTCCCTATTGCTTCTGCCTCTCTTGTCTCCTCACCTTTGCGGCCCCACACCAGAGCCCCTTTTACTCAGATGTGCAGCAACACTTTGTTCATTTAATGGCTCTTTCTTTGAAAATGCTTGGCTTCAGAGAATGTTTACAATGTAATCACATGTGTGAACACAGCAACTTCAGACACACAAACTGGGTTAAATTTATGTCTTCAGGATGACAAGGGCAATAACACTACAGAAATTCTCCAATTCCTTTAAATTAATATCTAGAATCTGTGGCTTCCTATTTCTCATAGTGAAGTTAACTTGGTTCAGATGAACTTTGTTCAGTGTGACAAGTGCAGCAATGATTCTCCCCAGTTACAGAATATACATACATATACACGTGTATATATACATACAAATACATAGACATACATATATATGTGTGTATATATATATATAAATATGCATGCATACATATATATGAAAAATCTCTTGGAATACACCAAAACCAATATGCAAGAGCCAAAATACTAAAAGACACCTCCAGCATAGTTAAAGGACTGTTATATCCAAATTTAGTCCTCTGGACACATTTCACTGTAGTTACATTGTTTCCACATTGTGTTCTTGCTTTATTTTGCTTTATTTTTTTTTTTTATTGATTCCTTTTTTTTATTTTTCTTTATTTTTCTGTCTTCTAAATTATTCTGTGAAAAATATTTCTTGGCAGGTACTTTGCTTGCACAGGAAATACACAGTCATCTGGATTCGTTACAGATAATCAGAGTCTGGATTCTTTACAAATAATTACTGGATAAAATTGTAGTGACAGGTGCAGGAGGAGGCAGGCAACCACAGGACCAGGAGGAGAGGTGACACACCATCTAGGGACAGTTTGCCTCAGCTTGAACAGAGCAAGAACTGGGAGCAGATCATTACTGGGCATGCCCCATGGGTGACATTTCTGAGGGCCCTCAAGAAGGTTGTTTCCATAACTGTTTCTTGATATTACATTAACTTCAGTGCTCCATTAACTGCAGTTTTGTAGGCACAGTTGGTATGATGATTATTAAAAATATTTATTCAGGTGATCTTTGGGTCCAACTAAATTTTTAAGATCACAGTGGCTAGATCATAGTCCAATCATATGAACTCAAAAAAACTACTATACCTTCTCAGCTTGACCTGACAGAAATCAGTAGCAAACTTTGTAATATACTGTATTTCCACACAGCCCCTGGGAGAAGCAGAAGCACTGTGTTAATCCCAGGCCTGAACCTGAACCTGTGGTCACGGCCAGGCTCTTCTCACAGATGCAACTAGCACTAGCAGTGGCCACTCTGTTAACTCACTGGAGAGCAAAGAAAGATGGATGAGGGTGTGAGAGTAGCTGTGCTGATTAAACAAGGTGCTGGTGGCAGGCAGTCTCAGCGCAACCCTTAGTAGATGTTGGGTTTTAGTGCTATTCTGCTCTCACCACCACACTACATGGACAACATTTGTCCTGCACTTTGTAAGGCCCAGCCAGAGAGAAAAGTAGGGTGGATCTCCAAGTCATCTTCCTTCGTCTGCGTTGCCCAATGCAGAGACCAGCCACAGGCTGTTTCGAAAATTGATGTGGCACGTGAAGGTTGGACCATTCTACAAAGCATCCCATAGATGATATATGCACCTGACTTTGGTATTGGGACAGCATTTTGCTAGTATATGGGATACACAGGGCATCCAGCTATACATTGTTAGCAACCTACAATGTAAGACAGGGAGATCTTGGTGTCCTGGACAGTCAGAGGCAAGCATCCAGTCCTTAAACTACATAATTGTCTTAAAGTAAGTATCTATTTTAAATTTCATTACTACATCTTTTCAGTAATAAAATGAACACGTGACATCTGGCTGCCTAGTATAGTAGAAATTCTCAGTACAGACTCCTGTTTAAACAGGACAAGGCAGAAATCATGCTTACAAAGCCTTTAAATGAAAAAAATAAAGTCTATTAACAAATCTGGATCTAATGATTCTTTCTCATAGTCTGACATTAATAGCATTAGCATGTTGAAATTCAAGACATATTATGATATTGCCGTTCTACTTTTTCTCCCTCAAAAATGCTTTAATGGCCTTTAAATCCAGCATAATCAAGCCATGATTCTATTGTCAACAGTCTAGAATAAATCTTGCTCTCTGGCATTTAGTTATTAGGTAACATAGTCACGTTTCTTTCAACTGTGCTGTGAACACAGAATAAATGGCTTGTGATGTTTAGCACTCTTGGTTAAAATCCCATTTTTATGGTTCAAGAAAAGTGCTATGACCCATGCACTGCAACTACTGATTTATCTGCACGGCAGCTTGGGTACCAAACCAGTTTTAAAACACTTCTGAAAACATCAAATGTGTTATGACTTAAAAACAAACAACACTAAAATAACACTGTTGAGTTTCTGGCAAGTGCAAATATTCAGGAAAATTCCTTAGTAAAAACTGAATGCAAACAAAACTATGTATGTCAACTTAAAGGCAGCTTGCTTGAGACAGAATTTGTAAAGAGTATGAAAAAAGTATTGTATAGTAATGTCAAGGATCAAGTTCAGACACTCAGAGATCTGAAAATGTCAGTGATAATTAAATATTTAATTGATTTTTCCCCTAAAAAAATTCTGAAAAACTTCCCTAGTGAGCTCACACTATGGAAAGGTCTAGGAACAGGTTTACAATCTTGGGTACCTCACTATAGCCAGTTCAACCCACATCAGACCAACTACAATGCTGGCATACAATCCTACAATGTGGACGGATTCCCAGTTCCAGCCTGGTTTTTGAGAGCCTGCACAACTGTTTTGATTTTTTTTTTTTTTTTTTCCAAATTACAGAGCATATGAAGCTAAGCTGTCTCACTTACAGAGCTGTTACTCTGAAAATTTCTTATGTGTGATTCAAAGGGGGCTACTTCTCATCCAGATTTTCCTTAACTCCTAAAATTTTCTGCTGTGTAAACTTAGGTAGTTTTGAACATTTGTTCAGGAATAAAGATTACAGTAGAGCAGATATGAGTCCTCTCCCACCAGTCCCAGCACAGGACTATACCTTTCTATTGTATAACCAAATCCATTGACTCTCTTCTGCTCCATCACACTCTGTGTCCTCCTTTATGCAGTGGGAAATGTATTGTTAAAGAAATATTGTTAATAACAGAAGGCTAGTTTGGGAAGAGAAAACTGTTTATTGTAGATATGTGGAAAAGCTATTTTAGAGCTGCCTTGGGTATCTTTAGCAAGACAGAATTTTGCAGAAACTGCAGCAAATCTTACCTAGATTATCTAACCCAGGTTTCTGGAGTCCCAATCCAAGAATATGAGCTACAAGAACTTCTCTCTAAAGCCATGGTCTCTAGCAAAGACTGAATAACTAGATTATACAGCTAGGGTAGTAATTCCTTTCTTTTCTCCATACCTCCCCTGATGTGCTGGAGGGTTCACCTTCCTCAACAGTGGTTCATTCTTAAAGCAGGGAGATGGGGGCGGGGGGAGAAGTTACAAAGCATCCCACCATCTGCTTATCTGCTTTACTTAAAGTTATGGTTAGTCCATGACTACACTATGAGAATGAGGTGGAGCTGCTTTGTCTCTGCTCCTGTACCCAAGAGGCTTCAAAGGAGACAGGGCTTTGACCTTGCCCATATGCTGGCCAGAAGATCCATCTGGCCAAGCTGGCATTCCTCCAGGAACAGAGGATTCTGCACTACCCAAATTCAAGGTCATGTCCAATAATTTAAAACTATCTTTCAGTAATATAGCCATATAACAAAAGCTCATTCACAACTGGTGTTCAAAAACTTTCCTTTAGGACAACACAGAGTTGCTGAATCAGCATTGAATAATATTGTGTTGTTTTGGGGAGGAATTTTGATAACCAAAATACTGCTGAAACAAAGTGAGAAACCTGAACAACAATGAGACAAGGTTTTAATTTACAGGTAGAAATTGCCTGTTTAACATTTTTTCTCCCCCGGCTTTGTTAAATTAGTAACAATAATCTATTACAAGAATTTATACAAATTTATACAAGGTATTCTATAGAACCCTAAAGCCATTGAATCATGTCATTTGGAAGGGACTTCCAGAGGTCATCTAGTCCAACCTCCTGCTCAGAATAGTTCTAGTCAGGACAAGTTAATCAGGGCCCTGTACAGTGAAATTTTATGTGTCGCCAAAAATGGAGATTTCACAGCTTTTTGAGCAACTAGTCCGGTGTTCTACTATGCTCCTGGTGAATGCTTTTTTTCCTAATCAAGTCAGAGTTTCCTATATTCCAAGTTGTGTTCATTGTCTCAAATTCTTCTACAGTACCCTCCTGACCTCTATCTTTTTCCCATCAGGGAGCTGCTAACAGCAATGCGTCTACTATTTTTAAGACTGAACAGATCCTGTGCTCTCAGATTGTCCTTGTATGCCACAAGCTCCAGCCTCCTAACCATCTTAATGCCCCTTTGTGAGACTTTTTCCAAGCTATCCATGCTCCTCTTGTACTGCAGATCCCAAGAATGAACACAGTACTTGATGAGGTCTCATGAGTACTAAGTAGAAATAACCAGTTTCCTTGGCCTGATGGTTACACGCTTGCTAATACACAGTTGGACTTTGCTGCAGGAGCATATTACCAACTCATGTTGAAAATATGAGATTAACCTATTCTTCCAAACTGAAATATCTAAATAATTTCAGACAGACATTAAAAAAAATTCTGTGGAATTGTTAGCTTTTTTCCTGCTTCAGAAAGGAAGAATAACAAATGGTTTCTGAAATTTCTTGGGACTAAAACTGAGATTTCCCATAAAATAGGAAAATTTGTATTAAATAGACTTTTAAAAAATTATTTAAATATTAAATACTTTTTTTATTAAGTAGACTTTTCAAAGATTCCAGTCTGCAATAATTAAAGTACTGTAATTAGGAAATTAATACAGATACCACTTCAGACACTGATTTAAATTGTGATGTGCCAGTATGTATGGTTTTTCTTAATCTGAATGTTTAAGGATATGTCATTATTTATAAACTACAGTGATGTCTTCCCAGAGCTTCTACTTGAAGCATATCTGTTCGTAGTGCAATATTTTTAGGTCAAAATGATTTTTATACAACAGAAATATATACATTCTGCCATGACATATTAATGGAAATATTTTCCTGATTCTATGTTTTTTACAGTTTTGTTAGTTCAATCAACCCTTCTAATCACCTAGAATGCTGTGCAGCATATTGTATTAAATCAACTACTGGAGCTACACTGTACAAGAAACAAGTGTGTATGAACACAACATGTAGTAGACAAATAGTTTGACTACTACATATAACTAAACATACAAGCCACACCACTGAGTTATATATAGATACTGAGCCAAAAAGTCATATAGGACTAGGTGACAGAGATTCCCTGCTCTTTCTTAAGTATCTATGCAACTGGGAAGCACAATACTAAAGCAAGTGTTTTGGTGCTACAAGTGGTAGTATCAAAGCACTGTACATCTCCCATGAGTCTAAATAAGCAGTTCTGGGGATTACACAAGATTGCCCCATTTTTCTGTACATGTGTTGCTACTTGAAGTCTGAAGCTGAAGGAAGACTTTATCACATGCAATGACTGATGTTTACTTTTTTTGCTTTGCATTACTATTGCCATCATAGTCTAAAAATAAAATGAAGAATTTATTTCCGAGTCCCAGTTTCTTAGGAATATAAAATAATTATACAAATAGCAGATGTAGGTCTTTTTAGATTAGATTTAGCATTGTTGTTGACACTGGAACTCTGAATGAAATTGACATTTGTTAGAGTGACATTGTTTTTCTGGTGAGTCAGCATGAAATTCATCTTGTTTCACTTTTTCCATCAAAGTATGAAATGTGCAATCTAAATTAATTGTACAGTCTAAGAATAACCATCTCTGCTGATCTTTGAAGCTACATAGAGAACTTATTTTACAGTACATACCTTTTTCTGTGTAATGTTACCTTAAGTGCACCATATCCACAGCTGTGTGGATGAGTTTGTCATCTGACACTGATCACTTATCAATAACTTTGAGTAAATTAACAAATTCTGTAGTGTTTACTATTCTCATTTAATTTTTTTCATGGCAGTCTATGTCCATAAGAGTGAATATTAATGGTGCTGGACTGTTTGCAAATGTTTCTCAGAAAAGGTATTTCTCAGTGTATGCCACTGTGGGAATTGTGTCCAAAGAGGAAAAACTAGAAGGGACAGGAAACAAAGAAAGCCTCCAGTGAAAATGGAGGTTTATTTGTCTACACAACAGTAATAATAAAGTCTGGAGATTTAATTCTAAGTGTTTTTTTCTAACCAGTTATGACTTCTTTTCTTGTCAGCAACCCTGATGAGGCAGTTGGCTTATAGAACCTGTGATTTAAAATGAATCAGATCCAAAGGTATGAAGACATGTATATCTGATCCCCTTCTACATTTTCATTACTCTTCAAGGAACCTAATGAATCATTCCCTAGTTCTTTATTATTAAATAGTTTGTACATCCAAGTGGAGAATGGATTCATCACCAGCTGATCTTTAGGTCCCTTAGTGTGACATTTGAGTAGTCTCTTCTCTGACAAAGAAATTGAATTGGACTTATGAGATGGTGAATATGTGTCTGAGATTTCCATCCTTCTGAGAAGTTTTGATGAACCTTCTCTCCCTTTGAGGAACACAGTAGTTCTCAAAGTACTGAAAGCCATGTCTCCTAGGCATAGCAGAGTCTTACCTTGGGTCAGCACCAGCCTTTGTCAGATCATTCACCTTTCCTAATTACTTCATCTAAGCTTGACATACTTGACAGATATCTCAGGAGGAAGTCTATATGCGTCAGACCACCAGGCTTTTCTAACTGTGGCCTGAGGTGGGGTTGAGACACTTCCTTATATCACTCATGATTGTTTCCCTTCAGAGCATAGAAAGGTCACCTGTACATTAAGTTCCCAGTGAATTAAAATAAGGTAGGAAAAATCCCCACAGCACAACATTATGTTACGTTTCTTTCTCATTGTAACTGAGAAGGTGTCATGGTTTAAACCCAGCTGGCAATTAAGCACCACACAGCCGCTCACTCACTCCTCCCCCCCCCCCAATTTATATACTGAGCATGTCATCCTATGGCGTGGAATATCCCTTTGGCTAGTTTGGGTCAGTTGTCCTGGCCATGCTCCCTCCCAGTTTCTTGTGTACCTCCTCACTGGGAGAGCATGGGAAAATGAAAAATCCTTAGCTTAGAATAAGCACTACTTGGAAATAATAGAACATCAGTGTATTGTCAACATTATTCTCACACTAAATCCAAACCACAGCACTGTACCAGGTACTAGAAAGAAAATTAACCACAGCACTGTTACAGGTAATAGAAAGAAAATTAACTCTATCCCAGATGAAATCAGGACAGAAAGAAAAAAAATTTAGCTTTTCACTGGATTTGCTGAGCTCATGGAAATGAAACTGTTTTTTTTTGAGAAGTACTGATGGAGTAATTGCAAATAAGCCTATAAAAAGCTCTAAAAAGACTTCTCTCACTCAGACTTTAAATAATGTTTTGATAATCACATGCTTTCCTTCTCTATTGCACCTCAAGAGAAGGAAGATCATTTTATAAGAAGAAAACTTCAGAGATTCTCAGTTCATCTCAGATGTCATGAGATTATATCTTATGTTCATTTGAATTTGTCAGACCAACACAATTACTTTATTAACTGCATGTGCTGTCTGTAGGGTACCCACATTGTGACTTCACAACAGGGTGTTATTGCAGGTTCCCAAAGATATTCATATGATTTTCAGATTTTACTTCTTTCCAGACAAACAAAAAATCTTGCCAGTTTTTCTCATGTTCTTTTTTGTTTTGTTTTATTTTTCCTTAACTTCACTGAAGTCAAACAAGCCCAGGGAAAGAGCAATATTGCAGCCTTTAGTTGTCCAGATGTCTCTTTAGTCAAGTAACTAACACTTACTTTAGCTACTGAATGTCACCATGTATATAACCCTTTGTGAATCATGTCACAAGTCTCTGTGGTGAGGATTTTTAAACTATCAAGGCAGTATCTTCTGGTTTTAACAGGAATTCATTTCCTTTCGTCTCCAGTGATTTGAATCTCAGTCGTCCATCTGTTAAATGCGATGAAGGCATTTCTTTCTCACACCAAAGGGTTTAAAACATCAGTGACACTATAATTTTGAGGTGTTATTAGATTCTTGTGGCAATGGGAGCTATATACATAAATTAGATAACCGATTAGATATACTGAAAAAAGCAACATCTTGTACCAGGAAGACCTCTACACATCCTTATACATTAAAATATAAATGGATGCTTGTTTTGGAGCTTGCAGTCATTATAACAAACAGTTCACACAGAATTAGTGTTCTCTTACACTTAGAAAAAGTAGTTGTGCCATATTATAGAAAAATCCAGTGTACGTTGACAGCGTTGTGGAAATCTTACTGAATCATACATGTGAAATAGATTGTGCCTTTAGGGCATTGGAGAAGTAAAACTCATCTTCATTTTCCAAGAACACATGTATCTATTGCATTTTCTACAAAAACAGGTAGTTCCATTAAATCACATTATAATTTAAAGATATACGATACATGAACCAGTCTAGTTTATTACATGGAAAAAAAGACTGTAATTGAAAGATTAGTGATGGGAATTTGGGGTTACATCACCTTTGCCTTGGCCTCTTCCTCTCTTGTCCAATTTGATGAGAACTGTCCATTCTTCATTGGTTTCTGACAATGACTCATAAGTTATCATGTACATTTTTACTTGGTGTTTCCCTTTTCTTCATTTTGTTTCATTCTAATAAAAAACCTAGTCTCTGCCTCCTCCCTCCCCACAACACTTTTCACTAGCGATTAGGCTTTTTTCCTACTTCAGGTTTCTTGGATATCACTCAAGTAAGATACAAAGGTCAGTAGGCCAGTACAGTCCAGATGAGTCTCTTCATTAGTTGTTAAGTGCTCTTTCCAAGTTGCTTTAAGGATATTTCCTCTAATCCCAAATGGAATATGTTGGCTATACCTCCTGACAATGAAATCAAGGCAAGAAATAAATTCGATCCAGTGCCATCGTTAGCAAAGAAATTTGGTAAAACTTCCCTCTGGTTTTGCTTCCAGTTTTGGAAGCAAATTTTACAGAACCTTTTCTCAAAGACCAGACTTCTTTCATATAATGGCTTACATATTTTCCTCCAGACAAGTACCTGAAATGCAAGTTGTACTCAGCCCACTAATCTTGCTACTATAATTAGCTTGTCTAAAATTAATTCCATACCAAAATACTTTAGAATGATACACCTCAGAAGAATTTCTTTCTTACTCGTCTTGTAAAAGCTGCCAGAGTCCAACCTGTCTTTGAATTTATCAACAACCAGGGGGCATCCATTAGCTTTAGATATCCAAGAAGTTGCCAGGTGTTTTGTTATTTTGCTGTCTGCTCTGCAGGGGTATCTACCATGTGGCAAACCAGGCATTTATCTGCAAGGCATGTAGCATTTTGTTAAGTATGTTTTTCTGTAGCTTAACAGCAAAAAACTGTCACAGACTCTGTATACCAAGACAGTGCTTTGGAATACTGTATGCATTTGTTTTACAGATGATCAATTTATGACAGAAATCAAGCAGATATTAGAACTCCAAATATTGAATCTGTGGCAATTGCTTTCAAAAATACATAGGGTAGAAAGCTTATAAACTAATGCAGGCATTACTCAAGGGCAGGGACATTTACTCTAAGACACAGTTTGTGGCTGAAACTCAGCAAATTAAAAGTATTTTGCTTATATCAGCATATGAGATCATTCATAAAATTATAATCTGAGTATGGGAGAAACCAGCCTTATACCAATGTGGTGAATGCTGTCTTCTTATATTTTAAATTGGGCATTTGCTTTCTCTTTTTCTTTGCATTTATACTTCTACATCAGCTTTGATTTTCTTAAAAGAGTCATTGAACTCTGGTGAAAGTTCACACTTGCATTTCTGCAGAGAACAGGTCATATCATCTCATCAAGAGTCAACCAAGGTTTCTACATAAAGGCTTAGTTCGCTGGGTTTGGTCAAAGGAACAACTCAAAAATCCAAACTGAAAAAGCAGAAATGCACACTGATTAATAAGGGCACAATTTTATCATCAATAGGAATATTACAGTCTGGTCACTGATTTAGACTTCATTATACTAATCATCAAGTGATCTTCTGTTCCATGTGGCTAATAACAGCAGCAAAACTTTATTCCTTTCCACTCAGATTAGTTTTCCTACTTTGCATTAATTTCTTTTCTGTTTCTAAAACAAGAATGAAATTAGCATTGGTTTTTAAATGAGAATTGAGTTGTGTTGAGTTTTTTATTCTTGTTGCTTAGCAGCTGCAATGGAAATATATGGGTGTGTCTGTTCTAGGGCACTTTTATTGATATTTGATATCTTTGGGGCATTTTCCAAATTAATGAAATGTTGAATCTGATGTTCATAAAAAATGCCAACTCCAAAGCTCAGTCTCTGTTTCTTAGTTTAACTGTATAGTGGTTAAAGGGAAGGACAGACAAATACCTTTAACGTATTGCTTATCTTGCAAGAGAAATGCATATCCATTGTTGGCAACATATTTTCAATTTATTAATTGCATAACACTTTCTTCTGTGCCTTGTTTTATACAAGCAAGGACAGTGCTACAAACTAAAATTATTTGAGCACCCCGAGTTGTGAATTAAAGACGTAACTATTATTTTTTTTTTCTGAATATTTACCATTAAGCTGAATTTATAAGCAAATAATGGGTCTATTTGTTATTAATGTCTCAAACTCCCAAAACATTGGGGAATTTAGATCTAGTACCTGGTCTTCGCATGTCTGCTGTAAGGGTATGCCTACAAAGATGACATTAAATCAATATCCTTTCTCTATGATTTTCCAGACTTTGAGCCATATTGATATCCATAGTCTAGCTACTGCAAATCACAGAAGATTTGCTACACCCCTTGATCCTCACAGATCAGTTGCTCTAGTGGGTTTGGTAAAGAAACTTCAGATTTGCTAAAGCAGATGAACAGTGCTGCAGGATTACCTTGATTATGGAAACTTTTGTATACATATAAGCAGAATTGAAAGTTACTGTGCTCAGATCAAATGACAAAAAAATCAGCCTTAGTAAGCATAAGATCTGCTCCTAAATGTATAAAAGAACTAGCTCAGAGGAAAAAATATATCACACATGTATTTGGAGTTATTGTGGGATTTTCAGAATGCAAAAAATAAAAGGGAAAAAAAAGACCTAGTGTCTCAGCAATAAAAAAAATAATTCAAATGCATATACAATTGTGTGTCCATGGGAAAATAGGAATATGCAGGAAACTAACTAAATGAGTCTGTTGCAACAGTGATGGTGATATACAGTCTTGTGAACAACAGTATATTAATGTTGGTTATAACGTGAGACTGCTTTAGGTCCTGTATGGACATAAATGTTTAAACTATTTTAATGGACCATTAAATTAAATGGACCATTTATGCCCATTTAGAAATTAAGTTATTAAAATTTTTGCTTTCTTCTAAACTTAAAAAAAAAATATTTTAAAGATTAAAAAAAAAAAAAAAAAGTGGTTATGTCATAGGTTAAGGTGCTTTTCCAGTAATTTCAGTTGTGATCCTTCAGGTGGCCAAGTTTGGATACTTTGAAGATAGAAAGTAGTTAGCAGAGTTGTCTGCTCATTTCTGAAATTTTAAAAATTCTTACCTTTTGCAGCCCTGTTAAACTACTCCTGTTTTTTCCAAGGTTTAAAAATGATTTCAAATTCCATTGTCTGAACTAGTTTGCAGATTTTAATGGACAAAAGACCCCTCATTTCCAGCGCTATATTTCAAAAATTCTGCATTACTGACCATCTGACAAAATGGATTATTCTGATTGTGTAAATATTTTAAGTCAGTAGGAAAAATATTTCAGATTATTGTAAATGAAAAAGGGTAGTACACTGCAGAACAGTATTATGTTGTGGTTATTACTTTGTCTGGAAAAAGAATCAATACAAATGGCATGAATCTGTAGGAAGTAGAATATGAAATACATTTAAGGCCGGATGATGTTTATTTACCTGTCAGTCTTGTACATTCATATGGATTCCTTGGTATGGTAAGGATTTTATGGACTAGTTCAGGTCCACACTGATGAATGATTTGTGGTAGGGAGAGCAAACAAATGTACTGTATTTACAATTAGTGCCTTTATAAATATTTTAGAAGGCTGAATAATTCTTGTTTCTTTTGGAGCAATTTTCCTAACTTTGTTTAAACCTTATGTTGACCTATGCAAAACTACTTCTTTACCTACTTCTGGTAAACAAATACTGTTTCTGTGGGCAAAACATTTATTAATTTTATCTTTTCTACCTAAAAGTTAAACCTGTTATCCAAATCTAGCTTTTGCAAAGATGCTCTGCAAGTGAAAGTCAGTTACACACTAAGACTAAAAGCACTGGCCCATGTCAGATTTTCCTGCCCATTAATTCACCTTTTTCTTGATGGTTAGACCAATATGTTATGTATTGTTTCTGCATTTCTGTTTCAAAGGTGGATTAGAATCAGAGTTGCTGTGAGCCATTTTCCAATGTTATGAACTTTCCCAACTGGTAACTTTCTTAGCTGAGTTTGCTTGGAATAATGTGTAAATATTCAATTCTACTTGACCTTCTGCACAAAGCTACCATCTTTTCCATCATCCAAAGACGATATGCTGATCACTGCAGTATTTTGTTAGATCAAGGAAAGGCTATTGTAGACACTTTTAGTCAGAATATGTAATGAAGGATTCCTTCAGTACCAGTTCAAATATAAACTGGATGCTTCCCAGGGTCAACGCTTCTGCATTGCAAAAGTCAGTCCTGGATGTGAGCTAAGGAAGCTGAGAAAATCATGAATCTGATCAATTAGTCTGGCAGGAGTAATCACTGATATCAGTCATATCAGGTCTCTGCCTCCGTGATTCATTCTAACACCCAATCTACCAGGTACCATGCTGAGTCCTGCTATCATATCATTATTTTTTTTAAAAGAGGAAATCAGGAAAAAAGTAAGTGAGGTAAGGAGTTTGTATTAGAAAGTACAACTATTTGAAGCTAAAATTAAATGCAATATTCCTAGTTAGTTGACTTTCCTATAAAGTATTAATTGACTGAAAAACTACTTGTAAGTAAATTATTGTTCTGGGTACTGATAGAAATATTTTATATAGGCTAATTCTTTTGTTAGATAGACATATGAAGACTGCAATTTGAATAATTTTGTTAAAGCACTATATTATTGAATTTCAGTCTGTGCCATAAACATTTTTTTCTCACCAGTTTTTGGGGGAATTCTACCTTCAGAGAGAGAACCTTCCTCTCCACACACATCCATCAAAAGTCACTGTACAGAATTCACATTTTTTTTTTTCACTTTCTCATAAATATGACTGTTTCCTAGAGGTTTGGTGTTTTTTTGTTTTATTCTTCTTTAATTCATGGCATGGGAGCTTCTCAACAACCATGTTCAAAACACATTCTTCTTTAAAACGGTTGTTACAAAGATGCAGGAGAATTCTTATTCCATTTCAAAACAGATATTTACAAAGTTTTCATTCAAAACATAGCTATTTCCAAAGTAATTTCCAAACAAAACACAGTTATTGCAAAGTGAAGAGAAGCAGTTTGTTAAATGAGGCTGGGACAATATCTTCAGGTATGGAATGTATACTTTAAGTATGAAAATGTATGACTTCTAAGATAAGCTTTTGTGTTTTCAGGTTTTTTAAGATATCATGGCAGCATAGTCACACTGGCAAGAGTACTGGAAGTTTGATTCAGAAAAACTGAGTAATAACTCTTTTTTATTCAGTGGCCATACACAAAATCTCTATTGGTTCAACAGCCACAGTTACCGGTCTTGAAAACTTCTGGCTTACAGACAGATCCAAGACTATTTTATTTTTAACAGAATACTTAATACTGTCTTACTGTCTATAATTGGGAAATTAGAGTTACAATTTTAATTTCAAGCCCTGTGTCTGCTGCATTTCTTCAAAGAAAATATTTTGTCTCTGTAGGTTTCATAAAATGTGTTATAGCCCATAATAAGCTTTTATGGACAACAGTTGCTGAATCATTCAATATCTTCAGTTACACAGTGTCTCCTTATCTCCTTGGACAAGTCTTCATTGTGATAAAATGTATGGGAATAAACATATACAATGAACGCCTATCCTAATTTTTCAGCCTTAAAAGAATCCTATTCACTCTGAGTTTCTTTGTAATTAAAGTGGGCACATTGTTATTGGAAATAATAGCTTAGCTGGTAATTTTTATTGATTACTAACACATATTAGAAAGAGATAAATGACCAATCTAATTGTTTGTGGATTATTGTTTCCTGTGCACTCATTACACTGGGTCATACCAAAATAAAAGACACATTTCTCAAAGAGAACAAGTATTGCTTTTTATTAACTGAGTCAAATATTTCTGAATGCCAGCATAAAAACACGTGGCTGCAGGTCGTCATGCATACACAGAGAAAGACTTAAGGGCAGGAGTGGAGTTGTAGTCCCAAGAATACTGACACATATGAGGAAGACACATTCTGCAGTTAAATGATGAGTCACAGAACCAAAGAATAACTTCGTCTGGAAGGAACTCCTGGAATCATCTGGTCCAATTCATGCCTCAAAGAAGGGTGAACTTCAGTGGTTGCTCAGGTTGCTCAGGTTGCTCCCTTTTCAGCATCTCCAAGAATAGAGTGTCTTCAGTCTCTCTGGGCAACCTGCTATAGTATTTGACTACTCTCATGGTGAGTTTTATTTCTTAATATTTAGTAGGAATTTCTCTTATGATTGTTGCTTATTCAAATGGAGTTTGAGTTCGTGTTCTTCAAAACTACCGAATATGTAGTTGAAGACAGCAGTAAGACTATTAACCTTCTTTTCTTGTAGCTAAAAACCACAAGTCACTTAGTCTCTCCTCATACATCCTGTGCTCCAGCACACTGACCAACCTGTTAGCTTTTCACAGGGTAATCTCCTGTTTGCTTTGTATTGAAATGGCTCCAAACTGGATATAGTGCTTCAGATACAGACTCATTTATACCAGACAGAAGGGAATAACCATTTTGCTTCACCTACTGTCCATGCTGTTAATGCTTGCTCTTTATTTTTTTTTCTTTCACTTTACATATAGTTATTTTGCATGTAATAAGGTTATTTTGCCTCTTTTAGACATGATAATGGTGAATCCAGCCTCTCTATCTGTGCTGGTTTTGGCTGGGATAGAGTTAATTTTCTTCCTGGTAGCTGGCAAGGGGCTATGTTTTAGTTTTCTGCTGAAAACAGTGTTTGTAACACAGGGATGTTTTCATTACTGCTAAGCAGTGCTTACATAGAGTCAAGGCCTTTTCTGTTTCTCACCCCATCCCACCAGCAAGTGGGCTGGGGGAAGCACAAGAAGCTGAGAGGGGACACAGCTGGGACAGCTGATACCAACTGACCAAATGGATATTCCATACCATGCTCAGCAACAAAACTAAGGGGAAGAAAAAGGAAAGTTGGGATGTTTAGAGTGATGGCATTTGTCTTCTCAAGTAACTGTTACGCATGATGGAGCCCTGGTCTCCTGGAGATGGCTGAGCACCTGCCTGCCCATGGGAAGTGGTGAATTAATTCCTTGTTTTGCTCTGCTTGCATGCGCTGCTTTTGCTTTATCTATTAAACTGTCTTTATCTGAACCCACAAATTTTCTGACTTATACTCTTCCAATTCTCTCCCCCATCCCACTGTGAGGGGAGTGAGTGGTTCTGTGGTGCTTAGTTGCCAGCTGGGTTTAAACCATGACACTTTCCATAGTAATTAAGATTTTATCTCTATTTCCAAACTCAAATTAGACTGGGTCACAGTGTTCTCAAATTGTTTTCTTGTAAGTATGTTTGTACATCGCTAGATACCAACAAGACGTTAGTCAATGCATCACTCATTTATTATAATGAAATTAATTTTGCAAAACTTAGAAGTAGTTCTCAAAAATATCTCTTCTCTTTTCCTCTGTTTCTACAAAGTGATTAGATGCTGAATCCAGATATGCTGTGAGACTTGATGTGAACTTTAGGCTGTTCAAATCAAAACTCAGAATTTTCAGGTCAGATCTCATTTAAGCAGGAACCTAAGTGATCTGACTGTTCAATAACCTTTCAAAGAAACTTTTACATTCCTTGCATGTACCCTCTAACAGGGTCTTTAGGACACACAGCTTATGTGAAAGCAGATATTTTCTACCTTGAAGACACTAAGAGTTATGCCCAGTTGCTCTGCACGTGCTAAAAACAACGAACTGTGAATCAACAATGCTGAGATGAAAGGGAAAAAGAAGTAATGCCAATTAACAAAGTTAACAGAATTCCTCCTCTCCCTGATTAAATGTGGAAGAACATACAACTTCTTCAAATTTATGGAAAAGAACGAAGAAGTGTCACCCCAGGGGAGAAAAAAAAAAAAAAAAAAAAGTGTTTGAAATACTCATCTATGATGTGGATAAGAGAAGGTTAAGAAAAAGAAGATTAAATCTCTCCTTTGATAATTTGAAGAAAGACTTGAAAAGGTGTGTGAATGTCCTAGCCAGCGAGTGTGGCATCATTTGGTTTCTCTTTTTCTCATGTTGGACTGACCTAAAATGTATAGAAATAATTAAAAATTCATTTTACCAGAGGAGAGACAGAAGCATGCTGACTGCATAATGTACTGGTTCTGGATGGGATAGTGTCTTGGCTTGAGCCCAGAGGGAAACTGAGCAATCACACAGCTGCTGGGTCACTCCTTCCCCCTCAGGAATGGAAAGGAGAAAATCAAACAAAAGGCTTAGGAATTGAAATAAGGACAGGGAGGGATGACTCACCCATTATGGTCACAGGCAAAGAACAGACTCCTTTTGGGAACAAAAAGAACATCACTCGAATTTGAACAGCAGCACCACCACTTAATTTAGCAATCAGAGTAAAACAGTGAGGAGTATAATCACATCTTAAAAGCACCTTCCCCTCACCCCTCCCTTCTTCCCAGGCTCAGCTTTTCTCCAGATTTCTCTACTCCCTCCCGGTCAGTAACACTGTGAAGCAGAAGATGGGGGTTGTAGTTAGTTCATCACACGTTGTGTCTGCCGCTCCTTCCTCCTCAGGGGGAGGAATTCTTGCATTCTTCTCCTGCTCCATCATGGGGTCTTTCTCATGAGAGTCCTCCACAAACTTTCTCCGACATGAGTCCTTCCTAAGGGCTGAAGCTGTTCCCAAACTGCTCCCAGCAACAGGCTGCTCCTTGGAAGAGGAACTCCCTCAGAGTCACAGCCTTCTTTGGGCACAACCACCTGCTCCAGTGTGGGGTCCTTCATGGGCTGCAGGTAGGTCATCTGCTCCACTGATGACCCCCATGGGCTGCAGGGGGACATCCCTTCAGTCTCACCATAGTCTGAAGGGGAGTCTCTGCTCCTGCATACTTCCCCCTTGTTCCCCTCCCTTCTTCCACTGACCTTGGTGTTTGCATATATGACTCCCTCGCAACTCCTCCTCATAACTCCAACTTCTCCTCTCAGGTTTACTTTCTTAAATACATTATCGCAGAAGTGCAGGCACGGTCGCTAATTGGCTCAGCCTTGGTGCAGAGGTGGGTCTGACTTGGAGCCAAGGGAGCTTCGAGAAGATTCTCACAGGGGCCATACCTGTAGCCTCCTCCCCTCCTACCAAAAACTCTGTTGCACATACACAGACCCAACAAAGAGAGTTAAGAGATGCAACATAAGGTCACAGCTTTGTTTGGTTTGAAGTCTCAGCCTTGGGACTGTGCTGGGATAACGCTTTATTTTTTCTTTGAAATGTTCCACTGTAAACCCGAGAGACACTGTTGATAAAATGTTTTCAAAACTAATTTGAGTTCACCAACAATTTTAGTTCTGGAAAGTCATTATTTTCTAACTGAAATTGTTTTTTAGAAAAACCACGCTCATTCATTTTAACTATAAGATTTACTTCTGAAAGGTTCCTACTTTTGATGCTTGTGTTGCAGTCTTTCCAGAAGAGTAAAATTACACATAGCTTGGGCGTATCTCAGCACAGAGGAAAAATCTGAGAAAGGAGCACTGTGAATGGGTATATCAGTAGTTTATAGCCCAGAGAAACCAGTATGTCACAGGAGTGAAGATTTTCATACTCCTGAACTCTGCAGTTGAGAAGAGCAGTTGTGGGCTGTTGTGATGGCAACACACTTTAGCATTTTTTTTCCTGAGAATTTCTTGGTTCAAGGATGGTAATGAATCATGCCACAGATTTTGATGTATCAAGAGTATCAGACATTTTTTGTTGCTTTATATGATCACAGTTGAACAAGACAAGACTCACTTCTACTCTTAGGCTTGCATGTACCCTCTAGCATAAGAACTGCAGGATGGCTTTATAATAATAATTTTAATTTAACATGTGTATTATATATTTCATTTTCTATGTGACTATATATAGCATTTTCTTTGGGATAAGTGTCATAAAATTAAGGCATATTTTAAGTTTTGATAGTTGTGTTAAATTGAAGTAATTTAAAATATTGATATATATCTATGTCATTTTCACTGCTTTTACCTGCAAATTCTTTTTATTCTTTGTCTGCAATGACATGACAATTAACTTTTATCAAGTTTTGTAACATCTAGGAAGTGCTAATCTAATTAATCTCTTATACCTCAAGTTCTTTTGTAATAATTTTTTACATCTTTTTTTAATTGACACAAATGCAGAATTTAGTTTAATTTTGTTACTTATATGATCACTAAAGCCATGAGTTTTTACTGATAGTAGTAAAGATTGGTTTATTCAGTCCAGTTTTTGCAAAAGGATAAGACTCATCTTGTAATGTATCTGATAATTTCTGCTCTGGCTTTCTTTTATTAGTTTTGTTATGGTCTCTATTTTTTCTCTTGTTTACTGGAGAACTGAAGTTAAAAAAAAAAAAATTCAGAAATTCGGAATACAGAGCCACCTTTTTTTTTTCCTAGTTTACTATGGCAGTAAGTGTGCAATATGTTACAGTACTTCTCGGACCTAAATCTCCTATCTTCTCTGTTATTCAGTTGTTCAGCCAAGCAAAACCAAGGGGAACAAAATAGTATATTTGGAATAAGTATTTTACAGAGTCATAAAAATATGAGTTGAAAGAGACTTGTGGAGGTCACGTTTTCCTGTCTTCTACTTTAAATGAGATTGTCAGTCACCTTAGATCAGTTTAGCAGTAGTTTTGTTTAGCTAAATCTCAAACTCCAAACAACTTTCCTAGTATCTATGTTGAAGTTCCCAAACTGGAATTTGTCACTGCTGCCCTTGTTATACCTCCTAACACTATAAAGAAGACATGAAAAATGGACACAAGATTCCAGGTCCAGCCTCACCAATGTCAATCAGGGTAGGCTAACAATTCTCTTCAGTCTTCTACACACACTTTGGTCATACCCAGTATCTGATGTGTATGTTGGAATAAGAGAGCACTGCTGACTCAAACTCAGCTTGGTATTAGCTATAATCCCCAAGTCCATTTCTGAAGAGCTGCTACTAACTCTTAAGTTTCTCAGTGTCCCCTGAACTGAAGCTCTATCAACTGACATGTCAACTACTCCCTCTAATTTAGTATCATGCACAAATTTTCTGAGGGTGCACTCAGTCTCATTTCTAGATCATCAGTGGAGGTACAGAAAAAAAAGTGCATAAACAACATGGCCTGTGCTCATAGTAGTGCCATTATTTCTAATTTCTTTCAACTAATTGTAATCACTAGCATTTTCACTTCCATTTTATAAAGTAACAAGCAGGTGAGATCCAGAGTAATTAACATGTTCACTTCTGGTTCCCAAAACACCATCTTCTTTCAAGCGTTTTATAGCTGAAATTGTTGAATATCTAAAGTTTATGGACATCCTCTCAGCTTCCTGCACGTTCACTAGTCCTCAGCAGGAACAAGTAGGGTTTCCTCTATCAAAACATCTCAGGGTATTGTCACATTGAATGGACAATCAAGAATTTTTCTGAACTGAACACCAGCACGAAAAGCAGAGAAGGTTTCCCAGACCAACAGCACTGCTGGCACTGTTCATAGAATCGTAGAATTAAAGAATGGTTTGGCTTGGAAGGGACCTTTAAAGGTCATCTAATCCAACCCACCTGCAATGAACAGGGACATCTTCAGCTAGATCAGGTTGCTAAGAACCCCATCCAACCTGGCCTTGAATGTTTCCAGGGATAGGGCATCTACCTGGAATCTACTCTGGGCAACATGTTCCAGTGTTTCACCCCCCTTATTTTTAAAAATTTCTTCCTTATATCTAGTCTGAATCTACCCTTTTTTAGTTTAAAACCATTACATCTTTAATGGTTTTAAATCATTACTTATTGCAACAGACCTTTCTGAAAAGCTTCTCTTCATCTTTCTTATAAGCCCTCTTTAAGTATTGAAAGGCTGCAATAAGGTCTCCCCAGAGCCTTCACTTCTCCAGGCTGAATAACCCCAACTCTCTCAACCTGTCCTCACAGGGGAGGTGCTCCAACCCCTTCATCATCTTCGTGGTCCTTCTCTGGATCTTCTCAATCAGGTCCATGACCTTCTTATTTTGGGGACCCCAGAGCTGGACACAGTGGAGTAGAGGGGTAGAATCACCTCCTTCAACCTGCTGGCCACTCTTCTTTTGATAAAGCCCAGAATTCAGTTGGCTTTCTGGGCTGCAAGAAAGAAATCATACTGGTTTTTATTTAACCGTTAGTCCTTTTCTAAAATATATATTTATCAGGTAAAATAATATCTGTTGTTGAGCTGAACATTTTTCCCCAGCACGTAGTAAGAAACCAGTTCTGGTGTTTTTTCTGAGGCCAGAATGTTCTCTTAAAAACTAGGTAAGAGTGAATACCAGGTATGCAATTTGGTACAACGACATATGCTGATCAGTGCAGTTCAGGATGTAATTACATATGTTCTTTTATCCCTTATTATGTCCATCTATTTTCTTATCTTTTGTGTTTGAATTGAAACTCAAAATCAAACACATAAATCAAATTGCTTGTATTCCCTGTTGACAATTTATTCCTATTATTCCAAATCAACTGTGTCACTTAATTATTAGATTTCTTTGCATTATTCTTAAATGATTTCACTCAAAAACTTTTTAAGAAAAAAGTATTTTGAACATTTTTTTTTTTTTAAACCTTTAGCTTTCCTTCCTCTGGGCCTGCTGCTTACAACCAGTGATGCAGGTTTGCTGATGTTACACGCAAGTCCTATATAACACACAAGATAAACCTTAAGACTTTAAGGGGATGCTTGTACACATTAATGTGATAAATTCTTAGAGGCGGTTTCTATACTTACAGAAACACCCCCCACCATTAATGAAAATTAATGGAAGAAATGTCATCAGCTTCAGGGGCTCTTTGTTTCTAGAAACCTTTTAATCATCATAATCCAGCATGTTTTGAAGATTTTTTTTTTTTTTTAATTAAGGTATGATTGAAAACAAAACAAAAAATACCAGGGCATCAATACACTAGATATTGTTCAAATTTATTGGGAAATAAATGTCCCTGTACCACAGGATTGTTGTCTTTGATGCTAATCTGGCAGAAAGATGTATTTCTCTCTGCCCTTAATGTGAAATGTTGATACTTCAGCTTTCTGTCACGGTCAATTCAAATGGAGCCCAGTATAGATGCACACATCTGTGTATACTGTTCTTTGTTTTGTTTTTTAGGATAATTAAGTAAAAGTCTAATAAATGAGCACAATTACTCAAAATTAATCACTTTCAGGCTGGTTAAATCATGACAGTTTAATTGCTTGTATCTATTGCTACATTAGGATTTTTTTTATCAGCAGAAATACCTAAGTAGCTCTCCTGTTTAGTAAATTATTGTTCTTTTTATAAGAAAACTGTAAATATTTGACTATTATAATCAATTATATTTTTTGTTAATCTTTAAAAATAAGGTGGTTTTAATTACATTTTGTATGGATGATATTTGGTTGCTGTTATCCCAAACAAATTATTAAATCTCTTCATTATTCTGATATCACTTAACTTCTTTCTGAAAATTTGGGGAACAGAATGTTACTCTGAGCAAAACAGTCTGACATTAAGACTAAACGCACTTTATGACAAAGGATAGGACTGAATTTGAAGAAGCAGCTCAGAAATTTAAATACATTATGACATTGATATAAGAAATAATTTTTTTACAATGAGTGTGGTGAAACACTGGAACAGATGACCCAGAGGGGTTTTAGATGCCTCATCCCTGGAAACTTTCAAGGTCAGGTTGGAGGGGGCTCTGAGCAACCTGATCTAGGTGAAGATGTCCCTGCTTATTGCAGGGAGGTTTGACCAGGTGACCTTTAAAGATCCTTTCTAACCCATAGTATTCTGTGATTCTTTGATTCTATTTCAAATCTTTGACAACTAGATTTAACATTAATTATTTGAACAGTAAAGAAAGAAGTTTCTGTGTGTTGCTAACACGTGAAAGATGTGCTACTTATTTGCTTTAAGCCATGCAAATCTTGGTCCATAAGAACAGCCCTTACAGTTGCCCAACAAGGTTGAAGTCACCTTAATTTTAGCCATCCAACTGTTAAGCTTATAAATGATTCTGGTTATCTCATTCTGTAATCATTGGAAAGGAAATGAGAGAGGCATAGCCAAAGAATGATCGATTCCACCCAGAAATCCATACTATGATCACATTAATTATTCTTAATGACCAATGTTATGTGCGATGAATCCAAACACGTGTTGCTGGTACTGAAGACTGCAAAAATGAAAAACTACTGTCTGCTGAGCATATCTTGTAAGATTGGATAAACAATCTGATATTCTGTCAAACTGGCATTCTACAGTAGTTTATCCTGTCTTTTGAATATTCAGCTTAGAGAGGGAGACACTGTCCTCTGGAGGCAGATGTCTCCCTGTTGGCTCTAAACAGATCCTGGACCTCGTAGTTTTGATGTCTTGCTTTAACACAGCTTACATTAAATGAATGCCATTCACAAGATCTAGGAATTCTGTTGGCTATTCAGGTATTACTGTTGCTTCTTGGTTCAGGGCAATTCCTTATTGGTAGAAAACATTTAAGAGATAGAATAGTTGCCTGAACCTCTATTTTTCAAGACATGGCTTTACAGTTTATGATTTCTGTACCTTTTTAATATCAAGAATCCTCACACCTCTCTAACACATGGAGTACTAACAACTATTAGACAAGCTAAATCAAATGGATGCCACAAAACCCTCTGTATTTTACTGCTATTGTGGCAAGAATGTTCAATTACTGCAGTGTTGAAAATGGATTTGTTAAAAGTAAAAAACCAAAACCTTGACTATCTTGAATTTTATTTTGGGGTTCAAATAGAAGTCACCAGAAATAAGCTTAGCTCCTGTGTTAGGGGATGAGTGAGAAAAGCATAATGCCAAGGAACAAGAAAAGGATAGATTAGATAAGTATTAAAAATTCCCAGTTGAAGGTATCAGGACGCCGACTTAGAACAGATTGAGATTAATGACGAGTGGCTGTGCTGTTGTATTGATCAGTACCTGTGGCTATTTAGTAGATGATAAAACACACAACATTGATTAAGGCTACTGGCAAAATGTTTTAGATGTCAAAGATGCAGTACTTCTCTTAAAGCTCAAAAAAGCCTTTAATTAGGTGTATATGAGAATATATGTATAAGCACATACACACACATGCTTAAAATTCTTAAAACTACTAGCAAAGGCATTGGTTTGGTACTACAAAGCAATTCAGGTTTATTATAGGTTCTTTACCACTATTTCAGCAAGTTGACATGTAACTAGTAGATTATACAGTGACTTTTATTATAAAATTACTGAAATACTATATACATGGAAACCCAAGCATTTTAACTCTTATTGTATAGAGATTTGGGAAAAGAAAAGATATTGAAATGTCTGTTACCTGAGAGATCTGTTTCACAGTTAGAATCTTCCTGGGGGAAAAAATATAGATCTGAACTTATTAGTGACACAGTAGAAATTGCTGAAATGTTGAGGAGAGTGAAACAGGAAGGAGGCATAAAAAAATAAACATCTTCACCATGTAAAGAACTAACTATAGTAACATTGCACACACTTTGGCAAAATATCATCAGGATTGTAAGACATAATTGCAACTTCCAGAAGTCACAGCAATTACCTCAGAAATGAATGTCAGCTTTGTAGAATCTACCATAAAGAAACAATAGTGCTGGTGCAAGCATACAGACGTGTTGTGAATTTCCTATGTATTGGTTTTATCTAGTTTTCGAGTTCCAGAAATGTCTATTCCATTTCTTCTCAGATAAAATAGGCTCTTGATGTGGTCCTGGTTAGAGCAATAATCTGCCATACACTGAGTTCATTCACAGACTGTATCAAAGTGTGCAAGTAAATGGAAAGCTCAGGAGGGGTATATTCCACATGCAGAAGCTGTTTCCTAGTGTAGAATGTGGAACTGTAACCTTCTTAAATGGGTCACTTTTGTTCAGGCATCTTTTACCACTCACGGAGATCCTGCAAGCAGGATATACAACTTAAATGTTCAAAGCAATTATTTATTGTCTCATATACACAGCTGATAGCAAAGTCACGTTACTAGGTTTAGCATTAATTTGCTCACTGGCCCTGATGAGACACCAGATGAGTCTCTGCTGTCCAGGCAGTCATCAGTCAGCTGCAGAAGTGCTGCCTCTTTGCTCCTTGCAAAGGACTGATCCTCAATCTTGCTAAGCGCCCATCTTCCAATTCTCTGTGCTTTTTTCTTACAGCTCTATTCCTCAAGAAAACTTCTCAGTCATTTTTCTGTGTTTTCTATTTTTTTTCTTGAATCTTTGAATTGGTAACTATTATTATCTCAACAGTATCTCAACAGTTTTACTTCAGTCTGTGTTTTTGTTTTTCTTATCTTGCTTGGCTTTAACTTTTGTACTTTGTCACACCCCAGCAATAATTTTCTCTGACAGAAAGCCACCCAGATGTGCTACACAAAACTGGGCTTTTGGTCACAGACAGATGAACCCCTTGTATGTGGGTTACAGTGTCTTATAAACTTAAGCTTCCTTATCTGGTAACTTGATGAAGGTCATGTGCAGAGCTCCATCTGGGTTGAGGACACATATATATTCCTGAAATTATCTCAGTGCCTTTCCGGCTTCCTGGTCCTAACTCCATCATCTTACATTCAGCCTGGCAAAAATCCAGACAAATATCTACAATACTATTTTGTGATCAGTGTAATCTAAATCAGATAGATGAATAAAAAGGTGATAAAAGATGTGTTTCTTTTGTGTGGGTGTTTTTTGTTTGTTTGTTTGGGTTTTTTGTTTTTGCTTTTACTTCTGTTTTTGTTTTTTTTTTTTTGTTTTGTTTTGTTTTTTTTTTTTTGTTTTGTTTTTTTTTTTTTGTTTGTTTGTTTTTTGTTTTTTGGTTTTTTTTTTTCTATGCAGGGCATAGAAGTGATATAGATGTCAAAATTAAAATGTCAACATCTGCTCTTGTTATATAATTTTATTTCTTCTGTGTGTATCTATTGAATAAATATTTCTGCAAAAACCTCAGGAAATTTTTAAGTTAGCCAATTCTGTCCACTGAAATGAAGAAAAATGTTTTTGTTTCTGCTGTAGAATGGTCATTGGGGTGTTTGGCCACTTCCCAAAATTTAATTGCCAACAAGAGGGAAGAAATAATGAAAAAATAAAACTCGTTACTTTTTAATCATAAAAAATAATGGGAAGCACCAGGGTAGAGAAGAACAGGCTATATATGTTTATATTGTAATGTCTATGTCTGAACTGTCATCCTAAAGTCCCTATATATTTCATGTGAGAAATCGTTTCTTATAGGAGAGATTATTTGTGCCCTGTAGCAGACATCTAAACTAAGTCAGACGAATTACACCTTAAACTGGCAGATGCAATTTCTAAACCACTCTCCATCATATTTGAAAAACGATGGCAGTCAGGCAAAGTCCCTAGTCACTGGAAAAAGGGAAACATCACACAAAATTTTAAAACGGGTGAAAATGAGGACCCTGGGAAATACTGACCAGTCAGCCTCACTTCTGTGCCCCATAAGATCATGGAACGGATATTCCTGGAAACTGTTTCAAGACATATGGAAGACATAGGGAAGACAAGATCAGAGACAGCCAGCATGGCTTCACCAAGGACAAGTCATGTCCGACTAATCTAGTGTCCTCCTGCGACGGAGTGACTGGATAAGGGCAGAGTAACTGATGTCATCTACCTTGACTTCTGTAAGGCCCTTGACATTCTTACTTCTAAATCGGAGAGATACAGGTCTGATGGATAGACAGTTAGATGCATAAGGAATTAGCTGCATGACCACATCCAAAGAGTGGCAGTCAATAGCTCAGTGTCCAAAAGGATATCAGTAACAAGTGGTGTCCCTCATGGGTCCATATTGGGTTCAATACTGTCCAGTATCTTTATTAGTGACATAGACAGTGGGATTGAGTCCACCCGCAGCACGTTTGTGGGTGACATCAAGCTGACTGGTACAGTTGATACACTTGAGGGAAGGTATGTCATCCAGAGGCACCTTGACAGGCTTGAGAAGTGGGACCATGAGAACCTTGTGAATTTCAACAAGGCCAAGTTCAAGGTCCTCCATGTGAGTCAGGGCAATCCCCAATATCAGTACAGATTGTGGAATGAATGGATAGAGAGCAGCCCTACAGAGAAGGACTTGGGGATACTGGTGAATGAAAAACTGAACCTGAACCAGCAATGTGCACTTGCAGCTCAGGAAGCCATTTGTATCCTGGACTGTATACAAAGAAGCATGACCAGCAGGTAGAGGGAGGTCATACTCCCCCTCTACTCTGCTCTTATGAAATCTTACTTGGTATACTTCATCCAGTTCTGGGGCCACCACCACAAGAAAGACACAGAGCTGTGAGAGTGGGTCCAGGGCAGGGCCGTGAAAATGGTCAGAGGACTGGAATACCTCTTCTATGAAGAAAGGCTGAGAGAGTTGAGTTTGTTCAGCCTGGAAAAGAGCAGGCTCTGGGGAGACCTTACTGTGGCATTTTAATAATTTTAGTGGGCTTATAAGAAAGATGAAGAGAGACTTTTTACCAGGGCAAGGGGCAATGGTTTTAAACTGAAAGATGGTAGGTTTAGATTGGATATAAGGAAGAAATTTATTAATGGTGAGGGTAGTAAGACACTGGAACAGGTTGCCCAGAAAAGTTGTGCATCCACAGTTTCCCTGTTATTGGAAGTGTTCAAGGCCAGGTTGGACGGGGCTTTGAGCAACCTGGTCTAGTGGAAGGTGTCCCTACCCATGGCAGGGGGGTTGGAACTAGGTGATCTTTAAGGTCACTTCCAACCCAACCCATTTTATGATTCTGTGATTCTAAATATGCCAGTTTCTCTTTGCTTAATGTAATTGAACTAAGTACATCACATGGAGATCTGTAATATAGATGTCTAAAGTCAGGTGAATTGAATCCTATCCATGGTATTTTTAATGATTAAATGAATAGGTTTGATATTGGAAAAAGAGATATTAACTAGGGAATAGAAGAAAGAATTAACTATGGGATTCCTTTCAATCAGCCTTGAAAACACTGTTTAGGGAAGTGGAAACACGGCATATATAATTGTTTTATTATTGCAACTTTTTTTTCCAAGTGAATTTACAAGAAAAGTGGTTTTTTTTTAAATAAAAATTGTTGTTGAAGTAATATAGCAAGACTACAGTGATTTTATTATAAAAGGAAATATGGGAAACTGAGAAGCACTGTGTTAGCATTTAAAAATGTAACTTACATAAATATGAAACATATTTTGAACATGGTTTGTTTGTTTGTTTGTTTCTTTGTTTGTTTTTCCTGCAGGATAAAATGCTACATAATACTTTAAAATGAAATAATAGATATAGTATTTTTTTTCCACTTGAAGAATGTAGGAGTAATTTTCATTAAATTAAGAAAGTTTCACAACAAAAATCTTATTAGTGACAGCAAAACTGACTGGGATCTCCAGAAATGGTACTTAGTATTTGAAGCTTGCTGTTTCAGAAATATATATTACTCCCATTTGTCAGATTGAAGAATGTATATTTGAGACACTATATGATTTGTAGATGAGATTAGTTGGTACTGTCAAATTCTTCGTTTATAACTGAGACATATCTTCATCTGAAAAATTGTTTTTAAAATAATAATAATAAAAGAATACAGAAAAAACACCCTCTAAAGATTTATTATAAATTATTAAAATACTAACAGTAGAAGTGAACTCGCTGAACTAATGGTGCTTATTTATGACAGGGTGTAGATATCAGCTCCTTATTACAGGTAAGTAGCATATTGAATCAGAGATATTCTTCAAGGTAATTCACACTATTTCCTATCATTGTTAAAAGATATCAAAAGTTTGCACCTGTCTTGTCAGGTCTGTTCTATTAGATTCCGTGCATGCATCCAAATACAGGGTATTCTTATCTGCTGTTCTTATTTACTTTCCAACTGCTACACCTAGTCTGCTGAGCAGCTGTATAGTTTCCTCCAATAAAGAGAGAATCTGCCATATGGGTGGATTTCTCAAAAAACCCAAAGATGGCACAGATTTCTTCATGCCATGCTTCTCCACTTCCAGACTCACATCCATATGTGTATGCTTGTGTCTAGGGCATAGAGTAGAATGCAGGGGCCATGCTAACATGGGGCAGCAACAAGTGGGGAATTCCAAAGCCAGGAGGCAGATTAGAGCTGCCACACTCCCCACACCTGGGTAACTGTGTGTGACAAGGCTCACTTCTTTCCTCTTCTGTAGAGTAAGGTCTTCATTCCATATGCCAAATTGAGAAACCTGATTAAAATGCCAGTTTCAGCCTTAAACTGATATTGTTTTTCAATTAAGCAAAAATAAACAAAAATTGGATATCATTCTTGGAATATCAATGTGTTATAAATCCATTAGCAATCCTGGGGATTAGAAAAGTGCATGTGATATTTTACCCAAGTAGATCCATAGTTCAGTTATTCTGTTGGATACATAAACTACTGATATTCTTCCATTTCACCAATCCTTTACTATTTAACTACTATACTTACCAAAACTTGTAATACAATATTAAGAAATAAAATATTGAAATATTGTTTTTTCATTAATTCTTTCCCTTTAAGACTTATTGTACACATTCTTGAAGCTTTTTGAGGGATGTCACAAGCATTTTCAGATCTCAGGTGTATAATGTAGCTACTAATCTCATGTGTTTGGTTTGTATTTCAATGCAATTCCTCTAAACACTTTGGACAGTAAGTATTTATTGAATTTTTTAATTTCAAGGGAATTTTTATGAGAAAACAGAACAAAACCATACAAATAACAATATTGCCATATGGAGCAAGAAAAAGATAACATTTAAACATGTCAGTTATTAAAAATCTTGATTACTGAGCTAGAATTGAAAAAAAAAAAATAATCTTGACCTGTTAAAAATCCTCAGGTATCACTGAAGCTTACCATTGGTTTAGCTGTATATTTGTCAAACTATTCTATATTGTTTAAGATAGAATAAGAGGTTTTGTACAGAAAAACATCAAGTTGATGAAAATGTATTGTTCTTGGTTTTGTCTAGCCTTAAATTTCCTGGGCTGAGAACTGAAGCAGAAAAATCAAATACTGAAAAACTCATCCCTGACAAAAACATTTCTTGTGTTTGTCTCGTGTGGCCCTTAATGTATCTGGAAATGTAGCAACTGTCCTATTCTATCTGGACTTGACTCCACAATGAAGAATAATAGGGGAAGGGTGAAATAATTTTCTCTCCTGCTCATATTAGCCAAGCCTTGTCTTTACTGTCTGTCTTGGGTAGTATAGTATGGTACTGTTTGTGCTGTCAAGTCAGCTTGGAGCTCAGACTTATCCTTTGAGCTCAAACCTTCTGATTGTCCACACTGCCTACTTGGTAGCTCAAGTTCTGTCTCTGGCATGGGGTGATCTGGAGTTCACTGGTCTGGTTCCATGCCTGAGCTTTCTCAGTAGGCAGCCAGAGCATGGCCGTGGGCAGCTGGAGCCACCAGGGACTTGCTGGAAGTGGCAGAACAGCAGAAGGCAGTGGAGGCAGTCATGACAATTCGGACTTTGTGCTGGGAGTGGGAATTGTGCACAAAAAGGAAGAGGTGATCCTCCTCCACAGCCCTGGAAGAACAGGGGATCCATTGCTTCCCCAAAAGAAAGCTTTTGAAAACAGAGAGTTTTGACTAACTAGGGACAATATCTTCTTTTTTTTCTCCAAAATTTGTGCTTCTTACCTCCTCACACTGCTCCCCCAGTTAGGTCTGGGATAGTGATTTCACATTAGATTTAGCATTTACCTTTTGAATAAGTGCACTAAAACATTTGTTATGTGAAGAAGAGAATTCAGATATGAGATTTTTCAGTTCTTTCCCAGAGAAAAGTTCCCAGATATGGAAACCATACTGAATTACACTGAACCATCACTAATTTTTAAAAAATAAAATAAAAGATGATTTCGGGTTACGAATTCTCCTGCTGTTATGATTTCAAATAGAGTGCTTTTTTTCTCCAATAATTAATTGTTTAGTTCTCATAGCACATCCATCAAATATATTTACCTAAATATGATATTAGAAGTGCTATACAGTAGAATTGTGAAAGAATAAAGTCTGGGTTCCAGGTTTTGAATAGCTCTAAATATAGTTTCTAATACATTTGTTATATTTTTACATACATTTTATATAGTAATTGAATTATAGGTGAACATTCTCTGTTAAACACCGGGATACTTACATATATATTTGTTTTCAAGATTCACAAGAAAGGAGTACTGGGGCTCCCAGTGTGTGATCATGCCAAGACCCTCAAAACAGCAGCACTTTTCCTCAGGAACTTCGTCAATGATCCTAATTTTTGCTTTATCATAGAATCATTTAGGTTGGAGAAGACCTTTGGGATCATCAAGTCCAGCTGTAAACAACACTGCCAAGTCCACCACTAAACCATGTCCCCAGGTGCCATGTCTACATGTCTTTTAAATACCTCCAAGGATGGTGACTCAGAAATATCCAGACCAATATCCACAAGTTGCTTCATCACTTTCTTAATGTCCAGATGATAACATTGATTACTCATGTATTTCAGCACTTTGTTGAGTTGAAGCCATGAGAAAGAGAAAACCAGAAACTGGATCTATGATGAAAAAGTTATATTTAAAAGAAGAGCCAATGTAAGGTGGCGCAACTACTTCATATGTTCAAACCACTGCTGTCTGTTCAGTTTATTAGAAAAGAGCCAGTGAGTTTGTGATCTGTTTAGTATATTTGTATGTACCTAAATACTTCACTTACATTCTCAAATCCTTGTTTGCTTTCCTTGAGAGTACTTTCTTGCGTGGGAGAAGTATACTAAAATTAAACAAATATATGGCCTCAGAGTGACTCAGAAAAAGCAATTTTTCTTAATTTCAGTGCTGGTTGTTTATGAAATATGCATGAGGCACAAAATCTGCAGCTGCAGATGAACACACACTCAAGATCCTACATCTGTTGTTTAAAATAAAAAAAAACAACAGTAATATGAATGATCAAAAACAATAAATTGAAAAGTTTCTTTTCAAAACCTCTTAATTTAAATCTCAGGGGAATATTCAAAGCAATATACTTTTTGAGTTGTTTTTTCTAGGTTCTTTCTGGACCAGCCACTGAAAATGAAGTTTTAGTGACGTCCTGTGACAAACAGTTCTGCTGTGTATTGAAACATTACCTAATTGTCTCATCACCATGACTTCAACTGTTTCAGTGACTTAGTGGCTTTAATGGCCTTGGTGACTGAGATAATCAGAGCTGTTCTATCTATGATAAAAGTTGTGATGATATGCTTTCTAATTTGATGCTGTTTGTAGAAAAAAACCGAGGGTTTTTATAATCAAAGCATGCAGATACAGCTCTTCAGGTTTGCCAAGATCTATGGCATTCTTTATTTACCAATATCATCTCATGATTACTCGGTACTGAATGTCAAGTTACACAAGAAGGTCACTTCTCACTGCAACATCCTGGCTAATCTGCATTGGGAAGCTGGCAGGTAAGAAGAAATGAAGAGTCTGATGTTGTATAAACCTCTAGGACATGATCCATTGTAAAATTTTATTGATAATTAATGTAGTGATAGAGCTTAATGAGATTTAAAATAAAAATTGCATGGCTATTTTTCAGATAGTTGAGTTTCTAAACCTCTTCTAGTTATCTGAGTTCGAAAATGTATTTTGCACATTTAATTACATAATTTGTTTAAACAGTTTTTAGTGTGCCTAGAGTTTTTCATGAGGATATTTCCTAATTCTGCCCAAATTCAATTTCCTTTGTGTTATTCAATAAATTCTAATAAGATTAAGACTAGGTTAACCAGAATCTGAGTATTTAAGATGTTATTTCTCTGGCAAGAAGAAACCGAGAGATGTTTTTACAGAATCAGAGAGAACAGAAGCCAGAAGATCTTGTCAGCTTTCGCTGTGTCCTACAACTTTTGCCTTTGCTCCTCTTGTTCACTGCAGTATGTTTTTCACCCAAAATGTCTGATTCTGAACATATTTTAAATAGATTCCACTAAAGCCATAGACAAAAATCATTCTGGCTTCAGTGTGATGGTATAGATCTAAGAGGATATTAGTGTTTCTAAAAAACTAGAACTAAATTAACTAAATTATTTCTATAGTAAATTATTGAAAGGTCAGTGTTTGTGCCTTGGTCTTTTTTCACATTGTGTACTTTGGGTAAAGTAAGTTGACTATGGGGAGATCTTGGAGGATGCAAGCAGACTTCTGTATATGTTGAAAGTTTATGAAATGGCTAAAAGTACCTAATGCTACTGTAGTAATCTGAGTGTGATATAGGCAGATCTTTTTGCACTGTGTTTTAAAGAAAACACGATTAGTCGAATCTAATTTTATATATGAAGGGATATCAGAAGCCAGACAATCCAATTGTAACAGCTATTTTTTTCCGTTCCAAAATCTCAGGTAGTCATATGGACTGAGAGTTGCAGTAACGTGAGTGTTAAAAAAAAAATCTGTAGGAAATACATGCCTGCTACACAATGAAGCATGAGAGAACCTAGCATCAGTTAAAGCCCCTATGGAGGACTGGGAAGCCCCAAAGGCATTTTATTTCTCTTTTACAATAACTATCTCCCTATAACAGAAAGTTTTACATTAGAATTATAAGACCAAAATGCTTCTACTTATTAAAAGCTTCTACATTAATAAAAGCAACTCAACAAGGTCTAGGAGTTCTACTATTAAGCTGTACAATATTAAGATGGAACTTTATTTTGTCCCAACACTTGTCATCACATCTTAAATAAACAGAATCATAAATCCTGATGGACTTACAGTATATGATACTGATTTTAATTCTGTCAGTCTTTGGTATCTTTAATTTGCTAAAATAATTGCATAGAGCTACAAGGGACTACTTAATCAAGTAACTATATATTGGGTATCTGCAGTTTTCTCTGTAGGCTACCAAATGGATCAAAATACTTCTGCCCATGAAAGGAATTAGGACCCGAAAGACTCAATATTATGAATAAAATGTGTCACAGGGGTATCAAGGGCAACACCATGTCCTCATTTTATAACAGCAGTTTATTCTCAGATTAGTCAAGAAGCGAAGCAGCTCCTAGAGACAACAATCAATGAGAAATTATTTCCAGGTTTAAGGAAGTATTTTGTTTACTGTTATGACATCTGGCACTGCCAATATAAATGACATTTCTCATCAAAGAATTAATCATATTTCCTTGTAACACATATATTAGCAGGCTTCTGCAGAGTGCTGTCCTGAGACGTACCAGATTTCTTACCCGGCTTGTGAAACTCGCTTCTTCACAAAAGACCAGGTAAGACATTCACAAAGCTGGATGTTCACAAGGGACCATAATATAGCTGGGGTCTACTCAAGTAATGTTTGTCTTTAAATAAAGTCTTTGTCTTTATTATAGCAGTGAGATTAATTTGGGCTGCATTATTGGAAATATAGCACATGAGAACTCAAAGAGGGTTCATCCTTTGATATTTCTTGACTCTCATCCCCTTTCACAAGTGTATAGCAAAATGCTCTTTGTCCTAGATGCATTTTGACTTTGAGGTAGATGAGGACTTTCAATCAACTACTAACAGAATGGAATTAAACTTGAAAAAAATAATTCATTTCGAAAAAATTGTATTAAATCTAAATTGGAAATAACTTTTACTTTGATTTTATCCATTCAATGTCTTAAGTATTTTAACTGAAACTTTTTTTAAGTAAACATGCTGTATAAACTGTTTTACCTTGTTCAGTCAGTATTTGGTTTAAAATCACGTATTTTTGAAATTTTTATCTCAATAAAGTCATGGCATTTTTTTACTAATTTCTATTTAGTTCCCTTTTTTAAATCAGATCTATAAATACAAAGCTATAATTAAAAGTATTTTATATGCTAAATTACAAATTATATCTAATTAGTATGTATACAACTGTATATGTATAAAAAAAAACTAATACTGAAAATATTTATTAAAACTGAAGAAATAGAAAAGCAATCAGAAATACCATCATTTTTGCAGTACTGTAAAGGACTAATGTTTTACCCATTTCCAAATGTACTGAATCTTACTTAGCTTATTGACGTAGGTTGTTCTGTTGAAGTTAAGAAAATTAGTAATGAAAAAGAATCCTTACATTTTAGTAATAAGATTTTTTGAAAGCTTGTCTTTTTCTCTAATCATATTTCTTCTGGAAATTAAGATTCCATCCATCTGGACTCACCAGTTTCCACCCTTTTGGATAAGTGTCAATAGTTTCTCGTCCTTGACTTCTGATAAATTCAGCTCAGGCATTTTAATATTTCTCAGTAATAACTCAACAAAGTTGTTTAATAGGTGTCCTGTTACATCTTCCTTCTTACCTGCAGCTAAAAGTTATGACTTAACAGAATTAATTTCCTGGCCAAACCCTTGTCTTAAATTATCTCTTCAAAAATATAAGCACAGCTCTCTAATCTGTTCTGGAAAGAACAAAGCATGCCTTTTAGTTCTGATAGCATGATGGACTTTTAAACTCTTACTAAGTATGGGATTTGATATTTATTTCTATGTTTGTTTAAATTAAAATTATACAAAACAAAACTTTTTAATTAAAAAAAAGAAAATATGTTATTCTGAAAACAAGTTTGGCATGCAATGCCTCAATTAAATTTAAATTTTTCATATTTTTAATTTCTTGTACATTCTATTCTTACTCAAAATTTCTTCAGTAGTAGTTCATTTGAAATTATAGCAGGCTGTCATATTAAACTCTGTCACAATCATAAATTATATCATCATAGTGAAACAGCAGATTTTTTTCCATCAGAACTGGAAGGATTCCCTGGACAATCAATGTAAATGCCTCATCATTTACTGCATTATAGGGTTCAATTTACAAACAGATGAAGCACATCTCTCCAGAACAAATCATACACTGCTTGCTTTGCAATAAAATAGTTGGAAGCCTTGTGTCTTGAACATGAGAATAAGATGAGCACTAATTTGAAGAACTGTTGTTTTCAATATTCTAATGTTAGCATAGATTTCTTTTACTAAAATAACAACATTGTACTGCTCATGCTGTGTTTTTTTCTCATGGCTTGGTTAGGTAAGTAATAAAAGCAGTATAAAAAGCTTAAAGTAAAAATTTCCTTGCAAGATACTCTGGACAAAGACATGATAGAAAAAATATCAAGAGTCAGAAAGAAATTAAAAGGACTCAGTATTTATTATTTGGCTTAGAAATAGTGAAGTTTAGAAAAAAAAAAATCATAGTTATCTTGGTGGATGATCTTTGACACTGTAGAGTTGGCAGCAATGTATAAATAAGCAAAAGATTATCCAAGATCAGAACAACGCCTTGAGGAAAGTGTATAAAAGTTCTCCTCAATGTCTTCCTCTTACTGCTCTGATACCAATCCAGCAGTTCAGGGAAGAAGCAATCTCTACTTATGTGATGTATTTCTAACAAATTGTTGCAGTCCTTAGAAGGTTAGCATATAGGGCAGACATATAGATTCTTCCTATGGTGTTTTACTTAACCTTCTATGTCATGTTGTTCCCTATCCATCTCATACATCATTTTGAAAAGGAGTCTAGATAAATAAGTATTTTCAGGAAAAGTTAAATTTCAAACAGTTATCAGCTGTTATCATGGATTACATTTTCCTAGTTTCATTTAATAGCATACACCTAGTTGGCACAAGGACACGCCATAGACAACAGACACTAAGAAGGTCCTTTAGTGTTGAACAACATGCAGAAAACAGGATTTGGTAAAAATTCTGTAAGCAGAGAGCTTGTCCCTAATGTGAACTCAATCTTCTTACAAATAAACATCAAAATATTTGTACACCCAAGAAAAGGAGTATTGGCAGGCCTTTTCGCACTGTTTTTATGACAGTTTAAAACCGTTTAAAGAACTTTCTTTATGCATGCAGCTGAATGCTCAGTCCAGCCTACACCCATGGTAACGCAATGGCAAGGCTGCAGAACAAAAAGGGACAAAGGGTGAGGAAACGTGAAAGCAGGATTTGCAGTATGACTTTGCTGATCATCCTGTGGTAATTGAGTAATACAGAAGGCTTGTACATATGGGTATTTTTCATATGTTAGATAATGTCATTAGAATGGCAGGGAGACATTTTCAGTTCTCAGAGGCATTTTGAACTCTCCTCTTTCCCTCAGGCATCTTCTAACTCCCGTTTCTGTCTCCTACTTGCCAGACCTGCTCAACTGTTCTCCCTGGACTGCAACAGCAGCTATAAACCTGGATTGGGCATAACTGCTTCAGTTTGATACCTCTTTCTTACTCTGTCTTCGCTATAGGTTACAGAAGATAAGAGACGGACTCACAGCTGAACACAATCTCTCTGCTTACCCAAAGCTAGTGCAATCCCCTGGGCATTATACTCCTTGAATTTGATGTAGACTCTATTAAGTATCCATGGATATTTGCATAATTCTGTGGTTCAGGGGACTGACCATTTGCAGCCTTTATGAATTAGCATGGGCTAAAGTTGCAGCAGGAAGAAACCAGCTAAATTCCAGAGAATGAACACACTACCCACAGAATTAACAGGGCAAGGTTTATGGGGAGATATTTTTTTTTTTAATAAAGGCTATTTTATGCTCATATTCTTTGCTTTATTTTGCCCCCAGACCACATAGAACACAAAGACTATTTTTAAAGTCACCCAGGAAACACAAGCTCCCATTAGGTCCTTGACATCAGTTTAGGAAATTAGTGTCTTTATAACAGGAAACACATTCCTTTCATTTTTTGGTGGCATGTGTATGTTTCTGAAATGGGGAAGAGTGTTATTGGAATTTGTCCCTTCTTTGTTCAGGCTGCAGCCCTTTCTACAAACCTTTGTCATTTGATTAGCTTGATTGAGGTGATTAAGGATTTTATAATTTTCCACTCCAAGTTTTACTGTCCTTCCGAACACTGACATGGGGGAATAAAGATCAGAGAATTTACAAGCAATTTCTGCAAGCCAAATTCAAACTTTCACCTATACCTCAGGGCAGAAAATGAGCGACAGTGAGACTGAGTGTTTCTGCACCTTTTTCAGGCTTTCTTTCAGTGCTCTCCAGAAACATGGGTATTTTCAGAGTACAGATGGAGGAAGCTAGGCTGTTCTGGCTTTGCTCATTCAATATCCCATTCTTTATGATGAAAGAGATTACCGAAGAAAGCTGTGATGTGTCAATGCACAGCAAAATTGCACTGAACTCAAGGATGAATGTTCACAAACCATGCATCTACTTTTTCCATTGTAACACTTATATATTATTTATGTCTGCACTGAGAAAAATTTAGATATTAATATAGTCTTTTAAAATGTCACTTAGCAGTATTTCAGCATCTATTTTCCTGCTGCAGGCCACTAACAGCAAGTTTTTATATATTCTCAGCCAGAAAGAGAAGAATAACTAGATGACCTTCTGATCTTATCCTACCATATTGTCATTATGCTGTCTTGTGGTCAAATATAAAGATAAAAATGTAAATATGAATAAGTCTTGGACTTTTCTAGGGAGAAATAACAGCAGAAGACATACTTATGTACCTGTCCTCACATTTTTTGCTTTTGGGCACAGCAAGAAAGAAAGCACCTATCCTTTTTAATTTATTTCACTACATAAATCACTTTCCATTTTGTTGGCTGCTGACGATGTAGTCCTGTATAACATTTTCAAATCATTTTGCTTAGGAAACAGTAGTGTACTAGGCCAAATATGTGTGTGGAAATGTTTATCTTTTTTCCAAATATGATTATGACCAAGCCACAACATTGACTAAGCCTCCTATACTGAAATGGCAAAAAAAATGCAAGACCATGAGTTTAAGCTCTGAGCAAAGCATCACGTGTGGAATACATAAATGTAAATATAACAATTAGGAAATGGCATCTAAGAAATTTCTAGGCCCTTCAACTGCACCTATTGCTTCTGTTAGGACAGTGGCAGTAATTTTACAATGTCTTGTAGAACCCCCAATCCTGTATTAATCAATGGACATTAAAGAATTAGATTAAAGGAATAATTCCTTCTGCATACTCTTAGTAGAATTAAGAAGACCTATATTTCTATTTACTCCTTCAAGGCCAGATGGAGTAGCTAGGTATCTTGAATAAGAATTTCTTATACAGCTGCATGAATAATTCATTCTTTGATCCCTGATCAAACTGAAAAAACCCACTGCTCTTGTATCACATCAAACATTTTTTTCCTGTTTGGGAGAACAATAAAACATAGCTGAAGGCTTGATCCAGGTAGTTCATTCTGCCTAAAACAACAGTTTTTCTATTTATTTAAAAGTTTCTTCGTTAAAAAAGACTTCGTTATTGCTATAAAATAAATAAACTTTAAATGAGATGTTTTAGACTAAAAATATTAAATACCTTGACTTTCAAAGCAACTTCCTTAAACAGTTTAAACTGTCAATAAATTCAACATGTCTCTGAACATGCATTCAAGTCAACTGTAAATAAAAGTTTTGAAATCTTGAATTTACTTTTTTCCTAACTCTTGTTCATAACCCTTTATGCAATGCTCTGAGGATTGCAAAACTTTCAATAGATATGTTTAGATGTGAATGACCTAATTACAGGATGGAGTATTAGCCAACCAGAACCTGGATAGAGAGCAGAGTTCATGAGAATCTGAAGTGATCACCTTGGATTCAGAAAAAGACAGTACAGAAAGGTTTCTCATTATGCAATACTCTCTTCAGGTGAAGAGAGCCAGGTGAAGTCCAGCAAGGCATTTTGGCACATAATTCAAGGTCAAACTTAACCTTCCTAGAAATTATTTAGGTTTAATTTTAATTTTGGTTCCTTCTTTGAAGACTTTCCTTAGCAGTGTTGGTCCACCAATCACACTGGCATCTCTCATGGAAAGGTTTCAGTAAACCTGACAGCTTTCCCTTGGTCAATCATTTCTTTACCATTCTCCCTAGACCTATTTCTCAGTAGAACAGCTAACAAGTAAATTCCTGCACTAAGTCCTTTATCTCTCTTATTACTTTATTAGGCAAATTTCTCAATGCCCCCGTCTATACTAGCCTTCCGACTTTGGCTGACTTAGTATTGTCCCAACTCCCTGTACATTTCTCAGCTGACCTACTTCCCTTAGAGAGCTCCAGCAGACATTGAAATTATACATCTGATGCCACTCTTTATGTGCCAGTCTAATATGTACATAATTTGGACTTGTCCTATTACAGCTTAGCCTCGTATTTTAAATAAAAGAGCCAGATACAGGAAAGTGTAAAATGTCACAAAAAATGCTTTAAGAGCAAGATAAAATAGATTTAAACTAAGTATAAAGAAGACTGGATTAAAAGAAAAAAAAATTACAGTGTTAGTGATATGCTGAATGGGAAATACAACATTTAACAGTCTAAAAAAGCTGCTCAAATAGAACAACTACATTTATTTTGGATATTTCTTTTGTGATGATTTCTGAATTTATCAGGAAACATAACTCTGCAGGTCAGCTGTTTGTGACCAGATCTTTTTCTTTACTCTTTCCATTTTAATTGTTAGTTCATTTCTTTCATGTTGTTTTAAACTCCTTTGTATTTTTTTAATTGTTACTGAAAATATGAGTAAAGTGCATTCAACACCCATGAGAATCTCTTCCTGCTAGGCACTATCACATATGACATTGTCAGCTATACTTTGTAAAGTTGACACAAAACTCCCCAGTGTCTGTTTAGATTATGTAATTGAATCAAATAATTATAGCAAGCAGCTCATGAGAGGTATATAAAGTAACAAATGTCAAACCTTTGCCAGGAGACAGTAATACATTATTGGCAAAGAGAGTTTGCGTTATGCCCAGTGGGAAATCTGGGAATAGTCTTCATATTTCATGTCAAATTCATCTGTTGGTCTCAGAATATTTAGATATATACTGTGGTGGCTGATCTGAAATAAAATTTCAAAGATTACTAATGATAATATCAACTGTAAAGATACATAGTTGAATAGGAGATTTTCAAAGATTCATATGTGTTTCACTTTTGCTTCATTATTGTCTTTTCCCCCCTCAGTTCTTGTTATCCACAACGTGCATGACAATTGGAATATCCACCAGGTTAATTCCATCAAGTGTCTTAAGATGAATGGTTTGGCTTGGAAGGAATCTTTAAAGATCATCTAGTCCATCCTCCCTGTCATGATCAGGGACCTCTGTCACTAGATCAGGTTGCTCAAAGCCCCGTCCAACCTGGCCATGAACACTTCCAGGGAGGGGGCACCCACAGCTTCTCTGGGAAACCTGTTCCAGTGCCTCACCAGTAAAGAATTCTTTACCCTCACAGTAAAAATTTCTTCCTTATATCCAATCCAAACCTCTTTGTGTTTAAAACCATTGTCCCTTATTATGTCATTACAGGCCTTGGTAAAAAGTCTTTGTCTTTTTTTAGAATAGAATAGAATAAAATAGTTCAGTTGGAAGGGACCTACAATGATCATCTAGTCCAATTGCTTGAGAAATTCAGAGCTGACCAAAAGTTAAAGCATGGTGTTAAGGGCATTGTCCAAATGCCTCTTAAACACTGACAGGTCTGAGACATCGGCCACCTCTCTAGGAAGCCTGTTCCAGTGTTTGACTACCCTCTCAGTAAAGAAATTCTTCCTAATGTCCAGTCCAAACCTCCCCTGGTGCAACTTTGAGCCATTCCCACACATCCTGTCACAGGATACCAGGGAGAAGAGATCAGCATCTCCCTCTCTACTTGCCCTCCTCAGGAAGCCACAGAGAGCAATGAGGTGGTCCCTCAGCCTTATTTTCTGCAAACTAGACAATCCCAGAGCCCTTAGCTTCTCCTCACAGGACATACCTTCCAGCCCTTTCATCAGCTTTGTTCCTCTCCTCTGGATGCATTCAAGGACCTTCACACACTTCTGAAATTGTGGAACCCAGAACTGCACACAATACGCAAGATGAGGCTGCACCAATGATGAATACAGTGGCACAGTCACCTCTTTTGGCCAGTTGGTTAGGCTGTGTTTGATGCAACCCAGGATGTGGTTTGCCCTCTTGGCTGCCAGGGCACACTGCTGACTTGTTTTGAGACTGGTGTCAGGCAGCTCCCCCCAGATCCCTTTCTGCAGGGCTGCTCTCCAGAAAATCCTCTTCCAATTGATACTGTGTCCGGCATTCCTCCATCCCAGGTGTTGAATCTGGCATTTGCTCTTGTTAAATTTCATCCCATTGATGCTAGTGCAACGCCCCAACCTACCTAAATCCCTCTGCAAGGCCTCTTGTCCCTCAAGAGAGTCAACAGTACCTCCCAGTTCAGTATCATTAGCAAACTTGTTTATGGTGCATTCAACTCCTGCACCTAGATCACAGATAAAAATATTGAACAGATAGATTTGAGCCTTGAGGAGCATCACTAGTGACAGACAGATGTAGTCCCATTCACTACAACACTTTGTGCATTTCCTTTCATACAATTCTTCACCCAGTGCACTGTGTACTTGCTCATCTCACAGTTGGACAACTTGTCCAGAAGGACAGTATCAAAAGGCTTACTAAAATCCAGAAAAGCTACATTCACTGCCTTCCCTTCATCTATTAGGCAGGTGACCTTATCATAGAAGGATATCACATTAGTTAGTTAGGACTTTCCCTTTATATATGGCCTTGAAAGGCCACAATGAGGTCTCCCCAGAGCCTTCTCTTCTCCAGGCTTAATACCACCAATCGTCTCAATCTTTCTTCATATGAGAGGTGTTCCAGACCTTTTTGTCGTCCTCCACCAGTCCTGTTTTGACAAGTCTATCTCTTTCTTGTGATGGAGATCCCAGAGCTGGATGCAATACTCACAAGAGAAGAGTAGACAGGGAGAATCACCTCCCATGACCTGCTGGTCATGTTTCTTTGTATGCATCCCAGAATACAATTGGTTTTCTGGGCTGCAAGCACACATTGCTGGCTCATGTCCAATTTTTCACCCCCCAGTATCCCCAAGTCCTTCTTCACAGGACTGGTCTCAATTCATTCATCTCCCAGTCTATACTGATATTGGGGATTTCTCTGTTACTTTGCACTGTGGAATCTCAAGCTACTTTACTAAAACCCAACCACAGGCCATGAGAAATGTTTCTGCAAGTTGGTCTCCTATGTAATTGTTTTTAATCAATATAATTTATGTTATTCAATAGAGCTAGTTAAACATTACTATTAAAAAGATTGCTTAATGAATTCTAATTTAATATTACTCTTTTAGAACCTGACTGTAAACCTATTAGGTGCATATCAGATCATTTATTTTTTTGAGTAATTTCATCAGAAAGAGTTACATGTTTAAATAACTTCTTACCTGTAGGAATAAAACTTCATACGTCAGAATTTCTGAGCTATATATATTATTTTAAATTTGTTTTTTAATAATGCAAGAATTAAACCTAAGTAGTGTTTATTATGAATGGGAATTTCTGAACTGAAAATGAGAATAGAATATGTAAGAAAAAATAAGGCTTGGATTTGGCCTTTTTGTATACATATCATGTGATATCTATCATATCAAATATAGTTCAATAATGGGGGAAAAGGAACAAATAAAAAAAAATCAAAATGTAACTATTGTGTTCAGAAAAAGAAGGTAAAAACAGAAAATATTGTAAATAAATGAAAAAGCATTCAATTTAAAAAAACCCTAGGAACTAAACATAAAAAAAGTAACATGTTCTTCTGAAGATATAACAGCAGAAAAATATTTTTTTTAAATTCTTTTTTATTTTTGATCCATAAATATTACCTTGAAATTTAAGATATTTTGGTTTGCAGGATCTATTAATTATCTTCTTTCTAATTTACTAGTTTACCAGTTACTGTATGATCATCACAGACATCTATTTTAATGTTGTAAAAGTCTAGGCAAATCTCTTCCTCAAAATGGTTAAGGATCTCATCTCAATCCCTATCACAGAGGTGTACAAAGCAAAGCTTACAAAGTTATCAGGCAGTAGAGGTAGAATAACTAATTTCAGTTTCCATTAAAATACTGTGCTATGTAAATTGTTAGAGAACTGTGTGTTCAAGTAGTTGAAATGTGTAGACAGCTGCTTTCAGAGATATTTTAATTATTTTATCAAGAAAACTTCATAGTCTTTAGTACATGTCCACAGAGCAAAGAATTGGTTAAATTATTTTGCTAGATGATTTGCATTAGGCCTCTGGATTTTAAGCTTTGTATGAATATAGTCAATTTTATGGAAGAATCCCCTCAGGAAGCCCCTGATGGCACTTAATTTGGCCTTCTTCAATGTCAAATATGCTATGAACAATCTTCTTCGTAGTGGAAGATGAGAAATACTTAATATGCTGTGAAATATTTGATATGTGCATCATTCCATGAATTTTGCTGTCTCTAGGAGGCATATTCTACTCTCAGCATTCTTTCTTTGTTTTTAATTCCTTTGTGATTGTTGAGAGCATTTCTGAGCAAAGACAACAGTTCTTACTTTACTGGCCAGTGTTTACTATGTAAACACAACAGATTAACATTGTATGAAACATAAACATTAAAGTAATTTTTTATAAGGTGCACAGACTGGCCTTTATTTCTTGTTATAAATTCTTATATACCAAATAAATCTGTGCTCAATAATATTAAAAAAAACCCACAAATGTTATTAAAAATATACCATGTTATTAAAGTTTCCTAGACACTTAAAATATTGAAAGCTAGACCTATCAGACTTCCTTTCCATCAGATTCCCTAAATCAGTCACCACTGTAATAAGCATGGCACCTTCTTTCTCTCCTACCTCTGTATCTCTCTCACCCTTTTTCCTAATAAAATAGGTTCAAAGAGAGATTTCCCTTTCTCCCTATTTTGTGTATTATTCCATAGATTCCCGAGGTTTGGTTTTGTTGTCTTTAAAGTCTATTTATTATAAAAGAGCTTCCTTGTTTTGAGTAACTGAGCTATTCAAATCTTTCTTACCAGTTCTGCAGACATAACGTCTTTCATTTAATACTGTCTCAATGGATTTGTGGCTGGTCATGATGCGATGACATTGATTTGATTTTCCACATCATAGGTTAGACCTATGCAATGAATGTGCTAGAACGTATGACTAAAAGCCACAGGAACAGAGTGCAGGAGGCAGAGAGGCAAGCAAAATATCCTTAATCAACCTCTATTTTGTCTCTTCTTTGGAAGTTTGATTCCTAAAGGTGACTATACTTTCTCAGCTTCAACTTTCTCAGGAAGCATGCATCGAACTCCTGCACCAATATAATGTAACTTGTTTTTTGTTCTTATGCGACTCTCCATGACAAAAGAATGCTCTCCCTGAGAGCAGAATGGCTGATTCTCCTTTTCTGAAATAACATGACCAATCCTTTGGCAGTCCAACCCTTTGACAACTTCTATCAAAGTCATCTCTTCCTCCTGCTAAAGTAAAATATATCCTTCTCTGCTAGTGGGAAGTCATGTTCCTGCATTTTCACGAGTAACCTCTGAGTAATACTTCCCTCATTTTTTCAAATGTATAGTTTGAGAAAGCTATAATGATTTGGTTTTCAGAGAGCAGATATTCTTTCACTCTAAACTGTTTCACTTTGACTACCTCAAATCATCAGTCCCTTTTGAAATCATAGACTGGAGTCTCTAGAATATCACATCAGAAAATGCAAAGATAGATGATTATTACCTCACTAGAAAGAGTCTGCTGCAAAGCAAATGTTTTCTACTACTCTGTGGTATTGAGCACACAGAAAAGTTAGAAGATCAGCTATGACAGCCATGCACTGCTAGAAATACTCTGTCAAGTTGTTATGCTAGTTCATTTCTTGTATTTTTCCACATGCCACTTAAAGGATTTCCCTTTTGCTTGTAGTTGCTGAACAGCTGTAGCTGATTTGCAAAAAGATTTTAACAATCCTGTACCACAGTTTTCTGCTGAGTTTAACTACACTGATTATGTCCAAATTCAGGTACCAGTACTTATAGTCTAGAGCATGGAACAATGCACATAGAAAACAGCAGGGCAACTCACAAAATAAGGTCATAGATCACCTTGCTTTAACCTAATTGTTCCTTCTATCCTACTTCAGAGTTATTACAGGAACAAATTCCTGCCGCAGAGTGATTGTTTCTGATGAGAAAGTCCTGCAGTGTTTGAAGTTCAGAGCACTAGATAGATTGAAAAATATATAAATAAATAAATAAAAGCACAGGAAGTTAAAAAATATTCCGGTCCTGGTCCTTGGAATTCCCTCTCCTCTCCAGATCAAATATGTCTTCATTCATACTGTGAAATAGTGTGAATGTGAAAGATGATAGTCAGATGGGCAAATATACATATAAATATATACATATGTGTATATATAGACCTATAATTTCATTATCAGCCAAGGATTTCAGCAATAAATAATTCTGCCAAGTGTCAGGAACTTTGAAATTTAAACTGTAAAGAGACATGTTCTTGACTTATTCCCATTGGTCTTCTGATAGACTGCAGAAGATATACATGTTTATCAATGCTGACAGTAATTATCCAGGAAAAGAAAGTGATAACCTTTATCATGTCAAGCTGCTTAAACTTAAAATATACAGTTTCTGAGGTGCTGTCAAGTACAGTTAACTAATAAGAGCTCTGCTGGAATGCAGTGACAGTGTGCTGACAAGCTCCAAGTCTGTGCAAGATCAAGGTGACTTAGAACCTCATACCAATTATCTGTTGGTTATATAACCATCTCCTACAACTGTCATGTTTGCAGAAAGAGAAATGAGAATGAGGAGAGATACCTTAAAGAGACATGTGGTACCATGGTCCCTGGTGCTCTGAACTAGGCATGTGTCATAGATACTGCCGAGGATGGAGGATCAGTTCTACCTTCATCCTTCACGTGGTGCCGTATATTTGACTGGCTGCATAGGTTGTATCAAGGTGTGCTAGCTCAGACCGGTTTTAAAGCTGATGGAAAACAGAGTGATGTTAGTTGGTGCAGAAGAATCTATCACAAAACTGAGTATGAATGCAGACTGGCATGACATGAATCATTCTTTACACAACAAATAAATAACAAGAGCGAAAAATGAACCCAGCGTGTTTCCTAGCAGTCATCTGGCAGCATGATTGGGAAACGTTGTAAATATTTACAGTTATAGTCTTTGGCAGTGAAATCATAGCAGATATTGCTAGCAATACACAATTTAGCAGGTCAGCCAGTTGCAGTTATTAATCTAGAAATATTGACAAAAAATGATAAAAGAAAAAAGTTGTCTTGATGAAAAACTTGAAGAATTCAGTATTATCTAATACTCTGAAGTTTTAAGTTTTGGCATGAATTATTTATTAATTTCATTTTTCATAGAAACAATTGAAATTCTTTAGGGTTGAAACATTAAACCCAAATATTTAAAAAGAAATATTAAACTTGAATTAAAAAGTTATTTTATTATCAAGAAACTACTTTGAAAATAAATAGTTTGACTAATGCTACAACAAATAATTTGTATTGCCAAAACCCTTTTGGATTAAACACATATAAATCCCCCAAGCTATTTGTGTACAGAAATGGATAGATTAAGATTTTTAATAGTTTACCTAACACAATGAAATTGAAATAAAAAGGAGGTGAAATAGTTCAGGATATTACTCCTGTCCCTCAACTCCCCAAATCAAACTAACCAGAAAACAAAATGTTTTCTAATTTCAAGCAGTAATTCAAGGAGGCAAATGATGTCCTCTTCTTTATCTATGGCAACATCACCACACCCCTCTCCCTCCACACCATTTCTTAATTGCAATTGTTGGCATTTGAAAATACTGTGAGACAATCCTAATTTGGAAAAACCCTGATTAAAAAATAACCTCCAAATCAAAACACAAATCTTTAAGGAATTTACAGTCCAAGAGCATTCCTGATAGTGTTTTCCCCATTGTTATTTCTTCTATCTTGTTTTCTAGGAAAGGATCATGCTTAGGAGATAAATTATTTATTGACTAAGATATAAGAATAGGCATTAGAAATACTGGGAGAAAATACATTTTCATTTTTTGAGTCCACTAGCAAAAAATATGTAATGCAATTTGGTAAATTGTATATTGAAACTTCTATTATAGTTTGGTAATAACAATATAAACATGAATTTAATATCTCACAATAGTTTCCCTATTGTTCAATTCTAGTTTTCTGTAGAAGCTTTGAGATATTTTATTTAACAAATCTCTGCCCAAGCAACAACCTGAACTATAAATTGCCCAGGCATAAATAATTTTTCATTATCTATTCCTAGAACTATCTTAAATGATTCTAAATTTTATTCTAAAATGCTAAAAATACCATGGAAAAACCTCTCACTGACCAGATATGATAACTTGTAAAGATGAAGAATTGTGAACACATTCAACATGACAGAGAAAATTCTTTTAATGGTGCTTACACAATTCAGGAAAGCAATCCCTGTCGAAAAAACAGTGCAAAATTATTTCTTTAATTTTTGATTACATCCATTGTTGAAATGTTTCCTTAAGTATATATTTCTTTTTTTAAGCCTGTGCACTGGTTCTGTCTGGGATAGAGTTAATTTTCTTACTGGTAGCAGGTAAGGGGCTACCATGTTTTAGATTTCTGTTGAAAACAGTGTTCATGACACAGGGATGTTTTCGTTACTGCTGAACAGTGCTTACACAGAGCCATGGCCTTTTCTGTTCCTCACCCCACCAGCGAGTGGGCTGGATGTATACAAGCAGCTGTGAGGGGACACAGCTGGGACAGCTGACCCTAGCTGACCAAAGGGATAATGCATACCATATGATATCATGCTCAGCATATAAGTCTAGGGGAAGAAGAAGGAAGTGAGGAGTCCAGAGCGATGGTGTTTGTCTTCTCAAGTGACCATTATGCATGATGGATCCCTTGTCTCCTGGAGATGGCTGAGTGCCCATGGGAAGCAGTGCATGAATTCATTATTTTGCTTTGCTTGTGTGTGCAGCTTTTGCTTTACCTATTCAACTATCTTTATCTCAACCCATGAGTTTTCCCACTGTTGTGGTTTGAGCTCAGAGGGAAACTGAGCACCACACAGCTGCTCACTCCTCCCTTCCACCCCAGTGATGAGAAGGGAAAAATAAGCCGGGCTTGGGATTTGAGATAGGATATGGAGGGGCAAATCACCCATTATGGTCACAGGAAAAAGGCAGACTCTTTAATATAAGGAAAAAAGAACACAGATTTATTACACACACTAGCCACACGTAACAGAGTAGGACAGTGAGCATTGCCACATCTTGAGAACACCTTCCCCCCCCCCCTCCCTTCCTCCTGGGCTCGGTTCTACTCCCGATATCTCTAACTGCTCCCCCAGAGGCTCAGGGGCAGGGAATGGGGGGTGCAGTCAGTGCTGCAGCCTCTTCCATCTTCGGTGGGGGGAGCTTCTGGAACTTCTTCCATCTGCTTCATCTTGGTCCCCCTCTCACAGGAGACAGTCCTCCACAAACTCTCTGACATGAGTCCCTCCCACAGGCCACAGTGTTCCCCACAATGCTCTGATGTGGGACACCAACTTTCTATGACTGGAGTCCCTCCCAAGGGCTGCAGCCCTTCTCAAGCTGCTTCAGCATGGGACACACCCGCATGCTGCAATTCTCCCAGCTCCAAACTACAGCAGCGGGGGCTGCTTCCTCCTTCAAGATCCTGGACTTCTTTGGGTGCAGCCACCTTAGTAGGCTATATGAGGCCCCTCCCAGGATATAAATCAGTGTCTACTGTACTGTACATCTTCATGGGTAGCAGGGGGGGCTGCCCTGCCGTCTCAGCACAGGATACAGGGGGGTCTCTGCTCTGGCACACCTCCCCCCTCCTTTCTTCCTCAGTTCCTCCACTGACCTTGGTGTTCATGCAGCTGCAGCGACTCCTCCTCACAAGTTTGACTCTTCCTCACCACGTCCTTTCTTAAATAAGTTATTGCAGAGGAGCAGCTGATTGGCTCGGCCTTGGTGCAGAGGTGGGGTTGACTTGGAGCTGGGGAAGCTTGAAGAATCTTCTCACAGGGGGCCACCATTGTAGCCCCCTCCCCTGCTACCAAAAAAAACCCCAAACTTCACCACTCACTCAAACCCAGGACACCGACTTTTTCGATTCTCTCCCCCATCCCACCAGGTGGGGTTTGAGCGAGTGGCTGTGTGGAGTTCAGTTGCTGGCTGGGGTTAAACCACAACAGCCTGGATATTAATCAAAAACTTTTCCACTAAAGAAGAAGATAGGAAGGAAGTTGAAGACACTGCAATGTTGTGTTCTAGGTGTTAGCGAAAACCAAGCACAATATATTTCTTCTTGGCAATAGCACAGCAAAGATAAAGCAGCCTGCTAGGGAAAACCAACCTTGAACTTCTCTCTCACATCTGGGAGTACAAAAGAGTAAGCGTCTGGAGGCAGAACACTGAAGTTGTGTCTTAACTCTGTGGCAGAATTTGATACAGACACTAGTGAGACTGAGATATGAGTCTAAAATATCTAAAATATTCTGAGTTGTTTTGCTTTTACATTTTTTATAATAAGTGAAAAATAACGGGGCAGAGATAATAAGTAGGTGAAAAATTAGCTGAAGTCTATTGACTAAATTTAACTGATATGTCAGATTATATATAGACGTTAGATTCTCAAATTTGATGCTTTTTTTTTCTTTCCAGTATAAGGTTGTCATATTCTGTGGCATTCTTTACCAGTCACAATTAAGCTGAGAACCAGTCTGAAGATCTCAGACTGGATCTGATCACTATAATAACTTCCTCCAGAAAAACAAACCAAATAACAACCCCACACACACCCACAAACTCCCACCAAACCAAAACCCAAAAACCAACAGTGGTGAACACTAATTCAAAATTAGTATTATTGTGATACACTGAACTGCAAGGCCAGAAATCATTCATGGGCTAAACTGACTGCACATTTCCCAGGTAGTTGATTGTACCTGTGCTGGGGTCCATGAGATTGCATTTAGAGCATCACTGCAATGATAAAGCCAACCCACAAAAAATCACCAAAGAGTTGATGCTTTTTGCGTCATGTCTGGTCTGACGGTAATCAAAATTTCTTCATGACACCTCATTCAGCTGGGGTACTGAATGTGAAACCTTCCTGTTCAGAAACATAGACTGTGGTGACTTAGAAGATACATCTTCCTATTGTCTTTACTTCCTTTGATCTTTTATTTTCTTTTAGATATTTAATTTTTAAATTCTTATAGTATAGCCCCTGTTTGCTTTCCATGTCATATGCTGGCTTTACTAATGAAGTGGAAAACCTGAGTGATTGGATCTGACTCATCTCAACTATAGAACACTGAAGACATCCCAATGTTAGATGACTGAACATAAAAATATTATTGTAAATGAATACGTGTCTACTCTGTCTTCCATTGTACATGGGTATTGCTCCCTCCAGAGGTGCCTCCATTTTACCATTTTTCCATTTTATGTGGTAAAACTAGAATCAGGCCCTAGAAAACTAATAAGCACACTCAGGAATGAAAATCAAAGATGTAAAATTTTTGACCTGAGCTATAGTTTTTAACAGGGAATAAAGTACATGATCTTGGCATCACTGAATCTAATATTTGACAGAAAGGGATGGATATATGAAGAGGACTTAAACATCACCATGACTCACTTAGAGATGCTGTTCCAGAAGGTAGAATATAAACTCCAATACATGAGGAGAGATAAGTCAAACAATAGAATTTAGGTAAGTGCTGAGCTGATCCATATCAGTAGGTGCCTGATAACCACTGGGAAATACTGAAGAGAGGAGACAGGCATACATATCCTGGCTGAAAAGATGCTTGATGCCTGAACTTCTCACAGAAGACTGGAGGAGGATGAAGTGGTTGTGATGATCTGATGATCTTACATACTGACACTTATCCCTAGTCTGAATAGTCTATTCCAGACTGGAAATGTAAGCTGAGGTCGCCTATATCCCATGCTGTACTGGGATATAAAAAAACAGTCACTGTCACTGACTTTTCTTCTTGTCTAAGTCTGTGTGGAAGTAGGTGTGCTCAGGGTATACTTCTTAGATCAGACATTAGAGATGAATTAGACAGAAGAGATGCCTAGTTTGTGAATGACAGGCAGGACTGATGCATGTGTTTGGTGCCGAATTTGTCATAACAGAGACATCGCATATCAATACTGAGAGGAGGGGTCTAGTGAAAATGTGGGTTATAGTGAAATCAGGAATTTATAGTGTTAAACATCAGATTAATTATATGGTCATTTCTAATGTCTATACTTTGGATGTACGAGCCTATAATGCAGTTGAAGACATGAATATTGCACTAAAATTTGTATTAATTTTTAGCCTGTAATAAAAATAAGAAGTCTCTGAAAAAATCCTGAGTCTTAATACAGTTATTTGCATAAGAGAAAGACATTCCAGCCATTAAAAAATTTGCAGACAAAGGTGGATAATGGAGGTTTTGTTCTGGTAACTGCTGTAGCTGTTATTGCTACTTGTTAAATGTGTTTTTTTTGTTGTTGTTTTTGTTTTTGTTTTGTTTTGGTTTTGTTTGTTTGTTTGTTTTTTTAAATAAAGAATTTATCCTATGCTCAGACATGAATCTTCTGTGGAATGACACAGTCACAAGACAAGGAAACCTACAGCTGCATTGTTGGGGAAAAAAATAGAAAGACATCTTCTATGTATTGAGAGAAACAGTCAACAAGAAATTATACAAATTAATATAAAAAAAAAGGTGAAATCAGAAAGGGTAAAAATCAAATGATCAAGAATAATTCCTCAGCCACTGGCATGGAAATAAAAACTTTGTGGCAATGTATTTAAAGGACATTCATCTATCTGACATCTTAATTTTAAGTAATGTAAATAATTAAATTTAAATAATTTTGATTTATTCTTTTTTTCCAGTAGTCTTACCTCAAGTAAATAGAAGTAAAACTAGAACTATAGGTGTTGGGTGACATTGTTGATACATAAGAAAACTAAAATGAGCTCATGTTCACAGTAAAAGTTTATTTAGCTCAGTACCATGACTCTTTGACAATGGTTCACAGTGGAGGTCTAGGAAAAAATATAAGCACAAGTATGTAGTAATGGTTCCCCAGACTATTCCTCTAGTCTCAAATAAATTGCAGTTCAGGGACTTTCTGACTCAGTGGGGATGTTTTTGTACTTAATAGCCCACCGCAGATCTTCTTCCATGATTTAAACCAGGTACTACTTGAGCCTCTGTGGATTTAATATACAATCTTTGAAAAGGAGCTCCACAGCTTAATTACATGAAGAACAACTTTGTTTTCTTTTGAACCAGCACCCTGAGCTTTTTTTACCATTTCTCATACTTATTAAGACTGTGAACAATAATCAACTATTTGCTTTCTTTATATCACTTGGGATTTTATAGATAGAGTCTAGCAGGTACAAATATATTCTTTACTTCAAATGACCAGAACCATTTGGGTGCCAGCTTGTAGAATGATGGTGTTTGATGCCATACAGTTCATGGTAATGCAGAAATGTAGAAAGGAAGCATATACAACAGAAATTAATCAATTGGAAAAACTGGTTGGTCTATCTGGCCTAAATGAATTAGCAATTTTTAAATAACACTTTTGTAAATAACCGGTAATCCAATTTTGTAATGAAAAGTCACAAGCCATAGCCCTGCTGAAAGCAAAGAATGTTTGCTGTAGCTTTCAGTGGCTAGTTTCACCATGAAGTTTCAAATTTATTTCTAGTTATCAAAACATGCTATATCTATGGTGACATGTCAAAGTAGCACAAGTATCTTTGCTGGCATGTTGTGTAGAAATAAATATTCATTCCAGTATTTTGATGTGTCTGTATTAATGGCTGTAAATATTCATTGTGGCCATGGACTCTTCATTTATGCTACTATAACTTCTGCAGACTTCTTGTGAAATTTGTGACCAGACTGATCATGACAGATATTACAGTATCATGCTAAGTATATTTCAAGGGATATTTTTACAGGCTTCAAAAATATACTTGCAATAAACATTTTTAAATTACCTCATTCCTCACATATAGAATGAACTAGGATTCTATTGAATCTTTGAAGATTATTGAAAAGAGATGTGGTCTTAGGACTTAACCAAATAATTTTACAAGGGAATAGAATGTATTAACGTTCATGTTACTCTAATAAACATTTCTGACATTGACTACATTTTGCCTATTAGATCGATAATTTTCAGCTTCTTAATTATCTGGGTGAATGCATTTGCCAGTTCAAACACAAATAAATGTCTTACTTAATCAAATACCTTATAGAATTTGAGATAATTTCTTCAAAAGAATGAAGTGTTGTAGTCTTAAGAAGTTGCAGTGTTTCCTACAGCACTGACTACTTGACATTTTTCATGTAAACTGATTTCATTTTTTAAGTATTTCTATTTCAGAAATGACATTAAGAAGTAGTTAGCTGTACCATAAGAGAATCACTCAAAATAGTTTTATGTCCGGTCTTATTTCCAAATTCTTTTGAAGATAATTTAAACACACAGCAAAGATGTAGAACCTGGGTAAGCATAAAAGTCAGGGCTGCCTCTGCAGGTGAGAGTTCTACTATGTCATTCTAAAGAAATTAGAATATAGTAAATTAAATCAACCAAATAGGAAAAAAAAAAAAGCACCAAGTTTGTTTTTTAGTAATGTAAAAAAAATTTGGCAAAGCTTTTGCTATACTTTGTTTCCAGCTAATTAAAACAAATTAAGTGTCTCCAGAAATGAAGAACACTTGCTTTAGGGATATTTAAAATCTTATTACAGGTCTTGATCTTAATTTTGTAACAGATCCCATGAGAAAATTATCCCAAACTAAAAGAGTTCTTAACTTTTCTGATGTTTAAACAGAGAAGGAGACTACTGAGACTGCCATAACCATAATGTTGTAAAAGCAAGACTCTTGGCATTCAGACTGGTTTCCACCTCAGCCTTTTAGTCTTATTACAGGAATTCATTTCATATTCAAATCTTACAATAAAGCCAACCAAAGCAACACATTGTTTGTTTACAGAGACACAGAATAAAATGAGTCAGTTTGTAAGCTCCTTTCAGAAAATTAAAATCAGTAAAATCTCACCAGGTGATGTTATTTTTATGCAACATTTACAAAGACTAGACAAATTCCCTTGATGCTACCATATTTGCAAAATGGAATGATAATCTGTACTTCAAGCATTCCTTTCTTCTGGATGTGTGCTGAATTTAGTAAAAACACCAGGCACAAAGTACACATAGAAAAGAGTAAAATTTCAAAATTTGTGAATCTCTTCACTATATATTGCAGAAGAACTACAAGAGCACTTCTGATACCTAACCATCATAGCATAACTCATATTCCTTTAGAAATGCTTATACTTTGAGACACTGTTTAAAAAATGTTAAGCCGTGATATGCAGGAATTCTTTTTTTTTGTTGTTGTTCCTGTATTCTATTTCTGAGATTGTGGTCAGACTGCTCTGCCTACTTCTGGAGTCTATTTTAAAAAGATGAAGATTGGAAATTGTTTGAAGGGTTATTAGAATGATCTGTAGTCTGATCTGGGAAACATGTTAAGAAACCTCCAAGAACATTCAGCTAATTGATTTACTAAAGAAGGTAGTTACAAATTGAGCTATAATAATATCTAGTGCTTGCAAGATGAACCACTGTACATTGATGGCAAAAAGCATTGAAGGAGTGCTTCAGAGAGCCTGAAAATGTTTTGCTAAAAGCACTGTTTCTCCTGACTACTAAAAGGAAAAGTAGAAGGTCTTTTGTATCATATTTAGAGCAAAGGTGAAAAGCCAAAACTGAAAATATTTGTTTAACTTACATTACATAAAGGACCAAACTTCATACTGGTATGGAGAAAAAGTATCTTAATCTCTTACTGAAAGACTTTAATTATCTTCCTAACATGCAGAGAAACTGGGACCTGGGAGGCAAACAGAATAATTTTAACACCTCTTTGCCCTTTTTAAAATTAGAAACCCCAGAATCGTTAGGTCTGAAGAGTTTTGCTGGGGTGTTGTAGTATCAAAGGGCACTTCTGAAATGTCTCATTCTCCCCTTCCTTCTCCTCCCACCTTCAGGAAAGACTAATAAATGAGTCATTGAAATTGCTTAGTTAGACTGAATTTGAAATAGTTTTTTCTTTCCCTCCTTGCCCTGGAAATTTCCACAGACATGACTTTAATCCCATTCTGCAATATAACCAAACCCAGATAATTTTGAAATATCATGTGACATGAATGTAAAGCAATGTTTATTTCACTCAATCAAGATGAAATCAGAACATATGTTGCAATATTTATTTTTTAAATGGGAAAAAAAAAAAAAGAAATACACATTAAAATTCATTTTAGTTCAACAAAAACTTCTATGAAAAGATAAAATTAAAAATTTAGTCTAAAATGCCTCATCTAGCTACTTCCCTGAAGGAAACTGATATACTACTTCAAGACTAAACATTTGTTTGAAGGATCTGATAAATATAGTTCCAGAAATATCTATATAAGATTCTCTGACTTGCTTAACAACCTCTCCACTGGCTGAAGATTCATTGGCAGGGAGCTATGACAGCTGAGAATCAGTCATTTTTTTCACAATACATGTATTTTTGAATTAGTTTTATAGGAACCTCATAGGCATTAGTATAACAATACTTCCGACGTTTTTTTATTACTCATGAAAGATAAATCCACTTCCCAGTGTCTGGCCAGGTAGCTCTTTGAATTGAATAAGGAAAGGAGAAAAACATTATGTTACTCTTTGTGGAACTCCAGTGGTTGCAGCAGACATTGTATTCTACATTTTTTAGTAAAAAGGACCTGTATTTTTGGATCTTATATACTATTTAACCTTTTACCTTTCTTTGGTCTCTGATGAATAAGGAATGTAGATCTGTTGTACATTATTTATAACTGGAATTGTAAGAGCAGCTTGTTTTTTATTGTTTTTTTTTGTTTGTTTGTTTTTTTGTTTTTTTTTTTTGTTTTTTTTGTTTGTTTGTGTGGTAAGAGATGTATCCAAAAAGGATCCCTTAAAGAGGTGTAACTCTACAAGTATTTTACACTTTGCTTTGCTTCCTTTGATTGGATGTACCTGGTCTTAATAGCAGCAGCACCACTAAGGATAAGGAAACAAGTGTCTACTTTAAGTAAAAGAATATTATAGGTCTTTTTAAATGCATTTTTTTCTACTATTTCACTTTTTCACTATCAATTAGCTCATCCATTGGTTTATGATCTGGTTTACTGAGAACTGCGATTCTTTAACGTTTACCTGAGATGTTGCTTGCTATCTATCATCTATCTATCTATCTATCTATCTATCTATCTATCTATCTATCTATCTATCTATCTATCTATCTATCTATCTATCTATCTATCTATATCTATCTATCTATCTATCTATCTATCTATCTATCTATCTATCTATCTATCTATCTATCTATCATCTATCTATCTATCTATCTATCTATCTATCTATCTATCTATCTATCTATCTATCTATCCTTCCTTCCATCCATCCTTTCATCCATCCATCCTTTCATCCATCCATCCATCCATCCATCCATCCATCCATCCATCCATCCATCCATCCATCCATCCATCCATCCATCCATCCATCCATCTACTCATCTGTCTATATATCTGTTTCAGGTATGTAATGGTACTGGATATTGTTAAGGACTATCAGTTTTGTTTGAGGGTAACATTCAAATGCAAATGCAAATGGATTGTTTACTAGTGTCGCCTTTAGTATTTATAGCAGTCAGCATTACTGTGATTATTAAAATATATCGGTAGCTATTGTGTCAGGTAAGCGAAAATATTAATAACTTTTCAATGCTGCAAACTGAGAGGATGTTGAATGTTCAAACATACATATGCTACTGGAAGACTAATGCTCTATATCTTTTTTCATAGTATGACTTAGACTTGTAGCACATCATAGGTGAAAATAGTTTTGACTGACACGGAACGTTGCAGCTTAAGTCACTGTGCCTCAGACAACTGAAAGGACGGTCATGTTTCTCAATGCAGAACAATCCACCCTTTTGTTGTAATGGGGGAAAGAGACAGAACAAGTTGGCACATTGCTCCTGACACAACTGCTTTGTTCCTTTCTGAAAGGTGTCTTAGAGTCACTGCATAATTTTGTGTTTGTGCCTTCTGTAATTTTGGATACTGAATAGCTTTGCTATTATAATTGATTTGTATATTGGTGTTAAACCGTTTCAAATAAATGTATTTATTGCAGGTGAAATGAAAACAGGAGAGAGGCTTTTAGGTAGACTATATTGTTAAGTACCACCCAAATTTATGAGTAAATAGTCTGGAAGGAGACCCATGAGGTGCTATGGCTCTTATGCTCTTCTCAAAATGTATATTAGCTGCTTGAGTAGCTCAGATTCCCTCTGTAAAGTAACATATCCACAGTATGAGTGTTGTGCAACCAGTCCAACCCATTGAATTTAAAATATTTTGTGAATCAAGCTGAAGCAAATTTATTAAAATAGGTACTGAACATGTTCTAATATCTTATACAAAGTCTAGCCTTTGAACACTCATCTGTGTAAAAATTCATACAAAGGTATACACAAATTCCATATATGTGCATACATGAAAATTCAGCATCTTGTTCCTGGGCAAACTGAGATCGGTATGTACATTTTGCAAAACTCAGTTCTGTGGGATTTTTTTGTTTTTTAAACTTTAGCTCCCCTGAAGGGGGTGTATGTTCCTTGACATAAAGTCAGAAGATGTCACATAGAGTTCACTTTATGAGAACAATATGGTTTCATTTTGGAGGAATATTCCTAAGGATTTTAAGAAGCTGTCAAAAAGAATTCACTTTATTACTGATTAACATTAGATTCAGAACTAAAGCCACAAAAAATAATTCAAGGAAATAAAAAATAACCCAACAATACTCCTGTCTTTCATTTGGGACAGCACTATGGGAACAAACTGTATTGCTTCTGTTTTGCTGTGGGAGTTTAGACGCTTATGGGAATTTGCAAATTTGGGGGTAGACTGATTGCAGTGCTCAAGATTTAGCATATTCAGAAAAGGAAATGTAGATGTGATAATATCAGTTTTTGATTATAAAAACTGCATGATAATATAAATGAATACTGTCTGATATTTTAAGTACATGGAATAAGCCTGTGTGATTGAAATAAATAAGTCCTAAAATAAGCATAGCAGCTTAGTCACAATGTTTTATTTAATGATGCATGTAAATGAATGAACAAATAAATAAATAATTGCATTTTCTTGTTATGTGAGCATATGATATAATTAAAAAGATCTGTGGAGAATATAAACTAGCTAAAAGGATGAAGTTGACTCCATTTAGATTCTGTGAAGTCACTAAAGTCAGTATCAGACCTACAGGAAGTATGTTCAGTCATGTTGATATTATTTATTAATATTATTGTAATAACATGTACAAGTTCTAGGCAGGATCACATTTCATGATAGCTGAATTGTTATTTATTTTAATAGTCTAAGTAGTCTAATATAACCTAAATAGTTTTAAATAGTTTATTTTAAGCAGCTCTCAAACTAACTTCAAAATGATACATTGACTTATACAGTTCTGAGTTCTACAACTATCAAAAGGTGCAGTGTTTTTCACCACATTTAGTGCAAAAAGTTCCTGAATAACTGATCTGCTGAGAACAAGTTGAGAAAAAGATAAAATTGGAGGGAAGAACCAATTCTTAGCTTAATTTGACAGCACGTGCCAAGGATTGGGGGAGAAACAATGCCATCAGTGTGTTCTTTTATACGTGATAACCTTTGTTTTTTTTCAGAATGAGATGCTTTTCAGGTCATCCTGAAGTGTGCATACATTGGTTTTGGTATATTTTATTCTGGAGAAAGATAAAAAGAGAACTTCTGTTTTTTCAAAGAGGAAAAAATAACAATAGACGATTTTATTTCCTTTTGTTCAAGGATCTCCTTGAACAAAAACCCTCTGTATTGTTGTACATGCTGAAACAAAAAAGTAGTGGCCTGTTTTGTCTTATGTGTAAACTTTTTGCAACAAAGCATGTATTTCTAAATATTCTTATAAAATGCATTGAAGTTTTCTCATGTTCCTGATGAATAATATTGCAAGCTATAAAGAAAATAATTTAGTGAAATGTTTGTTCTTTCAGAAGTCAGAAGTTTCAGAGTAGATAGTGTCAGTGGAACAAGCTAGCTCTTAGCTTTTGAAGATCTTGTTTGCAAACCTGACAATACCTATTGTAAAAGGCAGGCAAAGAGATCCCAGTCTTTGGAAACTAGTGGAGAGGCATAATTTCATCCTAGAATATATTTCATTTAGTTCAGACTTCAGTGTATTATAATTTACTGCATAACCAGCACAGTAATAATTAGGTTTGACAAAGGTAAGTGGACACTTCTCTTTACAACATGACTTGTTCAAGTAAACTGCATTGTTAATGACTGCCACCCTTATGGCACACATTTAAAAAAATAACTCTACAAGAAAAAGTTATCAGCAATTAATCTAAGGCTCAATTTTATGTCTGATATTCATTTGTTCATTATTTTCTATTTTTATAGGTAATGTTCAACAGAGGGTTTTTTTAATCCTCCCTGCATTTATAGAAGTTAAATGGATTTTATAATTTCTAATAATCAGTTTAAGAATAATCAAGATTTATTTTCAGGAATTTTTCTTAGAAATTTGTTTATGATCTATTTTTGGGGACAGGGGGACTGCTCTTTGAAATTAAACAAAAAATATTAATGTAACTATATTTTCAAAATTCACAAAGAATTTGGAGAGAAAGAGATGTTTTTAAGCAACAGAACAGAACTACAGAAAATTAAAATAAAATAGAATTGAACTGGAAGTTTTTCCAAGTTCTTTCTATTTATCTGGGTATGATAGTACTCTAGTTATACGTACATGCCTGTAAATTTAACACTAAATAGAAGCAGCAACTTCAGAGTCTGTCCATCCAGCTGACATTTAGATCTCATTATCCCTGAATCAAAGTGCTTTTCAGTACTGAGATTACAATTACTTTTTTTTTTTTTTTTTTAAAAAAAAAAACATATAGATGGTATTAAAAGCCAAATGTTATACTGTGTTTTTTTGGCTGTGAAGAAGGTAGTAAGATTAATTGACTGCAGCATGTAATCCATGACTTCTTAATAAAACAAAGATTTCAATAAAGGGTGGGACTCTGACCTATCTACAGAATTCAGTATTTTTTGTCTTCTATTTATTGTATTTGTATAAGATAATAATAAAAATAAGGAAATAATCCTAAACAAAATCTGCTGAAATATTGCATCAAGAAAGGCATTTTGATATATTAGAATTTAATTATGTAAATATATATATTAAAAAAAAAGCCAATCACAAAAAGCAGTACTTATGTGTAAAAGGAAGCAAATGGCTGATCTTATTTAAGAAACAGCAAGCTTTTATTTCATTCCTAACAAAGACAAACATATTAAGAAAAAATGCTGAAACAGTCCTGTACATTATTCACGTCTGATTCACAGAAGTCCACACAGACCATACTTTCACTGTTATTTCAGAAATTAAGATAAGCTCACAATTTCTCATCTCGGATCCAGCCAGAAACATCTCCAGCCGTGCACGCTTCTGGTTTCCAGCAGCAAGGACAGACCTACGTATTCCTCCTGGGCAGAACACCACTTCCTTATCTTACTGAACAGGAAACATATGTTGCAGTCACACATCAGAGCCGGTAAAACCGGATACCTTTTTTGTTGTTGTTAGCATATCTACCTCCTTGTTTCCATCAGGTGGAGAGGTTTCAAACCTCAAAGAACATGCTGGGTTATTTTTTCATGCTTGCTGAGGAAATGCATCTACTTTTTCTCTAGGCAATATGTAAAACCAGAAAATAACTTTTCAGTAATTATTTTTTTTTTTTAAATAATAATGGCTCCTGGCTTGGCCAGTTTCTGGTGTATAACGATCAGGTGGGTTAAGACCCTAAGGCATTACCTGAATCTTTGCATTCAGCCTTGACTGCTTGTTAAAAAATGAAAAATGTAGCTAGACACAAACCTTCAAACCAGTGGAACACTGTCCTCAGGCTGAAGACTAATGATGAAACTGATAATTTATTTTAATTCACTCATATTCTAGTTTTATTATCAAGAAGACAGATTTTCTTTATTGTTTATTACTCAAGAAGTTAATCAGACAGACTTTTTCTAAAATGTTACTTTATTAAATGTCTTAAAGTGTACTAAAGTGCTGTTTAACACTGTGTTTTACTATTGTTGTAGCTATCAAAATGAATTATGCTACAGAACAGTGATCTAGAATTAGATATATTAGATATATATAATATATATTATATGTATATTAGGTATATCTATCTATCTACCTAATATATTAGAAATATTTCATTTAAATTAAATAGGAATTATAATGTTTTAGATAATTAAGAAAGATGGAAATAAACCAAGGAGTGTATGGGAAAAGGTGTAAAAGCCTATTCTATTTTAAATTTTATAGAGCAAAGGAATCCTGTGAATGTGTCTTTACTACTATTAAATTCTACACATCTTGCCCACATGGATATTCCATGAGACTTTTTCTGGTCTCAATATCATATTGATCCACAATGATTTACACTGTTTTATATGATCAGACATACATCCTGGGGATAGGAGCAGAAATGAGCTTTAGTGTCAAAGCTATCTAGAGACAGTAACGTGTTTTAACCTCAAAAACTTGCCTGTCCCAGATGAAGGCTGTCTTGCTGTGCTTAGTAAGGTGCTTTTCCATGCCAAAATGACAGCACATGAACTGCCTTATGCCTAAAGCAGCTGGTGCACAACTAGCCCTGATGATAAAACAGAGATAAAGTCTGATAGTTCACTGGACATGACTGTGTATATTTGAGCTTGATTAATTATAAATGAACTTGAATAGCCAAATACAGAGAATTTCTTCTGACACAGTACCATGAAAAACTATAAACATTTAGAAAAATAATTAATATTAATAACTAAACTGGTTTAAATTCTATCTTGCAAAATAGCAAAATGATTGAGTAGATACAGTTCAAGAATGTTTAGTTACGCACTGTGCCTGAGCAAACTGTTCATTTAATGAGTAAAGTAATGTATCAAGGTTTGTGTAAAAGTGATATTAATTAAGAAGTGTTCTTGTTCAAAGTTGCAAAGCCTTCGGACTATTAGCTATGAGATGGTTGTACTGGCAATGATGATTTTGTCAGCAGCACAAGGTTCCTGTGGTGTGTCTGATACTACCTCAGTCAGAGTATTGATACTGGTTTAAATTATTAATCAGAGAGATTAGAATCCCTGAATAATGGGAAATGCAGACATTGAAGACAGAGTCAAAAGCTTAACAGGAGTTTTATCTCATCATGATTTAGTGTTTTTAACTAACTATCTTTAAGGTATTATCTGAAAATGTTTGCTCAAATTTTAGGGGATGGAAATTCAAAGATTTATTAAATGTGCAAAAGATAGATGTTGCTGTTTTTTGTATCCACTTCTTGATTTATGATCCCAACCAAGCAAGACTCTCCATTTTGGACTGTCATACATGTTTTGGCTCCCAGACTTCACTGGCAGTCCTCAGATGTTTTCAATTATAAAGACAGTCAAACACAATTCTGGTACAAAGTCCACATCATAGCACTTAAATAGCTTTGACTTTGAAGAAAAAGAATTACAAAAATATCTAATTGTTAACATGCTGCATTAGAAAAAAATGCATGCCTACAAAACTCTTGCAAGATCACTTCATTTATAACCCATTTACAGACTTTGAAAGAATTCTCACTTGTATCTGGATAAGGAGGTTGCGTTATCTCCTATTAATTTATATATTAACTATATAAATATGCATTTAATAGTATTTTTGGACATTTTTTCAAACTTCAATACTAGTTTTATGGCAGTTTAGTGCAGTTACATATTAATACCAGAACATAATACTCAGAAAAATCATAAAACCAGAAAAAAATAGTAAAAAGGACCTTGGTAGTCACTAGCCTATCCAGAAACCAAAAGGCTCAATTACCTATATGGAGATGTACATCTTTTGTATATGTGTAGTGTATAGAAAATACCAACATGTTTTAAAGTTCTTTAAAAACTATTCTAGGTATAATTAAAGAGAAAAGATATGCATAATTCTATATCTGAAAAACACCTAAGTGCTTCACAAGAAGATATTTTTTTGTAATACATGAGGCATCTGTATGCTACAATTGCTGTGTTAATTTGTAAATGTCGTAAATAAAAAAAAAATAATAAAACCTTTATTGCCTTCTACAACTGACATTAATTATTTAAAGTTTATGGAGTGCTTTGTAATGTAACTAATTTGTAAATATAATAGATAAATGTTAAGTAGTGTTACTATAAATATGCACTAACAAAAGAAATCTTAGTGTTATTTTATTGATTTGATAAAATGACATCAACAACCTGGGTTTGTTCTACTGTTTAAAAGCTTTTCTGTTACACTGCTGCAGAACTTGTTTTTTTAAATCATCATGCCCAGCCTAGGAGAGGAAAAATTACCTGTGTACAAATGTGGAGCTCTGTAAGCAAACACAAATACTAGTCCCTTTTATAAGACATAAGGAAATAAAGATGTGGTTGAGGAACTCTGTGGAATATTAATTCCTCTGGTAACAGCTGCAACTAAATTACTCTGTAACAATCCCTTTTCAGTCTTTTCTGTAGAAGGACCTTTAGACCAACATCAAGAAAACACTAGAATGAAACTTAATTTGGAGAATTAAGAGCCAAGGCTTCTCCCAAACCCAAATGGATCACAGCAGGCTAGCCACTACCTCTGAATGTATGACTTTTATATGGAGATAATCATAAACAAATAATTAGAAATTTATTCAAGATTTTAATTTTTCCAGTGTTGTACGTTGGTTAATAAACTGTGTTGTAAGGTATGTACTGAAACTGCATAGTATTTAATTTCAACTTTTACAGTCTAAAAATATATGTAATATTCTATTCAAATTATTTTTAAAAAGTCAACCAGAAAATTAAAATATATGTACCCCTCTGTTTTTCTTAAACACTAAAGCAATGGTTGAATTGGTGAGTAGCAAGACAATATTAACCAGAGGACAAAGCTTTTTCCAAGCTGTCCTAACTATGGCACAATTTTCTTCAACCCACAATAACATATTTAATACTTGAATGAATGTAAATAAATTTCCTAACACAAGGTAGCAGGTTTCATAACATGTTCATTTCAAAATATACTAGCACACTGTTTTTTATTAAAAAATGATTTATCATTCAAGATACAATGTTTTTAGGTACTACAAAAAGGGACAAGTTTTTCTTTGAATAAGGTAGAAGTATAACTCAGAAATGCAAGGAAGTGCACTGTAAATACAAGCTATACCTTCTATAATGCATGAGAAAACCTGTTAATAACGGGACCAGGACACATTCTTTAGCTTACAAATCTACTTGGATTCTACTCTGCCTGAAGGATATTTAATGGTAAACGGAGGAAGAATGGATTTTCATTAATTGGCTGTTAAATTCACCCTTCTAACTTAGAAGAATAGCACACAAATACAAATGAAAAAGAACAGGCATTACTACAAAAAGGAATAATTTTATTTGAACTTTCATTATTCTAATACTGGAGTTTCATGTTAAAGATTTGTCTTTTGTATCCTGTTCAGCATAAACCAAGAACTCAAAATGTTTATTCTTGATGGCAGTCAGAACTTCACCAGGGAACTCATCAATGTATCACGGAATGCGTTGGTGAAACATATGTACATCTGAAGGAAAACAACAAAAGAGCAAAAAGAATCAGTGTATTTTATGAAAGCCACATTTCTTATCTATAGCTTCTCACATTATTTCCTTTAAAGATTTAAAGGAGAAAATAAGATGGTGTTTCAACTTCGTTGTCTACATAGGTTCTGAACATGTAAATAAAGCATGAGAAAGCACATTGTGTTTCAGTCAGTTCTAGGACAACAACCACTTTTTGTGGGACCTCTGGCTTGATTAAAATATCAAATCTAAAGGGTTAATTTTTTTCCCAAATCACTCACATAACATTGATGTAACAGCATATCTCACTGAGTAGGTCATTATACAAATAGTGTAGAAGTAACATATGCCTGAGTGGTATTTATATGACTAGGACATTAAAGGAATTAATCTAATTCCAATACATAGATGCCTAGCACTTTCTGAGGTGTCCTAAAGTTTCTATTGTTCCAGAAAAGCACAGATCTTCTGCACCTCATCTGCCAGCCCCATGCAAGTGTTTGGACAATCTTGAGCACTTATATGGTATACATTGTCAATGCATGGGCAGCTGAATTGCATCCTAAAATAACCATCACATACCGTCTAATCCAATGTAGTCATGTAAGTTATATTATAGTCAAAAAGACTATAAAAGAAGGAGGAAGTAACCTACAGAGAACAATTTCTTAAATAGAAAATATGAGTTGTCCTTTGGAAACACCTCTTTTTCACCAGTAGTATAAAGGAAGATGGTGGCTTTGGTCTATCCTCCAGGTGTCTAGGTAGATGAAGCTTACTTCAAGATAGATTTTTGTTGTGGTTTAGGCCTGGTTGGCATCCAATCACAATGCAGCAGCTCTCTCTCCCTTCCCCTCTGGCAATGAGAAGGGACAGAGAACCAGGCTTAGGGTTCGAGATAGGACTGGGATGGGGAAAAAAATCCCCCTTTTATGATCATGAGCAAAAGGCAGACTCGTTAGGGGAAATAAAAAAGAACATACATTTATTACAGACACTAACAACACATAGCAGAGTAGGACAGTGAGAAGCATTGCCACATCTTGAGAACACCTTCCCCCCACCCCTCCCTTCTTCCCGGGCTCAGTTCTGCTCCCGATATCTCTACGTCCTCCCCCAGTGGCGCAGGGGCAGGGAATGGGGGGTGCAGTCAGCGCTGCCACTTCTTTCACCTTCGGTGAGGGGAGTGTCCGAAACTTGTTCCTCCTGCTCCATCGTGGTCCCCCTCTCACAGGAGACAGTCCTCCACAAACTTTCTCCGACTTGAATTCCTTCCATGGGCCGCAGCGTTCCCCACACTGCTCCGTCATGGGTCACTAACTTCCTCCGACTGGATTCCCTCCCACGGCTGCAGCCCTTCCCGAGCTGCTCCAGCGTGGGACTCCCCCGCATGCTGCAATCCTCCCAGCACTGAATTACAGCAGCGGGGCTGCCTTTTCCCATGAGACCCCGGCCTTCTTCAGGCACAGAACCTTGATCATCTGAGCAGGAGCAACAGGCCATAAATCAATGTCTGCTCCATGGTAGATCTTCATGGGTGGCAGGGGGGGGCCACCCTGCCATCTCACCACAGGATACAGGGGGGTCTCTGCTCCGGCACCCCTCCCCCCTCCTTTCTTCCTCCGTTCCTCCACTGACCTTGGTGTTCATGCAGCTGCAGCAACTCCTCCTCACAAGTCCCACTGCCCGTCACCACGTCCCTTCTTAAATACTTTATCGCAGAGACGCAGCTGATTGGCTCAATTTTCCAAACAGAAGTGAGGTGACGTGGAGCTGGGGGAGCTTCGAGAAGCTTCTCACAGGGGGCTGCCCCGATAGCCCCCTCCCCTGCCACCAAAAAACTCCACCACTCACTCAACCCAGGACAATTTTGAATGCCCTGATAGGAAGAACATAATCTGAATTCAGTTACAAATCATAAGAGTAAGCCCCACTGTTTCTTAAAAAACAATTTAGCCCCTTTCTTTATATCAGTGAATATTAATAGAAAACTGTTTTGTGTTATGGGGGAAGTAATCAAATAAAGATCTCCCTCACTCCAGGTCTCACGCCACAATTTTTCTCCCAAAACATTAGATATTTTATTAGTTCACAATTATAATTGTGCTACAATGGAAAAAAAAAAAAAAAAAGACTTTGTCACAGTTACGACACTTGGCAATTCTGCTTTGTAGAAACAAATATATTTCTTCAACATCTTTCTGTGTTTACCAGGCTGACCTTAAAAAATTATTTTTTTTTGTAAACAATCCCAAAACAGATTTAATATTTGGTTTCAAATTTCCTTAATATTTTTCTGCTTATATCAGGTCTGGTTGATCCAATTGTACCTTTAATTTGATACAGAGTTTAATAGCTAACACAGTACCCACAGGATACAAGAAAGCCATATATTTTCAGTATTTTATACAAATGTGTAACTTTTATCATGTACACAGTTTGGAGTTAGTTTACAAAAGTTACTTTATTTGCTAGTAAGGGAGCAACTACTTTTGTCTGGCTGACAAAATAATTTATTTTGTCACACCACAGTGTTAAATATTAACTAAAAGGGCAACTAAAAGAAGTTCAAATGGTTGATATATGAAATGTTTATTCATGTTCCGAGCCTGAAAATTGATAAAACTATAGATTTAGAATGTACAATTTCATCTGGGGTTTAAAAATAGGTTAAGTCATAAAGACATGGTCTCTTAGATGAATGCTGTATGCAGTGAAGTGCACTGTAATATAATCTGGAATGAAAGGACCTTCACTTTTCTTGCAGACTTTTGGTGAATGTTTTAACAGTTTGGTCTCAGTCTTTCTTACCTGTAACAAATTTTTTTAATAGTGTTCTTCCCTTCTTCCTCCCCCTAGAGTTGTCAGTGGACATTCCAAGTATTCTGGAGAAGTAGTTCTTCAGGCAGTGCTGAAATTTCCTAAATGATAGAATGAAGAACAACGTCTGCATAGATTTGATATTTGAAGGGATAACAGAGAAAAAAAAAAAAATTGGAGGATATTGTTACTGTCCTTCCAAACTTTGGAAAAATACATTTTTAATGTAGACATGATTAAATGGAAGTAGCTTGTAGTTCAGGACTATTGCTTGGACCTACCCAACAGGTAAGTATGGAACTCCATGGAAAAATGTGATCAGTAAGAGAAGAAAAAGAATGTTTTGTTTCACCTGACAGGAGTAAGAGGTAGAGGAAGGGAAAGGGCAAAAAAGGCATGAAATAGAGATGTGGGGACAGACTGCTAGTTCATAAGCATAACTTCATGAATCATATCCCCCTGCAAGCTTAGGAGTGAGGGCAAGGGGCCAGATTCCAAAGGAGGGTGGATGTTAGTATGGTAAAAAGTTAAAAGATAGAAAATTTAAATTTCACATAGAATTACATATCATCTCACAGGCTGCAGTTCATTCAAGTAGTGTGAGAAATCTCAAGATGACATGAAATCAAACCACTGTCACTTGAGAAAGATTATTTTAGTTAGTGTGGTATATAAACAAATACAAGGGTATAAGAATATGCCAGAGAAGGAAATTACCTATTTTAGGATTCCAGTGGCAAAATGCTTAACTACCATGTGCATAGTTTATGATGCTTCAAGGACCTCTTCACAGAATTATATTAATTTTTTACATGGCTGCATATCTATTATTCTCATTACATTAAGAGTCATGGAATTACTAGTGCCCAGGTACAGTAGTTATGTAGAAAAAGGTCTAATTTTTTAAGTCCATGGAATGATAAATTGTTTATGAATTTTTAAGCAGGTGAATCTTCAAAAAATGTAATTATGGAGGTGCCCTGGGAAAAGGCAAAACATCTTCACTCAAATATATTCTGCTTTTGTATTAGTTGAAAATTATTATGTTTGTTTCCAAGTTTTCACAAAATAACTGCAAAGCTGAATTATGTCATTTAAAAAACATTCTCAAACACTGTTAGTTTCCATGTTTGGAGAGAGAGAGGGGGAGTAATCTGTCTCTCTCCTGATAGAAACATTAGGGGAGAGGTAGGGTTAGGAGGGAGTTATTGGTAGAGATACTAAAAAAACCCAACCAATGCAGAAAAATAGAAAAGTTACTTCAAATCTTTTCCCCATATTTGCATCAATGTATATCTTTGTATATTGATTCATGTACTGGTAGTCTCCATGACATGAACTAGCTGGCATAAGGCCATTATCAGATGACTTTATTCTACTTAAGTAAGAATTAGTGGGCATCACCATGCATATATCACTTCTTCCTGTACGATTATTCAGGTTGTGGTGTGCCTCTCCTGAAGAAAGAACAACTCAGCTGAGCCATCAAGACAAGCAGTTGGAGCATTTACTTTCCACTTTATTACCTTAATTTTTCTGGAAGTTCACATAGACACTACTGAGTTGGTTACACATATATAACATTAACAATTGTTTCATCATAAATAAATGGGTCAATTTTCTTAAGAAAATGGTTTCTGAGGTTTGGATGCAATACCATTATTTTAGAAGCAAGAGTGGTCACTACATGATTATAAGACATGTGCCTTAACTGTTGTATCCCCTTATAAGAATGATCTCATTCTTAGTTTGCAAGATAGCTCATTCTTCAAAAGAATATGTATAATTAGGGAAGCAAATAACCAAATTTAAAAAGGCTATTTATAGCTGAAAAGAAGAAAAGTTATAACAGAATGAGTTTGCTAAACAATCAGAAAACAGAGAAGGTACTCAGAGAGAAGGTGGGCATTTCAGAGAAGCTCTGTTTGTTCTTCGTACTATCAGCAGAATATCAGCAGACCCTTTTTTCTGGTCTCATTTCCGTCTTTCTTAATTTCTGTTCATTATACAGATATAATTGTTGTTAGTAACAACTTAAAGACACTGATAAGAAGAGGAAAAGATATTCTGGAAAAATGGGTTTCATTGTGGAGAACTCTGAAAAATCACCAGTTTTCAGCCAAAAAAGAAAATTTGAAAATTGTTTTTAGTATTCAGTAATTGTTTCTATTTTTTATTATTACAGAATCTTGTAAATTCTACTCCTGGTAACAAATGGACTGTGCAGTATCTTTTAAAACAAAAGAATGAAATATAATGTAAAGATACCCAGTGTATCTTGTGCAGTATCACAGAGCAATCTATCAGAGACAGTATGGGAGGCGGGAAGTGAAAATTTGACACTGCTTTTATGGCTAGACTATCTTGTGGTGGTTCTCTCTTCTCACAAAATGTGGGAAACCTTTGGACCACACCAGCCAGAATGTCATTTTAACTTACGCTTCTACAGGGTGGAAGAAGAACAGAGGCAGTTTTTCCTGAAATTGCATTTTGCATGTTATTAGGTGCAAGAAGAAACAAGCATGTGTCTAGACATGCATTTGAAACAGCTCCCATCTGTGACACAAAATGTGGGATGTACCAGGGCCTGCTGAAGGTAGGAAGGAAAGAAGGGGCTGCAGTACTTGTTACCTTCCCACAGACCTAGTAGAGATACTAAGTTTGCAAATCCCACTAGAGCTTTTAAGATGTAAGTGGGATATGAGGTTCTAACTTCTGGATTGCTTGAAGTGGCAGTTAGGTTCTGTGGTGAGACAGATGATATTAGGCTTAAAAATCAGATGTAAGTGAACTCTTCTAAACCAGACAGTAGCAAAAAGAGTAGAAGTGAAATAGACTGAAAAAAACCCAGCCAGGCTGCCTTGACAATGAGAATACAACATTGGTTTAACGGTTTTTAAACTATAAAATAGCGTGAATGATGTTATTAAAATCAGTGAAAGAATAAAGTACAGAGTTCTGTGGGTGATTCATGTAAATTTTTAAATGGTAATCCATGATTTGACAAGGGGAATTTTATAGTTTCACTATTGACCTCCTATCCTGGAAGCATCCTTGAGCACAGGCAATTCTTAAACTTATTGTGATTTTGGCAGAAGCAGCTGTACTCTCTCTAAAACTGTCCACTTCTCTCATGAACGAAAAACATAGCCTTACTGTTCTTTTACACAAAGGTTGCTTCTCAGTGTGTTATAAAAGCTTTATACATTCCTATCTGATGTGCATTTTCTAAAGCTTGGGACACTTCTGGATTTTGCTTCTAGTATCACTTCAGGCTGACTAAAAACCTCACTTATCTTTGCAACTGTTGACATGGAAGGTTCCTCCGGAAGCTGGTTTGACTGCCTGATTTTGATGATGTGGTACTGCTCCAAGGTTAAAATGTAATGTTTTCGATGGACTAGTGTCAAATAAAAAGCCAAGTCTGCTGCAGACTGGTGAAACCATCTGAATAGCAAGTGGACAGTCTTCTGGAGTGTCTTGCGGAGGGTTACTCTACCATAGTAATAGAGGGGTTGCTCCAGACCTGGCCATGCAGTCATTAAGGCTCATAAATAATCTAGATGTACAGAAAATCTGATTTCAAGCCTTGCCTCAAGACTGTACAGTACAGCCATGTAGATCCAACGGGTTAGACGTAGAATTACAGCTACATGACTCCAGGGTTCTGGTGCTACAGTTATATTCTGAATATCAGAAAACGAAGATAATTTTCCTATAGTAAGTTCTTAGTTGTAACACTGATACTGAGGACAGAATACTTCACTTGAGGATAATACAGATGAGATTGAATTGTATTTTGTGAAGTTCACATTTTATACAATGGTGTTTACAAGGTCTGATTTGAAAGCTAAGGCTGATTTGACTAAAGTGAATGTTCTTTAAATTTTTTTCTGATGTAAAGTAGTACTTCTAGTATGGAGTGTCAGGGGATAGAAGTGTAATCATCTTTCAGCTATTCTGGCTTGTATTCTTGGATCTGTTACTGATTAGTGTTCACAGAATGGTGGAGGACAAGCCACAATTATTTCACTGTGCATCAGTTACTCCATTTATTAAATGATGGCAATTATGTTATTCTAGATTTTCTGATAGACAATGTTATGCCAGAGTGAGGTTTTAAAAAAATTACTCTTGATACACTAGTTTACACCAGACGGGAATCTGACCTTGACTGACTAAAAATACTCAAATAATAAATGGAATGAATAAAAGTGAAGGCAATTTTCAAATTAATTCTCACCTTTTCTTAGATAACTTTCTATAGAAAAGAATAGAAAAAAAAAGTTATGATTTGCCATCCCAGCTTGGATTAACAAGATGATATTCATTTTCCTTATTATACAAATAGTTTGAAAAGGACTATCATTTTAAGTAATTTTCCAGTGTAAATGAAAGAAAAGGGTCATGGTTCATAGATACATATTAATTTGGCTAACAGAAAGCAATTTACTTTTCCTTAATTAAACTTAACCACTGCAGTCTTTGTTTTAAATTGATAAAGGGATTACAAAATTATCTTTTCAGGTTTGTGTAGCAGTTAGTGTTTGAATAAAAATGGCTTTTGCCTGAACTCAAGTTACATTAAAGTATTATAAAAAGAAATGCTCTTCAAAAAATTAAAGTCACCTTTATGTTTCTTCATTAAATGGTAGAGTTCTCTTTCAGTCCTTAATTATAAGGTTTGTGTGATTACTGGAAAACAACTGAAATATGTAAGTAGAGCTTGTCACTCAAATTACAAAGTCCATTAATTAAATACATAGCTACATTTTGTGACTAAGTTAAAAAATCCCTCTATCCTAAGAACTAGATGCTCTTACTTAGTGGTGACACTAAACCTCATCAACTTCAGTGGAAGAAATGTTAATAAGAGCAGAAATGTCCATTTGGAGATGCCACTCTCTATCCATTGACTACTGAATAATATGAGTAAGCTATAAAGGCCTGAAATCTTTTTTTGACCGTACATCTGGGATGTGTCCTTGAGTACAGTGTAATGGTGTTCAGTGACTCTGAAAATAAACCCCTGTTATATATCCCAGACAAAATACTGAACATATCACACACACACACGGTGCACAAGTTGAAAACTGAAGCTTATTGTAGCTGACTTTTGCTGTGAATTTTCTGATTGGAACATCATAGCTGCATGCAAGAGTTACTTAACGAGCAGGAGTGCTTAGTTTGAAAGCATAAGGCAAATGAGCAGGGAATGGCTTGAAATTGAGATGGATGAATAACCACCTAAAATTAGAAGGATGCTGAGAGCACTGTCCCAAAAAATGTTAAAAAAAAAAAAAAAAAAAAAAAAAAAAAAAGAGAAAATAAATAAAAGGTTTGATCAGAAAGAGAAACACTTGTAGAAGATAGGAAAATGAGAACAGGATTAAAGTGAGACCTGAGAAAAGCTGTGCTCAACCACATAAAACTATTTCAAACAAGTACTAAGCATGTATAAAATAATATAAGCTATAAAATAATATAAGGACTAAACATAGGCATGAGTGAGGCCTCAGTTCAATAAGGATGAAATTTAATTTAATTGTAATGTACAGGTGGGTCCCAGAAAGAAATGTTTTACCTTAAGTTACCAACAAGGACAGTTATGTTGAGCAAAACGGGTAGGCCAGAATGACTAGCAATGGTAGCTGTATAAGGATACTACCAGCAAAATATGGGAAACCAGCAAACCCAAAATTTGGAAGGACCATGTAATTCTTACCTTAGTCTTTGGAACGAAGTAATTAAAGAAATTTAATTTCCAGTAACGGTATTTTAAAAAATGAAATCTAGAATAATACATAGTAAGAGTAGGAAAAAGAATTCTCAAACTTGGGAAAGAAAGAAACAATGATTGATTTTATTACTTACTCATTAAACTGATTTTAAGTGGGAAAGAAAAAAAAAAAAAAGAAGATAAAAGAGACAAGATATGTGAGCAGAAATAAAATGAAATAGTCATTGTGTGATTTCCTAAATAACTTTTTTGGCAAAACAACAGCAGTAGATTTAATTTCTCTCTTCTTCCTTAAAAGATTTGATAATTTGTCACTAGTGAAATTTTTACATATATTGTCAAAGAAAATAAATTAAAAAAAGTTATGTAAAGTGATATGGAACTGAATAAAGGATGAAGCTAGAATAAATTGTACTGCAATGGTGCCAAGTCTCCATGGAGGGTGGTGACTCTCTGAGTGGTAGGGGCTCTCACTGTGGGGGGGTGAAATGGAGTCCTAGGCTGTGGACAGTGTTGGGGAGACCTGGAGGGGCTGGGCAGGTACAGTCAGGACTGGTGGTGTCCAGGTGTGGTAGGCTTTAAGAAATTGAAAATACCTGTCTGGAGGGAGGTTATTAGAATATCTCCAAGGCAGAGTTTCAGTATGAAATGCAAAGAACTTAATTGTCTTTGTCTTTCAAAATAATTACTACAATTGCAGTTTATAAAAACTTAATGGATATAAACAGAAAAGACAGCTGTCCTGGTTTTGACATAGACTTTTAATATTCAGCAATATATGTAGGTGGAAAAAACAGATTTTAAATTGGTAGATTTTGAAGCAGTCTCTAAATACTGCTCCAGTAGAAGTACTAAGAGAAGAAATTCAACCAATGTCAAGATGCACTAAATGAGCTTCTGAACTAGGTTGGTGATAAGGGAGGTTAGAAACTTTGTTTGTAACCTGCAAAGGGTGGAACAAATGTTGAAGAGGACTGTCTGTGGTTCTCTGAGTATATTAAAAAGCTAAATTTAGAAAATGATAGTAAATAGAGAGGCATTAAACGGAAGGTTTAAAGCATTGTAGCTTTAGCACCTAATTTTGGGAGAGAAGTAGGCAGTTTCAGGAGTGTAATTCACAAGCATGACCCTAGATGTCTCATTTATTTTGGACTAAATGGAAACTAGGTTTCTGATGCTGGAGCGGCAATACCTTGGTAAGGTTTGAGATACCTATGGCAGGCAGTTGGAAATATCAGAGAGAAGGATATGTTTGAAATTCCACGGCCCAAGGGAATTTAGAGCTGCATTTGGAATATATCTACCTCTTTCTCATGAGTAACACAGCAGAAAACTTCTCTGTGAAGTAGAAAGAGATCTAAGTGCTTCTCAACCTGGGCATTTGAATTGACAGCTTTTGCATGTCATAAGACGTTTTACCACCTGTCCATCACTGCTGTGTTCTCCAACTAAAGATTTGATATGAGTGAGTTAGTTTACGTGTTCTTAGGAAATTAAGTTCTTTTGCTGACACGTCAGGTGTGTCTTTTCTATCTCAAGGTCTGTAGAAGAGAGGCTCCTCAGTAACCAGAATAGTAAATATATTAGCAAAGCTATTGGTCATACCTAACAGCATTGATCAAACCATCCAAGAAAGTCTCTTCAAAATTAGGTTCCTGATTACATCTCAAATGAGTTGCACTGCCTGGAAACTTTTCTGGCTGGATGGATGTTGGGGCACTTGAGAGTTCAATGAAGCTTTGTTGGTTTACCTAGAATCCATGTTCAGTTCATTGATTTAGTCTTTAATCTTTTTACTTCAAGATTCTAAAGCAAGTGAGAAAAACCAGTAAAACAGGGAGAAATGGATTTCTATTCAATGAAAATCCATCTGTAAAAAACAAAGGCATACTTGTACTATTTCGTGTAGGCCACTGTTTATTTATTTACACAGACTGCCCATGGGATTAGTTTATCAATGATGTTATGATTTACAGTTTTGGTTTAATGTTGCAGTTTAATGGGTGTGACAGCTGCTGAGTTCCTAGCTAACATCTTGAAGTAACCTCTAGATCAAAATCTAAAAACTGATTCTGCTGGTGTTAATGGGTCTGGGCTCTGCAACTACAGAGGTAGAAAAACTCACATTGTGACTGGGCAGGAGAAGACCTAGTGTACACTCTTCCTGTAAGCTGCAATATCTTGCTTTGTTTTCCTCCATCTGTTATGTTCCATTCCAAATCTGTTTTTTAATCATACTAGGAATAAAAATATAAACCATTTTCTAAACTATATTTCAGCAGCATGTATAGACTGTCTTTCATTTAATGATCAAAGTGAAAAATGAAAACTTTGATTTTGGTTAAATGAAAGATGTTTAGGGATTTTTCTGCTTGAGAAAATCTTTAAAGTATCTTATGAAAGCCATATGGTTATTTGCATTCTGGCTGTCATCATTCAGTAGAAAAAAAAAAAAAAAATCACATTTATTGTCCAGGTCTTTTGTATGTGAGATTCTTATCCATGTATGCTTCACTGTTTTACTGGTGACTTCGTTGTCAACTAGGAAGATTATTTATATGCTGTTCACTTAAACACTTTTCTTTAGGAGATGTATGTATCTTATCTCTTTAAAGGCTAGAGTAAAGTTCTGAAATAGCTGGTAGACTTATTACAGTAACCTACCCTGTGATATGTAAGATTAGAAATATTGCAGTTACATCTTTATAACTTTTCTCTATTTCTATAGATCAGCCTTATACTCCATCCTCTTATAATATATACAACAGTCAGAAAACCATGTTAGTACACTATACTATGACTAAACTGGATTTACACCAAAAAAGTATTTTGATTCTCCTGTTACTGCCATAATTTTGAAAATTTTTCCTCTTTTTGGTAGTGACTTAATGAGAATTCAGAAGAAAGATGATCTCAGAGAAAAATTGTCTATTACAGTGTCCCAATACTTTATGTCATTTAAAAAGTACAACTAACTCAGTCCACATAATTTTTCATGTTATTAAGAGAGATACATGGAAAATTTGGAAGGTGAAAGCCCAGCGAAGTGAATGGCAAAATATTTGAGCAATACCACTAGTTTACTAAAGTGCAAAAGCAGGTGGAGAAAAAAAAAAGTCAAAAAATGGGGTCTTTTTACATTTCCATTATCATAAAAAAAAAAACCAAAAACCCAAACCAATCAGTTTAAAGAGTACCTGCAGGCTTGTTGTATATGTAGTTGCCATAAGCATGCCTTAAATTTAGGACAAGTAGTTAAATACAATCTCCCAAAAACTGATAATACATTTCATGGAATAAGTATTTTGATTTGTCCCTGAGTCTTACCAGTGGAAAAAATTATACTGAGGTTTGTGTGGACCAGAGAGATTGAAAAGATTAACTATGTGGAGCTGTTTCAGTAGTCTTTGCATGCAAAATCTGCAAAATAGTGAATGGATGAACATCACCATTAATAATCCATAAGATGGAGAAACCAGCTTGTTACTAATGTTTATGTGAGATACTGAAACAAGGAAGTGGTGAGTACCAATTACAAAAGAGAATATGTTACAGTGAGTTCTGAAATTAAAAATATAGGGAGAGAATAAGGGGAGAATGATAAACGTGGCTGATTACAGAGAGAGTTAACTGGAGAAAAGTGAATAGAAAACAAAAATATGTTCTACATACAGTTTTAAATCCTTCAAGAATGTAAATTTTCATACTTACACTGATGATGATTTACCAAGTTACCTTAACTCACGGTGTTTTATTGTCTGATGAAATATATATTACTGATGTAGTTTCTAGTGTTAACATTTATTGACAAAGGTTATGATATATCATGCGCTCATATTCTGAACTTATATAAACAGAACAAATAATTAAAAAACCACAAATGTTGAAAAGAGTTACCTTTGCTGTAATTAAGACAAGCATTTAAAGAGTTACTGGAAAGAAAGCAGTGATGAGTATGGTAGAATTTGTTTGGAAAAAATAATTTTATTATATGGCCAAAGACAGAGGTATGGGGTTTTGGCTTGACATTCAAAAATCTTACTGTATCACATACTTTCTGCACAGCTTGGTTTTTCTTATACTAAAAATTGTTCATATTCATTTACTACTCAAACCAGAAATTAAGTATAGGGGAATTAAATTCCTGAGGTGATTTTAAGTGTCTTTGTACTATTTATTCTTGTTTCTTTGGAAACAAGTAACTCAGGTATTCAGCTTGATGGTGTTGTATGTGTTCCTTTTGAGCAGTACTGTTCTAATTTAGGATCATTATCACAAAGAAATATGCCCAAAAAGAATTGCTAAAGGAAATATTTTCACACCTGTGTTCCAAGAACAAAAGACAATGTTTCTTTAGACCTATTCTTACAGCTAATTACAACACAGAAATAAAAAGAAAAAGTCTGTCTAACCCCAAATTCTGTCTCAGACAGTACCAATAAGAGATGTGATTTAGGGGAGCACATTGGTCTGGTCTCTGTGATTCTTTCTATTCCAGCTTCTCCAGCTTTCACAACTGTTGCATTATGGATGATAGTGGACACATCACTCCCCAGACATTTAGATTTTCCTTATGGACTATTTCTCACTAATTTCTCTATTTTGGTTTTGAAACTGTTGAGTCTCTCTGGACTGTCAGATTTAACTATGTATTGTGGCAATAAAGTGGAGAAATTTAATACTCTCTGTGCAGACTTCTACACCCCAAACGTAAGCCTATCATATTTTCTTGGTTTTAAAATTATCTCATACTAGTTTCCTTTATTGTCCCTCATTTTAGTATTGTTAAGGGATGTTAGGAGCCATGGTCACCTCCAGAAACTCCTAGCCACTGGAGTGGAGCTCCTGAAGACCCAGGGCCTTTGCCCAGGCTGAGGGATGTGGATGCTGCTTTCCCATTTGCAGATTCAATGAGTAGAGAGCTGAATGTCTACCCCACAGACACACACACACACACATGTACAGAGGACATTGGCATGGCTACTTCACACAGACTGCCACAGACACGGTGCTGCCTCTAACAGCACCTATATATAGGACCAACATAAACCTAATCAGCCAGCCAAGTCTGTCCTCCACACTGGGAGAAAGTCACTAGCACAAGTGCACACACAATACTCTCTAGATTCCCAAGCACATGTATATTCTTGGATCCCCTCACTACCAGCACAGTCCCTCTGTCTGCCCAGTAACCCTGCCCAGATCCCAGGCTCCCTAACCTGCCCTATGGGTCTCCTCCAGCTGGTCCAGTTTGGTGCTCACTATCAAGCACACAGCGCACACACACTCATCCCACAGGCATCCCGTGCTCACAGGTCCCCTCAAATACCTTCTGCCCACTTGATACGCTTGTCTGGACCCAGGACCTCCTCCTGAGTGCCTAGTCCAGCTTGAGGTTTGCTAACAAAGGACACACCCCCTCCACCCCAGTTTGGGGAAGATATAGGCACTCAGCCCACAACAGCCTGCACCAGGCACATGGGTTGTGACCTACAGTCCCACTCCAGCCACCAGCACTTACCCCCTCACTTCCCTCATGCCAGTCCCTACTAGTAGCCGTTTTTTGGGATGCATACTGCTCCTGCCCTAGTAGGTGGGGCCAAGACCCCTACCTGCTCCAGTAGGTGTCACTGGTGTAAGTCAGACCTGATAGCTGGCATCTAGTCGACTCGAGAAGTAGCTGGCACTTAGTCACTGCAGCACACATACATATGGAATAGAGTGAGATTACACAGAGAGAAATTTTAGAAAGGATTTAATAAGAAGTCAGGACAGACTGTAGTGATCAGGTACAAGGCTCAGTCAAACAAGCGTAATGACCAACCACATTTTACACATGACTGTCCCCTTTTATACCATGTTCTTTCTATTCCCCACTTCGTTCCTCCCAGTTTCCTTCCCTTCCATGTTCCCTCATCTGTTTGCATAGTTCCACTGACCTCCCTCCAACAACACTCAGGTTTACATCCTTATCAGTTACAAAGTCCTGGTTTGCTTGCAGTTTCTTGATAACCCACCAAAATTAGTGTGACTGACAAGGTTTGTTACTTGTCTTTGTCTCCATTAATTTTGTCTGTCATGTTTATGTCTCTGTGCATTTTGTCCCTTTTCCCTACTTCCATCTGACAAGGTCCATGATCAGATAATCTCGCTGAAGTAGACATTCCCACTTTTCACATACCCTTATCAATTAACGTGACTGACCAGGTTTGGTTCTTACCGCCTCCCCTATCGTTTGTCAGCCAGGTTTTTGTCTTTGCATGTTCTTGTTTATGGCTTCCTCCTTTTCTTGTTATTCCCCTTTGCATTAAAAAATGACTTGATCAGATACTTGTAAAAGAGCAGATGCTTTCTCCTTCCACATACCCTTATAAGTATGACAAGATTTGGAAAACAACTATTTCTTACTCTATTTATTCATTATCTTCCTGATTTTGTAAACTTTGATCACATGTCCTCTTTGCAGCCTGCTCTCAAATTGCTAAACATCCTTTTGGTCTCTTCTTGAAAGGCAGCTGCGCTATCCCTTTGCTAAATTTTTACTGTAGTCTGTATCTTTTCTCTAAACCTGTTAATTTAGGAGTGGAAAATCTAAACCTACATAATTTTTGGTCATTCTTTTTCTCTTCTTGTCATTCCATCAGGGATAAGAGGAGAAGGAAGGAGAAATAAGCATACTATAATTACTAAACCAATGTATTTGTCCACAGGACTTGACAAGAGTTTCATGTGTCTTCTGTTCTGTTGCAGAACCATGAAGTACAAATTGGTCTAAGGCAAATCTTCTGGTTTTATTGCAGTTTAGCCAAAACAGATTTCTGCAACCTTCTTCTAGCTCTCTTCCCAACTTTCTGCTTCCCCTCTTTCTTTATCTCTTACCTAGGGCTGGTGCTGCTTCTTCCTTAACCCTCCTTAACACTACCATTTCCTTGATCTACCTGAAAAGCTCTAAAACCTGTACCATTACCTCTTTCTAGATGTGCTCCTTATACTCTTCCTCTCCCTGACTGTTCTCCTTGATAGCCTAAACTAAGAGTCCCAGCAAAGTTTACTGGGTGAACCCCAACCCTCTCTGTGCCTCTCCTCACTTTTAACACTGGGCACCTAGATATTTCTCTGGACAGGAAATATTCAGTGAAAACATAAAAGCCACACAGTATGTTAACTGTATATTGAAAAAGCCTTAATTTGCTGTGGTGTTCTTGAAAAAGCTAGTATGAAACACAACATGCCTGACACCTCCTCTCAGTAATCTAACATTAGCAAATCATTGATAATGAAATATTTCCCGCCAAAAAAACTCTTACAGCTACTGGAAGAACTAAGATTTAGCAGGGACAACAAAAACAAAAAGGAGTTAATTTGATACAGATTCTAGTAGGATTAAGAATGGAAAAGCATTTCTATTTTCTACTACTGTAAGTGGATGATTTATGGGGCAGATTTTTATAAGACTGAACATTCAAAACATAAAGGCTGCTAGTAAAACAAGCAGACCTTTAAGCTTAAATACCTGTCAGCTGTGCCTCTCTAAAGAAACAGACAAATGAGCTAAAATATGCCATGTCCCAGTTCACAAGAGGACCTCAAACAAACAGGATGTTTTTTCACTCCTGTAAACAAATCTGTTCATCTGATACTTGATTTTATGAAAAAGGTATATGCTAGGAGTGGCTGGGATTTGGTTATAGAATCTGGACAGGAAAATATAGCTAAGAAAAATAGCTACATGATACCTGAGAATGAGATGAAAACCTTAACACGAAAAACCAGAAAGGATGGAAATTTAGAACAGTTGTCAAAGAAACAAGAATAGCCTGTTGATGAAACTGTCTGCATAGAAGAGAATGACTTATATTCATTTGTGCTAGAAGTTCAAACAGTCCTGAAATTGTGATTGAAACAGGTTAAGAGAAAGACATGATTTTGGAACTGATCCATGTACACCAGATCCTTTGCCACTGTAAATATTTTGTAAAACATTTAAGAATGTATACTTCAAGTTGTAAACATTTTTCCAGGCAAATAGTGCTTATGATTGCAAAGCTAATAGTACCAGTAACCAGTACATATCAAAGAACATCCTTGTTGGGTATTAAGATGTCTTTATGTGAGGGCCGACTGGTAACTCCCCAAAACAGGGACTGAGAAAAGCAGCCTGAGAAGGAGATAAGGGATGGAGAGGAGCAAAGGCCTTCCAATCTAAGGAATGTAATGTATGTAACACTCACAAGTAATGAAATTATAGTCTTGGGTTGAATAATGTGGAGTCTGGAGCTAATGAGGTGGCCCGATTAGCATAGGGTACATCTGGAAGAGGGAGTCTTGTAAAAACATGGCTACTCTGCTCTGGTTCATCTTGCAAAGTTTTAGGTTCCATCTGTCTAGTGAATGACCTTTGCTTCATTATCCATGAAATGCATATTAAAGTTGACACCCCTGAATATGCTAGTGAAAATTAACAAGGGCATGATAGTTACATCATCCCATGAAGCACCTTACCCCTCCCCATACATGTGATATGTAGGTATATGCATAGGCCTGGGGGATGGACCCAAGGAAAGCGTTTATAAATTGAGGGAGAGTGAGGAGTCAGAGCAAGCGAGCAAGCAATAGATAGAAAAAAACCCAAGAAAACAAGCAAGCAAGATGGATATATCCCTGATGAACGTGGATGGGACCAATACGGGATCCTGGACCAGTGAGCTCTATTCCTCTATTCTATTTTTTTTATTTTCTTTTTCCTCTTTTCCCTTATTACCCTTAAGTAATGCAAGACATACTATATCGCTTGTCATAATTCTTTATATACTTAGCCAAATGTCATGTATCCAATTAGTACATTGTGGGAAATTAATAAATGTTTGTGCATGGACTTTGAGACTTGTCTCACCACTGTCCACTCCATTGGGGATTTACAAATCTAAGTCTCTTGTCTCCCTTGTTTGAGCAGGACACTACATTTTATCAGACCTGTCATTGAGAAGTTGCCTCCATGACTTTCAAAAAAACTGGCAGAATTTTAGTAAGACATACACAAAATGTCAATTTGAAAAACTCCTTTCCAAAGGACAGAAACATGGGTAAGACTGTGTGTATGCAGATTATATTGAATATGGTATTTTTGAAAACGTGATCTCAAACTACAAGATAAAATGGAAGACCTGAGAAAAATGGTTCATTAGGTTATTATGGAAAAAGCAGTCCTTGAATGGATCAGCATGAATGGAAGGGATCTTGATATTCTTCTGAGATAAAATGTCACTGTGCATGTAACAGAAGTTCTTTATTGAAGACATATCTGCATAACTATTAGACTTAAAAAAATCCATCAAATTCGGATGTACAAAGTAGAATGGACTGTGTCACTCTATGAACCCTTTAGATTTATATGACATTTTCTTCAGCATGTTGTAAAATGCCACCAATTTATTTGCAGTTACTGATAAAATGTTGTATTCTTTTTCTGGAAAAAATAAGACAAAATAATATATGAAAATGCATATAAATATAAAAAAGGAATAAACTTTCAGAATAAAGTCACTTATTCCTGCATGTTTCAAAAGACGACATAAAAAAGGAAAAGGTAGATTTAACAACATTATAACAGTTTCGGCTCTAAGACATATTAAAAAATTAATACTGTAACTAGGGTGTTGGTGATGGTTTATCATTTGATATTTTTCAGGATTTTTTTCAGTGAACAAAATATGAAGAGGTAGCCCTATAACAGACAGAAGTCACACCCACAGGACCAATCTTCCTGAGTATCTATTTATAGTATTTACTGACACCAAAGACATGATGCTTTCTAAATCTTAAGTATTCAACAGCTACATGAAAGCATAACATTGTCAAATATATGGGCAACTTTTCAAGAGAAATGTAGTCCTCTGATGAAAATGTAGGATGTCATAAGTACACTAGGATGTCTATAAATGATATTATCTGAAAAATTTCTAATGTATTTTAAAACTTTGCTTTTGAATTCTTTCCATGAAATCTCTTTAACATAGCTGATTCTCAAATCACATTCTTAATTCTTAAGACTAAGAAAATAAAGGGATAGTTTTGCAAATTAATAATTTTATATCTAAAATTTATAAGCAATTAATTTTGAAACATTTATGCAGTAATCAACAATGCTTCCTATTAAATTCTTACAATGTAGGGGTTTTTTTCATTGCTTGAGATAAATTTTGTTTGTTTAAATTTTCTAATTATGTAACTGTAATTCTGTTTTAGACAGCTAAAAAATGTTCAAATAAGAAGAATATAAAGAATTAGTTACTTTTGTTAGTATTTTCAAATACTTTGTCTACAGTTCACAAAACGTCAATAAGTTATTGGTTTGAACTAGATTTTCTTCCTTCCATCAGAGCTTATAACCTGGAAAACCTTTAATCGACAGATAAAGATTGATCTTAAAAGTAATTATACCTGCATAGTGACTGTAAGGTTACTAATCTACTGATATATTTAAAATAAACATATTTAAAATAGTTAAGCAGCTTTGGCTTTGCTAGCTTCCAATCAAGTGAAAAAATAAAAAAGCTAAGGGCAGTATAAGATTTTGTGACACAGTCTATTGTCTTTAAAATTATTAATATATATTTTTAAATATAAAAATTGTAATAAATTAGGTATTTGAGAATCATTCTGGAAGCAATAATGATTTTAGGGTTGTTACCACTTCTATTAGGGGTTAGCAAGTAAAAGTAAACTAATTTTTGTAATTAACTTTGTTATAAAGATTTTCAACACAGTTTTAGACACATTACAAAATAATATTTTTCTTCTCATTAAAAAAAAAAAGTTAGATTTGAAGTGTACTGCATTCTTCTGAAAGAAAATAAATCACTAGTAACTTTCAAGGTACTTTTACAACGATCACAAAATAGAAGAGAAATTGTAATATGATATCTCAATTTATGGAGTTAACAGCTGCTGTGTGAACTGTATACTTAATACCTTGTAAAAATTTCAAGCCTACAAACTGTAAACCCTAAGATACCCAATATGTAATAGAAAAAATATCCCTCATCTTACATGGTTTAGACAATGTAATCAATGGAATGAATCACTTTATTGTGAATGAAACATGAGGGAGTGTGATTCACAAAGTACAGTACTTTAGAGAGTAATTGATGGTTTATTACAAAGTTATCTTTTGGATAGTAGTTATATGCCAGTTGGTAGGAGTTAAAATGAACAATGTAACCATATCTCACTGTTATAAATTTGAAGAAATTATTGGAAATTCAAATATAATGCATAAAATATAGAAACTCATAACTAGGTCAGATTTACTTGAGTTGATGAATACAGAAATAATTAAACCCATGAATCAAAGTATCAGAGTTGTAGTTTCTTACAAGAACAAAATACAAAGTAAATATATAAACAAAATGCAGTCCCACAAAACTCTGGAATAAGAATATTCCATCTATTATTATAGAAACAAAGGAATCTGTTTCCCTAATCACATTCTTCTAAACATCTGACTGCGCCTACCACTGCCCAACAATACCAGCCTGGAACATAATTGCATTTTTAGCCAGAATATTTTTTTACTCTGTAGTTAATATTTCCTTGCATTTCACCTTAACTTGTAACTTAACTTGAGACTGTGTGCTTTCATCTCCACTATCTGTAATATTCAGAGGTATTTTTAAAAATTACTTAATTCTGTCGCATTTTTAACATCTCAACAGAAAACATAGAATTAATGCAAATAAAAATAAACAAAAACCATCATGGAACTAACTAAATTTGTGAGAGACATATTAATAAATGATCAAATGAGAAAAAGGATGTGATAAGAAAATGTTCACAGCATCTAAAATAGATCACTTTATCCACAATTTTGCAGTCACATAATTAAAAGAACAGTAAATTATTGCAATCAAGATGATGAATATTTTTCCTGATTACTAATTATGTGTAGTAGAACAAGAGCAAGAATTGATACAGTATAACTCAGATTGTGTCTGATTGTAAGTTACTTATTTTGTTGAATAAGTTTCAACATTAAAGTAATTTTCTTTTTTTTCCTGTGGAGGATTTTTATATGATAAACCTAATGTTACTCTAAACTCTAGGATGTTCACAGCCATAGGATGAAAGAAACAGACACAAATTAGTACATTAGAAATTCTGATTATATTTAGATTTTTTTATAAGGGCATCCACAACTTCTCTGGGAAACCTGTTCCAATATCTCACCACCCTCATTGTAAAAAAATTCTTTTGTATATCCAGTTTAAGCCTACTATTTTCCAGTTTAAAACCCCTTGTCCTATCCCTACAGGCCCTGGTAAAAGTCTCCCTTCATCTTTCTTGTAAGCCCCCTTTAAGTACTGAAAGCCCACAACAAGGTGACCCCAGATCCTGCTCTTCTCCAGGCTGAACAAACCCAACTGTCTCAGCCTTTCTTCATAGAAGATGTATTCCAGTCCTCTGACCATTTTCATGGCTCACCTCTGGACCTGCTCTAACAGGTCCATGTCTCTTTTGCTGGGGACCGCAGAGCTGGATACTGTACTTCAGGTGAGGTCTCACCAGAGCAAAATAGAGTGACAGAATCACTTCACTTGACCTGCTGGTCATGCTTCTTTGTGTACAGTCCAGGATACAGTTGACTTCCTGAGCTGTAAGTGCACATTGCCAGTTCAGGTCCAATTTTTCATTCACCAGTATCCCCAAGTCCTTCTCTGCAGAGCTGCTCTCTATCCATTCATCCCCCAGCCTATATTAATATTGGGGATTGCCCTGAAACAGGTGCAGGACCTTGCACTTGGCCTCGCTGAACTCTATGAGGTTCACATGGTCCCACTTCTCAAGCCAGTCAGGGTCCCTCTGGATGACATCCCTTTCCTCCAGTGTGTGAGCTGCACCACTCGATGTCATCCACAGATTTGCTGAGGGTGCACTGATTCCCACTATGTCCTTAATACAAAACAGTACCAATCCCAGTATTGACCCTTGAGGGTCACAATATAAAAAATTATTTCTGTCAAACAAGCAACTGCATCTTCATGGAGTCATTGATGGGAAAACGATAACTAATACATAATAAATTAACAAATAAAATAATTTTCCCTTTTCTTCTACTTCCAGGTTATTTTCAGAAAGAATTATCTGAGTTAGGATACTTTAAAGTCAGTGGCAAGATTCTGACTAAGTAAATATTGAATCATGCTGTTAGATTGCATACACTTCTGAAAAGCAACTATGTCCATATTTCCTTTGGCTTTTAAATGTTTCTGCATGCTTTAAATTTAAAACTTTGTATAGATTCCCAGGTCCAAGGAAATATAGCTATATAAAGATTATAATGGCAGCCGCAAAGAGATCTCTTCGTACAAACTAAATGTTTTAATCTGTGACATACATTAAGGGTCTTTTGTTCTTCAGTTTCCAGATGAAACGCTAGGTATGTGTGAACTAAGCTGTTGAATGTATAAAAGCTGTTCTCAACTTGAGTAGGGGCTGCCAGTCTTAGAGAACAAATGACAAACCATCTTTTCCATCTATTGAATTTTTCCAATAGCTGTCATATTTCTGTTATCAGTTAGTCCAGGCCAGTGGTGTCTCTTGTCCCCAGGCTTGGGGAGATTTCATCATGATTTAATGCTAGCTAATATAATGGACACAGCCATTCTTTAAGCAGAACAAAAATGTGTTTAAATCCATGCATGCCAGTACAGCAAGACAACAGCAAAAAGCTGAGTGCAGCTTCTAGTTTTCCTGTAAAATTGTTCAGCTATTTTACCTACCTTTAGATCACACATAACAATGATTTCATAATTTAAGAGAATCTTCTGAGTAAAGTTAGTAATAGAATTTGGATTTAAGGTCTGGGTTATCCTCCATCTTGAGATATATTCTAGTTCTGAGTTTTGGTAAAGCATGCATGAATATTTCACAGATTTTGTCCTCTTCATTTACATCATTGGAAGCAATGAATCATATTAAACTGTGGATCGCAATGAGTGGCAGATTCAGGACAAATCATATGGGACCTAAATGCTCTTTCTTTTCAGTCAGGAGTATCACAGCCTTCAGCAGAAGTGGAGAAGACATTTGGTATCAATTCCTGCAATGGCATTAAGGAAAATGTTGGAATGCTTGCTGGAAAGTTGAGAGAAGTAACTTTAAAGACAAAGATTACTAACCCATGTCCACTTTTACAGAAATCCCTAGTCACAAGGAGACTAAATTCCCCTTTAAGTAAATAACATCAGTGAGGAACAGTAGGACAAAGAAGGAAAGAAACACTATATAATGTTGTCCTGTTACTTTTAATGGGGCAGACTGTGTTGCCACTTTTGTTTAGGAGGAAGCACTGTTACAAGATGTTTTTTCTGAGTGGATAGAAGAGTGCTGAGGTTTTCCTTCTCTTACTTTTCTTTTCAGTAGTATACAGGAAAAAGGCAAAGTTATTTTTTCCTGGACAGTGTTGATTTTCACCAATGCATCATCACCATCTGATGGACAGATCAGAAGTCAAAGAAGTTATCTTTTGGTGGATAGATGTCATAATTTAATTTGTGAGATCTGTAATTAAAAATCATTAATATTAAATCTACATTATCAAATATGTATTTACAGATAGAAATGGACCAGTGTGAAAAATAGCCTTAAAACATTGCAAGAATAATTTGGGATATTACTGTATGAAGAATTATATTAAGCAGGAAGTACTTCCTGGGAGAACTTAAAAGGGGCAAGCAGCACATAATTTCAATTTTATTTGCAAATACAGTAAAGAGACTGAGAAAATTATTAAAAATATGCTAGTTTTTAATATGAGTTATAGGATGGAACAGCTGGTACTGTGGGAAAAAACAGCCTCCTCCCTTCATATAGCCATTCTCCATCAGAACACAGTAGGTGTATTTAATGCCTCCTGAGAAGTTTGTATGCATGAAATGGAGAAGTATTCCCTACAGAAAAAAAAAAAAAGTTTTATTTAATATAAAGTGTATGAAAATAATGTATTCCAATGAAGATAGCACATGTAAAAAATATAAGAAAACAGCTCCTGCATGTTCTTTAGGTAGCATGATTCCATACATTATTTTAATTTAAATGAGAAAGTGACACAAATGCTAGGAAATAACAGAAGGATCATAACAGGTAACGGAAATAAGAAGAATTAATAAGTTCTCATGAGATCCTATTAGTCTGGTAAATTTTATTCAGGCAAAAAGGGATTCTGGGATATTCCTGAAATAAGAGCTGAGTGGATATTAGTGATGGAAATATCCCTGAACCCAACAGAAGACTGGTAGGGAAAGGCACACTGTATCCTAGAACTGCAGTGATAGGACCATGGGAAGAAATTGATTATGAAAACCACTTGATATAGAAATTAATGTTGACAATATACAATCATAAATGACCAAGAAATGAGATGACATGCACTTTTCTTGCAAAGAAATTCAAGCCCCCTAGAAAAAAGAAACCATACTATATGTTAACGACATATTAGGGATGTGCAGTTGTAAGCATCACAAAGATAGAAAATGTGACTCAGTGTTTCAATAGCTACCATAAATCCACTACATGCACAGCTGCTGTTTTACAACATATTTATCTGTAAAGATATATCTAGTTTCTAGTATCCAATCCTGTATTTTAAACTTCTTTATTAAATTAGGTTAATCTTGTAGTAGGCATGAATAGTATGGAGTCTTTGAGATACTGTGAGAATTCTCATAAAAGATGCAAAGTTTTATTTTTTTTGTAATGCAAAAGAAGTCAAATAAGTGACCTCTCTATTGCTAGTATCTAAGACAAAAGATTTGAGTTCAGGGATTTCAGACTGCTTTCAAATTTGGTGACTTCATAGTCTCCCACATAATTCTTATCAGGGCAGTATTGGCTCTTTCCACTTATGACCGCACCTGGAACCACAACAGTAGAATAGTGTTCATGTTTTGTCACTGTTATGTGGTTTTCAAAAAAGACAACGTTTCTTAACCTACAACTAGCCTTTGGCCATCTCATGCTGTGACATCAGCAACAGTGAATTTGAGTTAAGAAGATCTAAGTTTTAAAAGACATTTGATAAAAACTAGCAAATTGTCAATGAGGAATCCTGTTACTTTTTAAATTACTTACTTACACACTAAACTGCCTCTCTACATAGACAAAAAACGATACAAACCCAAACAGTTTGACAGTAACTTGTCTGTTTTAGAGTCACAGCTTTATAGAAGGAAAGGGAGTGATTAAAAAAGCCTGCCTGGCACCTGTTAAGATATAGAATGGTGCTATATGTGTTCTCCAATTATATATGCTGATAATAAAATTCAGGCCAACAAAGTTGTAAAAAAAGCATTAAAAAACCTTCCTCTTTCCCCAAACAGAAGTTAGCCATCACTAGCTTGGTGTTTTTTTTTTTTTTTTTTTTTTTTTTTAAATGCACACAGATGCATACACATGCACATCACTTCAAATAGTCAACAAAAATAATTATTTCAGGAATCCAGATATTTAAGCACCCATCATCTTAACTCAAAGCAGAAATGACAAGGAAAATGAAATGGTTTTCATTTTCTAATTCCAATTTTGAAGTATAAAAATGCAGTTTTGAATATTAAATAAACTTGTTACAGTCAACTATGATTCAGCTTGAGCCCTTTTTCTGAAAGTGCTCAAAAAAGCTTCATCACAAACTAATCTTCAAGTATTCTGTGTATTTCAAAAAGAAAGCTCAAAACACCTGGTGCACAAAGCCTTTTAAAGCAAAAGAGAAGAAATAAAGCAATGTCCCTGTTTAGTGGAACAGCTGACTGGTATTTTCACTCAATTCTTCCTCGGACTGAGTTACAATACTACCATCTTAGATGTAGGCCTTCTTATACATAGGAGAGCTACAGAAGGAGAAGGGATAAGAGTTTGGATTACTTTGATTCCTTTTCCCTCTTCAAAACCTAAGACCAAAGAAAATACAGAGCTGTTAAGGATTTTTTTGAGTTATATAATAGAAATAACTGTGTTATATAGAATAAGGTATTGTAAGAACTCATGTAAGATAATTTAAGAGACAAGATAATAAAATTAATAGCAATCTAACAAATTAATTGCCAATAAAAAACATCCAATTTAGCTTAAGTCATATAGAGCAACATAATTATGCTAAAAGAAAATAAAGTAACTGGAAAACATTGGGAGATGATTAGAAAGCAGAGGTCACAGAGTCTGTTTATTTATAAAAAAATTCATATATTTTGTGCATATCATGATATTGACAGCAGAAAAAATTATTTAATGTATATAGATCAAGAATACTTACATTATTCATCGTGTCTGGTTATTTTATATTTTTTATGTTAATAATAATAATAAGGTATTTTTGTTCCTGTGACACTCAGACTTGTCTTATTTAATAGTTTTTCAAAGCTTTGTTATTCTTTGTATTTATTTTGATTTGTCAAGGTTTTCTTCATGAAAAGCTTTGTCACTGGTTGGTGTTCTTTGAATCACACTTTTCTTTTAAAATCTAAATATGTATTCTTTTTCTTCTCTTAACATCTGTGAATTAAAGCTTGGGACCCTGATGTCAGCCATTCAGGAGACCTCTTAATGCTTCACCAGATAAAACAGAAGAGAAAATCTGTGGGTAAGCGTAGCTTTTCTGTTGCTCTGCTCTCTGTCCAGTGGGTTTTATAGATAAGGAAATTATATAAGTTCAAGGAATATAAATGAGACAAACACATGAATCTCAGAGAACCCTGACCTACCAGATGGCAGAATAATTTCATTGCTAGGAGAATACTTGACCCACCCACATAGATAGAACAGCTAATGATGTTCTGCCCTATCTATTGAGCCAATGTCCAATCTGCTACAGCAGTCTTGTCTTCTCATCCCTTCATATACATGTTCTGCTTTTTGTTGAAACATCAACTTCTGTCACTAGACATTTTATTTTCCATGAGGAACAATTGCTGTCACAATGATTAGTCATAGTTCTCAGAAACTCCTGGAAATTCTTGGAAAAATCCAGTGTATGGGTGCTCCATTTTGAAAGGTAGCTAAAGTAAGACAGGGTGTTTGGGTCAGTAAGAAAGAAGTATGTACCTAAAGGGGCAGCATTACCACTGTTTCTCCTATTTGCAGTGTTTCACAGGGTATGGTTATCCAATGCTTTATGTGTGTTAAGTATATTAAATATGTGCTGTGAATCTGAAGATTTGAAAATCATATTTGGGTAAGCAATTGCAATTTATATATGTAGAGCTACAAGATACAGAAACTTTCATTAAACAGAACCAGGGTTTTCAAAGCAGTTTCTGCTTTTGGTTTTGGTGGGTTTTTTTGGTTATTTTTTGTTTGTTTGTTTGTTTTTTTCCTAAAACCACAGAAAGGTAATGAAATACAATCTGTTGTAAACTCCAAATCTGTTTTCAACTGCAGCAAAGGACAGCATTACTTGTTAACTATAGTGAATATTATGTGGCAGAAAGAACTTGCTCACTCCTTTGTGTCACAGTAGACTATCTTCCAAATTGTGCTGCAGACCAGCCACCTATTTATTTTTAAATGTTTTCCTCAAAGAAACAAGAAATCAGAGGATATTCATACTTGGTGGAGTATCTATTTTTTTTCCTTCCCTTGCTTTTGGTATGTTCCTATTTTCAAGCAGCATTTCCATCCTAGTAGAAGTTCAGGGAAAATTTTCAAGTCGCCTGTTTACAAATCTTCTCCAAAGATTCTTACTTCCATCCTATAAAATAATCAGAATTTTTGCAAGTAGTCTTTGTGCTGTATTATTAGAGTAATCAAGATCAAATATTCTTCCCCTGTCCCCCTGCCCCCCCCCTTTACCTTCTTTTCACATATTATTGTAGTTTTATTCACTTTGTAAAGGGAAAACCCAAGGTGTTAAGTGAATCTATGCATGTTCTATACATAGGCAAGGGATTTAATGTATTTTCATATTGTCCACAGAAATATAAATCTGGATAGAATGTCCTGGTTTAGTAAAAACAATCTGTTATTGTTTTCTTAGCCTGTCTGGAATGCAAGAAAATAATTTTCCTTGTCACCTGTACTTTTTTATTTTGAGTAGGATAATCATGCCATAAAAATTCCACAAAGAAATTGCAATGAAAATACTACTCTGATTTCTTTGCTCCTTAATACTGCTTAAAGTCTTTTTTATACCGTCCTGCTTTTATTGGCACTGAGTGTCATGATGTTACACTTCATATTTTGTCTAAGTAGTTTGACCTTGTAGACAAAGCATATTCTCAATTAGATTTTTCTGGCTTTCAGTCTTACAGAGATGATCAAAACTGTGTATGTTTATCTCTACCTTCTTAACAACCCATGAAATCTGGTTGCATTAAAGCTCTGTCTACTTGCTGAATTTTGGTAGTTTAACAGTTTACCATACGGCAACTGACTGCAGAGATTGCCTACATATACTTCCTGAGTTTGGGCAAATGTAAAAGCAACAGCACTTCTGCCAACTTTCCCAACTGCCAGAAGACTGGACATAGCAATATACACAAGAGCAGTTATCACAGCTGAATTGAAGTGCAGTAACTTCTTAAACTGTCGTAATTTAATTATAAATTTGGACTGTTGTTCTAAATCCAGGAGAGGCTGAGTCTACTGTTTGAGTCTGATTCTTGAGGAGAAAAACCAAAACAAAATAGGTAACTCCAAGGGCACAAGCAGCATGACAGGTTTTCTTCTTTCTCTTTAGTTTGTAAATCAGAATAACTTAGGTGCTTCTGCCTATGAATAGACCAATCTAATAGAGTGAAAAATTTACTTTGGGTCATTTGATTAAAATGATGTGGCTCATACAACTAAAATAAATTTAGTTTGTATTTTTCAGACACAAACATAATTCCTCCAAGGTAACACATATGTACATTTCCAGAATATTTAGTGTTGTTAGTGTAGTTTTACTCAGTATATTTAGATCTTATATCAGGAGATTGATGTAGCTTCTGAACTTCACAATAGAAGGAAGCAATGCTATAAGAGCTTGAATGAACATAAAATTCACGTTACCCTAACACCAGAATTTTTATAAAACAAAACCCAGTTACTTATTAAAGTTAGAATTAGAAAGTCATAGATGGGATGCTATGTTTGAATATGGATATAAAAATAATAAAACTAGGAGTATTATTTAGAACAAAAAATGTGGTGTACTATATCATCTTACATGGCAACTTTCAAGTTTGCATAGTGGGTCTTGGTTTCAGAAGCTCACTCTGTGCAGGGATAGAAGGACAGTGTAAGGACTCAATTACTTTGCCTAAATAAAGGCACCTAATACAGTTTGTTATGTCGTAGAGCATCTTGCCTGGCCTCCAACTGCTATGTTGTTCTAAGTAGGCAAAGGTCTTTTGTAGGTTCTAGTTTGCATTTGCTGGCCCTGTGCAGAGTCTCAGGTACCACAGAGTGTCTTGGGTAGGACTAGGTGCTTATGCTTAGGCAGCTGAAGTAAACCTGTATTACAGAAATCACACTGAGGATTGCAGCTAGTGTGAAGTTGTTAATTCTTTAATAAAATGATGTAATTGAGCAGACATATTTTCTCAATTTACATGAATTTGACTTAAATTACTTTTCATTTGTGACTTCAGATGGATGGAAGGGGACATGATAAAAGTAGTTAGCAAATCAGCTCAGCTAAATCCAATTTGCAGATACATTAGTCTTAAAATAAATTGCAACAGAGACTGATGTAAGGAGTCCTTTAGCAGAAATCGCATGATTTGAATGATGCTTTGTATTTTAGAAAGTTACATTTTAGAACTGTCATGACCTTATAGTATGTAACCCCTTGCTACTACAATGATCCTAATCTATAGCAGGTTTTCTTTATGTGCTTATGAAGAAAGCACAATGTTGTAGAATCTCAATTAACAAAACAACTTTAAAGAAAAACTGTCAAATAAACGTACTTATATTTTTCAACTATTTAATTCAGAAAGGTATTGGTGTTAAAAAAAAATGATGTAGATAAGGTCTCTTCTGTCATTAAAAAAAGAGGTACATGAGAGTATTTGCTATTTGAAAGGAATGAGAATTATAGTATGTGTCAGCTTCTGGGATTTGGCAAACAGATTTACACCCTTTCATCTGCAAATCAACATTTCACATTCAATTAATGGGTGAAAGTGTGCCCTTTATTAAATATATATTTAGCTATTAATTATTAACTATATAATTCTGATGACATTATAGCACAGTTATAATAGTAATGCATAATTTACCATTTATATTATAGAATTATTTCATGTATGTAGCCTAAGAGTAATAGTAAAGGATGAGTTTGGCTGCCTCTCTGACATTAGTCTTATTCCATTAATGTAGGACAACTAAGGTCAGCCTGAGGTTTAAAAGTGTAGAGTAGGAATCTGGTCTCTGAATACCTAACTAATGCTAAGTAAAATGTGTATACTATTGAAATATCAAATTGGTGATGAGTGCTCTATCACCTTCTCCAACTACACTACCTGGACCATTACCTTATATTTCCACAGTGGTGATCATACCTCATCTTTAGTGTGCTACATCTGCAACCAATGACATTTGCTAATGGAATGACATGAACTGGAAGTGGGACTTCACATGATTTCTAACTGTCTTAGAATCCTAGAATCATTTAGGTTGGAAATGACCTCGAAGATCATTGTGTCCAATCATTAACCTAACACTGACAAGTCTGCTACTAAACCATGTCCCTAAGCACTGCACCTACACATCTTTTAAATACCTCCAGGGGTGGTGACTCAATCAGGTCCCTGGTCATCCTGTTCCAATTCTTCAGTAGTCTGTTGCTTTTCTTTTGCTCTGTCACCACCCTTTGAACTCAGTGGCCTCTAAAACATGTTCAGAAAAAAAGAACTGTAACAAAATGGTAATGTTTTTCTCAGTTTTTCACTTCAAAATACATTATTGACTAGTGTGTTCATTATAAGATTAAAATATAGGGAAAACACCTTAATAAAATCTGGATTTCTTTATTTATACATAACCTGAATTCAATAGAGGGTAAGGATTAGCTGTGAAAACATGTGGGTGCCTGGTATCAGCTTTCATTATTATTTGGGACTTGTGGGATCATCTGACCTCTGTTGTGTCCTAGACAGAGAGAATAATCCCATCTTGAGCCACAGAGAGAAGAATTTTCTATCCTCAGTAGGAAGAGTAGATGGGGATCAAAAAAAAAAAAAAAGATTTTTTTGCTTAAGGCAGTCCTTTTTTTACAAAAAAGTTAGTACCAAGAAAGTATTTTATAACAGATTGGCTTTGATCTTACTTGTTTGTTTCTATCTTCTCTCCCATTAACAGTGACAGGCTAAACCCACTGCAGTGTGAGCTAACGGCTCACTGTGACAATGTAATCAATTAATTCCCTTAGCCTTCCTGCCCACCTTCCTGTTGGTTAATTTGCAATCATGCTGTAGGTCAAAAAGTATGGACGGTAAGCTCGTTCAGAATTTCATTTGCTATTTTAGAACATTTGTAAAAAATAAACCCTCTGCAAAACGTCAAAGACTCTATACGTAATACCTTCATTAAGAGTAAATATTTAAATATGTAGAAGTGCTTTATTCCAGCTAGCAGAGGCCTTACAGAGTATTAAAGTATAGGCACACAAACTGTGCACTGGACAATAAATAGTTGTATTATATCCCTTTCATAAATATTTGATCAGAGAAGTGGGACTGAAATTTTTCAGTTTCATACTGCTTTCACTCTTTTGTTTGCGTATGTATATATACACACATGTCCATGGCCATATTTAAAGGTTATTGGATTTGTAGACCCTCCACCAACTCTAAAGGTTCAACTTGAAGCTGCACTGACAAGAAACAGAAACTGTGTCAGAATGATCCAAGTATTCCTGCATGCATGGCAAGGGCTTATATAATGTTATTTGCTGTTTCAGACCTGCTCTCCAGCTCTGTAAAATGGTTAGAAATGCATTCTTTCATAGAATTAGAGGAGAAACTAAAAATGTTCTTTGTACTGAAGTACAAAGAATACATTGCTTTTGGCTATGCTTGTAGTGAAATTTAAAAGGTTGTTTTTTTTTTTTTTGGTTTTTTTTTTTGTTTTTGTTTTTTTTTTTTATTTATTTCTCAATGAAAGAATTTCTTTGTGGTCAAGGTGAAGCTGGCATATCCTATCACATACTTATTTATATTCAGAGATGTAAAGGTCAGATGGAGAATTATGACCACACAATCTCTCTTTCTAAGAGCACAGAAGTGAAGCAAATAAGACCTAGCAGTGTGAGGTTAAATTTTGATCTAGATTTTCACTGAGAGAGTGTACCTGAGTTGCGCAGATATAGAGGGCTATGTAGGCATGTTGTCAGGGGAGTCAAGCTTGCTTTTTAGTCCACTGGTGTCTGTGGCAATGGGTGTGCCTTAATCCTCTACCTAATAAATAATGCAGACGTAGTAAAATGTTCAGTAGAATTTTGAAATTATAACATTACATCAGAAAAATCAACAAGTATTTTGACAAAAATCTCTTTAACGTGATTTGGATATACCTTTTAGCATGGCATCTAGCATGGTCCTCCATTCCAACAGTTTTCCTTTATGAAAAAAGAAGAGTACTTAATTCAAGTTTGAATTTTTAATATATTTTATCTCCTTTGATAACTTACTCCACATTCTTTTAACATTTTTAACCATTGCCAGACATTCATTTCCAAAGTCTTCTGATCCCAAGGACAGTTCAGATTCAATAATTCTGAAAAGCCCTCCTCCTTGTAGCTTCTACTATAATTTTTCTGGGAAGCATAAATACAGAAACCATAATTATATGGTGTATAATTATATTAATATAATAATGTTAGATATATCCTTATAATAATAAGGCCACCTTCTGGTATCAGAAATTTCACAAATGTATCAATCTGCTTAAGCTATCAAAATAATATCCAGAGCTAACACAGCTTAATATTTTCCATTCATGTTCTTAGTAAATGCGGTGATCTCAGCTTCCCTACCTTTTTTTTCATAATGCCATGGTCCTTGGAATGACAAGTTGCTGATACTGTAATTAAAACTGCAGAAGAGGATTTGCAATGAAGGCCAAAGTTCTAGAAACAACTTGGACTTACTTTTTTGAGAAACTACTTTTTGACAGCTCTCTTTCAGTGATGTATAACATGCTGTCATCCTGTTATGTTCAATATTAGTTCATCTAGGCCAATATGTGTTAAATCAATGTTAACTTGAGGTGTCAGCTTGCTTCATTTTAAAGTTCTCAGTCTACTTCAATCAGTTACAGTAGCATGGTTCAAGGAGACTTGGCTGATGTTTTAAAGCACTGAATTTTCCAGGTTTGCATTTAAATATATTCTTCTCCTTTTTGGATTGACACTTTAAAATACTGTTTATAACTTGCAGGTGCACTGCACTGTGTATATTACTTATGAAAAAGACAGCAAGTATTTAGATTTCACCAGCCGTCAGCTTAACCTGTCTGTTTAAGATTAAATTTATTTTATTGAAAAAGTGTTCCCGGTCTTCATCATTGTTAAAATACAGCCTCACACTCCGGATGAACAGAAGTAGACTGACATAAAGTGTGTACTATAACTCAGTCATCTGGTGTTATTGAGAAAGTTCAAACTGGTTTGTATTAAAGCACGTAAGTCAGCTGATGTTCAGAGGGAGTTTCTCCTGAATTTTTTTACTCATAAATGCATAAACAACATGCAATCACACAAGCATTGACCTTGACCAAACTTGTAGTGTTCACAAATTAAGAGATCTACAGCTCTGTAATCAATTACTGATTAAATACTCTTCTCTTTTCAAAATTGCTAGTGCTACAACTTTTTATTCTCTTTGTGATGGCCCCTGAACAGCACTAGAAAACACAGAGCTTTATTCCAGTTTATGTGACAGTCCCTGGATACTCACACTAAAAATTACAGAGAACTGTGAAAAGCAGGCTCACATTAAGGACTTGGGAAAAAGTGGCCTCATTACTGTAAGGATCTTATTACTTGTCCAATCACCTGCAGTCAGCAGAGAGTCTCTGAGAGGAATCATATAATACTAATTTTAGTCTTAAGACTAAAACCAGCTTTGTTCCCTGGCCCTACAGCTGTAGCAGTTATCATGAGTTAGACGTAGGCACAAACCAATGACCTCAACTCACTTTTTGCTGTAACAGATGTAGACGAAATATAATCCAAACCTGTTCCAAACACCAAAGTCGTTTTGGTGTGCTTGAGGAAATATGGAGCCAAGCTACACACTCAGCCTGTTGGTAATTAACAAGCGCAAGAGTGTCCCAAACTGACCTGAACAGGAAGATTGGGAGCACCGACAACGGCAACAGCAAATCAGAAAACAACAGTGTAATTTGAGAAGACTGTGAGTTACTCTGTAGCCAAACCCATAACTAAGGACACCTAAGAATACCAGAGGTAACCACAATATGACAAAGACTTTGGTAAGGAACCCCATGACCCCAGGACCCTCCCCAGGACCCAGGACTCTAACCACCAGGAAACACAGAGGAGCACAGGGGACCCCACAGCCCAGGGCCGTTCACTGCAGCACTGACACCACTGCACTGATGGACCCAACCTTCCTCCTGGCTGTGTTGTCTCTCTCATGGGCTGGGGAAGTCGTGCAATTAATAAAATTGCAAAAGCCTGTGATTAAAGTGTTTTGGTATCCAAACCTGTTTAGCCACATTATCATTTGGTCCTCAACAGGAAGACAGTTCTCTTTTTGTTAGGAAGAAACCATTTTCTAGGTCCAGCCTAACATGTTTACAACCAGCAGATACCTCTTCACCTCTTTGTTGTGTGAACATTGTTCTTCAACTGAAATGTTTCTTGTCCCTGAGAAGAGACGATCTCATTTTCTCTGAATCTTCATCAGAAAACCATGTTCTCTGCTAGTACCTACCTGCAGGGCTCTCACAGGGCCCAAATGTTTTCCTCTCCTTGTATAAGACAGGCACTTCATCTTGCTCCTAGGAAGATTGCTGGTAATGCTTGTCTGATGATCTTTCAGTTTGAAATAGTCTCACTGGTCATTAACAACAAAACCATAGTCCTGTATTACAGTATCCTGTATAATGGTATTCGTCTTTTTTCTATTTTCAATACTTTCCCTGATACAGACTTCTTTTTTTTTCGTGATTACATAACACAGACAGATCTTCTTATGTTCAGTGTTGAGCTCCAGGTTTATAATACACATCCTTGTTGACCTTTACAGAGACATAGCTTTTATTTCACACTATTATATGGCATCTCATTCAGTTTTTAATGTCACTGAGTGCTTGCTGATAGTCTGCCCTTATATGTTTAGACAGTACTTTGAAACTCTGAGCCATTAACAAATTTTGTTAGCTGGCAGTTTTTATGTCAGGGTCACTAATGAAAAGGATCTTAAAGACAAACACCAAGATATGAAAATTATCTTACTCTGAATACCTTTCCTTTAGACCATGTTTCACAATCTTGGCCTTAGCTTGGAATATGAAAGTAACAGAAATGTGGTCATCATGACAAATCATCAAAACCTGGAACTGTAATGTTTTGATATAGTTATGCATATACTTTTGTCTAAATAGCTGCATATTACCTTATCTAAGCATTATTAAAAAAAAAAAATGGAAAAAAACTCTGCTGGAATTCCTGAACACAACACATCAGAGATAGTTTTCTTGTCTGCATGTTGATATGCAGTCAAATAGAAAATCAAAGGATGATACAAGCCCACTGAATTTTTATACAACTTTATAGACCTATAAAAAACATCTTTTGGAAGAGATGAACAAATCTTCAAGTCAGTAATACTCAAAATTCATTATTTTTTCCTATTTTATGTGAGCACTTTTACATCTCTGTTGTAACTAACTGGGTATTTTTTCTTTATTTTGCTTTTATTTTAAACTAAATAGATTTCAATATGTGAAGCCATTTTAGATGAGCAGAGGTGAAATTCTGCTTTCATTTTAAAGGGGTTTTTTATAGTAGCAAGCTCTAGGGAAAAAAGAAAGAAAGAATAGCCATCTAAAATTGAAAGCTGTTATTAAAGTAGATCATTGTATTGTGAAAACAAAATTGTTTTGTGAGTGCAGCAATTTTTTTCTGTGAAAATTGGAAACAGTTATTCTCCATTTGTTTTGAGTGTCAGTACAAGTCCGTGGAGACAATGTCATGTCAAACTGATAGAAAAATTATTTCGATATAACTATGCTATGAGACATTACCATGTCAAGACAATGGTAAAAGGATGTCAGTAAAAAAACTATGGAAACCCAATAATACGTCAACCTAATAGTTTTCGATGCAAGGATTTGGAGATTGTTACGTTGCCAAGATAATATTATGCTATCTATGCAAATTATGCTACTATTTAAAAGCAGAAAATTAAATCATGTAAAAGTTCAATAAAATTAAAGTTGTATTTATCATCTCTTAAACAACCTGCTGTCTATTGGCCAGATTCATGGCTGATTTCAGTTGGCAGATCTCCACTAACTTACCCTAGCTGAATATCGGTTCCTATGCTATCACCCTCTATTAGATATCCTCTGAACACTAGGAGGTGGAGAAGATTTCATCTGTATGAACCAAATAGATAATTAAGCACAAGTATTTCATTAGATGTAGAGTAAACAAAGTATTTGGATCCTGCTGAGGGTTAAGCTAGCATTTGTATTTCAGGTCAAACACAGTTTCTGTAGTAACATCTCTCATGAGCTGTCCTGGAAAGATATTGGCTTTGTCTAAATGGAACCTGGAAAGAAATCTTTTCTATTGAATCCAAAACAGAAGGAAGTTATTATGACAGTATTAAAAAATAGTGACACAAATAATGTGTCAGTTTGGGCTGCTTTTGGCCCATTTCCTTTTAATGTACATCTAAAATTCTATGTCTGGTTTCTAGAAATAAATAAAATTTTTTTGGAAAGCATCATTCCTCTCCATGCTCTCCAGCGAGGCCTCTGCACCACGAGCTCTTCCTATGTCAGTATGCAGTCTGCTTACATGTGATGTCAAACAATACATGCTATGACATGGTTTCTGCTGCACTGGTCATGACAGTCCCTCTGATAGACCTTATAAATTCAGTTTGCTTGAATACAGACTAGTAGGTAGGAGAGTTTATTTCTTTCTCATCCCTGATCGTGTTTCTGCTTCACCCCTTCCCATGCCCCTCTGCTTTCTTTTTAATTGTTTTCTACAGAATTTGACTTTTTATATCATATTGTGTTGGAATATGATGCCATGACATTCACTTTAACCTTGCTCCCCTTTACATGTGGATAAATATACAATTACCATCTCCCTGTAATTCAAGCCAAATGTTGCCTTTGTTAACTTTTATAAGCATTTTTTTAAAAGAAAGGGAGAAAACTCTGCTACACTTGTGAAGTTACAGATAAAAGAATTAAATCCACAGTATTACTAAAATTTCATATCAAAACCACCACACTTTAAGGTCTTCAAATCCAGAATAGAACTGAATTTTTGAGCTTTGTTTCACATTTTTCTAACATTAATTTTTCTTCATTCAGAAAGGGCATATGCCGATGAGTTGCTGAACGTATTGAACTACTTTGAAAATCAGAGTTCCACTAGTTGAGTTAGCTTTTATTTGAGTTAACTGAAAATAAGAGCAAGACAATGAATATGTCTTGTGTCCATTTGCTAAAAATAAAATATGATTATAAAATTATTTACATCTCTTCCTTGGAAGTAGCACATTTATTATAATATGTAAAAGCTGAAAATAAAAACTTTTCTGAGCCTTCTTGGAAATGGATCAATAATTCTAAAGGCTAATATTCAATTGTTTGCATAACAACAAACCCCAAAATATTGGCAAAGTTTCAAAATCAATGTGACTATTGAAAACAGATGAAAGAGCTACAAGACATACAATTGAGGAAATGACACAGAACCAATTACTCCTACTAGGTTAAACTCTACAACATAAAGAAAATATAGTTACTGAAGGTCAAAGCCTGCTTGTGAGAAATATCTGTGAAATATTTTTCTCTATATTTTTAGATTTTTTTTAACTTAATAATGCCAAAAAACCCAATCAAATTAGAGAAAAGAAAGTGGCATCACCGAGGTCTAATAATTTTAATAACAGGTATTCAAAGTTATCTATAATTTTTATGTATTCAAACATTTTATTTTCCAACTGCTCTTTTGAAGACAAGGATCAAAATTTTCTGTAGCAATGTAATGTCTGTTATCACAAAAGAGGCAGTAAAAATTTTAGAAAAACAATTATTATGAAACAGTTACTCTTCATTTTGAATCACAGTCAAATCCCAACATTACTTAAAATCTATTCCTTCCAACAAGAAGACCAATGAGGAATCTGAAAAAGGCTTTCTGATGCCTTTTGTGTCAGATATTAGTCTCAGGAATGGGAAAGGAATGAGACTGTGCATGGCAAGTTAGGAATTTTCTCCACAGGTATATGATCCCAACTTAGTTTTGTGATGTACTAGAGCTGAGCAAGGATGTCTGAAAGTGATATGTTGCATTAGCACTTGTTGTTGTGGGAATGGATCGTGGTTTCTTCTAGTTGCTGGCACCATTCCCCTCAGATTTGAGTTTCCTTGTATTTATTACATACATCAGTGCATTGCTTTCACATTCAATGATTAACTTTGCTAGCTAATATGTGCTATAAGGTTTTCAGCATATGTTTGAAATAACTAATGTTAATTGCTTCACAAACTTTGGGTGATCCACCAGGAACTAATTCATTCCAAAAAGAACATTTTCCATTTAAGCACACAGTCATTAGAATATATTAATCTACTAATACTAGTACTTTTATTCTGTTTCCCTTTTCTTCTGCCAGGAAAAAAACAAAAAGAGAATTCTCCCAGAAAAACCATTGATTTTGATTTTATAGGGAAGAATTCAAGAAAACACACTTTAAAACTTGGGGGATGGAATTTCCCTAAGGGTAATTGTTAAATAATGTCCATATTTGTGAAAACTAACAAAACCCAGTGTTTTCTTCTTTTAAATATGAATTGCTCGGTTAATAGTTAGCTGAAAAAGAGTGCTCATACTTCATTTACCACACTTTAAATATGGTGCATTTCAGGATATGTCCCAAAACTTAAATTCCTAGTGTAAACAACAGGAAAGGACTGAGAAGCATTGAAATCATGGTTAAGTAATATAGCTGGAAATTGGAATCAGTCTTTGCTGAATTACTGTATGGTAGGGTTGGTAAAGCTACCAAGCTCATACCAATAAACACAGTCAAGTGCCTTCAGACTGAAACAAACTTGTAGGCCTTGTCTACAACCCTTCCTGTGAAGAGTTGTGTTCCAGTCTCAACCAACAGTTCTCCCAATGCTGATGAAGGTTCGAGCCTCAGCCCCGCTGAAGCTCTCAATCAGTTTCTCTGCTGGGCCATGCCCTTAGAAGCATAGCAGGGAGAGACTAGTCATGAAGCATGCTCGGAGGAGAGCACAGTGCATGTTCTTTCTCAGTGTTGGAGGAGTGCTTGGAGTCCTCCTTGTGTTTTGATAGTTGGGGAGCAGCTGTCATCTGGAGTGTCAGTACCAGTTCTGCACCCAGGGCACAAGACAGAGAGCTAATGGTAAAATTATATCCTCTTCATCCTTTCAGCTCCCTAGGCATGTGTCAGAATTCTTTCCAGACTGCATAGAAGGATTTTGTATTTCTTATTTCCTTTTAATCATTGCCTATAAATTGCCAAGGAATGTGTGTAAGGTTTTAATAACCATAAGTCTAAAGCTCAGGAAAAAACCCCAACAGATTGCTAGATTAATTTATAAGTTTTTTGGTTTTTAGCAGTCCCTTTCTGAAATTTTATGATAAACTGTGCAGACACCCACTGCAGCCACAGTGAAATCAGCTGGGAGTAAATGACAGCAGTGTTTACCCATAGCTCTTTTCAGACTTCCAGCTTTTCCTTGACTTGTCAAAGGAAACAACCTTTCTCCAAACCTGCAATTGGCAATTTGCACTGCACTTCTCTGTTGCCCTGATGTGACCTTTATAAACCTAGGGGTTTCAGGAAGAGAATGAAACATCTGCACACAAGATTACTGAGCAATTTCTAAATATACCTGCTAGATTTGACCATAACAATTTCTGGAAATGATTGGTAGCTCAGTCTGGAGGCCAAACTGATCATTAAGTCTAGGCATTCCTATCAAATTCCCTTTTTAAATTATAATATCCATGCAAATTATAATTTCTGGATATACTGTATCTTAAAGCTAGATTAGATTTTCTGTGAAACCAACAGGAAAATTAAGAAAGATTTTAATGGTCCCGGGTTCACAGAATAATTGCAGCCAGATAATAGGGCACATACTCTAAGTTAGAAGTTTACAAAGATACAACTTTTTATAAAATAATCAAAAATCTTAAAAAAAAATACTTTTAGTTCATAAAGAATAAGGATTTAAAAGAATTTTTGTACTGTGTCAGATGTCAATCAAACTCTGACACCTCAAAACCAAAACACCAGATTCTCAGGTAATTTGGGTACAATGTCATAAACCAGGTCAAGGACATATTTTAGAAAAAAAAAAAAAAAAAAACAAGTAAATTTGAATTATGTGGTGAATCAAAACCAAGGATCTTCAAGGTATGCTTAAGCTTAGTATGTAATGAAGCCACCAAATTCCATGTGCCCTGGTAACAAAACCTGGTCCATACAGCACACCTCAGGAGCAAGATACCACAGTCAAAAGTAAAGCTGTTTTTTTAAGAACATTTGGAGATGTCAAGGTCTGGTTTGAATTAATTAAGAAAACCTAGAGAACAGAATCATTTGCAGCCTGATAAAATGAGAGAAGTGTGCAGGGCAACTCCACAAGAGGACTGAGTTTTCAATAAGATACAGAAAAGAGACTGAGGACTTTTTAAATTCTTTTTCTCAACTAGTGTACTATTTCAGATTTATAAGTCAATCTTAAGGAGAAAAAATAATTATCAAGCACATGTGTAGTGGTTTTTCTTCCCAAACACAGAACTGAACCAAAGCAATGGCAGTGTCTGATGTTGAACAGGCAACGTGCTACAGAGCTGTTTATAATTCATCTGTCTTTGAAAGATGTGACTCTAGAACAAGAATTCAGTACAATTTCAATGAAGGTGAAAGGCACGTCTGATTTAAGGAAAGATTGAATGGGCGCTTATTTTACAGCTTCTATAAAAACACAATGAAGCGACTTGTCTAGCTCTGCAGAAACTGTTTCCATCCTGAAATTGTTTGGTTCACCTATAACATATAGTTATACTGAGGGATAAATACTTTGGTAAAGATGCCTGAAACACCACTGTTTTTCAGTTGAGAAATCTGGCAACTGTGATCACTAAACTTTTAACAACTTTTTAGGACAAGTTGGCACTGCTCTTCCACATTCTGGATTTGCAGCTTCATTTTTAGATGCCAAAAGTCAGAGGAAGAAGATGAAGGGGCGCTGCAAGGTGTGTTAGGGACGACACGTCTAGGATCACTGTCTAGGGTTCTACTATGAACTCACCCAAATTAAAGCACTTTTAACTTAAGCAGTCCAAGACCAGGATAAGAACTGAACCAACCACCTCCTAGTTCTACAGAAAATGCATTACTGAACAGGGTGCTCTCAATGGATTTCCCTCATCTGGGACACTCTTCCTGCCTTTTATCATAAACTCACACCATGGATAGGAGATAACACCTCTCCTCCAAAACTTCTATTAAGAGAGCAAAAAGAAAGGATCAAAATGTAGCAAAATCTGTACAGAATTAACACTTGGGTGTGCCAATAAATACTTGATTAAGGTCATACAACATAATCCACTGAAGGGAGTGGAGGCTATGTGCAAAGGAGCTCCTGGGCTGAGGGTGTGGATAGGTGTCCCAGGTGAGGCTCATCGGGGTATTTAACCCCAAATACTGCCCTTAGGGCCCTGACAGTCTGTGATTCTCTTATATGTATTCATAAAGATGTTCAAGTGGTTCAGACTGTATTCCCACAGATTATTTACAGCTTTGTACAGGTTATAAGGAACATGTGAAGGGAAGAGCAAATGATTAAAGTGGATCTGAGCAAATGTCAGAACCTCCATATACAGGGGTTGCATTTATATTGATGGAGGCAGTAAGTTGCTCTTTTTTTCCATCTTCTTTGCAAGGAAAAGCGAAGTTGCACAACTGTAATCTTGTCTACACAAAAAAGTTGCTATATTTCAGTGAAAACCATATGTTAAAACAAATTAGGGTATGGTCAAAAGACCATAAAATATCAGTGTAAAATAATCTGAAAGCTATAGTCATTACTTTAGGATTGATCATACTGCTTCTTAGGCTATTAACTTAAAATTACTTGGCTGATTGCTTGCTATTGTCTCAGTTGTACCCATAGGAATGACTCACACACATTGAAGCAAACAGTTGTGACAATCAAAAAAATTACTTCCTCAAGCAGTATGTTCTGTCTGTCTGAAACAAGTACAATAGAAGTGAATTCAGCCACTGTAGCTGAAATATAAGCACAGGCCCACCCACACCTGTGATTTGGGGGAGGATTTAATAACCACATTGGTTAATAATCAAATTAATATTTGCTCTGACCTTATCTACGGTTGCTGCAGATTGTACTGGCTTTACATGCGTCCCTAGCCAATCTCAACACCCCCTTCCTGTTTTTCTCCACTGTGTCTTTTCTTCCGGCCTACCATATGCACATCTAAATGATCCCAAGAAATTACATATTTCAGGAGTAGAATGTTACACTTTTCCATAGTAAATTAAAAAAAGAGAAAAAAACAACCAAAACCCTAGAGTTCCATAAAACAATCAAAAACCTAGAGTTCTATACCAATGCTTTTATTTTCTTTTCCATCACAATCCAGATGAAGTATATATCATCAGTTGACTCTTGACGACACTTTCACTGAAGTTCTAAAGGTTTCTTATACTGAATTTCTTCAAATTTGAGACATCCTTATGATGTACTATTTTGCTTTCATTTATTTCTGATAACTATTGTTAAGTATTGGTAAAAGCCTTTTACAAATTCTGTTCCAAATTTGATTAAAATGTTTTCATCTTTTAATCATTAACAAAAAATAGAAAAAACATTTATCTACAGCCTTTTTTAATTTATATTAACAGTTTGTCTTCAATTAAAACCATAATAGAAAAAAAATAATATGGAAAATATCAAAAATCCCAAAATGTTCAGGTAAATATACTTTAATATTTCAATGAATATTTTATCTGATTTGTGTTTATTTTGTATTGTCTGTATTCCAAATGAAATACAATAGAATTGATGCTACTTTCCTGTTTTTGTCATTTTTTTCTCCTTTTGAACTTATTCTGTGCTATTAAACAGTCAAAAGAGAACCTATGTGTATAATTTATTTTACTCTCAATAGTGCACATTGAACCTGGAGGCATTTTGGTGTCGTATAAATTGTACACACTAGAATAGTAGGTCACTATCCTCTTAAAAGAAACTCCAAAGAAAATGAGGTGATAGTAACATCAAGTGGGCAATTGGTAAATCTTACAGTGATGCTACCAATATTAAATCTAAAATGTTACAGTGAGGGCTTGTCTGCCCTAAAGGAGACAAAGAGGTTAAAACTACTGGGTGAAGTACTTTGAAACACTGGGAAATTATTTTGTGAACACATACAAATGTGCATGCTTTGTTTGGCTTGTTTTGTTAGAAATGTGTGTATTAGGTCACTCAGAAATCTATTGTCTTCCTCAGAAGATAGACTGGTAAAAAGTGCTTGAACTGCTGACTGCAAAAACTTCCCCACTTAAAAACCCAATTAAGAAAAGGATGACTTATCAATTTATTTTTATTAAGTGGACAATTTTAATTAATTAACCAAAGAAAAAAAAAACACGTCCTAGGCTGTCATGAAATGCTTCAAAATTGTAAAAAATATATTTTGATTCAAAATCAATGTTTTGATTCAAGTTCAAAATATTTATTGGATTTTTAATGTTGAGGAGTGTGAGATCTGACTTGTAACTCTCCAAAACAGGGGCTTGGAAAAACAGCCTGAGATAGAGATAAGGAATGGGGGGAGCGGAGGCCCTCTGAGCTGAGGAATGTTTCAAATAGTCACAAGTAATGAAATGATAGTGATGGGGTGAATAATATGGAGACTCTAAAGAGGGAGTCTTGTAAAGACAGGACCACTCTGCTCTGGTGCATCTTGCAAAGTTTTGAGGGCCATCTGTCCAGTGAATGACTTTTGCTTCATTATCCATGATATGCATATTAAAGTTGATAGCTCTGAATATGTTAACAAAGATTAACAAGGTCATGTTAGTTACATCATCCCCTGAAGCACCTTTCCCCTCCCCATATATGTGATAAGTAGGTGTGTGGGTAGGCCTGGGGGATGGACCCAAGGAAAGTGTTTATAAATTGAGGGGGGGGAAGGCAGGGCAGAGACCAAGAACTAGAAAGAAAGAAGTGAAGAAGATGTAGGCATCCCTGATGAACTCAGATGGGTCCAACACAGGACCTCGGACTGATGATCTCCACTTCTCTATTCTCTTTATCTCTCTTCTTTTCATTTTCCTCTTTTCACTTATTATCCTTAATTAATGCAATGCATACTATATTGTTTGCCATAATTTGTTATATACTTAGCCAATTATTGTGTAACCAATTAGTACACTTTAGGAAATTACTAAGTGTTTGTGCATGGACTTTGAGACTTGACTCACCGTTGTCCCCTCTGTTGGCGATTTATGAATCTAAGTCACTTGTGTCCCTCATCTGAGTGGGACGTGACAAGGAAAAAATGATTTGCACTTTTTTAATTCTGAAGAAGTTCATAAAGTTGTTGTACTGAGGCTTTGGAATCTTTGAGGAAGTTTACTCACTGGAAGGACTTGGAGAGCAAGACAGATGAGGAAGAACAGGACACAGATTTTCAGGAGAGCATCTCATATTGCCAAGTAAGGCCAATAAAACCATAATAAGACCATAATAAACCATAATAAAAAATCCAAACATTCAACTATGTGTGAAGTACTGAGTGAATGAATAAGTAAGAATGATGTTACCTACTAAGAGAAAAATTATCAGGGACATGGCTGATCATCTTAATTGTTTTTCTAAATTTTAATACCTCTTTTTAATGGGTTTCTGGAGGGGATTCTCAAGAAAACAAAGCCCATGACTACTCACTTTTTCCCTTTTAGGATGCACTCTTTCTGCAGGCAGTCTTATGGATTTTATTAGCACCTTATATGTTTGATATGAAAAAATCACTATTTTCGGTGGTTTGTGGCATAGTAAAGTCTATACAGATAGTGTCTGACATTGAAAGAGAAAGAACAGAAGTCCACAACAAGAAACTCAAATCTTTAAATGAATGGCATAGCTGTATGGCTGTAATATAATAGAAATGTTGAAGATATTTATGGAGATGACAGAGCTTGGAAAAGTCTTAGCAAGGCTAAGATGCCACACCTGATAAAGATGATCAGATGAGCAGCATACACCAGGCCTAAATCTTACATTAGTCAACATTGGTGTGATTCACTCTTTCTTGAATAATTCATGAACGAATCAGTTTTTACTACAAAAGGTCTTGTGCTGTGTATTTCTTAAATGTTCTTACTAAAACATCTGGAAACTACATAGTGATCATTCACTGTCCTTGTTGCCAGCTCACAGAACCTATGTGTTAAAATTCATATAGTTAAGAAACAAAGTAGGAAATAATGATGTTAATCATATGACACAGAAATATGTCAGAAAGGACAATTTGCTTTTCATTAATCAACTATGAATTGTATACTTTGAAAAAGCATGGGAAAGATATGCAAATATGTCATCTTTGTTTGCAGTCATCACAATATTGTTAAAATTCATGACAAATATATTTATCCAATAAGGGCATCAATTTTTATAATTTATATCATTTAATATCTGAGGGTTTTTATTATTGCTTTAATGATGACACAATTTAATATATATGGGCCTTTCTTTGTAACGCATTTGCTTATCTATTTCCTTTTTAATATCATTTGATCACATTTTGTAGAAGATATTATAGCCATTATGTCAAAGCATTAATGTCATGGGCAGAATAATGACAGTTTTTATTAAAATGTTATTAATACACATTTAATTTAATGTCTTTACATAAAGAACTCTGGAATATTAATATGTCTACCTTATCTTTATATTACATGCTGTGTATTGTATAGTGTTTCAGATATGAAGCAGAGAAGTCATTCATCTTGATTTTAAAAATATCCTGTGACTCAAAAAAAAAAAATAGTTTAAAACTCCAATTTTGTTCTACATTAATTGGTAGTAACAGTTCAGGGAAATAGAAATGGTACTTCAAATTAAGTTAGTGACAACAAAATGGTGTTGAAAGAGTGAACTTTCCATTCCTTGCATGGAAAGCATCTATTTCTTTGCGCAGACAGGTTAGTCCGAACAACATTCATCATGCTTGATATTGATTAATTTATCTCATGTATGGGAGGATTACTTATAATAGACAAAATGGACAAGGCTTGTATGATAGCTAGCACTCAGTGATAAAGAATAACTGATATAGAATAACTGATAACTGATAAAGAATAACTTATTTAGCAGAATTAAAATATTCCTGATTTTTTTTCCCTTTTTTTTCCATTTATAGACAATCTCTTCAGTGAACAATATTAAGTATACTGGTTATTTGTACAGGATGGACTGAAAAATAAGCTGCATCCATTTCTGAGGGTAAGGCCAAAGCCTGCTGTGTCAGGATCTAAGCCTTGGCCTAGAAATTGGGATTTCAATTACTCCCCCCCCTCAGGAAGGGAGAAGGCAGGAGTTCAGGTCCAGCCTAGGGAAGGTAGGAGAAGGAGAAAGAGCAAGCTTCAGAGATACCCTGAGTGGTGTGTCTCTAAGGAGAGGACTAGAAGTTGCAAGGAATTAATTTTGTAGGGGACATAGGAGTGCTTGTTCTATCAAACTGCCTGGTGCATACTTTGCTTTGGGATTAACTAATTCATGAATACTTACAATAGAAAAAACCCTAAAGTCTCTTAATTAGAGAGCTATGTAGTGTTTTTGTTTTTCTTCACGGTGACCAACACAACTAATTGAAAGGCATTCCTATTTTAAAGTTGAAGAGCTATGTGTGAAAAGTTCAATTAATATTATTGTCTGCTAATATTGCTTTTTGAAATTCACTTGTGAATACTGAAGCTTCACAATTCATATGTGCACGTTGCAAATATTTGTCTGTGCAATGAAAACCTAAAGGAAACACAATGGAAGATAAAATATTTTCAAATTTATGTGAACAGTCATGAAACATTTTAAGCATATATCGCATCTTGTTTGAATATCATCCATGTACATGAATGGACTAATCATGGATTACTTGAGAAGTGACTGTTAAACATGTCTGTATATTTTTAGAAAATTGTAAAATAAAAAAAATAAAATTTTATTATTTATTTTTCACTTAACAGTCCCCAAGCCTGGTCTCAGAATGTCATCTGTTTCATCACATCATTGGCTATTAGAACTTTAAAATTAATGCCTCATGTTACCTATATATTCTGAATAGATCATATTTTTTAAACATTTTCACTGAAATAACTAGATGGAAATTTCTAACCAGATGGAAAATATTTGAAATAAAAGAATTACAACAAATTTGTCACCTATGTTTTGAAATTTGAATCTAAGGATGTATATATTAGTCAATATGTTGCTACAAATTTTCTGGAAAATTGGATATCCCCATAAGACCATCTTGTTTGAATAGTGTATCATTCTTTATATTTACATTTAAAATTCTTAACTATAAAGTTTTAAAAAAACAGTTCAAGTAATTTCACTGATAATCTAGTATTACTTGGTGAAGGACAGAAAATTCCTTTTTTGCTGTGGTAGAAAATGAAATATTTGAATATTTAATATAAATAAAAATACTGGAAATTAAAATATTGATCCTAAGAACAATTGGTCGTTTTATCTTCCTTTTACTTCCACTTATTATGAAGCCTGTAAAAAGACTATTCAGTTATATTCATTAATAATGCTCCCAGTCAATATTTTCATACTGTACTTTTTCCAGAATAGAATATAATGCATTATAAGTAGTAAACTACTATTATCTGTGTGCCTGACAGAGTAATAGCAAAAATTAATAGTTTCCTTTTACTGAAGGTAAAGAATATGAAAGTACAGCACTCAGTTAGGTTCTTGATTTAGTTGTCTTTGTCTAGACACAAACAGCTGCCAAATTCTAATAGGAAGTTGACTATATTCTTATTTTAGCCCTCCTATGTGTATCTTTTGAACTGATGACTGAGATGGAATAGTCTTTTCCCATATAGATGTTTAACTTGAATGTTTGCATTTCTCATTTATATGTTTTCATGCATATCCTATTTGTTCTCAGTGGTATTTACCTTATAATTAATTAAAAAAAAAAAAAAAAAAAGTACACTAGGCTATTACAGGCTACGTAACACATATGCTTAATATTCTGTACAATATATTTTGTGGATAAATCCTTCCAAAAAGAAGCTTCTGTTGGATTAATAGTAACCTGTGCACATTTATTAACCTTCAAACAAACATAAACTCTTGGTCTTTTCATGGACATTTCTTACATATCAAGGACAGAAAAAGGGAATCACAGAAGTTGTCTAAACAGTTATGTCCAAAACCATCCTGTGCCAATATAGCCCAAGACAGTACACCAAAGGGACGTGTCCACTTTTCAAGAAGGAGACAATATTGTCCTTTTATATTGAAGACCATATTTTTCAGCTGCTCCTCACAGCTTTCTGCTGGTATCTCTCTCCCAACAGAAGGAAACAAAGACATCTTCCTCAAATATTTCAAGAAAAGTAGACTGCTGTTGGTGATGATCTGAGTAATGAAACCAAGTGAAACAAAGTGCCCACAGGATCTCACTGGGAAAACTGGCTTCTACCTGGTAGGTAACAAAAACCAGTCATGAGTTTCAGTTTCCTGAAACATCAAGTCTAGGTAAGAACTACATAATTATCACTCAGGTAATAAGAAAAATAAGCTCAAGAAATCTGAGAAGTCCGACAATGCACGTTTTATATCACTGCAGCCTAATGTTTAACCACAGTTTAGGATTTCACAGCACCTCACATTATTGACATGGCTGTTTCCATCTGCTGAGCTATGATGAATCTCAGTAGCTGAGAAGTATTAAGAAACATGACATTTTAGGTGCTAATTTTAATGCAGATTTTTGAGTACATTTGATTGTCCATTGACATGACAATACATCTCTATGTTCTTTATTTGCAGGATTTATGTGGGAACAGATTTTTTATCTATGTAGAAGATAACACTAAATTCTCTAATTGATAAACATTTCATTTCAATATTTTTTTGTGTAGATTTCACCATTGGATATTTCCCATTTTCACATTATTTCCTCTTCTTATATCATTTAGTACAAAAATCCCCTTTCTTCTAGATCTGTTTTTGTTTGTTTGATAATTTATCCTATGCTATCTGCAAGAGTTTATATAGCACAGTTTATTGCACAAAATATAACCTCTTTCTTAACATCTTCTCTGTAATTCCATTAATCACTCTGTATTTTATTAGTGACTCTGCATACATTTGACTATGCCTTCTGATCTGATCTGTTGTTTGCCCAGTCTGTTCATGCACACACAGAAACTGATCTATTGAAAGATGATTTGCTTTGATGTACAAGATAGTTAGTATTACATTCAAGTTTACATTTTCTCCTGAAAACTATAGTTGTTGTAAATGTTAAATACTGCTTTTCCTGCAACATGTGTGAAGATTGATGCCTCATTTTCACTTTTCTGCAGCAATAGCCATTTTATATAATTCAAATTGCTGTCTGAGTATTTTCCAGTTCTTTGCAATGTTATTACCAGACTGGCTAAGGTGCTGTTTTTTCCCTTTTGCGTTTCTTCAACTCATAAACTGAGAGTTAGATTTAAGGAATCTGCAGTTAGGTACCATGAGTCGAACCCAGTTTTGTCTGGTATTTATTACTTCATGATTTTCTTCGTCTTCTTTCAGCTCTTGTGCAAAGATGGTTTATGGTTCTATACAATACTGCCTAGAACCTCCATTCAGAGAGGTATACACACACACTGAGATTAGATGAGTTTGTAATCCAGATTAACTAGCTCTTGATTATTACTGTAATGTAAAATTAGACAGGGCGATGGTTTTGTGATTTTTTGTTGTTGTTTTGTTTTGTTTGGGGATTATTATTTTGTTTTTTTTTTTTTTTTTTACTCCTATTTTGAAGTCCTAAACCTGGAGTTTGATGAGTAAACCCTTATCAGAGAAGAGGAACCAGTAACACAGTATAAACAGGTTCTTACTGCACATAATATATTTACTCTTTTTTTTTTTTTTCATGTCCGTTAGAATAGAAAGATTAATCAAAGTAATGCTGTGGCAAAAATAAATTATTTTCTGAAGTTATAAAATAATCTGATTCTGTAAAGAGCTTTCTGAAGTAGGAGCATTCTGTCTACTAATTCAGCTCAATTGAATCATAGAATCATAGAGTCCTTTATGTTGGAAAAGACCTTTGACATCATTGATTCCAACCTAGCACTGCGAAGTCCACCACCAAACCATGTCCCTAAGTGCCACATGTACACGTCTTTTAAATATGTCCAGGGATGGGGACTCAACCACTTCTCTGGGCATCCTGTTCCAATGCTTAATAACCTGTTCTTTGAAGAAATTTTTCCTAGTATCCAATTGAAACCTTCTCTGGAACAACCTGAGAATGAGGACTCCTGGGTTAAAGAGAAGCAGCCTCAAAACCAAGAAGTGGTTTACAGCAACTGAAACGCTCAAGCCTTCTCCAGGAGAGAAAGAAGGTTCATCTACATTGCTCTGGTCAACACAACAGGCACCCTTATGTGGGCAGAATCCAGTAATATAATTTAAAATAACCTTCTCTTGTGGCTAAGAGTGAGAATTATTACAGGAGTCTGGGAGGACTTTATTTTTGAAAGTTACCACACACAGTTAAGGTAACTAAAACAGGGTAAGTAAATTCCTATTAGACAATGATAAAAGAGAATAATAAAAAAAAATGCTGCCCATATGGAGAAGACTGAAAAAAGAAATCTTAAGAACTATATTATACCTGGTGGAAAAGTTTAGGGTCTTGGAGAAGTCCGAGAAGAAAGCTGGATAGTTCCAAGCAAAGCTTCTACTTAAATGCAAAATTTCATTCTGTCTTGTGGTGTTTGGTTTTTGTTTTTTTGTTTTTTTTTTTTTTGTCATTTTTTATTTGTTTGTTTGGGGGTTTTTTGTTTGTTTTTTGTTTGTTTGTTTGTTTTGTGTGTTTTTTTTTTGTTTTGTTGTTTTTTTGTTGTTTTTTTTTTTTTTTTTTCCAATGAAATGATGGTGCTGGGAGGACTCTTTTGGATATGTACACCATTTGCTTCAAGTTCCCTAAGACAGTCTATAGAATCAAGAACTCCCTTACTTAACTTCTAACACAAATTATTACACTGCTTCAGCAAGGATGGAGAGCATTTCCATTCCTTCAGCTCCGTAGCATATGGCTATGTCATTTTACAGAAGAATATAGCCTCAGTCTCTCCTTTCCAGAGAATAAACTTGACTGCCCTTGAATGCTTTCATGCTAAATACATAATCTAGTATTTAATTTCTTGAATAACTGCTCTAACTACAAAAAATAGGTTAAGTTATCTGTATATTTTTAAAGTAGACAACAGATGGTATTCCTTGTGCCAGCTCAGTGCTGTTTGTATTAATACTGCAAGGACCATTTGCAATAGGACTGCTTTCTAGGGGTTGAGATTCTTCTGCACATGCTACCAAAGTCCTGGTGGGGTTCAGATGTGAAATGCACCACAAGTTCTTAGCCTGATGTTTCTGTTCATGCTTTGTCAGAGATTGGTTATCTCAGCAACACATTACTTTACATTGTATAAATTTGTACTAAGCCTTCTCTGTCACGATTGCTTAGCTTTACCCCTCTTCTGTTTCTTCAGGTTACTTAAGTATACTTTTATCTTCATTACCATTTTTCATCCTCTGCTCCAACCACTGTGACTTTTCTCCAAGTATTCTCTCTTACACTATTTACTGTTGGTTAAATAAACTCTACCAGTTTTCTCTGTAACTGTACTGCCTGGTGATTGTACATCACACAATGGGCCTGGTTTATTCTTCTCTCTCCTTCTATAACTAGAAAAATAGTAATTTTTTTCAGCAACCATATTTCTCTTATGCTAATTTACATGCCTGCTTATACTGTCTGTTTTATATTTTTAGCCTATAGCTCACTCAGGCTCCCATTATAGCTTGTTCTGTCCACACTGACAAGTGGGACTATCTGATCAGTAGTGAGATGACAAAAAAAGAGAGGCTGATTAAAAAGGAAAAGGAGGATATCCCAAGATTTATAAAATTAAATGAGAAAGTCTCTGATTTATCTAGGTCTTGTAAACTAGCATAAATTTCAGCAATTCTAACAGTTGGAGAAGAAGCAGTTACCAGCATTTAGGTCTTTTATGATTGTCCTAAATTGTTGTGAATACAAACATTTGTCTTTTGCTAAGGAACAGAGGAACTATAACAGGCCTTGCTTTCTAAAATATATTTCTTCTGCAGCAGTATTTTTTTTCTGAAAGTTACACTGTGGTAGAGTTTATTCCTGTCTATATTTTCTCTAAGGTTTCCTGAGATTCAATGTCTGCATTTATTTCTGCTTGACAGGCTAGGATGAAATCATTCCAATATATTATTTGTTTTCTCCTGAGTGAGCTCCAGTGAATACTTGGCTCAAACAATGTGATGACAATAAGGCCTCAGTTAATTCTCCCTTTATGCCTTGTTGGCGGTCACCATAAGCTACTGTAAGTTCAGTTTAATGAAAACTCATTGCTATATCAAGTTCCATTCCTGTCCAAACACAACTGAAACCCCTTTGGTTCAATGGAACAGAATAAGAAATGTTAATAATAAGAATACAATGCTATCTGGGGAAGAGAAAGGATCCATACATGCTGTATCCTTTTTTTGCCCAGGGTGTCATAGTGATTCTTTTGAAATTGCTTTCTTTTGGCATAACCTTTCACTCTCACTCTTGAAAAATTTAAATTGTTCATTTCTTGAGCTGCAGAGAATGTTTCACTAGAGATATAAGCATGATCAGACAAGCCCCTTAGAAATTTTTAGGATCACTATTGTTTGCCTGTAAGACTTACAATAAGGGAAAAGTCATGTCTAGGACTGAAAAGTGAAGGGGAAATCAGAGCTACACCAACACAAAGATCCACTATATTAAAGTTCTCTGACTTATCAGAGTCCCAGCTGACCTAATGAAGTGACTCCTGGCTACTGTGACTTCACATGTAGTAGCTCTTATGATCTTTCTGTGAAATCAGAGACCAAGTACTGACTTTGAGTAGTAGGTGGCTTTTGCCATCTGATTGGGACCCAAAGAATGAGTACATTGGATAAGCAGCATAAATAACAGTATCATAGAAGATTAGTTAAAATGACATTTATTGTATGACTGGAATTAGCAAAGCAGAAGGATGCTTCATTTCATCAACAACGTGCTGATGCTGTTAAAGGTTATAATTCCTTCTGATATGTTAGCCACCTACTGTATCCCTATATAAAGAAATAAATCACAGTTATATACATTTTAGAATATGTGGAAATTAATTTGTACAAATCTAAGTCTAAACATTTTTATGCCTTGGTCTCTCTTGATATCAGTGAAGTTCAATTCAGAAATTATTTGCCAACATAAATCTGTGTAAATAATTAAGGGTGGAGGGAGGAAAACTGAGAGGGAATATGATTGCCGAGTCATTTTTTCCTCTCTTATTCTGGCAAGTTCTGGAGCTGTAAAAAGGAAAGTACTGATATTTTTTCACTCATGCTTTTCCACCTTTTCTGTAGAAATTTTCCTCACTTGACTCATCTTCAGGTAGATGTACAGATGTAAGGATCTTAATAGCAGTTACTTAGCCAAGGGGGACCTGACAGTGATCTGCTTAGATGCTCAGCAATACTTTTTCAACAGAAAGTTGACACTGTTAGCGTACCTTGGAAATATGGGTAAGTTCCACACAGTCATCCAGAGCTGATATAGCAATTCTAATGTTTTCTCAGCTATTTCTTTGTCCATTAAAAGTGAGAAAACAAATGTAATCATGACCCCAAAGTTATGATTTGGAAATTAAATACAAATGCCCTACAGTACATTACCATAAAGTCCAATGTTGAAATGTGAAAGGAATAGAATGAATAATATTCCATGAAAAAAAAAAACAAAAAAAAAAAAAAAAAACAAACTGGAAAAGTTAAAAGATTTCAAAATACATACTCATCCTGATGTTCAATAAAATTTATATGGGCAAATGTTGTGGATGTTTAAAATGCATACTGCTGTCCTAATAAAGTATAACAGCTTGTTCCAAATAGTCACCATCCATCATAGAAATTCATATTTATGGACTTCTTTGCTGCAGTGTATGGCTCTGGTATACCCTTTAGTAAGCAGATTTTAGACAAAATGGACAGTTACAGTATATTTATAACCTTTGTAGGTCACTGATCATTGATATGATGTGCTGTTATGGCTCTTAGATGTTTCTGCTATTGGATGACTCGTCTTTTAAGAGAATATTTCAGTGTCCCACGTTCACAGTGAAATCACCTGCTAAGTAACCCTGTGAAAATACTGCTGCAACCTACTGTGTGCACAATCCTGGTATTCTTTTCAAAGTAATCTGTTTGCATTTAGATTCTTTAATCTATTTATTTAGAACTGAAACACTCAAATTCTTAATAGAAAAAAAAAATGAAATAAACAGTGAAACCAAGATCCTCTAAAAAGAAAGTGTTTGCATTGCCTTTTTATCCTGCTAGAATTTTAAATGAAGAAGCAAAGTTAGGAAAATGTAGAAAAATGTGCCAGCTGTGTGGAGTGTGCATCTGCTTTAGCAATTTCATTTGGATCAGCAAAGACCTTTGGAAATGAAAATCCCAAGTTTTTCCATTAATCCCACTTCATTTGCATTGCAGAGTGCTCTTGAGGCATGGATCCCTTTTGGATGAAACATCACCAAATGAGCTGCATCAAGGTGGTCTCTAGTTGTTAATGGAAGTCTGTACTTGAGCATGGTCCAGAGCTACTCCGGCATAACTGCTACACATAAGGGGCAATGAAACCCTTGTGACGTGGTCATCAGGCCCTCAGCACCAAGCCTTCTGCTTTGCTAGCCTGATTCTATCATACCGCAGTGGCTGCTAATATAGAAATATCCTGTTTTTTCCCATGCTAACTTTTAACTAACAGAGGAGTTCTCTGTTCTATTAATTTTTGCCTTGGCAAGACATACAGGACAGGAGCAGTCTGAAACATGCAATATTAGATTATTGATGTTTGAACCTTAAAAAAAAAAACAAACAAAACCCTAAATATTAATCATTGTGCTTGCATGTAGAGGTTGCTCAAACTCATCTAATTCTCTTTGGCCAGAAATAACTTGATGTCAAAGCTAACAGAAATACTGAAGTTTCTATTACTTCTAAATTCCAGCTGGAATAAGAAAACCAACATGTCAAACTTTTCCTGCAGTGTTCCTGTATGTATACTTTCAGTAAGAATACTGCAGCCTGCAGATTGCATTATCCACCTTTGTTAGAAACAGCAATTTACATTCATGTTTGATGTGAGGTGGTCTTTGAGAAATAGATTTCAGAAAGTGCTTGTACAATCAAGTTTACTAAACTCAGATAGATTTTCATTTGTATTTCATATTTGGACAAATTTGTGAAGAAGGAAAGAGAGAGGGAAAAAAAAATGGACATAGACCATTATTTCTTCTCTAACTCAGTACAGATTGTTTTCAAATATGTCTATAATAGACTATAAGGAAGCTGTAGCAGAAAATGATTTCTGGTTTTGCTTTATTTTTTTTTCCTTGAAGCACAAAATGGGAAAAAAAAGGAAAAATCTTTTATTTGTTAAATATCATAAGATTTCCTTGTGAAGTACATATAAGAAATTATTTCTTTTCATGATTGCTATAAAAAAATAAAATGCAAACATGGATTCTCTACTGAGTATTTTCTCAATTTTTTTCTCCTCAGCCTTGAAGCATATTTTGTCAATAAAACTAATTTGTGTTCTAAAAAATGAAACCTGTGTTTCTACAATAATTGCTGTATGTAATCAGAGAGAAATAAATGTTCAGCTAGGTGTATCAGAAGACACAGAGGCTTGCACAGTGTTTCTTTTACATCTTTGTCCATATAGCTAGATTATGTAGTTACTATCCACAATAATTTAATCTTATTATATAAAGAAAGACCAACTCAGCCAAAACCATTGCTGTCAGCAACTATTATAACACTGAGTTATAACATCATTAGTCTGACAGGTGTCTGCTAATAGATTAGGATAATATAGGATCATACTGAACCAGTCTCACATATTAATCAAAACAGATCCCTTGCCAGGATAAAATGGTTCAAGAGGTCACAGACAATGAAATGCATCTAAAATTATATGAAATGAAAGAATCAAACATATATGTACGTATTTATATGTGACAGAAAAAAATGTAAGGAACAAATATCTGGCTGCTTTGTGACTGGTTCCTTCATCTTCCACGTAGAAACAGCTGCTGTTCTGTGGTTATTTCAGACAGTCAGGTAGCAGAATTCACTATTAAACTAAAAGCCTTTAAGACCACAAAATAAAGCAGGCAGCTGGGGGTTTTCTGGGTGAATTTTTAACTGGCACAAAAACTAGAAAGCTATCTCAATGTCCCACTACTTCAGAAGATGAGATACTTTGCAATATGAAAGTGACAGATGAAGAATGAACCCAAAATTACCATAACATTCATGCTACTGGAATCTAACATTTATGTAATGGAACACATATTTCAGCATTTAACGCTATTTGATCAGTTTAGAATTTACAAATGTTGATAAGCAAAAAATATTTAATATGTAAACTAAATAAAATTGGGGTAAGAGGGTATTGAGTTCTTGTACAGTTTTCATTAAAAGTCAGTGTCTTATTTCAGAAACAGCTTTATATCAAATGGGCAAAACATGGAGATTATACATTCAATACATTTCATCAGAACATAAAAAAGTTTTGATCCAGTTTTCTCAGGATATTCAGAATCATATCATCGCCATCCAAAATATAAATTGTTGTTCCATGTATTTATATGCACATAAAAATGTGGTTTAACATCTCAGAATGTATTCTTCCTGGAAAGCAGTCTAAACAGACAGCAGTTAGGAAAAAACAGGGTAGAGAGAGTGCAGTAAAGAAGCAAAATCATACAGAATTCTTACTGAATCTAATATTTTTGCAGCAGATTGTATTATTTTTTGCTCCTTATCTGTACATACAGTGACCTCCCCATTTTAAAGATAAAAGTAATTAAAAGTTTTTAAAAAGCTTTGAAACATTTTTGGCCTGTTTACTTAGCCCTGTTTTTGTATAAGACAGAGCAAAAATGCAGGAATTGGAACTTTTCCATGTTCAAATACAGTCTATGCTTACATCCTGATAAATTTTAGAGCACGACCTGATCAAATGTTGTCTTCCTAATTCTGCATGTCTCTGTGTGAGGCAGAAAGCTCCAGCCAAGTATCCAGTCACTCACTACATCTGACATATAGATGTATCAAGACATCAGGACATAGCTCTAAATTCACTGTCAAAATGTAGCTTTAATCCCACAATGGACAGCAGAAATAGAATCAGTAAGTATTTAGATTTCCTCAGATTAAGATAGAAATATTGTTGGATTCCACTGTAGTTGTTGATATTGGTCCAAACTGGAGTTAACTTGTTTTTTAATGAAATTACAAGTGGAAAATTCAGAAAGATAAGGAATCTAGAGGCTTCTACAGTATATTTCTAGTACTAAAGTTATCTTTAAGTTTATAATTAATCCTGGAGATGTCTCTGAAAATCACTTACTTGATCTCTGGTTCAAAATATTGTCAACTATAAAGCCAGTTGCTGATTAACTGTCAAATATAACTAAACATATCCTGACATATGAAAGAATTGTTCTTAAAAATGTTCAACGATGAAGATTCTGGTACTTCCTCATGTGATATATTTCAGTATTTGAATATCATTAAACTGTTGTTTACAATATCAAAGCTAAATCTCCCCTTCTGCAATTTATCTAATTACTCTGTGCTATCACAAAAAAACACAGGGAAGCAGTTTACTGCTTTCTTCTTTGCAGAAACTTTTTACATATTTGAAGGTTGTTAACAAATGTCCTTTCAGTTTCCTCTTCTCTACAGTACAGGAACCCAACTGTTTCAGTATCTTTAATAGGTCATATGGTATAGACCCTCCAATGATCCATGTTTTCTGAAATAATATCTTGAGGACATGGTAAGCCTACTTTTTAAATTTTAAACTCAGAAGACAGTGGGATTAGTTCAGTCACCCACTCAAAGGCAATTATCTGGTGTTAGATGTACATTTTCTACTGTTTGCAGATATAAGCAGGAATAATCCCCAGCAGACTCCATCTAATTTCTCCTTTTCTCGTGAAGTAACCAGTCACACCACAATGGTAATGATTCCATAACATATCCTCATCTGGAATTTATTTTGTTCTGTTCTTGTTGTAAGACTAGAAAAATGAGTGGAATGTTACAGTTACTATGAGAAGTTATGCTACAACAGCAAGAAAAAAAAAAAAAAAAAAAAAGAAACTCTTGAAACAGAAGAATGTTTATGCCACTTTAGTAACATTTGACATATCTGTCTTGGCACTGAAAGTAATTACATGAGCTAAAGGTGTCACTTTTATATTTGAAAATTATAAAACAATCATTTTTGACTCATTTCTCATTTTCTTCGGTTTTGTGGGTTTTGTGTTTTGTTTGTTTCTTTGGTTCAATGTTTTTTTTTGTTTGTTTTGTTTTGTTTTGTTTTGTTTTGTTTTGTTTTGTTTTGTTTTGTTTTTTCAGAAAGGAAGAGGATTTGGAAATTACTTATTTGGCAAAACATACCTGCAAATATTACTGGTTTAACTCAGCTCATGCACTGTACCATGAAACCTGAATTTTGCTGGTTCTGTTCTAGATTAAACCAAGATTTATTCTGACATATGGCAGCCCTCTCCAAGCTGGAAAAGATTCATCTTGGGAACAGTGTATATTTTGAGGCCTAGCAGAAAGTGAAGCCTTGGAGCAGCTTCATGTTGTCTTGGTAAGGAGGGTGGCAGCTGATGGGGCTGTCATTATGCTTATTAATTCTCTCTTCCTAGCCTAGGAGCTGAACCTGCAGGATATTCTGCATAACTACAGCCGCTGACCCAACAACTCCCTGATAGGTGGGACAACAGCAACAAGGCTAGTGCTATCTTTAGTTTTATGTCTGCCCCTGACAGTAGACACTTAGTAGAGGAATGTGCATGGAGTGTCCCACTAGTTCTACCTCCCAGGTCATGCACAAACCTGGAATACCCCCTATCCAGTGGATTTTTTTTCTCCCATTTCTCCTTCTTTCTCCTTCCCTTCATTGCAGGGAGAAGATAGGTGTGATATGCTCCCTGAAAGCCTAGTTCTTACCCTTTCACCCCTGGGATAAAAAGGCAGAAAAGTAGTAGCTAGAGTGGTACATTCATTAGTTCCAGGTCCTATAAGGGTTGACAGTTGGAGCCATGCAAATTCTTCTGGCTCTCCAAGGCAGAAGGCAAAACAGCTGAGGTCATTCCATTTTCCCATTTATTTCCTTTCCTTCCTTCCTGAGATGAAAGGCAGAGAACTACAAAGACTCCTTACATCTCTTCCTTCTTTCTTGTTTTTTTGTCTTCTTTTTCAGTGCTTCCTGTCTCTAAGCAGAGGGAGGGTGTATATTTATGTTTTGAGTGTCCAGGCTATAGTAGAAAAGAAAAACCTTTTCTAAAGAACACACGAACAACCAATAAAGTACAACATTATTAAATCCTTTTCAAACTTCATTATCAATTCACCCAAAGCTTATTAATGTATCTTCACCTGTTTGAAAAAGCAAAGGGTAATTATTTTGCTTGACTAAAGTGTGATATTTCTATGTTGACTTCCATGATCTTGCTGCAGGTTGACAGGCAACATAAAACAAATGAACCTTGTGTAAGAAGTCAATCATCATTGAAACCAGTACTATGAATATGAAGTATGTCTTATTTGCACACTTATTCCATTTCATGTCCTGTAATTTTAAAAATGCTGGGTAATTTTCCAGCTTCTGTTCAAATTTGGACAGAGTACTTTGCAAGTGTAACTGGGTGTCTGCAACCAAGTTGGGGGTCAAAGTTCAGAAGAAGTAATTTAGAAAACCTATATATTCAGAAAATAATTTTTTTTTTATCAAATACTGTATATCCTTGAGGAATTAGATATTTGAGGGTGGAAGTATAGTTGTACTAGATTATTTGGAAAGGGTTGAGATTTCTCTCAGACTGTTTGAGACTAAACTGCCTTTATTTAATAATGGTGCATTCCCTATATAGCTCCTTTCTGGGCTTTGAGCATAGAATATCTTCCATTTAGCTAGTTCTTACCATACATTCCATCTTCCTTAATTATTATTTTTTAATGTACTTGCAATATTAATAACTTCATAATTCTAATATCATAAATGTATTACACCTCAAAGGAAAAAACTGTCCACAATATATTCTGCATAATAGCCTTGCCATGAAGAGGCTTTATCAGGAAAGGTCATATGATTTTTAATATTTACATCAGGGTCTTGCTGTAACTATATATTTCACAAATATTTTAAAATCTTGATACAACCTTTTTGACACAGCCTCTGTTATCTTTTGAAGAACATTGGTTGCTTTGTAAAAAAAATGAAACAACTTTGTTTATTGTAAGTTTCCCTTGAACATTCAGTGAGTTAGAGAAATCATCATGGAAACTTCATCTTTGTTCTTAAAAATATTTTATTTCTAACTGAAAAGCAGAAGAAAGTGTGTTGTCAGTAGCTTCGGAAAACAGTAGTGTCTGAAAAGTCTTGCATTAGAAGGAGCTGACAGTACAGTTTTATCTTCCAAGTATACATTGGTGATGTTGAGCAATATTAGACAATGATACTTGGTTCTTAGTTTAGGCAGTGGCAGACACTTGTCATTGCAATTATCAAAATTTGATTTTCTGTTGTACAGATAGCTTTCTCATTATTTTAAACAATTATGTTCTAAACAGCTTAAGGTTGAAAATATACATTTCTATTTTGTTCACATATCATAGACTAAAATGGTGAAGGACTAGAGAAATATAAAATAAACACTAAGTGTAACAGTGAATTGAAACATGTACTTGATTTTTTGATTCATATGATCATTGAGTTCTGTATAGCATATCCAGGAATGTGGCTGAATTAATTAAAGGCCAACAACTAGGCTGTTAATTTTTCAGGAAAACAGTAACTTTCATACTTTGCTTTCATCATCCTTCCATATGATCTTTTACCCCTGACTGATGAGACTGAAGACAAATTGTAAATGCCAATATTGATCCCAGAGCTGTCACGTGTATTTTCCTACTCATGACTAGTTCAAAAATAATTTAGTGCAAAAAGGTACTGGAAATTAATACAAATAATGCCTTGTATTATTATTTACTTTATCACTTATTATGTCTGTATATAGTCCCAAGGATTTGCAAGGATTCTTTCCACAGAAAAAGATAGCACAATACCACAGTTGCTCTATTCATGCAAAAAGACAGAGGAAAAGAGTGGGGTCTCAAGAGAGGGAAGGAGAAGCATCTGACAGCAAAAGGGAAAGGGACAATGGACATATGTGAGCATCACTCAACAGAATTCGAATCTGCACAATGAGCCAGTCAGACTGCTGACCAACCTTTTACTCAGGCCATGATCACCAAAAGGTGAGTAATATGCTGTCAAAAAGGAAGAGAGAACCTTCAAGCAGATGTGGTCATAGTTGTTTGACAATAACAGTCTAGATGTTTTCTAGTCTGAAGATTTTAAATAGTTTTAATAAAAGACATGGACTCAGGAACTCCTACATTTCAACATATTTAGAGATAAATTGCATTCTCTAACAATAGAACAAAATCATGCATACTACCGTTCAAAAATAAGAAGGTTTTTAAGACATCACTTTTCATGTTAGATAAAGGATATTGAAAAACCATAATGGGATTACATTATAATCCACAGGTAAGAGCAGGATTCATGTCAAAGGATTCTAGCTATAGTTTTATTAAGCTTCCCTCTTACTTTCAGAGATTAACTAGCAGGACAATATCTAACACTTGTTACAGAAATAGGAAGGATTTATGTGGCTTTCATTTTATATATTTGACAGTAACACTAATGGAAGACCTGTGAGCTGAGCAGTTTTGAAAGGTTTACTCTCTGCAGTTTATGAGTTTGTTTAAAATATGCTTTCAGAAGAAAGTGCAGAGTAAGAGCACATTTTTAAACTACCTGATTTAAGTACATTCAGGACTCATGAGCAATGTAAGAAACTTAATGGCCTTCATGTAAAAAAGAATTAGCTATGGTTGATATGCCAATCAGTATTGTAGATATGCCTGAGATAAAGAACTTCTACTAAATAAGCCTCCTGAAAATGTTTTCTTGCAAGATTTAGAGAATAAGGAAGATTTCAGCATTTTCCTGTGCCATTAAGCAATCAGAACAGCAACATTTATGAACTGAATGTCTGTACATACAAAAGAGAAATAATCAAAATTTCATCAGGGTGGAATAAGATTTGTGCAGAACTAGAATATACATAGATTGTAAAAAAAAACCCATGTTAATTAGTAATGAGTCATAGTTTGAACTTTAGCACACAATCATCATTTCACATAAATGACATGAAAACAAAATGACCTCTCCTAGCCTGAATGGTCCTGCTTCACCTCATTTATATTTTGGGTTTTTTTCAAAGTCTGAGATGTGGTTCTGCTCTTGATACAAAGAAGTGAATGATGCTGATGTCATTATTCTTGTCGTGTGTATGTATCACTTCCAAAACAACTTGTAGCATTAATAGTTGTCACTTTTTGACTTGTATTGCTAAACTAGATGGTATAGAGAAGTAATATAAATCAAATTGTGTTTATTTTCACTGCTGTTTTATACTAAATCTTCCTATTGAAAGGTAGGAGATGTATCTATCTGAAACTCCAAATGGGGCTCCAGGTATATCTAGAGAAAGCTCATCTCAAAGGTTTATGCTTTCAATACAGTGTTATTTGAAAATCCAATTTATTTTTTTAATTAGACACTCTGATAACATAGGGGTGAAACTACATGAGTCTTTAGTACCTTTGTTTCTGGATTCTCAGTAAATGTCCATGTAAAAGAAAGTAATGTGACTTTCTTTTGTACTAGTAGAGGTGGAAGGAACAGGAACAGTTTCAGTGAGGCTGCACTCAAGAAAAAAATACTTTTCTGCTGTAGCACACACCTAATAAAGAATCATAAGGTAATAATATTGGGGAACGTTTGTTAGATTCCTAAAATGAATAGGCAGAAGAATACAAAGAAAGCACTACCTGTTTTTACTCCATTTGAATGATATTTTAAATGAAAAAAAAACATATTAATGCTGTTCCAAACAGATCAACAATTAGAATGCCTAATAATATCTGTATTTAAATGCAAATATCACCTTTAGCTTTTAACCTTTTCTTGTTGAAATAAATTATTAGAATTTTATATTCTCCAATATAGATCATCACTTTGTGCTTCATATATCGAAGGTCTTTAGTACCTGTCAGTGGAAGATATTTAAAGTTTGTCAGTGACTAAGTTAATTTTTAGTTTTCAAGAGGACTTTGTAGAATTCTTACATCTTTAAGGCCAGTAGAAACCACCATAACTGTTTTGACTGACATCTCACTAAAGAATTTCAAACTAGTCATTACAACAGAAAACATATAATTTTTCCTAAGCTACAGAACATATTTAAAGAAGCTATCTAAATTTGATATACAGACTCCAAGTGATATAAAATTAAACTCATTCCCATATAAATCATTCTAGTTATTAAACTCTGATAAAATATGTACATCGTATGTCCATTCTTATTTTAAATTGTCTTATATTTTCTTAAGTTTTGCCCTGCTAAAATAGTTCAATTTCTCTATAAAATCTCTTCTCTAATGTAAAATCCAGCTTAGTTATATTTTGTTACTCTTCCCTCCCCACCATCATGTATTCTCAGCATTACCTTTGTCCTGCTACATGAATAACTTATAGCAGCTCATCAGGTTTGGTGTTTAAAAAATAACATTCCAAAGTACAAATATCTAATGCAAATCGAGCAAGGAGACAATGCTCAGTGGTGATGATACAGAATACAGGAAGCCAATCCAATGAATGAACATCAATTAAAGGATTATAGTTTTTTTTTTTTTTCTTCTGGTTTTTTTTTTTTTTTTTTTTTTTTTTTTTTTTTTTTTTTTTTTTTTTTCCTGAGGAATCACTTTTAAATAAATGCTGGTCCTGAAATTCTTCATTCAACTCTAATGAAAATACTTATGCAGGAAACCAAGAGTCAGGAATCTGATGTTGCTGTTTAATGTGACACCACAGAACAAATCCTTTTATTTGTTATAGCATTTGTTTGGTTCTTTTTGGACCAGGTCTTTGGCATATTTGGAATTTAAAGGTGCCTAAGGATTATGCAGGTATGATAAAGACAAACAGCATACTAAAGAAACTATGTAATCTCAAGAGAAATTACTATACATTTTGTGATTGTGGATAAACACTCCGTGGCTTTTATTCCTAAATATGGAAAAAAAGATTTTTATATAAGACACATAAACTACAGTATTGGCAGTCTTAGATTTGCTTTATATTTGACTGGGTTTGGCGAAATACTTTGGGTTTATTGTATGTTAAAATAAATTGATTTATTGCTCTGTTCATGCTTCACATTAAGTATTTGAGTAGTCCAATTGACATTGGGGTATTAAAGCTAAGCATGTGCAACAGATCTGCATGACTCAAGCTTTTGCTGTGAGATTATAATTCATAGTTACTTTTAACAGTTATAACTCAGTTTCTGTTTTGTATTAATAAATTAGCATTCCAATGGCTAGAATTTGATTTATACTATCCCAGATCAACACACAGATGTTTCAGGGCTCCACACAGCTCTTGATACCTGCTTCAAGGGTTGTTTGACTACTCAGTAACTCTGAAATTAAAATGCTTACCCATACAAAATGCATAATTAATGTGAATAGGAACAAAAAAAGTTACTGTTTGAAAGATGAAGTTTTCTTAGTCATAATATGTCTATTATTTTCTCCTGTCCAAGTATCTAATAATAATAACAATAAAAAAATTATTCTGTCTGTAATTTCCCTCTGAAACCTTCTCACTTCTTCCTTCACATACAAACAGATTTTCCTACATGTTTCTAGTGCAGAGGAAGGGAGTTATTTGACAGCCTTCCTGATTTTTGTGCAAGATAAAACAAGTGGTGTACAAGTTGTCATACTTCTCTCTCACAGCTATGTTCTCAAAGGATTGCCACAAGGGAAAAGAAAGGAACTTGATTTCCAGCTTCATTCAACTATTGATAATGATATTGAGACTGTATAAAAGAGAAGGCCTGCTGATATTTCTTTACTAAGAAATGAAGGAGAAGGTGATAATTTCTGCAAGGTATGTAATAAGGTATTGCTCTAACATCTATCATTGAAGGATTCTTTTGGATCTGTAACTTGGCATAAAATGTCAGTCTGTTATTGCTGTTTTACTAAGTCACGTAGTTATCCTTCAGAATCTGCTTAAATGAAGAACGTTGTATGAAATGTTATTTACCTACCCTAAAGCTACTGTGTACCTTCCATGTTAACTCAAATAAAATGTGGTAAGCCAATCATTAAAGTTTGTTTTGTGTGTGTTCCTTCACATGCCCATCTCATCAAGGTTCACCCACTGATCTGTGAGGCAAGCAATTCTGCCTGTCAGCTTTCCTTACACATCCAGGAAAAATGAGCACAACAGAAACTGACTTCAAGCAATATTCACTTCTGATTTGTTACTTTTCATCCCACACTTGGGCTATGCCCCATTACTTCCTATACACTGTTTCAGTGCTTGAATCTGTCAGAAAAAAAAAAATAGTGAGAAGGAGAAATTTTCTGGTAAAGCATTGCAGACAGGGAACACGTTAAATTTATTGTAATTCTTTACCCAAAGAACTATTAGTTTCCAAAGGGTTTGGAAAAGATTGTAAGTATCAATAAGGATAAAAAACGTTTTCCTGTAAAATAAAAAAAAAATAGAAATTAAATGTGAAGTTTATAGATATCTGAAGTTTAGAAATCTCAGTAATTTGCATAGAGTTTTAAAAAAGTTTCAAATCGAAGCATTGATCCAAACAGCTGTGAAAATAACAGTGAATTTTCACAAGCTCTTGCTCATGAGGCTGCAGAAAGATATACTGTACAGATTTGATAGACTATAAAGTGAATATTATAAATGCAGTATCTTACGGGGCTAATTTAGCCTTCCTCAGACTACCCCTGCCTGCAGGATTAAGATCTAACAGTTGTTCAGTCCCTTTAATGGGAGAAAGAATTTTGTGGGCACCCCTTTCAGACTGGGTTCAAGGTGGTACACTTAACTTGTGCACTCAGGGGTAGGTAGTAGCATTTCCTTTCTTAACTAGTGGTTAAAACCATAAACTTATATGATAAATGTAAAGAGGTCTAGAGGAATAGTTTTCCTGTCTGCATGTATGTCATTAGAAGGCTCTGTAACTTCCTACTACTTACAGTAGAATTTCTCCCAGGATTCTAGTGTATTGTATATATCTTCTCAGTTTTAGATGTTATATATTATTAATGACATGATATTCATGTCAGCTTGCTTGCCCCTTTCCCTAGTTGTGAAAGAAAAATCTTAATTGTCTCAATTTTTTCCACTGATCCAGTAACACTGCACACATATTTGCAAGGACAAAGAGTTCCAGTTCACTTGCATCATATGACATTTTCAGTCTTTCTCATTTACTTATGAGTTTTCACTTTATCTCATTTGGCTATTCCCCTGGAGGTGACCCACAAAGCCACTCCATTCTGACTGCAAGCAGCAGAAAACCAAATGATTTACTATTCTCTGCACTATTCGTGCCTTCACCAGATTCAGAGCACCTTATTCAGTTCCATAGTCATAGCTTACTGCTGCATTTTTTGTGGGAGAAAGAAGCAGGATAAACACCTCTGCTTCGAGGACTGGAGAAATTAAGGGCTGGCTGTTGGAAGATGAATGTGAAAACAAAGGTGAGAGCAAGTGCTTATTGGGAAAGTTAGAAAAAATTGACACCAACAGGTAGAGAAAGAAGCATAAAAGGCACCAGAATTAGCCTGGTAAACTGAGTGAAGGAAGTGCAAGGAGGGATACTTATGCCAGTGTAGAAAAAAAGGTGAGTCTGCACAATGGAGACCATGGTGGGGACAGATTCTGAAACAAAATCTGTGGATAGATGTGAAGAATAACAGACAGTGACAGTCTTTGGAATGGCAGAAATTAGGAAATTGAAGAACTTCTGTTATTGCAAAAATCTCATTTATTCAGGGTTGAACCTCTCATTCTTCAGCAATTTTTAAAAGACAACTGAAAATTTCTCTCAACTTTTTTGTCTTGCAAATTCTGTTTCTGGTACAGGAGGGCTCATGGACAACAACTTTACCTTTACCAGATATAAATCCAGACACATCTACAAAAATGTGCACATTAAATACTGTTGTGATGGCTCCCAACTCACAAAAATTCGGTGGAACAGAAATTTGCAGTCTGTGTTTTAAATTAAAAGACAACAATCATGTGAAAGAACACAGTAGTTCAAAAGCTAACAAGGAATCTCATTAAAATGACACATACTGAAAACAGTTTTAGTTGAAATTAAAAAAAAAAGAAAATACCAAAACCAGAGATCTCTAGGACTACTACTTTTCATAAAAGTTCTCTGTGATGTGGATTTATGACAAAACCTAGATCAGTTATCACTTCCTCTAATATCTATCACATTGAGGCATATTAAAACAGTTTTAGTCCACCTTATACAAAAGGAAGTTTCCATTAACAAAGTTCCACATATATTTATTCTTTAAATAGTTCCAAATAATCTGCTGAATTTTCTGTTAAAGTTTCAGGCATACTAATAAAGTCTTAAAAATATAATCATAATACTTTAATTACACAGCAGTACTGAGAGACTCAGGATGGTACAACTGAATAATTTCAGTATGAATGTAATAATCCTATTATAGTCCTAACGTTTCATTACTTCATTCCTACAAGAAAGGGACTGAATTTTCAGAACAGTGCTTTTAGCAGTCTGTGGCCAATATATTCTGAGTCAGTCCATGGGCCTAACATGTCCATGGATCTAAAAGATCAATATTTGGCAGCTAAGGAAAGTAAGAGTCACTGTAGGTCCAGTATTCGGAGGGCCAGCTCTTTACCAGTATAATAGCTGAAAACAGTCAAAACAAAAAGCTTGAAAACTATTGCTTAAGAGTATTTGATATACATCAGAAACCAATGAGGAGATAGCAGATGAAGACTGTTTCCTAATTATTAAAACATTAAAGCTAAAATCAATTAAACTGTACATAGCTGTTTATTAGTTCTGTTTTCTTCTTTTATATTTGCAACTTTTAGTTCATCAGATCTAAAAAGAAGGTGCCAAGCCACAACAGGGGATACAAGTTATTTTCTTGTACAGTCAGCTGAGACAGACAGCCATTTACTAGTCTAACATTTGCATAAAGAATACCAAAATTTGGAATGGAAAGTACTTGTGGCAGGAAAGGGGTAAAGGGGCAAAAATCTCCTAACCATGTCAGGTGTTCAGACTCCCTGTCTGAAGTTTTGACATGTAACTCGAGGGTATACATTAGATACCTTCATCCTCCTCAGAACCCAGAGCTTGGAGTCCTGAGGAAAAATCTCTGAAGAGTTTCTTGTTTAAATCATTCAGATGACATTGCCTATTTTTTTGAAGAAAAGCTGCACTGACCATGTCTGCACTACAGGAAGAGAAAACCTGTGTTCCAGGCTGCTGCAGCCTGAAGGAAATTAAACCTAGGCTTTAATGTTCCTATCCACCAGGAATCAGGGTTATCTTGCTGAAGCTGGCCTCTATGTAGCAGATGATGTAACATTTATGGGGCCAGAGGTAGGGTGAATGTAAAACAACTTAATCAGCAGGCTAGTAAGCAGAATGCCCAGATGAGTGTGTGTTGCTCTGCTTTCCACTCATGGCTCCTTGGAATATATCTTTTTGTTTCAGCTATTAAATAATGTAGAATGAGTAATAGGGAACAGTCCAAGTGCAGGGACTAATGCTTTTATTTAGGCACTGCCAAGCTAAGGACAACCTGAAAGAGATCTTCCACTTCAGAGAACACTTGTGAACCAAGTATGGAAATGTTGATAAGTAAACTGTTCTCAGCTACAGTTTGTTTTTACAGAAATACGACGAGATTGTACAGAACCACAGGAAGACTTGATGATTTTAAGTGAATTATGTCTTTTAGGGATCAGTTTTATCTCCAAGGCTTCTCTTTACTGAACAATCTTTTCCACATTCAGGTTCAATTTCTTTCTTACTCAAAAGCAATTTATTTTCATAGAAAGCTATTCTTAATTGAATAATTCTGGAAGAATAATGTGATTATACTCTGAATTTCATCTTTTCAAACAGATAAGCATTTAAATTTATCATATTTTGATACAGATGTACAGATTCATCTGGAATCACTCAACTAAGACAGGTAAATTTTACTATCCACACATTTTACACAAACAAACCAAGATAAAAAGAAACTCCATTGCTTGCCTGAGATGATAAAGGGACATGAGTGGGTAGAATTGAGAATATTCTTTTAATTCCAAGCTCAGTGCTGTTTCCGGAACATGCAGAAGTGGTCTGTGCATTAAAATACCATATCTGCTGGAAACCCACCTACAAGTCAAAGGCAGATCACAACATTAAAAGTAGGACTTTCTCACTGAAAATGAAAGTCTGGACTAGTAATTGTGAGTAGTTGTGTATCTAGGCTACAGGGTTAGGGGACAAACTAAATCATAGAACTTTACCTAAGATTTTCTTTTTATACTAGACAAGATATTTACCTTGTCTATTTTCCCAATTTATTTTTCTTCTGATGGTGAATAGTTTCTCCCTTCGAGAAGTATGCAAAGTCTCTGCTTAATCAGTTTTCATACAATCCTCTTAGTAGTTTCAGTGGAAGATGTACTCTGATTTACAAGGCTTTATTCAAATGTTTCTGTACGTTGGGAAAAAAAAAAAATATTCGGCCTGAAAGCTAGTCGCTTGGACTGTTTTCTGGCAACTCTTTTGGGTTTGATAGGTCTTGGCCAATTTCAGCAGCTGAAAATGGGGTCCAGAGATAAGTATAAATTCTGACATCAGCTCAGACTCTTTATTCACTGTTCACAGAGAATAGTTAGTGTTGATCGCTATAAATAATCTTAACTGATTCAATTATGTGAGCAGGGAAATCTATATCCAGTTCTTCCTTCCATATTTGCAGATGACATTGAGTAGCAGAAAAGCTTTATAATGATCAATAAAGCTCATTTAAACTCACTGATTACATTTATACACCTCCCCATCAAAGAGATTTAAATTAAATATCTTAACTCAAGTTTCTAAACCCATTCAAAATACTTCTTCCCACTGAAGAACTTATTAGAAGTCCTATTATTGTAGTGGTTGGATACATTACTGGATTCATGGCCAGTGAATAAATCATCAAAGTATTGAAGAGGGTGTAGATCAGAGTAGTGGACATGTCACTTCATATGAATTTGAAAAGTCTATGCATGTGTTCACATTTATTTCAGAGGTGACTGTTGATGGGTAAATATAGAACCATAATATGTAAATATCTATGTGTATCCAGCAGCTTTTTAATGCTTTACTATATTTATAACCTTAACCTTAATAATTTTGCATACCGCTGAACATAGTGATGACAATCTCACTTTTACAGCTAATATTAAAATTTCTTCATATTGCCCAGCTTCTCATCATCAAGTACATCAATGCATTTTCAACGCATTTCACCATTTTTTTTTTTCAGAAGTTACTGCAATGAATCAACAATTAGAAAGGATGAGGGAGTAGATGGTCAACAACTAGCATAATTTACAGAGGCCTCGGAGTTACCACAAGTTTTCTCAGTCTATCCATGAGGTCCTGTATAATCTACCAGGACTGCAGTATTGCTGACAGAGACCCTGCTGTTTTGCTACACAGTTGCCTTCAGTTCTGCAACTTACATAATATATAAACTGACAATAAAATGGGATTTGTAAAGCCATCCTCAAAGATAGACTTTCAGCTGTTGCTGCAGCATCTGCGCTGGAGAAAACTTTTTACGGGAGGAAATGAGGTTGTCAGAAGTTTTAGGACTAGGGATACAGATATAACCATTTAGGCACAAAGTCCTACTGTTGGGTTAAAGTATCCACAAGTCCTTGTATATTTTTAAATACTGTTCACAGGTGGTTAGTACTGTGTATTCTTTCAAGTGAGATCACATGTTCTGTTCTTCTTGAATATACAGGGGTAAAAAGGAATGGAATAGAGTTAGGATAATTTTTCCCTGTGAAGGGATGCAGCTGAGGTAAATCAAGAGTATGAAAAATATTCTTCTTTAACCATTAAGAGAAAATTACCAAATGGAATCTTTGTTGCTACATTTTGTACTAAAAATCAAATGTATTACTTTAATTGGGAAACTCTCAAGGGCAAATGTAAGATACCATTCTTGTTGCTAAACTGTTACATATGGTGGCCAATATCAGCTTAATTTCCAAACAACTCTTTATCACAGCTGGCTGTGTTTCAGCAGGCCCACACATCAAACAGAACTAAAACATCATGTGATTCATGCAAACTAATTTTGTATCTTTATCATGCTCCCATTTTTTCATTTCTATTTATCCACGAAAGGAGAGCTAGACTGGATCCATTGTGGTAGTACCTTCTTCACTTACCTAGAGATCAATGAGACACTTTCTCTTTACTACTAATTTTCCATTTCTTTAGGATCAGGAATATTGCTTATTTTGCAAACACAGAGTCATACAAATCAAGTCACACTGCAGCAACAGTAAACTACAAATCTACCATCCCACATTACAGTAATCTCTTTTATATTTAGAAGAGACATTATTTTCTGTAGCTGTGTGTTATGTAAGCAACTAATACACGCACTAAATAAAGTAATCTCAAACACACATTTATATGCAGTGTTTTATTTTTGTTATTTCAGACAATCCTAAAATTAGCAACTTTACAGGTCAATTATACTTGTTCTCAGAATTCTAAAGTGAATTTGAACAATTTCAACTCCACCCTTTTTACATCTTAGAGCATCCCTACCAGACAGACTGCTCAGCATTGAATTCAAGGAACTACATATGTCTCAGCTTCTGTTCTTCATAGAAATCCTTGGTTTCTCCTTATGATTGAAAAGACAGACAAAACCAATCAAGAGAGAGACTAAGCAAACTTTGTAGACATTCATACCAAAAAAATAATTTCTTAATGAGAAGAAAAAAAAGAAGCTGCTCACTTCATTCACGACATCATTTTTTTACAGAAGTAAGTCACTCTTAAGAGTAGGGAAGAACCCATGGCCAAGCTGCAATAAGATAGAGAGGAAGGAAAGACCAAGAGCTAAGAAAGACGCTAGAGTTCTTGGAGGTTGTAGACCAAATTTCCTGCTTGACCTTTCACAGACAAGTAATTTACCATGGTTGATGTAACTTTTGGTTGCTGAAGACGTCTAAGACAAAAAAGAGAAAGCTGGTTTAAGACTTCCTACATGGCTATAGGTAAATGTCAAGATCTCATAAATAGTATCTTGATTTTGTTTTCTCATTCTGTAGTTTTTGACTTGTAGATTCAAGAGGAAAAGCTACTAAGAGATTGTATAACACCATTTGTTATGATCAAGCTGTTACACTTTCCAACAAAGAAGTGGCTACATTTCAGCAATAAGAAAACTGTTTTATGGTCTATATATGAGCTTCCCAGGGAACATTTCAAGGTAACACACTGGAAATCAATTATATAAGAAGAATTGAGTTGACTCATGTTGCTTGAGGCCAAGCACAAATGAAGACAAGCTTTTAATTGCTCAAATGCTTTAGAATTCTCTTACCCGTGACTTTTCAAACCTATTACAGCTAAAGAAATAAGGAGATGGAATACAGCCTGGTAGGTAATTCGGGGACACACGAGTAAGTTCTGAACTGTTGGTGATAATATTAATTTGTGTCAGAAGATTACATATTTTATCTCTTGTCTTATAGGCTACCCAGTCATATTCAACTTCTGTTGTCCTATCATCTGTACATTTTGGAATTCTTTACAATATTTAATATAAATCACCATCAGATGCAGGAAAGCTGAAGCATAAAAAAGTGGTGCCCTGATCCAATGACTGTTCAAATCAGTGAGACTCCCTCTGGTGACTCAACTGGGCAGTGAATTAGACAAAATTTTCTACTCAAGGTCATTCAGCTATATTTAATGGCAGATGAAGATACTAACACTTATTAAATAAAAATTTAATGTTTTATCTGTGGGATAATGCTGTCTGCTGCTTAGTGAGGAAAATTTGAGTTAGAAACTGGAACTTAGTGTGAAAAATATTTAAAAAGGAGAAGAGGTGTCTTTGTTTATTTGTGCAACATCCTTTTGGCACTGGAATGTGTTCTGACTTTGATAATTATTCTGACAGTTCACGTGTTAGAGTCTACGTTAACATTCAAATTGCAGTGGCTAAGAGAGCAAAGAAATATTTGCTCTTCAGCTTCACCACTATCCATTCTGAACTACATTTCTGCCATTTTTTTTCTTACAAATCATCATTCTGATATTGACAAGTACCATTTTTACAATTGTCAGAGGTCTCCATGGAGATTCTTAAAGTGGTTCTTATTCTGTGTCAATTTCCTTAAGAGAAAAAAATGAAGGTTTCAGAGAAGAGGGTGACACCTAACAGATGTACGTACAGTGTACAGAAATGTACAACTTTATTTTAAGAACACTTTAAATGAAGAAACCTACTTAGTTTTCTTTTCTTTTTCTATTCAACTTGAATATAAGCATGAGAAACATTTAAGAGAATATTAAGTTATTAAACTTGTTCTTTGGTTGGTTTTGGTTTTGTTTCTTTTTTTTTTTTTTCCTTTTTTTTATTATTGTAGACATATATCTGTTCCTTCTGCTCAAAAAAAACCCCCAACATTGCAGAGCTTACAAAATAGACCAACCTTTCAAAACATCTTTAGAAAAAATGTAATTTATTTAAATTAAATTCTGAAAATGAAATGCTTCTTCAAGTATTTTTATAGGTGACCTGTCATCTCCAATTTTCAAGTTCACTTGTCACAACTCAGCAAAACACCATAGTGTCCTTTTAGCAGACACTGAATAGTCTGCTAACCTGAACAGTAATGTTGTGTTCTGGTTCCTAACAAGCAAGGCAGGTGCATAGCATTATTGTGAAAATCAGTTTCTTGCTTTGAGTCAATGTCTTTAAAAAGAGAACCAATATCTATGGCAAAATAAACATTCATTCTCCCTCTGTGTTTTAGAAATCCTTGCAAGACTGTGCCCCACCGATTCCAAATAGATGCACATTAACTGACTACGTAATTGAGACTGAATAACCAGAATGTTTTTCTTTAGGGTTTTCTATTCTCTGGACACAGTTTGAAGAATTTGTATTTATGAAGGCCCAGGATTTCAGCTTCTGTGGCATGGTAGCATGTCACTTTCTGAGTGTGTTGTATTACTTGAATATCATGTGCCACAGTTGGCCTGTATGTCACATGAGAGTATATTCATAATGTGATGACATGGTGTTTCAGACTGCACTGTGCAGCAGAGACAGAGGAATAGAGGAAAAGGAGGATGGAAAACATTTTATCAGAACGAATATACAATGGATCCGGTTAGCTCTGAAGATAGCACTCTTGCCTACATCATGGGGCAGAAAGCTTTCTAACCATAAATAGCAATGGCACAACATTGTCTCAATTGTTGGTTCAACATATTCAAGTGGAAAAGAACTTGAGCACCGATGTCCTACTTATAAGTCATGGTGGTAAGTCAGAAATCAACAGGTGTCTATGTCGTGGGAAAAGTTCTCAGAAATGCCTTTGTTATATGCACTAACCTACACTATGCAATACAATGTTACCTTTAAAACATTTCAAGGTAACCATATTGTGTCAGGATAGTGGAAAATGTGGAAACTTTCACAGTATCTATTCATATTGTTGTATATCTATTTTATGTTTTCTACAGTATTTGCCATTGGTGACTACCTGAAATACTTCAGTGACTATTCTGACCTTGTTTTTGACATTGATTCGGATGTTGATTGACTACCTACAATTATGGAGGAAGTACAGTATGAGAAGTGATTCAGCTCCTCAGGTAGGACGGAATTTTGTCCTCTCAAATGAACTCTAAACTAATCTCTTGTCACACACCAAGAAATAATTTCAAACAACAGGCCTTTTAGATATAGCTATTGAATTGCTGTCAAAAACTATTAAACCATCTACTCAAAGATCTCACTGCAGAAATTTTAGGGAATTTATTTCCTGGGCAAGAGAAGGAATTGAAAATTCCACTGAGGAAGTGTCCACTCTTGTTATAGATTTTCTGTCACTGCAAATTAATTCAACATGTCATTAAAATGTGTGTTTAAAATTTAGCATGTTTTACTCTTCTTCTTGGACCTGAAAACCAGTGTGTTATTTTAGTATAAGAGGTTAATGCAGGTTTATGGCTTTATTTTCTCTTTAATATTTACAGAAAATAAGAAATCATTTCTTAAAATGTGCTAGAACAGTGTAGGTAGCATCAGAATTTTAGAAAGAATAGATCTTAGTTTTAAAACAGTATTAATGTTAGTGAATTAAATGAGTATAGACCAAGCTTGTTGCTAGAAATTATTTATGGAATTTTAGCACCTTGCCTGTCCCACTTATTTTTAATGTTTTTAATAATTAGACAAGCCTCTGATATTTTTTTTTTTTTTTTAATAAAGCAAACCTTAAATCTTCTACATTTTCAACATAGCAGGGACTATTACAACTTATATTTTAAGAAGTTCATAATGTGAATAAGAAAAAGAATAAGAATGTATACATAACAATGAATATAATTATGGGAAAAAAGAAAAATAACTAATATGTATCATATTTTTATAAGGAATTGTGATTCTCAACAGAGAACTACAAAACATTTTATGAGAGGAGGTGAAGGTATCTTGAGTCTGTACATCCTGATTTTGTTGAATGCTTGCTTCACAGATCTCCCTATATAAGTACACATAGAAATACTGTGGTGTGTGTATATCTACACATATGAAAAAGAAAACTGAGATAGATGTAACTAGTTTACTAAAGTAACAGAATGATTTGAACCTCTAAGAACCTCTCTAAATGGGGAAAAGTTAGCTTATTATACAGTTAGACACTGTATGATTTCTCTAGAAGTCTCTATAATTAGTTCAACAGTATTACTCTAAAAACAGTGGGGCATCAGAGGTGTAATTTTTGTTCCCCAATTGTCTGTTGACTGGTTATCTGGTTTCCCATACCTAAACCAGGTTATAGTTAAGCATTTTTTTTCCCCATACTGACTCACAGTTTTCTAATTTTTTGAAAATAGTGTTGTTCATGATTATTTCCCCATTATTCTTTATAAGCATTTTTTTTTTTTTTTTAATATTGAGCACGTCATGGTTTTCATTTCAGCAGAAATAGGCCAGAAGTATTTGTTTGCTGAATAGCAGCATGTTTGTCTGGTATATAGTAGATTTGGCTAAGGAAAGGAAATTTTTATCTACTCTGAACCCTGTCACCACATGTCAATATTCTGTCTAGTTTGTCTCCTGTGAAGTGGATTGTACAGTTTTAATACATGAAGTTTTAGTCTTACTTTCCCAGTAGTTTTCAAAGATGTTCTTTTTTAAAAAAAATTTTAAATCGCTTTGTAGAAGTGCATAGCTCAGATCAGTAAAACCTAATAAACTCATGATAATACATCACACTGAAAGTCAATGGGATTTAGACTACATCTATATTTCAGACTGCAAGGACATGGAAAAGAAAAGGTACTAGAATGCATATTTGTTATTTTACTGTAAAGTATTAGTCAAGGTTAATAGGTAACGGCTAAACTTAACTCCATCTTTCTCCCCTGTTGGACTTCTAGACTTGGAAATGAACTAAGTCAGCTTTATTTCATTCAGCTGTTGAAGTCCAGCTTTGATTTGTATGGTTAGAGCAATCAGTCCCTGTAGAGGCACACTGAAATCAACAAATGCAAGGAGTCCTATACTTTAAATAGTTACTAGTTTTGGAATATCAGGTAGCTGATCTTTTACTAATAAAAGTGCTTTTGTAATCCATTCTTTCCTGCATGAAACATGGATTGGTCATCTTTCCTCTTATCCATAATTTTCTCTTTACTGTATCTGATTCTGGGGAAGTAAGATAGAATTTAAAAAGTGGAAGAGACACAATGTGAATTAAAATTCATCATCAGAAGAAATCATGCTGTTAACCATTATTAATGCACTTGACTCTTTTCTCTTACCAGAACCATGCTTTCAAACTGATGAGAGGTAAAACAAAAGTGACATATTTATCTTTCTCTCTTTGGAGCAGTTGTTTTCAATGATCAAACCAAACTGCCACTGGAAAAGTTGATGTCTTTATTTAACTAACGATCTCAGAGAGAAGCTCTTTGACATCCCACACTAAGCAGTTACATTTAGGTGTGGAGTAATGCTGAGTGAAAGAAAAAAACAAACAAACAAACAAACAAACAAAAACAATAACAAAGGAAAAAACAACTCAGTAGGAGGAAAAATCAGAGGAAGAAATAGAAGCATTCACCAACCTGGGAAGTGTTAGTGGCAGCAGACCTTGTATGTCTCAACAAATTTAAGACAGGTACGAACTAGTTAACTATGGAGTCAGTAACAAACCTAAAAGAAAAGGCAGTGCAACTTTTTCCTCTGTGTAAGAGTCTCACAGACGTCTATATGCCAGAATTTCCCCATACAAAATGGAATTATCTCATCTAAGAGGGATAGATATGTTAAATAAAAATACAAAGTATTACTGTGAGAAAGGTACAAAGTATACAATTTTGAGATTGGGAGCTACATAGGAGCTCATCTGCAACCTGACCTTAGCTAGAGTGATCAACTAATCAAAATATGGAAGACTTCAGATAAAGACAGAGTTATGCTTGCACCTCTGCCTTCTGCAACTACAGAAAATGTCTGTAACTGTACAAACGCACATCTAAATATAGAAAGTGAAATATTTACTTGATAGTTTATAAAAATTTACAAGCTCTGCTTCTCTATCTTTAAGATTGAAGAGCCTGTAAATTCCATAAACTGCATAAGGAATTTACATGTCAGGAGATTAAATACTTCAGAAGCTGGAAGAAGTTGTAAAATCCATAAACTGAAGAGACATAAAAGGAGAGGGAAAGAATGAGAGAAGGAAGGAAGGAGGAGGGGAAAGAGAGAAAAATGGCTGAGAGGTCAGAGGGAAGATGACAGGAGGAGAAGTAGGGAAGGAAATGACACTTTGTTTTTGTTTTGCAGAGCTGAAATAGCACATGATTTAAGAGAGCACATCTGTGCCTCTTCTTCTCCATTATTTTCCTTGCTCTTGTTGGAAACACTGAAGGAAGATGATGAGAATTGTCTCCCACAGCTTCCTCATTGCCATTGGTTAAATATTTTCTCTGAACATGAGTGATATCTTTATCCTTTTAAATAAGCTACTCCTGCATATAATCCTGACACTTATTACTCTTTCTGGAAAACAGTCTGGAGTAGAACACACAGCAACATCAGTGCAGTAAGGTTGAAAGACTAAAAGAAAGACGTATTTCATTAATTATTAAAAAAAAAATGTAGCCTACATCTGAATAGCTTAAATGCCTTTGATGAGAATAGAGACATGTTAAGCATGTGTAGAATTGTGAACATTTCAAGGACAGAACCTAAAATGTGTTGGGTTATGTTGTACGAATATATGAATAGATTTTAAACAAACTGAGGGTTTGTCATAGTGCTAGCTTTCTTTGCTTCAGAAGAAAAGCACCCCAATGTCAAATAGGAAATATTAAAAGATGAAGGCATCTATTGTAGGATTTAGATGGAACTGACAACGTGGTTGCTGATGCTGGTGCCTAAAACTCACTTGAAGCATCATTTAAATTTGAAACTCCACATCTGGTTTTTGAGGTCTGATTCTGCAACACTTTGAGTTTGACAGAACTGAACAACTTTTCGTCATTCTCCTTTACTGACAATCTGTGATAGGAAGTTAGTATTTTCTCATTTCTTCTGTATTTCAAAGCCTGGACATTGGGCACATAGGGCTATAAGATTTTGGTAGATAACAGGAGAATTATTATATATTAGAACCTAATGGAGTCAGGATGCCAGAGGGAAGAATCCATCTGGATTTCTGGAATGACAGGAGGATCCCAATAGTTACCTATGTTGGAGGCTGAGGAGAGCTTATCAGGGAACAAGTGGCAGAAACATCCTGTTGTAACTGACTTGGAGGCTCCTTGTGTCCTTGCCATTGACTACCTCAGAACATGGTACTGCAAGGATCTAAAAGGCAACTGGTAGACCTCTGATGTAGCCAATGACAACCCTTTAAGAATGTCGTGGGTTTGAGTGAGTGGTGGGGTTTTTTGGTAGCAGGGGAGGGGGCTATAGGGGTGGCTCCCTGTGAGAAGCTTCTCGAAGCTCCCCCAGATCCAGGCCAGCTCCACCTCTGAACAAAAACTGAGCCAATCTTCTACACCTCTGTGATAACATATTTAAGAAGGAACATGGTGAGGAGGAGTCAGACTTGTGAAGAGGACTTGCGGCAGCTGTGTGAACACCAAGGTCAGTGGAGGAACGGAGGAAGAAAGGAGGGGGGAGGTGTGTCAGAGCAGAACCCCCCCCGTATCCTGTGGTGAGACAGGGCAGCCCCCCCCCGCCACCCATGAAGATCTACGGTGGAGCAGACATTGATTTATGGCCTGTGTTTTTCACCTGGATCATCAACGTGCTCTGCCCAAAGAAGGCCAGGGTCTCATGGGAAAAGGTAGCCCCGCTGCTGTAATTCAGTGCTGGGAGGATTGCAGCATGCGGGGGAGTCCCACGCCGGAGCAGCTCGGGAAGGGCTGCAGCCCATGGGAGGGACTTCAGCTGGAGAATGTTGGTGACCCACACCGGAGCAGTGTAAGGTAATGCTGTGGCCCATGGGAGGGACTCATGTTGGAGAAAGTTTGTGGAAGCCTGTCTCCTGTGAGAGGGGGACCACGATGGAGCAGGAGGAACCAGTTCCAGAAGCTCCCTCCCACTGAAGATGTAAGAAATGGCAGCACTGACTGCACCTCCCATTCCCTGCCCCTTTGCTACTGTGGGGAGGAGGTAGAGATATCGGGAGTAGAACTGAGACAGGGAAGAAGGGAGGGGTGCTGGGAAGGTGTTCTCTAGATGTGGCAATGTTTCTCAGTGTCCTACTCTGTTAAGTGTTGTTAGTGTCTGTAATAAATATATGTTCTTTTTTTTCTTCCTCTAATGCGTCTGCCTTCTGATTGTGTCCATAATGTGTGATCTAACAATCCCAGTCCTATCTCTAACCTCAAGCCTGGCTCTCTGTCCCTTCTCATTGCCAGAAGAGAAGGGGGAGAGAGTGACTGCATGGTGTTTGGCTGCCGACCAGGCTCAAACCATGACACAGTGAAGAAATTTTTCTTAATAGTCAGTCTAAACATTCCCTGGCACATCTTGAAACCATTTCTTCTGTTCTATCACTTTTTACTTGGGAGAAGAGACTGACACCCACTTCACTACAACCTCCTTTCAGGTAGTTGTAGAAAGCTATAAGGCATCCCCTGAGCCTCCTTTTCTTCAGGCTAAACAACCCCAGTTCCCTCAGCTGCTCCTCATAAGAGTTGCACTCCAGATTCTTAATCAGCCTTGTTGCCCTTCTTTGGACATGCTCCAGCACCTCAATGTCTTTCTCATAGTGAGGGGCACAAAACTGAACACAATATCTGAGGTTGGACCTCACCAGGCCAAGTATAGGAGGACGATCACTTCCCTAGTCCTGCTGGCCACACTATTTCTGATACAAGCCAGGATGCTATTGGTCTTCTTGACCACCTGAGCACACTGCTGGCTCATATTCAGCCAGCTGTTGACCAACTCCCCCAGGTCCTTTTCTGCCATGTGTCTTTCCAGCTACTCTTCCCCAAGCCTGTATCATTGCATGAGGTTGTTGTGACTCAAGTGCAGGAGCTGGCACTGAGCCTTGTTGAAACTTATACAATTGGCCTTGACCTATTGATCCAGTCCATTCAGATCCATCTGTAGAGCCTTCCTACCCTCTAGCAGATAAAGACTCCTGCCTAACTTCCCCAATTAGCCAGAACTGCTGATAAATGACTTAAAGTGGCTTGGTTTGCACTTCTGCCAGCTCTCTCATTACCCCTAGGGGGTTCCCATTCAGCCCTGTAGACCTGTGTGTGTCTAAGTGGTGTAGCAGGTTGCTAAACATTTCCCTTTGGATTATGGGGGCTTCATTCTGCTCCCTGTCCCAGTCTTCCAGCTTGGGAGGCAGAGTGCCCAGAGAACTGGTCTTACTATTAATACTGAGGCAAAGAAGGCACTAAATATCTCTGCCTTTTCCTCATCCTTTGTCACTGTTTTCCCTCACATCCAATAAAGGCTGGAGATTCCCCTTATCCCTCCTTTTGCTGTTACTGTATTTACAGAAACATTTTTTTATTGTCTTTTACAGCAGTAGCCGGATTAAATTCTAGTTGGGATTTGGCTCTTCTAATTTTCTCCCTGCATAACCTCACAACATCCTTGTAGTCCATCTGAGTTGCCTGCCCCTTCTTCCAATGGTCATAAACTCCTTTTTTTTCCTGAGCTCCCACCAAAGCTCTCTGTTCAGCCAGGTTAGTCTTCTCCCCCACCGGCTTATCTTTTGGCACTTAGGGATGGCCTATTCCTGTACCTTTAAGATTTCTTTCTTGAAGAATGTCCATCTTTCCTCAACTCCTTTGCCCTTCAGGACTGCCTCCCAAGGGACTCTGTCAACCAGTCTCCTTGTTGTGGTTTGAGCTTACTCAGCAGCTAAATGCCAGACAGCCGCTCACCCACCCTCCCCCCACTTGGGAATGGGGAGGGAATCGGAGGGGCAAAGGGAGACTCACGGGCTGAGATAAAAACAGTTTAATAACAGTAACAGAATAATACACTGACAGCAGTATCAGTAGGTAATGTACAATACAGCTGCTCACCACCCACCTGCTCCCAGCCAGCAATCCCAAACACAAAGGCACCACAGCAACACTCCCAGAAGTGGCAGCCTCTCCCAGCCCTCTCCTGCCTTTATATGGTGAGCATAATGTCACATGACATGGAATATCAGCCAATCCTGGCCCAGCACTCCAGCTGTGCTCTCCCCGCCCCCACACACAGGTGAGGGCACTAGGACCTGGGGAGCCCCTGGGGTCTCAGTGTGCTGCAGCACTCCTCCAGCTACTAAAACAAACAGGAACTCTATTCCAGCCCGAACCAGGACACTCCTAAATAGGTCAAGGTAACGGTTCTGCTAACTTCCCTCCCTCTCCAAGAATCAAAAACTCTATAATTTCATGAACACTGTGCTCAAGGTGGCCTCCAACCACCCCATCACCCACAAGTCCTTCTCTGTTCATAAACAACAGGTCCCACAGTGCATCTTCCCTAGTTGGTTCACTCACCAGCTATGTCAGGAAGTTCTCTTCCATACACTCCAGGAATAACCTCCTAGACTGTTTTCTCTCTGCTCTATTGTATTTCCAGGAGACATCTGGTAAGTTGAAGTCCCCTACAAGAACAAGGGCTAGTGATTGTAGACTTCTCCCAGCTGCTTATAGGCTATTTAATTTTCCTTTTCCTGCTAGTTGGGTGGTCTGTAGTAGACTCCCACCATGATATCAGCCTTGTTGGCCTTCCCCCTGATTCTTACCCATAAACCCTGAACCTTACTATCACCAGCATTAAGCTCTAGACAATCAAAACACTCCCTAACATACATGGCTACCCCACCACCTCTCCTTCCTTCCAAAGAGTCATCCATTGCAATACTCCAACTGTGCGAGTCATCCCACCATGTAATCATGATAACAAGTTCTGCTGCATAATGGCTTCTAGATCCTCCTGTTTGTTGCCTGTGCTGCGTGCATTGGTGTAGATGTACTTCAGTTGGGCTATTGATCCCACCACCTTTTTTTGGGGACAAGCCCTAATTCCTACATGACCGTTCTCAGGCATGTCTGTAGTTTCTAACACATCGATAACCCTTGCATCTTTGCTGTCACATGGATCTCCATCCCCTGTCTCCACTGAGACAGCAGAACAACGGGCCTTGCTAGCACACTGTCCCTCAAATATTGGTGTGCTGCCCCCCAGGCTTACTTCTAGTGAGCCTGTTTTTATCCCTTTCCCCCATCAAATCTAGTTTAAAACTCTTTCAATGAGCCCTGCTAAGTCCTGTGCAAAGATCTTTTTTCCCCCTTTGAGACAGGTGTACCCCATCTCTTGCCAGCAGAGCTGACAACAAATTCCTTGGTAGAAGTTAGATGATTCAGCCTCTCTTGACTTTTAGCAGCAGTTCCTGTTTAAATCAAAAGAAAGACTTCACAAGGAGTCAGACAACACTACAAAATAGAAACAATTTTTTTAATCATGTGAGGGTTCCTCTATCAGGATCAAAGAATCAAAGAAGCATCAAAATTAACAAAACATAATTGAGCTGCAGAAGTTGTCACAAGGATATTAATTAAAGATTCATTTTAAGACATTAAGACATGTTCAGGACTAACCTCTACAACAGAAGTGCAATCTGTTTTAAGCAAACACTGTTTACTGTGATGGAAGTTAGTTGAAAAGTCTCAGCACTAACATAGACTGCAATGCATAATCTTCTATCAATATATTTGCAGTGTCTTAATCTTAGGAAGCCTAAAAGAAAAGGGAAAAATAATACTCTATTTTGACAGGTGGTAGACAAAAGATTGAATTTCCTTTTTGTCCTAGTGTCTATTTTGCTCTTAATTCTACATTTAAGTTGTCAAAGAACTCCCCAGCTTACCCTTTTACAAAAAAGGGAAAAAAAAAAAAAAGAAAAAGAAAAAATATATTCTGCAGAATTATTTCTGTTGGAATGAGGGAATTAAAGGATAATATAGCAATATACTGATCTCAGTCATGTTCTTCAAGATTGGTGTGACAAAATTTTCTTGTGAAGACAGCAACACACATACATTGCTACTTCTTACAGAGTTTGTAAAGACTTTTTCAAAATATACATTTAACTTTCCTTTGAGAAATACTGCAAGCTACATATCTTGAATAAATTTTCTGACTTACTAATTGAGATTTGTCTCAGTGTTGGACTTAAATTTAAGTGACAGTCCAGAACAGAGTATATTGCACAATGCTCTTTCAATTAATACAACAGAATCTGTTTTATCTAATTTTAAGTATAAAGTCTTCTTTGCTAAAATTATTGAGTCCCTGAAATAGATTCCATAAGCATTATACACAGCTTTACTTGAAACTTCTCCCTTCCCTCAGAATCCTTCCCCTGGATGAATAAAAAACCAAGAACAAAAATTATTTGTCCAATAAATATCTGCTTATAAGTGGGTTCAACAACTTTCTTCATATCTCCATGCCTAAGAGAATTGTTCTTTCTAGCATGGCTATTTTGTACTCTAGTCAGGAACTAGTTTGGGGATTGTTTTTTTCTTCTGCTCGGTAGGACATCATGGCTTAAAAAAAAAAAAAAAAAAAAAAAAGTTGCAGCTTCTAACTATATATATATATATATATATATCAAATCATGTGAGTGCATTATTACACCTTTAAGGAAGGCTGCCTGAGTGTAGGGTTTAACACATAGCCATGGACAACACCAAGATACAGCTCTCTGAAACTTTGAGTTTAGATGAAAACTATGATAAAAAATAAATGAACATTTAAAAATTATTTTTTAAAGAAACTGCTGAAATCAGAAGCAATTAAGGAAAGAAAAAAAATGCTTGGAATTGTAGGAACAGCAAATAAATGCACTGTAAACAAAAATACCATTGAGAAGAGGGTTCTTTCAATACTTGACACTGCTGTTGCAGCCATCTACAGCTGAACAGTTCTTGTCCTGAAGACAAAGTTCTGGGCCTGTGACCAGCACATTTTTGCCACAGAAAGATAAAAGAGAAAGGAATGGGAATCTCTGGGATGGAGAGAACTCTCCCATACCTGACAGAAGAGTCAGCTTGCTTTCCTGGGCCCTGGCATGAATGAGTCAAGCAGGGAAAGCCACGTCCCTTATGTCGCACACCCTTGGCAAGATGCTGTGCTAAGCAACAGGTGACTTTGCCTGAAGATGGCCCTGCTACTTGGGTGTTTGCCCCTTTTTGCATACTGTATAATGTTCAAGGCAAGAGAATCAGACTAACTTGCAATGACATGTCAATAAAATTTGTAAAAAACTCTTTAGCTCTTTAGTATTGACCTAATTCCTACTATATTGATATCAGTTTAAGTTTTACAGATAATTTCAGTTGAAGATCTGAGCCATTGCTCAGTGCTTTTGAGAATCTCATTTAATGATATGTCTTAATTGATAAAGTAAAAAACATTTCTTACAATCTGAGGACTTTGGTCAAACTATGAACTGAGGTTCATGGGGAACTTTTGGGAAAACTTTGGTTGAATGAGGTCATGAATCAAGTGATATTCACTCGGTCTCTTTCTGTAGTGATGAATCCTATGCAAATAGCTCTGTGTGGTGTTTTTAAATGAAACCCAAACTGAATTGGCTGGTGAAAGCTATTTTTTACTATATTCTTACAGTTTGTTTTTTAAAAAAAGTCAAAATAAAATTACCAGGGGGTGTACTCAGATGAGAAAAAAATTGGGAAGTTTGTTTGCAGGAACCCTCATAAACTAATTTCTTCAAAGTTTTAACATTAAACAATTATTAAAAACTGAAAAGCAAAAAGTATACTTGAACTGAAGCAGAGTTTTAAGTTACTTCATGAAGTAAGGAGAATCTGAGAGCACAAGGGCAGATAAGAAAATTATCTGTTGTACTCCCTTTGCATTTTACTTAGCTGGTCTCAATTTTAGCTTCAGAAATATGAACAACAGCATATAATTTATCAAGACTTACACATTCTATGTAGTCTGTATACAACTATCCCCTGAAATCATCATTTGCACTGGAGAGAACAGTTGTATAACCAAGTTCAGCTGAAACTGGGAGAAAATATTAGAGTACAAATCCAGGCAGACAGGATTGACACAGCCTAGAGAGAATAGCACAACCCTGGCTAATTACAACTATGCATCTCCAGTACTGCTTGAAACACTCTGGGTAATCTGTGTTACTTGTCTAGCTCAAGTGTGCATCTTGACACTTGGCATGTATTACATGGACTATCTTCAAGTATTAGTAGGCGCTGTGCTTATTTTCCAGCTATGTTTCAGATATTCCTTTATGCCTGTTCTGGGTTTCTCTGACACCTTTATTTTTTTCTTTTCTTTAAATAGCAGAATCTCTTCCGGTGTAAGCCTAAAGAATATTTTGTATCCCAGTGTTTCTGAATTCTGTCACCCATCTCAGATAATTGGCCCATCCTACAACCTCTTTAGTCAAGGTTTTCCAATTTTAATGTTGCTACAGACTATTCCCAATTCTTTTCCCATGATTAGAGAATTTTTGAAAATTTCCTTCTTTCAGTTCACTGGTGTTTTCTTCCTAAGATGTGGCTTTTTAGTTTTCATTACTCTTCCAATTTCTTTGTTAAAAATGTCTATACTGCAAAGGTGTCTATCTGTTAAGTTGACACCTGTCCTTTTGTTAAGTGAAAAAGCAAAAATCAGAAAAATTAAAGTTTATAGCTGTCCTTGCTTTGAAAGATGGGGTCAGTCTTAGATTCACAGAGGCTAGCATCAACATTTTTTTATGTCAGACAATTATTCTGTATATTGACATCTATTACTCCTGTAATTCTAGTTCTTCATTCTGAAACTAATAGCAATCTTCTCCTAAAAACTTGTTCTCTCTGTCCCTGTACTACTTGTCCTCACAATAATTGTCCTCACAATAATCAGTTCATTCTTTTCTAGTCAATATTTCAGAGACAGACCCTTGCTCTAAAGTATGATCCCAGATGTACCTACTACAAGCCATTCCCTCCTGCAAATAATTCTTTCACTGCCAAGGTCCCAAAAGCCCATTCATTCTTTGGAATATACCCAGTGGCTAAAATAACCTTATAAATTAATACATTAAGCATAAATGGGTTAACCACATAAAAGAATAAATTTCTGTATGAAATTCAAGTTGTATTTTTTTTCTTAAAATATAAGGGAAAAAGAAATATGTTAAAGCAGCCTGTTCAGGTAATCCATAAAGGATGTGCTAACGCTTGGTTTAATTGTCCCTCAATGTAGTGTTCTTTCATTATTTGTCATGTAACAGACTGGAGTTTATTGAAAATAGATGATGTCACCCAGGGAAGAGCTGCAGAGCTGCAGAGTTGTGTTACAGCCATTATTTCTGTTCTCTCCACACAGCTCAGTGCAAGGCACTGGGGAGTAGGAGTGAAGGGCAGCTGCCCCACTTGCTTTCACCCTTCATTACACCTGTGCCTACACCTAAATTCAGGGTCATCGCCAACATCACGTTGGTTCATCTCTGCAATGTGCTCAGGCCTGTGTCCCTGAACCGTCTACATAATATTTAAACAAGGACAACTCTGAAGCCTTTAAGACTTAAGTGTGCCACTGCTGCCTAATCCTGCAGGGTGACCTCAAATTCCTTCTGTCCTTTCCTAATTTCCTCAGGGCATTTTTGCCACATCCATTACCATATTTTACATAGGATTTACTGTCCTCCTTTACCTACTCTTCTCCAAGCTGTTCCCATTTCCTGGTTGTGAGTGAAATAGGATTCATTGCTGTTGCTGTTGCTTCTCAGCCTCCTTTGGGTGACCTAGAACTCATTTCTGGTCACGGTCAACCTAGAAAATCCCATCTTTACAACTGACTGAGAAAAGGCTGTTGAAATGGGATATTTCAGATTGCAGATGGCTGTAACTTTCAAAGGCACAGAAGAGCATTTGGCTATCATTAGAGTTAATGTGTTGTGAGATATTTAAAAAGATCAGAATTTACCTGCATCCTTAGCTACTCATACCTCTAAATATCCTGTGCTGTGTAATAGAAAAAACTATGTCACCCAAACTCCAGTTTCTTGTGAATGTCTGTAATACAGAAAGTGAGCAGCAGTCAGAATGGATTTAGGACATAAAGCTATAATTTTTAAGAGTTGCTGTGCAGAGAGTGTAACAAATGAGCCCTCATTTTCAATATGTCATAAACACACATTTCTGCAATGCAACAGGAGAAAACTAGCTCTCACAAATAGTTATTCTTTTCACAAACTAAAAGCAGTTTCATATTTTAATGCTGTCAGGTACTACATTAGTCTCAGCATCTATTAATGAATTGAAATAATCACAAAGCATTTTAATCTACAGCATTCATTTTTAATAGTGAGTACTTTTGGAAAAAAAATAAAAGCGTATGCAGATTGTTAATAAATCTCAGATGTTTAAACCATGCTGCATTACACAACTGTGTTAAGTTGATTGACAGAATGCAGCCTTGAAAGAATTAGGTGTGCTGTAACTGTCTGTAATTTATGATATTATAATTATATAGTAGTCATTGGTAGAAATTGACATTACAATGTAAAGAGGCCCAAATTTTACCTGAAGTCTTCACTCATTTATAAATTTGAACAGAAGTGCCCTTCTAGGCATGGAAACTTTTCATGTTTTATTTCTGTTGAAGATCTGGAAGTGAGAAAGAAGGCAGTGCAGGTACTTATCAAAGGATGTTTTGCATTCTATACTACTTAGTAAGTGAACAGTATCACCCTTTATTAGTTCTAACTCCTAAAATTACTATGACCAATTATATACGTAAGTCTAAAATTGGTATTTAACAGTGAAACCTATGTTTCAATTTCAGTGAGAAGTTACAGAATTTTGAGGGGACCACGTCTGTCTCCCTGACACCCTACATAATAGGGTAATCCCACTATTTGTTCCAGTAGTGGCTGAGGTCAAGATGAATGATGAGGCTCACCCTCACCAGTCACATGACAACTGCATGAAGCCAAGTCTTTAAGGAAGGGGCTGTCTCAGAAGATGAAGGAAGGGGAAGAGGACAGTATTTGGCACAAATGATATTCAGGCTGCCCTACCAGGAAGATCTGTAGGACAGTTGAACTTATGTGAAGTTCCAGCACAGCCCCAGCATGATACCTTCTGCAGGGAGCCTTAGAATCACAGACTCATAAAATGGTTTGGGTTGGATCATCTGGTTCCAGCCCCCCTGCCACGGGCAGGGACACCTTACACTAGACCAGGTTGCTCAAAGCCCTGTCCAACCTGGCCTTGAGCCCTTCCAGGGAGGGGGCAGCCACAGCTGCTCTGAGAAATCTGTTCCAGTGCCTCACCAACCTCACAGTGAAGAATTTCTTCCTAATATCTAATCTAAATCTGCTCTCTTGTAGTTTAAAACCATTATCCCTTGTCCTATCACTATCCTCTCTGATGAATAGTCCCTCCCCTTCTTTCCTGTAGGCCCTCTTTAACTACTGGAAGGCTGCTATAAGGTTCCCCTGTAGCTTTCTCTTCTCCAGGCTGAACACCCCCAACCCAACTCTGTTGGCCTGTCCTCACAGGGGAGGTGATCCAGCCCCCTGATCATCTTCATGGCCCTCCTCTGGACTCACTCAAGCAGGTCTGTGCCCTTCTCATGTTGGGGGCCCCAGAGCTGAATGCAGCACTCCAGTTGGGGTCTCATGAGAGCAGAGTAGAGGGGGAGAATCGTCTCCCTCGACCTTCTGGCCAAACTTCTCTTCATGCAGGCCAGGATACAGTTGGTTTTCTTGGCTGCGAGCGCACATTGCTGGCTCGTAGTCATTTTCCATCCACTAATACACCCAAGTCCTTCTCCACAGGGCTGCTCTCAGCCCCTGACAGTCTCATTTGAACTACAACCCCCAATTTTATGAGAGCTGGTCATCAGCTAGCTATTGGAAAAAAAAAAAAAAAAACAACAAAAAAAACAAAACATTAAAACAAACTCTCAGGGATAAAAAAAGATATATCTGAGTATGAAAATCTAAAAGGCATGCACTGGAAAATATGATATTTCTAGAACCAAAGATAATAGTGGTGCCCAATGGATACAATTACAAGGAGATAATAGTTCCTCTCCACCAGCTGAAAGAGATTTGATGAAACCCTAGAACTGATGTAGTGCTGTCATCCTATTGATTACAGAGAAGCTCATACTGGTACCTCTTCTCAGGACATACTGACTTGAGCACAGCATTGTCCTAATGTTGCTGTATGGCTTGCTGGAAATAATTTCTTCAAAGAAGGCCAGACTGGAAAACAGGCAGAACAAGTCTGCAGGTACTCGGCTGCTACCTGTATTCCTTCCTTATGAACCGTGTGTCCCTGCGCTTCACTTTACTAATTTTCATAATTTAAGCCCATCTAAGTGTAATTAAAAAGTCCAAATTAATGAATAGTAACAAACAATGAGCAATTTTTCTTCTATTGAACGACATTACAGTACTGTAGATACCAAACAGAAGGGGCAGGCAGTGAAATATGATGCTAGACTAAAAAGAAATCAGAATTCACTGCAATAATACGTCATTGGTAGTAATTGTGCCATAAAATGAAAGTGTTTATTTTCAGTCTGATTCTTTTATTAAAATAAATCCTGTTGAGGGAATTTACCTACAGAAGTTATTTTTCTATGTATGCCGCAAATCTTTCTAATTATCCAGTTACTCCTGGGAAAACTAGCTACCAGTGAAATGAAATGATATGTTTGTAAAAACAAAGATTTATATTGTTTTTCTAGAAGATAAGTCATTACTGACATTTTAATTATGTAATTCATCCTTACACTTCTAATTTCAATGTTGTTTCTATATTTCACAAGAAAATTGTTACGATACTTCTGAAAACAACTTGATAATATATGTAGTCAGTGATCACACAAAACAGGTCTGCATATTCTGAGCAGAGTGCTAATACATGAACTTCTGCATAAAATAGATATGGAAATAATATGGAATTTACACGTCTGGATAATACTGACAAAATACAAATTTTGACTATGGATAAATTGTTCCCCACTGGGGAGATCAGGAATATCTTTTTAGTTTAGAAATTGAGAGAAGGTATCAGGTGCTGTGCAGGTGGTTTTGTTAAAAGCCCTAAAATAGACAATGAGCTTTGGGCACTAAATTTTTTCCCATGAAAATGGCAAACTCCTTTTCCCAGCCGGAAAACATAAAAGAGGGGGTCTCTGAGAGCAGTATTCAGCAGGGACAATAACAGGACACTTCTGAGCCTGGATAGTAATTAACAAGCCTCACTATCTGCCTCTGCAATGTGAAGTTTCTTTGCTTACACATTACTGAACTGTCTGGATCTGCAAATCACACTGAGCATGGGACCTCCAAAATACCTTTAGTATGGTCTTCCAAAACACTCAAATGATTCATTTCTATTTCCACGAAGTAACGGCAAGTACAAAATAGCATATTTTCTTTTTAAGGAAAAACAAAAAAGGGAAATGTCTGAACCTTTGAAATCTACATGATGGGTGGAATAAAAGAGAAAAGGACAAGTTGGAAAAGACAACCTTCATGTCCCCTTATTCACCCATTCATAGCAAACAAAATGCTACTCTGAAGCATCAAATCATTGTTTTCAGAGAATTTGCTTTTGATTTTTTTTCCCCAAGTAGATGTACTCCTTTATCTAGTAAACAACTAATATTTTATTCAAGAAAACAGCATGTTACCACTATTACATTCTGTAATATCCCTCTTTCCTGTTATCTTGGACTCATTCAGTAACTGCAGAATAGTTCATGTATGCTTTTAAAAACATATACACACCTTAAAAGTTTTAAGGTACTTATATACCTTAAAAATTTTGGCTTATTAGACTACTCAGATATAAGCAGGAAAAAATGGCAGCTGTTTCGTCTCTCCCAAAGTGTGCACTTTCCTTCTAAGCTTCACATCCTTTTCCAGCATCTTCTAAATTAAAACAGGTTAAGGGATGAACAAGCCACAGCAATCAGAAAAAAGGAGGAGAAACAGGCCAAGGCGGATAACAATGCAAGTCTTACAGTGTGTGGGGTGATGAGGACAAACTTCTACTACAGGTGCTGGCAAAGTCCCCACAAGTCTAAAGCTGACTCAGTCCCTAAACATTCATCGCCTACATTAGACACTGTTCAGGCCAGAGCTTTGTATAACAGTTTTCCCAGCTTTGCACACTGTTATGAACAAATACATCCTGATCTTCTTTGGCTGAGCTACTTGTGTATACTCAGCTGGAGTTTGATTCATGCTTCTGTGCACTTCCTATTAATCATAACTGAATTAAAAACTGAAATGAATGTATATGATATATCATCATTGGCATTCAAATGTTTTCATATTGCATTAACATGTAAAGAGTGATGTTTATAGCTATGCTTTTAATTTACTTAACACCTAAAATCATGCTGTAAAGATGTGAGCCAATGTCTTAGCAAAGTCAGAGGCTTCACATGTGAGATTGTCTTCCTCTCTATCTTCCTTCTTATTTCTCCATTTCTCAGTCTGGACAAAAAGAGTCTGATTAAATCAGGCCAAGTAGGAATCAAAGGGAAGGTTTTCTGAATAGTCCTACCAGCTGGTGAAAATTAGCATCTTAAATATTCTCAAAAATCATTCTCTGGGTCAAAGTAAAGATTTAAAGATCTGGGAATTGCACAGTCAGGATTTCTCTTTCACCATGCTGGAAGTGGTCCACTGAATGTGGAAGGTAGGGTCAGGAAAGAAGGTTAAACAGATTTTCACTTATAAAAATATATAATGCAGAATTCATGGTCTACCTTCTACAACTATTTAAGATGGTTGCTTAGGAAGTCAGTGATGCCTCACTCCAACATCATCAAATATGAGTCCAATTTGAAAATAGAGGTAATAACTATCAGGGTACAAAATTATCATCATTTCCACACACCAAAACATAATCTCTCATATTTTTGGGAAAAACTGCTATTATTTGTGTATGTATAATTAGTGAACTGTGAATTTTGACATTATGTTAAAAAGCACATAACTGTCCATCCACATTCTACACTCAATTACATTGCTATAAATGATGGCTACACTGAGGAAATTCCTCTTGTTTAATATGAGTATAACTGACAGTAGGCTATTATTTGATATTAGGAAACTATACTTGTTATTTTTTTTTTTTAACAGTTCAGCTCATTCAATTTCTACTTAACAGAAACTGACTTCAATGAACATATGGAATAACAAAACAGTGTTTCAAACTAAGACTCACCAGTTTGTATAATCCAAAATAAAAACACACTTTCACAATAAATTTAACATTTTATGGGACCTACTGAAGGAAAGACAACTCACTTTCTTTTTTTATAGTCTCTGAGTTCAGAATTGCAGTGGACAGATAATCTCATTGTATAATCTATAATACTATGGTTTAAAGATTTAATTCCTGGTATGTTGCAATAATTTTATGTCCAGAGAATATTGCCATCAAATGGCCAGAAGTAGTTCTGAATACTCATAAAACTAAATATGGTATGTTACCTTGTGCCTGTAATTGTTTCTGTGAGCTTTCATTGTTAGCATTTTAACTCCTGACACGTGCAGTCAACAACTTCATACCAAATGATGGGATGCCAGGATGACTTTGTCCAGTCTTCTGAAATGGGAGTCATTAGACTAAAGACCTGTCCTTGGTAACAACCATTCTTTGTGCACAGGAAAACACTCTTAGTTTCTGTGACTTCTTCATCTGTCTTCTTCTTGTCATTGGAGAATGGAGGGTGAGGTGTCTGAAGCATTGTCAGTGCTGAGACAGCCGAGGCCCCTGATATCTACCTGTGGGCATTCTTTGGTGCAGATGCATGAGCCTTCTGTGGGGAGCTGGTGGCTGATGACTGACTTTAATTTCCCTTTTATAAATAATCTTATTATTCAAGGACTCACCAAAGAAGAGGTTCAGTTGTTTTTCTAGGCTGATGTAGTCCAAATCAGCTTGTAGGGACTGCCCATGCAGCAATATATACTGGGGGCCACACATCTGGAAAGGAGCTTGCCAGAAAATGCTGTAGGGTGCCTGGTGGACACCAGGTTGAACGGGAGCCAGAAATGTGGCCTTGCAACAAAGAAGACTAATGGTATCCTGGGCTGCATTAGAAAAAGTTCTGTCGGCAGGTTGAGGGAGGTGAACCTTTCCCTTTACTCATTCCCTGTGAGGCCATATCTAGTACTGTGTCCAATTCTGGGCTTCCTGGCACAAGAGCATACATGAACATACTGGAGAGAGTCCAGTGAAGGACCATATAGATGGTGAAGGGACTGGAGCATCTGCTATGAGAAGAAGCTGAGAGAGCTGTGACTGCTCATCCTGGAGAAGAGGTGGTTCAGGAGGGATCTCACCAATGTGTTTTCATACCTGACGGGAGGGTGCAAAGAAGGGTGACAGGACCAGAGACAATGGGTACAAACTGGAATATAGGAGGTTCCTCCTGTACTTCAGGAAATATTTTGTTACTGTGAGGGTGACAGAGCACTGGCACAGGTTGCAGAGAAAAGTTGTGGAGTCTCCATCCCTGGAGATATTCCAAACCCATCTGGACAAGATCCTTGGCAACCAGCTCTAGATGGCCCTGCTTGACCAGCGGGATAGGACCAGATGATCTCCAGAGGTCCCTTCCAACTTCAACCATCCTGCGGTTCTATGATTCTGTACAGCCAAGAGTGGTGTCAGAGAAAGAAACCTCTGGTCAGGGTTCTGAGTATCCATCCCCACAGACCTACATGGTCATTCTGGTGTTATGTCTGACCATGGTTCCCCTCACCAGGACTGATCCTGACCCTTAGCCACAGGCTGAGATCCCAGCCCAGACTCAGCCTGTCCCTGCCCCCAGGGAGGTGCCCAAAACTGTCCCCAGTGCCCGCCAGCTGCCCTGCTCCTTGATGGGGTAGTGGGAATGGTTCTGGTTGCCAGACTGAGACCTGGCTGCTGGATTGTCCCCTGTGAGTTAGCAGATGACCACAGAGAATCAGAAACTGTATCTCAAAATCTGTGATCCTGTGTTACATAAATAATAGATTTATTGTTAGAGAACATGTTGGTAAATAGCAGTAAGCCATTCTGTCCTCTTCTATATGAAAACATGGATAGGACAAAATTTAATTTTGGCAAGCTAACACACCCTAGAAGACTTGTAAACGGCTAAGAGAGGCCTCAAACTTTTATTCATCTCAAATTGCTGTACTTTTGTGTTCTGAGTGATAAATCTGCTTGTTTCTAAATTTAAGGGTACTAAATCACTTTGACTCTCCTGCACTTCCTAATTCTTACTCATCCACCAAACTGATAAATACCACGATTAATATTCCCTACCCATGAAACAGATTTTTCTGTTCAGCTGTAAAATAGTTATGGAAAACAGAAAGCAGATGAATCACAGTACACGTAATTGATGTTTGAAAATTTGAAAGCCTCTCTGAAACCATATGATAGCAGGCAAGTTCCTTGGAGAAGATGTGGATAATAACTATTTTCTCAGCTAAAGGATATGGCTGAATTCAGTTAAGATATGATGATCCTGACTGAATTATTAATTTTATCCAAATGTCATTATTTCTTTTTGCATTTTAATGAAACAGTAAATTTTATATTTACTACAGATTTGTACGGTTCATACCACAATGGTACATGCCACAGATGAAGGCTCTGGATGATAAAGTAATGACAATAAAATAAAATAAATGTTTGCTTTACAAGTAAACAGAACCTGGATTTAAATTTACCTCTTCAGTATTTTTTATCCTTTCAAGACAGTACAATTCAGACGTCTCTGAAGACAAGACAGATAATCTGAAACATATTAGGCAACATTAGTCCTAATTTTATATATTGTCATAGCTAGTGACTATTAATATGTAAATTAATGCAGATATTATGTTTTAACATTGATGAACATACTGCACTAAATTCTGCGGCTAGAAGAGGTCCCTTTGGGGAGATGGGAATCAGATTTGAACTAAAGTACTGAAGTTTCAATTAAATGGCTTCATGTGTGTTGGCAAAATAATATTCCTGTTCTTCATTCAACTTGAAATTTTGTCACCATCAGCCAAAAAAGATAACTATCATATTCATACCGTAGCATTTTCTTCAGTGGCAGTACTGAGTTAAACCTTACTCCAAATCATGCTTAAACAAATCAGTCATGTCAATAAAATCTGTAAAAAGTTAAAAACTTTGAAGACTTTAGACTTTCATTGAAACTGGACCATAAGTTTAAGCATTATGAAGGTGGGTGGATGTATATCCAGCAGTGAGATTACATAGGTCATATTTTTGTGGGAAATCAAATTAAAACCAGTAATTTCAGGCTCACATGAATGAGGCACCAATCATCCTTTGAATGTAGAATAACTGTTTAATAATATACTCTAATGTTTCTGTCATAGTACTGAGGAGTCCTATCTACAGACATTACTCTAGATGTAGCCTCATCAATGCCAGAAGAAGAAGAACTATCATTTTCCTGGCCTATAATGATGAGTCAGATTATGAATATGTTTTCCCAACTTGCATGTTTTTTGGTGGAGCTGTATCACATTGTAAATATGTCTCTGGTTTTATATCTATTAATGTCCTACAGATTACATCAATATTTCTGCCTCTCAGTTTTTTTTTTTTTTTTTGTGTGTGTGTGTAGTTTTTTGTTGTTGTTTCTTGTTTGGTTGGGTTTTTTGGTTGGTTGGTTGGTTGGTTTTTTCCTTACTCCAAAGTTGTATTTAACCTAATAATTTTCCAAGGCATATTAACTCATTATTATTTGCAGACTGAATCTCATTTTAGTGTTACTCACAACTCTGGAAAAAAAGCTTTGTTTCTTTAACATGTGAAGTGGAATGAACAGGGTTTAAAATGTTAACTATAACTGGACACAACACATGTTGTTTTGTATAAAACCAAATAATTTTTTAAAATAATATTCTTTGAAACTGTGAATATACCAGCTTTCCTAAAGTGCTGTTATGTAACATGTATTTCATTCCTTTAATCCAATATTACTCAACCTTGTCTTTGTCTTGGGTTCAGGAGTGTTTATAGGATGCACTGAAATGGCTGTGCTACCCTTGTGGAAAAAGTGACATTAATATGTAAAGACACATACTGGACAAAAAATAAGTAAATTATGAGGTAAGTTACTATATTGTTTGGAGGAGAAAGAATGCTAGATGCAATGTCCCAAGTGCAGAAACTTTCTAAACACATCATTTGTTGTGGAAATGAAAGTAGGTTTCAGTCTCTCCAATGGTCTTTATTAATCATAAGGAACATGAAAATAGAGAGAGGATCTCACTGTACCTCTCCCGTACCTTTTGCATGTACCACTTGCTTTTGGATAATTGGCAGCTGTAATTGCCTCTAAGTCTCTACATACATGTTGATACATTTTTCATGAGAAGTTTGGGAATTAAGGATTCTGTCCTCCTTTACTTTCATTATGTCATATTTATGTTTGATGTATTTTTCATATTTTCTTAGCAGATTAAATTCTGCTTAAAGGTTGACTTTTCTTGAAGACCAGTTTTATTGTGCAATCAAATTACCACATTAACACGAGTGCTACATGTAATCCAAAGATACCTTGCTTTTTTTTTTTTTTTTTTTTTTTTTTCCTTTGCCCTTTTGTCATGTGTGTCTACAGTTCACCAATGCAGAGTTTTCCAAATGGAAGAAAAAACTTGAGTCTCACCTTTTCAACTTTGTGACTTTCCTTGTTTTTACAGAAAAAAACAAGATATGCTACAGAATTAAAGACTGACATAGAAAATAATTTAGCCTGTAGTTCTAAGTGTGTCCTTGAAATTGTTTGCTACAAAAACAAAAACATGTTTTATGTTCATACCAACTGCATTAAGGCATCTTGTGGGAGCACTGAGGGAAGACAATTTACTGTATGTGAAATGAACTCCTGTATTAAAGTGTTGAAAGCCATCTGAAGTGATTCTAAATGTTTTAATTGTATTTTTTAAGAGAAAACTTATCCTCTAGTACCTAGTTTTCAAAACCTTCTTCTCATTTTGACCTCTTAACAGGGTGAATTCACTGAATGAAGCAATAGTGAGTGTTTACACATTATAACAGAAAAAAAAAATGTTGTGATTCCCCAAGTTTTACATGTTTTATCATGTATTTTTATGAGATTTTGTTTTTTAACCAGTCATGCATTATTCATTATTTCCCATCTACTGTTCATTATTATCTTATTAAAATTTTCAGTCATCATATTAGGGAGCAGAAACAATAAAAAAAAAATGCATGTGGGAATCAGAATTCATGTCTGACTGGTTAATGAATAATGAAGGAAGGAGACATTCTAAAAATCACCAATGCCTGCTAAAGAAAATTCACAAAAATATTGCTTTTCTTCTCTGGAAATCTCCTTTTCATCAAACCAAAATTAGGGTTTAACTAATCTTATAACCAGAAGAGAAGGATATCTGTAATAGATACTTTAAACATTGTACAGAATATAAATAATGTAATACTACATTGCATTATTCATAGAGCCACATAAAAAGTTCTGAAATTACTCCTGGAGTTATATCGCTTATTTTTAGTGTGGCCTGTCTCTTCTGAATCTTCACGTTAGCCTATCTCAGACCCCTGCAGGGACAATATCACCCATTCATATAGCCTGTTATTTGTACAGAATATTCCTCAGATGTAATTGTTTATTAATCATACTGTTTGATGAGGGCAAAAAGAAAAGTAATTAGCTCAATACTTCATGCAGTACATGCCAATACATTCTGCAGCTATATAATAAATTAAAATCTCTAGAAAAATGCTCCCAACCTATTCCTAGAATTTAAACTGCTTCCCAATTAGTCAATTAAATACCATATCACTACACTGAGAAAATACAAAGACTAATATACTATCTGAAAGCTCCTTCAATGAAAACTTTAGCCATTTTTTTCCATTTTTAAAGACTAAAAGCAAGACCAGCACTTGAGGCTGGGTGTACAACAGACAACTATCAACTAAAGATAAAATTTTGTATCACATAAGTAACCTCATGAACTGAATAACTGAAACATTGGTCAAGAAACTGATTTCCTGAGTGAGTTTGTTTAGAATGTATGAGAATATCTCTTCGCAATATTTAAATCTATGGAGTGGCTGCAAAAATTTGAAAGTCAAGATCATGCTTGTTAGAGCTGCTCAGACAACACACCTGGACACTCAGATGGTCTCTATGCAAGATTAATTATACGTCTGCATGCAGCATCTTGAAACCAAGTCTGTGGTTTGCTTCTGTTCTTTTGACAGACATATCTGTAGACTAGTCCAGCACTTGTGTTTGCAGCTATTAAAACAATGGTTATTGTCTCAAATATTTCCAGGAGAGAAAGTAAAAACTTCCCTGGAAATAGAGTTTCAAGCATCTAGAAACAAACTAGATTAAAATTTTGCCAACATAGCCAAGGATAAAATGTCAACTGAAAAGATACTATTAGCTGAATGGGCTCAGAGAGCTGCTCTGATAAGAGTGAACCTACCTCTTATTTACCATAAAGACCTTACCACAGTGAATTACTGTGACTTTTTTGCTTCAAGCAATCGTTGCAGTGAAAAGATAGGGCCTCCAACTGGCTGGAAGTGACTTCCAAGCACAGATATTCATCTCTCAGAACACGGGCCAGAAGAGACTCTCTTTTAGGTCTTCTACCCCAGACATAGTGTGATAATAATATCACTGAACTTTTAAAATTGTAATTAAAAAAAGATTATGTCAGGTGAATATCCTGACATGTAGCTAAGCAGAACTTTGATGTGTTAATGCTCAGGGACAACACAGAAAGTAATTTGGAGAGACAATGTTTCTGCAGGAGATGATGTTCAACTATCCATTGGTAATTAATTTTAGCATTACCAATATAGATCTGATCACAGCCATTTGATGCCTACAGCTCTACACAAACTAATTTTCTTTGTTGCTATTTTCACTGTGAGCAGAACATGGACGGGGTATTTTCAGAGGAGGTGAAAAAAGGATGTACATTTAAGAATCAATTAGCTTCTTATGCAAATGGTAATTAGTTGAATACTTTTTCTAGTCTGAGAGTATAATCATTTTCCTAGTTAGAAATTTTCAGTAAAAACCTATATATCATTATGATACTGTTAAATCAAATGGGATAACAACTATAAAACAACTATTTATTTGCATTATGAATATAGTAATAAAGAAAGTAGTTCTACCACAAACAATTTTGAAAGATTCTGAGAATGTTTTAAAGTTTTTAATGTTTTATTTGGAAAAATTTTCCTTTATAAAAGGTTTCTAAAAAAATCAAGCACTTAGTTTAATTAAAATTATACATCTTTACTATTTATTGAGAATTAGAAAAATTGTGAAATGCTTTTACTACATTACTGCATAATGCCTGACATAAATTATATTTTGTTAAAATGTTGAAAATTAATACCTGGAATATTCATGTGTAAGCCCACTCAAACTACTGAACCAGACCTGAAATATCTCATTGTATTAAAAAATTCTCTTAGTATATAATTTTGCATTTTGATTACTCTTTATTTTTGTTACAGCTATATTTCAGAAAAGTGAAAAGAAAAACAAAACAAAACAAAACAAAACACCAAACCAAAACAAGCCAACAAGTAGAAGACTATGAATAAAAGAAAGCTAACAATCTATCACAGGATTATACCTCAAGTTGCTATGAAGTCTCAGTGCAAATATTCATCTTATTTTCATGATTTCAAAACACGTTCATAATTTCTAATTCTAGTAAAGCAAGTGGAGAATTTTTTGTAAGAATAATGAGTTTAAAGCTTGCATAATGTTTTTCTGTAAATATCCTATTTGTAACCCATTTACAACTTTAGAAAAAAAAATCACCATGATATAAAGATAACAAAATATATCAATATCAATTATAACACCTGAATATTACAGCTAGAAAAATGTATTAGAACAAAATAGAAGGTGTAGCTAATGTTTTTTCTGAATTCTGAGTGAGAAGTTCATCTCCTGTATGTGGTACCTAGGAAGCACACAGATGGTCCAACCGCTGTCATGAACACAGTCATCTGAACACTTTCCTATTTTCTTTCCCCCTGTTCTTTGATAGTAGCACTTGTTTGAAGATCATAGCTAAAGCTCTAAACAGGAATTCTCTTGTAACCTGGAGTTGCTATGAAATTTAGCATAACCTAAAAAGAACTGCACTTCAGAGAGTTACAGATTGAGAGTGGAGATGGTGGGACATGGCATAAATTCATTTGGGCCCCAGAAAAAAATTGTTCCAAATGTAAAGAAGCTGAAGAGCTTAATTTCAAAGTTTATTAAGAGAGAGATGTAAATCTAGTAGTCTACCACTCCAGCATCTATACTTATTCATTCTTCAGTGATTCAAACTCACAGCTTCACTTTTTGAAGGTCTGCTGATGCTTTTTCGGGTGATATACCTGGTTTGACGTCTACTTATGACAATTTTATACTTTTACAAGGGATTAAATATAAAAGCAAAAAATATTTTCTTTGTCTTTAGGATATTCCCATGATGAGTTCATTTCTACAGTGTTTTTCTTTTGCATTACTGTAGTAGAAATGTATACATGGAGGGTAATTAAGGAAACTGAGGAACTTTGCCATTATCACAGACTTCCTAGAATCCTCTCTGAAGGCTGTCATGCTCTCTGAGCATCTGCTCATTACTTGTGATTTTGAATATATGGTGTTAAAATCATAGAGGTGGAGGAACAGGAGAGGAAGAAGAAACTATTTTATGCTGGTTAGGTACTTAGGCATGACTGAATGCTGAAAACTTACAGTTTAGAAATAATATGTCTGCTGTGCCATGTGTACATTTCACTGTGGTACAGAGCAATCCCATTTCCTCTGTCATCTTGTATTTTCTCTACTTCCTCTAATCCAGTGCCACGTACTCTGTTGTTGTTCAATATAATTCAAGTTTCAGTAAACTTTGTAGGTTAAGTCTCTATGTCTGCTCAATGTGAGGTTGAGATGATAAATATGTTGGACAGTAATTATATTTATAAGTAAAGTTTGTTGATAGAAGTTATGGTGCTCAACACAAGATAATAACAAAGAAAAAAAGATTAATATCTTTAAGTATTTTCTAAATATTTTCAATATTGTTTGCAGGAAGTCTTTAAAAAAGCACTAAAACATGTTTTTGTTAATTCAGGATATAATTTTCAACAAAAGTTGCCTTTTACTCTTGGCTATTCAGGTTATGAGCTATACAATAATTCTTAACTACCACATAACCAATTGTTTTAAGATTAGATAGTTAGATATGCCTGAGTTACTTTTAGAGATCATTAAAATATGTAATATTATGACATCAATTTATCACTAAGAAACAAGATCAGGAAAAATGCAACACGATTAACCAGCTAGATTTACTTTGAAAATTTTCCTAAGGCAGAGGAAGGGGAAATGTTAACAAAGAGTTTTCTTTCTCATCTTCTCTTTTCTGGAGAGAGGAATCAGCTGCCACAGAAGGAATAAAGAGAATAGTTCACAGTACTTCATTTTGGTACTTCTCCTTTCCTCTTACACTATTGGTTAAGTGATGATAGGCTTCAAATTTTGAGTGGACTTTTGTAACTCCTCATATGTGGCACTTTGAAATATCCTTGCACTGAAGTAAATGTATTTATGTATTTTTCAAACCATACACAGTCCTTTCCAGGGTCCCATGTTTAGGGAGTATCAATGTCCCATGTAAAGTGATACCAGAGTCAGATCCTCTCTGTGTATACGAGCAGAAAGGATGCACAAAGCCAGGAGCACAAGGTCATATGTGACCTGCATGGGAATCTGGATCAGTCTATTTTTTTCAGGCACAAAACATCAGGCCCTCATGCCTCAGCCTCTTCCTTGAGCTCAAGTCAGGACTGCAACGTTTTTTGAATCATTACAACCTACACCTTAATCTTTCTCTCTGTCAGTCAGTGAGAGGGAATGTACATTTTCACAGTGCGGGCATGACTCAAGGTCACGGACATTTCAAAGGCACTTTTTGCAGTTTTGTTCATACAATCCTACCAATTCCAGATATAAACATTGATTTACTTGTTGCATTTATTTTGGAAAAGCTGAAGTGAAGATCCAAGATCAGAGGTAGAATCAAACCCACCTACATAAAATATAACATGGTGGTATTTCCTCAGGAAAAGTAATTTGCATTTTTATATCATGATGAGCATCAGCTGATGCCTGCTGAAAAATTGTTATTTTGTCCAGTCCTTCAAAGTGTATTTGGGAGAATTTGACAACACTGTCAGTGGGAAAAAAAAAAAAAAAAAAAAAAAAAAAAGATACATTGGAAAATCTGACAGATTTTGAAAACAACAGTTATTGTTCTCTGAGGAATGGCAAGATTAGGAAGCTCTGCAGGTGTCAATACAGTTTACATTACATATGACAGTCATTACAATATTGCCACAGCAGTATCTCTTAACATTGCTAGTGTAGTAATATTACAGAGTAAGTGTCATTAGAAATAGTTACACAAGGTTAGATACTTACGCCAGGCCCATACATAGATGTGTATTTAGATGAGAAACAAAAGAAAATCTACTCTCTGTTTTAGGTAGTGTGATCTAGGTTCCTTGTTCAGAGTTGTTTGCTGATGAATTCAGATAAAAGAGAAAGAAAGCTCCTGAAAAGGTAAAAGTGAAGCATTATATGACAGAGCCCTTTCTGCTGAGTCACTCAGAGAGAGAAAAGGAAGAGCTCAAGACTTTGCATACATTATAGAAGCATCTTTATATTGTATTCTCACAGGAAAATTTAACTGGAAGATGTGTTCCTGACCCAAATGCCAGTTGGTATCTGAACACAAGGGGAAATAACCTTCTCCCTCCCACTGTGTCCTCTGTGACACAACTGGTCACAGTGAGCTGTGTAGGATGACTTCTTCTCCTGGGGTTTCTCAGCGACAGTGGGACTGAGCCAGAGCTAGCAGGGACCCATGGTCATTTTTCCCTCTTCAGCAGCCTGTTGTCTTTTGCTAGAATCAATTCTGAAAATATACATTTAAGCGGGGTTAAGCCTGATCTATAATACTAGAAGAAAACATTTTTAATTTAGAAAGCAAACAACTGGGGTTCTTCAATGTCACATTAGCCTAAGAACTTCTTTTACTAAAATAGAAAGTTAAACTTACGTTGTAGGAGGCATCTGCTTATCCTGTATGATATTAAATATTTTTTTCTTGTGCTCACATGTCTAATTAAAGTGTCCACTGTGTTCAAGACTAAGTAATAACCATCTTATTTTGGTAACACAACATTCTTCTTGGAACGATAAATGCATATCTGAAGTAAATCTGTTCACTGCTATTTTGATTCAGGTATTTATCTAGCTGAATTTAGAATTTAGGCTGTAATTCAGCCACCTAAATTTCTTTCCTTAGAGCAAGCAAGACTATAATTGCGTAGACAGATGTAGACCGTACCTGAAGTAAAGTATTTGAGAGACAGAAGTAACTTTTTCATTATGGCTAATTTCTCTCTTCTAAAGAACATATCATTATCACAGAAGTTTCAGATGAGAACACATTAATTTTAATACTTCTCAAAAGTGAAAGATAACCATATCAAATTATTATGGATATCAACTTTATTAAATATATTAAACAAAATGGAATCCAGGCAACTTCATTCAGCCTAACCTAAGTCTCTGGGAAGATTATGGAGCACATTCTCTTACAAGCTTCTTCTACATACCTCAGGGATAAGAAGGTGATGTGGAACAACCAACATGGATTTATTGAGGGCAAATCAAGTCTGACTCACCTAATGGTGTAGCTGGCTCTGTGGGGAAGGGAAGAGCAGTAGTTGTTGCATACCTTGGCTTGAGCAGTCTTCTTCAGTCTCCTTAGCACCAAGTTAGTGAGACAATGGCTGGGTAAGTCGTCGATAAAGATTGGAAAACTGGCTTGGCTGCTGGGCTATATCACTGGTGCAAAGTCCAGACAGCAGCCAGAAAATAGCAGCATCCCTCAGGGATCAGTGCTGAGCCAAATACTGTTCAATGTCTTCATTAAGGACATAGGTGATGGGATGGTGAGCATTCTCAGCAAGTTTTCAGATGACATCAGATTAAGGGGGGAACGGTCTGCATTCTGGAGGACAGGGCTGCTACTCATGTCACATACTAATTTCTCAGGAAAACAACTCAGATTCATGGATTCTCAGATCAGGATTAAGGTAAAACAACACCAGGGATTCTTCAGTTCAAACCCCTCAACTTTAATTTGTTCACAACAGATATTGGCATGAAACTTTGTCAGTAAATCTTGCAATCTCTGTAACAAGCGGTAAGCCCCACATTTTACACCAACAATGTACACTGACAAACTGCAAAGTAAACATACCCCAACAAGCCTTGCCGTATATGCAGGTTTAATGGGAAAGAAAAGGAGAAAGAAAGAGGAAAAAATAGGCAAAAAGGAAAGATTCCACCAGTCCTGTTTCCATCATTGTTCCAGTCAGCCCAGAGATCCTGTTCCAGAGACGCACCACCCAGAACTTCAATTCATGTCTTTTTATAATTCCTTGCCCCTTTTCCAGGTGAGCACTCAGAGTCATTAAACTAATTAAGTGTTATGCATCGTCTATGCATCTAGATTTCTCTTGGCTTTAGTGCATCTGTAGTTTGTACCTTCAGAGTCTTCTGGAAATAGGTTGGTGGGCTTGGGGGTCGCTGGAGAGTTACTTCCCCATCCCTACAGATATGACCAGTGTCTGACATTTCTTCTCAGCATATGCATCATGAAAACAGCTTCTCTATTGGCTCTTTACAGAGTTACTCAAGATAGGGAAGTCCAGCCTCAAAAAAGTGTGGTCCCACCTCCACTGGACTCTCTTTTCTTACCTCATCTTCCCACCATTATGTAGCACAGACCTGGTGTTTCCATAGAGACTATTTCCTTTACCAAATTTCTTTATCAGATGTTTGAGAGATTAACTGTGGTTCCATCAGATCATCACAACTCAGAGGGACCAGGACAGGTTGAAGAAATAGACTGACATAAATCTCATGGAATTCAGAAAAAACAAATGGAAAAGTTTGCAATTCTTGCATTCTGAGCTGTGTTAATAAGGATGGAGCCAGCAAGTCTAGAAGAGTGATATTTCATCCCTATTTGGCACCTGTAAGACTTTACCTGGAGTGTTGTATCCAGTCTGGGCAATCCAAGCACAAGAAAGAATGTCTAGAGGAGGCCTGCCAAAATTGTTAGGGTGCTGGACCACAGGACATGTGAAGAGAGGTTGGGAGAGCTGCTGTATCTGACCAGGGGATACAGAGAAGATGGAGCCAGGCCATGAGGGTGGTTAAATATTGGAATAGGTTTCTCAAAGACATTGTGGGATCTCCATCCTTGGAGGTGTTTGGGACTTGACTGGACCTGAAAGATTACTCTGAGCAGTAATTAATAAGGCAGTGAAATGCATTTGCACTGGTTTCAGCATTCATACATAGTCCTGTAAAAATAGTGACCATTATGACTATTTGAACTTGTATAAATTATGCTGTAGTTTGCATGCATGCAAAAAAAAACAAAGAAAAAAAAAAAAACTAAACCAACCAAAAAAAAAACAACAAAAAAAAACTCCAAGAAAACAACAGTTCTTTTAAGTGAAATTCCCCTGTTTAGAAGAGGGATAGAACAGTTGCTAAGCATATATGCCTCCTATGTAAATGCGGTCTGACATACCGATTCCCTAAGACACATGTATGTAAATATACTTACTAAGTTTATGCAAAATGGCTGTGAAACTCATGTTTTCCTTGTTAAAAATACAGCTATTAATAACTTCTTATGAAAAATGTATTTAGAATAGAATAATAAAAACGTTATCAAAGCTGCTGGGAAACCCTTGTGCAGGAAAAAGGTACAGATAACAAATGCTGTCAGTGTTGGCAGATGGAGCTTTATTATATGCAGCAATAGGTTTATCTTGCCTGTTTCATCATGTGACATTTCAATAATTTGCTACCAGGAGAAAGGTTTTCTATGCATCTCTTCTCCCAGACATGTTCATAGTACCCAGAGCAGTAAGTGTTCAGTCTACTGACTCTCTCTTGTTTCAGCTGATATTTTGGAACATGGGTTTTTAGACATCCCCAAACGGGAGGGAGGGGGACAACAAAAGATGGTATTTCCATTCCTATCTTTTTTCCTTGCTTGATCACAGCACATTAGAGAACGATTAATACAAATACAAAAAGGTACTTTCAAGCTGAGAGGTTTGTCATTCATACAATTCAGTCATAGTTTAGAGTTGCACAGCCAAAGACACTTTGACAATTGTCATGCAAATATTCCAGATATGCAGCAAAAAGGAAGAAATAATAGCACAGAATAATAAAGCACTGATAGTGAAGAGATCTTTGTTTGTATTAATTTAGTTATCACTTCTCCTAATAGTGTAATGAAATCCTAGTAGCTATAGTATGAATGTTGAATGTGTATCTGAAAAAGAAAAGTTCTTATTAATTTTTTATATGGTTCAACTAGGTATGGGCAAAATACGAAATAACGGAGACCTAGAATAAACAACATTATACAAAATAGCAGAGCTAGAATACAGTGATATTGGATCATAATTTTTCTATGCACAAAATTCTCATTATAGTGAGCTTCATCATTCACTAAGTGCTGCCTTTTAAAAGGGACCTATTCATCCTTCTGAAACTGAAATGCTTTTTAGTTGTGCAGAGCAAAATGTCTCACAACTATATGCTAATTATGTTCTTAAGTGTTTACTTGATATATATTTATAAACACAACATAAAAAACACTTGAAATGGGCAGATAATTACATAGACAGTCTATAAAATTGTTTTTAAATGTTAACTTCATATGCCAATGAATTTAATAACAAAAAGTTATACATCTGGATGTGAGATGAGTCTAATACTGAATAATCCTTTTACATCAGAGGTCAGTCAATATTTTCCCTATTATAAACAAATGTAAATCAGCAGAAACCCCATAAAGGATAGGACTGGTAAATCTTACAGGTGCAGAACAGTACATGATATCAATGCATAGGAAGGCAGTGAAGAACTGAGCCTTGACTTGTTCTTTGTCAGGGTTGCACTACAGAGGCTGGGTTTCCAATCTACTTTAACCACATTTCATCACTTAACATTAATATTTCTCTAGGATCAAATTGTTCCTTTTTATGCTTGCTTATCTCTAAGATCCTCAACAATATAAGAAAAATTGCATTTTCCTTTCCAAAGAATAAAGACTTGATTGGAGCTCTTCCCGCTGAGGAATGGAAAGTAAAGGGAAGGGGTAGAATGAAGGAAGGTTGGAAAAGAATCTCAGGGAAAACCCTGGACAGTTGGATTTATGAGTGTTGCTGATGGCAGGGGAATGAGAGCGACAGAGGCAGCAATACCTTCTACCACTGGGAGCAATAGCCACTACATATGTGTCTTGCTGGAACAGCAGCATTATAGTTTTGTTTTTTTTTTTTTTCTGATGTATAGCACAAAAGAAAAATAAATAAATAAGAGTCTAGAAGAGGCTGTTCTGACACTTGTGGAAGTCTGTGTATGTAACTGTATACAATGACAATGTTTATAACTAGACTGGGATACAAAATAGATCTCTTACACAGGGATAACAAGCCAAAGAGGTTAATGAAAATCTTTAAAAAATCTTTCAGTGGAGAAATTTAAATTTAACATCTCCTACATCAGTAGGGAGCACAGAGCTGGGAAACAGTGTATATGAATGTTTTTTTTCTGTCCCTTGTTGCATTATGTCCTGAGTTGCTAGACATGGCATCATGTGGCAGCCTCAAGAATGAAAAGGTGTATCTTGTTTTTGAATCTCAAACTCAGTGCCTGTGTGAAGTTAAGAATTCCTCTTTAGTGTTCTCATTTGACTCACAGGATTTTTATTTTTTTTCTTAATTTTGTCAACAACAGAAACCCTGGTAACTGGTGTACTAAATAAACCAATTATTGGTACATCACACTGCACAAGTGTAGTTCATACAATGTAATTCATAATTAGCCCAATTTTTGCCTGTGATTTGTTCTTGCTTTAATGCTCTTAAGATATGATGTATTCACTTATTAAGTACTTGTAGGAATAATAATTAATAGTTTATATGCTGTATAAAACCCAAGACAACCCTGTGCATAAGTTAATATCTTAATAACATAATCTTTGCTACCCCCAGGTAAGCATAAAGCCAAGATATTCATTAAGTTATTATCACGTTTTACAAATTTCAGATGAGTCTTACATTTAAAGTATTATATAAATCTACATTTTATCAGCAAAATTTAGTCAGCTCTATAATTGCTCAAATTTTTATTATAAAGAAATACCGGCAATTTTTTTTCTAGATTTTTTTTAACTTTTCAACTTGTCATCACTGAAATGTTTCACAATGTTGATTTTGAGAGAATTATTAAGGACCCCAAGCATCCTCAAAGGTCTGTTTTCCAGCCAATGTAAACATGATATACCTTACATAAAAACTACAAACTTTCATCGTAAAACATTTCCATATCCCCTAGTCATCTTAACTGTGTCTCTTTCTATCTGTTCTGCTTTCATTTCATCTTTCTTGAACATATGTAATTGATACTAAACACCCAGTTTCAAATGAGATCTAAAATCTTTCATGTATAATGGCACTAATACTTTTCTATCTCTGCAGGAAAATCTTCTTTTGGTACATTGCTTGCCTTTTTTAGAGTTATAAAACATATTGCCATTCACAGTGGTCTGTTGCCCAGCTAGGTGACTCTGCATTCCAAAGCGACCAGGCCCAGTTTATAAATAAATATTTTGGGTTTGATTCCCAAAAGTATGAACTTTATAAAACTGAACTTCATGCCACTTCTATTGCTCCAAGTCCAACCCTAAAGATCATTCATCTTTTTCTGTGTAATATTCAGAGCCAACTTTCTTTTGAATGTTTTATACCTTCATGCTAGTAAATTTTATTAATACACTCCTAATATTTTGGACAAAGAAGCTCATCAAAATTTTGACTAAGATACCAAGTTTCCAAGCCCAGTCTTTAGCATATCCACTAAAATGGCACCCCTACATGTTAATACCTCAATTTTTAAACTTCTCCATTGACAAATTCCCATTCATATGACCTTGTAGTTTTACCTAACTCCAACTTCTCCTGCTGAATTTCTTTCACTGGTGTATCAAACACTTGACTGGAGTTCACATAGATGAGATCTGTGAATGTCCTTTGTTTAAAAAACTGTCACTGAAGAAAAAGCTACTAGATTCGTTTAGCACAGTTTATATTTGTTAAACTGGTACTATTCTATTCTATTCTATTCTATTCTATTCTATTCTATTCTATTCTATGCTATGCTATGCTATGCTATGCTATGCTATGCTATGCTATGCTCTTTTTCTTTAAGGACAATTATAGACATTTCCTTATGACTGATATGCAGGAATAATTGATACTTAGTCCATCCCCTGCTTATATGTAGACATTATTTTGCTTTTCTTCATCCTGATTGCACCCTCCTTCTCCAATATGAATTACCAAAAGTACTCATTAGCAGATCCACAATTTCAAAATTTTTTTTAGAATTCTAACATGAATGTAATGTGGTCTCCTCAGTCCTCAGGGAGTCATGTTTTTCCCTTAGTTGTGATTATTTCAATTTTTATATTCTTCTTGCTGTTGTCAGTCTTGCTTTTGTGACACAGTGTATAAATCTGAGATTAAGAATTTGTTTATTTGGGGGTCAGTGCTAAGGTTATCCATAATCTTATTCTTTCGTCATAGCAACTGATTTCTTCCTTCTTTGTTCTGTTTTTATATACCTTAAACTGAAAAATCTCCAATGAGATTTTAAAATGCCTGCTGCTAGTCTTACTCAACTGAACCTCAGGAATTCTCTGTCCATTTCAACACTTTATGACTTCTAAGGCATAATTTTCTTTGTAATCAGCAAAGACTTTCATGGTCCTTGAAATTAACTGCTATCACCACATTCCCATTTCTTAAACTGGAATAAGAAAGATCTACACTGATTTTTCTTTACATGTCACATTAAAGAATCTATATATATAAGAAGAAAAAGAATCAAACACATTTTAGTCCACAGTACAGTGGTCTGTCTGAACATATTTGGCAACTAGGCAAATTTGGCATTTCAGACAAATGCATTATTACTATTTGTATAAAGAATCCCATACATTTACTTAGATACAGCAATTTTCAAACCATTACTGATGCCTCTGATATATAGTGATCAAATATTTTTAAGAAATTGTTTTTTCTATGCAAAATTTGTTACTTGTTTGCAGATTTTTTCTCTATGCTTCCTTTATAGGAAATGTCCATAGATGTTTCCTTCTATGCTTTCATTCCATAAGAATGAGCTGGCCTTCAGTCCTTCTTTACAGCACACACACAGAGCTAAGATTTATTTCAAAGAAGACTAAACATGTGGAGCTTCTATTGATGATGAAGAAAATAGTTCTGTTCAGGGCTGCCTGTGGCTCTCTGTTTTGAGCTGCAGTCTATAAAGCAGTGGTCAGGAAATCAGCATCCCAGAGTCAATCTGGCTGGATAAATAAAATACCAATTGTACTTTGCAAACAATTTCTAATGACACAAATATGAAAGTAATGAAAGATAGTGGGATCAAATATTTTTCAATCAGCACAGAAATGCTTAGCTTCCTTCTTTTAGTCCTGTAGTAACACTGCTGAATAACTAATTAAATTACTGGCCTACTACGTGTACCTAAAATAAATTAGCTATAAAACTCCCAGAAAAGTGGGACATTATTTAGTGTCTGGAAAGTGGCTCTGGTTACCTAAGTCTTTGTCCTATCATATTTGCTGTAAGGCTTTGCTTGTTTTTAAATTTACTATAGATAATTTTTTGTAATGTGTTCACATCTGTTAGCTCCAGTTTCTAATTTCACATTTATTTTTTCTCAATATAAATGTTAATTTTAAGATTATCATTATCTTCATTTACATCATGTTGCTAATGTGTGGTTATGGATTGAAAAAAAAACACCAGTTACAAGTGAGGGAACTGAGAGCCAGGAAGCCACTCAAAACATAGACATCATCTTCCATTAAAGAAAAGTCTAATTAAAGCTGATGTCTCATCAGGGGTGATCTCTTTGCTTTTCTTTTTCTTTCTATTTTAAAAGCATATGAAAACTTCTGTCTGGCCATAAAAGGATAAGAAAACTGCTATCTGGCATATGTCCAACAGAGACTCAGTTAATTTGCAACAGTCCTTAAAAGTGTAAGTCAGGGCTTAGTCTAAAATGAAAACAAAGAATATGCAAAAAAAAAGAGTACAAATGTTGAACTTGTTTCATGAAAACCTAACTCCTATATATGCAAAAGAATGAGGTATGAGGTACAATATTTTAACTATAATTAAGCATGTAACACTATCTTCATCTGTTTATTATAAAATAAAAGGTAATGAAGGGAAAGAGGAAGTCTGATGCCTGTTTTAGTGTCTGTTGGGCTCAATTTGGAAGCTATCTTGCTCAGCTCATCCTCTGCTGATCAGCACTGCTTTCCACATGAACATTATTATGCACCTTGGATCTGCATGCTGAAAAGTAGTCTGGGTTTACTCCTTGTCACCCATCAATAACAGGTATTTGGAGTGTAGTGGACAGTTCCGAGGAAGTTAATTTCTTGCTTGCTTATCCTGTAAGCATATGTAGCAAACCTCCTAGCCAGCAGCACTGCAATCTGTTCGAAAGCAATTGTGTTCAGGTAATGGGTAGTTAGGAAGATAATGCCAATTTTGTAACTCTATTTTGGAGGATCCTGAGGCAATTAAGAAAGTTTATGCAGTCTTATTCACCCCCATCACAACCAGTCACATAAGGAAGCTTAGAATGACTGAGCTCTAAATGGTATGTATTTTGCAATCCTTCTCTGAATATTAATGTGATTCTACGTTAAGAATACTGTGGAATAAATTGTAGAACATCCTTACCAGCCCAAACTAAAACTCTGGGAATTCTCTGGAATTTTTCTTTTACATATTGCATATTCCTTTCTCTAAACGATGGGTTAATATTAAGAATAGGAATAATATGATTGCTATTCATAATTAAGTAATGAGTCTTATATCCAATTCTGACCAAGATAAGATGCTTCTAAGAGAAGTACAGGAACCATCACTGTGAGTAAGCCTGGGATAATCCTCTCACTTGAAGGACAGCTCTAACTCTAAAGACCTGAAACATGAGAATTTTTTTTCTATTAACTCTTAAAGTTCTGAATATTTTTTTTTTTTCCCAAATAAGATCAAACACTCTAGGTCTCATTTTCTGTGAAGCTCAAAGTATGTTTAGTTGTATTATATGTGAATATATAATTCTTTTAGTGTAATTTTTGTCACACCCTTGCATATTTATTTTGCTGTTCTTTGTCACATATCTCCTGGATAAGAGGACTGAGAAAAATGGGGTGACGAATGTGTGAGGATTTCCATATTCCACTCCTGAACAGTAGTCTGCTCCTGCTATAGCATCACACTGAGGAGGAAGCAGAATTCTGATGATTATCTTGTGTAAATACAAGTTGGATGGTATTTTCTAGGGGAATAGGAAAACTTTTGCATCAATCTTCATGTAAGGGAGCCCAATTTATACATGTCTCCTAACTATATAACCTAAATCTTACAGAGAGCTGAGTAGAAATAGTAAAATGAATGACAAATTTTTTTTTTAGCTATTGTATAGGAACTTTTGTTTGCTGGAAACAGGACAGAGAAATAAGAGTTTTGGAGTACAAATGTGCACTTGTGGAAGATTTCAGATCCTGGAACAGTCATGACTAGCATGAGATTCTGAACTCATGAAACTTAAACAGCTTTCTTTGAAGAAGTGCAGAAATTACCTTAAAGAATTGGAAAAATATTACTGTATCTATAAAATCCTTTATGGTGGGCCAATGGAATTAGTGCAAGTATTCTGAGTTTATTGTTTATCCATCCCCCAGCAGACTCCTCGCTGGGCTCCATCCTGTAGATCTGCATGTCATCAACATCTCTGTTCACCGGTGTGCAAGTGAGCATAGTGAGTGCCAAATGTGCTACACCTGCTGTGCGTGCACAGGAGAACCCTGATGAGCATCAGACTTCCCCTGACGCTGGAAGCAAACAACTGTCCTTGACAAAGAATTCAGGTGGTACTAACTTACCCTGCTTGCCAACTGTCTCCTGCAGGGCTGTAGCACAAAGATAGGTACTGTGGAGGGTGTAAGAAAAGTAGGCAAAGGAGTGACTTTTTAAACTAGGCGTAGTACTTCTTTTATGTTTGTTTTTATCTGGATTTTGTATGGAAATCAGAAGCTAAGAAAATATGAAGAGGCTGGAACACAAATGTATTCAGACTTCGTTCTTGTCCATTTGAATATAAAAGTTACATTGAACTGGAAAACTAGGTATTTTCATTTTAAAATGTGAAAATAAGAAAAAAAATCTTGCTATTATTATTGAGCTGATTAAATCCAAAGATATAATACTATAAACATAATTATTAAAACTGTTTTTATTAATATAATTTAGTCATTAATAGAGGTACTTTTGAAAATATCATTTTAAAGAAAAGATTGAAATAGTCTCTTCAAACTTTTCAACCATATATTAAAAATTGTTTTTTAAGGGAATATAATTTGTACATGCTCCCTGGAACACAATGATTCCCATAAATCAAGGGAAAAGAATTTAATCAAAAAAGTTTTCCAACAAGCATAGTTGGATGAAAAAAGGGACAAAAGACCTCTGTTGGGTTTCACTGTACTAGGTTTCATTCTATGGGTCATTATACTGCCTTTTATTTATTTATGGTGCTCGATAACGACAATCACTGTACTTGATGTTTTATTTCTTGAAGTTTTTTATGGCCCAATATATTTCCAAGTTCGTTCTTCCCCAAGATACTCTATATTAAGTTCCTGGGACCATGCACACCCAGACACACACACACCTATGTATTTATGCAGATATAGGTTTGTAATGGTTCTTGTTTCATTCTTTACTCTTTAGGTGTCTTTTGATATATTATATATAAAGTATTTTAAAAGTATCAGTGAATGAAGGAATCTGTGAACAACATCTTTGAAGTAATATCTTTATTTTAGAAATATTAAGACAGAGAAAGATAGTTAATTATTTTATAAACTTTCTAGAGTTACACAAATATTATTGTAAACCAGCAGAAGCCAGGTCTCCATGAACCATCTCCATGATGAAGTCTAATGGAAGTCACTTTCCTTTGAAAATTCACCTATTTTCATATACTAAGCAAGCTTGTCCATATCTAAAACATCTAGCCGTAGTCTGTAGTTGCACTTACCTATGGTGCACCTACAGAAAGACTAAGTTTAAGATAGAATCTGCAGTTGTGTTTGAAACCTGTAAGTTTGGCAACAGTCATGCTCCCTAACTTATAGTTATCCTACACAGTAGAGAAAATACAGTTATAGTGTCCACAGACGAATAAATGATTTCTCTGCCCACTACAGACTCTCTCCTCAGAAAAGAAAGATCTAAATTAAGCCATAGTTAATATTCAGTATTCTTTCTTCTGTCGTCTTCCTGGGAGTTTCTGCTGCTTATAAACATCTTACAAATTTAGCTTATTCTGTCACTCAAGCTCTCATAAAAAACAAGTTTCTGCAGCAGATATAATATCATTTAGAACTGACTTTCTATTCTCTGATTTGAATTGATAGGTTTTTTTCTACTCTTTAATCCTTTAAAAGAATACATTTTGAGGGGCTAATCCAATACATAATATCAAAAAGCAACTGGAATGAGCAGCTAAACATTGGTTCTTTGGTTACCCCCAGGCTAAATTCACCATCTTAGAACACTGTACTAGAAACAGGTATTTCATACACTATCTGTTGGTTAATGCAGCTCTAGACTGTCTCTTCAATAAGATTATAATATGAAGTATTTGAAAGTTTTAAAATTGAAACATTTGAAACATCCTCTTAATAGCAAGGAGCAGTTGTCACTCTGATAAATCTTACACTGTATTTCCAGCTGCAACAGGAAAACAACCTGTCAGAGTAGCACCTGAGGCGTTAAAAGACAACATATCAGACACCTACTTATCATGTGCTCCAATGACTCCTGCAATAACAGACTCAGCCTGTATAATAGGTTGAGAGAAAACAAAACAAAACAACAAAAAAAATGCAGTTTGTCCTGACCTCTTTTCATTAGCAAATTACAGCTCTATTCCTTGGTCTGTCCTCTACTAATGCCCTTCAGAGAGAAGTTTTTTGCTGAATCCTTTGCCTTGCATGGCAAAAAAAAAAATCAGTACAAAAATACTGTCAAGGGGTAGCGCTTCAGTATAGATTGTACTGAAAAGAAAACTGTCAGATAGATAGGAGATAAGAGAAAGAATATGTGTTAGTAACACTGCTAGTCAGTGTAGACAGGGATTAATTGTACCATATGACCACTTCATAAGTCACCTCATTAATCCATGTATATCTGCATAGGCCATAATACATTTCCTTTACTATCAGAAAATGAATATGAGGTTTCCTTGTTTGGAGACTAAGAAAACTCTGAAGACTTATGAAGTAACTACTCACAGTGCATAGTTTGTACAAAGACACCTTGGCTGTCTCATTACTGTTGAATAAAAGTGTTAAGCAGTGAGACTGAACACTGGGCAACTGATTATCCACACTGCTTTATATCCTACTAAATAAAACAGAAACAACCAGTGGCTCCTGGAGCCAATAGACAATGTCCAGACTGTATTGCATTTGTCCTTCTGGGCTACACACAATGCTCTTGGAACTGTAGTGTATAATTATTATTTTCTGTGTGCTGTTTTCATTCCAGGATTTGTAGGATGGAGGGACCAAAGGTGATTGATGCTTGTTCATATTGTGCACTGTGTACACATTCAAGGTACTTATTCTCATCTGGTGCCTGGACATTGTCTCAAGAATGCTTTTTTGGCAAAAGTCATGGAAGGAAACATGCCAGCAGTTATGTAGTAGGACTGGGGCAGGTGAGCAATTGAGTCAACGGCCTGGTTCTGTTCAGTGTAGTGGTATAAACAGCCTGTTGGTCCAACTTGGTGTGCTGCAGGTTAAACAAGCCTGCTATGCTTTAAATGTGAAGGACAACACATGCTGTTTTGCTGTGTGAGATTTTCCACAACAAAATGTGGGACCCCAACATGCAAGTTTCCATTGTACATTTTTTCTCTGCTGCCTCCCAACAGGGCAACCTCTTGTCTCTGTTGGAGTCAGAGGAATAACCCCCTCCTCTAGGAAGTCTACAGCCTTTTCTCCCTGAATATACAGTCTTTTAATCTTGAATTAATTCTCTAATTGTCTAAAAATACATATGATCATTACCTTATTGTAATTAAAAGCTAGATTTGTGAAGACCTGTGTCAGAACTGAACCATTTCAGCTGGAGTTCTCTCTACCATGTTTCCAGATACAGAAATCTGTTTGAGGTTTTGGCAAAGTGCAGCATGGAAGTCCACTTAGGGAAATGAATTCTCTAAATGATAGATTGCCTCAATATTTTTTTTAAATAGCCCTCATCTTGCTTTAAAAAAAAATACTAAGGTTGCTGTATTTTTTACTGGTACATGTCAGCATTTTTTTAATTAGAACAGTCTGTATGTTTTCAAGGCTATGTCCATATTCTCTTATGATAACAGCATTACAATTCACTTTGTGTTTACTTTTCTGCAAAAAGATTGTCCGCATTACATAGAAAGGTACCTATTCATGCTTTGTTTAAAGCATTTCTTCCATTCTAAAATACATTTGGATGGTTACAAAATAAAATATTGTTATTCCTGGGAAGTGAAATTCTGTTTCTTGTCCAGTTCTTGTAGTCTGTAAATTGTAAGCATTTTCTATATCTCATGTTGAAACTAGATATTTTACTTAAGTGATAGTTACCTTACAAGATTATTCAAATTGCCATCATTAGCCAAAAGCAAAGATTCCTTTGGGGGGGAAAGTTGAACACAAACCATATGATGACAGAACGGAAAATAAGCAAAACCATGTGAGGATTTTCTGTCGTGTTTTCTAAATAAAAGGCTGCTGCTGAACCCTGTAATGCTGGATGTAAAACAGGTTTATGATAAAAACAAAATAAGGAACCTGACCGCAAAGAGGACTCACAATGGTTAAGGCCAGGTTTGTGTACCTTTACTCATTTTAAGTGCGCTCCTCCACTTCAACCCTTGATGGAAAAAGTCAGCCAGCAGCTACTGTGCTGCTTTGGGAAGAGAAAATTAATACATAGCTTGGCTCCTTTCCTTTATAAAATATGGAGAGTGTTTTAAGCCATATCAGTTATTCAGCTACTAATAAAATACTCCCAAGTATTCCCAATACTTTCTTTATCCCTTCTCATAAATTCATGCCCCAAGAACAAGAGTTTTTAATTCCTCTCTGATACGATGGTATATTCTTTCCCCTTTTCCATCAAAATATATATTATGATTTACAAAGTTCATGCTGCAAGTAGATATAGTTGATACTATTTTTCACAAGTATAAATGGGTATAGAATATTTAGAATGGGGGAGCCACAGCTTTATGGGATGATGTACATATATATTTATTTTCCATTTAGAAAACACATCCAGACTAAGCTGAAATTGTTCTCTTTGGTATTTTTTGCTTCAATATGAATGAAAGATTTCCAGGAGGATTGCATATTTGAGTACCCATTGCTTGAGTGTTTGGTAGGTTTTGGATTGAAAGATAACTATTCTTTGCAATTTGCAGATATATTTTATACTGTTGTTGAGCTGGTTTCCATAAAATAGATCTTGTTTTCACATTTGGAAGACAATCAGATCAAGAATATTAGTGATGAAACAGTATAACAAAATATTTCCCTGAACACACAGGTATCTTTCAGAAAAATGTGGAGAATATCTGTTGTAAAGTTAGTTTTCCAACATAAATCCACAATATGAAATTTTATAACTGATGTTATTTAACATCATCTATGTAGTTACTTGTGCAACTGTGAATTTTGAAAATCTGGAATTACCTTGGTGGTGTAGGACACATCAGGATCAAATTACACTCTATGATCTTTGTAGAATAGTGTACTATACTGCTGCTTCAATTGTACTTTTTTCTCTTTTATTTTATTTTTGGAAATCAAATAATATTACTTCCTTGTTGCTGACAACACATGTTAAAATACACGTTTTGCATAATGAGTAGCTATAATTGATTTCTTAGTTGAATATGAGAGACAGGACTGTGCTTGCCTTCTATGAAGCCACTTCCCAGGAAACCTTGGCTGGTGAAGGAAAGGAATAGATTTTATTAGATTGTTTGATAGCACACCTATCACTCTTTCTGACCGAAAGTCATTTTCATTTGCAATGAGCAATTTCAGTTACATGGTACAGTTACAGTTGAGTTCCTTTGCTAGTCCAGTGTGCAGCAGCAGTCAATGCTCTTTAAAGATATATGCTGTAGTGAAAGAGGCAGATTTAGTAAGACAAGACATTTTTCCTCTATGGGCTTTGTGATATATAAAAGTCTTGTCAGTTTGACATCTGCTACCTTTGCTTTATGATTTTTCCCTATTTTCCTCTCTGTACCTATGCTATCATTATCATTCTAGTTGAATTTTTCTTACTGCAAAGCAAGGTCAGAAGGGAAAGCTATATGTTGCTGCACTGCTCTGCTTTTTACTAGATAACAGGGAAAAACTCAGCTGGGGAAGGAGTATTTTTATTGTGTTTTGGTTATTATAGTACAGTTAAGACATATTAGCCATCTTCTGTATAATCTTACTTCCAGTCACTGATTGCTCAGTGTACATTTCTAAATGTCAAACACATTTATTATCTTGTTATAAATCCTATTATAATTCAAGGAAACCCCCCCACATTTATAGCATCAAATGCTCAGTTACAAGTAGTTGTACGAGCCTTTAGCAATCTCAAACTCTCTGTATCCAAAGAAAACTACTTAAGCTGTCAGTGCAATAAAGCAAAAAGCCCATCCCTATCACTAAGTTTCTAAGATTAGTTCACAGAATTTGAATGGTTGGCTAGATATTCTTGTTATTATATACAGGTCGACTGCAGCCATGACACAGATTTCATAAGCAAGTTCAGTGTAATTAAAAAAATTATCTCATCCAGCAATAATTCACAGTGTTGCTGCTGTAAATTCAGTTTTACAAGAAAACTTACTGTCATCGATGGGCCTGGTGAGCAGCTAAACGTCCTACACTCACTCACTCACCCACCCTCCCCCCCACTTGGGAACGGGGAGGGAATCGGAGGGGCAAAGGGAGACTCGTGGGTTGAGATAAAAACAGTTTAATAACAGTGACAGAACAACACGCTGACAGCAGTATCAGCAGGTAATGTACAATACAGCTGCTCACCTCCCGCCGACAGACACCCACCTACTCCTGGCCGGTGATCCCCAACACAAAGGCCCCACAGCCACACCCCCAGAAGTGAGAGCCCCTCCCAGCCCACTCTTGCCTTTATATAGTGAGCACAATGTCACGTGACACGGCATATCGGCCAATCGGGGCCCAGCCCTCCAGCTGTGCTCCCCCCGCCCCCGCACACAGGTGAGGGCACTGGGACCTGGGGAGCCCCTGGGGTCTCAGGGTGCTGCAGCTCCTCCTGCTGCCAGACCAACGGGAACGCTATGCCAGCCCCAACCAGGACACTTATTTGCTTAATCACAGAAATTTTCAGCAAAAGTGTTATTATATTTGCTCATAATAAGTAGCCTGTTATGGAGGCATTTCATACTGAAATGTCCAAGAACACTATTTACATAACATGTAGTCAAAGAGAATGGTTTTCAAAAAGTCATTGTGGGTAAAACTATAGGCAATGACAGCCAGTGAGATGCTTATTCATCCTCATACATGAAAGTTGTTTTGACTTTCTCTTTAGATTATTTAATCACACATTTTACATCTTTATAATGTTCAGTGCAAGTCAGTCACAACCAAAACATGTCACTGGAGTGTAATCTAAAATAGAAAACTGCATGTATATCAAACTGCTTTTCACTTGAAGACTTTGACATGGACAGATTTGAACTGAGTCCCCACTTGGCTCTTGGGACATGTCATTTTGCAACTTTGCAGCCTGTTAAGCTCACAGAATTGGAAACAAACACAGAGAAATAATGTGGAAAGGATGACAGAACGTCAAGTATAAATATAAACACTCTCGTGTCTCCCAAAGGCACTAGGAGATGTGAACTTACTTACCGTCTGAGTTAATCAAATGTTAAATTCAAGGAGCAGAACAGAAGTGAATACATTTTTCACCTCCATTTAACTAAAATGGTTGCACAACTTTAATGAGACATCCATGTGAATAGCTGATAAAACCATGTGATGTTTTACAGTAATATACCAATACCTATAAAAAGCTGCAGCCTGTTGTGAACCAAAATACATTTTAAAAGACTATAACACATAAAAACTGTAGATGTAGTTTAAAGTCACTATTCATGGGTTGAAAAATTCTCACCAGGGGCCTATTAAAAAGGACAATCTATCCCATTCTATTTTTCAGTAGTTTTCTTCTGTGCACTTCAACCCTATTCAAATAAATATTGGCTATTTCAGTCAAGCTCAAGAGTTACTGTTCAGTCTCTATTTTATACAACAAGCTCCTTTCAGTGGGATTGGAAGACACATTCCATTTTGTATGCATTTACATATTTCATTGTGTTATTATTATTCTTTCTCATTAAATCTTATATATGTAAGCAATGAGGGATGAAAGCATTTATTTCTATTGTTTAGTATGCACTGAAAAAACCTACTCATTATGTATGACACCACCTTGCAGCCAACTTAATGAACATCACCTGTGTGTGTCACCACTTGCTTGTCTCATAGGTCTGCATTTACAAACGATGAAAGACTAAATGTCTTGTTCAAGGCTGGGCAGAACTACAGACAGTCAAAATTATATTTCAGCATTTATTGTCATTATTGCAATTTATCTTCCTGCAGGGCTCTAGAGTGGAAGGTTTGTCTAAATTATTGTTGTGGTTTAGGCCTGATTGGCAGCCAACCACAATGCAGCAGCTCTCTCTCCCTTCCCCTCTGGCAATGAGAAGGGACAGAGAGCCAGGCTTGGGGTTCAAAGATAGGACTGGGATGGGGAAAAATCCCCCTTTTATGATCACGAGCAAAAGGCAGACTCGTTAGGGGAAGAAAAAAAAGAACATACATTTATTACAGACACTAACAACACATAACAGAGTAGGACAGTGAGAAGCATTGCCACATCTTGAGAACACCTTCCCCCCACCCTCCCTTCTTCCCGGGCTCAGCTCTGCTCCCGATATCTCTACCTCCTCCCCCAGTGGCGCAGGGGCAGGGAATGGGGGGTGCAGTCAGCGCTGCCACTTCTTTCACCTTCGGTGAGCGGAGTGTCCGAAACTTGTTCCTCCTGCTCCATCGTGGTCCCCCTCTCACAGGAGACAGGCCTCCACAAACTTCCTCAGACTTCAATTCCTCCCATGGGCCACAGCGTTCCCCACACTGCTCCGTCATGGGTCACTAACTTCCTCTGACTGGATTCCCTCCCACGGCTGCAGCCCTTCCCGAGCTGCTCCAGCGTGGGACTCCCCCGCATGCTGCAATCCTCCCAGTGCTGAATTACAGCAGCGGGGCTACCTTTTCCCATGAGACCCCGGCCTTCTTCGTGCACAGAACCTTGATCATCTGAGCAGGAGCAACAGGCCATAAATCAATGTCTGCTCCACCGTAGATCTCCATGGGTGGCAGGGGGGGCCGCCCTGCCATCTCACCACAGGGTACAGGGGGGTCTCTGCTCCGGCACACCTCCCCCCTCCTTTCTTCCTCCGTTCCTCCACTGACCGTGGTGTTCATGCAGCTGCAGCAACTCCTCCTCACAAGTCCGACTGCCCGTCACCACGTCCCTTCTTAAATACTTTATCGCAGAGGCACAGCTGATTGGCTCAATTTTCCAAACAGAAGTGGAGCTGACTTGGAGCTGGGGGAGCTTCGAGAAGCTTCTCACAGGGGGCTGCCCCGATAGCCCCCTCCCCTGCCACCAAAAAATCCACCACTCATTCAACCCAGAACAATTATTACAAAAAAAAGTTGTAATAAACTGCTCTTCTGTTAAGCACTAAAATTTCTGGTTTGCCTTTCATTGTTTCAAATGAGTAGTTCCCAAAATCCTGGTAATTTTTTATTCAATTCAAAAGCTACCACAAATAATTCCTTTTACCACTCACAGCACTGAAGAAAATTGACCTACATTAGCTTGACTTTTTTACCCCTATGTTTAAATCTTATGCTTTTGGGGTGCTTGGATCAAGGCATTTCTTATTCATATTGCCAAACCTCAGCCTTCTTTTTCTAAGTGAAGAGTCTTTATATAGAACCAGAAACTATGATAAAATCAGTCCAAGTTCATGGTTTGGTCTTATCTATGAACACAGGTCATCCTTCAGACTGAACTCACTTCACCTATTTTGGTCTGATGTTGCCACTGTGCCCCAGAATTATTCACTTCTGAGGCTCTCTGGACTATCTCTTCTCTCATTTTTAAGTATAAAGACAGTTATGAAGTCTGTGAATGGAGGCTAGTATCCCTCCTTCTTTAACTGACCCAAACAGCTCTTATATAAAGTCCCTTCTGTGATGATGTTCAATTTCATAGTAAAAGCTACTATTTAGAAATATTCAGGGATAATTAATAAAAAATAAATCTCTATAGGCATGATTCTATAGCAGCTTTTGAGATTTCAATTTTTATTTAGTTTTTCAATCGAATGAAAAAAAAAAAAAAAAAAACAAATTCCAGGTTAAACCTCTTGTGCTGTAGGAACTTCTATGCTTGTTACTACCGGTCAAAGTTATGTGCCAAAAAGAACATCCTGATGAAAACTTGAAGGAAATGAGTAAATTTCACCCAAAACATCTACCCCTGAGGGAAACAAATTTTGTCAAGAAAATTCTGAATAGCCTTACTCAGAATAGTTCACTTAATATAGAAATGTACTTCTCTCAATCTGCTTCTTTGTTTTTCCCAGTTAAACTATTGTTCTAAAGTGATGGTTTTTGTCTTGGCACATCCCATGAAACATTATTTAAGGCTATTAACAGGTATTTCTGTATCTCAGAAAGCTGCTATCTGTTCAGAATTACTATTTTTCCCATTCTTTATGGATTCCCCCAGCTGAAACACACACAGACACACACACAATTCTGTATATTTATAAATTGAGGAGTATAAAATTTACAGACCTTTTGAAAGAAAAGCAGAATTTTAATGGAATCAATTTTTGTAATCTTCTTGCTTGAACTGATAATGGATCAACACCAAATTCAATACATGATTTAATTTCTTCTGCAGACAAATTATATTTGTCAGTTTTAGTAAATTAAGAATGAAAAGTGAAAGCTTATGACTTCAGAAATGCAATTCACAAATAACTTCTAAAGTTAAATCTTAGACTGAATTGATATTTGTGCCAATAAAGGAAGATTTAAATTGAAAAGTGAAGAGGTGACAATGTGTCTTTTAAATTGACTAATTCTCTTTTTGCATCACATCAACGAAATATGTATTAAGGACACACTTCTATTGTGAAAAACAAGCCTTACATCAACTGTGTATGGACATGATGTAGTCTTGCATAACAAGTCAAAGGCACTGGATCATAGAGAAAGAAATGAATCTCATAAATATTGCATAATTGCAAGTATGCTATAATCTATTCTGAAGTTAAAAGGTGTCACAAACAAAATCACTATGTTCACCATTACACTGAATTTTTTTACTTCTATTTCTAAACACTATGTCACATTTCTAATTGCATTTTCAGCAATTTATTTCCTTTGTCTCTCCTACCATATTCATTAAATATCAATGTTATTATGCCACAGTAAACACTGTGAAGTTAAATTATTGCATTTATTCACACTTACACTCACTAGAAATTGCTGAAGTAGTACATTTAAAAACATAAATGTCTTTTTTCAACAATTTGGGCTTTTTGTTCTTGTTATAAATTGTGAGAAGAAAACACAGTGTTCCTTATTTAGCTAACTCATGAAGAATAAAATCTCTACAAATTATTCATTGAGTATTCTTTCATAGAAAACTGTATCTAACAAGACAGATGGTGTTCCCCTGATTCAGAAGGTCTAATAAATATTTGTACCATATTACCATGACACAAGCAGATAGACTGAATCTGTCATAGAGAAAATACAGAGGTGCCTGTTATTTTCTACTCATGTGCAAATATTTCCTAGTGAAGTTCCTGTGCATTTGAGTAAGGAATAAATTTTCTTTAACATTAATAATGCCTATGTGATCACAAGATGTGGGAGGCTGAGATTGTAGAAAGATCTGTCCAAAAATAATTTTCAATTTTAGTCCAGAAGAGTATTTAAAACTGTGCATCATGAAAGAAAATAAAAAACAAAACAAATGTTGTATAAGAAAATAATGTTAACAGTAGTAGCTGTAGGCATTTTTCTTAAAAGGGGAATATAATTGCTCTGAGTAGTATTGTCACATTTTCTGTTTAAACTGAAATAAACATAGCATGTATTAATTAACCAACTGGGAAATCTCAAAGTTAAAGCTTAGAAGAGAAAAAAACTCTTCCTCATGGTGTATTTGGGTAGTTTGAAATGCTTTATGATGAGGTATCACCCTCCAAACTGTCTTCTGAATGCAAAAGCCATTAATTACCCATATTTGGAATGGTTTGCTAGCCTGTTTACCTCTGAGCTGAAGACCTGGACAGATCAGCAAAGAGCTAACACACCAGGAAGATCTGGGCAGAACAGTTTTAAAACAGGTCTGGTTTTGTGGGGAAATATTTCAGTTTTCACAGATTCCTACAGAAGACTATTCTGTTGGGAGTTGCCCAGTAATCTGTACTCCGAGCTTCCTTTTGGATGGGAAATCCTCACTTGTGTTTCCACTGCTGTCACTTAAGGATCAGTTCTTGTGTCTACACGATTGATAATTTTTCTCAGTCAGCTTATAGTGCCATAAAAAATATTACTCAAAAAATTACAGGAGGAGGTAAATCATTGAGAAGGCAGGTCCCACTGACACACAGTGTCAATAAGCTGAAAATGATGCATTTCTCTTTTCCTTAAATGAAGATGTCTTGGTTGAGTTAAACAACATCATATTCACACAGATATATTTTTAACACTTCAGAGTGCTCTGTTCAGCTTGTGCTGTTACTGTATTGTTGTCCAATGAAAAGGATTAGGACATTTTCTGCGGCAACATGCTTTATTTTAAGAAATAAAGATCCTGAAGGACTCTCTGAGGGCCGGGTTATGAAGAATAGTTATGGATGCTAGCCAGCAGCACAGCAACAAGGGTGAGGCTTCCCGTGAAGGTTGCACTTGTACAAATTGCACAAGGTGCTAGAGGAGGCTCGAGGAGCCTGTGCCCCCATCTGCACAGCTCCTCCAATTCCTTTGCACTTCTCAGACTGTGCTTATCTGATCAGTAAGTGGGCACAAAAGTAATCTGACCCCCTTGGAATGTTTTTTGGTGGTTTAGTGACCTGGAAAGCTCACCAAAGGATCGGCCAAGCAGCAGAAATCAGGAAAGAAAAGAGGAGGAATCATCCCTTCTGGCAGAAGCCAGTTATTCGATTGGTTCAGACCATCTTGAAAAATAAAATCAGCTTAAGTCACCACAAGCTGATGCTGTTTTTAAAGAAATATATCAGCCCTCCTTTCTGTCACTGGCTGGCTGCCTATATTTATCCATTCTTCTGCCTAAGCAAGATTCTACAGACCCACACAGTAGCTTTTCTGGGAAACATACAATTTAAGCCAGTTGTGGAGTTTAGAACAAATTATTTGGTTTTACTAGATTTATTTTGCAAAAAATTTTCAAACATTTGTGCCAACAAAAATTAGATGATATTGGAAGAAATGGCAAAGAAGTTCTTTAACAGCAGGTCTAAACTTCAGTTGAAACATAAAGCTAAAGGGGCTAGTGCAGCCATAAACCGTTTAAACAAGATATTCTCAAATAGGAGAAGGGATATGTGCATAATATTGCAATATTTTGTCCAGCTCAATTTGAGAAAGAAGTTGTAGTAACAGTGGCGGCAATGAAAGATATTCTGAGAATCATTAAAGAATGAGGAAGCATGATGACTATCATGTGACCAACTGAGCTCAATCTCTTTATTTTAGTGAAAAGAAGATAAGAGATTACTTGATTGCAGTCTATACGCATCACACATAAATGCAGATTTGACTTTTCTTAGCTTTTGTGTTTGATTTTTAATCTTTATATTCTCTTAAAGCACAGACTTTCTTTTGTGCATACAGACTAATCTCATTTTTTTTTAATATTAATTTTTTTTAACTGAATCACTCAGTTCCACATCTGTATGTAGAACATTTCCTTATTCATGTAGTTACAAAGTTGCATCTATGATTGGATTTATAAATGAGATCATTGTATTATCAAGAAAAGGAAACATAAGCCATTTTAATCTCTTCAGGAATAAACTGAGGTAAAACTCATTAAATGGAATCATGATATGAGAAGTAGTAAAGTACTTTCTGGTCACATATTTTTTCTTACATTTAAATAAAGACATTAGAGAGGTAAAGCACATGCCACAAATAATAGTAGTAGTATGTAGTAATAGTAGTAGTAATAGTAATAGTAGTAATAATAATAAGAATAAGAATAATAACACAATACTTTAATGTATTATCTATTAATATATTTATGTATATATAATATATATATTTTAGGAAATTTTCAAGTGTTTTATCTTTGAGGAGGCAGACTATCAAAGATGCTTCTTCATTAATTTTCTTCACTTCTTAACTGATATACAAACTGTTCATTGTAACATCCCAGCTATATCTCCACGTCTTTTAACAGTAGAAGGGAATCTTTCTGCCCAATAAACTGTTTTTCTTCATCCTTGCATTGTCATTAAAGATTCCTCACATATGCTTTATGATTTACAATAATAACACTCATGTCTATCAGATTTTATATAATATCAAACAAAATACAGAATGCTAAACCAAGATAGATTTCTAGATTGTGGAAAAAATTCCAGACTATTCAATTACATTTGGATTTGCAAAGCAAAGTCTAATTCTTCTCTACAACACTTTCAATGTATGTTGTTGAGCAAAAGATTGAGTACAAGTTAATGAAAATGAACATTTCATTAGTAATAAATGGAACATGAGATATTATTTTCAGCATCATATTTAGAAATGTAATTGTAAGTATTACTAAAATCCAGTAAAGACAAGTTTGCAATAACCTAAGTTTACCTATACATATATTATGGTTTATTTATTTTGCAGGTTTATTTTCTACAGAATATTAAGAGGAGAATTACACTATATTGTCTTTTTAAAATGAAGCATTGCTTCAAAAGAGAATTAATATATCAATAACTGAAAGTACTGAACTGAAAAACTTTAAGTGCAAGTGGAAGAAATAAAACTGAAATGAGATCATAAATTGGTATAACAGTCAAAGTGGAGAAAGAGCAAAAGAAATTCATACACCAAAATATATCAGGAGGCAAGTGACATTAGGTTGTTTATTTATGCCTTTCATTGCTTTTAAAAACCAGAACAAGGACTCTGAAAACATTTTCCTTTGTGCACTTTAAATGCAGTTTAGTTTAATTAATGCATCTTCATTAAAAACCATTTTCTAATCAGGGTAACTAATCCAAAATTAGAAGTTATGTTGTTTCCTTGAGGGTCTTAACTGATAAAGGTTGTGGAAGCTATAATTCACCATCATCCTAAGGGCTAATATGAATGGTAAGAGAGCTGTGTTCTTCATTCCCACCTGACAATACCATCTGAGAGAAGGCGAGATGGAAGAAATATGAAGCTGCCTGAAAGTTGGGAATTTTCTTGTTTCTTTGTAATGTTGCCCAAAGACCAATGCATAAGACAAACAGCTAGTCAAATATTTTTTACGCCCTCCAAGAAAAGAGTTGAAACCAAATCTACTGAATATAGCAGAAAAGTTGAAAAAATAGCTGTTTTAAGCAGTACTACTTTTGAAGAAAACACCTACCACAACTAAGGATTTACAACATTCAGAACAGGACTGGATCAAGCAGTTTAAAGCTTCCTACCTGTCCATAACAACCAAATGCAGTAGCTCTTCTGTGTCATGGGCACCACACTGGATTGGATAGTATATCTTATTAACCATTTAAGATAGGAGACACTGCATAGACGAGACCCTGTTATTAATGTGATATCCTTCCTTTTCTTAACAGTGTCATGGGGCAAGGGAAAGAAAAGCAACAGCAGTCACATGAATCATCAGCAAGTCTGATGGACAAGTCAAAAAGGAAGTGAGACAGACACTGTTCCTTCAGATCTTTGTTTCTTTGGGTTATGCTCTTTCCTTGTCCCTTCACTCTGCTTTACACTTTTCAAAGATTCACTGTATCAAGAAGTAATGCATTTGTCTGTATATCTGATAACAAACACTTGGTTTACCTCTACCAAACCCTCTCAGGATCTCTGGTCCATAGACATTCTTAAAACACTCTTAGAGTACAGGACAGGATTGACCTTTTCTCAAAGTGCAATTGTGGACAGAATATTCTTTTAAAACATCTCCAGAAGTGGTGATAGCAACTCCATTTCATGTAATAGCCCGAGCTAGAGTACTCACTCAGGAATTGATTTATATGGTTTTAATTCCCTTTATTTCCTGAGGAAATTCAAACTTGTACCATTCAGCAGCCCCAAAAAAGGTTCCTATCACTGGGTTACCTTGAGCTTAAAACACTCACCTTGAGGACTCAAGAAACAGGAAGCAAGTTTTATGAGTTGCAGTTCCTGTTAGGAAGATGATTCTTGTATTAAACTTTCAGCAGTCACAGGTGAAAAGTATATACTAAAATTAAAGTAAACATTCAGTGGTTCACAGAAAGGTGATGAAATATTCATTAGGCAGAAGACTGATAGAAATAAGTTCTGTAAGACTAAGTACGACCATCACCTGGTATGAGGCCACATTTGTAAGGAGCAAATCCTAACTTCTTTCTGCTCCCAGGCTGAGTCTCCAAATCTCTTTTTTGGATGTTGATTCTTTGTAACAGTAGCACTATATAATGAACAAAACCAGCAGGAAATATTTTCTGGAATAAAATCTCTGTCAGGCAGCAACAGACGTGGGCTGCTTTACAAAGATGAATGTGAGCCAAGAGCTGAGTAATGAGCTAGGCAGGCCTGACACAGAGAATCTGCAGCAAAGTACAGGAAAGGACCGAGGCGAAGGACTTGAACTTGAATGCAGTTATGCTGTGTCTCACCTTGTATTTGGCTGGTCCTAACCTTATGTTGTGGGCTTGACTTTCTGGCTTGACCTCAGTCATGGTTCATCTCTGCAGACTCATCTGGCTGTCCCTGGTCTGCATGTGAGTCTGGTCACCATCACCAGCACTGGTCCTGCTCTTCTTTTCTTGTTGGACATGGTGGGATGGTGTCCTGCCAGACTTGTACTCCCCTTGTGACACCCAACTCACTGCTCTCCTCAGTGGAGCAGGCCCCTCCTGCTCCTCAGCAGTAAGCTCAGGGACTGGACAGCATCATGTAATCTTTGCATGTAATGCTGAATAAACTCCAAGGAAAGGATAATAAGACTAAAATAATTTCAATAATAGATTTTGCTCATACAATCATATATTTTAAATATTGAACTGAGTGGGGTTTATTTGATATATGAATAAAATCTTTCTTGGATTCTTCTCATGAGTGCAGTGGAACCAGTCCATGTCTCAGTGGAACACTAATCAGACAGAACTTCATGTGACTGATAGTTGTGCTGTTGGATGCTTGTGTTCTTGGTATGCCTGGAAAGAATAACTTTTGCAGAGAAGGCTTAATCATATTGTCTTATCTTTTATAACAAGAGAGTTGAAAATCAAAATTAGATTTTGACCAATAGAGTGACTTAAGGCATGTATAGACACAAAGAGACTTCTTTAAAAGTGAATTCAGTTTTTCAATACATGTGACTTCTTTAATTTTTAAAGCAAGTAAAACCTGTCTTTTTTCCCCCTATAACCTGGAAAAATGTAAACTAACCCAACTATAAATTAAAGTGGAAAGAACAATTATACAGCTAATTAAAATAATGTCCCTCATTTATCAACACAGCATTTTTGTCTGTGGCCTTTACTATGCTATGCATGCATTCATGTAGTCACCAGTGAGTGTGAAAACACAGGATCAGAATCACCCTAAGGTCAGTCACAGAAAAGAAATGGAGAATGGGAAAGGGTCCTAGCTTATTTCAGACCCTCTTGGCAAGCTGTCCCTTGCCCTGCTTGACACCCATGTTTTTCTCATGTACTTAGAAGTAAGATACATATCATAACTAAAAATGAACACATTTATAAATGGAATTGGAGACTTCTGAATGCTAAGATACATGAATAACGATAGTCAAGAATGAACATAAAATGAGGACAGGGACTGCAGATACTTTTGCTATAAATTAAGGGATAACTAAACCCACTAGATTAAATGATCACTGTAGAAAAGACGAGAACTATCTGTAAGTAGTCTGATAAGAGGTCTAAAATCGAATACTTGAAAAATTCCCCTCCATAGACAGACATATTTTTAATGATACTTTAAATTAAAAATTTTGGTAAGTGTACCTAATTTTCTTCCTTTGTAAATATGCAAGTAATATAAGTAACTAAACTAGAAAATATTACAACAGAAGACAACTGAATGAAAAACAAGCTTCATAATCATCAAAGAACTGAAGTTGTAATATGCAGTACTCTGAATTGCACATTATCTCTACAGTAAAATGATGTTTTGTGATGCTCCTTTGTCTTGATTAAAGGTCAAGCTTTCTGTAGCTTTAGTGAACATGACAGTTCAGAATGATTATTAAGTTCTGCTGATAACACTTCTAAAAACATTCCCATAGAAATACACTGTAGCAGTAGCATGAGAACTGAGATTGTGCCCCTCTGGGATGTGAATCAATGAACCTCTCTACTGTTTTCTTATCAGTTGTAATGACTACAGAGGTCAAAGTTCACTTAACTTCAGTAGAGACCATTGAAAAATCCTGAGGGGAAAATACAGTGAAATCCTGTCATATGAGAATTGTGTTCATTCATATTAATCCACACAGACATTCACACACATGCACAAGTGCTGTTCCTACTTAAATCAATAAGAGCCGGGTGAATAAAAGAGGGCAGATGAGAGGGTAGAATTTGAATTTAGTCTCATCTCAGCTGGAATCTTCATAAGCTTTACGAAGACTGCCTACAGGGTACAAACAGCAATTAAAAATCAGAAGGAGTTGTAGGCACTATGCTTTGTTATTCTGAAAATGTCTCAAACTTGTATAAATATTATAGTTTGTATGATCATGCTCCTGTACCTCTGCTACAGGAGCCATGGCTGAAACCTTGGTGTGAAACACTCATTAATGACTAGTTCCTAGTAATTTAGATATCAGAATCAGCCACTTTTTCTTCAATATTATCTGCCAAACATGTTCTTTATATTTTATCTCCTTGCTTTACTCTATAACACCTATAATTTCTAGAAAAAAATCCCACAGATAAACACCAAAGCAAAATATTTTCATTTGAAATATTTTAAAAATCATTCCTTCTTAGATAAGTACAGGCTAAATGCACCTGGAAAATAATAGTAAAAAGATAATTGGTTCAATAATGTGGGGAATTTGAAGAGGCAACAACATTATTTGGTAATGAAATCACTAAACAGAATATAATTTCTGGAGAGTAGAAATCAGGAGTAAGAAAAATAATAAGCCTAATTTTCTCAATATTTAAGTCTTCCAAAAATTTGCAGTTTATTTTCTGACAATGTTGAAATAGAAATATTCAATGCAGCTTAATTATTTTTTATGGTTGCAGCATGTTGTCCTGTATTGAGGAAAAGTACACTACTTTAGTATTATTTAGGTACAGATGGGGGAAATGATCAACAGAAATACTGAACTCTGATAATTCCATTAGCATGCAATTCTGATGGATGTATGACCAGACAAGCCCTTATTTATGTGAGTTGTACTTGGATATATGGGGTGAGACGGTGGTGGCCTCGCAGTTTTACACTATCAGAAGTAGACTCACCGATTCAGTATGAGTGCTCATAATCGTCCCAAGGAGTTATAAAACCTCTCCCTTTAGTAAACTGATTTCTATATGAAAACTTTTGCATAGAGAACATACATATTAACCAGGGCTACATTGCTGAGCATTCATACTAACATTTCAGCCACAGTCTAAGATTTTTTCTTTGTTTTTTCATGTAAAGAATGTAATTCACCTAAAGTTGAGGTGATTGTCATGGTTAAAACTTGAAAGAATATCATATATATTCTCTCATACACCTCACAGTGCTCCTGTAGTGTTTTGGACTTCATTTGTTCTAATGGTGTATTCCATGATAATACTATTTCTCTCATTGTCATGAGTTGAAACAAATCTAAATTACTGTTCTTTGAGATTAGGTTAATTTAATGCATTAAATATTCATGGTTTTGATCTACTTAATATCAGTCAAGAATGAGATCTTCAGCAGCAGCAGGTGCTTGCCCACCATCAACTTCTCTCAAGTTCTCTACTCTACAGCTGCAGGTTTCTTTTTCCTCTTTAGGGTTGATTACTGGTGTTATTATCATGAAGATAATGCTTGCTCCAGGGATAGCGCTCATCTATGCCATTAATGCAGTTTTCTATACACAAAGAGAACATTTTTCTCAAACTGAAAACAAACATAAGCCAGTCTTCTAAAATTAACATTTTTATTAGATGAAAATCAAGGCAGAAGTAGGTATTTCATTCATATTTGTGAGTTTTTAAACTCTCTTCAAATTCAGATGCTTGAACAAGGTGCAGAGCAGACACTGCGTAGTCCCAATGTTATCCACCATATGTAGATTTCTTTCCTAGCACAGCTGGCACTGCCCCAGAGGAAGAAACGTCCAGATAACTGCAGTTCTTGTCATAGTTTTGCTGTACACCATCGTTGTAGTCTAGTAACTGGAATCCTCTACCAGTGTGGAAATTGCCTGTCACTGTAAGGTGGCCCTGTTGCTAATAAATGTAAAAGTTACCATCAAGCCCAAAGGTGACAGGTTGGAGAGTCAGTTTGGTTTTGTGAAGTGCTGAGAGCCAGTGATGAAGATGCTAAATAAATGGAACGGTCTTTACTAACTCATTAATTTCTTTAATGTCATGGCAGCTGCCTGTGATATATAGAGAAAGTACCATTTAGAAATAAATATTTGCTTTCTATATTGCTGTTTTTAACTCTTTCCTCATGGTTATTGAAGAACAATTATAGAAATATTACTTGAAAAATTAAGTTACTGTCTCAAATATTTCCCTTGTATTCATTTGCCCCATCACAATGATTTTTTTTTTTTTTTTGGTAACATGAGAAAAGGGAAGTTTATTTTTTAAGTTTTTTCCTTTGCATTCTACTAAGAGATGAAGAGATATTTTGGATCTGTGCCTCATTCTTGGAACAATCACTTTGAGTTAGAGTGGAAAAAGGAAGGTTTCCTTTCCTGCTTCACACAGGCTCAGATCTGGCAATTCATCAGTTCATCTGACTTTTCTATAAATTATATGTGTCCAGGAAAGTCTGGAGCCAACATATTAAGATCTCTAACATGGCAAACATTATCATTCTTTTTGCTTTTGGTACGAATTTTCGTATATGTAAAAAATTTTAGTACTGATCAGTAACAAGTTATAACTTTATCTGCTCTAGCATAGTCCCAACTATGCACGACTGTAACTTCTTACTTTATGACAAGCTAAAAATGTGGAGTGAGAATTTTGACAGTTATAGAAGTCTTCAGTAATGCCATGTGCCTGTCCAAATAGTAAAGTCAAACTGAACTGGTGCTTACACAGTTAACAACAGCTCCATGGCTGGCCTCATGGTAAATCTTACTGCTGAAAGCCCATTATAAACAGCATGAGCAGTGGTGTCAGACTGAAGGTAGAACAATTACCTTCTTTGCATTCATAAACACGATGAAACTACCTTGCAAAACATTTCTTAATGTTGGTAATTTTTTTAAAAGAGAAATTTACTATAGCACAGATGGAAAGACCTATCTTCAGATAATGAAAGGCATTTATACAAGTTCAAAGACCACCTCAGTTGTAAGAATATAATAGAAAGAAGAAAATAATGTTGTTTAAAAATAATAGACACAGATTTAAGAGATATTACAATTCATTAAAAAACCCAAAACAAAACTAGAAAGAATATTTCTTTCAGTTGTAGAAAAAATTAGATGTTTTAATAAAAGATAAGGAGCTAGTGAATAGATGGCTGAAGATAATTGATGTCACCTGAAGTCAAGACACAAACCTTTTTCTATCAAATAAATACAAGTAATACATGTTCCAGTATCCAATAAACACAATACTGTGAGACAGTTTTTTGAAGAGTTGTTCAAAAACATACAGAAGCAAAATGACTAAGAGATTTTAAAAAATAAATTCCAAATCACTAAACAAAACCAAAGTTACAACTTAAAATTTTCTTGCTCTATATTCACGATGCTCTGCTCTGCTAACATGGTGGCAGTCTGAGTGCACCTCACAGCAGATATTTAGATGCTTACATTTCCTGAAAGCGACTTAAATGCCTGCTTAAGTAAATAGATATTTATTTCTCAGACCTGCCATTTAACAGAGATAACACCTCTTTATGACTGTGCAGTTCATTTAATAGGTAAAATAATAAAATATGAAAAGGTTCCTCTTGAATCTAGTCTTTGATGTGAAGTTAGGCATCCATAATGTAGACTGCAGTGAAATGCAAATTATTTAAGATTACCTATACTCTGGTTGTTATGGAAACTACATAAAAGTGTACTATCCTTCTATATAACACAAAACATTAATACTCTGCTAGTAACTTTTACAGAGTTGTGATTGTTATTAAAAAAGCATTCAGGAATGCAAGTAACTCAGCAACTCACTTGTATGTGTTTTTTTTTTTTTTTTTAATGTTGACATTTTCCACATTAATAACAATGTCACAAAATTAGAATTCATTATTCATCATGTTCAAAGAAATTACAAGTATATTTTCTATCTCATATCAGAACAAGCTGTGTATGGTTTCTCTATGTATGGTTTGAAACTTACTTCTTATACCTGTGCACTTCTTATACAATTCATAGGGAACGTGAGGTACTCATAACTAAAATTCACTGTAGTCAGCTGAGCTGTGGAAAGTTTAACCCAATCTATTGGAGATAGCAAAGATAGATTGTGACTACAACTGTTTCTGTCATGAATGGAGCTCAAATGCTTCTAAATAATCTGTTTGGATAAGGAGAGGTTAGATTAGCTAGCCACTGCTCTCAGTATGTTGTGATGCTGCTATCTGTCTTTTTTTGAATAGTGTAGTAACCAAAAATTTGTCAAATGATTGAAGGATGTTAGACTTCTGGATGTCCTTCTGAGAACTGTGCCCTTTACAGTGGGATGTAGGGTAGACTGAACCTTCTTCTAAATTTGTCACTGTGAAACTGAGAACTCCACATTCCTGACATTCAGAGGATGTGAGCAGGTCCAGGGATTATTCCCTGGCTTTCCTGGGGAAAGGAGTCCCTCAATCTAGTTTCTGTTCTCAGGAGTGCTGGCCCATTAAAGTTAGAACATGTTCGATAAAGTAAATACAGGTAGATATATAAATATATAAAGGCACAATGTTTGTATACATAGCAGCACAGACCATGCAGCAAACTTAAGTGGGACAGCTAGAAAGGGGTATAAATTTACAAGAGAAGCTGTCCTTAACAGCAATGTCAATTTGAGCACATCAAATAACATGCTCATTTGCTTTTCTTTATTGATGAACATTTAGGTGGCTTCATATCTTTAAGCACATAAAGCATTTGGGTTTTGTGACAGACACCCCTAGCTACAGTTGTTGCTGAAATATTGTTTTTCTTTTGGAAAAAGAGGGAATATAGCTGAATTAGCAAATCATGGATTATATACATTTAAAGGTAATTGGACATCTACTCTGTTTCAAGTAGTATGGATGAGCAAAGAATAAGATGTTCAGATATTTCCTAATTCTATATTTCCAGAATTTGTTTTGAACATACTGAAAAGATGGTCATCAGACTGCAGCTTGCCTTGTACGTTTGGCAATGAGCTCATTCTCCATTTCCTACATTCATTTCAGGTAAAATATCCACTGTTAGTTTAGATTATGAGACATGTGTGACAGTGACATAAAATATCAACAACAAAAACATGACAAATATTCTCTTACATTATGGCAATTCTTGCTACCTTAAAACTTGGGCTTGGAGTCTACAAATATCTGTTTAAACTGGCATATACGAAGTGATAATATCAGAAAAGTGACTAATATGACTATAAAAAAACTCTTGTCTAATAGACCTTTTAAAGCTGGGAGTTGACATTTTAATGTAAATAGGAATGGCAAAGTTTTACTGATGGTTGACTAGCCCTGCAACTCTACTTCTCATATAAACATGAACAGTTTGACAGAAGTCAAATACCTGTTCTTTTTTTCTTACCTGAGAAACTCATGCTGGCAAATGTGATAGCTTGACTCTCTAAATTATGATGTAGTATAGATGACCCAGAGTGAAATCAGAACATTACAGTATGTTTTAATGTGTTACACTATATTTAATATGTGTTCTTGTTTCACTTATAATTAATATAATTTTGCAAGATCATATGTGACATATATATGGACAAGACTTGAATTAATGAAATGAAGATGCCTCAACACTTATGTTGGAAAAGACCAGAATGATTGTAATTCAGCAATGTTACTAAGGAATCATTAGGAGATTACACGAAGAGAAGAATGAAGACCAAAGGATTTATTATCATATTGCCTTGTATAACTAGCCTCACAGTTCAAGAAACGGTGGAATTGAAGTCATACACATTAAGAAAGATTGTGATCTTATAGATTCTTAAAAAGAAATAAATATTTTTTATCACTAACATTAAATAGGCTACCTGAATAGACTACACAAGAAAACATTAGTGAGAAAAGGCTTATGTCTTAAAGCAAGTTAGTTATATCCAGATAGAAATAAACACAGACAGCCCAATATGGAAAAAAAAAGACTCAGGAATGAGTGAGAGTAAGAAGAATTTTTGCATAAGATCCTAAGTAAACAATATAGTGCATCCTCAGAGCACCATGAATGTCAGGACTTAACTCTCATTTAAAGAAGGTTATCATTTTAATCATCACATGTGAGAGCCTTCAAAGACTGCAAAAGGGTTCTCTGGGAATATATAGCTGTGTGACTAGTACACAGCCTGTTTGTTACACAGGTGTGAAATGCTGTAGATATGGATATAGTAGGTAACTTGATGAAAAAAGTTCAATCTCTTCCTTTGCTTTGGCTTTGAAGGAGGGGAGAGTTTAGCTAGGGCCAAGGGAAGGTGCTAAAACTTGTTATAGTAACACTATGTTCACAGCTGTACAATAGCAAAGAAGATTCTCCTGACTTAAAGCAGTTTCAGCATTCATTTCTGTTAAATCTAAGTGCAGCTCTGTAATCATACCCTAAAATAAGAATGCTGGGCTAATTCACTTTACAAGTATTTATAATCTGGCCACATGAGTATGTTAAAGAAAAGCAAAATTGGTCTTCTGTAATTTCACAAAGCACTGATCAAATTTCAGTAGCACCAGTGTAATTTCATTTGCATCAACATGAGGGTAGAAAAAAAAGATCAGAAAATAAAGTCAACTTTATTTTACCTACTTCAGGATGATCATGATTGTGGCTGGTCAGGCGTCTGCATAGACTTTTGCAACCTGTGGGATACCAGTCAGAAGAAATATTTAGAGGGACAGTAAGGCAATTTTGCTTTGAAGTTTGGAAAGGTGAATTTTAAACTGCATATGTGGACAGGATTTATAAACAGAAAGTTCTATATTGTTGTTGGACTATTCATGAAAATAAAATGGTATATTTATTATATGATTAATGTTAGTAGAGTGTTAAGAGTGAACATCATGTAACAAAAAGCTTCCATATTCTCTTTCCATCTGCAAGGAAAAACAGAGACAATAACAGTGAGAAATTAATGTTCTGATAGTGGTTCTAAATACTTTCCTTAGTTTCCTTAACACATCTTAGTCAATAGTTGTAGATTATGGGGAAGGGTAAATGCTGTTAGGTATATTTTGTGACAAATAGTGATGTTTACATTCCTAATTTAAAATTACTAACTCATAATTAATTTTCTTTTTGTAAATTACATTTTCACCTTCTTATACTCTTATTAGCTCTGGTTCATCTGCACACATTTACAGAAACAGAGAGCAAGAGGAACAGAACAGGAAATTAGACATAATTTTCTGCTGTTGATCTGAAATATATTTTGTGTTAAAGTTATGTCATTTTAAAGAAAAATATTATTTTATTACAATCACATATCTGTTGGTTTATTGTTCATTTGTTTTTATAGCACATAAATACCTTTAACCCGGCTATTACATTTTCCATAGCATGTTGGGACCTTTATCTGTGAGGTGGCTTAAAATTATTATGATTATTATACCTTGTTATTGACTGGCTGAATATACATTTGGGAATATATTGCTCATAGTATAATATTATATGAATGAAGGATAGATTTGCCAGGAGGGAAAAGCATGTTCAGTATCAGGCCAATTGAACAACTTTGACTTTTTAAGCATTGACCTCATAAGGCAAAAATATGTAAGCAGTTATTCTCACTGCAGGATCAGTAATTTTAGTGGAATTACCCCAGAGATGAGTGAGACCCAGGAATTTTAAATGACATAAGTGTTTAATGAAGAAGTCTAATGGTTCTAAAAGGACAAAATCCTTGTCAGGCACTCTTCAAAATCCTCAGGCACCACCTCTGTGCAGGAAAAAAAGCAAATGCCACTCTTCATGGCATATTATCAGGGCTTAGGTGTAGCAACCATGCTGAAGACAATTGTGGCCTGGCAGAACTAAGTTGGATCTAGAAGACAGGCAGTTCATTAAAAATGCTCAAATACTGAGTACCCAACATCATCCTGCTTAGTCCTGAACCAGAGTCTAAGGGTGCTCATAAAGTGAAATGTGTTAACGTAACTTACATTCAGAACAGCTCAGGAGAAAAGCAGTTCATGTAGACAGGACTAAAAGAATAAGGAAGGCAGATAAATTAATTTTCTCATTACTGTCCCATCAGTTGCTGTCTTTTCTGCCCAGGAAGACACCTTCTTCTGTGTCAGATACTGAGCTATAAACACACTCCTAGAAGTAAGTAAAACAGCCCGCTCCTGAGAATAGGAAATAGGCTGTTGGATAGCACACTCTTGGTGTGTCATCACACAGATACATAGTAGAAGGCCTTCATGTGGATTTGCTGTTTCCCACTTATCTGGATTATTAGTCTGCCATTTAATAGCCCAATTAATACTTAATTATTTAAGTAGTCAATCAGGACCAATTGCTAAAAAAATACTTCTGAGTGTCAGTAACTGAAGCATTTAGGATTTTAATCCAAAATGTTGGAAACTGAGGTTCAGGTCCCTGTAAGGTCTATGTAAATTTGGAATGGATTGGATCTGGATCTTATTTTCCATTGAGTCAGTACTTAAATAATGTCTCAGAGATCAGGAAGGGACATGTACGTTTTGTGACTATGAGTTCAAGTGTCCAAACTTCAGCTTGATCTCAATTATAAACTGTAAAATAACCTGCAAATTAAAATAATTTTGTTAGTGTCAAACTTGTCATAAGAGGTTAGTGTATCACTTGAGCCCTTAGAGGCTTACAAAGGATGTAGAAAAGGATGTCAGTAGATCCTAAAAAGGAGTTGTAGGTGCTAAGTAGGTGACTAAGCATAAAGATGACTGAAGATCTTGAACTATGATGAAAGGATAGATGATTCAACTGATACAAGGATATGTTTAAATCCTTACTCCATGTGATGTATATCCTGTATAATATCTAGCTGCTTCAGCCCATAGTCCTGAATCTACACAGATATTCTGCCTGTGGTTGTTCTAGACAAGAGACATCTAAAATGCTTATATCTGTTACACTGCAACCAGAATAAGACTGTAAGATCATCATTATACATATTTCCCACAATCAAGGTTGAATTCAAATTTCCGAACATGTATTCCTATTGAACGTTATTATTGTAATATTGAGCAATAAAATGTTGATATCATCAGAAATGGAGGCAAACTAATGGTCCCATGAACAATTAGAAACATTAAGAGCAATAATGGAGAAATAATCTTTAAGGTTTTTTTTTTTTTCTTTCATTGTTTTTCTTTCCAATATCTTAACAAGTCCATGAAAACCTTATTCATAACTTGTGCTCAGTGTTTTGGAATTCTAGTATATTATTTATTCATATAAATTCTCCCAACTGCAAGTAGAAAACATTTTTTTGGTGGACAGAGTTATGTGTTCAGCAAATCATTAATAAAACAGCAAACTAAATAAAAAACTGTATAGCCCTTCTAAAACAAACCAGGAAGATCATAATAGCCTTTGCAGCATGAAATGTCAGCACTGGGAATTAAAGTAAGTCCTAGCTGCTTTTGTGTCTCCTCATGAAGAATGCAACTTTGCATAGAGAAATGTATTGGGTTTGCATGGCAAGGTTTTGACAGCTGGGGGGGATACAGGGGTGGCTTCTGTGAGAAGATGCTAGAAGCTTCCTCTATGTCTGTGTTGTGATTTGAGCTTGGTTGGCAGCCAAACACCACACAGCTACTCTCTCCCCCTTCTCTTCCAGCAATGAGAAGGGAAAGATGGGCCAGGCTTGAGGTTTAAGATAGGACCGGGAGAGGCAGATCACCCATTATGGTCATAAGCAAAAGGCAGACTCACTAGGGGAAGAAAAAAAAATAACATACATTTGTTACAGACACTAACAACACTTAACATAGTAGGACAATGAGAAGCATCGCCACATCTAGAGAACACCTTCCCACCACCCCTCCCTTCTTCCTGGGCTCAGCTCTGCTCCCAGTAACTTTACCTCCTCCCCCCAGCAGCACAGGGGGCAGGGAATGGGGGGTGCAGTCAGTGTTGCCTATTCTTCCCTCTTTGGGGTGGGGGAGCTTCTGGAACTTCTCCCCCTGCTCCATCGTGGTCCCCCTCTCACAGGAGACAGGCCTCCACAAACTTTCTCCAACATGAGTCCCTCCCACAGGCTGCAGCGTTTCCTTACACTGCTCCAGCGTGGGTCACCAAGTTTCTCCAATGGGAGACCCACCCACGGGCTGCAGCCCTTCCTGAGCTGCTCTGGTGTGGGACACCCCCACATGCTGCAATCCTCCCAGCGCTGAATTACAGCAGCGGGGCTGCCTTTTCCCACAAGAACCTGGCCTTCTTTGGGCAGAGCACCTTGATGAACCAGGTGAAAAACACAGGCCATAAATCAGTGTCTGCTCCACTGTAGAACTTCATGGGTGGGAGGGGGGGCCGCCCTGCCATCTCACCACAGGATACAGGGGGGTCTCTGCTCCGGCACACCTCCCCCCTCCTTTCTTCCTCCGTTCCTCCACTGACCTTGGTGTTCACGCAGCTGCAGCAAATCCTCCTCACAAGTCTGACTCCTCCTCACCACGTCCCTTCTTAAATACGTTATTGCAGAGGTGCAGCTGATTGGCTCATTTTTTGTGCAGAGGTGTAGTTGATTTGGAGCTGAGGGAGCTTCGAGAAGTTTCTCACAGGGATCCACCCCTATAGCCCCCTCCTCTGCTACCAAAAAACCCCACCACTCACTCAAATCCAGGACAGCCTGATAGAGCCAATACCATCTGGTTCCACGATGCACCCACTGTTCGCCAAGGCCAAGCCAATCAGTGATGGTGGTAGTGCCTCTGTGATAACATATTTAAGAATGGGGAGAAGAAAACTGTGCAACTGCAGCCAGAGAGGAATGAGAATTTGTGAGAGAAAGAGCTCTGCAGACACCAAGGTTGGTGAAGAAGGAGGGGTAGGAGGTGGTCCAGGTGCTGGAGCAGAGATTCCCCTGCAGCCTGTGGTGAATGCCATGGTGAGGCAGGCTGTGCCTCTGCAGTCCATGGAGGTCCATGGTGAAACAGATATTCACCTGCAGCTATTGGAGGAGCCCAAATCAGAGCAGGTAGATGCCCAAAGGAAGCCATGTCTCCATGGGAAGCCCACACTGGAGCAAGTTCCTGGCAGGACCTGTGGACATGTGAAGAGAGGAGCCCACACTTGAGCAGGTTTTCTGGCAAGACTAGTGACCCCATGGGGGACCCACACTAGACCAGTCTGTTCCTGAAGGACTGCACCACATGGGAGGCAACCACACTGGAGCAGTTCATGAAGAACTGCAGCCCATGGGAAGGTCTCACGTTGAAGTTCATGGAGAACTGTCTCCCATGGGAGGGACCCATGCTGGAGCAGGGGAGGAGTATGAAGAGTACTCGCCCTGAGGAGGAAGGAATGGCAGAAACAGTAGATGATGAACTGACCCCAACCCCCATCCCCATCCCCCTGTGCTGTGGGGAGCGGGGAGGAGGTAGAGAAAATTAGGATTAAAGTCCAGCTCAGGAAGAATGGAGGAATGGAGGGAAGGTGTTTTAAGATTTGGTTTTATTTCTCATTATCCAACTCTGATTTGATTGGTAATAAATTAAACTAATTTCCTCAAGTCAAGTCTGTTTACCTTTGACAGTAATTGCTGAGTGATCTCCCTGTCCTTATCTCAACCCACAAACCTTTTGTTCTATTTTTCCTTCCCCGTACAGTTGAGGAGGGGGAGCAATAGAGCAGCTTTGGCGGGCACCTGGCATCCAATCAGGATCAATCCACCATAAGAAGGTAATCATATTTCTGTGCAAAAAGTTGGTGCCAATACTACAATTTATTTTTTATAGATCAAAAGCCAATATCTTCAAGCACAGTAGAAAATTAATTAATAATCATTAATTCATAAATTATAATTGTATGCAGAGACCCTTAGATATTTTATATACTGTATATATATAAATCCCAGCTGCTTTTTCTGAGCACTCTTGCATCCTCCCATGCTTCTGTAATTTCTTTTTGCTTCACTGGGGTCTAAGGGTGTGGGAAAGATATGAGAGAACTTTGGGTTTTTAAGCATATCATAGTACATACATATATAACTTTCATCAAATCTGACTAAAAGTGTTATAATTCAAACTAATGAAATTTTGTATGCATTCCTGAACAAATTTTAAAGGTAAAAGACCCAGAGGGACATAGTTCCTAATAGAAGCGCTTACATAGCCTTATGAACGAGCATAATTATTTCAAATATATTAAGCAAGTACCTTTAATCAAGAGCTGAATGGTAGCATGCTGTGCTAATTATTTCTGGTTCATGATGAGAAGACTGATTGCAATTTCCTCATGAACTTACTTTTTTCTCCCTTCTGTAAATTTCTCCAAGTTTACATATATTCTTACTTTGACAATTGCTATCTTCTTCCTGTAGCAGTATTTTTGAGTCATGAAACCTACTAAATGTCATATGCCTACCATCTATACGAAGGAGTCATAACATTTTTTTTCCAATCAGAACATATTTCTGCATTTCCAAAAAAGCATTTAATGTCAAACCATGGTGTGCTACTCTGTCTCTGGTACAGTTGTGGTAGTGCTCCAAAAGCAAATAAATTCAACCAACCCTTTGGTGACTCTTTTAAAAGAGTGTTCCAAAGCAGGTCAAATAAATTAAATAACCTTTCATTCCAGAAGAGTATACAGTGTATTCAAACTCAAAGATTTTCAGTTTTGTACTTTTTTCTCCAGTGAGTAGGTTTTAGCTCTTTTGACCATTATTATTGATTTTTTAATGAAGGTGAAGGAAAATGAGATAATAAAAAGACAAATCACTACATTTATTTTTTTTCCTAGTTAAAATGTATCTCTGTGTCCCTTAAAAACAGAAGGGATGACTTGAGGGAGGGATCAGTTGCCTGAAATGTCATCATTATCATTAAATATTTTCACTATAACGTTAAGGGTGATCTCAGTTATGAGTCAGTAATGAACTGTATAAATTATTTCTGTGAATATGTTTGAGTCATAATTATTACTATATACTTTTGCATTAAAAAAAATATGAATAAATGTTGTAATCTGAACAGAAAGATTTAGGATTTACTGCAGTAGGTTACTAACGTTATTGTGGTTACTTCAGCCCCTGTTTCTATCTAAGAAGTTGTATTTACTGCATGAATAGGGTAGAATTTCATTTTGTCTAACCAAATATAAGCAGAAAAATTTCTAGAAGTTAGACAAAGTTAGAAAGTATTGGGGAAAATAATGAGGTCAACATCCTGTTATGCTATTTTAGAAGACCTCCCTTGTTGATAGGGTTTCTGTCTGAATGGGACACAGATCAGACGGTTTGGATGGAAGACGCTGGTGGTGCTTCATAAGTTTAATTGTCTTCTATGAAGGTAAAATCACATTGTAGGGATTACACAATAACTGGATACCCAGTTGGGAGGTGACACATCTCATGGTTACTTTACTTAATCAGTATTCAGTCAAGCTTCCATCATGCACGGTAGTGTGATGGCAAGCCAGTCTGAGAAAGGCAATCTGTCAGTCACTGAAGATGCTTTTATTTTTCTCTAAACTTGACTGTATCATCTTTGTAACTATACTCCGTATATGTGGGTTGAGTAAATAAGCTCTGTTTTATTACTAATTTACCCTAAACCAGTGTGAGGAGTGAAACCAAGAGTAACTAGAATGTGTTAAAGCACTCCATTCCAATATATTACTCAACAACCTAAACAATCTAAATAATATTACTCAACCATCTAAATAATATTAGGGTGAAAAAAATGTGTTCTGGTCCCTCGCATTAGGCAAAAAATACCTTTTATGAAGGGGGATAGTGGGAAGATCACTTAAATCTTCTGGGTGTCCTGGCTTTTGTTGTAATACATGGAAAAGTCAGTAAGACTATAAAATGCCTTATAAGACCTTTAAAAATGTATTATGATGAAGTAAATCTCAGTAGAAAATGAGTAAACCTATCTTATACAAATCAGTGCACAACTTACAAAGCTGTTGAAGTGATTTATTTGTCATTTTATGTTGGGTTTTAACCCCAGCCAGCAACTAATCCCCACACAACCACTCAATCACTCTCCTCACAGTGGGATGGGGAAGAGAATTTGAAGAGTTAAAATCAGAAAACTCATTGGTTGAAATAAAGACAATTTAATAAGTAAAACAAAAGCCATGAATGCAAACAAAGAAAAACAAGGAATTAATTCACTACTTCCCATCGGCAGGCAGGTGCTCAGCCATTTCTGGGAAAACAGGGCTCCATCATTCGTAACGGTTACTTGGGAAGACAAATGACATCACACTGAATGTTTCCACCTTCCTTCTTCTTCCCCTAGGTTTCTAAGCTGATCATGATGTCATATGTTATGGAATACCCCTTTGGTTAGTTAGGTTCAGCTGTCCCAGCTGTGTCCCCTCCCAACTTCTTGTGCACCCCCAATCCACTCTTTATGCTCTTTTTTGCACTTGATCTTGCATAGAAATCAACTGTATACTTATACAGATAGACAAGTATTTAAGTCTCGTATGTCACTTACATGTCAGACTATTATTCATCAGTTAACAATGACAAACTTGTGAGACTCTCAAAATTATTCCAAATAAGAGTGAAAAAGACTTGATCTCCTTTGATCACATAGTGTGTGCAATATGTGCTAGATACTTCCCATGACAGAAAGCCTTAATAAGAAGTTTCAATCTGTCTAAGTCAAACTATGTGTTTACCTATAATACTCCAGGCATAGTGCCAGAAAGCTAGTGTCACAGCTGTGTGAAGAAAAGTCCAATATTCATCTTCTTTAAAATTACTTTGGTATTATTTAAGCATGTATTTAACTGTTTGTATTATTATGGTACTTGGGTATCACATACATGGAGAAAGCTGGGGTAGGCTGACTATGAGCTGGATTACCCTTAGTAGCAAAGTAGTGCAGCACTGGCCCATTATACACAGGGAAACTGTGGAATCTTGTCATGGTTTGAGCCTAGTTGGCAGCCAAACACCACGCAGCTACTCTCTCCCCCTTCTCTTCCAGCAATGAGAAGGAAAAGATGGGCCAGGCTTGAGGTTCAGGATAGGACCGGGAGAGGCAGATCACCCATTATGGTCATGAGCAAAAGGCAGACTCACTAGGGGAAGAAAAAAAAATAACATACATTTATTACAGACACTAACAACACTTAACAGAGTAGGACAATGAGAAGCATCGCCACATCTAGAGAACACCTTCCCACCACCCCTCCCTTCTTCCCGGGCTCAGCTCTGCTCCCAATATCTCTACCTCCTCCCCCAGTGGCGCAGGGGCAGGGAATGGGGGGTGCAGTCAGTGTTGCCTATTCTTCCCTCTTTGGGGTGGGGGAGCTTCTGGAACTTCTCCCCCTGCTCCATCGTGGTCCCCCTCTCACAGGAGACAGGCCTCCACAAACTTTCTCCAACATGAGTCCCTCCCACAGGCTGCAGCGTTTCCTTACACTGCTCCAGCGTGGGTCACCAAGTTTCTCCAATGGGAGACCCACCCACGGGCTGCAGCCCTTCCTGAGCTGCTCTGGTGTGGGACACCCCCACATGCTGCAATCCTCCCAGCGCTGAATTACAGCAGCGGGGCTGCCTTTTCCCACAAGAACCTGGCCTTCTTTGGGCAGAGCACCTTGATGAACCAGGTGAAAAACACAGGCCATAAATCAGTGTCTGCTCCACTGTAGAACTTCATGGGTGGGAGGGGGGGCCGCCCTGCCATCTCACCACAGGATACAGGGGGGTCTCTGCTCCAGCACACCTCCCCCCTCCTTTCTTCCTCTGTTCCTCCACTGACCTTGGTGTTCACGCAGCTGCAGCAAATCCTCCTCACAAGTCTGACCCCTCCTCACCATGTCCCTTCTTAAATACGTTATTGCAGAGGTGCAGCTGATTGGCTCATTTTTTGTGCAGAGGTGTAGTTGACTTGGAGCTGAGGGAGCTTCGAGAAGCTTCTCACAGGGATCCACCCCTATAGCCCCCTCCTCTGTTACCAAAAAACCCCACCACTCACTCAAATCCAGGACAAATGTATATTCCCAAAAGTTTTTATAAGTCAGCTAGAGAAAGTCATGGTTACCTTGAGGCTGTGTTAGTGACAGGCTCACTTTGCCAAAGAGGTTGGATTATGGAAACTTCAAAGATACCTTCCCGACAATGTTTCTATAATTTGATGGTTCTATGGTGATGTCTAAGCTGATGGATGTCACAGAAACAGAAAAAAAAAAAAAAAAAAAAAAAAAAGTCCAATATCCCAGAAAATAGCCAGATAAAACAAAGAGGAAAGATGAGATGTCTATCAGCATGAAAAGTAATAGATTAATCTCATAAATGATCTTCCAACAACATTTGAAACTAAGTGCAGGCATCTTGGGTCTAATTTTAGTAAAAAAGAAAGTTCTATGACTTAGAATTCTACAATGTCCTTCTGCGGGTCAGCAACATATGTGCTTCTTTCAACACTAAATCTTGATAGCTAGAACAACTAACTCAAGAACCATAATAGCTTTGGAGGCAATATGTAAAAATGAAAAGAGAACAGTCCTGTGTTTGGCTTCTTTAGCATGAGTACACATAATAAATATTTAATTTAGTTAGGAAATAGTTTGCTTTAAGCCAAAATACAGATTGTGCTTAGCCTTACAGACTTTGAGTTCTACCAAGGTTTTTTATATATTATCTCTAGGCACCTTTCCCAAAGTTGGAGTAATGTTTTTTTCTTTCTAATAATAAAAATACTTTGGATTTGAATTTCTTGCAACTACGCTTATAACAATGACTGGTTCAGGGTAGAGAATAGGCCAAAACCATTCGTATTGAAGCATGGAACTTAGAAACAATCATATGGAAAATAATCAGATTTCTTTTATAAACATTTTATTAACATAATTATGATTGGCATTTCAACAAGATCTTAGCTTGTCTGGATACTTTTTACTATTTGACATCACAAAAATCTTTCAGTTCTTTACACCTAGTTTTCATGATTAAACTTCTTTTGTGTATCCTGCCTATGGTTGCATTGTTATTTCTATTGATTCCTTACATTGCTGGAACATGCAGCAGTCTCAGTCAGTTTCAGAACTGTGTTATACCAAGTGCAGTTAGAAAATATATACCAACACACTGTCTTCTGTCCTAAGAACCTAAGCCAAATCCCACTAAAGTTGCCAGGACTCTTCCTACTAACTCACTTGATTTTTGGATTTGGCATTAAAAAAAATAATTTGTTGGGACAAAAGCCCTGTATTAGAGAGTTTGTTTGTTTTTAAAGATGAATAAGGAAGGAAACAGTGATAATTATCAGATCAGCCAGGAGTTGAGGAATATGGCATGTGGGGAAATGAATGTTCAAATCTCAGATTCATCCCTGACATTGTCATTTTTAAAATTAGTTGTAGGCTATTTTTAGTTAAATCCCTTTTATCTTTTCTCATGAAGCATGGGTATTTTTACAGTGTTTCTTTCTTGAATTGGAATAATGTATCTTAAAAATCAATATTTTTCAAAAATTAAATTGTTCTTTTTTTCTGGTCATGTCTGTTAGGGACATTGAGAAAAGGCATAAACCTAAATAAATTCTTTTGAAAAAATATATCAGCTAAAATGCTGAAACATGTATTCTAACAGATTAGAACTTCTATTTCAATTATTTTGGAGATTAAGGAATTGTAAATAAAAGACAATATCAACATAAAAGAAACTGGAAGAGGAAAGTTTTACAATAACTAAGGTGGGCAGTATCTAGATACCACATAAGATTTGAATATCTGACCAGAAAAGAAGATGATATAACAACAATGCAGTCCAGAAAGAAAGAGGGAATTTCACTTCATGAATAAAGCTCCAATAATTTGGTACCGTCTCCTTTGTTGTCTTCTCATCAGAAAGACGTATATCCTGTTATTATGTCTTTAGTTGTTCAGCCACCTTAAATTCATACAAGATATAATTCTTTAGGAGGCACAGCTTCAGGTCTACATTAATTGTCAAGTAACTTTGCTTTTGTGTTAAGTTGCTCTCCTTAACTGAATACTGTAAAAGTTTTTGAAGAGAGAAGCCTTTTCTAGAATAGCCAAAAAGATATTTCTCAAGGGTGACTGTATATATTACTGAATGACCTAAGAGATGGAAAACAGGAAGATCCATCAGTAATTTGTGAGAGTATGGCAAAAATGTTTAAAACAAACAAACAAACAAACAAACAAAAAAACCAAAACAGAAACTGGTTTAATTAAAATGCTGAAATAGTGAATTTTTAAACACACTGTAAAATATACTTCTGTCTTTCTGAGCCAAATATTTTCCATTGATAATGAAAATCATGTTTCATTCAGCCATTCTTCTGAGATTAAAGTCTGTAAAGTTACTTCTTTTTCTGTATTGGAACAACCATTAATGAAGAAAGCTTTCCTTAATGATATTGCAATTCCCACTGCTTGCCCCACCTCCCAAGGCCAATTTTTACCCTTTAAAAGACTATCTAACAAATCCTTAACTGTCCTTGCACTCAGCTTACTAAATAAACTATGCACTTACATTTATGACACAAAAGGAACAGTACTTTGTCTTTTAGATAGTCTTCAGATCTTTGTGAAGTGCCTGAAGTTCTCATTACACTGCAGTGATTTTTTTTTACAATGGATCTTTATAAAGATTAAATGATAAATGTCTACAAAAGTAAATTTGACTGCTAAACATATGCCTAGAAAAATAATTTCAGAAAATATTCCAATATTTAGGATGCAGTACTTCCTCAACCGTTGAAATGTCTGTAGCTGTTTTAAAACAGGAAAGTTGATATACCAGAATTAATGTATATTATATACTGAATTTCTTGGAGAAACAACAATGTTAACAGAATACTCTGCTAGCTCTCTATATATTTTTGTAAGAATGTAATAAATAACATAATAACATGGAAATATGAAGTTCTCTTAGTACAATATAGTGTGTTATGGTAAGCATGTCTGGGAACATGACTCTGAAAGCATCTAAGTTACCTGAAGGTGAGCATTGAAAGATAACAGGTACCACACTGCCATTCTTTTGATTCAAAGGAGACAATCTGTGAAAACACAGCAGGGTCGCTGTATTACAAATAATCTGATATTTAACTTAGTTGTGATGTTATCATCAGAGGTGATTATTAATTATCACTGATCTTTACATAAAGACATTTGAAGGATAGGCTTGCCCTTCTCCAGTTTTAGTTTCAAGCTATATGTCTGACCTTGACACAGAACTCAAGATTAATTTTAGCATAGCTTTGTAGGGACAGTACTTCCATATTTATTTCATTTCAGTCAGTATTTTTTTTCCTGTTGGAAGAATCCCACTGGTACCAATTACCCACAGTTAGCCAGAAAGTCAAGACCTACTTGAATAGATGAGAAAAACATGTCAACTACCCTATTACCTGTTTGTTTAACTGCCTTTAAACCAGACTTCTGCTTTCACATTCTCTAGCTGTAGTGACCATAAATTTGACTACCACACATCCTATGCTTTGAAAAGGAAAAATGGCATTTGAAGTGTGATGTTTCTTTACAGACCTACCCTCAATGGTGTTTTGCCAGATATTTTATTCATGGTTGAAACTGTTATTGGAAAAGGAATAGACCAGTCACCAACACAAGTGACACAGGAGCAGCAAAAAGCCTAAAATAAAAATTGAAACCAACATACATTAATGGTTATAGAAAAAAACAGTCCTACACATTATTCTGTCCTTCTTCTGGCCTAGGTTATCTTTAGCCTATATGGGCTATAGTTTGAGCTAAACATGAGAATAACTGTTTGGGGCCTTTTTTTTTTTTTTTTTTTTTTTTTTTGTTTTGTTTTTGTTTTGTTTTTGTTTTTTTTTCAGGTCAGTAATAGAGCAATAGTGCAAAAGATCTTCTTGATTTTCCCCGTGATGGTCTCAGTGGCTACTGTTTTGAGTTGGATCATGGCAATATGTACAGCAGCAAAGAGACAGGCATTCTAAACACCAACATTCAGACAAATACCCTTAGATTAGAGCCAGACAATAATCACTAACAATTTCAGGATCAGTTGTTTTGAACATCACCCTCTGCGTTATTTCTGCTGCCTTGCCAACTTTACTGACTATGCACTACAGGAAGTGGGCACTGACTTCTCCAAACACAGATTTTCTCACAATTAAGATATAGAAATTTTTATGACCGATAATGGTAATTCTTATTAAAAAAGTCATGGACCACGAATATTATCAATATGACAAGTCTTTTTTCTCCCAGCTAGATTCATCCTATTCTGAAAGATTAGAAACATGGGGAATTCCAAATGGTTCTTGTTTGTACCCTTTTTTTCCTGAAAAGAAAAAAGAAACAATGGGAAAATACTTTTCCAGAAAACCAGTTTCATTAGGTTTGCATTGGTCAATCATTTTTATTACACTCAAAATGTTTACAAGGAAAAAAAGGGGACACATTTCATTTGAGGAACCAAAAATCTGTCACTAGAGTAATTAACATGTTAACAGTCTAAACAAAATGCAACAAACAATTATTATTTCTGAGGTTACAGTAATATCAACACTTACAGTCCAAATTAATTATAGATAGCTTTGTTAATAACAGCAAAAAATGCTATACATATACTTCCTACTATACACCCCTTTTCGCCCGTGTAACACTTAATCTTTCAATGTCTGTTTGGGTCCTATGGTCAATAGAATCTTCTTGTAGAAGGACAAAAGAGTTTAAGGTTGAGATATATCTTTGGCATATTGAGGTCGTCACCAGAGAGTGTATGATGCTCATGGTAGTGCTTTGATTCTTGAGGACAGCTTGCTTCCTTGTTTTGTCTTGACTGGTTCTCGCTTTCAGATTATATCTGTTTTACTGCTCTTTTAAATATTCTTAAAACTAGTTTCATCTGATTCACAAAGATGCACTTCTGAAGTGACCAGTCTGATCTGTGTTTTCTACCTGAGCCTGATTTCTTCTATACTACATTTTATTTCTAGTATGACAGATCACTCTAAACAGAATAACTACTTGTTAATACTGTCTGTTCATTAACAACAGTTGTTATAACACAGAACTCCATTAAGTTAAACTAAAGTGAAAACAAATGTAAGCAATAATATCTGAGTACTAGGCAGTTGCTATTACAGCTAAAATCAGGTCAAGCCAGTACAAGTCTGAGACTTTATTATGTCAACACAATCTCTATGGACTTTCACTAATGATGCCAAAATCCTATTTTCTGTGTTAAATTTCAATATGGCTAAGAGTGCCTTTGAACATATTCTACTAAGGCATTCTTGCTTGAGAATCACATTGGTGCATAATATTCCTTCCTATGCTGCATGCCGTGAATATCACTCATCATGTTCATGTCCAGGGTTGAGTCTGCTGCAGATGCCCAGAGAGATTTTTCTTATACTTACCCCTGTAAAGTTCTGTCCAGTCATTTGGTAAATCCATTATAATCTCAGTTGGTAGACTGCTGATTTGTTGATGGGTCAGGCAATTTGATGATGGGTCAGGTAATATCCTAGTGATAATTCCTACTGGATTAGCAAGACTAGATGTTGCAGTTACAACCTGATTTCTGTGATCTCTCCTTGTACAGACACTCCAATGACTTTAAGTTGGCACTGAGCAAAGAAACCTTTCATCCTGCAAAGTTAACTTACATTGTTTTCTCAAGAAACTTGCCAATAAGAGCAGTGTGTTGTTATGTCATATATTCCTACGATAAATTTCAGTAGATTCACATTTTTCTTGGAATCAAGAGGAGGTTTCAAGTCTTCTGGGGAAGCAATAAATGTCCGTTAATTCCTGTAAGAATAACATGTTCTTGTTTCTACAGTCAGAATAATAATAGGTAGGATGATGTCTACAACTGGTAACCCTGTCAGATCCAGGTCAGACAGAGTTGAATTGCTTGCAGTAAGTGCACAGGACTAATCCTTCAGGTCATCAAATCAGGTATAGCTTTAAGGAACTGTTTCTAGAGTTGTTTTTTGTAGACAGCAGCATCTGAACTTCTGGCTTTAGTTTTTACATTTCCTTGTCTGTGAATTGTGCAGAACACTGTGAACGTATTCTCATGATTTCCACTATGACACAACACTAACACTTGGTGTTTCTTGTTTAAATAAAAAACACCCATAATGCTTTGGAAATTGCAGACTGATCACCTTTCAGTTGGACATCTGAATAAAATGAAAAGTTAAGCTTAATTTTTTATCTTTTTTCATGAGTGGCCATAGTCTAGAAACCTGTATGAACATATTTGAGGGCAGTACAGTGATTTCTGAAACAGAATCCTGGAAGTTCTGAAAAACAAAGGAAAATGTAAACCACTGGTATTTATACTGAGTAATTACATATTAATTAGAATTTCCAGAAACCCAAATGCAACAGAAGAATTTCCAGCAAACCACCTCTGTGACAAATGCTTTTCCCAGCATAGACTGAAAGGGAAAACACAGCAGGAATAGAAAAGGAAGCCTTGAGTTTGTAAGGGAAAACAGATAAAAGGTATCAAAATGAGTTGAGAATATTTCCTGTATCTGCAACATAAAATAAAATATATTTCTTTTTCAGATTTTTCCAAGCATCTAAAATTTAGTTTTCTTTTGCTTTTTTTTCAGAATTCGTAGTTTCCAGTTTTTAATATAATATAGAGTTTTAAGCTGAGTTTTAAAGTAGACCAAATAACTTGGCCAGTTCAGGCTACATTATCTGACCTATAAACAAAATGCCATCTGTTTAAGTTCTTATAACATACTCAGTATCTCTTCATTGTTGTTGGTAGTCACTCATGCTTAAACAAAAATTTCAGACTTCTGCAAGAAAAATGTTTTGCCGCTTTGGTAGTGATCTATACACAGTACTATGCCTTGGCCATGTATTTTGCTCTGGTCTTACTTGTCACTGACAGAGTGCATTGAACACCTTCCCTTTGTAAGACCAGTCTTATAATTTTAACCAGCTTTTCTCTGGATGATGCAAATGAACTTTGGCAAGTGTGTGTGCAGGTGCATAAGTGTATGTCTTTGTGTATTTTCATCAGGTGTTTCATTTCTGGGTTAGAAATATGCAACTGTATATAAGCAGTGTTTATATCTACATAGTGGGCTATCTATACAAGATGCGCTTATATCTATATATTTGTCTATATTGTAGATGGAGATTGGGCAGTACATCTGAACATTGTCTAAATACGCTAGATGGAGAACATCCCCTAAACTCACTGTTGAGGGAAAGGATTAAATGTTTGCTTTCTTCCTTTTCTGTAGTGCTTTTGAGAACCTCACTTGTAAAAAAAGCGCAGTAGAACACCAAATGCAGGCACCCTAAATGGCAATGTGCATAGAGAAATAGAAGTGCACTATAAGATGACTGAAAAAGCAAAACTGAAAATATAATTAGATTAAAATAATTTTCTGATTTGATATATTTACAGATGTCATTACATAAAGGATAGAATTATATTGCTAATCAATATAAAATAAAATTTTGGTGAAAGTAAATATTTAGATGTTTCAAATTTTGGGGTTTTTTTATTTGTTTGTTTCCTGAAGCTTCTAGCTGTTTTGTTGTTTTACCAAAAAAAAAAAAAAAAAAAAAAAAAGGCAAAAATCAAAACCCCAAACCAAAACTAAAAACCTGTTACTTACTTTCATTTACAGAAAATTACATTAATTTTGATGAGCAGATACCACTGTTTTTTTACCTGTGATGTATGACTAAGTTTAAAAAATACAGTAGAAGAGTAAAATATTAAAAGGCTCCCACAGATTTCCAAATTTGATGATCCAATTTTGTAGATTAAAATCTTTTTGAAAATACATAGTAGCGGCTTCTTTGAAAGAGAACTCTATCTTAAATATTACAAGTGTAACTAAAACTTGTGCCCGAATAATAGTTCTCTATGTGGCTGCCCATCAGTTTTACAGACAGCAGACAAAATAAGTGCTATTGTGCATAAATACTATTTCTGAAGTATTACAAATGATGATACAAATGTAACAAAAGTGAATGAAAGTACCCCAGAGAATGACAAAGATTAGTTTTTTAAAAAAATCATTAAGTTAGCAGAACAAAAAGAGTAGCAGAAGAATCTTAAGAAATAAAGAAAGAAGGAAAGAAATAGATCCCTTGTGTTTACTTATAAAATACATAGAGATTCAGATATGATGGTAAAACCCCAGAAAGAAAGATGGATGCCGTAGCAATTTAGTCAATCTTGGTTTTAATGACTTATCTGCTGCCAAAATTGGTAGCAGAATTAATTGTTTCAAGCTGGGCTTTTGATTAAGATTTATTCTTATCCAGTATGAAGAATAGGAAATTCACCTTAGAGATCATATTTTCTGTGCAAGAAATTCATTAATTTTAGACAGTGAGAAATTGGAAGGGCTGATTACCCTACTGGGCACCAAATTTTATGCAATGCTCCTGAAAAAGATTTTGGTTTAGTTAAGATGAATGATGTATGATTTTTTCTTTGCCAAAGTCTAGCTGTTTGTTCTAGTCTGGCACAAAGACGTTCCCAATTTAATAGCTTCCCTCTACAGTACTATGCAGGCCCTGCACAGTTGCTACACATCCTGCTGACAATATGATTCATATATGTCTAACACTGGCAATCAAAAGTGTGGTTCACTGGCACCCCAGGGAATAGTATGTGAATTCATGGTGATATTCTCAGAGTCAAAGAAAATCTCCTGTTAAAGGTGATTTAAATTGTTTTCATTATCTGTCAAACATCGACAAACCTCCAGCCAATTCAAAAGCCAATTCAATTAGTTTCCTTCCACTTACAGTCTTCCAAAAATCATAATGTAGTTAAAAGCCCTATTCATCAGACAGAGCAGTTGCAGTTGAGCTACTAAATATCTATGGGCCATAAAGCCATCTTTCTGAGCAGAGTTACTGTGTAATAAGTGTGTGAGTTATTTTTAAAGAAAAATGCTACAGAATGACTGTTTCAAATGATAAATGAGTAGATACTCCTAGGTTTCAGGAATCTCAAAGTGATAATTTTCCTCAGGGAAAAAAACTTTTTTTGTAAGGTCATTCCTAATAACAAAGTCAAAGACTGAATTTTCAACTCTTTCTTTTTTTCAGGTTTGGTGGGATTTTTGGTTTGAGTTTGAGTTTTTTTGTTGGTCTTTTTTTTTTTTTTTTTTTTTTTTTTTTTAGAATTAAAAAGTCCCACCTACTTTTGAGCAACACAGTGATATGTATAGATGAAAAAAATGAATATTGAAATAGCTGGTAAATAATATAGGAACATGACAAATAAAAGAATGTGCTCAGAACATCTGTGCCTAGCTAACTGTCTCATACAGTTAGGTGTATGGACATATTTGACAAGGTTGTATTGTGAATGAGAAAGTAATTAGTAAAAGGGTTACTTTTCCTTCAAAACTTCATCTTTCCAGCACTGTTGAAGCTGACTTCAAATAGGAAAATGATCTAAAAAGTGTAAATATAATAAAACATGATGAGCCATGTAATGTGCCACTCATTTTTATTTCCCAAGGGAGATCATGCATGAAATACTTATGGCCTTGCCTGATATGTTGATTATCATTTATATGATTTGCTCTAATTTATTCTATTATGTGTACATCTTGCAGTCTTCTATTGCACCTTTTCTCCTGTTTCTTGCCCTTCACTTCCTGTAGTTCAAAGGCTGATGGGAATTAACTGCCAACTATTGTTTGATAAAGTGGTGTGGCTTACTATTGTTAACAACCATTGCTTTCTTCATTTTGGGCTTTAAAAGCTGTGACCAGGCAAGAAAATCAGGGGTTAAACCCCTTAAAAGTTAATGTGAATGACTAGAGAAAAAATATTTTCAATTCACCTTTAAGACTCATTCAAAGATAATCACTGCAACTACCTTGAAATGTTAGTTATGCAAATTCATGGAGTTTTTGAAAAAAATAAAATTAAAAAAAAAAAATTACATTACATTTCTAGCAAAGCCAAAGATGAACACTCAAATAAAGTTTTAATTAGACATTTCCTAATCTGAGAATCATTTCTCTTAAGCATAAATCAAAACTTTGAGGACACATAAATTAGTCAAACTAGAAAAATCTATACTTATTAAGACATCACACTTTGAGAGGTTTTATGTACAAGTGATGAAATACAACTCAGTTTAAAACAAAATGGAACTATGTTGATAAGAAAAGTCTTCATGTATAGATTTGTATAAATTACATTGCCTGAACTATTTGAAGACCTTCAAAATCAAGAATAGGTATTGTGGTGCTGTAAACATTGAATTCTGGGTGAGAAACATTTTTTAAAAATTTGTTGCCCAGTGGGATAACAGAACCTAATCAGGGATCAAGACAATTAAGTGTCAAGGGCTGCACAAAACCATGTCGTGCAGTGATCAGTACAGCTCCTGTGAGCTGATTTTGTTAGGTCTTCAATCAGCAAAATCTGAAAAAGTGAGTGATTTTTAATACCTGAGTAATTGTATTGAATTCAGTGACACAATTTATATTAGTAAAATTAAGATTGATTATAAATATTCACAAGATATTCATATTTACACAAGATGTAGCAGACTAAATTGGGGGGAAAACAAAACAAAACAAAACAAAACAAAACAAAACAAAACAAACCCTTAACAGGAGAAATTGCAAAAAAAGAAATATAAATCATCAATAATTTCAATTCAGAACAATAGCTAATATGGATCAGGTAATAGTGGAAAATAATTTGAAATTAAAAGCTCAGCTCTAATGTAGAAATTGACACATTCACAAATGTATTATACCTAACATTGGATATAGGGGAGGAACATCTTGAAAAATAGACTTTTTCAGGTAAACTAGAAACCAGTTAAAACCACTAAATGCTTTTTGACTTATATCTCACTCTTTTCAAATCTAGCATAATGAATAAATTTTATTAAGCTAGACATTAACAAAATAAATGATCATTTAATATATTTATCATTTCAGTGAGTGACATGATTTGTTTGCCACAAGATTCAAACTGACAAGATATTGTACTTTCATTATGAAAGCTTCTTACTATACATTTTCATTCACATTAAATATGCTAATAAAAAAGAACATGATTCTGTATAAAGAAGGTGTCTTTTATATAGACAAAAATATCCTTGAAATAGTTTTATTTTTATGATCTTACAATGGTAAGTTGTTATACGAGAAATGACAATACCTCTTACCAGGGATCAGAATAAGAATACTCACATTGGACATAATTTTCTGGCCTGGTATACCAAGTTGTGGTTCTGATTGAGAAGAATGAGCCATTTTTGTGAAATATCTCTTGATCTCTGTTAATCATTCACATTGGCTGCCTGTACAATGTTTCATAATTTACAGACTGTAGAGAAAAAGGTGCTTGTTTCATTTTTCTAGGTGCATAATGGATGAGAACTGAAATGATTCAGGTGAATGGACATTAGAGGGATGCTCTCCTGCTGTAATATATTACAGCTAGCCTGCAAGTAATAGAACAGGAACAATGTGCCATTGTCCAAAGTTGGAATTTAAGCTTTAGTAAAATTCATCAAGTATATCAAGTGCTTCCTATTAAAGCAGACATGAGGTAGTTATCTTCTATTGACCAACATAAATCAGACTGAAAGTGCAGCTTCATGCCTTTAGAATGATGTTTTGGTTCACAGCATCCCACCACATCTTGATTCTTAAAAGGCACTATCTACTTAATCTCTTATTAAAAATACAAAACCCAACCACAACAAAAACCTCAAAGCCTTCTGCACCATCTAGCTCATAATCTCCTTGGCTGCCAAAGTAAAAACATTTTCAGAATATACTTGGACATTCTCTGTTGCTTTAATTTTTGTTGTTTTCTAAAATGAGATTTGCAAAAATTATGAAAAAAACCAACCTGCTTTTTTCTTTATTCACAGTTTTCAATATTATTTTCCATTTTTTATTGTTGCAGAGTTCAGTATTTCTATCCTTCAGTGGAATTATTCTATGTCAAAATAAGGTAATTCAGTGACAGAGAATAATTGGAGATAGATGTGGATATCCTCACTCACACTAAATATTGCATTCTTTGAACAGCCTCTGAGTTTTAACTGTAATTACTGGATTAAGATCCTACTACACCAGACTAAAACTGTCAAATTCTGCCCTGCAGACATCAAGTGCAAAACTGTTATTCTGAATATCTAAATTAGAAGAGAAATCAGGCAGAACAATGTCTTTTTCTTTAAAAGTATTTCAGACTTTTAATGTGCTTATGACTTTCAGGTCCCTTTCCTATTCATCTGCCCACCCAAGGACCCTCTGTTTTGCCTGTCAACTATGTTAGTCTTAACGGAGTATCAGTTTTCCTGCCGTGATGGTACCTCTTCTAGCTTTTTATGATGTTCCACACGTGTTTTTGTGTCCAAACGAACTCCTCAAAAGCTAACATCTCACAACCTGAGCTTCCAGATCCATTTAGTATTTACTGTACTGGCAAGAATATGCCTAGCTGTGAGTCTGACAATAAGTTAAAAACACTGCTTTTTGTTACATGGACTGCCACTTCCTGACTTGACTGTATTGTACCAACTCCGAACTGGATCTTCCAGGTGCTCCTGTAATACAGGTGACAGGCTGTCCTAGAGCAAATTGGTAGGAATATGAACACAGATCACAGACAGGAGTCTTTCTGGGAATAGGCTGCCACCCAAGGATTTCTAATGGGTCCATACTGTTTTGTCCCTTCATAAATGAACTGAGAAATTCACATAGAAAGTCATCACTCTGTAAATTCGGGCCAAATTAAATTGGAATGCACTCATGGGAGGCAACAAATCCAAATGGCAGAAGGAGCTAGGAGGAGTCAGAAAATTGGGAATGGTTTAACTGCATCAGAATTAATTAAAAGGATTTTGGGAAATAATATGAGAAAACTGAAATAAGAAAAGCAACATTATGATGAGCTATAGCTATACTTGTGTGCATTGGACATATTAGTAAAAGTAATTTTAATGATTTTTGTAATTTTTTATGTTTTTATAATTTTTTATAATCAGGCAACATCAGTCTTTTTACACCATCTTTGTTAAGCACTAGCTACTGGGCTAAATTCACGTTTGATCTCAGAATTGAAAAAAGGACTTTGACTAGAAAAAATCTAAAATATTAGAAAAGTCCTCCAAAAGTTACAGAATGTGCTTTACAGGGAAAGATTGGGGGTGAAAATGATACATTTTGGAGGTAAGGCAAGTGATATAGTATAATAATAAACCATTCAAGGACAATAAGAAAGTGGGGACCAGTATTGGGTAAAGTAGCATAGAGGGAAAAGAAAGTAAGAGTAGAGGTGGTAGGGTGATTCTAAAGAAAATGGGATGACCTGACTCAGAAAAGGAAATTTAAAATTAAAAAAAAAAAAAAAAAAAAAAAAAGATAGGATATAGAAGCTACAATTTAGTTCTAGCAAAATTGCTGAATCATTTTCACTAGCTGAATTCAACAGTAATTTAGCATTGCATATCACAAAAGGATGTGCATAAACAAAGGTCTGAACAAATGGACCAAATGATAGCATTGGAAGGACTAGAATCTCTGAACTCTTGGATGCAAATATCATGTTTGTTATCATCCTCCAGAGATTTCTCTCTGTGTGTAGGATGAAAAGCAAGATAAAAGGGCTGTGGCTTAATTAGGGCATGAATTTATTAGCTCAGTTCTTGTGGGAACTCTTTGGCAATAAATTGTACAGTGCATATCAAGACACCTTCTTTAATTGCTTTCACATACTAGAGTTATATCATCAACCATCCTTTCTCCCTTCTTCCTGATTCCTGTTCATATTTCTTTTACTCATACCCAACTGCCTGCCTCTTTTACAGAAGTGTTAAAAGGTATAGGAAGGAGAATCCACTCTTGTTACTCCAGAATGGGTAATTAAACTTGTTTCTTAGCTCTGGGGTATCCCCTGATCTCTGTTCATTTCCAACTCTGATTAATCACACATTAGAGCATCTGTAGAACTGACAAATGCTTTGGACTCTTGCTTCAAATAAGCCTTCAGATATGATCTAATGCCTGGTACCTCCTCCCATTTCAAATTAACTTTTCAGATACCTTAACAATTTCCTTCCAAACTCAATCATCCTCATCCTTGAATAACCAATGTATTGAACATGATATTTTTGGTGGATGTCCATTAATCCTCCTGCTCCTAATAACCAACATATTATCTGGCCTTGTCAACCCTGGAGATAACTCACCATATCCTTTCTGAAAAATATAGCCTCTGGGAACAACTGGCATTAAGAAAAATGTCCCTGACCTGTCCTTTTTTTTTTTTTTTTTTTTACTTTATACTGATCCTTTTAAAAATATCAGTAGCCTGTTATGCAATCACAGTTTCAGGAGTCTGCCTTAGTAAATGGAACAGGGTTGACTGCAGCTTTCTCTTGCAGAAACTGAGGACAGCTGGAGACATGGGGAAGTAGCCACCTGCCCCATGTGGCGCACAGCACTGCTTCTCCACATCCAGCTATCACCCATCATGACTTGGTTTCTTCTTTTCTTTGTAACAGTCCATCACCTCCGTATATGAAAGAATCAATTTCTGTGTCAGAGGTTACCATATATTAAGGTACCATTCGTAAAGCTATGGAGGTATTTAGTTCCTGCAGTGCTACTGGTATAATCAAACCTTGAATGAACAAAACCTCTTGTTTCTGTTGGAAAACTATAATAACAGACAGTGATTAACATGAAGTTAATCATTTTTTGAAGAGGTGTTTCCCCCATAAATTAATGAAAATACCCTGCATTTTCACATGTCCTTCATTAGCCCTCTAAAGTCTTCAAATAGCAGCTGCTCTGAAATAATTAGACAAGTTCACAGAACACATCTTCAGAGTTTCAAATCAGTCATAAGGAAGAAAACTGTGACTTCTGTTCACTTTAGTGATTGAAAGGAACAGTGTTTAGACAGCCTTTTAAAAGCAGATTTGGAGTCTCTGTCTTTTGAGCTTTCTACATACATGTGTTATAGATAGAATTGTTTCTAAGCACAGCATATTAGAGAAAGAAGGCCTAGATGACTGACATATCATTGTTTAGGTGATTAAACTCCTTTTTACTAGTAGATTTGGATCATGAAAAGGCTATACAATTGTGGATTTTTTTAATAAATGTCATATATTTATTCTTAATATCTAATGAGTTACCAGTTTATTATTTTTTAAGTAAGATTTAATTTGCTCTTAACATAAGACCTTTCCACTCATTCTTTTCTGTAGACATACAAAGACCAGTTGTTACCATCTGGGTATTCATATTAAATATGAATTGTCTGCTCTTCACCTTACTAGGAAATCTCAAAGAAAAGGCAGATGTTGACAAGAACATTATTTTACTTGTTTAGAAATTAACAACTTAAATGAAAATGACTCAAGCCAATATCCTATAGTCATTGTTTCAATTTAAGTGACCTCTCTGTTGAGATGTGGAGATCTCTCTATATCCATATTCTGCTGGTACAGAGAGACCAAAACTCTACAAAATTTCCATTTTTAGTAATGACTATGTTTTTCACTACTTATTAGAGTTTACCTTGCTATTTTTTTACCTGATTGAGTAGATATCTACTCTCAGGTTCCAAACTCAATATTGCAGAACAAACTCCCATAATTTTCAACTGTTTTCATGTTTTTCAGGTACCAATAGTTACATTAACTTCAAATGCCTCAGTGTTCCCATTCATAAGAAACTTTAATTCTATCAGGAAAAGGATAGTGCTTCTTCCATAACAGCTGAAGCTACTGTCACCAGCACCAAACTCAATTAACTGTAAAAGCTTTGTTTTTCTCTTGGATAAATTCTGTTATCTTCTGTTTTATTTTCCTCTTCTGTCTAGTCTGTGCAATAGTATTGTCTTGCTCAGATGCCTTTGATTGAATAACTTACCTTATATATGAAGGGAAAGGTTACTTGTTCTTCAGTGTTGTTGGCTTTTTTGCCAACAGTGATCCATGTCAAATTAGTCTTTAAGGGGTTTCTGTTTGGTTGGTTGGTTTGGTTTGGTATTGTTTTCTGTCTTTTAGATTTTCTTTATTTTCAGTTTGTTCTGGGTTGAGTGAGTGGTGGAGTTTTTTGGTGGCAGGGGAGGGGGCTATCGGGGCAGCCCCCTGTGAGAAGCTTCTCGAAGCTCCCCCAGCTCCAAGTCAGCTCCACTTCTGTTTGGGAAATTGAGCCAATCAGCTGTGCCTCTGCGATAAAGTATTTAAGAAGGGACGTGGTGACGGGCAGTGGGACTTGTGAGGAGGAGTTGCTGCAGCTGCATGAACACCACGGTCAGTGGAGGAACGGAGGAAGAAAGGAGGGGGGAGGTGTGCCGGAGCAGAGAAACCCTGTATTCTGTGGTGAGATGGCAGGGCGGCCCCCCCTGCCACCCATGAAGATCTACGGTGGAGCAGACATTGATTTATGGCCTGTTGCTCCTGCTCAGATGATCAAGGTTCTGTGCCCGAAGAAGTCCGGGGTCTCATGGGAAAAGGTAGCCCCGCTGCTGTAATTCAGCACTGGGAGGATTGCAGCATGCAGGGGAGTCCCACGCCGGAGCAGCTCGGGAAGGGCTGCAGCCGTTGGAGGGAATCCAGTCACAGGAAGTTAGTGACCCATGACGGAGCAGTGTGGGGAACACTGCGGCCCATGGGAGGGACTCATGTTGGAGAAAGTTTGTGGAGAACTGTCTGCTGTGAGAGGGGGACCACGATGGAGCAGGAGGAACAAGTTTCGGACACTCCCCTCACCGAAGGTGAAAGAAGTGGCAGCGCTGACTGCACCCCCCATTCCCTGCCCCTGCGCCACTGGGGGAGGAGGTAGAGATATCGGGAGCATAACTGAGCCCGGGAAGAAGGGAGGGGTGGGGGGAAGGTGTTCTCAAGATGTGGCAATGCTTCTCACTGTCCTACTCTGTTATGTGTTGTTAGTGTCTGTAATAAATGTATGTTCTTTTTTTTTCATCCCCTAACGAGTCTGCCTTTTGCTCGTGACCATAAAGGGGAATTTTCTCCCCATCCCAGTCCTATCTCGGACCCCAAGCCTGGCTCTCTGTCCCTTCTCATTGCCAGAGGGGAAGGGAGAGAGAGCTGCTGCATTGTGGTTGGCTGCCAACCAGGCCCAAACCACGACACATTTTTATTCTGCTTTTCTTTGGCACATGCTGAATTACTCATCTCATTTTTCCCAAGCACTGTCATTTCTTCTCTATTTAAAGCGTCCACAACCTCACCCAGATGGATTATTTTTTTTCTTTTTAATAATTTTTCAACACAATTTAAGTAAGTTTAAAAGAAGTTATTTAGGTTGTCTCAATTTCTATACATCATAGATATATTCTACAGACAGTAAAGTGGCTTAGATCTCCTGTGGCCTCCAAACAGACTTCTATAAATCTAACCTGTGTGCTTGCCTTGAGTGCTTGAAAAGTATTTACCTTAAGGCAGAAATATGGCTCTGGGCCCAGTGTGTGACCTTTAATCTATAGCCAGAGAAAGAGTGGGAAAAGTATTTTTTAAAGGAAATACTATTGTGCTGAGTGTTTTTTTCCTGTATGTGCTCAGGCAACAGCTCAGAGGAGCCTTTTCATTCAGCCTAGTTTGGGGCCAAAGAATCAATCTAGAGATCTCTCGTGAGACCTGCAAAGAATTTTGAAGTGTTATAAGGTAGGACTATTATGAGGGCTTATGCCTCACAGAAAACACTTCAACCAGCATCCAAAGCACATCAACTTTAAGTAGCTTTTAGAAAGCCAGTGAAGTTTAGGATATAAGAAAGCTCCTTTGAACTTGTGCTCTTACACTAGTATGAGGAAATTCGTTGGCATGTCATAGCCATAAAGTTTAAGGTGTTACTACAGAAGCACAGAAGAAACTGAAGTCTTGGTTATCCTTGGTTTGTTAGTGAAGGTACAGGAATATTTCCAGATGCCTGCTTTTCAGGGTTTAGCATTAAAGATTATTCTTGGGAAAACCAATCAATAAATAATTGTTTTAGAAAAGATATTAGCACATGGTGGTGCTCTTTGACTCACAACTTGTGTGTGTCCATCCTTGTGATATTACCTCATCAGAGAAATGTTAATACTGTTGATTTTAAATCACATGGTATGGACACAGCAGTGTTTCACACTACTAATGAGTCCACTATAATGCTACTTGAAACTAGATAGAAACAAGTATTGTAGCACATCACTTCGACAGCCATCCTACACTCTGCCGCTTTCTGAGAGCTGCAGGGCATGTGGCAGACTATTTGCTCAGTGCAGATAGAATCCTGCTACAGATTTGTGCTTTACAGTCTGAGGGAAGATTTGGTGCATAATTGTCCCTATAAAACACCCATCTAACTAGGTGATTTATTACATCTAAATGATTTTTCTATAGTGGCCAAATTAATATCGGTTATTAAAATCGGAAAACTTAAAAACTTCTTTTGTTTAACACTGTTTTTTTCCATTTCTTCAAAGTTTTGTATCTGTATCAATAATCGATAATCTAATACAAGCAATGGATTGTTGCTGGTTCAGAAAACCATTCTGGGTGTGAACTGTGAACTACTGCTGGTGGATTGCAGTTATTGTCAGAGTTGACAGTAGTTGTTGGTTCATAAAGTAGTTGTTAGAACCATTTGTCCATAGAACATAAATTTGTGGAAATTTTAAGTAAACCTGAAAATTATGCGTGTTGGTAGTGAATCCACTGTGTGTCAATTTCATGAAAGTGAAATTTGCTTCATTCAAATATATTATCAGTAACATATTCAAGGGGTACTGCATAATTCCTAGTCCAAAAACTGATGCTGAAAGAAAATGCCTTATGCCATAAACAGGGCTTTTAGGAAGAAGTGTTTGGGGGTATTCTGCTCAAATCACAGATTCTGCAGTTCAAATCTTTTCTGCTGTTTGTCACAAATGAAAGAGGAAAGTCTTTCTCATAAAATACAATTGGAAAGTTAGGGGTAGATTGATCAGGCTAACTGATTGGCTGAAGCTTAACCTCTAGAGATCAGTTATCATTAGGCAAAAGAGAACATTTAAACTACCTTGAAATAAACAGGGTCACATCCAGTTTCAGGAATAAATTAATCTGTAGATTTGTTGATGCAGCACACTGTTTCTTGCTGGCAGAATGTGTACAAGGGGAAATTAGACAATAAATAATATTTGACTTTGATCTGATTTGCACAAAACATAATATTGTACTTTCCATTCCTTCATTTATCATATCTGATTTCCTCCCAAACTTTCAGCATTTATTTAGTTCCCCCTACACGCTGTTTAAACAGACTGAATTAGTAAAGAATGCAGGGACTAGTTGATGAGTTAAAATAAATTATATATATTCATGCCAGGAAAGAAAATAAAAACCTTCAGTTAATGTACAGCTAGAAAAACATGTGGGTCATCAAGTAATAAGCATAAGTGGATTGAATAAATGTCGAGATGGGTTTAAAGAAATTGAAAAACAAACTATCATCAGAGGCAATTGAGTGTGGGAGGTATTGTGCATTTTATATGGAATGGAAGATTAAAGTTAAGAAGAATAAACAGGGTGATATGAGAAATGTATGCAGTAAATATTAGAAAGTACATCAGGGCTCAGATAAATATTATCTCTCCCACTTACATAAGATGCAAAAGATTGCTAATAAAGGACCAATGTCTTGAAAATATTGAAAAAATAAGTAATTGCCCACAGGGGTAGACCTTGCCCTGAAAAATAGTATTTCTTTTCATTCATTTGAAAGTCACAAGGAATATAAAGGAAGAGATCCTGGAAATAGTGATGGAAGGTGTGCCTTTGGTGAAGTAGAAAGAATATGAAGGAAGAACTACATCACAAGTTGATTAATAAATTACAATTGATTAGAATTAGTCAAAACTACCATGGCAGGTTATGTTTGTTCAATGCTGGTGGGTATTGCACAGTGGTGTAAATACAGTCCCAACTCTAAACCCCATGGCTCATGCTTGGCAAAAGCAGAATTACAATGAAAAAGTATTTTGTATCCTTCAGATAATTCCTGATCAGGGAAGCATGGCAATTATCTTGTGTTTTAGGAATAGACTGAGTTATAGGAATAAGATTTCTCTCTTAGGAGTTTACAATACAAAAGCAAAAAAATAAAAAATTCAGTCTGGCCAAACACATACAGGACTCCTTACTTTAAGAAGAATACTTACTCCATCTTTACTCTCCTTCTCATTATATCCCAAACCCCGATTTCATTACAAAAACAATCTACCTTATCGGAGAAGTTGGGGACAGAGATATATTTTATAACTTAAAGTAGTTATAGTCCTGGTTTTAGCCTGGATTATTCTAAATTGTTCATTATCAAATGTCTCAATACCTAGAAATTCAGAGGTTCTGAATTGCTGTTGCTGGATAGATCTCATCGCACAGAATTATCTGCAGCCACTCCACCTGTATCAGCACAGCCTGGATAAATATTCTGAAAGATGATGAAATGAGTTGAAGCATTTTGTGAGACCTGTGATTGTGTTGTGAGGTGACCCGAGCAAAACCAAGAAATGATAGGAATGATTACCTCTACCTGAAAGTCATACTTTTAGTTAAAGTGAAAATAAGAATGTGTACTTGAAAAAATTCAAGATATCTCACTTCAGCCGTATGGGGTAGCTTGGGTCAACAGTCTTATGTGGGTGTCTGCTTGCCATAGGAATGGTCAGTGGTTAGAAGATATAAAAATAGATCTGTGAGGTTAAAAGAGGGAGATACATTTCTAGTACAGTGATAAAAGTGGTGGGTTGTAAAGTTTTGGTTTGTAACTCTTTGATTGAAGTAGGCAAAGCATTATGGCTGTACAGGCTACTCTGCTCCATATGCACATTTTATGGACAAAATGAATGTGTGTGACAGGTAGATTGTATGTCTGCCCTATTAGAAAAGAGTAGAAAATATTTTATTCTGAAACTTAACAATATAATCCTGAGTCATCAAAAGATGTTTAGGTGAATATGGCAGTAGGAGAGAGAGTAAAGTTCATCATCAGACTTTCTTTGAAAGGATTTGTTAATTTTGGGGGTCAGTTTCGTAAGTATAGTATTTTTTTATTTGCATTTTATTTTTAATGGATTAATTTCCAGGAGTCAGTGTTAATCTCATCTGATCTTTGGTGGCAGTTGCAAGGGAGATGTGATATAAATGTAATGTGCTGGGATTCCAGCACATCTCTATTTCCGTTCTTTCAAACCACTTTCTAACAGTGGTTGTTACATTGTAACAGTGAATGTTATGTTACTGTTTCAAAATGCCTGGAATTTATTATGACTTGGCTAGGGAGAGAAGTTATGAGCATCGGCTGTGTCCTAGTCTTGAGTGATTTATAATATGAAAGTCTGTGTAAACAGAGATGTGTGAAGTGGGACAAGCTGTTAATTTCCTTCATCAGCCATACCTCTTTTGAACATTTCTGGCTCAGCAATTAAGCTATTAGAGTTTTTTGAGACATAGCTGCAGGAAACTGTTTTTCCATGCTGTGTGTCATTTGCTGTCCTTTATACAAAGTACAGACACCATTTTAATGAATGGCCACAGATTTTCCCTTGACTAATATCTATTTCTCCAGCACATAAAGTAATGGCACATTAATATACATTATAGATAGCTACCACTGAGTTACCTCACCATCTCACCGATCTCAGGCATATTATAAATTATTTTCTCTCCTATTGCATGGAATCTTACTGAATCACAGGAAAGGTGTGGAAGGATTCAGGGTATGGGAGTGTCAAGATTTTATATTATGTGATGAGGAATTGCCAAAAGCATAAAAATTACAAAGTAAGTCAGTTCATCTGTGTATAGGTTTTGTGAGGCTGGACATGGGTGAAACCAGAGAGAGCATGTATTCTGCTGGGTCTTTTTTGGATGGAAGACACTGTGAAAGGCATAGCTCTGACTGCACCGCATTACCCTTTGAAGAGACTGTCAACTTCAAGAAAAGTTATTTTGCATGGTCAGGTCTATCATTGTTTGAGCTTCCTTAGAGCTTGGGCATCAAATTTGTTCACAAGGCATGCTAAATGAAAGAGCATGCTTAGCAAGTATGAGCAAAGTCAGCCTTTCAACAGAAAAGGTCTCAGAAAATTTCTGTAAAGATTTTGCTTTCTTGTAACAGGGTATCAGCAAAAGATTGAAAGAAATTAAAGACGAACATGAAAACAATGGACATCTATTATGCTGTGGATCATTGTCCCAAAGGGAATGATAGAGGCTCAGACACATGGGAAATTCTAAGTCAGGGTGAACAAAACACTTGAAAATCTATTAGTTGAAGCTTAGTTGAAGCCACTGTCAGATGAATGAATTAGAAGAGTCTACAATAATGAGTCTCTTAACTCATTTACTTCAAATAATTTTGACAGAGAAAGCAAAAGAGAGATATGTTGGGATGGGGAAGTAGGAGGAAGTGATGAGGGAAGAGGAAAGTTTGAGTTAAAGCAATTTAAGTGCCAATATATGAAAGTAATGTAGATAACTAGTGAGCAGAAAGGTTTCTATAATCTGTAAAATGTGAAATAAAAGTAACATAGAAATAAGATCGAATAAATAGGACTAGGAAATGAAATTCTATGCATAAGAGGACTTGAAATTAGCAGAACTAAAGTATGGCAGAATGGAAGAAAGAAACAAAGACCAGATGTATACAACAATATAAAAAAACAGCAATTAAAAAAACATGAAAGGAGGAGTTAAAAAATAATCAGCTGTTGAAAACAAGCCACTTGGACAAATGCAGAGAGAAAATTGAAGTTTTGCATTTTATTGTCACTGAATACAGCAAAGAAATTATTTTTTTCTCAAGTAAGACACAGCAACATAAATTGAGAAGTGATGTGTAATACTCTCTGATCTTTACATGCTGAGATAGTCCCAGAAGACAATTTATTACATCTTAATAATAACTAGTAAAATAAATTGGGTTCATTTTTAGTGTTTATATTTACTGTTATATCTCCTAACCAGGGTTAGGAGACCTTAATTAGATTCTTTTGCTAATAAATGGGGCTCTGAAAATTAGCCCCTATTTCAGCCTGTTCTACTTTCCATAGGAGTTTATTATTAACACAATTATTTTTCAGTCAATCAATCTTTATAGATGATCTTTATATAATTACATCTTCACTTCCAACTTTCTCAAAGTTACAGGACTGAGAGCTATCCTTAGAAATTGAGTTGTTTGTTGTGTTCTTCTCCCATCCATTGTGAAGGGAAATAAGAGACCCACACCCTTTTCCACACCTGTAGGATAGGACTATTCTGAGGAAACCACATACTAAGCCTCTAGCTCATTAGCTATAGGCTCTATGCAGGAAAAAAAAAAAAAAAAAAAGCAAATACATGTTATAATTTCTAAATATATCAATGCTTAAGTACACTTTGGAATAACAAAGCAAATAAACAAGAATCCCTTACAGACTTAAATTAAAAAAAAAAAAAAAAAACAAACAAAACAAAACAAAAAACTAATTATCAGTTATCACAGATGCAAAATTCAAAGTGAGCCTATCTATCACCAAATATCCAGATGAATGATTCAGCACATAAAATAACAAGATAATGATGAGGTAAATATCTAGGCGAGGAACGTAAATGTATACTTTCCCAGGTCTCAGCCAGAGGTACCTTACAAGTAGTATGGATGGTGGGATTTATTTGGGGTGCCTGTAAGAGCTCTGCCTGAGCCTAGAACAAGACAAACTATTTTAGATCTAGCAGTTCTGATTTCCAGGGTGCAGCATAGACCTCCTGTTTCTTTCAAGGACAGCTTAGTTTTTTGTCACGAGGGAGACAGATTAATAACAGGTCTTGCTCTCAGTTTGGCAATGTAAGCTACTGACCAAACACATTGAGAACTATTGCTCAGGTCACTACTATTTTGCTACTTTGCACACTACAAGTAGTTCACTTTTCCATTCATGTCACTCAACTGATAAATGTTGTGAGGTGTACTCTCCATCATGGTAGTCTGGAAAGAGGCCTATGTTAGGTTACTAAGATCCTGAAGGACCTTATTCTCCTCAAACCAAATGCAAAGCTGAGATCTCAGTCAGAAACTACAGCAAATATTTAGGATCTGGAACTTGTAGGTAAGAATCTGCTTCTCTGTTTTGTCCTGCCTGTTCCACAGCGGGCAAGTGCTTGCTTGGTCCTACAACTCTGCATAGAGCAGCAGCCTGAGCAGAAGAATTTTTCCAGAGTAAGAGTGTTGTCTGACTAATGATGAGAAGTTACATGAATATATCCTCAACTGTCTTCATTCATTATTTCTTGTGAAGATTTTAAAGAAACTGTGTAATTATTAGCTAAAGCTTGGTAAACAGGATATCTGAATGCCTATTGGATTTGTATACATGCTTCTATATCGTGTTTTTCTGGAGGCTGGTATTGCATCACCCTTAAGAAATAAAATAGCTGAATAAATGGAGCTTGTTTATACAAGTGCAACATTCCGTGAATTTGGTCTAATCAACCTTGCATTATAATTTGACTGGACTGCAAGATATAGATTTCAAGATACCTGTGCTTCTGCTCTGAGTTAGATCTAGTGTATCCATACCATCTCTGACAGATGTTTAATAAGTGTATTCCTTGGCTCCAAAGGCAGATGGATCATAACACACTTAAGTATCCAGTACCTCCTCCTTGTACATAACTGAAAGCTGAAAATGGCAAAGCAAGTTACCTACTGCTCCTGTGTGCAGTAAAAAAATCTACTTTTCAACTCCCTTAATATTTTACCTCTATTTCTTTTTCCTAAGAGACTTTAAAAAGAAAATAGAAAAGAAAGAGGAAAAGAAAAAGAAAAAAATGTCAAAACAAAAAATGTCATAGTATTATATGAATGTGATTGAAGTAGAATGGTCCTAGGGAACAATCAACAGTAATTTACACTTGGCATATTAAGTAAACAGACAACTCTTCCAAATCACAGTACTTGTGAATGTCAGAAAAGTCTATGAAGACTATTAGAAAAACATTTTAGATTTACTCAGTAATGACATGAGGTTTATTATATGCCAGCTAGGAAGAATATAAATTATCTTATCTCAATACTCTATATTTTTGGAATACTTAAATTTTGTCATCTTGAAACTGCTGCAATAATTGTATAGTATTGAATGTGTTGTTTTGTTAAAAATAGAATATCATCATATGAACAGAATAAGAAATGTTTGACATTGAAATAGTCCATGAAATTCAGTTCCACTTTCTTTACTTTTGTAGAATTTTAAATTATTAGAAATGAGCAGTTATGTTTTCCTGCATGTCTATATGAATACAGCATTTGACATGCTAAAAACAGGGTGTTTGCAAGTTAGAGGACTATTTTCTATCTTTTTGTTGGACCCACATTTACAAAGTAATAAGGGCTAGACAAAAAATTTAAGATAGATCTGTGGCTGGTCTTTTTTTATGGCCTAAATGAATTCTATTAATTTGATTCAGAGAAAGGCAGTCTCTTGTGCTTATAGATCTAAGCACACCTTCATTGTTCCATTTTACTACAGGAATTAAGAAAAGCTGTAGCTTTTAAGTAACTTGGACCAACCCCCTTGAAAGCTTTGTCTAATGAATTATTGAGTTATACTTACTGAAGAATTTTGAGTGAGAACCGAAGTTCATTGAGGCATCTTGGTCATTTATTTATAGAAATCTGTCTTTTTCAGAAAAAAATAGAGAAAAAAAAATTTATCCATCAACTGTGTCAGATTTTCTCATGCATTTTACACTTAGGCACGTTCACTCATGATTTGTACTGGTGATAATACAATTGACAGAATAATACAGATGTCACAGTTTGGTTGGTATCTCCAGTTTCATCTTAGGAATACCTGACCTGAACAACAGTTCAAAAAAATTATCTTAGAAGGTATGACAGAAGAGTGTCTTCTCTCTGGCTGTGTCTGGCAACTGAATCCGGAAAAAGGCCCTCTCACATTTCAGCTTTCTGCTTTAAATCAACCATGACTGACTGTAGTGTTTTCTCTGTGGAATGCTTCAATTGTCTGGGTTCTACTGGTTATGGTCAGGAGGAAGCTGTCACTTTCACAATGCACAGCCAGGGTGTCCTGGTTTTGTGGAGGGAATATGACCTTTCCAAGGTCATTTCCATTCAACCATGGTATCTGCGTGGGAAGATTTACCTGATATGGTACACATTCCCATAGGAATGTGTACCATATCAGCTTGGCCTAGGTTGTTTGAATTTTCTAGTAGTGGTGTTTCCCCTCAAAGACTATTCAAATTCTTCTCTGCTTTTTGGTAATATGGCTGTGGTAGGTCTATAGGACATGTGAGAACAGAGATGGGCCTTGATTCTTGATGCCAAAAAAGAAGACAGCTTTAGACTAAAGAATTTTCCATTTTAAATTAAATATGTCTCATTTTCAAGGTGTTTTCCTCCTCTTCCTCACCCTCCTCCTGTATCGCCAGACAGCCTGGTGCCTGGTGATGTCTCCACACTAGAGGTGGCAGCAGCAACCAGAGTTGTGCTGACCTGTGTAGCTCAGATGAGACGTTGTCTGGGTTCATGCTGCGATTTGTCATGTGTTTTGTCTCCTCAGCAAACAGGTTGAAAGTGGTTGGCCTGGAAGGCAGGCAGAGGACAAGGTGGCACAAGAGAATGGGGAACGTTTTAAACATCACATTCTTATGCCTACTTTCAACTCTTTCTGATGAACATCAAATAATAAACTGAAATAAAGTTGACAAAATCCTCTACTCTGCCCTCATGGCAATAGTCCTAAGTCCATCCAGCAACAGAATGTAAAACCCCTAGGTAACTTTGCTGGCAAACATATAGATCTTGATAGCTTTATCAAGAGAAGATTTTGTAAAGATATAATAGGTACTAAATACTGCCTATGGTCTAATTTAGGTATGTGTGTGCATTTAGGATCTACTCCTTACAGCCTACAAAATAAGGTTTTGAAAAAAAAAAAATATATATTTTGTACAAAAGAAACTTAAAGTCACATTAATAGAGTTTAAGAGCCTGAGCCCTAGGCCTGTTTCTTATGCAAAATGAGTGTAAAATCCTTTCCTTATCCATACATATGTTCCCCCATACACGGAATTTTCACAGAAAATAGTGTTTTACAGAATTTTAAACAACATTTTGATTGATTTTAATTATTGTTTTGGACATTTTACAGTCTTAAAATATAATGTAAATGAAAATAAGTAGATGGCTGCAGATTATTTATTCAGTTTGACTCCTTTAGAAGCATAACAACTCAAGTCTTAAGGGAAAATATAAAACGTAATAGGCAGTCTGTAAGAAGGAAGATAAAATAGTTGATAAAACCTCAGCAAATATCATTAGCTATATCCAGGTTCCAATTTCAAAATAAATATTCACTCAAGTGTTAGATTGGATTAAACTAATTTTGATATTGGTATTTCTAGAAACTCATTTTGTTCAAGTGAGAAATAACCCTTAGACTTCATCCTCTCCCTATTCTCCACTTCCTTAATTCCTACAGACTAATTTACTGGATTAATTTCAGGACTGCTAAACTCTTATGTGGAAGTCACAGAATTATATCTATCACCTTCATACTGCAGCTTTTGGGAAAGGCAGAGCACATGCCGTGTCTGTGCTGGAGGGTCCATGCTGCTGAGAGCTTTCCTACTGATTGCTAACCCTGACTTTCCTACTAATTGACTCATGTTCAAGCCTTGATGCCAAAGTGGCAGAAACATCTACGCTGGATGTTATGATGCAGTGGGTAGCTGCTGATGCTGCCAGGCTGGGAATGGGCATTAATACTAGGTTGCTTATTATACCTCTCTGACTGCCTGGATGTTCCTTTGCCTGCCCTCTCCACCCCTACCCATCCTTCTGATCAGAAAAGCAGGGTGACTCTAGTGGTAGGACCAGAATGACAGATCTTTTTTATTGTCTTCTTCTAGATGTCATGATCAAGCACAAGGCTGCGCAACAGTTATTTAACCTGATCTAGTTGAAGATGTGCATGCTCATTTCAGGGGGTGTTGGACTAAATGATCAGTAAAGGTCCCTTCCAACCAAAATTATTCTATGATTCTACATTCATGGTCAACCCTGACAACTTTTGCATACCTTATTATCACTTTTCCCATTTCTCAACCCTCCTTTTCAAGGTGTTTGTGCCTTTTCCCCAGACTCATCCCAAATAAACTACCCAACACAATTGTTTCTTTCTCTACTGGTCCCAGTTTTGAAATATTCATACCCAAATTTAGAATTTCTGATATCATTACCTAGGTAATCTCAGCCTCATATGGTGCAACTGATAGGATTACTCAGGTATAGGTAGCCTCAAGAGATCCTCAGTACTCCCCTCCAACTATCTGTGAAGTTCAGCCACTTCTCACGTACCTCCCTGTTAACCATGTGTAAAATCCAGGCTTCCCTCATGGTGTGGTCTACAATTTTTATCTGCTTCTTACACTGTCACCTATCATGTTCATCAGCTTCTTAGGTCATATCCAATAGCTTTCTGTTCTTTTAGGTAAACCTCAGGCCAGTGCCTAGTCGATGATGTAGTTATTTACCTGCAACCCTAATCTTGTGCTTAGCCACTTTTAGAGTATCTTGAGGTCTCAGATAAATTATATTTCACAGTAGAATACACATTTCCTTAGGAAATCATGAGGACTGTCATCTGAATAAATGGGAATTATTCGTATAAATCTATACACATTTTGAAGAGAATAAACTCCACCATTAACAATTCTGTGGTATTCAATTTTCATTGACAAAAAGACAAAAAGGAGTATGAAAACCATGCTGCATGTGACATAGATTGCTCACAAGCAACCACAGAACTACACATTCCTATCTGAATCTTATATTACTTTGCTGAAAGTTTAGTTTTTACATTTGTTAAAGTATTCTGTGTGCTTAACCAAGTGTGGCTTCAAAAAAAAAAAAAAAAAAAAAAAGAAATCAAAATGGACATTTCATCTACAAAATCAGGTCATACATTGCATCATTTGGTTGTTGTACTTTATCACAAAAAACCTGTCTTTATGTAACATGAAAGCTTTTGCAAAGTTTGACTAAAGCCTGGAAATTTAAAGTTTGACTAAAATCTAGATATCTAAATTAAGAGTGACACATACACATACAATACACTGCAGGTTAATCTATGTTCCAAGCAGTGCATAACCATTTAGGAAGGCAAAACTGGAGACAAGTTCAGAGCTCTTGTTGTCTTGTTGGTCACAGAACTGGTCTATTTAAACAGTCCATTACCAGTTATGGATTTATGAACTTGAAAGGAGGATTCTGGCAGTGTTGGATAAGGCAGGTGAAAGGAATTGTTTCCTTCATGAAGATGAGTAAGTTTGTTTTTTGTTTCTGTGTATCAGGCTAGTTTAGCTTTATGTGCTCTGTGAACTGGGAGGGAAAGTGATGCACATTAATTGGTAACTCTTCAGTCATTCTGAACACAGGCATATAGTTTCAAAATATTCCCCTGTGGATGTAACTCAATGTGTGCATACAATCCCTACAGGATCTTGAGCATCAAACATGATTCAACTTTTATCTGCCAGTGATAATGTCTGTCTGCATTTCTCTCTCTGACTCATCTTACAAAATGGAATTTCCCAACACAAGCCCTGTTTACTCTAAGTTCTCTAAATGGCACAAAGAAAGTATTGCAGGCCAGAGGATCTGGGTCTTATATGTTCATTTATTTCTTCTAATTTCTAGTACTGAGTAGGACTGCTTAAAGCTGAAATGAAAAGTTTCTAAATAATAGACTAAAACCATTTTCACTTTCTTTAATTCCTCAGGCAAAATTACAAAGGATGATGGGAATTCATCTAGTTAATGATTCTGTCCCCTCTAAACTGTTAATCCTAAAGGTCTTTCTAGACCTTACATCTAGAGAAGATGTATATTCAGCAAAGTAATGGTATAATGTAAATGGTACTAGGTTGCACATCACTTGAGGAGTATCAGTGTGTATTAGGGAGTACTGGGTTAAGACATTATGAGAAAAATATTAACTGGATATTAATGTTTTTTTATAGCAGTACAAAATTATCTTTTAAATGAAATTTTGACTTCAGCGTATGCAAAATGTTGGGTATCAAGTAGAACTAGATATGACTAAAGGAAGGTCACAGAACATAGAAGAGTCAAAAGATGGTTTAAGTATTTTTCTTCCAAGTCTGTACCTTTTTCTTGTCTAGATATTATTTAGTAACCATTACCTTACTAACCTGTTAAACTGTGCTCACTCACAAACAGTTAGCATTTTCACAGCTTTTACTAAGTTGTATGCAATATCAAACTGTGTAAGTAGTCATCAGTCAAATAATTGTTTATGCTCTGAAATATATGGCTTATTGTGTGGAAATTCTCAGGACATGTGAGATGTAATTATCATATTTATCCATTCCTTCATAGTTGCATGACAGGTGTTGTAATATGAAGAAAAATGTTGACCCTTACTTAGTGTGCAGAAAGGATATTGCTATTATGCTCAAAGATCTTTATGTTAAGGTGGGGATAACTACATAAAACATAAAAGAGAAATAAAGAACAAACTAAAGGTAAATAGAGAAGATAGAGAAAGGGCAGTTGTGGTAAACAGAGAGCAACAGAATTGGGAATGGCAAAATCAATACTCTATTTTAAGCAGTGAACAGAGACCAGGCTTCAGGTACAATTCAGTGACTAACACCACTCTGCAGTGTGCGCATACAGCCAAGTTTAGGGTGAAATGGATGACTTGTCTTAGGGAAGAAAGAATCTTCAACTCTACCCTGCCCTTGAAAATGCCCTTTGAGTGTATGTCTATCTGAGATCTAGAAAGCTCAGGAGTTATTTTCTCTTATATATTATTTTAGAATTTAAAATACATATAAACATATATCCATGAGAATTTTGAAGACTGCTTTCTGTTGTGTATACTTCATGAAATTAACTGAAATAGAAATTTTATCATTATGGGAAGCTGCTTGTTTACAAGTGAAATTAGGAACCCCATCTGCTCAGCTTGGTCCAAATTAAAAGATTAATATCATAAGAACATAAATGTATCATTATGTGAAGTCAGTGGCAAATAAAATTCATAGGGAAAAAAATGTTTTTTCTGAACTCTTTTTGCTGTTATGGTTTAGGAGATAATATGGAGTAGGAAACTATTTGGAAAAGTAACACAGCTCAACATACTGTCTGTACATTAGCACTTCTACATGCCCATGTGTAGAAGCTTTTGCTTGATTTCAGTGAGACCTTACATCTATATTTACTCTTTTGTTGTTCAGCATATTGAAATTTCACTAACCACCATAGTTTCAAAAGGCCATTGCATTCCACACCTGTAATTTACTAAAATAGACCTTCACTTCCACTTTGGAATTCCTTAGATTCACACTGAAAACTTCATGGCTGTTGTGCATTGATGCTTATTTCAGCAAGATCTTCTTGCTAGGCTGAAGACAAATAGAAAAAGTTTAGGATTTCCCCTGGTATCTCTTTGATGCAGCTTTGATTTGGTAAGTTCATCACACCACATTATGAAGGTGTCGTATGTAAACCTCCAGTGCTTACTAACCATGAACTTCATCAGTTTTGTAGCTGGTCTCTGCGTGACTACAGATTAGACTTTTGCTTTATATATGTGATTCCAGATACTACTTTCTTCTACTCAGTCAGCAGAAAAAAATCCCTAATTATGCTGTGGGCACAGTCAACAGAGTCAGCAAAACAAAACTCATTATGTATTACAAAAAATCCAGTAGTGAACAGCTCATGCAAATTCTTCATGGAGTTACAGAAAATAGATTCTCTATTAGCAGAAAATGAGTCCTGACTTGCTGTCACCTTGATAAGTTCTTGAACTATTTTTATTTTCTCTTATTGGTACATTGACATTGCAATTTCATACATTCTCATTTATATTACTTTGGCAAAGTTTCTGTTATAGACATTGTACAGAAATTATACTAAAACACTGAAAATTCATTAGCTCCTACTCCATAAATAATTTCACTTTGGATATATATTTGGTTATGGTTGCTTTGCACTGTAGTAAGACACAGTTCATATTTTCCTAAGTCTTTTTTTAATTTTTTCTCCTGCTTCTAGACAGTGAGAGTACAAATGAGCAGGAGAATAACATGTGCATAATCCTGTTTAACCATAGTCTTCTGTCCTGTACTTTTGCTTCTGACTTCCAATAACATCTGTAAACTTTGTGCAAGTAATTTGAAAAGCCTCATGATACCAAGACAAGTCTTGAACTATAAATCTTCACCATTTTCACGGACTTTTGAACAATTTGTGGGCTGAGGGTATTTTTCTGGTTTTATCTGTTTTTCATTTGTTTCAGTGAATGGACATTTATACATCATGTCTGTTTTTCCTCTGCCTGTATTCCCAAATTATTTATTTCTCATTTCTGTTTCTGTGCTCAGACTTAAAAGTAGGATGACATAACCACAATCCCCCAGTCTTCTCTGCCACACAGACATATGTATTTTAAAAATTTTATTTAATTGGACTTCCTTGCAGTATGTAGAGGGAGACAGAATGTTGATTGCCCTGCACTTGTTCTCAAATCTGCTGCTGTTTTGCAGTCTCATATTCCAGCAGAGATGACAGCAGTCATAGAATGTGAAAGAAAAAGTAACAAAATTTAGTTAGGTAGATTTGGTTTATGTTAAAGGTTTATATTAAATTGGATATCTGATCAATTGCATATTGTACAGGTAAAAAGAAAACCCTAATACGGATGCTGCTCAGAATGATATTAGATCTAAAACCAAACACCTTTTGAAGATTAATACCACCACCGTCACTGCTCAAAAAAAAACGATCAACACAAACGTTGTTTTCCCTGTAAAATACTTGCCCCCAAACCCCCTTAAATAATAGAGTAAATTTAAATGTTATGCTGCTTTGAAGTTGTTTTTGTTTGTCTTTGGTTGGCTGGTTGGTTTTGTTTGGTTTTGGTTTGTTTTGTTTTGTTTTGTTTTTTTTTTTTTTTCTGTAGGAAGTGGTATTCTTTTCCTTGTCTTTAAGCTAACTAGGCTCCAGGCTGATCTATAACTGTGTTATTTCTATTTTCTGAACATAAATTGAACCACAGAAGTTTATAAATAGTCTTGAAAATTATTATGGTGGTTTAAACTCCAAATTAAAATTTTGTCCCTGTCTCTGAATCCTTTCACTCAGTCCCTCAGTCTCTGACTGGCAGTCAGCAGCCAGTGTTATGACACTATCATTGGTAAAGACTTCTGAGAACTATAAATGTCAAACCTACAAAGCAATCCACTTTAACTTTGAATGACAGGCTTTATCAAAAATGCAAGTAGGTTTCAACTGTAAAGTAAATATGGATTTTTAAAACTACTGTGAATAAGGATGTCACTCAACAGACATTTTAGCCTTAGCACAATTATGTGATAAAGGTGATAGAGGCACTGTAAAAGTACACTAAAAATGGGGCTTCATACATGTAAGTGGGCATCAACACTGCAACTTTCTTCTGCAGACTTTCTATTTACAGTGTTATTTGCAATCAGACACAGATGCAAGTCAGTGCTGCTTCTGATCTGTTTTCACATGCTTAAATTCCACTTGCAGTTGACAGCATAGCTGTAATCTTTCTCACAGATGAAGAAAAGGCAAGATTCTGTTGTAATATAATTAATTAGAAAGTGATACTGTAGCATACTGTTGAGCAATTTATCTTCTTTTGTTGACTTGAAGATGTGTAACACTGCAGTCAAATCACAGGACCTGTCTTCATTCTACACAACTTTGTCTTTTTTATTGTGATCAAACAGTACATCTTCAGAGGCAAGGAAAAAAGGGAAGAACAGGGGAAAATGACAGGGAAGAGATAAACATATCTATTTCAAATTTGTTGAGTAAGTTTGTGTAAAATTTTGACATGACTGTTGGATCTTGCACACAGAGATAATCTAGCTTCCTCAATTTGCAGTCTATGAAACTCCCCAAACCATATGATATTCATTCATACAGAAGTACTTCGATGACATACAAAGTATATTGTCATCATCCAAAATTAAGCACATGCTGTAGTGCCTGCTTAGATAATGGTTGTGTTGATTGAATTTGTATACCTAAGGCTCTCTGTACAATGTTTTAACAATGCAAATAATTTTGATATTTTTTTTTCCCCATAAAGTCTTTGGCTTAATAGCAGTAGAGAATGTATGGTGTTCTTCTTCAACAACAGTTCAGATTCAGTTTTGTTTCTTTTGATCACCATACGGACATGTGCCCTTCTCATTGAACACCATTCTAATTTTCCTTGTAGACACAGAAATAGAGTTTGGTCTAGGCTACTCACAAGAATCTAATTGCCATACTTCCCAAATGTGAATGCTCTACATCAGAAATTTTAGAATGTTCAAGAGATGTTTTGACAGTATATGATTAGAGTATAAAGTGAGCTACTATAAATACTTCTATTAAAAAACATGACTTAAATCAGAACAATAGAACCCATTTGTTTGTTTCCTGATGATTTCTATTAACAAGAAGAAAGTTTATAAAATATAAGTCTAATCAGGAGGGCATGTAAAGAAAAAAGTGGCAGACATTTTATAGATTCTTCAAAACATCTTTATTTTAATGTTTAGAAGGGAATGAGCTCAAGTCAACTCGTATATTAAACCTAAATATTTTCTGGAGCATTCATTTGTAAATATGGGTAATCACAAAAATATTAACTTATAAAAATGTATTTAAAGTTATTGCCTTATGAAGAATCTTTGTCAGCCTGTAACTTTGTTAATACTGAAGCAGATAAGGTTTACAAAGAATGACGTACTTAAGACGTTCACAAAGTATCACTAAGCATGCACTGCAATATGACATTAATATTCTGCCGGAGAACATGTACCAAGTGTTGTTTGGTTGGAATAGTAGATTATTACTTCGTTTGCATTCCATTTCATTCACATAAATTATTTTTCCATCATAAAATGTATCCCCTTTAAATAAACAAATGGTTATGTTTCAATTAAAATGTTTTCAGGAAAGTTTTCAGGATAAGCAAAAACTTCCAGGAGAGAGAGAAATAGGAGAGACAATTAAACATAGAAATCACAATACTTACCTTAAACTAAATCTTTGGCAGTCATAAGAACTGTATCTCCTCCAATTTTTTTACTATTGCTGTTTGATTGTGTGACGCTCTTTTTTTTTTTTTTTTTTTTTTTTTCTTCTTTTTCATTAAAAGTTTTGAGAGGTTTGGGACTTGGCTTTTTGTGTTGGTTTTGTTTTATTTTTCTCAGAACAACAACAAATTTCAAGAGCTCAGTTCTTTTGTGTATGACAGGTGCTTTTAGCCTCTCCATTTTTTAAAAATTTGCTTTGGTGGACTCACATTCAGGTTTTATTTTCATGTAGTTTCTTCACGTCCATTTTTTCCTAGGAGGTTTTGTTAATTTGTATAGTAAGTGTTGAAAGACTAAGTACCTAAGCCATATGGTATCAGATCCCAGAAGTAATGACTGAGAGAAGTTATTAAGGAGAAAAATCTCAGAAATGGTATCACCAATACTACTGTGGATAGGTTTGAGTGTGTAAATGTATAGGTATGGTTATCAGTACAACAAATTATTCATTCTGGTTACTACTCAAGTGTATGGTTGCTTTAGCTTTCGGGTTATACTGTTCTATGACGATTCTGCACAATGTACTTAAGTCTTTCAGAACAAATCTTTAGGCAAAAAACCAACTCACTTAAAAAGTAAAAATCTGTTTAATCTTGTTTGTAAAATGAACATGAAAAAGTTTCTTCTCTAAAAGCATTACCAAATGGACAGTTAACACATTGGGAGAATAGCATAGAAAAACAAGAATTAAGGTGGATTTGCTATAAGATTTAAGATGGTGTTCTCAGAAGAACCATGAATAAGAGATAAAACTATAATAATTCAGTCTTATGAAATTTTATTTATTCCCTTTAATACATGCTCCAGAGGTGAATCTCTTCATATACAACCATTCATAGCACAGTATAGTCATACATAGTCTATACTAAGCAAATGGACTTCCAATATATAAATAAATGTTTTTATTTTCAAACTGTTCAAATACATGTGCTAACACAGGTACAAATAACACATTTCCAATAAGCCATTTATTCTAACTATAGAAAATGACTACTCTGAGCTGAAAATGACATTGACCAGTAATAAAATTTTTCCATGGTGATGGGTACTTTTATAAGGGAAGAGAGAAGCTGTTCTGCAATGATCCAGGAACCAGAAATGTATTATCTGATATGAAGAAGTGTACCAGGCTTCTCCAAACTACAGTAAAATTCAAATAAGTTTTCCCCTCTGTTTCCTGTGAACTTTGAATCAATTCTAAACTAAGGAAACAACAGGAACTGAGAAATCTGATTTTATTAGTAACTGTGTTATTTCCCCCATTCTTTTTTGGTATCTCCAAATTTTTTTATAATGTAAGTGTTGCTAGAAATCCCCATGGTTGTCTGACCCACATGATGACTGAATTTACCACCTATGGAGAAGGTAAGAGAAAACACATGGCAAATACTCTGCAGCCAGACGCAGAAGGTTCTGGGCTGCTCTTTTAGCTGCAGACATTCAGCCAAAGTGTCTCCAAGAGAGACATGAAGTTCACGATCCCTTACCCTACTTTCAGGTTCATAGCACAGAAGGTAAAGCTGCTTTTCAGTGTAAACTCAGAGATGCAAAATCAGTCTGTTCTCACAGACCATGGGTTTTATTCTTTCACAGGTGTGTGCACTGTTTGGTAAACTGTGGAAATTAATTAATTCAGTTTACCTCTGAGTTCATGTCCTCTGTCCCTTACTTCCCACCAAATTAACCCCAGCTGATCTGTCTTCTTTAGTGGTCCCATTAAGCAGGGAAGAGCACTTGCTATGGCTGCCCTCACTTATTTTCCATCTTATCTAGACCTTATTATTAGTGAATTATATTTCCTTTTCCTCAGTCCACTGATCTAAGTCACTCTCACTATCTGCTAGTCTTCACATAATGTGTAGGAACTTCATTATCTTTTCCACTTTTATCCATTATTTCAGTTTGGTTGAATGTGTCTCAAGGACTGAGAAGTTGCCAGTGAGGTCTGAGAGCCTAAATCATCTCTATCTCTTGACTTGATAGTGTGCTTAGAATAGTGCAGCTTATGAAAAAGTGACAAATCATGGCCATCATATCTATATTAAAAATTCTATTTATTTTATTTTTTTGTTTTATACTATAATTACTGAATTGTCTATTAAATTAATTTAAATGAAAATAAAATTTGTCACACTGTATTAACCCTGTTTAAATTTTGTTGTTCAGACATAGAATGGTTTAGGTTGGAAGGGACCTTAAAGATCATCTAGTTCCAACCTCCCTGTTGTGGGCAGGAATACTTTCCAGTAGACCAGGTTGCTCAAAACCCCATCTAACCTGGCCTTGAACATTTCCAGAGAGGGGACAGCCACAACTTCTCTGGGTATCCTGTTCCAGTGTCTCACCACCCTCATGGTAAAGAATTTCTTCCTTATATCTAATCTAAATCTACCCTCTTTCAGTTTAAAACCATTACCCCTCGTCCTATCACTACATCCCCTGATAAAGAGTCCCTCCCCATCTTTCCTGTAGGCCCCCTTTCAGTACTGGAAGGCTGCTATAAGGTCTTCCCAGAGCCTTCTCTTCTTCAGGCTGAACACCCCCAACTCTCTCAGCCTGTCCTCACAAGGAATGTGCTCCAGCCCCCTGATCATCTTTGTGTCCCTCCTCTGGACCCTCTCGAGCAGGTCCATGTCCACCTTATGTTGGGGGCCCCAGAGCTGGACACAGTATTACAGGTGGGGTCTCATGAGAGCAGAGAAGAGGGGCAGAATCAGCTCCCTCGACCTGCTGGTCACACTTCTTTTGATGCAGCCCAGGATACAGTTGGCTTTCTGGGCTGCAAGCACACATTGCTGGTTCATAGTCATTTGCCATCCACTAATTAAGTACATGATATGTAATGTACAGGCTTCCTCCAACAGGGAAGGGAAGAAACTACTCTCCCTAGGTCTTTTCCACCTAAGCCTCATTTCCAAGCAGAGACGCCTTTTATTGAATGAAGAAATGGCTGATTCTGAACTATATTTTACCACAGCTGATAATTCTTTTTGTGACACATTATGACATTTAGAAATTGTGTCATAATGACTTTAAGAAATTTAACTATCCTACTATTTTGAGACTTTTACATATCATCTAGGATTGATCTTTAATTGAGATCCATGGGCTAAAATATGAGTTTAAAATTTCACTCTCTGTTCTATGATAGAACTTCCAGTAATATGGTTAGTAAGTTCAAACAATAATAGCAGAACAAATGCAGACATCTTTCCGTCAGAAAATGTGTGCCTCTTTTTATTATTTTTTTCAGTTGCTTACACAGGGACTCTCCACAAAGAAATCCTACTCCCTTTAGTGTCACATTTTCAGTTTTCTTTTACTTTTTCTTACATTCAGCAGTCCTCACTCATGTCAGTTACTGTGAACTTTTTTTGTTCTGCTTTTCATTCTGCCATTCTCAAGCCTCATTTCTCAAGGACTTTGTTCTTTTCCTCTTTTCTACTTTATCTGCTAAAATAATCAGCAATTGAATAGTTTATAGATGTGTCTTCTGTGTCTTGTAAACTTGACCCTTCAATGAGATTAGTAGGGTGTAGAACAGGGATTAAATTCCTCTTAGTCAGACTTCCTACAGGGTTCCACAGATGTAATAACATCTCATTATACTCAGTTCACATCTGTAAAGCTTGTTTTATGGCTAGTCTTTTTAGAAATAACATAAATTTTAAAAAAGCCATCACAGAACCTGAGAGGGCAAACAGGACATAATACATTACGCGAGCTGGATGCTTTTATATTTGGAACTCTTTACTTAAAGGATTTTCTATACATTTTTTCATTAAATCAAAATATGAACCTTCATTCAGACACTATTGGATAAATTATTCTCTGACTGGTTGCTTGTGGACCCTTTATTCATTTAAAAGTTGCATTTGGTCTTCAGCATTCTTCACCAAACAGCAACAGAATCACAATTTGCTATTTCATTTACAAAATAAGGATGTGGGAGTTACTTCATTTTAAAAAATAAATGTAGTTATCTTAAATAAGTACATTACACATATTCTAAATTCTAATTAAATGCAGGAAAGTTATATAGACCAATTAAAATGAATGCTGGTGCATACCAACATGAATATTCTATAATTTTCACGAGTCACTCAGCTGTTAATTTTTCTAATACGTGGATAGCCATTATTTAATTAAAATAATAATCAATTACCTATGAATGCTGCTTACAATAAAAAATAGAACTTTCCAAAAAAACTGCTCCATCTGCAGTATGGAAGAAGAATCAACGGAAGTTCAACTTCATAAATAATTTTTCATCTATTTTTTCCCTTGATCAAAAAGTTATTTGCATAAAGTTGAAAAAAACTATGACTGCAGCCTTTTCTTCATTTGTGTCCCCAGAAAACTACTTAGCCAGCACGGAGGAAATCGTGGAATGATTTCTTTTTCTGGAAGGTAACTGCCGAGTAAGAGTATGACAGCTGCACTACTATAGCTTTTCACAGTTGTCAATTAGGAGGAAACAGATCATCAAAACTTGAATGCTTCATTTTATAATGATTTTCTGTTTTGTGTTATTTTAAAAAAGCAAGTGCCTCTTGACAAAGCTAAAAAAGGGAAAGGGGGGGAAAAGCTTCCAGTGCTGGAAGCTGACACTGTGCAAAAAATTTTTCCAAGAGAATTTGAAAATGGTGAGGTTTGTTCTCAATTTTCCAGTTCTTGATGTTAATACAAATAATAATGAGCACAATAAGAGCACGGATTTGAAACAACTCTATGATGCTGCTATCTGGAGAAATAACGCAGCTTTTTTTTGTTTGTTTTTCCGTAAGAGTTGACTGGCAGAAGTTTCACAGATCTTAATAGGAGGAAAATAAGGGCATTGCCTGCTTTTGCTATTCAGGACAGTCAGTTGCTGGGTTGACCCTTTAAAACAAAAGGAGATAAAGGAAACAAAACTGGTCAGGAATGATACTGTGATACAACTAGTACTATGACCAATGTTGTGGTCCAGAAGAACATTTCTTAATCTGGACAGATGTTTACTAAACTTTTTACCTGAGTGGGTCATCATGAGGAACAAGGTGTTGGCACAACCAGAGCAGAAGTATCTGTGCAACAGTACCTGCAGTAGTTCCTGACAGACTACCAACTCAATCCAAGAGTTGCTTTTCTCCCTCTTAGGTGCATACCAGAAATTAAAATAGGGAATTATGACTAAACCAGGAGACATAAATTAGGCAATGTAAACACTTCTGAGCGGAGTCAGCTGCACATACACCCTGATCACACCCATGCAAGCTGTGATTCTGAGCAGCTTTTTAGAAGATGCTGCAGAGAGAGTTTTTGCAGGGTAGTGAGAGAGGAATGAGAAGGATATGCTCTCAGGACTCTGTGCTGCCCTACCTAGAACCATATCACCCTTAAGTGTATTGTTCATTATGACACTGTGCCCATCTCTCACAAAATACTGATATTCTGTACATAGCTGTAAGACAATTGACAAAATTACTGTAACCAAAGTCCTTCAGAGGATAAATCCAAAAGGAAAATATATGATACAAAATCTTAGTCCCAGACCCAAAAATAATGTACACAAATTAAATTACTTAAAATTAATCTGACACTATTTCTTTTGATCTTCTCCTTTTCCACATTTTGTGTTCATGTCTTATCTATTTGCTATATATTATCAGTTATCTTTCAAGATTTTAAAAAGTGGTTGTGCAATGTTTAGTACTGGAGCTTAAACCATGTGAGATCTCTAAATATATACAACAAAAATGTGATGTATAATAATATAACACATACTTAAATGATGTCAACATAATTTGAGAGATTATTCTTCTCTTATCTCAGTTTCATGTCTTATCAAACAATTTTCTGTTTTGGTTTTTTTTTTTTTTTTTTTTCCTTTGTTAATGGTATTATATATATAAAGAAATCACCCTATCCACATGCTTTGGAATGAAAAATCAGAGGGATACTCTTTCCAAGTAACATGACTATTTCCAAAATCACATAAAATAGTACTGTGTAAAATTCAAAAGCTAAATTATGTTTTAGACCTCTATGGTTTCACTAATATACAGCAGATGTATTGAGAGAACCTGAGAATGTCCCATTTTAAAGCATTCTTACTGCAAATCCTGGTTCCAAAGAATGAAAAAATATCCAACAGAGATGAGACTCCCTTAGAATAAGCTGATTAAGAAGTTGTGGAATAAACAAAGTCACGATTTCTACCTGTACAGAAACACATTGCAATCCACAAGAGATAGTTGAAAATTATGCCACCAAACAAGTGGCACGGAGTAACAGTAAGTAGGTTTGCTTCTAAATTAAGCATCATATCTTTAAGCAAGTCTTGAGACTGAGATAATAATGAACTATGTAATTATGCATAATTCTCTACACTGTGTATTAACTGTACTCTGTTTTCTTCCCTATCTCTTCTTTGAATTAAGTTTCTGTACATTATTTATTTGCAAAATACCTAAATAGTGCAAGTTAATTACACAGTTTCAAAAATATAAACACTGACCTAAAGAGAAATGACCAAATATTTTAATTAAAGAGAAAAAAATAATTAAATCTGGATTTAACAAGTATTTATCAACTATGTATACTTATTTTTTAGCTCAAGTAGTTTCTTTGGATGGATCAGTACCCACAGTGTAGCAGTGGTATTAATATCCATTAGTCTCTAGTACATTGTCAGATTAAGATTAAATTAATTATCACAATTTTTCCTTTGAAATTAAGTTTTCTTTAGGTTTATCACTGAAAAGGACTAAATTTGATCAATTTGATTAAAACAATGGACAAAAAACCCCACCAAATATTTCTTCCTTAAATGTCATTCTTCATGATCTTCTCATCTTTTTTCAACTTGAATATGCTTCCTATGGTTTATATAATACAATGGATGGGTTGTTCTTATTAGACCATCTCTATTTTAAATATTTTTATTAATAAAAGTCAAGAATTTTTTCTCTCCTGTAATGCATTTGTAAAGGCATGGAGGACTAGATCTTTTGTTTGGAGATTATGGGATCTTTCAATTTTCAAAGGAATATTTGTGTGAGGTGATTTATTAGATATACACTTAATCCTTGAGCACTACTGCTTGAATTCAGTTAGAAGGTCAGCTACTGTCATATCTGCTCCACATCAGGAGATTTCATTAACCTTGGACTCCTGTTACTGATTCTTCTGCCCTAATATTTTGATGTGATTACATTGAATGTAGTCCAATCTTTTCTTAATCTTTCTGTTATAAGCAATTCATAATTCTGAAAAAATATTTTGGCAATGTCTTTTTTGTATTTAAACAATTGCTTGAATATTTTTTCCAGGTGTTTGGTGTTTTTTTGTTGTTGTTTGGTTTTTTTTTTTTTTTTCCATATTGCTGTAATATTTTATTTTTAGTAGTAGTATGCAGTTCTTTCAAACCCATATGCTTAGTTTTGTATATGCAGACTAGTACTAAATGGAAAAAAAAAAGCACATATATGAGAATATAAAGTCTAAAATACTTATTCCTGAAATTCTTTGTTACATGAATGGACCCAATCAATTTGGAGCACACACATTCAGAGGAACACATTAATTGTAGGATATGTAAACAAGCCTAGATCATAGATAATCTAGCAAAAAGTGGTTGATTTTCTTTTATATGCATATACAACCTCCTCATATTTTGAAGGCTGATTCCTCAGAACAGAACATTTGCCCTTACATTCCAATTATATTAAAACTTTAGTTTGAAAATATCACTATGGGTGTCAAGCATGATTTTTAGAGAAATCTGAATAGTATACATAGATCAACAATTAACATAAGTTTTAGATAACAATATAGTTTATTTTTGGTAACCCTCTGCAGTTGACATCTCCCATCTCTTCCAGTGTTTTTCTTTCAGGGTCTCTTAAACTGTCTCAGGAATTTGTGCAGTAACGAATGAGACGTAACATCTTCTTTGATCTGCTTCTGGCCCTGAGTTAGGCCTTTCCCCCAGGATCAATCACTTTTTCTAGTAATTCATAAGGCACTTACAATATTTCTGTCACTTAAAGAAACTAGTCATGTTTAATATCCTAACTCTTTCTTTTTCAGGTAGAAATCAGTTGGTTTTTTGTTTTGTTTTTTTTTTTTTTTTTTTTTTTTTTTAACAAACTATATTCAAAGGGGAAAAATTATAATTATTGAAGGATGACTTTGTAAAAGGCATTTTGACAACACTAGTTTTGACTTACATTCTGACCTAGAATGCTGCTTTGTATTTTGATGTAAGACGCAACTGTAACTCCTTCTTGTCCATACACATTAATATCTCGGTCTGACATTAAACTAGTTTATATCTCTGAATTTTTAAACATATACGTGCAAGTCTTACAATAGTTTGTCTTTTCATCTTTGGCAGTTTGTTTTGAAAATTTATGTTACTGATCAGATTTGTGGCATTTATCCTAGATATGAATTAATCATCTGCTACCATTTTCTGATAAAGTTTCACGTGGTTAACACAAAAGTTCAGATCTCAGACATATATACAGAAGTAATTAGTTTTACACAAACATACACAAGCATATGTAAAATTATTTGCATTACTATCCCGAGTACTCTACATTTCCTCAATTCACTATAACATTTCTCTGTGAAAATTAATCTATTTATTAAGCAATTAAATATCAATTTCTTATTTTAAGTAATACAGTGAATATTTTGGATTTATTTTTCTATGTAAAGTAGTAGAAAATTAGAGCTGGATGAACTTTTCAAGGCCATATAGTCCAGCTTCATATCCCAGCAGTGGATCATGGTATTTTATATGTGCTCTTAATCTGTGCTAAAATTTACACCCATTACTTTTTGCAGTATCTATTATGGACAAAAAAGAAGACATTATCTCATTTTCTTTCCCTTTGCAGCAATTTTTTTATCTGTTTGAAGACTAATATAGAATAATCTCTCATCTTTCTCACCTCTAAATAACTTCTGTCCTTTTAACCTCTCCTCATCAGTGACATTGCTGTAGTTCTAGGCTTTTTAGTTGTTTTCATCTAAACTTCACTGAAGATCAGAGCCTGAAACTGAACACAGGCTTGCATGTGAGATCTTGCCTACTTGGAGCAGTGTGTTTTAAAAGTATCTGGCTATTTAGAAATCACTAGTTTTCCTCTTACAGAGCCAAGTTGCATAATCCTTGATCCTTTCCTTCATAAATATACTGCTTAGCTCTTTGTTACCTTAAACGTTGTTCACAAAGCTGAGTATTCTTGCTAAGCATAGATGTTTCCACTTCTTGTTAAATGACAACCCATTTTATGTAACTAATGTTACTTATTTTCTGCTATGTCTTTACAACCATTTGGGCTAATTGTTCTTGTAGCATGAAAGAAATTAAAGTTAATTGAAGTTTTATGATATTCTGGCTTCTAATTTTTTGCTTTTTAAAAATTAGACCCTTGTCCTGTCACCTGTCTCTGTGGATTCTCATAGACAATTGCTAATGTAGCTGATATTATTTCAGCCAGTATCTTAGGCACTCGAAGGTGAATTTCATCAACCCTGGATTCTCTGATAAATGCCTAAATTTTCTCAGTACTTTCTTATTCCTTTAGTGAATTCGGAGGTCTTACCTCTTTTTCTGTTACAAAAATACCCATGCAGTTAGATAAGTTTACTTTTTTTACTAAAGATAAAAGCAAACAACATATTACAAATTTTCATCATTACGGCATAATTTTTAGTAGCCTGTAATTCTGCTGATCAGAAGAATTTGTGAGGACAGCTATAGAATTAAGTCTTTCTCTTTTATCTGTCACTTCTTCCTAATTTTTGCCAAGAGGCTTATCTAACAATTTTCTACGCCCATTAAATCTGCCTTTTCTGAAATCTGTCATTTTCAGCTTGTCACTCTCCTTCCTTCCATTTCTGATGGTTAGACATCTTCAATGCATGTGCCCATTCATGGTGGCCCTCATCATCCAGCTCTTCTTCAAGGTCTGCATTCTCATCTAGTTACTCTCCAGTGTTTGGAAGCAAATCTGGACATGGGTCTACCTGTATTTCATGATCTTGCTGGATTCTGCTTTCTGATATATTCCTTTTCTAGCAGGAGTGGGATTTAGCTCACCTAGAGTTCAGTGTTTATCATAGGGGTAGCTAAATAGACCTAGATGTGAAAGTCCCATCATACTCATTGACTATTCAATCATATAGTTTGTAAGATAAATAGCTAAGCCTAATGTCAGTATGTATTTGAACATGAGAATGAAATATATACTTTCCCTGAACTTCACTGGCTCTCTTTACTGATCTCCATAGATCTTAAAGGGAATCTACTGTGACCTGTTAGCATTTATCAATCTTCCTTGTTAACACCTATGGAGTAAAATGATGTGTCTCTTTTTCTCCCTATCTCTTCTGAATAATGTAAAGCTTTCACACTTATAATCAATCATATTGCAACTGAAAATATATTTACATATTTTATTTAACAATATCAATTATAGAACTAGAGTCTGTCATGGGAGAGTCTAAAAGACTGATAAATGAGTCCATTTTCAAACTTCAAGAAAACACTTGGCAGGATTGACATTAAATCATTAAAAATACACATTGTTAATGCTGAGTTCTTACTCATTATCAGTTGTTATCACTAAATTTTCAAACAATTAATCCTCAAGAATCTAGACTAGCTATGGGTATACAATACCACCAAGCTGATACCCTCTGATTAATGCTGACAGCTACACTTCTTGATCTTTTCCTTCCAGGGTCAAGGTCAAGGTCATAAAGTTTGAGAGCTCTTTCACAAGGAAAGCTGAAAAAAGCATCGGCATTTTCTAGCTTGTTTTTTCCTCTCTCATTGATGATATTTTTTACATTTATTGTACCTATCCCCAAAGGAAAATGGTGGTCCCATTTGCTCCCAACATAGTTCATCCTCTTTTTGGGACAAGGACTTGTTTTGATTTCACGGGGCACATTTCTTGCTTATTCTTCAGGAGTATCCTTATCTTTGTTACAATGTATCCTTTCTGTATAAAAGACAAGAGACAAGCAGATCTGTCCCTGAAATAAACTCTGTCCTCTCTGTTCTAAGTTCTTGTTTTCATTTTCCAGATTTTACTGCTTGCCCTTTTTCCTTTAGCCCACTCTTGGAAGTGTCCCTAAAGTTTCCATTTACTTTTTCTTGGTTACATGTTAGTTGTATATTTATGTTTTACTGTTACAAACAAGTTGTGCTTGCTGCTGGATATAATTACTAGCAGTGCTACAATGTTACAAAATGGTTATACACTGTCTGCCCTTAGAGTATTTGGGTATGCAAACATCTGGGTTCAAGGCAAGCAAGCCGTCACTAGATTTGGCTTAATATGCTTTGCTTCTACGGGTCTAACTGCTTTGGCCTCAGTCTCAATATGTGAATAATCACACTCATTCTCTGACGCAACTGTTAGATTATAATTTCTATTATAATTATATAACATCTATGTTTTGAAACAAAATGTTCTATTATAATAACTTAATGTATATATCAATAAAAAGAAGCCACTAAATATCTTACAGAATTGCCTCTGACCTTGAGCAAAAATTTATGCAAATGCTGCATTTGTTTTTAAAGGTACCTTCAATGCAAGCATGAAGTGTAGGGGGGAAAAGCTTTGAATTCACCCTTAGGATACTCTCTTGGCAGACAAACCAGGATACTTATACCATGCTTATTACAAAGACATTGAAACGTTTAAGTCCATTGCATAAGAGAGTAAGGCCTCAGGGTGTCTCTGTATTGTATTTCCAGCTGACAGAAAACCTGACCTACATGATGTGTTGATCTGGAAGCCAAACAGCAAACAGAAGTCCCCAAGGAGCCAAGAACGTACTTCTGTTTGATAGAGCAGAAAAAGCTCAGACTGACATGTAGGCACTTCACTTCTTAGAGAATGTGATAAGCCTGTCCATGACGAGATAGAGAAATCCCTAGAACTTTTTCCTGTACTTGCCTCACATATTAGCTTTTAGAAAATTGGTGAGGGAGAAAAATGTTAAACCAGTGGAAAAACTTTCTATGATAGAGACAGATTTTAAATGTAATAGTAGACTGTCCTGTGGACATTGTTAATGTGCTCATTACATCCCATAGATAGGATACCTATGCCTATTACAAACACATGGCGTATGAATGTCCTTCAGCTGTCCATTACAAACTGTTTGGTTTTAGTGCAAATTATCTCTTTCTCTATGGTGTAAAGGATGGTAATTACATGTTGAAATTCCCTGACAGTTTTCTGCACACTGTTGGGGAGAGTCAAATGAAGTAATACATTGTAATATGGTTTGCTATAGCATTCACCTTCATAACTGTCAGTAATTCCCTGAAATGCTCCTCACTCCAGCTAGATGCACTTCCTATTAACTGAACAAACCCTTATTTCTGGTGTATTATTTCTGGTGTCAACAGAGTTGACATTAAGATAACCATGCTGATTGAAGGCATATGCTGTGTGAAGTGTTTATTGCATTTATGATACTGTTTAGAACAAAATCCAGAAGTTAATTTTTTAAAAAATCAAGAAAATTACTCCCAGTATAAGATTCAAGCCCAAACTAACATTTTAAATGTTTCTTTAGTGATAAGGAAATGGGCATCAATTTACATATTTAAATAGAGTTAAAATTTAGTTTTAAAATAATTAAGAATACTTATTTTGATAGTTTATACACATTTGCAGATATGTGTGTTTCTACTTGCTTTTTCTTCCATGTTGATAATTTAGTTTCAGATTATTCTGAATAAATAATAAATATGCTGTGAATTATGTAATGTGGTAAGGTAATAGGAAAATGAATCATAAATACAATGCAAAATTCTTATCCAGAGATAATTGCATGGGAAGTAGATGACTCACTCTTAACTATTGTATTAGTGACTTCCGTGAGGAAAATTAATACAAACCTCATTAATGTTATGAAATCATGTCACAATAAGTGAAAATCTCTATTGAGATGATAACATTACAGTAAATTATGCTGCTTCATGCATAAGTATCCTGCATACGTAGTTAATACTACAGCAGTAGCAGTTCTTTTTTTTGATGGTCTGTTTTTTGATAAGCATAACGACTCAAGTGGCCTGACACAAAAAACAGGAAACATCACCCCCAATCCACAGGCACAACAAAAAGATTTTGAATCCTTGGTCTATTGTTATCTATTTGAATGTACATAGCTTGCAACTGAGATTCTGAGAGATTTATTATTTGGTAAAACAGAGCTTGCCCACAGTTTAACTTCTATCTGGGTGAAAATGTATTGCATAGTACTTGAACATGAATGTAGGGTGAAAGTTGCCCTTAGTGTTAAGTGAATAAAATGGCAAGAACTACTTTTCATCCATTCAACCTGGGTTGCTTGCTTTCCTCTTCAGCTATGTTGATACCACTTTGTGCCTGGCACTGCTGTTTAGCAGACATGCACTTGAAAGAAATGTCTGGAGAGCACTCTGCCTTATTGCAAGAGTTCTGCAACTGAACGAAAACGAAGCGGATTCTTTAACTACTCTCATCCTGTTAAGTTGTTTTGAAAATTAAATTGAAACAATGCAATGATTATCATATGGAAAGTAGAAATCTCACCTGCTGAAGTCATAAACCCTTACTGAATATGTGGTAAATTGGCTTAAAATCTGGGTGGGACTGGATTCCTAAGGAGTAGTTGTGCTGTTACTCCTTGGACACATCATACATTATGCTGGTTTTGTCACATTTAGATTGTTATCTTCTGATCTGAACACTGCTTTAAATGGAAGTCCACAAAGAGTGGTGTTAAAGAGTGGCTAATATCAACAACTGCCTCCTACACACTGTATGTAGGTTGTAGGCTGACTGTACTTTTTGATAAATGTAATATAATTTGAATGCAACAGCTTGACTGTGAATTCAATGTAAAAACATGTTGTGTTTGTGCACTGCATTTCAAAGTTTTACCTCATGCAATTGTTCAGGAAAACAATAACATAGCCACATAGCTAGGTGCTAGATTTCTACCAGAAACAACATAAATCAGAGTTTGGTTTTGTGGTAAAAGTTTTCCAAGTAACAATGTTAGAATTTGAAACCTGCACGTGGCATAATAATGTATAGCAACCTATTGCAACCAGTGGATCTGAAATTGTGATATATCACAAAAGTATGCCTTGAATTTCTAAATGCCCTGTGTTTTACATAGGAGATTATTTCACCATACTGCAGGCAATGGCTTGCCAATACATGAGTGAGTAAATAAGGAGCAACACAGAAAAAAAACAAGAATTAAAAAGCACGACTGAACGTACAGTAGCCTTCCCCTGTTGTTCAAAACTCTGGTATGGGGCTTTCATTGATTAGTCAGGATGGGAGCCATATTCCTCCGATTTTCTCATTAGTCAATCTCAATCCAGCTTTGAATCTCCTCAGGGTTCACTGCTACTAATGATTCACTCCATTTAGCACAATGGCTTATTTGCTGTAAATCAGGCCTTTCTTCTCTAGTGAATTAATGTTGTACCAGTATGGACAGCAGTGAAATAGTAATATAATAGGTCTATTTTCAGCACAGCTTGTTGAATAAACTTCAATAAAGACATACGTCAGTAAAAGGAACAGTCGCTTTGAAAACAATTGTTAAAATGTACTACATTTCATCAGATTTTTCATTTAAGATGATTACTTGTTTTGTCACAAAAGTAGAAAAACTGCAACATGCTAGAAAATTATAATTTAGTATTCGCAGGACAAAATATTTATTTTATTTTAAAATTAATTATTTTCCATATTTTTTTACTGTATAAATGACATAATAATAAAAATATGGAACAAAACCAATTATTTATAATAACATTTAAACCCCAAATATTTCTCAGAATGGGGCCTGATGAGAATTTAGAACCTTCTTTCAAGTAAAGCTTAATTTTTAAATTTTAAAGTTTTCATGAACTTGAGCTTTTGATTTTGCAAAACCTCTAGTAATCAGTTTGTGTCAATGGAGGGAATTTTAACATAGTAAGACAGCTGCGAAGTAGTTTAAAAGTCTAGTCTCTGTATTTATGATTAATAGATATATAATGGAATGACATAGGCTGCAGGATAATTCTTCCAAATGTAGCACATTACTTTTCCATATGGTTAGTTTACAACAGTGTTCAAGAAAACCAGACAGAAGTTTGTATCAACTACGTGAGGAAACACGCCATTAGAAGATGGAGAAAATGCGTAGACAAACAGGAAAACACCAAGAGAACAAAGACACAGCTCTGTCTTGATTTAGAATGAAGGCAGAGAGCTAGTCAGAGAAAACACGGGAAGTCTTCACTGTGGTTAAGGGGCTGATGCAAAGCTCTTTGAATTCACAGGGGAAAAAAACAATGATGTTATTTACTAAGCTTTGGATCTAGCTCTTGGTGAATATCTGTATAACTGCATCACAGCAGCACTTAACATTTCTAAGTTCAAATCCCAAATGAACAATTTGTACTGTGGTAAGTAAAGACTGGGATGGATTGTTTAACATCTCAGCATTTTCAGACTTTAAAATCAACTTACTTGAATATAAGTTCAAAAAGATTCACTGCGTCTTTAAGTCTGTATATAGAAGTAATGGCAATGTTACTTTGTCACTCTCACCCTGTCAATTTTTTTTTTTTTTTAATAATGATTATAAATACATATATTTGACTAATGTATATCTCATATGCTGTTCACATGAAAGAAGTGCTGGTCATCAAAACAATATGAATTCAAATATCGCACTCAGTTTCCTAGTATAAAGGAAGAACAAACCCCAAAATTTAATTCTGGATTTCCATTTTTATTATAATCTGCAAAGTATCACTACATCTTTTGGGAAAATTTAAATACCATTAACAGTCAACAGTTTTTGCAGACTTCAAAACATTGATGGAATATCTTGAAGATGACAATTTTAATTTTCAGTAAAATACATGAGAAAAGTGTTAAGAAAAAAATAAAACAAAAAAAAAAATGTATTTCCTCCTATCAGCAGTGTTGTTTATTCTGACAAGGAACCTAAATTTCATTTGCACTATGTAAGTGAAACAATAACTGAAAAAAAAAATAAAATTAAGGAAAATGTATTTTTTGATTATTATTATTATATAGTGCCTATGTATTAGTTGTGGAGGTGCATAGGCAGATTCCCATGTCAGCTATGTAAGATACCTACAGAAGTGAAACTATATGTAGGTTTTGGAAATATTAGTACATTTGAGGGGAAGTAAAGAAATCAGACTTGATTTCTATTCAGAGTATGTCAATAACTTTATTTCCAAACATTATGAAATGTGTTATCTTTTGTTGCAAAAGCTCAACAATATAATGATGTTCAGCAGATCACCTATCTTTTGTTATTTAGTCCCCCACCCCGAGGTATAGCAAGACACTCTGATTCATTGATGAATGAAACAATTCCCTTCTGTAGTTTATGTCAGGGCCACATTTTCTTGTCTCAACTTTTGTATCAAAGAAAAAGATAAAGCGAATGGTGGTAGCATTCACAGACAACTCACTTGAAGTTGAATATTGTATATAAAGAACCTTAATTTATTTTATTGGGTATCCTTTGCTGTAAAGTATCAACTACTTTTAAGGAGGTAGTAACTAATTATTAGGGCAATTGCTTTTCTGAGGGAAAGGTTTCCACACAGAGGAAAAATTTTGGCAAAAACTGGAGGATAAATTTTTGCACCATAATTAGGCTAAGCAATAAATAAAATATAACTGTATTAAACCCAAATTCGGGCATGGATGATGACTGGAGATAGAAGAGATAAGAATAACATATGCATGTCTCTTTTTCCAAGGCATTACAAAACCAGATAACACAAATGTTCCAGTTCAGTCTTCCAGGTCAGATATATCTTTTGTTTTAGTAGGCACAAAAGATGATCCTTATAGTCTAGTATGGTAGATGATAGAAATAAACATTTCTGACAAAAGAAAATGGGTAAATTATTCACATAAATGATTCAGACAAATGAAGTGAGATGCAAAGTGCAGTGAAGACTTTCCTCTTCATTAAGAATCAGTCATCAGATTGTGTTATGATACACTGTGTTTAAGGAATTATGTGATGACAATAAGAAAAGAACTGTGGCATGTTTCACCTATAACAGGATGTGAAAAATCTTCACTGTCCCAAGAAAAATGTCTTTTTTTTTTTTTTTTTGAGAAAACTTTACATGATAAACACAATATTTTCCAAATATTTTGAGAATTGGTGGTATTTCTCTTGTTTGTGATAAAACAGTCATAATGGTTTTAGAATTAGTAGGTTCAGGTCTCTCCTCTCCTTCATTTCACCTTGGCACTTATTTTAACATTGGTGAGTACCCCAGGCCACAAAAATAGTTTCTTTCCTCATACAAGATGTCTAACAAGATAATTAATACACTCGTGTTGTAGAACACCTAACTTCCGCTCCCTAATGAATATCAGGTAGACCAGACATTTGACCAAGGATCTTCCACCTACATGCAAAACAATGCAGCCACAGATATATTGACTAAACTTAAGAGGATCCACTGGTTTCTGTGCAAAAAAATCAGTAAGAAAAGTTCCTTTCTGAGTCTCTATCAACCAATAAAGACAGGAGAATAGAAGGAAATCAAGAATTCATCTTTACTGTGAACCTACTTTCACTTTACTTAGAAACAGGTGGTGCTCAAAGCCCTCTTGCCTCATCAAAACCACAGGAAAAGGCACAGTAGGGATACTGAGGTATCACAGATTTACCATTTAAATCTTTGTCAGATATACTGTGAGAACCTGTTGTCTATAAAATCATCCTATTTACTTAGAAATGCCATATCATTGTACACTGAATCACACCATCTCTCATCTGAACTGCTACACTGATGTTATGAAATCATAGAAACAACAATGAAATTACTTATTTTTAAACCATTACAGTGTACTCTATTTTTGACTCTTTAACTAGTTTCATTATGCAAGATGAAAATTCAAGACTTCTACTTGTCAATTTTAAGGGTATCACACCATACCTCAGCTAACCACAAAGACTTTGAAGAGCAGTTATTCCATATTATTCAAAGCTTATGTATGTTATGTGTGTTTATGGCAACTATTTTTTCTGCCTTACTAAAACTCCCTCAAAAACTAAAGTTACTCTAAAAGCTTTAATTTTTAGTTTAAAATCAAATATACACAGTACTCTCCTAATTTAATGGAAAACCAACAGAATTTTAATTTTGTTCAAGAAGAATCCTATACAATTCTGATTCTTTAGAGCTATAGGATAACCATTTTAAAATTTAACAAGTCTTTCTTCTTTCTACACATAAATGAGCTGGCTCTTCAGAGTATGACTCAAAGCTCGAGAGAAGTGTGAAATGTACAATTAGGAAAAAATGCTCCATATAGAGTTTTAAAAATCTGTTTGGACATTTATTTTAGCCATATCTAGATAATTGTGTATTTTTCTCAGAGTTGACAATCTTTGCAACAGCTGTGGGAGTTCCTTGGGCATACTCCAGTTGGAATTTATTTACCGTATGCCAACCTAGTAAGACAATGTAGTGTGTAACTACATGACAAGCCATCTGCACTAAACTGCCAGTTAAATACATATTTTAACATGCACAACAAATTGTTATTATTGCTATAATTTTATTATGTTCTTCAAGAAAACTTTGCATAAGATATCTTTCACTCAAACATCTGTTTAGAAAAGTGGTCAATTATATGTAATTATCCTGACAAAAATAACTTGTTTAAGAGAGAAGTTATACTATACTTTGTAAAATGTTGATTCAAAGGTTTTATTTTAGTTATGAAAATTAACTTAGTTAGCTTAAAAAATGTCAACATAAAAATATCTCTTACCTTTCAACATGAGATTCTACCACAGAGAGAGAAGACTCTGATGTTGATGCCTGCCTTGTTCACTAAATATTCTTTGACATGATGAATGCAATATCATCATGTGCTCCTATATTCACAGTATGGTCTATTTTCTGATTGAAACTCCTAAAATTAAAGGGTTTCTAGGGTCCAGTCTTTTGTTGATGAGTTATTGTTTCAATATAGTCCTGAATCCTTACGTAGTGTCTTGTTTGTAATTCTGTACAGTCCTTCATTGTCAAGCACTTCAGTTTACTGACTAAAGTAGAAAGCTTAGGCTTGTTATGGTCAACTAATAGCACCAGACCAGAAAGTCAGTTCTGTGGCTGGGAAGGACAATAAGCAGATCAGCCAGGTTATACAAGGCAGGAACCTCTGTGATAGAAGTCACACCAACCAAGCTCAGTTTCATCGTGGAAGTTATATCTTTCCACCATCATGGAAGTTAACTCCTTCATCCAATGACTAGAATAAGTAATTAATTAGGATAGGATTGTTAAGAACTAGTTGCATTGAGTATGCATGTCAGTCATGGAAAGTTTTGTTTTAAAGTATAAAACTGTCCTGATTTCTAAACAACCTTATTGCAGACATATCTGATCCTCTAAATCAGTGCTCTCCAAAATTTTTGATCACACATCCCATTAGCAAAAAATTTCTGAGCACATACCCCAAATATACATATATTTATGTATTCATAAATTATACACAGGTACTACTGAAGTTTTAATATTTTCTTCTCACACTCCAGTAGACTGTCTGTGTACCCCCTTGGGTACATGCATATGCGCACACACACATCCTGTTGGAGACCACTGCTTTAATTAATTGAGATACATGTGTATATATATAATATGTACACACACTCACATATATATATATGTATATGAATATAACTACAACATAAAATACCTTTTTTTTTTTTTTTTTTTTTTTTTTTTTTACAGAAATAGCATTGCATATTCTAGTAGCTACTTTTTTTGTCATAAGTATTGGATAGATAGACCAACAGAATGCTGATAAACCAACCAGCCAATGGAATAACAGCTTACAGACAAACGTGAGAGTTCTCACTGGAAAGGAAATAAGGAAACATCATAACTGGAGCAAGTCCATACAACTTTCCATCTACCTAAGGAAAAAGAAATGTCTCTGTTTCAGCTAGGGAAATAGTTATTTAGCCAAACTGTTTGCAAGACAGCACACACTATTTTTGTATTAAGTGTAAACAGGATTTGCAATATTAACATTAAAATTCAGCCACAGCTGAATTTGCTAGAAAAATCAGTAATCCTAACATCCTCATCTGGTGTGGGATAAAATAATCAGCCCGTTAGCACTCATCATCTAAAATATGGAGAGGAAAAGTTTTCTTTGCTACAACTGAGAGACAAAGACCTAACACTGGGTAAAAATAACATTCAGCTATAAAATATAACTCTTACTTCACATTGTTCTCAGCACCTGGTATCACAAAGCTGTTCAAGTCAGCAAATAAGTAGCAGAAACATATGGAGAAGGCACTAATTAAAGTTAAGAAAAAAAAAAAAATGCTAAAAAATCACAGGACCAAGTTCCTTTAGAGATTTGTTAGTTTTTTCAAAAGGCCAAGAAAGTTATCTGCTTACCAGTCTCCTCCAGAATGACAACTCCCTCACCTCCTTCGTTAGAGCCCTCCCAGAGGTGACTGACTTTGCCCCATCCTTCAGCTCTACTTGAGGGCAACTGCCCGGCAGCTGCTGCTGGTCTTTCTCTGTGACTCTCACATTAATCCCACCTGATGTTGGCTGTGATCTGTGCCAAGATCTGGGGGGGAGGGAGAAAAAGGGACTAAAAAGAGAGGGACCAGCATTAGACCTTCTCTCCACAACCATCTTTGCTGAGCCAGGTAAGGAGATCAAACTGATAAAGCACAGATCAGCAAGGGAAAGGTAAAAGATATTTAGCTGTCTTTGTTCTGTAGCAAAGTAGCTAAAATGTACTCAGGGTGAAAAGGAAAAGTTAAGCCTCATCTGTGCTTTGCCTGCAGTCCTGTGCCCTCATGTTTTATTCTAGACTTATTAGACTGTTTCAGGAAAAGGGAATCCACTGAAAATGTAACTCAGATGTTGCATTTATAAGGGGTCCTTTAAAATATATGTAGACATAAATCAGTATCATCAGCATACACAGAAGGAAAAGCAAGAGTGGTCTCTTTTGCTTAAAAAACACCCTTTATTTTCCAGCTGAGTATAAAGGGACTAGTATAATGGTAAGATTTTCATTCTCTTCTGTGGCATGTTATGCTTTCAGATTTACTCTTTTTAATAATAATAATAATAATAATAATAATAATAATAATAATAATAATAATAATAATAATAAAAGGTATGTGATTGTTTTTTCACACTTGGCTTTAGGGATTATTTTATGATGGAGTAAAATTTAGAAGAAATGACACTATAAATGATGAAAAATAAGGCAGGAAAATAAGTGAAAGAAAACCATCCCATCATTCAGTAATTTATTTATGTTAACTTCAATAAAAGTATAAAACTATTTATTTTAATTTTTTTCTGTCACTTGAAAAAATATATTTAAAAAATTGTTTGAGAAGAAACTAATGAGCATATAGAAATAACTTCAATAAATTACTGGACCTAATGAAAATGTGGGAATATGTTATTTTAGGTATATTATATATATTCAAGATAATTTGATTCTAGAAAATAATCTTTTTTTATCCAAATATATTCTTGTTCTATATCAGTAGAACTGTTCTTTATTCTTGGAATGATATTCCTGAAACAGTTTCCAATTTCTTTTTGTGAGACATCAGGCCCACAGGAAAAAAAAATACAGTACTTTCTATACTTATTAATGTTCTTAATTTATTTCTATTTTTATTACTGATGATCTCAATACATCTTGTCAAACTGTAAATCTGTAATACCCTTGATAACCTTAACTCAGTGTCATGCTGGCAGGTGTATTGAGGAATATTTTGATGTAATTATTGCAAATATATAGTCTCTCAGCAATGTGTAAAGTTGTAGAGATTTTCTATTTATTTTTCATGTGACTGACATTTTGGACTCTATTAAAATATCTTCAGGCTCCTTCCAGATTTTAGTAGTTCAGAAGAGTTCTACATATGAGATGATTCAGAAAAGATATCTAAAAAATATATTATTTTTAAAAAGTAGTTATCCAGAAATTAAATAATCCTGCAATATAGTGGAAATAGATGGGGGGACAAAAAAAAAAAAAAAAAAAAAAAAAAAAAAAAAAAAAAAAAACAAAAAACAAAACCAAAAAACCAACAAGCCATCCTATTATTTCAGTGTGTGTTCCTTATATGTACACAAATAAATGAGTAGGCATTGTAACAGTGTGTCTGTTGAAATTCTCTACTTTCCTAGTTAAAACACTTAAGTGCATTGGAACTAGTTTCTTTACAGGCACTGTATCACTGTAAATTGGATTTCTGCATATCACAATATTTATTATCAGCGTTGTGTCATAATTCCTAATGGTGCCTTTTTCAGATATTGCAATATAGTACAAATATATTTATTTCCAATAGTTTAGCGAGTTGACTGTCATATAATACACAGTGTTACAATACACAGCTGACAAAAGGAGGAGGAAGAAGTCCCATTTTAAGTATCTGATGTTTTATATCTGATTTGAGCTCTCACAAACTATCTTCTTAATCTTCATATTACTCTGTAGCAATTTCCAGAAAAGTCATGTCTTGGTTGGTTTTTGGTTTCAGAAATGTACTGCAATTAAAAAAAAAAAAAAACAAAACCAAAATCAGAACTGCACAGTCCTGCAGTATGAATTATATTGCACTTATTAAAATAGACTTAACACTAACTGAAGGGTTAGGTACAAGAACATATTATGCTGCTTTTTCACAAATAAACAAAATGTTAAATGTTCAGTTTTGCAAACACAAAATTAAAAGAAAGTCTCTCTGTGCCTAAATGTCTTGTATATAGATCGTGTGTCTATGTCTTCTCACATTAAAGTAATATTAGTGAGATTTTTCTCAGTAATACGAATTGTATTGCCCTGGGTGCAAATACACTTATATCATTCTGATACATTATAGGAAAATTTAATTTGTTTGTTCCCAATTTGTTATTTAAATAGTTGGATGTGTGAGTGGGCAGCAGGGAAAGCAGTCTGATAGTTTTGCCCTGACTGCTGTGTGTCAGTCCTTGGGCTCTCCAGAGGTGAATGAGGAGAGGAGCGTTAATGAAGATCAGGCATGCTTCTTAAGAGTGGTAGACTGTTCTAAAATTTAAAAGCCAGTGACTAGTAAGATCCAAATATGTAGTTCATGTAGCACAAATCCAGAGTGAGAGTTTTCTCAGAGGAATCCAAAGCTTTTTTGGTGAGGTGAGCAGTGATGAAGCCCACCTCCCCTCCATCAAGACATAAAGGAATGAAAATGGTGCTACACATTGGACAAAGTAAGATATTGGAGAAGGAACTCTATTTCACATGAGAAATTTGAGGAGATATAAATAAAATATAAATAGAGTGTAGAGATAAGGGCTTCCATTAACATTGAACATGGGGTCAGGTTACAGATTGACTTTCAATCCTTGAGTTTACTTCTGTCTGGATTATCAGTCCTGTGTTGTCCTTTTTAACAAATTTTCATGTTGTGGTTTGGCTTACTTCCTAATAAGAAATTATTTTAAGTGATGGGAAATCTAATATCAGTTGCTTTCTACAAATAAGAACCAGTAGAAAAGGGATACCATTTTGAAGCTTTGGAAACCTCCAGGTCTAATGTACTGGGTTGAGTGAGTGGTGGAGTTTTTTGGTGACAGGGGAGGGGGCTATCAGGGAGGCCCCCTGTGAGAAGCTTCTCGAAGCTCCCCCAGCTCCACGTCAGCTCCACTTCTGTTTGGGAAATTGAGCTAATCAGCTGCACCTCTGTCATAACGTATTTAAGAAGGGATGTGGTGATGTGCAGTTGGACTTGTGAGGAGGAGTTGCTGCAGCTGCGTGAACACCAAGGTCAGTGGAGGAACGGAGGAAGAAAGCAGGGGGGAGGTGTGCCGGAGCAGAGACCCCCCTGTATCCTGTGGTGAGAAGGCAGGGCGGCCCCCCCCTGCCACCCATAAAGATCTACGGTGGAGCAGACATTGATTTATGGCCTGTTGCTCCTGCTCAGATGATCAAGGTTCTGTGCACGAAGAAGTCCGGGGTCTCATGGGAAAAGGCAGCCCCGCTGATGTAATTCAGTGCTGGGAGGATTGCAGCACGCGGGGGAGTCCCACGCTGGAGCAGCTCGGGAAGGGCTGCAGCCGTGGGAGGGAATCCAGTCAGAGGAAGTTAGTGACCCATGACGGAGCAGTGTGGGGAACGCTGCAGCCCGTGGGAGGAACTCATGTTGGAGAAAGTTTGTGGAGGCCTGTCTCCTGTGAGAGGGGGACCACGGTGGAGCAGAAGGAACAAGTTCCAGACACTCCCCTCACCGAAGATGAAGGAAGTGGCAGCGTTGACTGCACCCCCCATTCCCTGCCCCTGCGCCACTGGGGGAGGAGGTAGAGATATTGGGAGCAGAACTGAGCCCAGGAAGAAGGGAGGGGTGGGGGGAAGGTGTTCTCAAGATGTGGCAATGCTTCTCACTGTCCTACTCTGTTATGTGTTGTTAGTGTCTGTAATAAATGTATGTTCTTTTTTTTTCATCCCCTAACGAGTCTGCCTTTTGCTCGTGATCATAAAAGGGGGATTTTTTCCCCATCCCAGTCCTATCTTGAACCCGAAGCCTGGCTCTCTGTCCCTTCTCATTGCCGGAGGGGAAGGGAGAGAGAGCTGCTGCATTGTGATTGGCTGCCAATCAGGCCTAAACCACAACACTTTGCATAGCAATATTGTAGTATTTCCCTGTAAAGTACGATTAGAACTACAGACTGATGTCACTACAATTAATTCTGTCACACTGAGGTTTGTAAACAAGTTTCCTTTAAGCAGTGATTTATTATCTAAGCAGAGAGATACAACTGTTGTTTAGGATCTAACTTGTCTCACTGGTCACATTTGGAATTGGAAACTCTTCCTGCAGCAAGGCACAATTGTTATTTAAGATCTAACTTGCCTCACTGGTCACATTTGGAAACTGTTTCTGTCTGAGCTGACTCTATTGCCTTCCTGGTAAATAATGCTCTGGCTCCCTTGAAATTGCTTCAGCTTCTCTGCATTCTCTATGGAGTTCTCTGGAATTAAACTAGACCCTTCTTTTTTTTTTTTTTTTTTTTTTTTTTTTGTTCTTTCTTCCTCCCCCTCCTTTTAATTAAAATACTGAACTAAGAAGTAACTCTTTTTTTTCTTTCCAATTCAGCTGTTAACTTTGCTTATGTAGCTATGTAGCTTACTTGAAAAAGTTAATGAAAACTCTAATAGCAGAAGCAGGACAAGGCATGTGGTGAAGATTAACTGAGAAAAGTGACATTCTAGCTCTCTATTTCACTCTGGGCAGGAGAAAGGTGAAAATCATGACATCCACAGATGCAGAGGATCACCCAGCTGCCTACAAAACAGGGTGAGCTAGAGCGTGCAAATCGATAATATCTGTCATTGCACTTTATCTGCTGTAACAGAGGAAGGCTCCTGTGTATCTTATTAACTGTAAACAAAAAACAATATTGCAAGGGCATTGAGCATGCTGTTAGTGCTAAGAATCCATCTGAGTTTCTGTAATACACTTTCTGATGTTACTGGCTTACAGTTTAGACATGAAGATTTACTGTGAGCTATAAATTAACATACCTGCTACATAAGTCACTTTTACAAGTTTTTCTCTTTTTTTTTTTTTCTTTGTTCAAGACATAAATTATAGATGAACTGTTAGTCAATGTGTACAGCCTTACCTCTGAATACCTTGGATCCAGGAAGATGCCGGATTCATAAAATTATTACATATTATTCCAATTATTAGCATGATCATATCATAGATAGTAAATTGAAGAGAACATGGAACAGTTCTACTGAACTCAATAAACTCTTATAAAGCAAAGTTTGGCTAGTTCAAATCTTTTTTTTTTTTTCTAAAAAAAAATTTCTGGATGAGAATTTTTCCCTCTCTTGGAAAATAAAATCTACTGGGCCAGAAGATATCTTCAAGATATTTCTCTAAATTATATTTCACTAAAACATAGCAACATTTAGTTCAGCTTTCACTTTTTTTTTTTTTTTTAATGAGAATGTGAGAACTACTTTACTGAGTCAGACCAGAAATCCAATGTTGCAATGACAATAGTGACAATAAGCAGGTGTTCAGGATGCTGTCTGACAAGTAGGGTATATTTTATATAGAAAGAACAATGTTCCCCCTAGTGCACCATTTTGGCAATCCTTGGTTAGTGCTTCTGATTAACTGGTATCAGTGGACCTATTCTTCATATTCTCTTCCAGTTTAGACTCATTCATATTTGCCTTTGTAATGTTTTATAAAATTGGGACTCATAATTGCATTACAGTTTTTTGACAAATGACTTTTTATTTGTTTTCTTATATTTCTGTTCATAGTCTATTGCTGTCAGTTTCTATTAGAGAAGTTCATCATACCTCTGTCATATATGACCTATAGACATCAATCCAGGGAGCTGACGGTTCTTTGTTGACTTCATTTCTCCTTGTAAAGGACCTGTCCCAAAATTCTGTCATTCTTGTCTTTCTCTGCATCTTCTCTTACTCTAGCAATTAAGAAACAATCATAAAGATTATAATCCAAAACAAAATCCCCAGAATGCTAGTAAATGTATATTTTGCAAATATTTTTTGAAAATTTATCTTAAAACTAAATATCAAGGGAATATTTTATGAAAAACAGAGAACGTCCATTGTAAACAGTATGAACAGAACAGTTCAAAAGTTCCCTGTAAATTGTATGCTTTTTTCTGGGGAGGGGAGTAGCTTTCAGTCAGCATATAATAAACAGCAATCTATGACTTGTGTTATGATAAACACTAAAAAGTTTGGTAATATTAATAAAATTTAAAATAAAATTCCACGAGGTTAGAATAAACCGTTACAAAAAGTGGTGTCAGCTAATATTATTTTATCCATTTCTTAAACTTTAAAATATCCAGAAAGCAGGACTTTCTCTTGTTAATGTCAAAGCTAGCTGTACGGAATATACTTCACTAACAAAAGTCTTGGATTACAGGCAGGATATGAAACATCTGCGCATCTAAGTGTGTAAGATTGTAGCTGCACCGTTTTATTTATTTATTTTTTTTTTTTTAAGATAAGAAATCACTAAACACATATGGACAACAAAATACCTTTCAAACATCAAGATAGTGTCCTGGAATTTAGTTATTTACCTCCTAATTTATTTCCTTACCACACCACATGAGTTAAATTGAAGGAAGCTTGCTATTAAATTTGTTATTTGTTCTAATAATAGCCAATGAAATCTCAGTGGAGCATCTCATGTCCAGCACTTACAAAGGAGATTAATTTCAGGACACTGAACAATTTCCGATACCTACTGTAGTTGTCCGGTACAGAAGTGAGGTCCTTCTTAATAGACACAGTGTTTTGCTGTATTCTATTTGGCCACAGTACTGTTATCAGTGCTAACAGATGGATGTATATATTTGAAATACAAATAGCATTTATTTTATTGATATTAAGAGCAAAAAGTTGAAACATATTTCAAGTCACTCAGTAGTTGAGAAACTGGGACATAAGTCTATAAATGCTTAGCATCTGAAGAAAAATTTCTCAGAGTGGTTTCAAACCTGTTCTGCACTGACACTCTCTGTGTAGACCAAAAGCCATGTTCTCATTTACTGCTTGATTTTATAATATGCATATCTTAAATGTTTTTGTTTTGGGTTTGTGTTTTTTTTTTTTGTTTTGTTTTGTTTTTTGTTTTTTTTTTTAATCAAGTTTAAAAATAAATGTAAAATAATCAGCGCTCTGACTGCAAAGGCTGTAGCTGATGTAGGCCACGATATGAACATGATGGCTGATCTAGGATATGCAGGAGATGACATAATTTGTAGCTAATAACAAAGCTTATATTTTAATTATCAGATTATAGTAAATAATAGTAAATCTTAAGAGAAAAAAAGTAAATCAGATATATTAATTACATCAATCATCACAATGTCCAACAATGTGTACAACATTTCTGAATGTAGCTGATCAACCTGCCAGACTGACCTCCTTCAACAGCCATAGGTAGGACTCCGAGTCTCCCCAGTGATTTGCTCCTTCTTCTAGTGGGATACAGGAAGGTACACATAATTGAAGAGAAACCAGATGTGGGATTCTACTTTGCTCCATGCAAACCTGATGAGCAAAAAGGGAAAGTTTTAACTAAATAGCAATACTGTGGTGCTAATGTACATCTTAGGTGATTGAATACAGCACTCCTGAATTTCCACTTCTAAGTTTTTCAGGAAACAGATAATTATCCGTGTAGTTATATGCACTGTTTCTTTGGAGAGAAAAGCTAATTCAGAGGCAATTGCTTGGAAGAAAGACAAAATCTGCAAGTCTGGTGACAACTTTAAATTACAAATACTTTAGTAACAGACATTGCTGATTTCTGTCCTGAATGTTGGATAATTAATCTCTTAAATGTTGAAGATTTGTGAGCTAATTTCAAAAGTTTAAAGCTACATGGAATAGCAAGGGCTTTTTCTTTACTAAATTTAAATGAGGGAAGGTCACTTAAGTAATTTTACCAAGGCAATAACCTCTTGATCTTTTATTCTATTATAATATATGGACTTTTTTTTTTTTTCTCCCTATTCCCTCAGTATTGCCCAGTCTCTATACTCATATTGATTCATTCACTCTGCATTTTTTTTTTCCTTAAGGAAATTTGTTTCCACAGTTGCTGAGTACTGGGAGTCTTTTGGTACATCTGTCTCTCTGATCATTCTTCTTTGTTCACCTATATTTACTGTGTTCATTAGGTCTTCTCAGTTCTTACCAGAAATAACTGAGAAATAGTGCTACCTTTGGTGCAAGTCAGAACTGCAAATTTTGATATATCTTAGAGCCCAGTTTTGCTAACTGAAACCAAGGATGAACAACACCTACTATTGATGACTGTAAAAGAGACATTGTAGAGGCTATTAGGAGCTGCAAGATGACAAAGGAGAAACAAAGAAACAATGCAGAACTGAGATTACTGAGCTGATAATGGTTGGTAACAATTTAAAATAAATATATAAATTACCAGAAAATTAGGACAAAAAGTCTGATGTAACAAGATGTAAAAATCTAAAAGAAAAGGAAGAAGATACCAGCTCAAAAAGATTGTTGAGAAACACATTTCAAGGAGCAAGAGGCTGATGTTTGTCCACCTGACTGAAGGACCTCTTGAGCAGTAAGACCTTTTGACAGACTGCAATGGGAAAAACATGCATGTTCATGCTTAGTGCAGATGCCATGCTAGTCCTGGCCCATCACAGTGTGTACTGCAATGAATAAGATAATGATTGTGTAGTCAGCTGCTTGTATGGTCCTGCTTTCATGACTGTATACCATAAGAGGTGCTTAAATAAGAATGCTCTAAGGATTTGAGGATTACAGGAATGTTACAGGTTGCACCCAAAATAAATTCTTTATCATCTTCCTTCTCTACCCTCCTTATCTAGGCTAGGCATTAAAGATGGAGCTGGAAAGACCTACAGCTCAATGTGATTTTTTTTTTTTTTTTCGATTTTAGGGGTTTTTTTGCCTTTTTTATTTTTTCTGGTTTAAATTCTTCATTACTTGGAGTCCAAAGGTTTCAAAGTCTTTGACACTTTCTTGTGAATAAGGTGAAGGACTTCGGTGATAAAATTCAAATGTTTGGTAAACAGCTTGCTCTGTCTCTGCCTGAGATAATGAATCAATATCCTATATAGACTTTACTGCTGTTTAAGCTGACTGTACTGCAAAAATACTTCCATGATATCAGAATGCACACCAGACTTGGTGTTATCTTTCTGGTTACCCGGTACCCTGAAAGGATTCCAAAACTCATGAAACCAAGCATCTGGCACAGATCCTTTTATAGTATATCAGAAATATGTAAGACCTGCTATTTAATATTATATACCTCTCTTGTGCTACAGACTCGTATCTGACACAGTCCTTAAATTATAAGAATGGTTAAAATATGGGTGAGAGGGAGAAAAGGGAGGAAGAGAAAGTGTATTCAAGTTGGTTTTGTGTTTTTCAGCTTTATCAGAAAGTAACGTTTTTTATCTCAAGTGAAAATTAAGTGAATGCTTCAGGACAAGTTAAACTACATTGGTTAGCATGATTAAAGTTGGTGATGTTTGTAGCATCAAAACACTACTGAAATTATTGTAGTTGAAATTAGTATGGTCAAGCAAGTGACACTGGAAGAATTTTAAGTAGCATACATGCTGTAGTGACACAGGGATTTTTGAAGGAAGCACATGGAAGCACGAAGGTGCCTTCAGCATAACATGAGATCAGGCAGTCACCTAGGCAAAAATTGTTGTGGTTGTTGATTTTGTGAATGATTTTTGTGCCAAGGGTAGGCATATTTCTCTTAAAGCAGTAAGAGCAGTAAAACAGCACAAAATGTATTCATGTTGTACATTTCAAGTCACTGTTACCTGTGAATACTGTGCTTTGTATCTTTTATTTAAAAAAATAATTCCCAGATTATTAGATGGATTGATTTAATTATTAGCTATGTGAACTGCAGAACCTTTGTTTTAAAAATAAAATTTGTCCTTTATAAATTTCAAGAGGATAAATATATGGATATAAAAATATATTTCTAGTTACATCAAGGTCAAATATATCACCTAAAAGTCAATATCTCCTTATGAGAAATTTCTGTTACAGTCTTTATTTTAAATATCTAAGGCTGATATAATTTCAGTGGAATGAAGATGCTGCTTTAGTTTACTAGACTGAAGTTGTAATTGTGCAGTGGGTTGTGTTTTTTGTTTGGTTTTGGGGGTTTGGTTTGGTTTTGCTATTTGTTTATTTGTTTTGTTTCCCCTGTCCCCCTCTTTTTTTACTCTTTTCCCATTTTTAGTGATTCTCTGTATACCTGAGAATGGCAAATAAAAATATTGCATAAAGTATTAAAATAGGCTTTGTATTCTAATGCATATGCATTTAATACTTATCTTCTCAGCTAATTTAGACATGGGGTTGTGGGCCTGTTTTTTTTTTTTTTATTGGAGGAAAGAGAAATTTTGTTAACTGAGAAGAGCACTAAAAACCTTTAATGAAAAAAATGCATACAGAGATTTCTGATTAATGTTCTGGAGAAGAAGATATGGTCCACTGTGAGGTTAAGATAAGATCCAATAAACACCAAGATGTTTGCTATAGTGTCTTCATCAAGCACACAGGAAAAGTAGATAGAAACAACATTTGATTTTTTTTTTTTTCCTTTATGAAATAAGATAAGATGGTCCCTTTTTTTCCCCTTCTGGTTTAAGGCACTTTAATATCACAACCCAACTCAAAGTCCTTGTTATATAAATTACTGGTGTGACTGGACCAGATAAATCAAGAAAAAGTTCAGAAAAAGGGTATTAATACTGGTGAAAGATTTCTTATACAACTATTCCCCCCCCTTTTTTTTTTTTTGCTTCCCACCAGGTCTCTTCACAATCAAAAAAACCCCAAACAACCTGTAAGAGTATGGGGTTCATGGGTTTGCAGTTATCTTTCAAAGACAGAAAAATAACGTATTAAAAACCTTCCTCAGTGTATTGTGATATAGAAAAATTACTTGGTGAATTTCATGAAAACGAATTGTGTTTTGAGCACCTGATAACTATTTTATGGTTACTTCAGGCTTCATTTCCAATAGAAACATGTGACAATAGATGAGCACATGATAAATAATATTTTGAGTGGACTGCCAGATGTGGAAAGTAACACTTGAGTCAACAGATTTCCTTTAGCCATTTATGTATTTCTGAAAATGAGGAATGGGCTGAAATCCTTTTTCTGGGAGCTATGAACTCCTCTGAGATTTAATTCTGCTGCAATATCTTTGTTTTCTCTGACCTGACCTCACGAGGGGGGAAAAAAAAAAAAAGGAAAAAAAAAAAAAAAAGGAAAGAAAAAGCCACTTTCCATGTGTGGGGAAAATAATGGACAATTGGTGAGGAGGGTTGTAAACACACTCAAGTGACTTGCAGCTGAGGTGCTGAAAAAACACATACTAATTGTTGTGGCCTTGTGTGTTGGGCAAGCAGAACATCCCTGGTTAGATAACATAGGCCTATGATAGATTTAGAGACACCCTTCTGAACATGCTTGAGATTCCTGTCATGCTGTGGGGAAGATCAAAGCACAGTGGCAGATTAGGTCTGCACAAATCCCTGAAATACATGTGAAAACAGCAGGTTTGGTGATTCTCCAGCATGGACTGATTTCTGAGTTTCCGCTTGTGTGACTCTGCCCAGGTGCTGCTTCAGGGATCCCCTGGTTGGCAAGGCAACACAAATAAATTTACTCTTTGCATTTCATCTGTGCTTCTGTGGTTGTTCCTGAGTCCTGCCTGTGCTGGCTCACACACCAATGAACTTGATGTGAACCATAAACTACAGCACAGTGTCAAGTAGTATAACATGAAAGAAGATTCCATAGTTCACTCTTTCAGAAGACATTCGTGTTCTGAGCTAATACCTTTGAAGCCAGGATTAGGAACTGTACCCTTTGAGGAGATTAACTGGAAATAACACCCCATTTTATATTCAAGAATAAAGTTAAACCCCAGGAAAGGACATGTTTGGTGATAAAAAGGAAGGGGTTGGTCATAAAATGTACTATTGAATTACTTTCCTAACACTTAGTAAATTCACACTGGTTATATACCATGCACCCTTAAGCACTTAAGAACCATGAAGATAAAATCATGGTCCTTGCTTGCCAAATGTAACATAAATCAAGAAAAACCCTGCAGACTTTTTTCAAAGCCTCAGGAGAAAAGGAAGATGTAGTGGAATTTTCCAGTCTTTACTCAAGAGCCAGCAGGGACTTAATCAAATTGGCCTGAGTTGCTGAATGAACTTTTCCTCATGGACATTTGGTGCATGGGAGAGCTTCAGAACATAAGTGAGGATGCAAGGAATGTTCTTGGCCTTTTGGTCAAGACATTGAATTTATATTGTTTTGATCCCTCAAGAGGGACTGGCATCAATCCAATGCTTAGTAATTAAAGTTGACTCAACATTAATAAGAGCAGCAGAACTCTGGGACCTTAGTCACTTGGAACATGAAGAATGTCCTCTCCACCAGGAGTAGGCACACATACTACATAATTATCATCTTCCTGCCAATACAGGATTGTTTCAAAGAGTACATTTTCTAGTGCTCTGCTTAATCTGCTCTAAAGGCATGAGCAATGATTCTTCTACAGCCTACAACAGTAGTTTTCTGTGTCAGGAATATAAATGTGCTTATATTGCCTTCTATCACCTTAAACAAATTTCTGCCCTTGAGTCTTGTAAAGAAAATTTTCAAAGGCACAAAAGGTTGCCAGGAGTGCAAGTCACTGAAGTCTACCACTGCATTCTAAAAGAGATATCCTCTTGGTTACCTCATAGTACTCTTCTTTTTCTTTTGCTCTATCTTAATTCCTTAAACGCTTTTTTTTTTTTTTTTTTTTTTTTTTCCCCTCTGAATTTTCCCACAGATTTTCTGTCTCTCTGGTGAAAATCAGAATCAAACACAGTCTGACTGGTGACATGCGGGGTGATCACCAATTAGATGTCAAGATGCAATGTTTACAAAACATCTTAGTCAGATCAACTTTAAATATGAAATTCAAATAGAAATTGCAAGTTTCTGATATATTTTTTTTTTTTTCCTTCACGCAGGAAAAGGAGGAAAGGAATTAGTAATACTTCAGAAGTTGAATGTTTTACTTTTTTTAGAACTAATTGAAGATATCTCCCATTTTGAAAAGCTACCAATAATAAAGTAAAAATATTTTTAAATTTAATTTTATTTTTATTCTTTTACTGGTTACTTTATGATTAATAGACATTAGTAATTAACACATGCTTGTACAGAAGGTTCAATAAAATAAGAGGCAGATTTACTCTGGGGATGAGTTAAAAGTGCTCTTTTTGTTAAATGTAGATTGACTCTTCAAGAAAATGAAGGACATGACTGCTATTTTTACAGAGGAGATGATAGAAAATATTAAAATAATTTTCATTTACTTTTATAACTTTTTATTAAACTTCTCCATTTGATCTAGAAAAAAATGTATAAATAGAAATTAGTTTATATTTGATATGGAATTTGAAGTACCTGGTATTTTTTTCTGACATAACAGTAGAAATACAGGCTTCATAGGAACCTGAGATACTTCTGTAATTATAAGTTAGTGAAGAAAGGAAACAGGAACATCTAATTTGTTTTGTCTGGTAGTAGATAAACAGAAAAATTGAAGAAAATATTTTTCTAATTTGAGAGGTGACAAATTTATCATATGAGGAAACAAAACATGGTATTCTGTTCTGGACAAGACAACAAAAATGAGTGTGATTATACAATAAATTCTAAAATATGATATTGCCATTATGATCCAGGGTGATTTATTCCATACATTTAGTACAACCTAAACCTCACCACTCAGGAAGCACCTGATTCATTTGCCCACACTCGGTATCCAACGTCATTTCAGATGTACCATTTGTCCTATCTACTGCAAGATGCAGGTGTTTCAAGGGTGGTTTGAGAAGTGACTCTTCTGTACTGGAATAAGTATCATGGACCACAGAAACATGTAAATTAAGTTTACCAGCCTGATATGTAGACAAATAGGTCAGTGACCAAACTGTTTTATAGGGAATTTAATGCCATTTTCAGTATAGAACAATACATAATGCCTGATCTACTCTTTCTTAAACTGATAGGAAAAGAGAACATAAGAGATAAGAAAATTTATTTTTTAACAAGAGAAAGAAAAGGACTTAAAAAATTTATCTGAATTTGTGATACAGATATTTTTGTCAGGGGAAAATAGTTTATAATGGAATGAAATACCTCACAGATGCAATTAACTCTCAAAAGTAAGATGACTTGACATGCATCAGTACTTGAACAACTATCCTATGCAATTTACTGCTTCTTTATGATCTAACCTGTATGTAGAATTACAAACCCTGAAAACAACCTGATATAACACTTCCTAAGAGTTACAAGGGGGAAAAAAAACGTGTGTTTGTTTTTCTTTGTTGTTGTTTGTTCATGGTGTCTTTTTTCTTAACATGGTATCAAGCAGAAATCAATCTTTGAAATAAGCCCCCAGTTTTTGAAACAAATTTTAGGCTTTTATATTAGTGAGAGGAAATTTTTGTTGGGAAAGGAAGACTAAAAAAATGTATATACTAATAATAATCAAGGTGCACATTCCTTTCTATTGGAAGGACGGAAAATATAGCAAGAAAAAAATCTAAGTTGAAGTGTTGACATTATCTCCTTAGGGATGACTTGTGTGGAAATGTGGAGTTTCTGCTTTTAACTCTTAAATAAAGTATTATGCTAAGATTGTTTTGCATTTGGAATGATATTATCTTTAGTTTATTTCAACCAGAACAGATGGCATGGAATGATCTTAATCTGAGTCTATCTTTTAAATTGCAACACTGATTGGAATTTCAGCACTAGACTGATTAGTACAAAGAGAATACCAGAGAGAAATAGTCAGAGAAGTCTTCAAAGAGCACCAAGAAAACTAAAATTTAATTACCCAAATATTATATGATACATAAGAAATTATTTTCACTAAATCCATTATCATCTTTAATTAATCAAAGATGAAACAAGATATCAGAAAATAACTTTTTTCCTAGTGTTTCAATCATATACTAAAATAAGTGATTACTTGTACAGAACAAGCTTTGAGGAACAGTTTGCTTTATGTCCTAGAATGGCAATATCATCAGTATGGCAATAACATAGAAATTACCATGATGATCATTAAGCAAGGTACAAAATTAGTTTTATGTATCTCTGACTATGGTCACATTCCAGCTACAGGCTCCACATCTTTGACGGGACTATGGGTTATATGGTGAAGATACTTTACACATAAATCTTGTTTTATTTTTGAAACTTCTGAATGGCATAATATCACAGAATTTATCCAATTCCTGAGGAATTTACTTGTATTTTAGCACTCTTATTTGCATTAGGCTACAATGCATGCCCAGTAGAATGACTAATAAAATGAGCACATGTAATGAATGCTCAAATCTCAGCTCATCTTCAACCATGGAAGGTGAAATGGGTTGATTTCCCCCCCAGCCCTCAGCTGTACGGACTTCTGTTACAATGCATACATTTGGGCATCATCTGATTTGACAGCAAGGGCACATTCACCCTGCCACTTGAGATTATATTGAGGCATTGAATAGGTAGGTCTGTAATGACAGAGGTGTCTCAGAAATTGTGTCACATATGCAGCATCATATGAAAGCAGAGCAAGTGATGGTAGATGTGTTTAGGCATCTGAAATGAGACATTGAGTAACTGGGGGCTGATATCACCTCCACAAAAGGAAGAGGCTCTATATTAATTCACAGAGAAGGTGAAACATCTACAAAGGTGTTTCACTATATAGTTCATTTTCCACCAAGCAAGTGCTGGCTTTCCATAAAGCAAGAGAATCCCTTTCCTACTTCAAACTCAAAGATAAAGAAAGAGGAGAGAGGCTGGAATAAGGCATCGGCTACCTATGTGCTTCTATAACAATTTGGAATGTCTGTGCTGTCTAATAAATTATATCCAAATTGCATCTAATTATTTTTTTTTTTCTGGTAGTTTTTATTAAAATAGGATATGCAGAAGGAAACACAAAATATGTGAGAAAAATACTGATGTGCAGCAGGCTGTGTGACAGGGTTTCAAACTAAGCAGTTCCTCTAAATCTTGCTTGAAAAAGCTTTCAAGCTCCTTGCCATTTGCCCGTGAGGCTCAGAATGAAAAGCAACATTGAAAGCTGCCAACTTTTTATATTTATTTTTGGAGAAAGAGCTGTTTCATTTGAGGGTAAGTCTGAATGAAGGAAAACAAGTTATACCATGTCAGTTTATTCTAGTCTTCTTTTCCTGGATTTTTTTTTTTTATTATTTTTTTAATAATCATATCTGTATTTCAGTTGACATCTTGTCATGGTTTGAGCCCAGAGGTCAACCGAGTACCACACAGACCTTCATTCACGCCTTCCCCCATTAGGAATGGGAAGGAGAAAAATAAAGCAAAAGGCTGAGGAATCAAGATAAGGACAGGGAGGTGTGACTCACCCATTGTGGTCATTGGCAAAAAAACAGACTCATTCGGGGAATTAAAAAAAGAAAATCACTTTAATTCAAACACTAACAATAACAACACCTAACAGAGTAGGACAGTGACAAGCATTATCACATCTTAAAAACACCTTCCACCACCCCTTGCTTCTCTCCAGGATCTATCTCCTCTCTGCCAGTGGTGCTGGGGGCAGGGGATTGGGGTTATTGTCAGTCCACTGCTTCTTCATCTTCGGAGGTTGGGCGGAGAGGGGACACTCCTTACATTCTTTCCCATGCTCCAATGTGGTTCCCCTCTCAGGGGAGGATGGTCCTCCATGAATTCACTCTGGCATGATCCCTTCCCACAGGCTGCAGCTGTTCCCATGCTGCTCCAGCGTGGGTCACCTCTGTGTGTTCCAGTCCTCCCAGAACTGAACTAAAATAGTGGGGGCTTCTTCTTCCCACAGAGTCCTGGCCTTCTTCAGGGAGAGACACCTGATTTGGTGTGGGGTCCTCCATGGGCTAAAGGCAGATCTCTGCTCCACCATGTACCTCCATGAGTGTTGGTGAGGGGCATCCCTACCATCTCACCATGGGATACAGGGGGGGTCTCTGCTCCAACTCACATCCCTCCCTATGTCCTCCTTTCTTCCACTGACCTTATTGTTCACATAGGTGTCCTTGCAACTCCTCCTCACAAACCCTAACCCCCTTTCAGGTTCCCCTTCTCAAATATGTTGTCTCAGAGGTGCAGCCACCATTGTTAATTGGTTTATCCCTGACCAGAGGTGGGTCCAGCTTGAAGCTGGGAGAGCTTCAGTAAACTTCTCACAGGGATCATAGCTGTAGCCCCCTGCCCCGCTACCAAAAATCCAGTCACACAAACCTAGCACACATCCTTAAATAAGAATGTGGAAGAGATGTTATAAATTTTACTCCTGGTTTTGTGATTACATTTTGAGTGGTCATCCCCATAAAAACCTTCTCATCTTACTGACTATTTAACTAAACCTCTTGCCCTTTCCTCAAAATTAATTGAAGTTTCTACAAGTCTAATGAAGATAGGCAATTAGATTGTAATAGCTCCAATGAAACTATTAGCTGCGATATCAGAACACACCTTCTTTAACTAGCAGGGAGGAAATGGCAGAAATTCATTATAATTGCTACCTTTCTGTCTATTCTTTACTTCTCTACAGACATCCAGTGTTAGTATGCGTATCTGTATGAAGACAAAGTTTCTCAGTTTGGTACTTACAAAACTACCTGTTTTGTAGTTAAACATCTGCATCCTATGTAGCATTTTGTGAATTCAGAAAATGGGATTATTTGCCATATGTTTAATGTCCAAATGGAATGGATTCATGGAATATAATAGTGTAATAAAATTATGCATTTCAGATCAGGAGGTCCTGGCTTGATTTGAGATTACATCCCACATCCCTCCTGACTTGGAATGAAATGAGAGACCAGTAGCTGTATGTGTGACTTGCCACAGCGTCACTGTATAATGCTGGCAGAAAAGTTTTCTCCATCCCTTTAGCATGTGGCCAGTGAACACTTCAGTCTGTTTAAGAACTATACTAAGAAATAATAGGCAAAGAAGTAAACTTCTTTTGGAAGATGTATTGGGTCTGGCTGAGAGGGAGTTAACTTTCCCCATAGGACCCCTTGCAGTACTGTGATTTGTACTTGTTCCTAGAAAGGTGTTGATGACACCAGTGTTTTGGCTAGTAATTAACAGTGAACCCACAGCATCAAGGCCGTCTCTCCAACATTCCCTCCCTCACCAGTAGGCTGGGGCTGGGCAAGATCTTGGGAGGGGATATAGTTAAAACAGCTGACCCAAACTGACCAAAGGGATATTCCGCAACATATGATGTTGTGCTTAGCAATAAAAGTTAAGAGAAAGGAGGAGAGGGAAGGGAGGCATTTGTCATTACAATGTTTGTCTTTTAAAACAAGTGCTACACACACTGTGGCCCTACTTCCCAAGCAATAGCTGGACTTCTTCACTTCTTCTGCTGATAGTAAGTAGAAATAAATATTTTTGTTTGTTTTCCTTTGCTTCTGAATGTGTCATTTGCTTTTTCTTTATTAAACTGTCTTTATTTTGACTCAGGGTTTTTTTTTTCCATCTTTTTTTCTTTCCCCTTATCCTGCTGAGAAGGGGAGTGATAGAGCAGCTGGGTGAGCACCTGGTGTCTTTGCCCCTTTTCTTCAAAGGTTCATCATCCTCACTGAAGTATTTCTTAATGAACATTGTTTTGTTGTTTTTTTTTTTTCTTTTTTTCTCCCTACAAACTTATATTTCTATTACTCTAATTCCTAAGGAGCAGATAGTTTGGTTCGTACAATATTGAGTCTCTTAAGATGAAGGGACATCAGAAGATAACTTATACAATCACCAGGGAAGAACATTAATATCCACGGCTTTTCTGAAAGACTTGTTCCCTAGTATGACTCAGTCTACCTGTATTAAATCTAGCCTACTGCAAATTAGTCATGTGCCATTTCCATCTGCAAGGGAGGGAGATAATTTCAAGTTCACATGTCTTAGCAGGAACTACATATATAGGCAAGATAAAGAAAAAGACCACAGAGTTGATTTGCAAATAGCTCATCACTAATACAATCTTCCTGAATTTCCATAAATTTCACTCCATGGAATTATGCATAAGAATAATGTGTACTCATGTACTCATTTACTCAGGAATTTGTTTGGAGGACTGAAGTTGTGGGAAGACAGAATAGATAAGAAAATGAGGAATAGAAATATCATACTGCACATAATTGCTTTTACTCCTAATTCACTGGCTTAATGTTGGTTTCATAAAAGCAATGATGAACTCATTTAGTATTATTGTGAATGTCATGAGTATTTCTGGAGGATTCTCATTCAGCATTAATTAACTCTGATCATTATTTTAAAGTGTTCGTTTTTATTTCTTGCTAGAACAGCTAGCTATTTCTTGCTGTTTGTCATTTCTGATGGCATACATTTAAAACATTTCTTTGCCTAATTTAAATTTCTTCATCCTACTTATGCATACCCATTTCTAACTGTTATTGTTCTAGAGGGAAAAATAAACTGGCATTTCATTAAATTAAAATATTTTAATTTTCCATTTACATCATGATCATTGGAAATTATCATATGTGCATTTTTTTCCTATAATCCATCAATAAACTATAATGCACAAGGTGTCCTTTTAATGATCAACATCAGAGCAAGCTCAGTAACTTTCCATGTCACAAGATGAAATCCCTCCCATGGTATGAGTTACTTTTGGAGCAGAGGTTTAACATTCAGAAGCACTATCACCAATCCTGACCTTTAAATATAGAATAGTCTGTCTTCTCACAGTTGCAAAGGGAGAAGAAGAGTGAGCTTTAGGATTTGAACTTCCTGGAAGGAAACATCAAGTCATGTCCTTTTAAATGAATGCTTTCCTACTGACAGGACTGGATGGAATCTACCAGGCTTATCTGCTAGTGGTATTAAGTGTTGGTGAACTAATGTACAAAAATACTCCTTTTTATTCTTGATTTTAACAAAAAGGCTTAAAGATTAATAATTTGTAATTACATTGTTAATATAGCAGTGCATCTTGAATCAACAAATATTTATGTAAGAATTAAATGTGGTGTATAGCCTCCTAATATCTCAGCTATCTGAAAATATTCATATATGATAATCAAATTCAAATTCTGAACAGGATTGTTTACTCTTAATATGAGGTTAAAGAAATCTAAGGAAAATAGTGTCTCAGCAAACCATCCTATTTTCCCCTGAATTTTTGTTTAAATTAGAAATCTTTATAATAGTAAAGATGGTAGGAAAGAATACAGTAGACTTCTAGATGGATTCCTGATTTTAAAGTGAGAGAAAAATATCACATCTTATCATTTAGCAATGGAGAAAACTCTATGAATGAAAATGAGAAGGGAATAGTGTAAAGGAGATCAGAGTTGGAAAATAATGGCAGAGAAACTGAGAAACATGGTGTGTACTGCTGAATGATAAACTGGTGGTTATTTTCAAGGAAAGAGTCATATAACTAAATCCTCTGTGCAACTCCTGAATGTCAAGAAATGTCAGTAGATTTTATTTCCCTTGATTTTATTTCCAAATTTTGTTTGTTTACTTCTATAGATGTGGGTTTTTTAATTAATCACCTAGGTGCTAAGATTTACACTCAACAGAGGACAAGTCCAACTCGTCCAGTCCTGATATTCCTAGATTTAAAATTTTGAAATAGACTTTCAAAACACTGCTACCTGAGTTTATTACTTATGGTCTATTTTTAATTGTGATGAACTAATATGTGGTGGGGGGGTTGTTTGCTTTTTAATATAGTTATCTGTAACTGATATTCCTCTAGGGGATGAGAATTTGTTTGGACCTGTCTATTTGTAGAGAAATAAATACGGGCAGAACCTGATTAATCCCATATATATTCTCATAATGTGTAGTGGGCAAACTGTATTGACAACTTCCTATAAAATAGTGTGAGGTTTCTCTGAGATCAAATGTCTTTCATTTGCCAGCAGGGAAAATAATTTGGGTGTGTTTCTGCACATTAATTTGTCTATGCTTTATGATTTCTAAGCTTTTACTTAAATTCTGTTATTCAGAACTTATTACATGTTTTCTGTGGATTGAAGATAGTCATGACCATATACTCTAAACCATTAGAAAGTGCCTGAAGTCATGCTCATCCAGAGAAACTGCAATTTTATTGTACTCATAGTTTTCTAAATATATTGACAAATTAAATGGATAAAGAAAATGAAAAAACAGATAAAACAACCAAAACAAAAACCCAAACCTTTAACACAATACGAAATCTAAAATTTTAAAATTAAAAAAATCCAAGTCCAACCAACCAAATAAGAAAATAAATAAGTGCTAGTGCTTAGTTTGCAGTGATATTATGTGTTGAAATAAGTGGTTTGGAAGAAGAAGTGGTAGAATATGCATGATGCAAGAAATCTACAAACTAAATTGATAGACCTATTAAATATACTAGTGCAATAATTCACTTAAGTAATATAGCTTTGTCTTAGTTTACTAGCATTTATGTTCTATGTCTCATTCTTAAGCATCTACTGAATAACACAGATCGCTGAGTGAAACAACACTCTTTTATTGATGAAATTCATTCTTTAAATTTTCTTGTAGATAAGATGTTATGGCAGATTTTGACAATTTGAAAGCTCTTCTTACCTTTGCAACATTTACAGAAATTTAATTTAGTTAAAAGCTGAACTCTTAACCTCATCTGAATTTTTATATAACTAGGTATAGAATCAAGATTTCAGGTTTTTTCCTTGGGTCAATAACTTTATATTCTGACATGTATCTGATTATAATAACCAATAGAATAATGTTTGTCAAATGTTTTAACAAACTGCAGCTATAATAGTTACCATAGAGACAGGATTAAAAAAAAAGAAATATCATAGAAATGTAATATTTTCTGTAATAGGAATTGGTAGTACTAAATACAGGACATTACATTAAAAAAAGACAGAACACTTTTCCTATTTTGTGCCAAATAGCAATAACCAATATAATGGTCTATTTTGTAGCATCATCTACGTATCAATCTTCATCTAATTGTAATTTAAATAAATTTCCTTCAGTACAAAACCTACTTTGCATTTTCTAAAGCCAGGAATATATACTTGGGTTCTAAATAAAATCTCTACTGACATATCAGTCAATGAGGAAGCATAATATTCTCTGAAATCAAAGTACCTGATTTGTCACAGTTGGAGGTAAGATTGCTGTGTAAAAAAAAAAGAGATTTTTGATCTATGACAAGAATAACATTAATTTTATTTTCTTTTCATTTGAAAGACAGAGATACTTCTTCCTGAGAATGTGAAAACATTTGAATTATATCTTTCCATAATTTCCTTCCATATTTGTTTTAAATTTAAAGGTTTGATGGAGTCTGATGTTTTCTATGGAAAATAAACAAACAAAAAGTACTTTTGTCATCTGGATAAAATAAAACACTGGCTACAAATTATTGGTAAATGCCTTGTGGGATTTAATTTTTTGCTTTTAATGAGCATACAAAGCACATTAGGGAATCCTTCCTCCTCAGAGTCTATTGAAACTGGAGATCTGAAGTTGCAAATTTGTAAACAAATGTCTAACTTTATTCCTATGATTAAACTACTAAATTAGGTGAGTCTATTCATTAACTTAATTAGGTATGTGTGCAATCTTTTCTGAACATCATATAAACTTTCTCATTTAAACATGAGAAAATTAAAATTATATCAGTGTTAACAATTTGAAACATCGAGGTACATCTCCTCTGTGACTGCACTACCTTCCCAGTTACCCTTGCAATATAGGTATGAGGCTCTGCAAGTGTAACCAAACAATAACAAGGATGATGGTTATCTAGGTTGGAGATGTCGTTGAGCTTAAGTCAGCCTACACCCTGTGTCAAAACTGCTTCTATAAAGAAAAAAAGATGGATCATTGCCATAGGAGACTCCCTTGTGAAGGGAACAGAAGATCCAGTATGAAGACCGGACCCACTTCTTAGGGGGAAGTCTGCTGTCTCCCTTGGTCCCAGGTTAAAGAAGTGAAGAGAAGGCTTCCTACCCTTGTATGGACCTTGGATTATTATCCATTATTGATTTTTTTCAGGTAGACAGAAGTGAAGTTACAACGAGAAGTCTGAGGACAATCAAGAGAAACTTCAAGACCTTGGGATGACTTAGTAAGGAATCACAAATACCAGTAGTGTTCTCTATCCTCCCATTTACAGGGAATGATGACGGAAGAAACAGGAAGACCCAGCAGATACCTGGATCTGAGCCTGGTCACTGGCAGAATTTGGGGTTTTTGATCATGGCTCAGTTTAGAGGACACCAGGTCTGCTAGCAAGAGATGGGGTAAATCTATCTCAAAGGGGGAAAAAGATCTTTGTACAGGACTTAGCAGGGCTCATTGAAAGAGTTTTAAACTAGATTTGATGGGGGAAAGGCATAAAACGAGGCTCATTAGAAATAAGTCTGGGGGTAGGACACCAATGTTTGGGGGACAGTATGCTAGCAAGGTCTGTTGTTCTGCTGGAGATCCATATGGCAGCAAAGATGCAAGGGTTATTGATGTGTTAGAATCTACGGACGTGCCTGAGAATGGTCATGTAAGAATTAGGGCCTCTCCCCCCCAAAAAAGTGGTGGGATCAATAGCCCAGCTGAAGTACATCTACACCAATGCACACAGCATGGGCAACAAACAGTAGGATCTGGAAGCCATTATGCAGCAAGAAAACTATGACATAGTTGCCATTAACATGGTGAGATGACCCGCCCAATTGGAGTGCTGCAATGGATAACTATAAATTCTTCAGAAGGGACAGGCAACGAAGGAGAGGTGGTGGGGTATCCGTGTGTGTTCGGGAGTGTTTTGATTGTCTAGAGCTTAATGCTGGTGATAGTAGGGTTGAGGGTTTATGGGTAAGAATCAGGGGGAAGGCCAACAAGGCTGATATCATGGTGGGAGTCTACTACAGACCACCCAACTAGCAGGAAAAGGAAGATTAAATAGCCTATAAGCAGCTGGGAGAAGTCTACAATCACTAGCCCTTGTTCTTGTAGGGGACTTCAACTTACCAGATGTCTCCTGGAAATACAATAGAGCAGAGAGAAAACAGTCTAGGAGGTTATTCCTGGAGTGTATGGAAGAGAACTTCCTGACATAGCTGGTGAGTGAACCAACTAGGGAAGATGCACTGTGGGACCTGTTGTTTATGAACAGAGAAGGACTTGTGGGTGATGGGATGGTTGGAGGCCACCTTGAGCACAGTGTTCATGAAATTATAGAGTTTTTGATTCTTGGAGAGGGAGGGAAGTTAGCAGAACTGTTACCTTGGACTTGGGAAGGGCAGACCTTGACCTATTTAGGAGACTGGTTGACAGAGTCCCTTGGGAGGCAGTCCTGAAGGGCAAAGGAGTTGAGGAAAGATGGACATTCTTCAAGAAAGAAATCTTAAAGGTGCAGGAACAGGCCATCCCCAAGTGCCAAAAGATAAGCTGGTGGGGGAGAAGACCAGCCTGGCTGAACAGAGAGCTTTGGTGGGAACTCAGGAAAAAAAGGAGAGTTTATGACCATTGGAAGAAGGGGCAGGCAACTCAGGAGGACTACAAGGATGTTGTGAGGTTATGCAGGGAAAAAATTAGAAGAGCCAAATCCCAACTAGAATTTAATCTGGCTACTGCTGTAAAAGACAATAAAAAAATGTTTCTATAAATACAGTAACAGCAAAAGGAGGGATAAGGGGAATCTCCAGCCTTTATTGGATGTGGGGGGAAACAGTGACAAAGGATGAGGAAAAGGCAGAGATATTTAATGCCTTCCTTGCCTCAGTATTAACAGTAAGATCAGTTGTTCTCTGGGCACTCTGCCTCCCAAGCTGGAAGACTTGGACAGGGAGCAGAATGAAGCCCCCATAATCCAAAGGGAAATGTTTAGCAACCTGCTAAATCACTTAGACACACACAGTTCTACAGGGCTGAATGGGGTACTGAGGGAGCTAGCAGCTCACCAAACCATTTCCATCATTTTTTAGAAGTTCTGGCTAACCGAGGAGAACCCAATGGAGTGGAGGTTAACAAATGTGATGTCCATCTACAAGAAGGGGTGGAATGAGGATCCATGGAAGTACAAACCTGTCAGTCTGACCTTTTTCTGGGGAAGATTATGTAGCAAAGCATCTTGGGTACCATCACATGGCATGTACAGGACAACTGGGCAATCAGGCCCAGTCAGCATGGGTTTATGAAAGACAGGTCCTGTTTGACTAACCTGATCTCCTATAACAAGGTGACACACTTATTGGATGAGGGAATGGCTGTGGATATTATCTACCTAGACTTTAGTAAAGCCTTTGACACCATTCCCCACAGCATTCTCCAGGAGAAAGTGACTGCTCATGGCTTGGATAGGTGTACTCTTCACTGGGTAAAAAACTGGCTGGATGGCCTGGCCCAAAGAGTGGTAGTGAATGGAGTTAAATCCATTTGGCAGCCAGTCACAAGTGGTGTTCCCTAGGACTCAGTATTGGGGCCAATTTTATTTAATATCTTTGTCAATGATCTGGACAAAGAGACCGAGTGCACCATTAGTAAGTTTGCAGATGACATTAAGTTGGGTGGGAGTGTTGATCAGTTTGGGGGTAGGAGAGCTCTGCAGAGGGATCTGGACAGACTGGATTGATGGGTCAAGACCAATCATATAAGATTCAACAAGGCTTAATGCCAGGTCCTGCACTTGGGTCAAAACAACCCCATGCAATGTTACAGGCTTGGGGAAGAGTGGATGGAAAGCTACCTGGCATAAAAGGACCTGGGGCTGTTGGTCAACAGATGGCTGAATATGAGCCAGCAGTGTGCCCAGGTGGCCAAGAAGGCCGATAGCATCCTGGCTTGTATCAGAAATAGTGTGGCCAGCAGGATTGTCGCCCTGAAGTTGGCACTGGTGAGACCACACCTCAAATACTGTGTTCAGTTTTGGGCCTCTCACTACAGGAAAGACATTGAGTTGCTGGAGGATGTCCAAAGAAGGGCCATGAGTCTGGTGAAGGGACTAGAGCACAAGTCTTATGAGGAGAAGCTGAAGGAACTGGGTTTGTTTAGCTTGGAGAAAAGGAGGCTCAGTGGACAGCTTATTGCTCTCTACAACTGCCTGAAAGGGGGTTGTAGTGAGGTGGGTGTCAGTCTCTTCTTCTAAATAACAAGCAATAGGACAAGAAGAAATGGCCTCAAGAGGTGCCAGGGAAGGTTTATATTGGCTATTAGGAAAAATTTTTTCAGCAAAAGGGTTTTCAAACATTGGAACAGGCTGCCCAGGGAAGTGGTTGAGTCACCATTCCTGGAGGTATTTAAAAGACATGTAAATGTGGTGCTTAGGGACATGGTTTAGTGGTGGACTTGACAGTGTTAGGTTAACGATCGGATTCTACAATCTTAAAGGCCTTTTACAACCTAAATTATTCTATGCTTCCACAATTCTTAACAGGTGGTACATTTAGAAAACATATTCTTTAAACACACAATTCTTACTGATCTCACATCTGATATCTGATATAAGAGCACAGTCTTACCATAAGCAGTGAACAACAGCATGAGGAATCCAATGCACATTTTTCACAAGGCAATGAGGTGACTCTGATGGTCACAGAACAAAGTTGAATTGACTTTTTATTCTGGTTTGCATCTATTGTTCCTCAAGTAAAATTTTTTTGCTTTGAGTTAAATGCATACTCATAGTGAAATATTCCTGTGAAAAAGTGCAGTTGTGGGAAATCTACTTTTCCCTTTAGAAAGAGTTTTAAATTGAAATGTTCAGATAAACCTACTGTTTTACTGTTTGCTTTTTTATGATCTTTCAATATTTTAATCTGTAATGTGAATTTATTTCTTCACAGCTGTGTATTTTCTTTCCAACACACTGAGAGTTTTACATAAGAAAATGAGAGTTTTATGTTAGGGATGGAGTCTAGAAAAGTTACAAAAAGAATAAGCAGGTCTTTTGTATTGCAGAATGCTTGGCTATAACATATGTAATGTTAAGATGTGAATAAAAGTAAATTAAAAGCACCCTGTTTTAAAGTTAGTTTTACATGTTTTTCATTCTGAAGATTGTTTTCTGTATTACAGCAGAAACAGGAAAAATTTTATCATCCATTCCAAAATGAGATTTGTTTGGAACTTTACTTGAACACCTACAAAATACAAATAAAAATCTAATTTATGGAGCGCAGAATGTTTTGGTGTCAGTTGAATGTGTGGTGGTTACAGATTTTACTCCATCAGATATTTTTAACAAATACGTTTGTTTTTCAGAAGTAATTTCTAGGAGGCTTTTTAATTGTAGCACATGATGATGGCAGATGACATCAGCCTTGTAATGAACATGAGATGTACCTTACAGGCAGGATTAATGTAGTTAAATGTGTTCAGCTGCCTTAATTTTATGATTAGTCTTGGTCACTTTCATTTTGGGAATATCTGTGATACCAATTGGTTTCATATTTGTTGTTACTGCTTGTTTGTTGTGTTGTTACTATATTTTTTCTTAAATAAGTGTGAAGCATTTTTGGAAAGTGAAGTTAATATTTTAAAATCTCACAATACACTCTAACTAAAAGTACAGATTTCATAAGCTCCTTCATCTTGAAAATTTATCAATCCTTCCTTCTTCAAAAAATATAGCTGGCAGCTGTCCTATTTCTGTTATTCTCTTGGCCACATGAAAGATAAAGAAAATGTTTTATTTGATGGTTTCTGCATTTAAAAAGGCAGATTTTTTTCTTACGGGTCCTGTTTTTTTAAATTTCATTTAAGTTTCAAATTATATTCATATTCAACAATACTGGGGTTTCTTTTCCCCAGTATTCTTTGTTGTTTTGCTATATGGTTTTTGTTCCACAGTACATTTGAAGTTTAATTCTCTTCTTTTTCACACAAGCACCTATGTTCATTGTTCTTCAGGGCTGTTGTAGATGAATGTACTGGACAAATGAAGAGAGGCTTATTTGGTATTGCAATATACAAATTTCTTGAGTACAGTGGTGCCTTAATCTTCAGAAGTACTGTAGCAACTATGTTAGTCTGTGTATAGAACTAGTCATTATATTAACCATGATCTTGATGGTTTTAAGGCTATCGCTGTCACAACTCATCACACACACACACATACATGCACATTCACATAGATTCTATTTTCCTACATGTAATTGTAAATTCCAGCAATTTCATTGCTATGCAAGAGCTATTTTACAGGAACAAAAGGACTCTCCCATTTTAATGACTATTTAATTCTAGTTTCCATGGAAATATTTTGAAGGGAAGAGCTCTCTAAATAACTGCCACTGGCAACTTAAAGGTAATGGAAAATATCATGCGTGAAATTATAAAGTGGACAGAAGCAGTTACAAAACTGACAGAATGACTAGAGTAAGTTACTTGAAAAAGCATGCAAATGATATTTTAGGGAGGAAAAACATAAAAAAAAAACCATGAACATTTTCCCTACAAACATTTTACAGCTCAAAACCTTTTAGGCAAAAAGCAAACTGGCCATTTGTGTTACATACCTTTTAATAACCAAATTTCACGATTTAAAAAAATCTTAAGGTTTTATTTGAAAACATCTGTTTGCTAGCTTTTAAAGTCAACATATATCTGTGGGGATTTTTAAGAGATTATTTTATATTTAATTATAGTTTTCTATAAGGAGGGAATCTGAAAAGTATGCAAGACTTAGTACTGAAACTTACTCAGTTTGGGAAACCAGTTATATTCCTAGCATGTAGGGAAACAGTTTTATCTGCCTGTTCCTTAGGACCTTTTGGAGCACATGGCTCATGATGCACTGTGTCATGCAGTGCTGCATCTTCCAGGAGTCTGTGCACACCCTACTACTCCTTGATGGATAAATAACTTTGAAAAGGTAAGAGTTGTTATACTACTGGACTTTGCTTATCTGAATTTCAGTGATAGAATAGACAAAGAATTAAAAATTTATGATATGTCTGTTAGAAAACAGAAGAGTCCAAAAGAAGAAAAAGAACTGCAAACCAGTCACAACCAGACTAGCTGGTTTCACTTCCTTCAAAGCACATGTGTAGCAGCAAGGGAACTGCATTGCTGCAAGCCAGGTCCAGCCAGCTGAGGACAAACTCCACCAGTAAGAACAGTGTAAGAGAACACATCAAAGAGATGCAAGGTGAGGTTAGTTCTGTTGCATGCATAGTGAGCAGGACTTTAGGGGTGTCAAGAGCTCTCACTGTACCCTCTCTAAAGAAGTTGCTGGAGTGTCTATCTGGTAATTTAGATTAATACAGGTTTTGTATGTTTTGGGAATAATATTACTGTTAAATTAACGACCAACTTTTAGTTGGCCTTTTATTCACCCCAGAACGTCTTTAATATATACTCTGAAAAATCTTACTCTACAGCCATTATTTGGAAAAACATAACTATTTGGTGTACTAGGATTAATCAGAAGCTGTCAGTTTATGTTAAAAAGGCCCTCTGATAGCTCTATCACAGGATCCCCATGATCCCACTTTTTCAGAGGAGCTTATATTTATAATTTCAAATGAGTTTTAATATTTAAATTCCTACAATGTTAGCTGGATTTTTTTGTTCTTTCACTTAGACATTTTGTTGTTGAATTAAATTTATTGTGCTCTTGCGTAAACCATTTGACACCACCCCACATGACATCCTTGTCTCTAAATTGGAGATACATGGATTTGGTGGATGGACCACTTGTTGGATAAGGAACTATCTGGATGGTCACACTCAAAGAATTGTGGTTAATGGCTAGATGTCCAAGTGGACACCAGTGATGAGTGGTGTTCCTCAAGGGTTGGTGTTGGGACTGGCACGATTTAACAACTTTGTTGGTGACACAGACAGTGGGATTGAGTACACCCACAGCAAGTTTGCCAATGACACCAAGCTGTGTGGTATGATCAACACGCTGGAAGGAAGGGATGCCATCCAGAGGGACCTGGACAGGCTTGAGAGGTGGGCCCATGCAAACCTAATGAAGTTGAACAAGGCCAAGTGCAAGGTCCTGCCCATGGTTTGAGGCAATCCCATGAAGAAATACAGGCTGAGTGATGAGTGGATTGAGAGCAATCTTAAAGAGAAGGACTTGGGGTACTAGTGGATGGAAAACTGATTATGAGCCAGCAATGTGTGCTTGCAGCCCAGAAAGCCAACTGTATCCTGGGCTGCATCACGAGAAGTGTGACAAGAAGGTCGAGGGAGGTGATTTTTCTCCCCTTCTGCTCTGCTCTCGTGAGACCACACCTCAAGTACTGTGTTCAGCTCTGGGGCCCCCAACATAAGAAAGACATGGACCTGTTGGAGTAAATCCAGAGGAAGGACAGAAAGATGATCAGCGGGGATCGATCACCTTCCCTGTGAGGACAGGCTGAGAGAGTTGGGATTGTTCAGCCTGGAGAAGGCTTTGGAGAGACCTTATAGCAGCCTTCAAGTACTTTAAGGGGGCCCACAGGAAAGATGAGGAGGGACTCTTTATCAGGGAGTGTAGTGATAAGATGAGGGGTAATGGTTTTAAACTGAAAGAGGGTAGATTTAGATTAGATATATGGAAGAAATTCTTTACTGTAAGGGTGTTGAGACACTGGAACAGGTTGCCCAGGGAAGCTGTGGGTGCCCCCTCCCTGGAAATGTTCAAGGCCAGGTTGGATGGGGCTTCGAGCAACCTGGTCTAGTGGAAGGTGTCTCTGCCCATGGCAAGGGGTTAGAACTAAATGATCTTTAAGGTGTCTTCCAACCCAGAACAGTCTATGATTCTATGATTTTAAGCTCTAATTTTTTTTTTTTTGCTGTTTGATAGTATTGGTTTAACTTCTGGCAGCTGTCCATAGAGTTTTGTTCCTTAAGTATAAAAAGCCGAATCATACTGCATAGGATGAATACAAGTAGTAGCTCCAGTGATTTGTAGATATGGGAACACCAAAATCAACATCTTGAAAAAGTCTAACATTGAAATCTTGAAGAAACAGTAGTTCAGAGGAGAATAACATGGTCTTTAGACTAAGACTTTATTTTGAAAACCAGCAATCTATACAACAGTGTCTAGCAAATTAATTTCACAGTGAACTTCTGCTACTGAGAAAACTTAGTTTCAGTTATTTGTCATTGTAATAGATAGTAGGTCTTTAGTCAAAGTGTTAAGGGAAGCTGGATCCTGTGGATGTTTGACAAAGCCAGCAGAAAAGCTGAGCTTCAATGGCGCAGGTGCCTGTGTGCACACATACATGTATATAGAGATGGCCAGACATGGTGATCAGCATGACAGGCTGCAGTGCCTTTATTTGCACTCTGGTAAACACCAACAAAACTCCCATACATGTGAACATGAGGGGCCTAAGCCCACCCATGTTCTCATCTTATTAGAATGGAGGTTCACTACTGACACATGCATGGACCCTCTCCATTCACAAGCACACCCACATTTGCACATCTTTTGATGGGTGCTGAGATTGCCTAATACCCATCATTGGATTCTAGGCTCAGTCTTTACATCAGTCATAGGATGAAAGCTTGATCTGTGCTCACCTCCTACTCACTGGTGAGTCCAGTTTCAGTTGTGAATTTTGCACCCACCCAAACAAAGAGAGCATAAAGTAGGATGTCACAGTGACAGCTAAGGAAGGAGTTTAACAAGAAGGCAGAACAATGTTGATAAGGCAACATCTGTAACCAGACAAATGTACTGACCACAGCTTGATGAAATTATATCAGCCCTTTTTATTCTTCTGTTTCCACTCCACTTTCCCAGATTTGTTGCACCCCATCCAATTTGATCCCTCCCTTTCACCTCTTCTTTAGAGACAAAATAAGATGAAAAAGCTAGTGGGTTAAGATAAGGACAGGGAGATAACCTGGTAAGTACCATCATGGGAAAAATAACCTCAACTTCAAGAAAGTTAATTTAATATATTACCAATTTAATATAGAGTAAGATATTAAGAAACGAAAACAAAACCAAACACATCTTTCCCCTTTCCCCACTTTCTTCCCAGGCTCAACTTCACTCCTTTGTTCCCAACTCTTTTACTACCTCCCCTTGAACAGCACAGGGGAATGGGGAATGAGCTTATGGTCAGTTCATAACAGTTTGTCTCTGCTGCTCTTTCCTCCTCATGCTCTTTCCCTGCTCCATTGTGGGATCCAACCCATGGGAGACAGTCCTTCATGAACTTCTCCAGTATGGCTCCTTCTTACTGGTTGCAGTTCTTCACAAACTGGTCCAGTGTGGGTCCTTTCCATTGGCTTGCAGTCCTTCAGGAATAGAGTGCTCCAGCATGGGTCCCCCACAGGTCACAGGTCCTGCCAGAAAAATTGATCCTGCATAGGCTGCTCTCCACATCCTCTGCTCTTGCGTTGAGCCCTCCATGGGCTGTAGCTTCCTTTAGGGCATGTCCACCTGCTCAGGTGTGGATCATCCATGGGCTGCAGTGTGGATATCTTTTCCATCATGGACCTCCATGGGCTGCAGTGGGACAACTTGCTTCACCATGATCTTTTTCACAGGCTTCAGAGAAATCTCTGCTCCTCTGCCTAAAGAACCTCCTCCCTGTCCTTTTCTCACCTTTGTGTTTGCAGAGCTGTTTCTCTCACGCTTTTTCTCACTCTCTCACAGCTGCCACACAGCATTTTTTAACATCTCTCAGATACGTTATCACAGAGACACCTCCCGCTAGTCTGAGGGGCTCAGCTGTGGGTCTGTTGGAGCTGGCTGGAGCCGATAGGAACTGTCAGGCACAGGCTGTGTCCAGCATAGGGCAGCCCTGGCCTCTCCTCACAGAGACCACCCTTCAGCCCTCCACTGCCATCACCCGGGCACCAACACTCTGTACAGTAACTTAGGAAAAAATAATACTCAAGAAGTGTTTTAGAACTGGCCTTTTTGGTTAATCTTATTTTTCTTTTTACAGCATTTATGATATATGTGTAATCTAAGTGAGATTTCATTACAAAATCACATAATCTCATATCTTTCTTGCACAGTTAGTGAGAAAATTAATGAGGATTATTGACCTTAGCTTACTTAACAGAACATTCAGTAGTGAATAACAACACTTAAAATTGTTCAGCTGATGAATAGAACTGAATTGAATTGTAAACCTCACCGACTATTTAACATACATTTAAACCACATAAAACATATCTGGAAAGAAAACCTGCTCTATGAGTAAGGTAATGTTGTGTTTATCTAAGGTTCACCTGCTTTAATATCACATAATTAAAATATATATTAAAAAAAAGTTTATGTTGAAAATTAATTCAAAATTAAATCATAAACCATAAAATAAAATTCCAAAACACTAATGGGCAGATACTATAGTTGTATAAATGTATACATGCATAATTTTATTCACATCAGCTGAGAATTGGGTTCTAGATATCCAGAAGTTTCATGTAGACAGAACAGGTATTTGTAACAGGAACCCACTGGATGGGCTAGGAAAGATGTTACTGAAGAATGTGTGATGTGCTTTTTTAAAAAAAAAGTCCTTCTAACTAAAGGAAACTGAAAAACAATTTTATAGTTCAAGCAAAACATTTTTTCTATAAACATATTGAAACAAAAGAAGCAAACATTTAATCTGTTTCGGTCTTCGTATGACTTGATTTTTTTCTTCTTGAGAATTATGCTTTGAAAGCTTCAAACAAATCAATATGTACTGGAAAGCCATTGATACTTGTCAACCAAATCATTGATTTGGTCAGTGTAATTTCCTTTTGAAGTTCATCAGAACAAGTATTTCCCTAATACAAAAGCTCCTGATGACAATTGTGAGGTGTTCTGTTTAAGAGATACTGCCAAAACCAAAAAACCCCAAATAAAAACATTTAGGATCAGCTAACTTAATGCAGGAAGCCCCAGAAATAAAGCACTCAGAGCCACTTAAAATTACATTGAATCTTAATGACTGACCATGACAAGGAAACAAAAGTATGACCTGAAGTCTGATGGCTATCTTAGCATCAGACGCTTGATTTTTCATGTTTGATTGTTGATGTTTCTGTTTTAGTGTGCAGCTATTCCACTTTTTGTAGTCTAAATTTTGTGTCTGACAGGGGCAGTTAGGCTTTTGCTTATAAGCAAAATTTATTTTTTCTCTTTCTTTCCTTCACATACACTCCATCTTTAGTAATATTTTCTCCACTTTCTGCTAATTTATTACTAATTCTGTTAAAATAGAGAAAATTAAATTACTCTTACCTGAATTGGAATTTTGTCTTAGTAAGTAAGAACATGGAGAAAGAGTAATAAATGTTTCAAATGGATCAATTCCAGTGGTGTTTATAATAAGGATATGAATAAAAAAGGAAACAAAAAAATATTGATCCATTGTCCACGTATATTTACCAAAAATCTTATCCAATCAAGGAACAATAAAAGATACAGGAGCTGTTTTGTTTTGTTTTGTTTTCAATTAAAAATAACCAGCACTATAGCATTTTTTTTTTACAAAATGTGTTAGATGCAAAGAATTGTTAGAGAACCTGGAGGGAATTTGCAATGACCATTTTATAAAAATATTTGCAAGTATTTTTCCATTTTAAACACAAAACCATACTTATCACACCTCTAAGTGAATTGTCCAGTTCTGCTTCTTTTATGGCATACTCCATTGTAAATGAGAAAGGAGATTTATCTAGGAACAAGTTGGAGAAACTTACATTACTATTGTGAAGTTGACTTCAGGGTTCAGTTTGGCAGTCAGTGATTTTGTATTAAATAAAACTAGGAGTGAGGGACTACTAATTTTGTCTGTGAGGGAGGATATTGAATATGTTCATTACATCAGCATGTACTGCTAATGTTATAACTGAAAAGGACTAAATTCTATTTCGTAGCAATAACATTAGTATAAGTCAATATTAATAATAAATAATAAAGAAGGTATTTTATATACATATGTTTGTGTGTGTGTGTGTGTATAGATGCTTCTAAACACCATTAGTATATAAAGGGAGTTAACAGTGACATTACAGTAAGAATATGTGTAAAAGTGAATAGTCACAAGGCCGTAGCACAGAACTTTGACATTAAAAGATAGCAGAGGCATAGAAAATACAGAAACAGAATGATAACAGCATCCCCAGGGCTATTCACACAAATGACCAATTACTAATACAGAATTGTGTGACAGCCTAATGAAACTGCTCACTTCTGATAGCATAGGAGAGCCTGCTTTAATGTGTATGTATACCAGAACCAGCTAGTTGTGTTTGCACCATGATTCAAAACCAGCTGTACTGAACTAATCAGAACAGTTAGAACTAATGGAGATATCAGAACTAATATCTGGACTGATCAGAGCTATACAGAGCTGTCCTGTATTGTACTACTACTTACATACATATTGTTTTATTATCACAAAAGGAAACTGGTTTAAGGTTTTTCTAATTGTTTTTGACTGGTCTGGTTATCAACCTTCAAGGAGTAGTTGTTAAATCTGAGTCCCTCACTAGGCAGCTGAATGCTAGCTCTGATGCTGCTTGGGGGAAGTGGGATGAACGCTCTCTCCTTACCTTATCCTTGGCTCCACACTGAACTCACCCCTGGAAAATCTAATAGTCTCCACACCCACCCACTTTTCCGCAGGCTCTGTAACATGACTGTGACCCCAACTAAAATCTGTTCTCCTAAATTAAGAATCTAAATTGATATCTCACCTCTAAATTGATATTTGCCTTTAGAAACATGGTTAACTGGCTCTAACTAGATCTACAGTACTGCCACACAATTATATAAACTCCTGAAGTTAGTCCTAGAGTTCAAATATTTAAATTTAGGAGAGTAAAAAATATATGACCTAGATATACAGTTCTGTGCTTAGGTGGTAAGAGCCTTTCAGGGCAGAGATTTTCCTTATTTGTGTATTGCCAAATAAACCAGTCATGTTTTCACTTACATATCCCAACAGCTTCAGCTAAGGACAATGTAGTGCTGTTATCAGTACTTACTTTTCTGCTTCCTGCATATTTTTAAATAATTAAGCCATTTGGAGTTTGAGCAAGATAAAACTTTATTGTTGACATTTAGAGAAAAAGATTTGAGGCTTGGATCTCTGCTATGTTGTATGTCTGACATCTAGAGAATGACGGGATTTTTGAGGAGGAGAATTAACATGTCTCTGCTGTGAGTCCTACCTGAAGGGGCTCAGCTCTATGAATGCATCTGCAATCCAAGTGCCTGATTTGGAATTCTAGATTCTAACTTGAAATCAGAGTGCTAAAATGTTAAACACTGCTGAAACCCAGAAAATTTAAACATGTTTGTAGATTGATTTTGATCTAGATAAGTTTTGTACTTTTAATGATATTTCAGTGTCTGTGTCCCCAAATGTATCATAAGATAATACAACAAATATGTCTGTCAAGTTGAATTGTCCTCATATTTGAAAAACAAACTTGACTGTATATCTGTATATGTTTTATCAGAAAAAGAAGTAACAGAATATGTTCTAAATTGTAGTTGCTTCTGAAACAATTTAATACATTTTCTGAACAACATTTGCTTTGGGTGTTTTCTATGCATTCAATAAACATATGTAAAGAGGTCTTCATTAAGAAAGACTATTCTATTCTTGAAAAGGACCTTGGTGTCCCTCCTAATAGGAATAATCTATAACCATCTACAGCAGGGATAATCCCATTTTATATAACTGTAGTATTACAGCTAACTCATCATAGGTGTAGATACTAGAGAATATGTAGAGAATGTTTTTTTGTGATATGTTCTGATATTGATACTCTGTATTGTTACTTTTTGAAATATTGAATGCTAATAAAGACATTAGACTGCATATTTTCACAAGCAGTTGTTTTTAATGATAACTTTGCTGAATACTAAAGATCAAAATTAAGCTACTGGTGTTTACATGAGTTTCAGTAATTTTGAGACTATATTAGTGGACAATGTAACCTTCTTTAGTTAAAAGAAAACAATGACTTCGCTGATAGAGTCCTTAATGATTATTATTTAGATAATAGTGGAAGCAGATTGTGCAGACATCTTCAAGAAGGGAGAGAGCTGCAGAAAAGATGTTAGAACTTGAACAAAATTTCTGGTTTCCTCTTTTAATGTTAATAACACTTTCTTCAGGGATTCAAATATTTGACCTCAGCAATTGTCTCACTGAAATGCCCAGGTTGAAGTTAATACCACTTCTCTTCTGCTTTCTTCCCAAATGAGCATCATTATAGGAAAAACAAGAAGTTTAAATTCTTCTGAAAATATTACTGAGTTTGTTCACTTTGCCCATTGTTTATGTCAGGGTAGGCAGATCACATCTTACATTGTTATAAATTTGATTCACAATTACAACTGAATAATACTTCAAAGAAGGACAGCAAAAGGCCAGATGCTACAGTTTTGTATTCTACAGAAACATTATGTAGAGCCAGCTGTATCAAATAAATGTAGGGAGTTTTTATAACACTATTGTTTGTCCATATGCTTGCTCCTATATGCACGTAGCTGAACAATATATAACTTGAGCATGTGTGACAGCTTATTTATGCGTGTACCAGTTCTGTCCACTTTCAACAAAAAAGGGGTAGTTTAATGAGGAAACTTGGCAGCTGGAATCCTTTGTTCCATTCCGCTCATGTTCCAACAAGTTTCTGGTTCTAAACTGAGAATCCTAGCAAGTATTGACAATATTAAAATTTTATTTTCTTATTTCTCCATAAAAAAAAATGATGGGACAGATCCTGGTAGGTTCTGAGTGTTTCCCATAATGACAGAACAAACTATATTCTTAAAATTTAAGAAGTAGAGATTTTCAGTGAGTTACAATACCAATAGTAATGATATTAGCATATACTTTTCAGTGAGAAAAGACAACCTCCTCTTGAATAGTTGTTAGAAGAAAACTACAGGCAAAGAGAGTAATAACAAACTGTGACAGCTATGGTATGAACATAATACTGCCTTTGGTGTATTAAGTTACTATACCCATGAATATGGAATCCTTTTTCTTTCTATTTTCTCAGTCAAGCTATGGTCAACAAAATTCCCAGGGGAAAAATCTGAAGCAAAATGTCGCAAAGTATAAAAATGGGTGAAATTCATAATCACTGTGTAATGGATTTCTGAATTTGTGGAAGAATAAGAACATTTGTGCTAACATTTACCACAATATATAATGAAGGATTTACAATAAATCTGCTAATTTAAACTGTATTATTATTATTTTAAAATTAATTTAATTAGTTAATTTTTTGCAAATAATTTTATACTGTAACAGTCAAATCAGCACAGAAAATGGTAACAGAGATCTCCAACTCATTTGATATCATATTGTTTGATTGCTGTGAAACTTGTTACTGTAAAATATTGGTTGTCTGGATGTGTCCATCATATGAAAAGGAAAATGTTATAAAATTCCAACCATGACTGCTAATAATCTACAATTGAGATTCAGGGTACCTTTCATAAATTTGAATTGCTAATTATATTTCAATTGGACTCCATTCTAATTTAATTGTTAATGCAAATAAAAAAATGATTACTTAAGAAATGCATATTCCAGAGATTAGCTGGTCAAATAAATCCAGTAATATAGTTGTATTCGTAATCAGTGACACAATAACTAGTATTTAATTTGGCATAGACTTTCTTCAACCTTCTTCTCCTTTTTTTAAACCAATATTATCTTTAAGACAGTTGCAGTTGGATGAGGAAGTTTTAGTGTTGTGCATCTGATGTGATCTGCCTTATTCTTAACATAAAAAGGGTATCAGAGTTTATCCATTTGTTTATCCTTGAAAAGAAATAGATCTGCTTCCAGCTTCATTTTTGTAGTCATTATCTAAAATCTGCAGTTCCGTGATTCCTTATCTAAACTAAGAAATAGCTAAACAGATGATTATTAAATTGTGAGGTATACAAGATTTTAAAGAAAGGCTCTGCATTTTAGATAATTCAAACCTTTTGGAATAACATTTTATATCAAAATATAGCCATTTTAGAGCATGACAATGAAGCATTAGGGGAAATGGCTTCACAAAAAAAAAAAAAAATCTGTCATTTACAATAATTATTGCCTTAAGGTTTCTGCTCAGGCTTGATGAAAGTAGTCAAAGAAAGAAAGATGTCCATTTTTTTTAACAATCCTCATCATTACAACCAGAAAAGAGACCCAGTTCTATACCCCTTACTCTGTTCCCATTTTTCAAGTGTGTGTGAAATTTTCCTGACTGGTAAATCAGCATTTGGCTGGTGTTCTTTAATGGCTGCACAGGAGCATAGTTTATCACAAAAAGGTCTGCAATGACTAAAGTCATTACATTAAAATTTTACTAATAACTCTAGATATATCACTTCTATTTAATAATTCAAACAAAATGTGCCAAATAGTGATATTGTAGAGTCTACAATTTCAACTTTATCTCCAAGACTCTGGTTTAGGCAACCAGTAGCTTCCAGGAAACACAGTGAATATTAATTAAATTTTCAGCTTGTGCAGAGACTTTTAATACATTCTATGTTTTGGGGAAGTATCAGACTAGTGCATTTATCCTCAATTAGCAGAAATGTCAGTTGGTGGATAAAATGAGTATAATCTGATGCTAATCAAAATTTCATAATCCTTTCTTATTATAAAGGATTGTCAGTAGGGAACTGAAATTCACCAGTAATGTTACTCAGCAAGAACGTACTTTTGATTAGAGAGAATGATTTACTTATTAAGCAAAATAAACTTGAGGGTCAGCAGATTAACATACCACTCAAATGCCCTGCTATTCCCTTTCAATTTTACTGAAGCTTCAATATCTCACTGGAAATTTAAAGGTAGAAAAATTATATGAAATAGGCATACAAAGCAAAACAATTCTTATTTTAAAAACCTTTTTGTGTATCTGTTTGTTTCTTTGTTTTAGAAAGTATTATTGTAATCCTTGAGAAATTTTTAAGTGTAGAAACTGACTTCTCTTGAGGTCTATAACATTTGATCATGTTTTTGTAGAAAAACTGTTCACACCAAGGTCAGCTACAAAACTTATATTGACTTAACTGAGGAATGTTGCAAATGAAAACGTGTCCTTCCAGTAATGTTTTAAAATGCTATTGGGATGTGGAATATTTAACTTTTAAATCTACATTTTGAAAATTTTATAATTTTGTTTTGATAAGGTTTTATCAGATTTTTATTTTGGCTCAGAGATATGCATGTCACAGAATAGCAACCCTGGGGATAATAAAGTTTGATCCAATAAACATTTCCTGACTGATAAAAATAAATAGCAAAATCTTTGGAACTTCAAGAGCTTTCAGTAAACTGTCATGTTATTTTTAATATAAAAACAACAAATTCTGAGATGAAAACATATTGCTTTTATTAAATCCAATATTATGATTAAATATATTGCCAGAGTAACCTGAACAAGAAAGATTTTAGAAGGTATATTCTAGTATGTAACTTGATATTTAATTATTCTATTTGGAATTGAACCTCTGCAATAGACAAGGAACTCCATCCAGTGGAGGCATTAACAGGTAAAGAATTAGGGTGTCCTTAATCAAGGACAACAACTGATTTAAATTTAAACAGAAAATACAAGATAAAACTTGGTATGCATTTCCTTAGAGGAATACTATATAGTTCTGTGTATTCATAAGTTTTGTCAGTCTTCATTGCATGACCCTGTTTTGGTTGTTTATAATTTTGCCAACGTAAAGCCATCTGATACTAAGAAGCAATAGAAAAGTGTTTTGATTCTTGGGAAAAATCTAAGGCTTAGGAACTTTTCAAGTGTAGAACATTAATCTACTTTCTGAATATTATCTGTGGTTGTCTGTCAGATCTACCTGACACATAATTCACATTCTATTAATAGTTGTATTTAGACACAGTGCATTCTTGAAATACTACTTGTCTTTAAGGAATGCATTTTTTTCATTGGTCTGCTTAGTTGCTAGCGTTGTTATGAGATGGTAGGATCACAGGATGACACAGGTGGGAAAGGAGGTCAGGTGGTTGCCAGTTTAGCTTCTTCCTTAGGCAAGGGCAGCTGTGAGCTCAGACCAGGCCAGTTAGAGCTGTGCCCTGTCAGGTCTTGGAAATCTCCGAGGATGGAGCCAGCTGAGCCTTGGTGGGAACCTGTGCCCCTGTCCAGCCCAGTCGCCCCAGGCAAAAAGATCTTCTTAGCTCTGTTCTGAACCCTTCTTCTTTCAGTTTCATCCTCCTGTTATGCACTGCTGTGAACAGCCTGGGTCCAACTCCTCAGTCACTTCTCTGTACGTGTTGGGGAATGCTGTGAACACCCTTCCTCTCGCACCACCAAAGCCATCTCTTTTCCAGGCTGAATAAGCCCAGCGCCTGCAGCCTCTCCTCACAGGGCAAGTGCTCCAGCCCTCTGAGCATCCCAGGGGCCCTCTGCTGATCTTACTCATTTATCAGTGCCTTTCCTGTGTTGGGGGCCTAAAACTGGATGCAATATTTTAGATATGCCCTAATGAGTACAGAGTAAATGCAGATAATAATTTGGATCAACTGTGTTCATACAGCCTGGGATATTGCTGGCCTTCACTGCTGTCAGGGCATGCTATTGCCTCATGTTCAACTTGCTGCCTACCAGGACGCTCATGACCTTTTCCACAGAGCTCCTTCCCAGAGAGCATAAAACCAAAGAATTAGAAAGTGCTGTGTCTGTGATAACAGTTAGTTTAGGTCCAGTCAGGCAATCACTTGTACATTTAGTCAAGTTTATGCACCAGGTAGCCCTATTTCATACATGACTAAGTGTTATCTAATATTTCAGTCTAAAGAATACTGTAGAAGTTTAATAAAAGTTATGCTGAGCAGCAATCTCTTCTTGTGTAAAGTATCTTTTTTCCATAACATGTAAATTAGGAGTTTACTTAAAGTGGGAATTTTTGCACATTAAATTTTCTATTAATACACTTCTACCCTACACATTAACTCCAATGACATTTAAAAAAATCCAAACCTAACATAAAGAGAAAAACAATTAAAAACAATTAATATTAAAAATTAATTTAATATTAGGAAAATTTAAATATCAACTGCAACTCATATGATGGAATTTGTGAACTCAGAACATCTTAATGAAAATTTACATGGAAGAATGAAGTCTAATACAACCTTCTTTCTTTAAAGATAAATATTTAGTGTCTTGTCTTTCGAGTTCTTGTGTTTGGTGTTTTTTTTTTTTTTTTTTTAAATCTGAGAACACCTTCTTTATTAGATGGATATTGACAATGATGCAATATTTACTAAGCCTACATAAATGCTTAGGATCCATTTTGAAATCGCTGTAGTTCCGTTCCATTTAAAAGATCTTCAAGAAACCTCTTAACAGGTTACTCCAAAGTAATGGATTGTTTCTGTACCTACTCTCAGCCAAGAGGCAGTTATACATAATGGAAAACTAAACTGTTTAGATATTTGTATCATATTTTAAATGTAAAACCTATTGTAGCCACAATGTAAGATAAGAATGAAAGATATGCTCCTTGCTGGGTCATGCTAAACATTCATCAAAGAGAGGGGTATTTCATTCTTTTAGTAGACAAAAGTTTGCTTACCAATTAGTTACATGAAGGAGATGACTGCCAGTATATTTAGGGAAACAGCCTCTCTTAATACAATTCTTAAATGAATTAAACATTTTTTTTTTTTTTTTCATCCTGAAAGACAAAATAGAAGTTTGGGAAAAAAGCATTAAACTAGACCATATCTTTCAGAAGGCTTTGATATGATGACTGGCTATAGGAGCTGAAGAGCAGGTAGAAGGGAAGTAAAAAAAGCTGAAAACATGACTGTTAACCTAGTGGGAGGGTATAGCAAGTGAACTGAGTAGTACAACATTATGGAAAATTGTTTAGCATACTTTTTAAAACGTGTTTTTGTACACTTTTATAGATGTTGTCAGTTTTGAATAGTATGAATTAGTACTTGTATTTGAAATTTTATGAGTTTATTCTTCTATGTATGCTTTGCCCTTTTTATAGGCTTCTACAGTACTTAACTGGCCACATAGAAATACAGATGACATTTTTCTTTCTAACTGTACCCCTCTTTACATGACTCATTTCTTGCTAAAACTATTCTGTCCAACATATCACAATGGCTGATCATGATGATTAACTCAAATATGTTCCAAAAATATCCTTTGATGCAAAAAGTATTAAAGCATCAATCAGTCAGCCTTTAATTGTGATTTATTAGCCTCTCAGTAACTTCAGTGATTCTGAATTCTTATTTTCTTTTTCTGTCATGAAACAACTGCTACAGATCTGTTCCCTGAAAGATAATATGTCTAATTTGCCTCTTTATTCATCACGCACATATGTTTAATGGCTTCTACTATTAGTATAACTGGGATATATAAAAATATGATTCTTTAACTTCCTTTGAAAGAACACAAATTTAAAATACCAGTGCTCTGTGTCACATTGGATTTGTGTATTATATAAAATACATTTTTAAATGTGTTTCTACATGGAAAGAATGTGGGAAGACCTCATTGTTTTACTTCAATAGGAACATATAAATTCATAGCAGATTCCATTTTGATTTTTATGTTTGAAATTAATTTTAAAATGGTGGTTATACTGAAGTAAAACCTTTTTGCTTGTTTAGGCTGTTTTAAAGTTGAGCCACGTAAGAGCTCCACATCATACTGTTTCAAAACACTGTTTGGTGGACCTAACCCTAAGGAATAATCTGAGACCCAATGAGAGTAGAGATTAATTTACAGCAATGAATCCTGAATGTCTCTGCAGAACTATTCAAATGTGTTAAATGCACTCAAAATGCTTCTGTCTTTTAGTCCCACTGATCCAAGTTATAAACCTGATGAAATACTTTTCTCCATAGTACTTCAAAACCAATTCTTTATTTTTCTGAAACTGAAAACAGAAATAGTAATGACACACAGGGAGCAATTCACTTACCTAAGCACAGGTAAGGAGTTCTACGTGAGATATTTTAGATTTTCTGAGCTGACCATAGAGGATGAACAGATAAGGCACAAGCCTCCAAGAGATCTGCACACTTCTGAAGCAGCAGCCAGAGCCTGGACTGTATACCTTCTGCAGTCTCAAAAGACACTGGGAACCTTAGCTTGGTCAAGTGAATTGAGCCCTCAGTCTTTGTGTACAGTATGTTTTTACTCTGTGGTGGTAGGAACATGTGGCATTAAAGATGAGCATATGTATTCAGATCCCACCTCCTTTAAGAAATAGGAGGACAAAAATTCATGTTCTGAGGATTCAGATATCTCCACATAAGTGTTTGTTTGTTAAACATGACCCAATGGTATAGAAATTTTGTAAATATTTTATTTATTTTATTTTATTTTATTTTATTTTATTTTATTTTATTTTATTTTATTTTATTTTATTTTACTTTATCAGGCCCCCATTTTTGCCAGGTTTTTAGCTTGGTTTAAGGCATAGATCCCAGCCTCAAGTTAGAGATGAAACTGATGGGAACTCTTGTAAAAATTGCTGGAAGACATAGCTTTGATCGAACCTGTCTCATTTATTATGTAAAAGATGTTTGTCCTGGTTGGGGCTGGCATAGCGTTCCCGTTGGTTCGGCAGCGGGAGGAGTGCTGCAGCACCCTGAGACCCCAGGGGCTCCCCAGGTCCCAGTGCCCTCACCTGTGTGCGGGGGCGGGGGGAGCACAGCTGGAGGGCTGGGCCCCGATTGGCCGATATGCTGTGTCACGTGACATTGTGCTCACTATATAAAGGCAGGAGTGGGCTGGGAGGGGCTCTCACTTCTGGGGGTGTGGCTGTGGGGCCTTTGTGTTGGGGATTGCCAGCTGGGAGCAGGTGGGTGTTGGTCTGCGGGTGGTGAGCAGCTGTATTGTACATCACCCGCTGATACTGCTGTCAGCGTGTTGTTCTGTCACTGTTATCAAACTGTTTTTATCTCAACCCGCGAATCTCTCTTTGCCCCTCTGATTCACTCCCTGTTCCCAAGTGGGGGGAGGGTGGGTGAGTGGCTGCGGGGTGTTTAGCTGCCAAACAGGCTCAAGCAATGACAATGCTTAAAAAGCAAACTACTATCTAGCTATAGTACCGTACTAATCTTTCAAAGATTAAAGGTCTGGTCTAATTCACACAGAATTCTGTTTAAAGGTGCCACAGAATTAAAAAGGACTTGAGCAACCCCCTGAGATGATAAGAATAAAGTTAATAACACCTTGCAATAACAAATCAATTTTTCCCTTATTCTAATTGTATTTTAATTGTGACAGGTTTTTTTATAATGGTAATGAAGGGAATGACAAAATATGGAAAGTTGTCTTTCAGCTGCTAAAAATTTGCTTGGTTAACTGAGAGGGAAAATACTTTTTATTAGAGTCTATGAAATATTGCCTTCTTTATAAACTGAGTGTATATGTGTATATATATATACACATAAATATTTTTTAAAAAATCCCCAGACAGCATATACATAAATAAAGAAAATATGGATTTTAGTACATTTTATCTATTTAAAATTATTCCTTAAATTCATTGAATAAATTACCTTGATAATAGATAAAATATTCAAAATAAAGGCTGGAAAGTACTATCCATATTATTCATTTTAACTGAAACTACATAAGCTAAGTAAGTTGAAAGTTGATGAAAGTTTATACCCTTTGGATCCACTCACTTGAATTAGATTTGGAATGATTTTGAATCAGTCTGATGCCGATAAAGGAAAAAACATAACAAGAGTAAGACCGAAATGAACAAGATGAATTTTTGATGATTGATAGGAAAACTAATATATTGCTGGGGCATTGCACTCTTTTCAAACCTAATACTTCCTTTTTAAGTTTACCTAAAGATACCTAGCACGTTGTAACATTGTAGAGATCAAGTTTTGTCATGAAGTTGGTTTTAACCTCCTTTTAACCATGTTTGTATTTATCTTCTCAAATTTCACACAAGAGCCATCTCCACCTGAGGAGAAAAGTGATATACCTATTTGACAAAGAGAAAGGTTGTCAAATTAACTTAAATCTCAGTTACTACATACAGTATTCTTAAGTTCTGACTCTTAGCATCCCAACAAATTCACTCTGTATGGAGTAATTAGGTAGGTTCAAGGCATCTTAATCCTCTTCCTAATACAGGAAAACAAGTCCTGATAGAAAATGTAAATAATTTAGTTGTATGCACATCTTTGGAAAAAGAAGGACATAATAAAGATCAGAAAAGCAATCACTATAAAGTGACCCTTGCTTCTCTTCAAGCACAACATTCAGATCCTCAGTCATGATTTCACTACAATTTCCTTGACCATGGTACTCTACAAAGGCAGATTTTGTAAGTGTGGGGAAAGAACACAATTTTCACTCTTGCGTGTGTAGGTTTTGAAGCTTCCTTAGAACCAGATTTGCATAATTATACATACAGTAGTTATAGGGCTGTCTCTTACTAGATGGAATGACACTATCTTGCAGTGGGTGGGGGAAAGACAACCTTTAGGGTGTACAAAAGTTTATTCAGATTAGACAGGGTTTTGAGTTGTGAATACATGAAAAACACTTTTAAGGCCAAGTGAGGTTTCTCACCAATATTCAATCAGGGTTTTCATGCTTTCTTCAGTTATGCTGCAAGGCAAAAGAGCTCAGGCATTCTGTAACCCTTGGCCATGAAGCTGATTTCAGCAACTATGAAGGGAGGGACTGTGAAGCTGTCAAAATAAATGAATCATATAAAAATGAAGAATAAGTGTATGAATAACACAAATTCAAAATAAAGTCAGCTTCTCACAAACAAAGGAGAAATATGTAGATGTTTTGGCTTAGTATTTAATAAAACTATGCAATAGAAATAACAAAACCCATATAAATTCTATCTCACTTATAAAAACTATTTAGAAGTATGTGTTTTTATTTTTGGTGTTCTAGTCCTTCAGGACTAGGTTTGGTAAGTCATTAAAAGCTCATGGTTACAACTCACAAAATTCTTTTTCTCTTAGCTTTTTTTCCTTGACAGAATATATTAGAGATGTCTAGCCAAATACAGCTTTCCCTTATAATAATGACAACTGCAAGCTAAAACCAACACAAATAGTCAAAAAACTCCCCAAAATTCTTCTAATCTTTCAGTTTAATGAAGTATTGTGCCAGATTGGTCAGTTCCACAAAATGGTGGTGCTACTGTCATTTATGAACATCATTTTGATCACCATTTTGCAACATTTTATTTAAAAAACGTTAATGAGGATAAAAGAACTGCATGCTTTTTTTTATATATAATTTTGACATATAAAACAATAAATACATTAATGTTTAGCACTGTTGATGGGAAAATGTAAGTCTGTAACAAACTGACATATAGTCAGTATTTGGAAAGATATGTTCAAACTACACATATATAATTTCCATATGTTTTTAGAAGTAAGTCCCAAAGTGTTCATGTTAATTTGTAGCTATGCACAAAACCAGAGGTATTTTTCTGTTTGCTTTGCTGTTCTGGTAAACGCTGCTATGTATAATTGAAAATAGAAAAGGTAGTGTAAACTAGTTAGTCACAGTATCTATGTTATTGAAAGGAGCTGAACAAATAAACTGTCATTACAGTTATGCGTAAACATTTACAGAGTTTATTAAACACATATTGTTAAACACATATAAAAGCATATAAAAAAGTTTATTAAACACATATAAAAGCTTTTTTTTGCCTATATACTGGCTGATACTGAGTTTTAATATAAACGGCTAAGGCTAGAATATGAAATTTTGAGTTACTTTTCTGCTAATAGTTTACAACAGGTTACAACAGGTAGTTTGCTACTGATCGCTGAGACTTTGTTCATCATCCTCTTCCCTCTCTCCCTCTCCTCTTCCCTCTCCTCTTCCCTCTCCTCTTCCCTCTCCTCTTCCCTCTCCTCTTCCCTCTCCTCTCCACACAAATTAAGTAGGCACTTAAGCCTTTGGTAGTTTTGAGTCTTTTAGATCACAGAGATAATATATTTAGAGTTGAAGAAACAGCTTTGCATTGTTACATTTTTTTTGAAGACTTCTTTAGTTTACAGTTTTGAGTTCCTGAATAAAATCCTCTTTCTTATCAAATAACTCCTTTTCTTATCACAGCTGACGAAAACCTAGAAATATAGAAATAGTTTTCTTCAACAGAACTTGTGTGCTTCATACTGCTTTTCCCCACATAATTTCAAGTTTAGAATTTTATTTTGTCCTCTTAATGAATTCAGTTCATATAAAAGCATGAAGAAAACAAAGGAACCTGAAAATAATTATACACGTGATCTTTTTTTTTCTTTTTTCTTTCTTCCTCCAAAGACTCCAATATGTGTTTGCAATTGCTTTCTTTCCCAAAATAGTACTGGATTCTCTGCTCTCTGTTGACACACTAGGATAGATTTTGTAGAGAAAAATGGTTATTGACTGCAAAAATTCAGGACTAAGACTGTATGTGTAACACAATACCAAGCAACTTTTAAAAGGTACTGGTTTTCAGGGTACTGATTGATAAAGACTGTATAAATATACTTTAGTTTTGATTTCAATATTATGTCAGATTTTTAGGAATTCTGTATCTTTTAACATAAAAAGAGGCAGGGAGTAGAAATGGCTTTTGAACTGATTGTGATTCTTAAAAGGATAGTCTTGTTTAAAAATAAATAGGTTAATTACTGCTGTTCTCTGCACTGTGCATGTAGTATAACTATTTATCCAATATCTTTCTTTCCTAGTTTTTAAGCCGATGATGTAATCTACATGGTCATAAATATGGTAGATGTGTGCTCAGTTTAGCTCATCCATACCAGCTTCTGCTTCTAATGAGTTGCAACAGGTCAGTACTGCTGCATTCATATATGTTGTTTCTCAACAAACTGGTGAACTGTTCAAGGTCACAGAGCACGAATATCAGCCTTGAAGGTACATGGGATTTACTGTAGAATAATGTGCAAATATGCAACTTCTGACAGTAGGTATTCATAATAACATTTTTATGAATCACTGAATTCAACAGCACAATCAAAGAATTAAAAATGGATACATTTCTGTGGAAAAAAAAATACATTAAAATGATTTTCCAACTGACATTTATTTCCAATAAACAAGAACAAATATATTAGCTGTAAAAACTTAATAATATTAACCTATCAGAACATATAAGTGCTGGAAATCAACAGAAAAAACTGTGATGTTCAGCCTCCATGACATTTAAAAAACACAACATTCATGAAAATTTTACTTTGAGAAAGAAGTATTAAATATGTTGAAACATTTTTTTTTTTTTTTTTGTAACAAGAAAAACAAAGTAAATGATAGAAGGTAGATTAAAATACAATGTTAAGAATATTCTAAATATTTCCATTTTACTTTATCAGGTGAGATCATTTTAGCAGAGAATATATAATTTTTTTTGGTCATTATAAGTATGATAATAGTTGCAAAATGGAATTTCTGTCATCTGAAATAATGGATACTGAAGCAAGTAGTACCATAATCAATCTTTGCGAGAAGTAATAAAGGGGTATGTATTAATAACTAAGCACAGAAATAAAAATAAGATTAGTTGCTGAAAAATTGTTCCTGTCAGGTTTACTGTATGTTTTAAGGGGACTGCTAGTAACATCTATGATCAGTAAGATAAAATAGGGAGGCTAAATTTAACAACCAAGGTAGCAGATGATCCAAGATCAGTAAAAAGTGATTCATTACAGAAATGTGTCCAGAATTATTTCATTGTCATTACTTTGTAAAAATCCTGTTAGAAATTCAACAATTTTTCAGCATATGTGAATCAATCACTGAACTGCTCCAAACTTGGCCAGAAATTGTAGATTTGTAAATGCACTGGTGAAAACTGTCAAACTTTATGAAACTATTTTATTATTCCTGGTAATAAAGTAGAATGTTGATACAATTAATGAGCTGTAAAAGAGGTCTAGTTCAATGTACAGGAAGTCCTGATGAATTAAAGAGCAAAAAGAAATTACTGGGCAACTGTAGGTCACCAGTCATTTATGATGCATTTATTGTCATTGTTAATAACAAAGATGAAATGAAATAATGAAATGTAAAGAAAATTACAATGTTATTTGTTAACTTCTAGTGATGTTAGTCAGCATAAAGTCAATGACTAACTCTCATTTGAAAATGCCAGCAGTCTGTCATTCCTCAGAACAAGTTTGCAGAATGTTATCACATATTCCATGTTCAGAAATTGGGCTTCATGTTATTTCAATGTGTGAAAAATCTTAGTTACGGGAGCACTGAAATTGCCAAACTGTTAAGTTGTTTTTTGGTTTGTTTTTTTTTTTTTTGCAAGTGACAGGGATAATTTGATCTATAGTCTGTTGCCATAAAAATAGTAAATGAACAAGTAATTAAATCACGTCATGAAAACAAAACAAGGACAACATAGTTCATAAATTTCCCTCATCTCAAAGTCTACCACATAAACACTCCTTTTAAGCATAGGACTGGAGTGTGGCAGGAGAGATGAAGCCATACTCTCATTCAGTGGTTACAAAAAAAGTCACGATCTTCTGCAGCGGATGTATAGAGTATGAGGTATGCACATCAGATAAAGTAGCTTTTCTTATTTTCAACTGAATGCAATAATTTCTTTGGTCTACGTTCACACACAGGTCTAAATAACTCATTTCTGGGGAGCCAAATAGTCTCTAGGAAGCAGATTTGAGAAATCTTGTCATATATATTAACTGAGTTGGTGGAATTCAAATTATCTGAACACCATTTTATTCACATATTGGTTAGGAATTTCTGCTCCTCCCTCCCCTTTTTTTTAGCATAATCATAGAATACATCAGTAGTCATACAATTTGTTAAATACTATTAAATAAGAGTGATAATTATTTAATAAAAAATAAATAAAAATAGTAACAGAGATTTGTTAATGTTCAGGATTGGCGGGTCACTTAATTTATGGCTGATAGAATCTCAAAATATTAAAAAATCAGAGAGGAAAAGATGGCTTTGCCTACATATGTAAATATCTAAGATATATTAAATGAGAGATTTAGGCAGAATTGAGAAATAAATCAATTTATATAAGTTCTTTTTGGAAGGAAATATCTCTCTGTTCTCCATTAGTCCTACATAAAAACACAGAAGGATGAAAGCACTCCACAAAATAGGAGAAAATAACCTAAACCTTCACAAGGCTATTAACCCTTCTACATGAATTTTTTCATCTTTAATTCAACCTCCAGTTGTCAAGATATTTCCTTTTAGAGTTTATCAAGGGAGAGATGCTTAGGGAAATTAATCCAAATCAATTAATAAGTTTGATTTATGGAGGACTAGTTAAACACTGTTATCTCCCTGTGTAGACATTCAAAATCAGAACTGAAGGAAGTTAAAGGAGCTCTAATTCACCTGGAAATGAAGTGAGTTAAGTTGAAAAAAAAGAATATATTCCTTGAGAAGAAAAGAGTCACAATATATGTTTAATGTAATCTAATTAATCAATTTAAAATGTGTTTTTTTTTTTTTTTTAATTTGCATGAGCTTTCTTGATTGTCTTAATAGACTCAGACAGTGAGGGCTAATCTTCATAGATCATTTATTAGAATATTTTATGAACTTCAGTGTGTTTACTTCCATCTATATCAGGGGCTTCCTAATTAAAAGCAACACTTCAAAACATTAATTACAATGATTAGGAGTAGTAATAAGCAGTGTCAAAATTTCTTCACACATAGAAACAGTTAAATTATATGATCTGGGGGAAAGAAATACTGGTTAAATGTATAAAAGCAAAATACCAGATTTGATGTAATAGAAGAATTCTGAGAAATGGAAGCTTCTTCTACATTTTTTTTGTTTGTTCTGATTCTGTAGCACATCTGCTAAAAGGCAGATAATTTACACTTGCACATTTTATGTGGAGGGAAAAAAACACCAATCCTCCAAAAAATTAACTGTATTTCAATCTTGCAAAATAATACAGTGTATTTCCAGGAAGTGTCTTTCTTGTGAGAGCTTAAATTGATGCTAGCCATGCATATTATTTAAAGTGACTTTTGGGTTTTTGTAAGCAACTGCTGTTCATCTTCTTCATCAGCATGAAATTGTTTACCTGTTGACAAAGATGAAGCCATATTATTTATTTCCAGTACTGTTTCTATTAGTGAGATGCAAAAATATTGAAATCTTCAGTATTTATTTTGCACATCAAGTCAAACCATGTCATTCATATTGTCCTTCACTGAAATACAACAGCAATTTAGTCATCAATTTTTATTGTTAATTATTTTCCGTGGTGTATTTTTATTATTATTTTAGGCTTATTCTATAAGAAGTCCACATATTACCCAGATACAATCCCATGCTAGGTTTTTATTCTGTGTTTAAAATAGCTGTAATAAACTTCAATTTCCTCTTTAGTTTGGTTTTTCCATTAGGAACTCTTTCTGTACAAATTTGATTGACATTTCTTATAAAAATTGAGAGGTTCTGTTCCTCAAAAACATTGTTTACTGTTGTAGATTAAAAATTACAACTCTCCATTTCTCCATAGAGAAGGAAAGATGTTTGAAGGTTTCATACTGTAGGGACTAAAACAAGAAGTAAGAAAATAACAACCTACATATTGTCCAAATGACCTATGGATGATGGGAAATTACAATTTCCTTTTTCCTATGTAAAACCACTTTTATTTCAGTTGTTGCAGTTTTGAAGCTATTTTTATTTAATAAAATTGTATTATTGTCTGCTGTTTTCCCTAAGTGATAGAAAATCCAGTAACATACTATAATAAACATTAACAAAATTGTCTGGATTGCAACAAATAATACTGCTTTTGTTCATACTCACTGTAGATTCTGGAGAACTTGTTAAGTCCCCTTGTTTCAAAGAACTTAGTAGCTTTTGTACAAGCCAGAATGACATAACTTTGCCATGTAAAAAAAATGGGAAGATCCTCCTATAACACTAACTTACTTACAAAAGAAATTAGAAAAGTGGGGTAGACTTTCTACATTTCATAAACAACAAGTGGGGGTTTTGTGGAAAAAAAAACAGTGGCCAGATGGGCTCTTTAAAATGTTTAACTTTCATCACAAAACAAAGATAATTATTTTGTGAAAGTAATTGGAGACTGTAAATGGAGACTAAAGCACAAAGAAAATTCTGAAAGTTATTATGGATTTTTTTAAGACAAAAAATGCTGTTTGAGGAAATTGTATGTATCTGGCTGGCAAAATAGTCAGTAATTATTTTTTTCTTCCTATCCTTCTTATAGTAGTAACCCGGTGAAAAAAATATTTGTTATGAGATATGTGTGTGTATTTTTGGAGGAGTTATTTCAAAGTAGTCATATAAAAACTTTAAATATATGCTATATTTAAATCACTAAAACTGTATAACCAGTGTAATTACATCAGTTATACCTACACTGTTTTCTGTATTGTCATCTGAAGACACAATGAATGGAAGCACATCCTGTTCGCCTAATACTTTATTTTATGAAAGCATGGACATTGTGAGTTAATAGTGAAAATTTGAATGAATGCTTGAAATTTCAGACAATTTTTGTTTACAGCATTCAATAATTTTGCTTTAGTAGCACATCAGACCTAACACCAGCCTCTTGTCTTGGATTATATCAGATCTTTGAAAGATCCTTCCTGATTATCAGAAAGAGGTAAATGTTGCACCCATCTTCAAGGAGGGCAAGAAGGAGGATCTGGGCAGGTCAGCTTCACTTCCCTCAGTCTCTGAGAAGGTTATAGAAGTCAATTCAATATGAAGGACAAGGAGATGTCTGTGAACAGTATAAATTTATCAAAAGCAGATTATGCCTGCCCAGCATGATTGCTTCTTTCATGAGATGACTTGGCCAATGGATGAGGAAAGAGCACTGATTGTTGCTTTCCTTGTTCTTCACAAGGCCATTGACACAGCCTCCCCCTTCACACCCAAACAGGAGAGATATGATCTAGATGAGTATATTTATCCTTCTAATTATCACTCCCTTTTAGAGATGTAGGAAATTACTGTTTTCTGGAGTTTTCTATTTGGGTTTTGGTATTTTTTGTTGCTGTTCTTGTTGTTTGTTTGTTTGTTTTTTAATAGAAAGTTCAATATAATCTTTAATTAGGAAAGAGTTTTTGGAAAAACTGGACCAGAAAACCTGGTCTGAAAAGGTTGGTACAGTGTGGTAAAAAAGTACTATGCTTACAGAAGCTGATAAAGTCCAATCACATAAACAGAAAAATGGTGAAATTAATCTGTGAATTGTAAATCGGCGACATATTGTCCTCTCAGATATTTGAATTGTGTTAAAATGGAAAGCCAGTATTTTTGGCCAATACTTAGACATTCTGATCCTGATATCTGTAAGTTCAGTCTGGGCTGGAAGGAAAGTGGCCATTTAAATTTTAACTCTTCATTGGGCTAGATGTCCTGGACAAGTATCCATTCTGTTCAACATCTGGTTTCCTGAAATGGTTAGGTGGATGTAAGTGGAAGTTGGTTGTGTACAGTACGATGTCTGGTATGCCAAAATGTAATCACTCTTGATTCTTATTTCATAAAAGGAATATGGGTTATTGCCCTCAAGTGATTGAGATGAAGGGTGGAAATGGGGAGAAGTAACTGAAGAAAAACTAAAGCAGATGAGAAATGGTGCCCTGTACAAGATGGTTCATTCCAGCTTCCTGAAGGTTGTTTTGAACACTGGAGGAAATATTCAGATCTGTGCCAACACTTCCTCCTCCAAATGGAGCTGTTTGGGATACACTAGAGCAGAAAGCAGCAGGTAGAGCACCAGGTAGCCCAGGGTTTAGGTGGTGAAACACAAGACAGGAGTTTACAGTTTGAACACGGTTTTGGAAGTCCATAAGATGATTATGTGGCTATGTATATTTTATAATAATAGATCATTTTGAAGATCAAGATTCTTGATCCTAGACACTTGAATCACACTCCTGATATGCTAGAATATCTTTCTGTTTTCTGTGAACAATAAAGAAGTTTCTGTGGGAAGAGTGGTAGTGGTGGGATGAATATTGATTTTCCACACTGCTTTTGAACAGTAGTTCTCATTGAGCTCTGTGATCCACGGGAATAAATTTACCTCTAGAGAAGGTATGTCAATAGTTATTGCTTTCTTGTCCTGGTTTGGGCTGAAATAGAGTTAATGTTCCTTTTTGGTAACTAGAATACTGCTGTGTTTTAGATTCAGCATTGGGTTTGGTATGAGAAGAATGCTGATATCACACTGATGTTTTCAGCTGCTACTGAGATTTCAAGGACTCTCCAACTCTCCATGTCCTGCCCGTGCTCAAGTGCACAAGAAGCAGGGAAGGAGCACGGACAGAGCACCAGACCCAAACTGGCCAATGAAATATTCCATATCATGGAACGTCATGCTCACTATATAGAGGAGAGATGGCCGGGAAGGGGCTCACTCTCATTTCTGGGATTGCAATTACAGCATCTTGATATTTTGGGATTGCTAGCTGGGAATGGGCTGGGTACTGGTCAGCGGGTGGTGAGCAATTACATTGTGCATTGCTGGTTTATATTTTCTATTACTGTCATTGTTCTCATTTTATTACCATTATTAAACTGTTTCTATCTCAACCTGTGAGTCTCCTTTTACACCTCCAATTCTCTCCCCCATTCCTAGGTGGGGGGGGAAGGGTGGGTGATCGGCTGCGGGGTGGTTGGCTGCCAACTAGGCTCAAACCACGACATTCTTAGATCCCAAGAGTTTCTTAGTTAATAGATTAGAATTTAGGGTGTCTATGTTTTGTTGAGATTATGCTGTTTCTTGGAGCTGTTCTGCAATACTTTGGGGTTTTCTTTCTTTGTTTGTGGATTTATTTTTTTTTTTTTTTTACGTAGAACTGAATATTTGCAGACAGAAATAAGAAATATTCTCAGAATAATAGCCATTTTATTCCCACTGTTTTGTCTAGTCCTAAAAAGGCTTGACATGAAAGGCCTGTTATTTTGTCTAGTCCATTTCCCACTTCATGATTGTTCCCTGAATTATATCTATTAGCTATTTGTCTAATTCTTTTTCCCCCTAATAACATGACCCTTCCACATATACATATATATATATTTATAAATTTATTTTTATATTATATATCATTAAACATGACACTATTTGACTATCCTACAACTTCAAATAAATATATCTTAACAACCATGTTAATAGCTTTGACATATAAGGAAAAAGGCAAGAAGAAACTGTCCTTTAAATGTAGTTTTGCTACAAGCAATAGGTGGAACACAGGACAGTATTACTGGATGTTACTGATACATTCAGAATTCGTGGCTTCCCTTTTAGTATTGCCTACCATATGAAGACGTTTTTCTTTTTTGAAAAGATAAATACCTTGCACGCAGCTAATAATTTCCAGAGACAAAATGCACGACCAAGTAGTTCTATCTCTCAAATAGCCTCTCATTTTGAAAAATGTTTTTTTTCTGTCTAATGTAGGCATTTAGGAAGGTTCAGCCTTTTGCAACCAGTGAATTGATATGAGTGGTGCTAGGCATGTGTTTAAAGGGAGTTACTTTCTACCTGCTTGTGGATTAAATTGTGAGTTGTGTCTAGCTGCTACATAGTTAGCCATTTATAGAGATAAACCTCATTATTTTCTACGGTTCCTCATGCAGGTACTTGTCTTCTTAGTTCATTGTTTCAAATAATCATTGACTAAATTAACCACAATTATAAACCACAGCAGAATTAATGAAAATATACGACCTCCTTTCAGTGCTCAACTAGTATATTTAATTGCAGTGAAATATTTTACCAGTTGCATATTCAGAATGCAAATATTCATAAATCTCTCAAAGGCCATCAGATACTGTACGTAACACTCCATTTAATAAAAAATAAATAAAAAAAATACGCCATTTACCATACTATGACATAATTAATGAAAGGAATATCTGGGCTATGAAATAAATAATTGCTGAATATGAGAAAGAAGGAAATAAAGTTGGAAGGGCTTGATTCTGATTTCACCAAACATGATAGGGAATTTTTCCAAGCAAAAGCACATCTCACTGCTGCAGACTCTTCAACACTTGCAATGTGACAAACTAGTAAAGGGGAAAAGAAATCCTAACCTAGTCCAGAAACAATTCAATTTTCCTATCAAATAGAATTACACAATGACAAATGGCTGTAGGCTATCATGAAACAAAACAATTTAGTACTATCAGATAGTGGTAAGATTTTACATATTTCTCATTTCTCTAAGCAAAAGTTGCTTCTGCTTTCTTTCTGTTTTTTAAAACATAGGTTTTAACTTTATTTAAAAGTTTGATTTTAGAAAGCATATTTAACGCCCAGTTAAATAATACTTTAATCAGAATTGCCTGACTATGAATGGTTCATGCAAATTTTACTATTTTCTCTCATGTAGTTTTAATTTTTCTCATATATATGAAATCCCTAAAGCTAAAAAATTTCACAAAATCAAATATATCCATAGGCTCAGTAAATCTGAAGGGTCCCATTGCTTATGGTGTTTGTAGGGTCAAATAATTTCTAAATGTTTGCAGGGAATTCTGGTAGGAAGTGCACCCTGGGTGGCATTAGTAAAAGGACAGCCTGCACACCAAGAGAAGTGACTATTTCCCTCTATTTTACATTCATGATGCTGAGGCTGAAGTACTGCACGCAGTTCTGGGCTCCTCAATAGGAGAGAGGCAAGGGCAACCTGGTGAGAGCCACATAATAGAGGCTGGAGACCCAGATTTCCTTAAACAGTAGACCAGAAGGCTGAAGGAGAATATCATTGCTGTCTTCAACTCCCCATTTTTTGATTGCAGGAAAGATGGAGCCCAAATGTTCTCAGAAATACAGGGTGAAGAGCTAATGTTCACAAGGTACAACAAAACAAATTCCCCTGAGACTGAAAGAGTAGAGTTTTCCTCGGAAGAGCGGTTACGCATAGGGTCAGAGGCCCCAGGAGGTTGTGGGAATTCCCATCCCTGGAGATATATAAAACTTCACTGGAAATGTCCTGGGCAACATGCTCAAACATTACCTGAATTTGAGCAGGAGGATGGATTAGATGACCTCCAGAGATGTCTTCCAGCCTAAAACATTCAATAGGTCTAGGAATTCAAGAAGGATATGTAGCTTTTATAGAAGCTGGTGCATATATTAATTTCTGAAAACACCACCACTAAAAATATATACTGCATAATCACTCCATGGCTTTGTTTGCAGAACGCAGGGCATTTTATTCACAGATCTCATTCTTTTAGTTAGAAACTACAAGTTTAAATTCTGAATGAGTGTTAGAGTGAAGAGACTGTTCTGATTATACCAATAAAAATTATGCATGTTATAGCAAACCAGATTTATGTACTTTCAACTAATTTTTAATAATTGTGTGAAAACCTATGTTATTTCAACAACATAAACCTTGGACCATTATTAGAATTTTTCTCCATGATGGATGAGATAATTGATTATATATTTATCTTTCTTAAAGCAATTATTATTCCTCTGTTCTGCTCACTAATTTTTAAAATAAAATTTTAGAGATGATTATGCAAATCTAAAGCCTTTTTTCTTTGGCATAAAGTTTCAATTAAATGGAAAACCAAAAAAATACATAGAATCCTGCTTTAAAAGAAAGATGAAGGGGAAAAAAATCTGAAAAAAATCCAATGGAAACTCACACTTTAATAACTTCACAATAAAAATGCAGTCTTTAATTTTGCAAAAATATACATACATTCATGAAATTTAAAAATGAAAGTTACATAAAAAGTGTGATTTTGACTAATCAGAACATGCTGATAGTCTTGAAATAATCTAATTTTCTCTGTTTTTCCCTGTACGTCACCAATAACATATAAATAGTGGGGGTTTGTTTGCTTAAATTTTGGTGAAGTACATTGATATTTCATTCTATCTCTGTCAGAATAAGATATCTGAAATATGGGTACACTGATGAGTATCAAAGAAAACTGTGGAACAGATTATTTTTTGTCTTTGACTTCTGTACAGAGGCTTTTAGTTCACTCTGTTTTTAGTATATATATATATATATATAAAACTGACATATATTTTATATATATATATATACTTAAATATATTTTAATATATAAAAAATGAGGGGGTTTTGGTAATTTTTTCCAAAATGCTAATGTTAAATATAGGGAAAATACCTTATCTTCTAGCTTCTGTTAGTTTCTCTCACAATTTCAAGTAAGGACTAAGATCACATGCAGTATTTTTGACAAATATCATTTGCTCTCTTGATATTTTATTTATTTATGAAGTATCATGCTTACTCATGGTACTACAGAAGTAATAAACAGTATATAATGAGTCATAGTAGAAAGATGACACAGTGGACGTTATTTGAATTCCAAATGGTCTTCATTTATAACTTCCCTTTTAATGATTAATAGCTTTTCTTTTTATATGTAGTTGTCACAAAAGGGCATCTCCAAGTACTTTACATCAGAAATAGACAACTGTTGCACTGCTCTACCAGGATCTTGAGGTTTAGTATATACACACGGTATAAAAAAAAATGTTGAAAATCTAAAATGGAATGTAGAATAGATATGTAATATAATGGTCTTAAAAGTTGCACTGGCATTTTGGCTTATTTCAGATAAAGACAACTTGTACAGTAGAGGTTAATGGCAACAGCTGGGGAGAGTAAGCTAGCAACTGGGTAAGGGTTTAGGTTCTGACTGCGGGTAACTAATCACTTTTTACAGTATAAAAATATAATACAATATAATTGGAAAGGAAGGAGAAGAATAAAGTTAATTGCACTCTTGGGAAATGGAAAGTTTTGCTGACCAAGGCCCATCAGGTCACATGAAGTCATTTGTAAACGAAGTATCACTGACGTATACTGAAAAAAGTTGTGTGGAAAGGGATATTGGGCAGAGATTCTATAATTTGAATATGAATCTTTCTACTGTTTGAAAACACAGATTTTGTCATATACCCTGTCTTCAAAACCAGTCTGCTTTAATAGAATCAGGCAGTTGTAAACTATTTAGATAATGATTTGATCCTCTTCACTTTATAGTTTTCTTGAACATGCTTAACATTCAAAAGGTATTCTCTTTTGGCTGTCAGTATTTGGGTCTTCATCCTAGATGATATACTTGTGTATTTATTATCATTACTAAAAATACTCTAAGGAGTAATCTTGTTTAAGTATTCAGCATTGTACAAATAAAATACAGTCTACAAGTCTTATGACCTGATTCTAAGAATGTGGAAATTGGCAGGTGTTCCAAAAGGAAGACTAAATAAATAACCAAGAGTTTGGGAAATAACACTTATCTTCAGATGCTTGTTTTTTTCTGTCCTGGGAAGGTAAACTGGATCATGAACTTTTAGTCCTCTACTATAACAGAAAATAAAAACTATAGAGAAGAAATCAAAAATACAAAAAGAAACCATTTTAAAAATGGATCAACCCTTTTAAAAACTAATACTATTTTGTCTCAATACTCCCTTCTGAGGGTTGTTCTGGGAATTTATAAATCTTCTAGTGGCTAGAAAGCTTGTTCTGGTTTCCATCTTCAAAGTACGCAAGGCTGGTTAGATCCAGCTTTTTTCTTGCCCTAATTCTCCCATTAGGTTAAAAAGTTCATCTCAGTCCCTTGGGTATGCACTTACACAGGAAAAAACTTTTTTATATATCTTGCTTCTTGATCTTGGCAGCTTTAAAATACCTATGGTTTGAAATTTAAATTTGAAAAACATATTGTCAAAATCAGATTCAGTATCTTAGGAAGGTAATTCAGTAATGAAACAACTCATTAAAAGAGATGGTGGAATCCCTGGTATTTGACAAAATAGAGTTTCTTCTAAAAAGATACATTTGAAACAGTTTTTTAGAGAAAATATTTGACTTCTTTGTGTAGAAGAAATTTGACTGTCGCTGGTCTATTTTGGTCTCAGAAGGTCTGACTATATACAGGGTCTGGCTGGGATGGAGTTTATAGTCTTCACAGCAACTCACATGGTGCTGTGTTTAGGGTTTGTGACTAAAAGTGTTGAAAACACACCAGTGTTCTGGCTATGGCTGAGCAGTTATTGCACATCATCAAGGTCTTTCTTTTTTTAAACCTTTTTCCCACCCTTCACTTTACACCCCCAGAAGTTAGGTCAGAGGTGTGCAAGAAGTTGGGAGGGTATCAAATGACCTTTGAACTTTGTGAAATCTAACTGTAGAGAATTACTTACAATTTTCCTTTGTCAGCATTTGTAAACAGATGATCTTTGAACGCTTTCTCTTCATTGGCAACTATCAGCGGACAATCTTGGAAATTGTCATGAAATCTATTATTTGAAATCCTCACAAAAGCTGCCCTGAGAGGCATCCCAACTCAGAGGGAGATACTGGGTCACATCCTGCTGCAATCCAGGAAGGCTCAAAGAGTCCCTCTTAGGATTGCTATTTATAGGATCACAACATGATTGACTCCGGTCAGTATTTTTTTTTTTTTTTTTATTTTGGCCACAATTATTGTCATGTAATTCTGGCACTTTCCAGGGTGGGCTACGATCCAGGCAACAGGAGTTTCAGGTAAAGGTTAGGGAGTGCCTAGTTCTCCTAATCCACTGTACATGTAACCAGGACAAGGAAGTACCATATTGTCCCATCCCACTGCACTTGTAACCAGGACAAGAACAAGTGTTGTCTGCTCCTGACATCACCGTGTGGCCCAGGGGGTCTGCACCACCACAGAGGGGACACAAGCAGCTGACACTAACTGACCAAAGAAATATTCCATACCATATGATGTCATGCTCAGTAATAAAAGCTCAGGGAAAGGAGGAGGAAGGGTGGGATGTTTGGGTTTATGGCATTTGTCTTTCCACATAACTGTTATGTGTGCTGAGGCTCTTCTTTCCAGGAAGCAAATAAACATCTGCTGGCTGATAGGGAATAGTGAATAAATACCTTACTTTCATTTGCTCACATGCACAGCTTTGTTTCACCTGTTAAACTGTCTTTACCTTGACTCAGGAATTTTCTTGCTTTTGCTCTTCTAATTTTCTCCCCTGTTTTGTTTCACGTGTTAAACTGTCTTTGACTCATGAGTTTTCTCACTTTTGCTCTTTCAATTCTCTCCCCCATCCTGTTGAGGGGAGTGAGTGAGTGAGTGGATAGCGACTTAGGTGCTGACCAGGGTAAGTTCACCATGATCTCTTTTTACAATATATATTCTGAGGTCTGAGCAGTTTATAAGACTGCAATACTAGTATTTCTATCATGTCTACAAAACATTTATACTAAAAGCTCTCCTCACCTCTCCAGAACAAATAAAGAATCCCCATACTTTGAATAAGCTACAATAATTTAAACTTTCATAAAATCTTAAGCAAGCTTAACTGAACTCTTATAAAATGATGAAGATGTACTTTGCATATTACTAAGTGGGTAATATCAAAGGGAAATGGAAAATAAATAACAATTTAGATGGAAAGGTAATCGGACCAGAAGAAGAGGTCAGGAACAATATCAGAAGGCTTTCCGTAGTGGTTCATAGAACTTCATCAGAATCTGATACTGAAAGGCTTTGGATTTTTTGATTAATTTTCTCCTTATTAGAGCTATTTTCTAGAATTATGTATAAGGATATAAAAACTAAATACAGTCTCCATATGGTTATGTTCTTTTATTATTTGTAGAAGGCAAGTTAAAAATTAAAAGTTCTTAATCATATTTTTGAAGGTCATCTAAAGACCATTCTTTGAAGGGCACTTCAAATTGTGTCTGAACTACTGTGGCCTTTTCAGTAATAGTCTAGGAGTGAGAGGCAATGTCCTAATGCTCCACTCGAAAATTGAATGTTAAACAGTGTTGGGGAAGCAAAATGCAGCCTTTCTTTAGGAAAAGTAAGTTTTGCTTCAGATAATAAAAATTTTTAGATATTCACATTGACCTTGGAAAAAAAGTTGATCCTTTATTCTATTGTGAAAATATCTAGAGAAAATTACCTGCTTTATGTCAATAATAAAACAAGTATCTCCTGGGCCTTATTAATATATTATTTAAATATGCAACTTTTATTATATATTTAAAAAAATAATCTTTATGAATAATGTTCCACATGCAAGTTATTCACTAGCTTCTGCCATATTTATGATACTGATAATGGGTAATTTTATTATGTGCCCTTTGCAAAACATAGTAAAGTTATATCCACAAGTGGCTATGATTGAGGAAGAAAACATGAAAATCTTACAGGGAATATAGTCTTGAAGCAATGGCAATAATAGGAACATACAGAAATTAAAGGATATGTTGTACAACAGCAGGCATACTATTTTCTTCATGCCTTTAGGTCCAGGTCTTTTTATCCAACTCTAGTAAACAATTTTTTATTGTTATGAGTTCCTTCCTGAAACATACACAATTTGCAGCATGTTATCTTGCTAACATAGGAAATCAGCTATGAAAATATAAAAACAATACAATATATGGGCAAAGGGACAAGGAAAGGAGAAAAAAAGGAAAGAAAGCATGTTTAGAAAAGTAAAGCAACTAGGCAATATTACATGTGTACAAAAATACAAAGAATGGCAGAAGGAAAACAATTAAAAAAGAGGTGTGGCTGATACGCCAGAGGGTCATGCTGCTATCCAGAGGGACCTTGACAAGCTGGAAAAATGAGCAAACAGGAACATCATGAAGTTCAAAAAAGGGAAGTGCAAAATCCTGCACCTGGAGAGGAACAACTCAGGAACAACCCCATGCACCAGTGCATGGCTGGAAAGCAGTCTTGCAGAAAAGGACCTGGGGGTCCTGGTGGACATCAAGATGAAAGAGAATGGTGTCCTGGGCTGCATTAGACAAATTATTGACAGCAGGTGAAAGGAGGTGATCCTGCTCTTCTGCACAGCACTGGTGAAGTCACACCTAGAGTGCTGGGTCCAGATCTGGGCTCCTCAGCACAAGGACATACGGGTCATACTAGAGAGAGTCCAGCAAAGGGCCACCTGCATGATTAAAAGACTGGAGCATCTCTCCTATGAGGAAAATCTGGGAGAGCTGGGACTGTTTAGCCCGGAGAAGTGAAGTCTCAGAGGGGATCTTATTAGTGTTTATAAATATCTAAAGGAGTGTGCAAGAGGATGGAGCCAGGCTCTTTTTCAGGGGTGCCCAGTGACAGGTCCAGAGGCAATGGGCACAGACTTAAATACAGGAAGTTCCTTCTGAACATCATGAAACACTTTTTCATTGTGAGGGTGACAGAGCACTGGCACTGATTGCCCAGGGATGTTGTGGAGTCTTCACTCCTTTAGATATTCAAGAGCTGTCTGGCCATGGTCTCTGAAACCGGCTCTAGGTGGCTCTGTTTGAGTAGGGGAGTTGGACAAGATGACCTTCCAACCCTGACTGTTCTGTGATTCTGTGACTGTATGAAAAGTCACTAAGCACATGGAAATGTAAGCAAAGGAAAGGAATAACAAATCCCAGAATGTTCAGTAATAGAACAATGTAGAAGTAATTATTTAAAGGCTGAGGACAAAGTGACAGCAGTATTTGCAGAAACAGTTCTGCCTCTGTGCCAGCATGTCCAATATATATGTTTCAATAGTACTCTGATGTAGGTGCACTGTCATGATATGTACACCACAGTTTGGTAATATCAAATTTATAAACTTGAATCCAAACAAAGATTGGTGTTATTTGTGCATCAAGTTACATATGGGTGATTTTGAGAATCTCACATTTTTCACAATCATCACAGTGCCTCTAGAGCTGATCAAACCAAGCCTTCCTTAAATTCCTGTCAGACTCTCCCTTCCCCTTACCTATTATTTGTTTTCCCCTTTAGCATTCTGTGCAATTTCAGAAGAACTTGCATCCTGTAACAACTCCTTCCTTTTGTCTGCATTTTTTTCACATGATCTTAGTACGGTTGGCCCTCCTTTTTTCCACTTTCTTCTTTGCTTTTTGTGCCTAAATACACAGTATCTGTTTGTTAGGAAACACTTTCACTGCTAAGTCCTTTCTGAAAATCACTTCAGTTGCAACATAAAGAAGAATACTAATATTAGCTTTTAAACTGTCCACTGCACTTCTTCCCAGGACTTCCATGTGCCCTCCTGACATCTTTGTTTGTCTCTAAGATTTTAAGTTCTTTGGGGTACAGATTGCCATTCGTCACTCTCTGCAGCTGGCAATGCTTTACAATTAAGAAGTAATATTAGAGTCTGAGGTCTGGTTTCTATTTTCATGCAAGACACACCATGAAGACAAGAGAATATATGTATTAGTATGAGGACAGGAATAAGAGTTTTCATTTGTGATTGGCTAATAGCACTGTAGAGTGATTTGTAAACTTTATTATACCCAGTGATTGATAATGGTTAATTTATTTCGAAGATCACAGTGCCAAGACTAAAAGAAGAATCAGCCAACAAAAACATCACTTCATCATCTAGATAACTCACATATACTTTTTTTTTTTCCCAGCTATATTAAAATATTTAAAAAATAAAGTCCTTGAACAAAGAACATCGTGGTGCTGATTCAAGGCTCTATTTAGCTGAAAATTATTCATACCCAATAGAAATGACATTTTAGTTTTAGACTGCCAAAGTGAACTTTATTAGTATGTCATTAATCATTGCCTTGGAGATGACACCTGGGGAAAATGATTTAGTGGAGATTAGAGCACTCAAATGTAACACTGAAAATATCACATTTATTTCCAACATCAATCAGTCAATGAAACACATATTAACAAAAAATGACATTTATGTACATTTAAATCTGCTCATAACAAAATGGACTGCTTTCCATTCAGGAACATTTTATATTTTTTTCAAATTTTATATTAAATGTAGAGTTTATATAAAAATCTACTGTTGTCAGTGTATTCAATTTAAAATCTGTTTAATAAAACACATTTGAAAGAAGATAGAAATGGTAAGTTGTGCCAAAGAGAGTAATTTGTTAGAAAAACAAACACTTCAAAAAGAAATATCCATCTCTCTATATAGTCTAGAGACATTGCCCCATAGCCAATATTTAACTCCAAAAGTCTGAAATTCTGTTCAATTTCATAGACTTTGCTGATGTAATAATAAGACAAAACACCAATCAACCAACCAACCAACAATTTCTATTTTGATATGAAAAAAAAATCATTTAGAAAATCTCCCATGAAAGAGCTGGCATCAAAGTAAGGGCATGTTAATTATTATCTTTCAAAGAACCATAACTTTTGTATAGCTTATTTAAGTCATATGAATTGACTAAACAATAAAATTTCCCTCTTTCTCTCCTTTACTCACTGTTAACACTTATCTGTATCTCATCTTTACCAGACTCAGGGTGCCATGGTTTCTAACTTAACTTCTTTCTCTGGGAAATAATTGTTAAAACTGAAGAAAGCAGAAAGCCACTCTTTTCTAAAGGAGGTGTTATATTTGTTTTCACTAGAGGATGAAAAAATCAGCTGTTTCCTACTCTTTAGGTTTTAAAGCATGAAATATTGTCCTGATACAAAAATTCAAATATGTTTCTAAGAAATAAAATATTAAGTAACTGCAATTTAAAGTCAAGCATATTTAGTATACACATCTGCAGTTTTACAAATAAAGCTACAAGTATTCATTACTAGATTTTGCCTTATTTTAGAGATTTTTTTTTTGTATTAATGAAAGTTGTTATCTGATTCATAGTGAAAAACATCTAAAAAAAATCAGTATGTTATATTCTATTATAAAAATTGATTACCTCCTCCATTCTCCCCTCTTGTACTAAGGTAGTGGGTAAAAACATAAATTCTTGGCAATGTCAGAGAAGCACGTCTATAAATAACTGTATATAGTAAATGTTACAGAGGTACATACTATTCCATAGTTATTATGACACAAACCTGATTTAAAGGCTGTGTGTATTATGTCTGTGTACAATACAATTAAGTCTATTAAAAAGATACAGTAATAAATAGAGACCTTTAAATGTAATGCTGTTTCAGAGAGAAACTGAACATTTATTTTCAAAACAAGTGGCTACTATGGAATCTATGAAATAAATATGATTCAGATCTCTTGGCATGCAGAGGCAGTTCAAGAAAGTGAGAATGAATTGGTATCTGTGACATCAGTTTAGAAGGCACAGACGAAAAATAATAGTACCCATCTACTTTCTCTAGTCAATAAAACATGAGCTCCCTGGAGTCGAGGTATATTTACTTTGCTAAACTTAACAATAAGAATTGTCACCACAGATCAGCAATCCACAACAGGGAGGAGTTTGAATAGCTATAGCTACAAATCAAACATTTATTTGAGAAACAAATATTTTTCCTTCCTAAAGATAGATCCTTATCATCCACAACACTGCTTTCCCTCATGCTGGCAGCAGTGGCACTGTAAGAAATAAACATTTGTGCCTCAATGAGGGCTCTGGGAGTATGATATGTCTAGCTGAAAGACAATGAGAGAAAGTACTAGAAACTGTAAAGGAAAATGAGTTATTTCAGAACTAAGTCATTGGGAGTAGAAGTTACAACCCGAAACCTGATCTGATCTAAAACAAATACTTCCTAAATGTAACTTTCATTCCTGGTTTTAAAAGCATGTTTCTGTGCAGCGGCACCTCATCACTGAGAATTCAGCGATGTTTCAGGATCAGATGAGGACAGGTTGCTCTTTGGGGAGCAGCATCAGAGCTCAATCTAGCTGTTTGTCTTTTCAGCCAGACATAGGCTTCCCTTGCTGCTGAACTATTTAGTCCCTCACCAGTCTAGAAAAGGCACAACTGCTCACAGAAATAATGCCCTTCCTTTTAGATGGCATTGGAGTCTTTCCATCAGGTCTGAAGACACCATCTTGAATAATTGATCTTCACTGTTCTGTGCCTCACTTTCCTCTTCACTTATTTGAGAACTATAAAGTTTGTAAAGCAAAATGCTCTTAAATAAAGGTGCTTTATGAACATATATTAGAGCTCAGAATGATATAAACTGAGAAGAAAGCACAGCAAACAATATTTCTCCAAAAGTATGTGAAGAGTAGTAACAGCAAGCTTCTTTGGGCCTTCTGCTTGAATCATTATAATGGTGCAGAATGATTATAAAAAACCTCACCACAAACAAAACAAAACAAACAAAATCACATATCACTGTATTTTAGCCAACATGAAAATATACACATACAGAAAAGAACACATGCTACTAGAACCCTGAATCCACCCCCTAACCAAACGAAATGAATCAAGGATATCTCAAGGTACTACAAGAATTAATATTTAACAGAACCTATTTTGCTTGAGATAAAGGTCAGGAATTCACTTACAGTACCATTATCGCAAATGTGAAATCTGGCATGGATGAAGACTCAAACTGTAGCTGGCTGCCATAGGTTGCTACAGCAACCTGTAAAGGTTGAAAATGAGGTTCAATGAAGTCAAAAGTCAGGAAGCTGAAGTTATAACAGACTTCTTTGTTCATTTTACCAGACTGGCTTGTTCCTGATATTTTAAACACAGTCAAATTAAACACATTTAATTTGTCTGTGTGTGATTTTGCTACAGGAATATTAAGTGTTTAATACATCAAAAATGTATTTTGTTATACTGCATGCTGAGGTAACTTGTTTTCTGAGTATTTATTAATATATTAGTGAAGCAGTAATGAACATGTTTCATGGATTATAACTATAAAATTAGCTTTTGAGTGAATATTGAAGTTGAATCCTCATATGCAAAACAGATAATATTTTGCCTTTGGGCTCTGTGAAGTTTTTTGTATTTAAAAAATAAAGTAGTTTCCCTGTTCATATGTGAATGAAGTTGTTCAGTATGGAGAAAAAATACTTCTTGGCTGACAGGAAGTCTTTTCTAGGTTTAATAAGAAACGTATTTTGAAAACATTTCTTACAATTTCACACATTTTCTAACATTCTTTGGGAGGTGAACTTAATTATAAATATGATTCAATAGTCTGCCATACTATCAATGTTTCTTTTTCCAGCCTTCTTTGATTCTATTCCATGAAGAATATTCCTCTTATCTGTTAGTCTCTTAGGATGAGATACAAATGATTCCTGTCTCTCTTTGCTGTTTACCCATAGGTCTAAGTGATGACTGATGTTTCATATAATAACCTTTGAATAAACATTTTGCTGTTTTCTGAAATTTTGTCTGACATTGACCCCTCTATCTCAGGCACATTATAGGGGAGATACAAAGTTCTTATGAGGTTGTAAAATAAATGATTGAGACTATGGAATTCATATTAAGATTTAATAGCAATATTAGATTATGCTGTTAGGAAAAGAGATGTATGAAAGCACACAAACGTGTAAAAATGTTAGAAAAGACATATGATAAACTTTCTGGGTGTGATTTTTTTGTTTTCATATATCTGACCATAATTTCTACTCCTAAAGTTATTACTTGCTTTTGCTTTAAATGTTTTTTTCTACCATATGTACCTCAATCTCACCAGTACACTACTGAGAGTATTCAGTCCCTTCAATAGAGATCTCATTTTCAAAACCTATTTCATAAATCCAAGCAGGAGAGGTCAACAGACATATCCTCACCACCTGATATGTTTCTAAACACAGGTTTCCCTCAAATTTACTTAATTCCCTGGATATAATCTTGACAGTAATAACAATGTCTTTCGGGTCATTAAACAAAGTTCTCTTTCCACTTTCCTAGAAAACCTCAGAAAAGATATGATAGTCTTGTACTGACTTTTAAATTTTTCTCCCTACCACTCTATAAATCATAAAAATATGTTTTGCACTACATTTTTTTTTTTTTTCACAAAATCTCTGAATATTCTTTACTGGGAACCTCCCTTCTCAGCGACTTTCACTTTTTCAAGTTTCACAGTTGTAAACACTTCTTTTGAAAAGCAACAATTCAGCAAAATGTTGATTTATTATTGGCTTCCTACTTACTCCTTAGCTTGTGTAATGTAATACCCGTAGCCACCTTTCACTATTCTTCTTATTGCTAGTAACATACAGTATGCATTAGAAGTGAGCTTTGCTGACCGAAAAGCTCTGCATTTATATGACTGGAAATATACACATCAGAAAATGTCAGAAAGCCCGTTCCGGTACAACCATGGTGTGATGATCTTTATGATACGTTATCTGTGCAGTATTCAAAGACCCTTCAAACTGAGATTCTGTGTTTGTGCAAAATATACTGAAATATATAAAGAAATCATCAAATGTATTTTAATAAGAAATAAGAAAATAGATCAAAAAGAGAGGGAAAGAGGAGTACACCAAGCCCAAGAGAGGTTAAGGGATGGCTGAATCAGCTTCTCAGGGATTATTCAACTCCTATGACAGTAATGGTCTAATCATGTATTTGTTCAACATGGGAAGATAATCACAGGTTCAACACACATTCTGTAGCGTATTTAAGCTTTTTTCTCTATTTTTTAAAAAGTGAGTCTCTCCTTTTCACATTATATTTTTGTAAGCAATATTATATGTATTGCAGTTATTCCTTTACCTTTAAATTCTTCACATGGTCCTTGAATAAGTGGCCTTCATTTAAGACTTCTGAACTGCATAGTCAAACTACTTGGGATAAAAACTGTTAAAAGTGAGTCTTTACTGTGGAAGTTGTGGGCAATTTTCAAAGTACAGATTGTGTCTCCTTCCTTTTTCAGTTCTCCATAACTGTAAACTGAAGCTTAAGTCTGTAGGTTTAGATCAGTAGAATCACACATGCTTTAACAGAGTGGAAGTAGATTCACAATTTTACTTCTTATTTTATTCACTAAAGAGTACAAATCAGAGTTTGGAAACAAAATATGAGTGTCTAAAAGTAGTTTTTGTCTAGTGTGGGTTGTTTGACTTCAGTGGCTGTAATTTTCTCTTCACCATTTGATAAGTCCTTATGTTAGCTTCTTAGAGGGGACAAAGAAAATATAATCATAGAATCATAGAATGGTTTGGGTTGGAAGACACATTAAAGATCATTCAGTTCCAAACCCCCCCTGCCATGTGCAGGTACACCTTCCACTAGACCAGGTTGCTCAAAGCCCCGTCCAACCTGGCCTTGAACACTCTCAGGGAGCGGGGCACCCACAGCTTATCTGGGCAACCTGTTCCTGTGCTTCACCAACCTCAAAGTAAAGAATTTCTTCCTTACATCTAATCTGAATCTACCCTCTTCCAGTTTAAAACTGTTACCCCTCATCTTATCTCTATATCCCCTGATAAAGAGTCCCTCCTCTTCTTTCCTGTAGGCCCCCTTTAAGTGCTGGAAGGTCCCTATAAGGTCTCCCTAGAGCCTTCTCCAGGTTGAACAACCCCAACTGTCTCAGTCTGTTCTCACAGGGGAGGCGTTCCAGCCCCCTGATCATCTTTCTGGCCCTTCTCTGGACCTGCTTGATCAGGTCCATGTACTTCTTATTTTGGGGGCCCCAGAGCTGGACACAGTACTCAAGGTGGGATCTCACAAGAGTGGAGTAGAGAGTGAGAATCACCTCCCTTAACCTGTTGGTCATGCTTCTCGTGATGGAGCCTAGAATGTGGTTGGCTTTCTGGGCTGCATGCACGTTCCTGGCTCATAGTCAGTTTTCCATCTACTACCACTTCCAAATCCTTCTCCACAGGGCTGCTCTCAATCCATTCATCGCCCAGCCTGTATTTGTGCATTGGATTGCCTTTACACATGTGCAGGACCTTGGCCTTGGCCTTGTTGAACTTCATGCAGTTTGCATGGGACCATCTCTCAAGCCCACGATGGTTTGCACAATGGTTCATGAGGCCCACACAGGCCCACCTCTCAAAAGGATCAAACCAGGGACAAACTGACTGAGGGTTCTAGAGAAACTTATTTCTTTACTAGATCATACACTTTTCATTTCATTTTTCAAACATGTTAACCTCCACCAATTTTTTAAACTAGGGCATTTTTTCTCTAGAGTAAGCAAACTAATAGAGTATATTGAGCAATAGCATAAAAGAACACCTGTGCAGTAATGAGATAACAGAAGATTTCCCAAATGAATATAGAAAAGGAACATATTGCCTAACTAACCTCTTTGCCTTTTTGAAAGAGATAAGAAATTATGACAGTGGTAACTGAGATGAGAGCATTTACTGGGATTTTCTTAATCCTTTGGTAAATTATAGGAACATATTTTGTTTTGCTTTGGTAGTCAGAGTGAAAGAGGTCAAAGGATAAAAAGCTAATGTAAAAAAAAATCATATAAAGATATTTTTGGTATTAATGGAAAGTTTCAGTGCTCACTACTTACAATCAAAGCATAATAGTATGGTACATAGATGGGAAGAATATAGCCAACACATGATAGAAAATCACTGCTCAAACATTCTATGTATAAACTTCTTGGAAGAAAACCTAGTTAACAGCTTGTTGCATTTTCTGATGATTCAGAACTTTGAACAAGTAATTAATGAAGACTGCATGCTTCAGAAGGAGTTCAGGTAAATAAAGCTTAACGGTGTAATAGGCCTCACATATGGCAAATGAAATCTAACAATGAACAACTTAAGGTATCACACATACAATTTCAAGAATAGAGTAAGTAGAAATGAAACAAGACTACTCTGAAAGCAGGAGGTTTTGAAAAATGCCTGTAAATTACAATAGATGGCAAAGACTAAACCTAAAAAGTGTACAGAATACTGGGCTGAAGCTGATGTAGAACATGCTTTCATACAATAGTAGTGAAAACCTTGCCATTTTTGTAAGACAGTGAAAATTCTTATTAGACAATATAGGCAAATAACAGTTCCAGTGCTGCAGCATAAAATTTATGCAATTCGTCAGTACATAGATTCAGTTCAGAAGAATTATGCAATATTGTTCTGAATTTCAGGAGTCTAGGATTAAATCTGACCTTGAAGATGGTAAGGGCTTTTGAAGATCTCAACACTGATCCTTTGTTTAAAAACAGCAATATGAAACTGAAACAAGGAGGCATTTAAGTAACTGTGCTTTCTTCATTTCAGTTGGAGGCCATGCCAAACTGGAAGATTCCAAACGATGGTGTCACATTATCATACTATTTGTATTCCCACCTGTCAGAAAAAAGGTATGGGTCACCCCCACCAAAGATTCTTTGGTTGTCATAGAAATTTTGGATTTATCAAGGGTGAATGCTGGTGTATTTTGTGAATATTTCTGGAGAGGGATCTGCTTTTAAATTCTGAGTCTGAGAGAAGAAATGAACCCACTGAAGTAACTCACTCATACATCAACTGTGACAGATTCCTCATGAATATACCTATTTACTGGTTTTCTTGTTTAGTTTGGTTGTCTTCTAGAGAACTGAATTGCAGAAGTTGAATCATGGGGAATTGTTTATCTTCTATATTTGCTGAACTTATAAAATACATTCTCACAGCATAGTGACTAATGAATTAAAGACTTTATAATTAAATTAATAAACTAATTAAACCTTTATACGTTACATGCATCTACATTGTTACAATATTTATTATATTTATTTTTCCATATGTCAGTGAGAGCTTTGTTATGTGTGTCTACAAAATACATTTAGTTACTTTAAAAATAACATTAAAAATAATTTGCACACTCCCAAAGTCTGTGTACTAAATAATTTCTAAAATTAATTCTGTATAATAAATTTAAGATTGCCACAAGAAAGAGTAACATTCGCCTAGAAAGAATTTATTGAGATTAAATTACAGTGTGTTTAGTTTGTCGAATGTAGAGCATCAGTACCAAAAGCAGTGGAGCTTTCACATTTAACATCTCTATAATGTCATTATATTGAAAATGGAATGGGGAAATGTTCAGAGGAAAGCAAAGACAGCACATGAATATATTACTGGAGTTGTACCATAAAGACAGTAAATGAAATCATCACAAAACAGGAAATAACCCAAACTTTCTTGATAGTCTGAATTCCTTGTCTGAATGTAAAGAGATTATTTATGACTGAAATCTGGAATTATTTTGACCTCACATACAGAACAGAAAAACATAAGTTCTTTGTGAAGGAGAGCATGAAGCTCTGGACCTGGCACTATAGGCATATAGGAAGGTGCTGCAGTTTGGGACTATAAAGGCATTATTTTCCTAGAAATAAACCTTAGGAGGGTACAGTTTATCCAGTGGTATTTTAATTAAAACAAAAAGGATAAAGGTATAGAAGCATTTGTCTTGCTTTTCTGTTTAAAAAATGAAAAAATATATTTTATTAACCTGGCTATTTAAGTATGTTTTCAGTCTCAGTAAGTTCAAATGAACCTATAAAATCAGTTAAATCTAAAAATAGTGGCAATGATAGATGATCCTTCTGGCTCCTGCAATACTCTTACCAAAAATACTGCACCACCACCAGGGTATCTGGGATTCTAATCAAAGACTTCAGAAGAGAAAGTAATGAATATTACTCTATTTATGCATTAGGGAAATTGCAGATATCCTATTTCTGGACACTTGCTGGCTAGGCTGAGTCATTACTTTACAACTGTTAATGAAGTGACCATGGAAGCACCATGGACTTTTTATAAACTAGGATGATTACTTTCCAAATTAATTTCAGTGAAGGAAACCATCTTCTACATGCCTGTGATCTTTTTGGTCAGTGCAAGAAGTAAAATCGTTATGTCAAATAGCCTTTGTGTGTGTGTGTTTATGCACACATGCATCAACATATATATGTATACATATAAATGTGAATGTACATGTCTCTGTACTGATTTGTGTACATATATATATGTATATATCTATATATTATATTTATGTAAACTTCTTACCTGTAACTACTCCTTGCATTGCCTAATCCTCTTTAAAAATTTTGGAAGAAAGTCCCTGATGGGCAGCTGAGTAGGTTGCTACAGCCTCCTAACTGAAAGACGGAAAATGTAAAACTGCAGTAGTGGTCAGCAGCAATCAGAAAATTAATAGCTCTGAGAGATCTTGATCTTTCTAATAAACAGATAAACTCTAGTCATAAAAGAATTCTACATGCTCTAATACATGCTAAAGGTGAATACCAAGAAGCTGTACCGTACCAGCTTTTTTTCTTGTGATCAAACAGATTCAGCAATGTGAAGTGGGCAGAACATGAACCTCAGGGAGATCCATGGCATCACTAGAACGAACACAGAAATAGGGAGGTAATAGGATTGAATCATCGTTTTGTAAAATCTACCTATCTTACTACAGAAAGTAATAAGATTTTGAGTTTTCTTTATTTTTCCCTGTCATGTGAAAATTCTCAGGATAAATTAAAACTTTACATTGAAAATAACAAAGACCTAATAAAAATTTTCTGGGTTGATAATTTCCAATTTGGAGTTTTTTATTAAAACGATATTACTGAAAAAACTGATAAGAGAGTTATTTGAAAAATAATCCCTCCCTGAATCAGAATGGATTAAGTCTTTTAATGAACCTAAAATGTCTTCTGGCTGAAAAGTGTACATCTCTGCCTGAGCTCATCAGCACAAAATGCCTTACCAAGAAATTTAATCTTGTTGTTATCAAACATTCAAGAGGACTTAACAAAAAGTGCAGTCTTAATATCATCAAACATTCTTTAGTTGTCTGTTGATTTCCTGTCTTGTATGCAGAACTGATTGAATAATGGATTTTTTAATTGGAAAATTGAAAACATAAAAAATGATAACTTTATACCAAACAAAATACTAATTTGAACTGAAATGAATATACTGGAATATATTTAAAATTATTTTTTATATATATATACATATAAAAGCAACGTTTTGTATAAGTTAAAATTATTTTTCAGAAGTAACATGACTTAAAAGTGTTATATAAACTTTAGTCTAAAAAATTCCATTTATAGTTTTGAAATATCTTTTTTTATGGACTTTTTAATTTTTTTAAAAATCATGGTTCAGATCATTTTCATCACTGTTTACAGACAAAGTAATTATTCACTGTTATTTCTAACCTAAATTAAGAATTATTTCATCTGTATTTCTGTCCTCAATCTGAGAATAATTATTAAGTGATATGATGACTCTTTTGTCATTTCCAGCAAATAGTTAGCTGTGATCAGCAATTTCCTGTCTTGAGTGTATAGTACGTTTTCGATTTTAATATAGCCAAAAGGAATTACAAAATATTTCTGTACACTACAAGGATTCTAAAGGGTTGTTATACCAGCTGAACTTCATGTCATATTCTCCATCTGCTATGGCAGATGCTCCATTCCAATGTGAATATTAAAGTCATTCTGAAAACAATTTTTCCAATTGTAAGAGATGTTCAGAACATGAAGGGAAGATGCTGCAGCTTTTTGATGATTTGTATGTTATTATGTATGGCACAATGAATGTAAGAGTAAAATATTATAGATCATATTTAAGAATGCAGTGCAAGTTAACTGTTGACAAATATATTCCTACGTTATTTTTAGTATACATTCTTCCATTCAGTCTACAATATAGTATCTTAAACTAAAATATTTTGTAATTGCTGTTTTTATTTGTAACCCTGACTTAAGTCTGTTGTACCACCTCAAATGTATTTGTGTTAAAATAACCAATTACAAACCGATCCTTAAATTACTTCAAAAAATAGGTGTAGAGTGGACAGGAAACCTTTCCCTTACTAAACTGAGTATAGAGGACTAACAGCATAGAATATAAGAAATATTCAACTAAACATGCCTACCAGAATTAATAATAGGAGTCTTAAGGGTTATTTTGGTTGTACTTTTATAACATCCAGTAAAGACCTACTCAATGCATGCACATGCACATGTATTAGAACACTACACAATATAGGTAATAATAGCTAAATATTACCTAGAATTATCATAGAATCAAAGAACAGCCTAGGCTGGAAGAGACCTTGAAAGATCTGGTCCACCTTTTGCTGGGAAAGGGAGCCTAGGTGAGACTATCTAGCATCCTGTCCAGTTGTGACTTGAAAACTTCCAATGATGGGGACTCTACCACGTCCCTGGGGAGGTTGTTCCAGTGAATAATTGTTCTTACTGGAAAAAAATTCTTTCTTATGTTGATATAAAACCTTTCCCAGTGCAACTTGTACTTGTTGCCCCTTGTCTTCTCCGTATGGCTCTTGTGAAGAAAGCGTCTCCATCTTCTTTGTAGCTGTCCTTTAAGTACTGGAATACTGTAAACCTTTCCTCATAGGGAAGGTTCTCCAGCCCTTAAATCATCTTTGTAGTCCTCCTTTGGACCTTCTCCAGTTTGTCCATGTCTTTCTTGAATTGTGGAGACCAGAACAGGACACAGTACTTCAGCTGTCGCCTGACCAGTGCTGAATAGAGTAGGATGATTGCATCACTATCTCTGTTAGTAATCTCTCTACAGATGCATCCCAGGATGCAACTTTTCTTTGTTGCTGCAGTGGCACACTGCTGACTCATGTTCAGCTTGCAGTTGCCCACCAGGTCCCCCAGGTTCCATTCAGCAAGGCTTCTTCTCAACCACAGACATCCCAGCCTGTACTGGACTCTTTGGTTATTCTGTCCCAGGTGCAGGATTTATCACTTTGTTAAACTTCATGCTGTTTTTTCTTGCCCACTCTTCCATCTTGTCCAGGTCTCTCTGTAAGATCACTCTCCTTTCTGACATGTTCACCTCACAAGGTGATGAGTTTGGTATCATCAAGATATTTGGTGAGGGTGCTTTCAATCCCATCATCCAGGTCATTTATGAAGACATTGAACAGTGTGGGTCTCAGTATCATTCCCTGGGGGACCCAATTTGTGATGGGTTGCCAGCCTGAGTAAAAACCCTTGATCACTATCCTTTGAGTACTGTCTTGTTATAACCTGGACTGGGAGCCCAGGGAATCATAAAGGTTCTGTGATCCCCTCAGGTTAAATTAAGGTGAAACAACATCAAATGACTGGTTAAAATGTTTTACTTGTGGTAGAAACAACTTAAGCTTGGAAAATGATAGTAAACAATGTGGTCTCTTATTGATAAATCAATAAGAAAGAAAGGAAAGGAAATAAAAGGAAAACACAGAAAGAGAGAGGGGAAAAGAGCCTAGTGTTGTCTCAGTTCTGGTTATCTTGAGTGGTGGGTGCACATAAAACAAATTTTTCTGTTGCCTTTTAAGCTCATTTTATCAGCTGATTAGCATACTAGACAAAGAGAGGCTGGTATTCCATAAATTAATTTCCATGAGAGATGAGGTGGTCTTGTTCCCTCCTACCACCCTTACTTATTCCTTAGTGTTTTTTTCTTGGGTAATTGTCTAGCCTGTAGCTTATCAGTCTTTTTGGCCTGAACATATAGTTTCCTTTGAAGCTTACCTAAGGAATATGGCACTACAGCAGCAAAGAAGTGGAGCTGAGCATCCTTTAATACACTCAATACTTCCCTGGGCAGCATTCCTTAGACTAATCACAAAGGCCACAACTTGTCCTTGAAGCTTTCTGTGTCAATGTATGTTTGAGACATTGACTCCTTCAGTTCCTCACATACCTGTTATCCAATTCCCTACATATGTCTCAGATCACCCATCCAATATGTATCTTGCCAGTCTGTCCAGGAGAAGGCTATGAGAAACAGTGTCGAATGTTTTGCTTTGCTGAAATGCAGGTAAACATCAACCACTGATCTCCTCATGTCAAGAGAAAGTGTTACTTTGTTGTAGAATGTGATCAGGTTAGTCTAGCATGATTTACCCCTGGTAAATTTGATTTCTATAAGGTGCTGAAATTATATTTATTTATGGCATCAATGCACTCTGAATAACAAAACTTTGCAAACAAAATAAGAAAGGATTGAATAGGTCTTTTTTGTTACATTTCATTATTCTTACAAAACTACATCAAGAGAAAAAAACTTTTTTCACTGATAGTTTCAGTGAAAGTACACTTTTGAAGAATTTTCAAGAGTAAAGGTCACTTCTGGAGTATGTTTTTTTCAAGTGACCAGTTTCAATACCCTTTTATTTGCAATTATGTCTTAGTCTGCGGAAGGAACAAATGCATTAATCTACTGATCAGATGAAGAGTAAAGTGTGTTTCCCAGGTGTGCTGGGCTGACTCTGTTGGTCTACAGCAACTGTCATGCACTTCGAGTAATTCCAGAAGTACCAGACTGACCTGAAAAATTGCTGTGAACATGCCTAAGGATTCAGCAGATTAGGTGGTCTAGTAGCCAACTTTAGAAAATTCTAAACAAATATAGTATTTTTCACAAGCATCTGGAAGAATTTTCCAGAGAAAAAATGAAAATGCACAGTAGTCATTATAATCTCAAAATTGCACAAATATAAATAAACCAGACTGTGTAACTTTGTTACTGAAAATAGAGAAGCAAAAGAGATAGACGTTCATAATTCTAGTAGTGTAAAAAACTGTTTCAGGGCCAATAACATATGTTCATAAACATATTTATCCACCTACTTTGATCTTAGAATGAGGTGCAGATTCTCATCACTATTGTGAAGAGTTTCTTTGGCTACTTTGGATTCCTCAAAGAAGGTGTTATACCTGTGTTTGCTGTCCTACTCAGGCCACAGTCTTGTTCAATATTTTGTCAGCTGCTATTAAAAGTCTCAGGGACAGATGCAAGGCATTCAGAGCATTGAGGAAATATAAGCAAAATAATCTATTCCTTAGGTTTTACTGTGATGTTCATCAGCTAACTATAAATTTTAAAACTTCAGCTATGATGTTTACAGTTCTTTACAAACTCATGACAATAATTCTGGTAACTAGATTTTCTTGAAAACTACTCTAGATTTTCTTTAAATCCACATACATACCAATCCAGTATAGTGATGATTCTTAAGAATTGCTTACTAGCTTCAGAGCAATGACTTCTTGCTTTAATAATCCCATGGAATCAGAACAGGCTTTTCTCAGGATATTCATGTGCGACCCTTTTAAACATTTATGCACTGTAATCTTGTCTTTTTTTATCCTTGAAAAAAGAATAGTGGCCATATTCAGCACTTGAAGCCTTCTGTAATAGGACTCTAATCCCCAGATAAGCCTTGTAGCCCACCCACACCCACTAACAGTTTCTGTCCAAGGTTACAAACAACATGCCAGACCTGGGTTTCTAATAAATTGTGTAATTGAGCCACTACACATCTTAAAACACATTTGGCCCCTCTGATTATGCACCTTAAGTCTTTGCTAGACTGTTTTGTACCATCTTTATATATGTGGTTTCTAGCATCACAAAACTATGTCATTATTTTGTTATCACTGTTATCAATTCTGTTACAATATTACTTTTATCATGTTTATTAATCTGATATGGACATAATATATTAACATTACATTTTTTCCCCTCTATGGTGGGTTAGTTGTGGTTATCCAAAATCCCACCAAACTGCATACCTTCTCCCTCAGAAGGACAGAGAGAAAATAAGAAGGGCAAGAAAGCTCATGGGTCGACATAAAGTTTGGCAGATCACTTAACAAATACAGCACTGTCATGGGCAAACCAGACTTGACCAGGAGAAAATTTACTCAATTTATTGCCAATTAAAATAAAATAAGACTAATTTGCATAGTGGGAATCAAAAAGACGTTAAAACAATGCCTTTCCTTCCCCTTTTCCCAGGCTCAGCCCCACTCCTCTACCCCTCCATTAGCAATGCAGGGGAGATAGAAGGTGGAGTGAGACACTGAGTATATGGTGGTTTCTCTGCTGCTCCTCTCTCCTCACATTTTTCCTCTGCTCTGGTGAGGGTTCTCCAAAGGCAGCAGTTCCTTCAGGAATATCATCTGTTCTGACGCCATCCTCCATGGACTGCCAAGGAATCTCTGCTCCAACACCTGAAGCACCTCCTCCCTCTCCTCCTTCTCTTACCTTGGTGTCTGCAGGACTGTTTCTCTCACTTCTTTTTTCTCACTCCACTCTGCCTGCCCAGCATTTTAGCCTTTCTAAAACACATCGTAGAGGCACCACCAGCATTGCTGAGGGGCTCAGATGTGCCCTGCGGTGGGTCTGTTGGAACTGGCTGGAGCCGGCTGGAACCGGCTGTGTCCAGCACAGGGCGGCCCAGGCCTCCCCTCACAGAGGCCGCCCTGCAGCCCCCTCACTGCCCGCACCTGGGCACTGACACCCCATGCAACCTCATACCTACAATCCCAGTGCACCTGTAAGGTGTTTTCACCTCTTTTCCTGCCTTTGCACTGTGGATTTAGATTGATACCACATTAGAAAACAACCCATATAGCTTAATGTTAGATTTTGCAGAGTGTAGTTTTTGGTGAGACAGTGATTCATAGATATACCCTGCAGACAATGTGAAAAGCTTCAAATTGAGGTAGGTGTTCACAGCTTCTCAACAGCTACCTGAAAATGGAACTTCTCCAGTGACAATATGCTGTTACAAATGGCAGTGTTAATTTTCAGATTTATTGTATAGTAAAAACAATAATTGCAGATTTACTAAATGCTGTCTGTGAATGAAATTTACTTAAATACGGGAGGTTTACATGTTGTCCTTTTTCATATTTTTTGTTTGCAGGACCTCAATAGCTGAAGTTTTGGTTACAATCCTTTAATGAGAATTGAATTCTAGCATATTTCACTATCTCTTTACAGGATTCACTGGTGTACATATTGTGTGTACTCATTATAGAGGTGAAACACTCCTGCCCAGGAACGTGTGCAGTGTGCTGTTCCACACAGTAGAAGGACTGATCGTTGCTAGAAAATGTTATTTGCACAAAGAAAGAAAATAAAGACTTGAAACTGCAGGCATAAAATACTTTATAGAATAATTATAAATGCCTGTAAAGTCATCTGTTCCTGCTGATATTGAAAACTTCTGAACTAAGCTATACATTTATTGAATGTGAACATACATACAACATGCAACTATCATGTTGCTTTTAGGAAACATACTGTTGGTGGTTATCATATACTAAATGTCTGAAAAAAAAGGACAAATGCTTCAATTTTCCCAATGCCTCGGGAAAATCTTTTATTGACCTCCCTGGAGCGAACCATCTTCTTTTCACAGAAGAATTAGTAATTCATGATTAGTGACTGTGAGAACTTGTGTGTTACTCTAACAGCTTTTAGAGGAAATACCTGTTACAGATAAGGTTAGTTTGCTTGAGTTTTTAAACTACTACTCTTAAATTCTTGTTCTAACAACATGGATGAAAACAGACTGAAGATAATTGTCCGTGTGCAGTGGGCATCCATTCAATGTGAATTAGACTGAATGCAGCAGGTAACTGATGAATTTCTGTCATAAAAGAGACAACTTCATTTTGGATTAAAAAAGATGTGATAAAATGATATTTTATTGCTAAATCTCTGATCTTAGCCACTTGTATGCCATGTTCCCATTGCTTATAAAGGCATGAAGATTCACAAAGCATAGTGGAGACCTCTGAGGGGAATTTCCGCTTGTTGGGTTGTGTAGTGCAACACTTGTACTTTGTATTTGAAACCTGCGAGCAAATGCTTCTGATCTGACTGATATACTTACATATAATGTCAGAATTCTATCTGGCATTATTTGTTAGACATTCACATTCTATACAAAACAATGCTCAAAACCCAAACCCAAACAACAAATCCTACAGTAAGATCATGAAGGTCAGAATTCTCACACGTCTCAGACTTGTTTTTTTGTATATTTATCATTATAATTTGATCTAATGTTGTGACAAAATCGAGAATTACTGATGTGTTCAGAATGTTTAATGAATGTATTTATTCCTATTGTCTTCTGTGCATTTCAGTCTACTCTTTCACACACTGCAGTTTCAATCAGAAAACTGAAAAATTGGGAAATAGGTTAACAACATATAAACTGTTTTTTCTTTAATTGCTCCATGATGTTATAATTTCAAGACAATGTGTACTGTCTGTTTGAACAGTACAGTCTATAGTCTGTTTAAGTTACATGTGTAGGGCAAAGAATTACTTACACTCTGAAAAAAACCCTAAATTGGTGAGGAATGCTGTATGCAGAGTGTTCATCCTGATAATAGAGAGACAGACAACTGATTCTCTCTTCTCAAAACTGAGTTGCACTCAGCTGCTCAAAATGAATTAGTTTTATTGTTCCTAAATCAAGCCAACATCCCTAAAGTCAATTATACGTTTATTGAGAGCGCTTCAGTGAAACCCATTTAAAGGCACAGACTACCATAAAAATGTTAGATAATGGATCTGAACACACTGAGCAAAACAAACAAATGTTGCAAATCCTCGTGATATCTAACAGCTGAATTTACCACACTGCAGTTCAGCCAGTTGGAGGGGATAACCCTATTTGGATTTAGTGAGGCACTATTCAGGCAATCCACTGTGCTAGCCCCAAGATGAATATCCTCTTAGCAGGGGCAGACTAACTGAAAACTAGTGCAGTTCACAACCTAAATTGTTAATCAGTGTGTCTCAGTTTAGTCTAAAAAGGGCTTTGAAGTTTTGTAACTGTGTGTAAATACAATTGCTCACCCCATCCCCCCAGAGTAAATATAGTATAAACTAGGACATTTTAACACATTATAAAAGAATTTTGCCAAAATAAACCCAAGTAGAGTAGCATTGTGATTATTAATTATGCTTTTTCTATTTGCATGTAAAAAAAAAAAAAAAAATTATTTTCAATGTCAGAGAACAGGAGTTTGCAAAGTAAGCCACTCCAGAAAATAATGATTTTTACAGTTTTATGAAAAAGACAAAAGGTGATAAATCAGTCATGATGACAAACTTTAGTGATTTGCACTAATGATTTCTTTTTCTATTTTTCATTTGGTAAACTTCAACGGTTATGAAAATGAAGAATTGATCTCCCCTGGGCAAGCAACTAATTAATACAAACAGATTGGTCCTTAGCAGTAAATTCTTCTTTCAATATCTAGTTGAGCCTCTGGTAGGAATGCCTTGCCACTTCTTTCCCCCTCCATGGTTTTTCAAAAATGTTGTGGCAATATTGCAAAGAATTTGTGACAGTTTAGGAAATGTCAGTATAAAGTTTGGGATTTTGTTGATTTCATGGAATTATTGGATCACTGATTCATATAGTAGCCACTTACCAACAGACCTGAAGAAGTGTCATTATTATTGAATACTACTGCCAAGTTTTGTGCACTATACTTTGCTCAAGGACTAGGACTAGGAACAACAGACATTTATAGCTGATCATTTTTGAAATGGAGTGAAGTGGAACTGCAGTGTACAATTCTACCACTTCAATGTCCTGTTCAAGCTCTAACTTTCCTGTAAAGACAAACGAATAATAGGGTCGTCCGGCAAATTGAGTCATCTAGTCACTCCCATGTAGGGTTTGGAAACAGCATGTGTTTTTTAATAGGAGGGAGAGGTTTCTCCCTGTTTCTAATGTTCCTCATCTTATGTGTTATAAACTGTATACAGGGAGGCTACTCTAATGGGAAATTACCTCAGTGTATGATAATTCTTAAGACTAAATAAATAACAATAAAAAATTATTTTAGACAGCTTGTGAATACCCTCTGATGCCCAGTCTGTAGTTCTATTTCACTATGCCCCTACAAATAAAAGATTTATAGTGAACTTCCCTCCCCATGGACCAGAAAATCTTCCCTAGGTGAAAATTAAAAAGCAGTATCTGAAAGCTATGTCTTTTTCGGAACAGTTAACCAGATGCCAGTATAACTGGCTTAATAAAGGCTCAACAGCTAACAGATTTGACTTGCTGAATATTTTTCCCAGTATGGTACATATTCAGGTTATTTTCTTTTACACAAGAGTTACCAGGTTTTCTAAATCCAATACCCACTTAATAGACTGACTGAAACTTAATCATAGTCTCTGAAGAGCAGAGATTTTTGATTATTTTTCTGACAATCTTCTTTTGTGGTCCCAATACTCTCAGTGTCTGAACACAACAGTCCCTTTTGATGTTCTTGATCTAGTTTCCAAAAAGAAAAAGAAGGAAATTCAGGGTATCAAACTATGCAGCACAATATTTTGAAGCTTAATAAAGAAATCAAAATCTACTAAGAGGTCATTCAAACTATAATAGTTTTTCTCTGAGTTAGAAATATTTCTCTCTCCGTTCTTTTAACTTTGATCTTTTTATTTTCAATTGTGTGGTTTGACTTGAAATAGAGTTCAAACACTGATTTCCTGGATCTCAAATGCTTTACAAAAGCAAAAGTTTTATGCCTTTTTGATGGGGAGAGAGAGAATCTCAAAAGCAAAAGAACCATATAAAATCAGTTCTCTTTTGTAGAGAGCAATAATATTATTGTGTGTTGATACATAAATTGACATTGTTTATTTTGAAGATACCCCAAAAGTAAGTGTAAAAGAACCTTTAAATGGAACCAGGACTTTTAAAACTAAATCCAGGTATTTACCCTATAGTGGTTAAAGTCAGCAAAGATATTTCTTGTACCTCCACATTTTAGCTAGGATGTTGATAGGCTGAAGTGAGGGATAATTAGAAAAAAAACAGTATTGTCATATTCTAGGCTTTTGATGTCTACTGTTTTCTGCATAGGTGCTACTTTGGGGTTCCACTAATATCACAGTCCACAAAACCAGCAATATGATAGCTGTTCTTTTATGTATTTTGGAGGCTCACTTCTCGTTATGCCTGACAACTTACCCATTCTACATCTAATTCTGTTGCTCTTAGTCAATATTTAGAGAGCAAAAGGAAATTAATATCATTCCCTAGATGCATGGATATACACCTGTATGCACAGTGCATGCAAAGTCCTCTAAGATTTAGCTTTCCATGCATGCACAGTTAACACCTAGGACTAGCAACTGATGTGAACTTTCTTATCAGAAAAGTTGCTCTGTGGACTTTTCCTGAAAACATGAGAGATTACAGTAAATAAAATCTTAGTCATTCTTTTTTTGAAATTAATGTTTCAGTAATTCAGTTGTACTTAGTGTGTTGGTTCAACTATGTATGCATAGGTTCACAGCATGGTTTTGGACTGCTTCAGTCCAAAAATTCAAGCTGATAAAACTTTGCTTAGCAGTCATATGACCCATAGGCAAATAAACTGACTTCTGCATTTGAGCTGAAAGTTCTCTCTGTACTTGTAGTCTTGCCTCCAATTCACCATGAAATATAAAATGTATGACCAATTAAATAAAATTAACATGACTGAAAAATAAAACTGTTTAAGGAAAAGCCATGCAATAATATTATACCTCAATATTTCTTGTCATTAATTTCCTTTTTAAGGAAATTTGCAAGATTCAGTGTTTCATCTCTCGTTTTCCAGGACTATGTCTTCAAAAGACTTCAGTATGGACTTTATGAGGTAGAAGGGATGTTGCACCTTTCTGCTGAATTGGGTGATTGTACAGATAGTACCATACAAGTGTGCAGTTGTAATGGTGCTGAACTACACAAAAAGCAAAAAGCAGCTTGGTGACTTTGTTAGACAGATTCTAGTTCCTTTGTTCATTTATACATATATTATTTATTTATTTGTTTATTTATTTATTTATTTATTTATAGTAAAATGATTCTTTAATGGGAACACCACACAATTCTGGGAGCAGGAACTGCATGTTTGCAGTCCTTCCCAACTCTGCCACATTCATTTATAGATTTCTGGATTTCTCAAGTGTCTGCTCTCTGTTCTGCACAGGGAACTGGAACACCAAAACCAGAGCTTTGGATATACTTCTGAGGAATCACTCTTTAGACCCAATTCTTCCTTTCTCCATTTCCATCTTTTTTTTCTTTTTTTTTTTTTTTTTTTTTTTTTTGTTTTTTTTTTTTTTTTTGTTTTATTCAGACATGGAGTACTGCAGTGAGAAAAATATTTTTCCTCACAAGTGCATAAGAGATGTGTGTGTGTGTGTAGCTTTATGTTCAGGCCTTTGAAAATCTTAAACTATATTCAATTTCTAACATTGACTCCTCTTTTCACCAAATTTAGCACTTAAATAACGTGGTTGCATTGGTTGCTACAAGTGTTGTTATAATCAGCTCTGGATTTATGAGAGAGGAGAAAACTTTTTGATTCATATTTCTAAACATAAAGCTGTCACAGCAGCATAGTTTTCTTCCAACTTTTGAACTCTGAGATCAGATGCAGTGAGCCAAAGAGAATCGGCGGTCCTGGAATAGGCTGAGTAACACGTGCTTTTCTGCTCTGCAGTTCTCAGAGACATGATACAAGAAGACAAGATATCAGGGCTGTAATCACCTCTGTTTTCAACAGCCTGACAAATGCTTGAAATTACTGTAAGCAGGACACATCTTCAACTGGCATGTGACAGAATCTCTCCATTAAAATTTACATAATAGTGCTCATTTATATGAGCTGATAATAAGGCCAAAACATGCATTTAAGTTTTTCTTTGCTATCAAGTCCAAGACTTTACAAAGAAGCTGAAAAAAATTTGGTTTCTGTGTGAGGCAGGAAAGCAAATGCAGAAGTTTTGTTCTGTTTTACATTCTGGTTTTCACTTGAGTCGGTATGAGTTTTTAAACTTACAGCTGCATATGTACATTCCCTGACCATGGACTTACACACACATAGGCGATAGACTTTCCCAAGACAAACCCCACTGAATATAAATAAGGTAATCACTAGTAGACATTGTGGAGGTTTTTAGGGATAAATAAAGTCAAGTCTCTTTCACATTATGACCTACATCTCTTGGGAAGTGAGGTTTATTCAAACTCATTTTAAATGGCTAAATCCAATGTTCCAAAGAGAAAATGGAAGCCATGCTCAAATTTTTAGGAAAAAGGATTTTGGAAAGAGGTGTTTTAAAAAGGGTATAATACAGGTTCATCAACAGATCACTAGCTGTATGCATTAGGATGCCTAGAATAATAAAGGTGGTCTCTATTTGTCATGCAATAAAATAGTGATTAAAATGGAGATTTATTATCACAGTGAACCAGAATTGATATATATGGGGTAATCCATCAGACTGAATATTGACTAATTTTGAATGAGCAAATTATATATTTCCTCCCCCCTGTTTTGCTCTGTTTTCTGGTATAAAGTAGTATCCTCTCTGATTCATTATCTTTACACTGTTGTGCTTTGAAGATTGCCTCCATTTTTTCATGACAATCCCCAAAAGTCAATTCTCATTTAAAGAATGAGGCTTCTGGCTGTTCTCTGCTTTCAGCTCTTCATTCTTCCTGTCTGACTAGGTTTTTTCACACCTAACAGCCTTTCCACAGTTCTGCAGTTGCAACACAAATGAAAAAACAGGTCCAAAGGTAACTACAGTTTCTCTTCTTCCCTATTTCATACATTGATGTTCTGGATCCTAGTCCCACTCATGTTTTAGACTAGTTCTTCATCTGTACCAGCTCTAATTCAGATCTCTCTCAGTTTACCTCTTGTTGCTGCTGATCTTGTCTTTCATTTTCAGTTTCGTGCCATATATCCTGATTTTCAAGGGACTGGGTTTCTATTGGTAGTTTTTGTATTTCTTGGTTGTTGTTTCTTCCTTTCCTTTCCCCTTTCCTTTCCCCTTTCCTTTCCCTTTCCCTTTCCCTTTCCCTTTCCCTTTCCCTTTCCCTTTCCCTTTCCCTTTCCCTTTCCCTTTCCCTTTCCCTTTCCCTTTCCCTTTCCCTTTCCCTTTCCCTTTCCTTTTCCCTTTCCTTTCCTTTCCTTTCCCATCTAATAGGAAAAATTCCTACATATATCTAAGAATTACCTGTCAGATAAAAGTTGCCTAGATCTGTGTATCAAAAAGATTCAATTTTCAGTTCTAAACACTCAGATTTATAATAAATTGCTCAGTCAAAAGCTAAAAAACTTACGATATCAGATCAGCTTTCAAGGAAGGAAATAATAGTGCATTGTACCTTTTTTTCTTAATGTCTGAGATCATTTTGTAACATCCACTACTAGATGACAGTCATTATCCTATCTCTTGGACCCTACCTGTACAAATTTGCTTGTGAACTGTGTAACTTTTCTCAATTTTCTATCTATGCAGAGCCATACAATGAAAGAAAATCTATTCAGTCTTCTAAGTTCCAACACAAAGACTTGAGATTTGACAAATTGTAATTATGATTCTTAGTACTTATACTAATGGCACTAAAAGGTTTCAGTTTCAAAGTCTTTGAAATAATTATATAGCTAATTATATGGATTTAAGCCTAAGGATTTCTGTTTAATAAATGGTTGCCTAGATAACGACACATTATAAAATATTATATAAAGTTCTGAGAATGTTTGACAAGTTAGAAGGGTGGAGAAGGATAGGCATATTTGGATCTTCTTTCATTTAAAAAAACCCCAAAACTAGATAAGGTGGGATTTTCAAGGCTGTTTAAGGGAATTTTCACAGTGCTTAGAAGAGCACAGAAACACAAGAGTTAATCATAATGTGTGTAGTTTTGTGACCACAGCAATACAGCCATATCCTGTTTGATCTCTTCTTAGGCTAATTATCTTTGTGGAGATGTAAAGCTCATTCTTTTTTTGATGCCATACTGCTCTAATGCAAATATGCATTTTGGAATTTCCAGATCAGCATACTGTTCAGTGTGTTGCTATGTATTGTATCACATGGCCATGTCAGCCCTCTTTGCAACATACGCTTTAATAAGATAACAAAATAGCTGAGAATGCATTTTTCTTAAAGAAAGTATTTCAAGGACTGTAGGCGCTTCTGAAAATCTCAGAATTTCTCCTGCCAATTATACCTGTTCTCATTAATTAATGCAAATATATTCCGAGTGTGGCTACAATGTTTACATCCAATATTTAGGCACTGATGAGCTGTGTCAAACACTGTTCAACTATCACCTAACCTGTAGTTTGTACTATTGGCCGCCATAAGCAATTTTTCCAGGTATCTGACACCATTAAATTTGCTCAGAGTTCTAAGTCATAGCTAACTTGCTTGTCTTTCTGTATATGTGGGGTTTTTAGAAGACTAACTCTGTGAGTTGCATGAAAAGACTAAACTCGAGTTTCACAAGCCAGCAGGACACTAAGGCAGGACACGAAGGTCCCTTTGTAGTTTTAGCTGTGAGAATTTCTGAGACAGATACATTTTTTTTTCTTTTTTTTCTCCATTTCCTACAGCTAAAGGAGCTGTCAACTTTTATTGTCTGTACTTTAGCTGTGACATATCATTACAGAACTGATATGATAATACTATTATTTATGTAAACATATGTTTCCATTTATGAATGCAAATAAATGTATTGATGACAGTGATCAGGGATGAATTTTGTCATGTTAATGTGGCAATGATTTGTTAATTTGTGTGGTATTGACTATATTAGTCAATGTTTGTCTTTTTTGGTCAGTAATGTGTATGTTCCACCTGTTTTGGTCTCTTTTTGGTGCTTGCACTTTAATTTTTATTAATTTGGCATGACATATAATTACAAGTTAATCTTAATTATAGGGAAAGGATCACCTAATTCAAAAGGATAGATCACATGATGGTTTTAAAACAATCTTTTCTATCAGACACAGATGTTCCTTACATTGCAGAGGTTATAAAATAAACATTTTCGGAAAATTATTCCTTCTTCTACAGCCAGAGTTTGAACACAATCCACCACTTTCTGGCAGCTTGTGGATTAGAGATGTTCTCAGATAGATTGGTTTGTAAAAAAATGAAAACCAGAAGTCCTCTCCAGAATTTCATGCTCGCCATCTGTTCCTGTGTTCTGCTTTTTGTTTGTTTATTTTCTTGTTTATAATACCCAGTTTTTAAGGTCCTCTATATCCCTTGCATTTTATAGAATATGTCTTCGTATTAATTTGTCCTTGCAATATTTCATTTTAGGATATATTTTTAAATTCAGTAAATAATAAAAATTAAGGAACACATGCAAGCATCTTGCAAATACTTTTTAAAAAGTTACTTTTGTTTTTATTATTTGTTTGTATTGCTTGGCAGAAAAACACTAGGTTTTTTTTCAGCAATCTGGTGTGTTACATTTGACGGAGGAAAGCAATAGTCTAAAAAATGTTTCTATCACTTTAAAATTAAGAGTTGTTATAAGAACAAAGCTGTCATTCTTCAGTTTCTTCATGCTACAATATTTTAAAAAATCTTTAATCTCAATGGATATAACCTTCTAATTTGGTTATACTGTTAGCTATTAACAGAAGAAATCTTTTAAACCAAGATCATGAATCTATGACAGTGGTTCACTAAAATTTATCAACTTATGAAGTTTAATGAAGTCTATTGATTTTTTCCTTATTTGATTTTTTTAATAAAGAAATTAAAGTTTAAGGAGTAAAAGTATAATTTGACATTATGGAAACATTATTTCTGGATGAATATCAGAAATAAGTCATGATCTCTAAAGCTCTTTGTGCAAATCTGAAACACTGCTGTGATAAAACATAAATGCAAAAGATTCTGTTCTTAGTGCAATTTACTGTCACATATTTAACCCTTAAAGATGCCACAGAACTGGCCAGATGTGTTCCTGCTAAGCATATTTTGCTAGTGCAGTCCTAATTACATAATTAGAAATTTCTCTTGATTCTCATGAGACTAGGCAAGTGAGATACAAGATATTATATTTAATGTTTCTTAATTTAATTCCAAGAACTAATAATCATAATGATAAGACTAAATTAGTTTTTATGAACCTGAAATCCCCTAATATATATTCTAAAATGTATAACTCAGAGCTGGCAAGATGTTATACTCAGAAGAGAAATCTCTGACTGGGATAGTATTTTAATTTTTACTATAGAAGGAACTAATTTCTATGTCACTATTTGCAAGCCTGATGTTACTAGTTGCTTTTCTCTGTAAAGTGGAGATATCAGTATTTCGTAAAATGCACCTACCCTGGTAAAAAAGCACTGTTTCTGATTTTTCTGGTGCACCTCTGTACCTAATACTCCACTTGTGACTGAGAACAGTTATTGCTGAAAAACCTAAGGGGGCCCAAAATGTATTTTTTCACATTCTTTGAGTTACATGTAATTACACTTACTACCGTTGAAAGATTGTTAGCGTGACTCTTTTGGTTAGTCAGATTTTAAATCCAAGTTTCTGAGGACTGTTTATTAACTGATTGACTGGGAAGTCTTGTTTCTTAGATACTGAAACAATTATGAAAAGTGTTTCCAGTGTGTTAAAATAGATTGTTTTCAGATGACTGTATCCATACAACTACACACAATGATGTGGCTTACACCTAGATATGTAAGGTGGGGTTTTTTTAGGTAATTAGGGAATTTTTGTAGTTCACTCATAAGTAATGCCACCAGCCCACTGATTAAAATCCTGCATGCTATTTTTACATGTACTTTCTCACCTCGAATATTTTAAATTTATTTAAAATGTTTTTAAACTTTCTTGAAAAGTTTTAGTAGGAAGTTTATATTACAGGAAATAGGAAGACAAAAAAAAATCCTAAAAGCTCGTATTGTTTTATCAGAACCTTGTAATAGTGCTTATAGTTGTGAAGATGAAAATCAAATTCTTCAGAGGGATCATTTCATTTTTAATGTCTAAAATGTAAAGCTTGAGTCAATCCTCCATTTGCTCATTTATTTATTCAGCCTAATATTAATCTTGGAATTGAAGAAATATTAAAAACTAAGTTCTGAATATCATCTAAGGAAATAGAATTATCCTGCTTTTCTTTTAAGAGAAAAAAAAAAGTATGTGTCGTGCTAATCATGAGAAAATTAAAATCACAAGGAATGGAAAGTTTTCTAGAGTATATACTACACAGTTCTAGTGTTCATTCATTATCTTATGTGAATGAACTGTTATTGAATCTTTCTATAGAGTATGTTGAAAGGACAGTAAAACTAAGTAGGTTGCATCAAATCACAGAAGTTATTGGTCAGGTCTTCTCTAACAAAAAACAAAACAAACAAAAAAAGCAATTTTCAGATTTCTTCCACATAAAGATACAGATTAAAGGTGAGTCTTCAATTTAACACTTCAGTCTGTGAATTGAGATTAAATTTGTCAGGTTTTGTGTTTCCTGTATCCATTATGACTTTCAGTAATATTTTTCAGATGATCATAACATTTAGAATAACTAATGTATTTTAGGACTCTGTTTTCTTATGTGAGCTACCAGTAGATTAAAAACAAAGTCTCCCTTAAACTCAAAAGAGAAGTGAAATATGGATCTAGATGGACCGGTGCAGGAGTACAAGGAAACAATAGGACAATAATGTGATGTAGAAATAACCTTAACATCTTCATCATTATATTGTTTTACTTCTTTAATGAGTTGTGTAAATAAATAGTATTAAGAGCAATCTGCAAGAGAACAGTGAATTAACTCCTCCAGAATGGAAGATGCATTCTGGATTAAAAATAGGCACCTTAAAAAATAAACAAACAAATAGATAAAAGCATGATAGAGCAAATAGAGATAAGAATCAATCAGTTGATGAGAGAGAAGAGTTTGTAATCTGCTAAGAGCCTTAAAAATAAATAAAGTGAAGTAGTTATTCTGCAAGATCAGCAAATACTCTTTTGAAATATTTTCTCAGACCTCTGCCAAGGGAAATGAGATGATTTACTCCTAGATGAAATTGCAGTTGGCAGCAGGTTATATTTTCCAACTGAAGTGCTGGGCTTCCATGAGGAAACCTTGGCTCTTTGGAAGTCAGTGGCTAGATAAGAAGAGACAGGATGTGAGAAAGTATTTTACTCATTTTCTTTAATCTCTTAATACATATTCATGGACAATAAAAAGAGAAACATGCAAATACAAAATTCCTAAATTAACAAAAAAAAGAAAACTTAGAGAGTACTATTTTGCAGAGTTAATGTCAAAAAAAAAAAAGTTAAATAAAACAGAATTTTAATGCCTTTTATAACATCTCTTTACTAGCAATGCAATGTACAAAACTGATAAAGGTAAAGTACTGAAGATACTTAAAAACTGGCCTGAGTATTTCAGACAGCTGATTGTCTGCAAGTCACATTGATTTCCCTGAGAAACTGAATGATCAGTTTTTCTAAAAATTTGTCCCACACCATTAAGAATCTAAATATAGGCCTGACTTTAGGCTGAGTTTCAAAATACTTTTGTAAGTCTTTTTTTATTTTGTTTTCTGCATTAAGCAGACTTCAGATGAATGGGAAGATACTTTAAGTGACATTTCGAAGAGGCAATCGTTGAATTGCATTAACTCAAAATAGCTATCCAGGTCTAGTTTCCTCATAGGTATTTCAAGAATAGTGTCCTGTCTACCTTGAAAACTGAATCTAAATTGATGAACAAACTGCTGAGCTTGGAGCTATCTTCTTTTAAATATGATTTGTCAGGCTCTGTCCCAGAAGTCATGAGAAATTTTAAATGTAGATGCAGAGTTCAGTTACACTTCTGACATATATTTGTATGTATGTGTCAACTTGACCTCAAACTGACATTGAATTTACACAGGTGAAGAGAACATTATGTATCTGAGGGGAACTACCACTGATAACAAATATATTGAAAAAGATAACAAGGTATGCTACAAAACCATGAAGGAAGCAAGTATAAATGGAGAGGAGGTGAGTCTGCTGCATAACTGAGGGGAAGTGATGGAAGAGAATTTGTTTCCCAAAGCAGGAAAGGCATAGTGTCACTTTAGGGTATCCCTTGTGACTTTAAGAATTAGAGGGAAAACACAGATTTTACTGCTAATTTATCTTATAAAATAACTTTTCTTGAATTCAGATATTTCAGAGGGTATGTGTTCTTATTTTCAGTGGAAACAAATTTTAAGGTTTTTTTCTTTATAAGTAAGCCTCTGGGCATTGTGTCACTGCAAATATGCACCTCAAATAGGTCTTTCAGTAGTGAGTGGATGTTTACATGTATAACTAGAAGAACCAGTTACCAGCATTGATGAAAAATGTGTTTTTGCTTCTACTATTACACAAAGTTGATTAGATATTAAGTAGATGTCTTCACTGTGGATAGTTAGTACCTCCTGTAACTATGGAGGTTTTGAATTCTGGGAAATCCGAGCATTAGTTCCAGATGTCAAAGAAAAGTCAGTTCTCTTTGGTGTAACCAGAAAGAAATAAATTTTCTCTGTGCTGTTATATTTCTACAACAAAGTGGGTTGGCAATTTTCTTTTTTTTCCTCTGGTGAATATGCTGGAGGCACACCATTCTTTTCAGACAGTTTTCTGCATAACAAAGTATTTTTTGTTTCTATCATTAAACTAGATAAAAAGAAATTATAACTCTGCCAATCTTCGAAAAGTAACAGTTACTAAGAGGAAGAGAATAGCTATGAAATCTACAGAATCTATTCTAAGAAACCTACTAAGGGCTTAATCTGGAAGGTAACGGTGCTTTATTTTCACTAGTAGAGGATGGCATGATTTTTAAACTCCTAATTCTAGGAAATTATTTTTCTGTTCTCCTTATGTTCCTTCTATCTCACCTGTGTCTTTTTACATGACAGTCAAAATTATGCAAGCGTGCAGAAGAAGAGGCTCTTAACTAGGGGGAAGAGGGAGTAGTATGTATCATGGTAGTAGTTATTACTTGAAAGAAAGATTAAACACTGAAGGGCAGGAAGAAGTAAGAGATCTATAGTGAGAGAAAAGACATTGAAGATCAGTATATAACGTTTCTTCATTTTTGTTATAGAAATTATGCCTTTTACATGGCAATGAAATTTTCTAAGAGAAAAGGGCAACAACATTTTCAAGAAAGCTTTGAGCATAATTTAAATTGAGATAATTTTCAGACCATTTATTCTCATTCATATTTTTTAAAAATATTGAATGAATCATTCTAAATGTATTTAAAATATGGATGAGTATCTTCCCCTGTATTTTTTTTTCTTCAGATATTTAATCATTACAAAATAAATATATATTTACTTGTTGCTCATTTCCAGTATTTCAATTCAGCATATCTGAGTTTGTACATTATATTAGATGAACTAACATTAATAAATTTTCATTTACATGATCTGGTCCCTTTCACGATTTGTAAAAACATTTTATAGTTAATTTTTCTCACTTTTAACATTTATTTCCTTCTAATATTTTGCTACCTATGAATTAAAAAACTTAATTTCCCTACTCTGAGTTTTATTTACCATCTCTCATCCAGCAAACATATAAGTTCACTCATAAAGTCCATTGGGCAATATGCTGAAGAGTATGGATCTTAATCCATTGTAAAGCAAATGTCCTTCTAAGTCAGACTGCTGGCCCATCTAGCCCTATATTCTGTCTCTCAGAGTGACAAAGGATATTATATTTAGGGCAGGACAATGGATTATGTGGCTGCTTTTTGAGAGAAAAAAGCCTTTTAAATGGGAACAATTTTCATTTGCACTCTTCTATATTGTTTAGCTGTCATTAAATAATCTTAATGTTAATGCAAACTAGGGTATATTGTCCAGTGGCATTGAGTGTAATTTCACATTTCTTTAAAGACTCTTCTGCGCCCAAGTCTCTTGTACGTAGCAGCTGTTATCAACTCTGTTAAATTAGGCCTTTTGTTTTCCTCTTTTTTTTTACCTTTTTTTTTTTTTTTTTTTTTTGGTCATTCACATCACAGTAGTCCAAAGAATGGCATTTGCTCTTCAGCTACTACATGAGTGAAAGAAGGATCACTCTGGGTTACTTTCAATGAGTCACTTAAAATTATTTTAATTGAAATAAATAGGAATTTTTCAAGTACCTTAAATTACAGTGAGTTCACAACTATGCTGGCTCTTTTTTAAAACTGAAGGTCATTTAGATGGTTATTTTATAGTAGAGAAACACTCAGAGCCAAAATTTTCCTAAAGACAGTTTTGTTGTCCTCAAGAAACATCAAGAAAATGAATTAACAATAAAACATTGAAGGAAACCCCAAGAATTAGCAGGGCTTAAATCAGAATAATACTTAGCCTAAAATAGTCATGGATGTAATTTTGACTTGGGTAGAAGTGGAAAAAACCTTCACTATATCTGTTGAAAGAAGGTAGGACATCATGATTTTCCAACATTGTTCTGTAATCTTTTACACAGAAGTGGAAAACTATGGTATTTAAATAGAATAGGTAGACTTCCCTTCCTTCTTCTGTACCTCTTTTTCTTTTCTTAACAATATGAAATCTCCTCAGAGATTTCTTTTTCTTTCAGGTGAATTAATTTTTTAGCCATCATCATCTATTGTTCATAAATTGTTGAAAGCAGCAGGAAGGCACTAAAGCAGAAGCTGTGATTACTTTCTAAAATTGCAGATATCTACTTAGTTCAGCAGTCGTTACCATGTAAGGTCACTTAGTGATGAGGTGGAAAGAAGTGTCGGATGGGAAAATATAAGTTGAAGAGCATAATTTACCTCTAAAGCATCTCTCAAAAGCCTGATCCTTTGAAGTGCTGAACACCTCCCAAGAGACTAGCAACTTCTATTGAAATGAACCTGAATTAAGGACACTCTACTTCTGGGGATACACTCAGAGTTTTCCAGGAACTGTATCTTGTTTCAATTGATTTATTTATTTTGCACAATCCATAGGATGGTTTCATTTTTTGCTACTCTAATTCAGATTTTTTTTTCAAAAGGTTTTAGTGTGCAAGAGTGTCGGAGAAGGGAGACGCAGACACCAGGTGGTCATCAGCAAGTCTCGTTTATTGTCCGCTATCAACGTGGTTAAATACAATGGTTAATAAGCTCATACATATTGCAAAATTATAGCTCATCATTGGCCAGTTAGCTAGTTACGTCTTTGTTATGCACTTCTTCATTCCTGTGGTTAAACATCAACTTTTAGTTCCTTATCAGCATCCTGTACCGTAACACAATGTTTCTCAGACCACCGTTATCATAACACTGGGTTTCTCAGACCACTATTCCTAATTCCCCTTAACCTGTTTTCGACACACCACGGTACACAGGGCTGAAGCGTCCTTGACATTCCTCCTGTATCAGCAGCTGCGAGCAGCTGCAGGCAAACCCTAGTGAGGCTCAGCATCAGCAGCTAGAGCAGGCTCTGATCATACAGTTGCTCAGTGGGCTCAGGACCCTTGTCTCTGAGCCATTCTCCAACACAAGAGAATGTAATTATATTGAGGAAACATTTCTCATTCCAGTAGAAATGGTTATTCAACCTTAATAATTAACATGGCTGCAGAGCACCTAAATTTTTAAGAATGTTTGGCAGCATTCATATCTGTCACATTGGGACCTTAATCTGAAAAAGTCCTATTTTCTAAAATGCTAAACCCAGCACCAGCACCCAGCCTGTCAGCAATGACTAGTAGTATACATCACAAGATGGATCAAAACAGAATTGATTTCAAAGCTGACTTCTTTAAGATTCTCAAGATACATTTTGAAAAGTAAAGCCCAGAGATATTATTAATTCTTTTGAGAATCTTAGTCTTTATTCTATTCATGAAAGCAATACAAAAAATAAAATCCCATAAAGAAATTTCCAGACTCACCATTGATTTCACCTCATTATAAATGTAGAATTTTTTGGCAATATTTCCTCTACAGTTATTTCATTCACTGTATGGCATAACACTACAGACTAAAAAGCAGTAGAAGCAATTTGCCCATTCAGAAATTTAATTTCTGAAAGACAAGATGTACATGCATGTCTGGGATTTTATTTTTTCCATCTGTGTGATAGGAGTGATTGCTGCCTTCTGCTATTGCAGGACCTGCTTGAATCCTGAATATAAGAACAGTGTGTCTGAGAAAGTGTCTGAGATATGTTTTTAGTTGCTTAGTCTTGTACTGCCAAATAAATATTATTTCCAAAATGAGATTATCAGTTTTTCAGTAAGTATAGTTGAGTTCTTTAGAGAAGTAGTTTTCTATTTTTTTTTTCTTAGAAATTCTGGAGATCTGTAGACTACATTTAGTAAGTGTGTGAGCATCAAATAAACAAAACAAATCAACTCTCAGTAGGTTTACATTTGCTCTATGGTAAGGTATACCAATATTGGGAATTAGCTGTCTCACATCAGGGGTTGAAAATACTTCTTTAAGTTAATTTCTGTTAACTTAAAGAGTTAATAAATAGAACACTTTCAGAAAACAAGACAAGCTTGAATATAGTTCTGTTAACCAGAAAAAAATCATGAATGCACTGGTTTGATCATTATTTCATTATTTGTGTATTTTTACACAGAGGAGATAAGAAAACAGTAGAGCATGCACAGGAGGAAGAGATATTCAAAGAGATTGAAATTTGGGGCTAAAAAACATTTGACCTCTTTTTAAAAGAGTATTAGCTTAAAAATATATTTAAAAACATTTTCTCAATAACTTTATTCTGAATGCAATTTTTAAAAAACTTTGCATATTTAAAATTTATTAGGTTGTTTGGGTGTTTTTCCCTAGGTCAGAACAGATAGGTTTTCTCTGACATTAAATTTTGCATACAGCCTTCTACTTAATAACATATATTGTTGGTGAGACAGTTTTAAGGCTTATCCAGAAGAAATGTTGTTGAAGATAGTAAAAAAAAAAAAAAGTTTTAGTTGTTAACAAACAAACTTTGTCAGAAAAGACTAATTATGTTTTTCTACCAACCTGAGTCAAAGCTGCTTATTAGAGAGTTTTAGTTCTCAGCTTGAACAGTGACTTTGATATAAATATCAAATGACTAGAAGCAACATCCCCTAGTGATTTTCAGCATTGCTTGGCATATACTTTCTTCACTTCTCCCATCTTACCAGAATGTTTTGTGGACAAGTATTTTTCTATAAATTATTTCTTCAAAAATAAATGTCCAGCAGACAACGAAAAATCTAATTCCCAGCTTCTAGCATATGAGGATGCATATGACCTTGATGATTACAGATTTTCAATACACATCGTAAAAATATAAAAGATAAATTTAAGTAATTCAATAATTGCAAGGCACGTGTTGGTCACTGAATTTTGAATGTCAGGAAAATTTCTTTAATTACATATTTTAAACACAGATAATCTATTTCTTCATATACAAGATACATTTGTCCCTTTTGTAGTAAAAGACAGTGAGTGTAGGAACTCACCTACCAGCTCCCAGAAATGGTGCTTAGAACCACAGAATGATTTGGGTTGGAAGGGACCTCTAACTTTCATCTAGTCCAAATCCCCTGCAGTGATCAGAGACATCTTCAACTAGATCAGGCTGCTCAAAGTCCTGTCCAGCCTGACTCTGAAGGCTTCCAGGGATGAGACATCTACCACCTCTCTGAGTAGCCTGTTCCAGTGTTTCACCACCCTCATCATAAAAAATGTCTTCCTTACGTCCAATGTAAATCTACCATCTTTCAGTTTAATACCATTATCCCTTGTGCTATAGCAACAGGCCCTACTAAAAAGTCTGTCCTCATCTTTCTTATAAGACCCCTTTAAGTATTGAAAGGCTCAGTAATATCTCCTTGGGGTCTTCACTTCTGCAGGCTAAACAACCCCAACTCCCTCCAGCTTTCCTCATAGGAGAGGTGTTGCATCCCTTTGATAATTTTTGTGGCCCTCCTTTGAACCTGCTCTAACAGTTTAATGTCTTTCTTATACCAAGGATTCCAGAGTTGGATGCAGTATTCTAGATGGGGTCTCACAAGAGCAGAGTAGAGGGGCAGAATCACCTCTCTCAACCTGCTGGCTCCACTTCTTTTGATGCAGCCCAGGATTCATTGAGCTTTCTGGGCTGTGAGTGCACATTGACAGCCCATGTCCATCTTTTCATCCACTAGTACCTCCAATCCTTCTCCACAGAGCTGCTCTCAATCCTTTCATCCGCCAGCCAGTATTGATACCCAGGGTTGCCCCAACCCAGGTATAGGATCTTGCACTTGGCCTTGTTGAACTTCATGAGGTTCACACGGGACCATTGCTCAAGCTTATCCAGGTCCCTCTGGATGGCATCCCATCCCTCAGGCATGTCAACCACAACACTGAGCTTGGTGTCATCCACAGACTTGCTGAGGGTGCACTCAATCCCACTGCCTATTTCATTGATCAAGATTTTAAAGACTACCGGTCCCAATACAGACCAGTGAGGGACATAACTTGTCAGTGTTCTCCATCTAGATGTTGAGCTGTTGATCACTGCTCTCTGGATGCAACCATGCAACCAATCCCTTATCCACCAAACAGTCCACCCATACAAATCCATCTCTCTCAAATTTAGAGAGCAGGATTTTCTGGAGGACTGTGTTTTTAACTTACAGAAGTTAAGATACATGACATCTGTGGTTCTTCCTTTGCCCACTGATGTACTCAGTCCATCATAGAAGGCCACTAGGTTGGTCAGGCAGGACTTGTCCTTGATGAAGCTATGCTGGCTGTCTCAAATCAGCCCTCTGCCCTCCATGTGCCTCAGCATAGATTCTAGGAGGATCAGTTCCATATGACCTTCCCAGGCAGAGGTGAGGCTGATAGGTCAGTATTTCCCAGGGTCCACCTTTCTACCCTTTTAAAAATGGATGCAATGTTTCCCTTTTTCCATTTACCGGGGACTTCACCTGACTGCCATGACTTTTCAAATCTCGTGGAGAGTGGCTCGGCAACTACATCAGCCAGTTCCCTCAGGACTCTGGGATGCATTTCATCAGATCACGTAGTCTTATGTATGTTCAGGTTCCTCAGGTAGTCACAAACCTGATCTCTTACAGTGCTCCCCCAGACTGTCTTGCGGTCCATCCACTTGAGAGGTGTGGGAAGAGAGGTTGCTAGTGAAGACTGATGCAAAAATGTTGTTGACTACCTAATCCTTCTCCTTGCCTATTGGTACCAGTTTGCCAGTGATGTTCATCAGGAGAGAACACTTTTTCTGACCATCCTTTTCCAGCTGACATATCTATAGGACCCCTTATGATTCTTTGCATCCCTTGCCAAATTCAACTCCAGCCATGCTTTGGCCTTCCTGACCCCATCCTTGAACAACCAGACATAATGCCTATACTCTTCCCAGGGTACCTGTCCCTGCTTCCACTGCCTGTGCATTTCCTTCTTGTTCTTTAGCAGATCTTGACTCATCCATGTCAGTCTCTTGCCTTCCTTTCCTGATTTCTTACATCTGGGTATCAAGAGGTCTTGTGCTTTATGGAAAGTGTCCTTAAAGATCTGCCAGCTGTTCTGCTGCCTTGTCCCTGAGGACAGTTTCCCAGAGGGTCCTATTGACTAATTCCTTGAACAGCTGGAAGTTTGCTTTCCTAAAATTAAGGGTCCTGACTTTACTCTTCGACTGATCCATGTCCCTCAGGACCTTGAACTCCACCAGAACGCGATCCCTGCATCTTTATTCTTTGTACTTTTTCTGAGAGCACAGGAAGGAGAGAAATGGCAAGTTAAGAGAGAAATAAAGTAACTCTCATTCTCACTCTTCCATAACAGCTATCTCCATACCATGTGGCTTTCATTTTAGAGAGATCACAGGGATGCCTCAGCCAGGTCCAAGGCTTTCAACATGGCTTTTGGACTCTCATCACTCTCATCATCACAAAGAAGAAAAGAACCAAAGAGAACTGAAGACTGCAGATTCTTAAGAAAGATTTTCTAATAAGAGAGGCAATCAAGCAAAAATTGGTTTCTCATAATATATTTTATGATTCATATTGGACTTGATATTTCATTTATATAAAAAAGCTGTATTCTTAACCTGATTATATAATGATTGTGAAAGCCAAATTACATTAATAATATTTTGTATCCCAAACTATGCATGGAGAAAAAAAGTACAATTCTGATGACCGTAAATATTCAGAAAAATAAACAAAATCTGGTTGTCCACTTAAATAAGCAGGAAAGTTATAGGATTTAGGCAAAAACATAACTAACATAAAGGGTATAGAAATATGTTAGCGACACTGATGAAGTAAACCAGCAATGGCTTAGTTATAGTCAATCTAAATATTTTCTGTACTTATTTCAGTCTGAACAGTATTTTCTTAGTAATTTCATTTTAAAACACTAATATTTGCAATTAAGGAATATTTACGTCATACCAAAGTTCATATACCAATTAATTTTTAAGAGAATTATAAAGAAGAAATATACTAAACTGTTTAATTTTTATTTTATTTATAAACATCTTTATGTCCTTGAATCTATTATTTTTGCAGTCAAGAAGAGAGATTAGACTCTTATTATCCTCATAACTAGTGCATGATCAGTTCATTTATCAGCTCATTTATTATTGTACATGTAGGTCAAGAAGAGATTCATTACTTCAAAAATTACAGGCAGTGAACAATCAAGAAAGCCTTTGCTGAATATATTTTAACAACATCTGAATTCAAAAATGTAATCATTCTATGTGTACTAGGATAGATTATTCTATAATATTTAAAGATTACAACATCCAAAATTACATATTCATTTATTTCAATATTGGGCTCTTGGCTTTTAATGTATATGCTTTATAGATTTTTTTTTTTTTTTAATACATCAGGCATTGACCTCTACTGGAATCAGGGCATTATTGTAAGATATAAACACAAATAAACATCTGTTTCTTTTGTCCTTGTACAAGTAATTAACCCAAAATCAGGAAGTACATTTCTCACAGGAGGAATTCTTGAAACATTCTTACAAATGAGATTTGCACTCTGACATTGCAGAGGGTTTTTTTTTAAACTTACAGATAGAAAAACCTTGTACCAAAAAGACATTAAAATATCAGAAGAACAAAATGCACAAGTAATAAAATCCCCAGATTATATATTGCCATGTCTTATAATAAATTATCAAAATATCATTGCACATTGAATGACACTCTACTAAATGCTGACACCCATCTTTTTACAAGTTCTCTGAAATATTTTTACACTTGTGGAATTTAACCGTTGTATCAGTTCACTGAGGTCAATCTTTCCCTCTTGTTCCCATTTTTAGTGTTCTTCTCTAGATGAGGGATTACTTCAGAGATGCTCATCTCCTGTTGTGAAATGCCTGGTTTCATCACCTATAGTAGAGCCCTTAACCCTTGCTTAATGTGGTGCAATGCTTATTGTAGGATAAGAGAGAGAGACATACTGACAGCTCCACATTTTATTCACTTTATAAAATTACATCTCACTTACCTTGTTTATCATAGCTAGATGGATTTTAGAAATATGTAACCCATCCAGCATTCAATGAAGTAAGTGAACTAGAAATCATTTGGCTTCAAGATATTTTGGACTAGGAAAGAGAGAACAGTATTTAGACAGGTCTTTCTGATATCAATTTGAAAGCAAGAATGAAGCCATGGCATGGGCAGTGAATTTAGATGGCACAATGTGTGTATGGAAGGCGGGCAGGAAGCAGGGAGGCAAAAGGTTATTTATTAATTACAAAAAGGGTAAATAAACCTGCTGAAAACAGCCTGTGTTCCTGAGGAAAAGCAATATCTTTGGTAACCTTAGCAAAGACTGGAGTTAAAACATGCCATAGTATATGATGTGCAAAGGGCGAGATCACTGATTTACCAGCCTCGGTCCCAAATACAACAGTAAGGCTGGAGGAATGGGGTGTCTAAACAGCCCACTGCTAGCACTGGTGAAGAACCAGGACCCTTCTCTGGGCTCACCCTCTCCTACACAACTTGAAAAGACTTAGTGGAAAAGGTGGCATTTCTTTACCCTGGCAGGGCCAGATGTTTGAGCTACTCTTTGCAGTAAGGATTTAATTGCAAATTTGAGTCTTCTACTAACCTGTTCACAGGGTGATCAAACTCTGCCTTGAGAGTGGGGTGGAAGAAAGGTTGATGAGACTGCCTCAAACTTGTAGGTCTACAGACAGAATGGGGTGTGGTGGCTTACACAAGGTGCCCACCACACTGCTCTGTCACTCCCCATCCTCAGCTGGACAGGGGGAGAAAAAAATAACAAAAGGCTTGTGAGTCATGATAAGGACAGGGAGATCACTCTGAAATTACCATCAAGGGCAAACATACTTAACTCAGGGAAATACATTTAATTTATTGCTAATCAAAATTCAGAGTAGGGTAATAAGAAACTAAACAAAATCTTAAAATACCTTTCCCCAACCCCTCCCTTATTCCTGAGCTCCTCTTTACTCTTGATTTCTTTACCTCCTCCCTTCAAGTGGTACAGGAGGATGGGGAGCTGGGGTTGGGGTCAGTTTATCACATTTTGTCTCCGTCACTCCCTCCTCACTCTCTTCACCTGCTCCAGCATGGGTCCCTTCCATGGGGTGCAGTCCTTCAGCAACAGACTGCTCCAGCATAGATCCCCTGCAGGGTCATCAGTCCTGCCAGCAAACCTGCTCCAGTGTGGGCTCCTCTCTCCATGAGCCCACAGATCCTGTCAGAATCCTGGTCCAGTGTGGGCTCTCCCAGCAGTCACAGCTTTCTTTGAGCACATCCACCTGTTCCAATGTGGGCTCCTCCACAGGCTGAAGGTGGATATCTTATCCATCGTTAACCTCCCTCGGCTGCAGGGGCACAGCCTACCTCACCATGGTCTTCACCACAGGCTGCAGGGAATCTCTGCTCTGGCACCTGGAGCACCTCCTGCCCCTCTTGCCTCACTGACCTTGGGGTCTGCAGAGTTGTTTCTCTCCTTCTCACTCCTCTCTTCTGGCTGCTGTTCTGTAGCATTTTTTTCCCCTGAAATATGTGATCACAGAGTCACTACCACTGTTATTGATGGGCTCAGCCTTGGCCAGTGGCAGAACTGTTGTGGAGCCAGCTGGCAGTGGCTCTGTCAGTCATACAGGAAGCTTCTGGCATCTTCTCACAGAAGCCACCCCTGCAGCCCCCTGATATAAAAACCTTGATTCGCAAACCAAGTACATGGGGTCAAACACACTCAGATTATGAATGCTGAACAGGATGACAGTGGCTCCCAGAGTGATATAAAAGTGGGAGGAGTTTATGGAGGGAAACTTTATGCAAGCAGTCTTAGCCATCCTGGTCTTCAGGAATGATTAGTTATCTAACCCAATAGATAACTGGATAGAGATACCCTATAAGGAACCAATATCAAACTAATTCATGTAAATGAGGGTTATTTTAGTCTTCAAATAAATACATATAATGGAAAATGGAAAAACCAATTAAACTATGATTAAACACTAAATTGTTGTGATCAAGATATTATGTGATACTGTAAAAAATGTTGCACTATCAAAAAATAATAATAATTACAGTATAAACAGTAAATCAAACTCACATCATCATCTTTCCTGAGTAATAAAATTTATGCAAAATTGATGAGAAAGTTATGACTGTGTATATTCAATAAATGTAAATTCTTTTGATATTTATCTTTGTAAATATTATTATTTAATGTGAGTTTTCATAATTGGTATTTTCAGTAGATGTGGGAAAAAAAGTTTAGATTGATATAATAACACCTTTCCACCTCCAAAATGCTCAAGTCAGCAGTGATAATTTGGAATATCTACCTGAATACAGCCTAATAGTTCTGATTATTTCTGTCAATGCATGAAAGAATTGCCTGATGGAATACTTGTGGTTTTGAATAGAAAATCCGGTCCTTGTGGGTGGAGATTATAGTGTATTTCTGCATAAGGAGGAACTGGAGGCAGTTGCTAACCAGATGTTCTGATCAAATACCATTCACTAGGTGATTCAAACAGCAGCAAAAGAAGTCAAGCCTGGAGATCCCCAAATACAAAGAAACTTGGTTTTGTTTTGCTTGACCAGCTCACAGAAGTCTGTGTGGGAGAGGAGAGATGAACACATTTCATAGCAGGAGCTGTAGAATAGAATAATTTTCTGTTGGAAGGGCTGTGGCACTAGAATAGGTTAGAAAAAAGGAGCTGACCTAGAAACATTACTTTATTCTTGTCGTGGTTTAAGCCTGATTGGCAGCCAACCACAATGCAGCACCTCTCTCTCCCTTCCCCTCCGGCAATGAGAAGGGACAGAGAGCCAGGCTTGGGGTTCAAGATAGGACTGGGATGGGGAAAAATCCCCCTTTTATGATCACGAGCAAAAGGCAGACTCGTTAGGGGATGAAAAAAAAAGAACATACATTTATTACAGACACTAACAACACATAACAGAGTAGGACAGTGAGAAGCATTGCCACATCTTGAGAACACCTTCCCCCCACCCCTCCCTTCTTCCCGGGCTCAGCTCTGCTCCCAATATCTCTACCTCCTCCCCCAGTGGCGCAGGGGCAGGGAATGGGGGGAGCAGTCAGCGCTGCCACTTCCTTCATCTTTGGTGAGGGGAGTGTCCAAAACTTGTTCCTCCTGCTCCATCGTGGTCCCCCTCTCACAGGAGACAGTCCTCCACAAACTTTCTCCCACATGAATTCCTCCCATGGGCCACAGCGCTCCCCACACTGCTCCGTCATGGGTCACTAACTTCCTCCGACTGGATTCTCTCCCACGGCTGCAGCCCTTCCTGAGCTGCTCTGGCATGAGACTCCCCTGCATGCTGCAATCCTCCCAGCACTGAATTACAGCAGCGGGTCTACCTTTTCCCATGAGACCCCAGCCTTCTTCGTGCACAGAACCTTGATCATCTGAGCAGGAGCAACAGGCCATAAATCAATGTCTGCTCCACCGTAGATCTTCATACATGGCCGGGGGGGGGCCGCCCTGCCGTCTCACCACAGGATACAGGGGGGTCTCTGCTCCGGCACACCACCCCCTTCCTTTCTTCCTCCGTTCCTCCACTGACCTTGGTGTTCATGCAGCTGCAGCAACTCCTCCTCACAAGTCCCACTGCACATTACCACATCCCTTCTTAAATACGTTATCGCAGAGGTGCAGCCGATTGGCTCAATTTTCCAAACAGAAGTGGAGCTGGCTTGGAGCTGGGGGAGCTTCGAGAAGCTTCTCACAGGGGGCCGCCCCGATAGCCCCCTCCCCTGCCACTAAAAAACTCCACCACTCACTCAACCCAGGACAATTCTGAGCAGAATCCAAGAACTGCTGAAGCTGCCCCCAGAACAGTGGTCCCAGCCTAAACAACTACTTGTGTAATGATTCTAATTATAGTTATTCCATGCAGAACTTCATATTCTTTTTCTCTGTACAGTTAACTTCTAAACTCAGAATGGATATTTGAATATCCTGTATATGTTGAGTTTCTATAAAAAAAATGAAACAATGGTAGTAGTAATGTGAATTGCATCCATTAATCTTAATGGAATGTCAGCCATAGCGCCTATTCTCTACTATCATTATTTAAGTGAAGTTAATAAGAAGAAGCTTCAGCTTCAGATTAAAGGTCAATGAACAATGTTAGAAAAGTGAAGTTTTATTTATGATATAAATTGCAAAAACAAAAACATATGTAGCTATCCTTGAAAATATTAGAGATTAATCAAAGTTTTTCCTCCTTAAGGAACTTGAATGACAAAGGTTTATGAAGAAAATTTGTAAAACACATTTTAAAAAGTCCACCAATATGCAAGCAGTAAGCTCATAAAAGTAGAAAATTGGCATTAAATATAGAAGCACATGGAAGAAAGACTGCTTTCCTGGTGTTTGGTAAGGTTGTAAACTGTGCTTTACCAACAGCTTGCTTATCACACATAGACGTATGTTATTTAATAAACCCATACTTAAAAAAAAAAAAAGTTCCATAAAGCTTAGCTACAAATTCAAATATTAACAAATCCCTCCCATCCACAAGCTGTACCTTGAAAAGGATTTCAGAAGATGTCAGTGTGCTGCTTTATTTTCCAGTATGTTACCATACCATTGACATTCTCTCTCTAGCAGCCCAAAGCTTAGGTATTTGTAGGCTCTTCAGACAGGTAAGAAGAGCATTATGGAGTAAGAGTTAACTCCCATCAGCTGATCCATTACTGGCTTACTATCTGTCAGGATAGCCATATGCTCTGGCAACAAGAAGAAAATCTATTGATCTACATGAAAATGCTAGCTAATATATAAATCAGAAGTAATTGAATTAATCTTCATTTTCATTCTTTAATATGAATAAACCAAATCCTTAACTTAATGGCTTAGTTATTCAGGTCATACATTTAAATTTGAAGTCATCTTTGCTGTAGCATTTTTTTTCTGTCTGTTTATTAGGCATTAAACAATATATTCCAATATATAAGGATTTTGCCATAACAGGAAAATTTTGAATGTTTATGTTTAATGACTAAATATGAAATCATAATAAAATAAAGTACAAAAACATAAGCACAAGAAAAAAAAATGAGGAAAATGCATTCAAGATGAGAAAAAGGATTTTTTAAACTACCAGCTGTAGTGAAGCATTAAAAATATCTGGGCCCTGAGAGCAGTGGCAGGCCCTAATGGCCCTGAACAGCCTCACCTGGACCTGCATCCATGCCTCTGCCCATGGGCTTGGAGGCTTCATTTCAGCTCAGTCTCATTCCCCCAGTATTTGCTTGTGCCATACTGCAAGTGGACCTCTCCTCAGCTTGTCCCCTGGCATTCCTGTCTTGTTGACTGGACTTCCCAGCTTGACCTCAGGTCTTCTCTGTCACTTTATTTTTGTATGATGATCATTGGGTTGTTGAGCAGGACTTGTTCCTGTCACCAGCCCAGCTCTGATTACCTTGCTTGGGCACATTGTGCCTTGCAGGAGGGGACATTGTCCTTCTCTGTGCTGGGGTGACTCTCAGGTCCCTGCTGGAGCCGCCTTGGTGCTGCAGCCCACTTTGGGAGGGTGCTAGAGGTAACCAGGTTTTGTTTCAACCATTACTAACATTCTTTAAGAACTGTCTCTGTTTAAAGCAGTAAATCCTATCTATGATTACTCTGTGCAATGCGGTTGTAATGTATTTGAAGTGTTGTTCTTTGCTTTTGTATTTCCTTTTGAAAAAACAAGCAAATTTGGTATTAAGACATTAAGATATTAATATAATAGAAACATTAGTATGAATTACAGAGAAGTGTTAGGGAAGAGAGATGTAAGAAAAAAGGTGAAGAAGAGGAGGGATGGATTAGTAGGTTGTAAGTGCCTATAAAAACTCAATAGGTGGGAACAAAGAAGATGGGGAGGAATTATTTAAAATTATTAAAGGTGATAAAATCAAGAGTAATAACCTCAAACTCAAACAGGAAATGTTAATTTACACAATAATACAAAAAGTTGCAAGTGAGGTCAATTAAAAAAAATGAATATTTTGCTGGAGAATATATAGTATTACTAATATTGCCTAAGGTGTCAATGAGACTAACATAACCCAACTCTGTATTAACAAAGGCAATCCTCTTACAGAAGAGTGAAATGAAGATAGACTTGATATGCAAACTACTCTTCTGTGAGATTATATCCATGGATATTTTTATCTGGAAAAAAAAAAAGTATAGTTTCTTGTTTGTTTAGAGGTTTTTTATGGATTTATTTTAAAGTCAATTTATTAATTAATCTTTATTCCATGACACTCTTTACAGCACACAAATTCTATATTGTTTTCTTGATTGTTTATCTTGGACACTTAGTCTATATATTGCATGATATTAATTCCAGATGATCTTACAAAAATGTTGCTGATTGTCCTTCCTGCTTTTGTTTATCACAGAAAAATTGAACCATATTCACCCCAAGTCAGTATGCAGCAATCTGATTATATTTTATTTAATTTTTTCTTTTAATTTTGGAAAATAAAGATGAATCTCCAACACTTTCATAAATAAATATTAACTTATTAGATCACAAATAAATACTCTGGAAGACATTGATTTTTACCTTCTTATCCTTGCATGATGTTTGTTTATTTGGGCTTTCAAGTCAAATTCTATCATTAGTTTTAAAAATTTATATTAATATTTATTTTAGTATAATCATTTATTAGATAGGTTGCTCCAAACAAAGTGACCCACAGTTCTGTGGAACTCATTGCCATGAGATGCTGTAAATCCCAAAGTTTACACAGAACAAATAAAAAAAAAAAAAAGTCACTGAAGGCCACTGGATACAATATGTATATACACATTATTGACTGTTGCAGCAAAAAGAAGGGACTTGAGTTTCACCTAGTGCAATCCATTACAGTTCTTGTATTGTATGTCCATAGTAAATGTTTACCAGCAATGATTTACTGTCATTGCTTGTCCTAAATAGGTGCACATGTAATGCATGCAGACAATGTGCAGAGCATTTCTGTACACCTTCCTTGTTGTTGCTAGCTGAATCCTAGATCTGCTGTAGAAGCTAAACTACAAAGGAGGGACTTTGTGATGTGGCAAATAGGGCACGGAATTTGGATGCTGATGACTGATTCCAACAGGAGGAAAAATGCTTAAGCAACACTAATGCTCACTGATGACCTCTGGAAGTTGGGAGAATGTAATAGAAAATACTGCTGTGTATTTACCCTGTCATTATGGTCTTTAGGACTCCACTGATAACTACCATAGGAGTTAAAATATTTGGATGGATGGACTTGACTTTGATCTTTGTTCTAGTACAGCTAATCTTAATTTTTATGTTACGTTGGTTTTGTGGTTTGGGTTTGAGGTTTTGTTTTGTTTTGTTTGTTTGTTTTTTTAAATAAGAGATCCTACTGAATTAATGAAGAATATATATAGGCTTTTTTATGAGCGACTGATGATAAACATGAACTTAGTATATGTTCTTACAATAGTAATTAAAGTATAACTTCCTCATCCAATAACCATTAACACAAAAGACCCATCTGGTACCAAGTGGACACTGAGGTGCTTATTTATGATCATCGTTCTGAATATTTTAAGAACTGGGTTTAAACTCTGCTCTGTACCTAAGTGTTTTACCATTTCTTCTGGTAAGAAGTTGTGTGGTTGGAACTTTGTGATGCTTCCTTGTGTTGAACTTGTGTGATTAATGGAAGATATAGATGCTTTAAAATGTATTTGATATTCAAAACCTTATTACAATATCAGTGATGAGAGAAGAATTGTGATGTTCAGCTGCTGGTCCTCAAAGAGGCAAACAGGCAAATTTTAAAAGTTCGTTCTTCAAGCAGTCATAAAACACAGTCCAAGACTTCATACACAACAAACTTTTTTCCTGTCTAACAGTATATTTCATACTTGCTTCATATTACTTCTAAATACACAGAGAATTCTGAGTACATTAAGTCCTTTGTTTCCAGTATAGTTGTATAACGTTATTATTCATGACTTCTCATGGGACATCGCAAGCTGATTCTTGGGTAGCATAAATGTAAATGACTTCATGTAAATGCTGACTGGGAAAATGTTTTTGAAGAGGGTGTTGAAAGGGTTTTGAAAAGGGAAATAAAGAAGATCTGGGGAACAATAGACCAGCCAGTCTCACATCTCTGCCCTGCAAGATAATGGAGCAGATTCTCCTGGAAAATATGCTAGGGCACATGGAAATTAAGGAAGTGATTGGTGACAGCCAACATGGATTCACTAAGTGCAAATCATGCCCGACAAATTTGGTGGTCCTCTACGATGGAGTTACAGCACTGGTGGACAAAGGAAGAGCAACTGATGTCATCTGCCTGGACTTGTGCAAAGTTTTTGACACTGCTTCACATGACATCCTTGTCTCTAAATTGGAGACACATGGATTTGATTGATGGACCACTCAGTGGGTAAGGAACTGGATGGATGGTCACACTCAAAGAGTTGTGGTCAACAGCTTGATGTCCAAGTGGAAACCAGAGATGAGCAACATTCCTCAGGGGTCAGTATTGGAATGCGTGCTGTTTAACAACTTTGTTGGTGACATGGACAGTGGGATTGAGTGCAGCCTCAGCAAGTTTTCTAAGGACATCAAGCTGTGTGGTGCGGTTGACATGATGAAGGGAAGGGATGCCATCCAGAGGGACCTTGACAGACTTGAGAGGTGGACCCATGCAAACCTCATGAAGTTCAACAAGGCCAAATGCAAGGTCCTGCACATGGGTCAAGGCAATCCCAAGCATACATAATACAGGCTGGGCAATGAGTGGATTAAGAACTGACCTGTGGAGAAGGACTTAGAGGTATTAGTGGGTGAAATACTGTTTATGACCCAGCCACGTGCACTCGCAGCCCAGAAAGCCAACTGTATCCTGGGCTTCATCAAGAGAAGTGTGACCAGCAGGTTGAGAGACCTGATTCTCCCCCTCTACTCCACTCTTGTGAGACTCCACTTGGAGTCCTGTGTCCAGCTCTGGAGTCCTCAGTGTAAGAAAGACATAGACTGGCTTGAGTGAGTCCAGCGTAAGGCCACAAAGATAGTCAGGGGGCTGAAGTACCTCCTGTATGAGGACAGGCTGAGAGAGTTAGGGTTGTTCAGCCAGGAGAAGAGAAGGCTCTGGGGAGACCTTACAGCGGCCTTCCAGTACTTGAAGGGGGTCTACAGGAAAGATGGGAGGGACTCTTTATCAGGGAGTGTAGTGATAGGATGAGGGGTAGCAGTTCTAAACTGAAAGCAGGTGGCTGCCTCCCTCCCTAGAGGTGTTCAGGGCCAGGTTGGACAGGGCTTTGAGCATCCTGGCCTAGCAGAAGGTGTCCCTTCCAACCTATACCATACTATGATTCTGTGACTTCACAATAGTTTCAATGTATATAACCACTTTGAAGACCTCTTTAAGAATCCAGTTATGAGGTGGTCCAAAGGGTGAAGATTTCTTCTGCTACTAGTATAAGAGGTTGTTGCATCCATACTATCATGCATAGAATAGTTAGGAATTTTTATTTTATTCTCATTGTAAGGAACAGTAGTTGTTTTTATGAGGAGGGCACTCCACTTGGTTTTCGTTTTCTTTATTCCTTTTTTTCTCTACCACTTCACACCAAAGTAAAGAAAACTATGGAAATAAGGATTAGTAAAATTCCAACTTATAAAGATTTTTATTTTTTCCTTCATTAATAATGTCTTTCACTTTTTCTGAGGTGTTCATTCAGTCTTTTAAGTCTCTATCATTCTTCCTTCTCCTCTTTCAAAATGGAAGTCTTTACTTAGCATTGCCACCAAATGTGATGAGGAAAATGAGACTAAAAGCCAAATAAAGCAAATGCTTTGACTGTTTAGTATCAGCTATTCCCAGTTAAGTTTTTAATTTGAAATCTTATCTTTTAAGGGATGATTGAATGTATGTAATTATTTTTAGTATTCATTCTTGAACACTGTTTGCTTCTTGTCCAAGGTGTTTCTGGCAAAACTCTAAGGCTGATAAAAATCATTGCTTTCTTCTCACCGAAGTCAATAAGGGTCTGCACTGATTTCAGTGGGGATAGGGTCATACTCTTTCCTACATTTTAAGATTTACACATCTTTCTCAGCCAAATTGCATAATGTTTATCCAACATACCTCTGTCCAGAGGCTTGTTAATTTGATCTCCAGTGGACTAAGACTTACTTGTTTTTCTCTTTTTTTCTCATGATGCCAATGCTACAGCTGAAAAAGTATTCAAGTAGGAGGTCTTTTCTCTGCATATTTGTATTTATGTATCATCTAATGTATTTATATTTTTCAGTGGTGTTAGTATAGTTTATTAAATTAGAAATAATGATAATCTTTATGCAGTTTAATAATTCATATTTTCTTTTTTTATCCTAAAATACTGTGAATCTGCTTAACAGTTCAAGTACTAACATTTTAAATAATCTTTCATGAATATACTGTTTCATATTAAAATGTTCTGCCTGTTTTTAATGTGTAAGTAAATTCTTTGACAACTTTTATGAAGGTTAACTTGGAAATATAATTAAAATTTGTTGAGAATTAAATTGAATGGTTTATTAACCATCCATTTACTTCTGAATTATGTTGCTCTATTTGGTCACTAAATGTATGTTTTCCTGAAACGTTACTTAAATTAAGGTGCTTAATTCTTCCAGGAAATCATTATAGTAGTCATTCTCTGAAAGAGAAGCAAGAAACAATAATAAAGCAAGTTAAGCAATGCTTTCAATTAGAAAATAGTATACCTTGAGAAGTTATTTTCAAACATAAGAAGGTGTGAATTAATTCCTCATATGGTTCCCACTGAGTAGGCTATAAGGAAGAAATACAATGAAGTACAGATGACCAATAATATTTCTATGTTAATATTTGGGTTGAAAAGAGACTCTTTCAGGAAGGACTAAGGGGTCAAAGTTCATTACACCACTAGCATGTCATCACCAGAAATACTGCTGCTAGGTGTGTAAAGCTTCAATAAATTAGATACACCCTGATTATTTGGAATTCATACATTATGGTGCTTGGACAAGTGCTGCTAAAATACCCCAGGAATGGTTTCTAAACAATTAACTCGTTCAGTCCATAGGAAGGTCTTATTAAAAATCAAGTGGAGTTTACTGTAAATTTAGTTTTGTAAGGTGCTGAACAAACAACTCTGTCTGTTAAAAGAGCAATGTGTAACCCAAAACATGTCTACATAGGTCTGTCAGTGCAGCTCTGAGTTTACATAGTCAGTTTTGTCATCTTTGGCATAATTTTTTGGCCTTTACTTTCATAACCATATGAAACCCATAAGACTAACTCAAAAACATTGTTAAAATATAAGAAGTTGTCTTCCTTTAAAAATTATTTCTTATTAGCCTCATTATTCTTGAGTAGTATGAAATCAGCTTTTGTGTCATAAATATAGAATTCATGAAGAGAAAAGAGCTATTAAAGAGCAAATCATCCAGATTCTGAAATACTCTAAATTATCATCTAAGACAGATGTGTTTGAATATCTCATTTCAATTTGTTTAAACTTCACTGCCAGTAAATGAATGATTAAATCCATGAGCAAATAAAATAATGAGTGAATTTTTCTCAGTAAGATCAAAATCAGTAGGTATGAAATGAAGACTATTGCTCCTTTTAATACAAATTTTATACCTTGGTAGTACGTATGTATAAAATTCCAATTATAGTGAAACCTGTATTTTAATGTAGTGTAGTGTAGTGTATGTCAAAAATCTGTACAAAATTAGATCATAAAATCCTTGAAAGTTGTATATTATTTTTGATAGAGTTCAGATGTTCTGTGAGCCAGAAAGAAGAGAGAATCAGGAGTTTGCTGTCAATATTAAATAAGTCTCTTCCTGAATACAAAGGAGAAAAAGTTTTATTCTGTTTGATATAACAGCAAACAACTTTTGTAAGTCTGCCAATTTCCAAATTGATTATAATTACTATAATTGGATATTTTAAACTCTAGAAAACAGGGTCTCATTTAAGCTTGTGTTTGTGTGACTGCATAAAGCCAGCGCCAGATTTCAGTTTTGTCAGGTTACTTTGGAAACAGGAATATTGAAAAGTGGTTGTGTATCTACCAGTAGTTTTTCAGTTCACATAGATTAATGTGGACTAAATAATGAGATTATTACTCAGGAAAAATATTCAGTAAACTTGTAAAGTGGGAAAATTCTGTAGTGGATTGTGGCAGAAACAGAGCATCCATGGGAAGGTATTGCAATCGCTGAAAGGCAGTGGGAACAACAAACTTGAACTCCCAGGGTAGACATGAGATTAAATTTTGATATGGAAAGGAAGTCTTAAATAGACTTCAGTCTGACAATGTGAAAAAGTAAAGATAGCTTACTATTCAACTTAAAGATGTGTTATATATAGATCAGGGAAAAATACCAGAATCTTTTGATAATCCATGACAGAGACCTTCTGTTGTACTCAGTCATATAGCCTGCATAATTAGAAGTGGTCTTCTGTTGATGGTCAGAAAAAAAAAAAAAAATAGAAAAAAAAAAAAGGGTAAATGAGCCTCCATTAAACTGAAATACAGTTTATATGTTCTTACATTCCCTCATTGTTTTAACTGAAAAGCGTGAGGAAGGGGTAGAAGTCCTCAGCACATTTATATTGCACATTGATACTCACAATGTATCAGAAAAAAAATGTATTTTTGTATTCTGCTTATACCTACCTCTGACTAGTCCTGAGACTGTAGACCCACTAAAAACATCTAAAACAGGAAATTATTTCAATGCAATGCCTGGTTATGGAGTTAAGTCATTAACTTTTGATCCTCAAATAGGAGAATACTGTCCTTAACACCAATACGTGTCAGTTCACTGTTGTGTGAATAAGCATAACTTTACTGATCTCCTTGGCTGCTTGACATGTATAAGAATAATATTAGTGCAAAATATGATATAAAGTAATTTATTAAAATTCAATACTGTGTTCTTCCCTTTTGTGATAAGCTTATTTTCATGTCTGCATTCAATTATAAGAATAAATATGTCATTGTACAAGTTGAAAGTACATTTCTAGTAGTATTATTGTGTTAAATAAATGGACAATGATGACTTTAGGCAGAAATCAGATGCCATATGTCACAGGAAGCTTAGAAGAAGAGGTATTCTTTCTAACCTTTTGATTCACTGAAATTCTGAGAATGTAAGACTCAATGTGATTTTCTTAGAAAAAAATCTATAGGTGCCTCACTTTCCAAAGTCTGATAGGATTATACAGATTGCAGAGGTAAATACAGTGCAAAATTCTTAATTGTCATATTATAAAGAAAAAAAATACTGGTTTTATGCAGACAACTATAGACAACCATCTATAGGTGACAAGTTTTCATTCACCATGTTTCCTTTTATAGACTACCCTTCTGTCAGCAGGAGATTCAAATTCAAAGTTTTTCTTGTGGCTTTAAGATCTTAGACTAAAAATGTAAGATGTTCTTCAGCTGTTTGTACACAAATATGCGACAATTAAGAAGAAGCAAAATTATTCCGGATCTCTGCTGTAGCTATGGCAACCACCTTCCACTGTACTTCATTTAGAGAAATAAATCTGACAGCTAATAAGAATGAGTTTTAACATTTTTGCCATAATGGAATTTTTTGAATGTTGTTTTCTAGGGAAAAATGATATTACATACCCCAAAAAATACTGGTATTACTTCTCCATTAAGATAAAAGTTTTCTTCCACAAATAGTGTGTTCAATAATTTTATGTTCAATTTTTGTTCCTACTTATTAAGTTTAAAATGCATTGTTTCTTTGTTTTTCATTTTACTCAATCAAAGCAAATGGATTTGGGCTGAAGCCTTGGTTCTAGTGAAACTATTAATTTCAAAGTACATCACCAACTTGCCTTTGATATCTCAAGCTCCTCTAACTTCTGATATAACTTGAACATACAATTTTTATGTATAGCAAAATCCCAGAGAGGCCAAACCCAACAATATAACTAACCAAATTTATAAATATGCTGAGAAATCAGGGCTCTGTTAGTGCTATTCAGTGACAGTTTATGCCAATTTAGATCAGCATTGCCATCACACCACTTCTAGTCCTCCACAACCCTTTTCCTTGTGATGATACTGATCCCTCCCTGATGCCACAGTGAGATTAACCCCTGAAGGGTATTTACTCAGCAGAAAGCTCAGTTTACAAAAAAGGATAACGTGTTATGGTTTAAACCCAGCCAGCAGCCAAACACCACGCCGCCACTTGCTCACTCTTTCCTGCCTGGGGGGGATGGAGGATAGAAATGGAAGCTTCTCACAGGTTGAGATAAAAACAGTTTAATAATTGAGATATAACAATAATAGATAAAACAAAAATAGAAAGTACATAGAGTGTTGCATTTGAGGTGATGAAATAATTTGGTAAGAGATGAATCCCCTTGCGTTCTAGCTAGTGCTCAGAAATAAGAGGGACTAGGAGTGGCTGGACTTATCTCTTAATAGGTATGCCAACTTTTGCCTTCACTATAGGCCTGACACCAGAAGCATGAACAGCTCATGTGCTATAGGTCCAGTTGCATACAAGAGAAGCAGTCAGGTTCTGAAGAGTATGGTTTATTCTTATGCAGCATCTACAGGTTCTTTGAGATTGCCTACGATAAATGCACAAATTGTAGGTTTGGTTATATAACACTACACACAAAAATGATTGCAATCATACACTTAATTCCTGGGTAATCACTGAGTATAGCTGAGAGCATAAACGTTACCAAAAGGCATCCAATCCGGTGGTGGTGGGGAGGAGGGTTGGGGTGAGGAGCACAAACCCATCAATCTGTCCCTGTGAGTTGGTGTTGGATTATCATAGCTTCAAATTAGATACAAACTCAGGGTAGTATTTATCTAGATGTGTATGTGTGAGTGGGTGGGACTGTGGTCAATCCATCGGTTTTTGAGTAATGATACAGCACATTCCTTGGTGCAATGTTCATATAGTTGTGGGAAAATAGGAAGAACAAGAGATAATGTCCACAGAGTTATGCAAAACTTTCCTTGAGGAAAGGGAAAGATTGGGAGATAAATCTGTGTAGTTGTGTCAAATATTCCTTGAGAAAAGTGGAAGAGTAGGACCACATGGCCTCTACCTCACTTCACATTCCTCCTTGGTGCCATGACAGCACAAATCACTGGATCTTCACCCCGTCCTGTGTTTCTTCTGGGCACCATGTGTTAAGGAAATGTGTATTTTGCAGGTTTTTTTTCTGTTTTGCTTTTCCCACACTTCACAAACAGGTGATGCACAAGGCAATTTCTCACCACCTGCTGACCAATAACCAGCCCATTCCTGGCTAATGATCCTAAAATACCAAGATCACACAGTCACAATCCCAGAAGTGCAAGAGAACCCCTTTCTTCCTGGTCACCCTTCCTTAATACACTGACCATGACATTACATGATATAGAATATTTTATAGGCCAGTTTGGGTCTGGTTCTCTGACAGTGCTCCCTCCCAACTTCTTGTACACCTGCACATAGGCAGGACGTGGGGAGTAGGAAAGTCCTTGTTATCTTAGCAACAGCCGAAAACATCAGTGTATTATCAACATTCTTCTAATACCAAGTCCCATACTGAATCCAAAACATAGCACTATTCGAGCTACTAAGAAGAAAAATTAACTCTATCCCAGACAAAACCAGGACAACGTGTCAGTTTAACCTTCAAACTGAGATTGTACCAGGTGAATGCCTATTCTGGGCTAAGGGAGATAAAAGTACTGCAAACTTAGTTTGACTTTGTTTGTATTGCAGCAGGTTAAAAATATCTGAAAACCTGGAACACATTGGCCCAGGTCTTTAAAACCATTTAAGAATTTAACTGCCAGTTAAATAACTGTGTATACAGGACTTCAGAGGGCAGATTTAAACAAGGCCTAATTTTAGGTGCCTAACTTTAATCAATGGAGATGGTTTCCCATAAATACTCTCAGAATAAGAACATAATTTAATCCTTTGAATCACCTGGAAGTCTCTCTCAAATCTAAAAGTTTTTCACATCAAAAATGAATTCACTGAATGTCTAAATAACTTTCAAATTCAAGACATCAAACCACAGTGAAATCAGGAGGTAACCTTCCCAGTGACTACAGCTGATTTTAAAACTCTCATATAATAATTATATTATTTTTAGATTTTTAAAATATTGGTTTTCATTATCTCAGTATCTATGACACAGGTAGAACAATAATGTTTACATAAGATGTGAAGTACACAAAAACTCTTTTCTTGTGCTCAGACTGAAAAATAATGAGATATTTTAAATACATCCACAAAGGTACATTCAAGACCAGTGCACATGCATTATTGTTTTAAAATTTATCACTGCAAAACGTATTAAAATGTATGTCTTCATTATAATTTTGCAAAACCTTATGGGAAGATCAGCAAAAATCAAAATTTAAAAAAATATTTACTTTGAAGTGAAATAAAATTCTGAAGCTCTCTTGGTGCCCCACACCAGTAACTCAATTAGACTTTGAAATAGCATGCATGGTAAATATGTGCCTTAATTATTTGGCCTTTGTATTAAAAGTCTAAGCAGGAAAATAATAAACCACAAAATTCAGTACTGAAAATCACTTCCAGTTTCCTTCTCCCCCATCTCTAAGGAAGGCAGTGTTATCTCCCCATATTTTTCCAAATAATGTATAATATGTAACTGTTTCAATCATGCTCCATTACTTCAAAGCAAGATGGAGTGTCACACATACTTCATCTGATTTCAAAGTATGGAACTATGTACAAGATTAAGAAATCTTTCCCATTTATATTGTAACTTCAATGTAGTCAGTTGACGTTGACTGGCTACCAGGTACACCCCCCAACCACTCATCCCTCTCCTAAGTGGGACAAGTGGAGAAAATAAAAAATTCATGGATTGAAATAAAGATAGTATAATAAAGAACAAGGAAATGCTACAGGCAGAAGCAAAGGAAAACAAAGGAAAAAATTTATTTTTACTTCCCATCATCAGGCAATGTCCAGCCACTGCCTGGGAAGTAGGGCCTCAGTACATGTAGGGGTTGCTCCAGACAACAAACACCTTAATGACACGTGCCCCCCTTCCCTCTCCTCCTTTCTCTTACCTTTTACTGCTGAGCACAACATCATATGGTGTGCAATATCTCTTTGGTCAGTTTAGGTCAGCAATCATGCCTATATCCCCTCCCAGCCTCTTGCCCACCACCAGCCTATTGGCCTTTGAGGGTGAGGGGGATGTTGGAGAGACAGCCTTGATGCTGTGGGAGCACTGCTCAGCAGTATCCAAAACACTGGTGTGCCATCAACACCCTTCTAGCTACAAATACAGAGCACAGAACCACGAGGGCTGATATGGGGAAAGTTACCTCCATTCTGGCCAGACCCAGTGCAGTCTCCACCTGTAGTTATTCAAGAACCTAAGATTCTTTTAGGCTTTTTCACTATAGTATTAAAAAGATATAACTACAAGGTTCTTACTAAGCTTCTTTTTATATGGTAAATTAAATAAAATTAAACAAATTCTATTGCAGGTTTATGTATAACCCAGCTATGTAGAAAGCTTTGTATTCTTGTGCTGGTTTTGGCTGGGATAAAGTTAATTTTCTTCATAATAACTAGTATGGGGCTATGTTTTGCATTTGTACTGAAAACTGTGCTGCTAATATGGCATGTTTTCCTTATTTCTGAGCAGTGTTTACACAGAGTCAAGGCCTTTTCTGCTTCTCACACTGCCCTGCCAGTGAGTAGTCTGTGGTTGCACAAGAATTTGGGCGGCAACATAGCTAGGACAGCTGACCCCATCTGACCATAAGATATTACATACCATATGACTCCATGGTCAGCAATATAAATCTGGGGGAAGAAAGAGGAAGTGGGATCTTTGTCTTCCCAAGTAATCATTACGTGTGAAGGAGCATCCTGGAGATGGCTGAGCACCTGCCTGCCCGTGGGACGTGGTGAATGAATTAATTGTTCTGCTTTGCTTTCATGTGCAGCTTCTGCTTTACCTCTTAAACTGTCTTATCTCAACTCATGAGTTTTCTCACTTTTACTGTTCCAGTTCTCTCCCCCATCCCACCACGGGGGAAGCGAGTAAGTGGCTGTGTGGGGTGTAGTTGCTGGTTGGGGTTAAACCACAATGATTCTATAAGAATCTACTTGGTAGAATTATTTTGAATATCATAGACTAAGTATTTACTTTCCATCATACTAGGTGTGTTGCTATTTCTATATGGAATCTAGATTTTGAGATGTTTCTGGCTGAGTCAATAATGAAGAAATCCTTGTTGAAATAATTCTTCATCAATCATTGACACTTCACTTTTGAATGACAACAAGTTTGTAACTAATTAAATTTATTTTATTTTAAAAGAAATACCAAATTTCAAGGAACAAACATTTAAAATATTTACACTTTGTTCTATAATATATTTTCTTTTTTGTACTTCTAGTCTTTAATATTCAGCCAGAGTAAATCCAGCATAGATTTCACATTCTTGATAAAGGACACTTTGGACCACTGGAGCATTATTATTTTATATAGTGATACACTTTTCCTTTAAATGATTTGGTCTTATACTAGGAAAAGCATTTGTTCCAATCTCCTAATTGCTGAAATCATGCTATGGTATTTGTGTGAATACTGCTTAATACTGAAAAGAAAACCAAAGTTTCCATGGCAATTGTTCAGTGCTAGGAAAGATTAAACTAGTCAGAAAAGATTTCTAGGCAAATTGAATTTCTTTATTTTATTTATTATTCAGCCATTAGCAGTTTTCCTCATATATTATAGGGAACTCTGAGAGAAACTTTTTTTTTTGTAAAGCAGCTTTCCTTCCAATAAGTATTGAATTATTTCAATCCACAGCAATTCAGAATTCACTTCATCTGCATTTTATTTTAGATGCAGAGTTATTATTTTGAAGATGGTGATTTTCTTAATTTAAGATTTTTTCCTCTGACATTAATATCTTCCCTCTATAGATATAAACATATATAAAAGCCAGAATACACTTTTATAAATGTGTTGTATGAATGTATAAATACGAATTGAAAATAAACATGTAAGCATGTTTCACTAGGTTGCTAATTCTGTAGCACTGGGTGTGAATTTATATGTTTTATTATATACATTTCTAAGTAGTCTAACACCTGCTTGAATGAGAGGATTTTTATTTCCAGTTATACAATAGCAGATATAGCTGACATATTTGAGTGGAGAGCTCAGCTGCAAAAGAACTATCAAGAGAATTTTGTGGGACCACTTTGAACTTTTGTTTTGAATCCTTTTTCTCCAACATGGCATGCAGTAAACAATTAAATAAATTAATTAAATAATTTAATTAATAATCTTTTAAGGTTTTTCAGGAAGATGTGTTTAGAGACAGATGTATTATAAAAAATTAATTGCAGAGTTATTTTTAATGAACATGATAAGTATCCAGAGGAGTGGGCTGTTTCTGGTACTCTTTAATTTTGAAGTACAATAACAATAAATAAAAATAATATGCTTTTTATTGTTATTTATAAACAAGTTTAAATGTGAGGTTTGCATTACTAATATTCCATTGATGTTATAGGCAATAACATTCCTCTAAATTCTAGATAGAACAAATAATAAGTATTTATTTATAAACCGTCTTGGAAGTAATCGAACTATTTTTGTAAATAAATTTTTAATTTTGTGTGTGTGCTGGTGGGGTGAGCTGGCTACTGCCATCCCTAATCTCCCTTTGCCAGATCTGCCTGATTATCAGAAGGGATATAGTCTTAACCAAAATGCTAAACTTTTAATTAATGTCCATGCTATGTACTTATCCATTATTGGACAAAGAGATATATTTAATCTATCATTCCTTCATAGTTAATTAAAATCAAAGCTTAGTATATGTAATAGTATATTTCTTGTCAGTTCAATTATTTTAATACAAGGGGAATAGTCAGTTACAAAATCTGAGATGGGATCTAGCTGCAAATTTTGAACACACTCCAAAGGAGACTGTCATGAATATGCATTTACAATAATCTTTATCACTGTATTGTTCATGCTCAAAATAATTGTTTCTCATGATCAAAATAAGTATATGTCAAATACATACATGAAAGTACAATCTGACTTGATTGCTTGACTAACCTGATCTCCTTCTATGACAAAGTGACCCACTTAGTGAATCAGGGAAAGGATGTGGATGTTGTCTACCTAGACTTTAGAAAAGCCTTTGACATCATTTCCCACAGCATTCTCATGGAAAAACTGGGTGCCCACAGCTTGGATGGGTGTACACTTCACTGAGTAAAAAAGTGTCAGGATGGTTAGGCCCAAAGAGTGGTGACAAATGGAGTTAAATCCAGCTGGCAGCCAGTCACAAGTGGTGTTGCTCAAGGTCTCAGTATTAGGGGCAGGTTTGTTTAATATCTTTATAAATTATCTCAATGAAGGGACAGAGTGCACCCTCAGTCAGTTTGCAAATGACACCAAGTTGGGTGGGAGTGTTGATCTGCTTGAGGGTAGGAAGGCTCTACAGAGGGACCTGGACAGGCTGGATTGATGGGCCAAGGTTGATTGTATGAGGTGCAACAAGGCTCAGTGCTGGGTCCTGCACTTGGGTCACAACAAACCCCATGCAACATTACAGGCTGGAAATCTGTACTCAGAACTGGTGAGGCCATACCTCTAATACTGTGTTCAGTTTTGGGCCCCTCACTACAAGAAAGACATTGAGGTGAGGGAGTGCATCCAAAGAAGAGCAGTAAAGCTGGTGAAGGATCTAGAGCACAAGTCCTGTGAGGAACAGCTGAGGGAACTGGGCTTGTTTAGCTTGGAGAAAAGGAGGCTCAGGGAAGACCTTTTTGCTCTCTACAACTACCCAAAAGGAGTTGTAGCAAGGTGGGTGTCAGTCTCTTCTCCAAAGTAACAAGTTACAGAACAAGAGGAAATAGCCTCAAGTTGTGCCAGGGGAGGTTTAGACTGGGTATGAGGAAAAAGTTCTTCACTGAAAGGGTTGTCAAGCATTGGAACTTGGAAGTGGTTGAGTCGCCATCCCTGGAGGTATTTGAAAGACATGTAGATGTGGTGCTTAGGGATATGGTTTAGTGGTTGACTTGACAGTGGTAAGTTAATGGTTGGACTCAGTGACCTTAAAGGTCTTTTCCAACCTAAATGAATCTATGATTCTATGATATCATGATAGCTTGAAAGAGATTGTACTTTGTTGTGAATAGTAAATCTCAGTTACTAAGTCAGTAATTTAAATTATTTCTTTTAATAAGTACATATGTACTTTATTGAGTTTTCAAAAAAAGTTTTCTGAGGAAATGATGCTCTCTCTTGCCTAGTTCTGCCTTGGCAATATTTTTAAAATGTTCTAGAATTCTGGTCAAATGCAACACATATATATTAATAATACAGAATTTAATTGCAGACCAAAGTCCCAAAACTAATTTACTGGCTAAAATTTGTAAACAAATGACCAACATATTTCATGGGGATGACATTATTGTTTCTGGACCAGAAAATGGGGATTTCAGTTATGTGGAAGTCTTTACCATACCTCATAAATGTATTGCTATACCAGAATCCTGTAAATACATTATAACTAGAGAGAAGCAGGAATGAATGTGAAATGTATAATTACAATTTGAGCCTATGGTTTTGTAATTATGCAGTATGCAAAAGCCATCTGGGTCTGAGACTCTGTATACTTGCTCTTGTCTTGAAAATGTTCTCTGTCAAGATAAGAAAAAATTGGCAGTTCAACACAAGGGACAGGCACACCTTGTGGGACATAGGTCTGGTGAGAACTGGTGCCATTAGACAGCTGGAAAATTTTTCACAAAGAAAAATTTGTCAGGAGGTAATAAAGATAAATGAAAGGGAAGGAAAAGGCCATTTTGTTCTGCTCTTTGTTGAATATTGACTGAGTTCAAGGCATTAATGAAATCAAAATCTGCCATATAGACAATAAAAGAGAGGGTTGTCAAGAAAGATGGGCTGTCCTGAGATATAACAGTAAAATAATAAGAAAGCAGAGACCAAAACCTCAGCTTTCATTTGGCCCCACTGAAGTCTGTCCTTGGATTTGCATGTGGGAAATAACTGCTGGAATTTCTGATGAAGCGTCAGGAGAAAGTAAGTTGATATTACATGGCAGGCCTCAAGGAACACTTTGAGTTTTACTGGTTCATATCTTCAGTTGTTCTAAGACTTCAAAACTTTATAAGGGCCATAGAAAAATGATGTCTTCAAGGCAGATTGTGAATATCTGAAGTTCTGAATAGTTCTCAGAAGCACGCTCATATTGTCTTGCAGGCAGGAATTTTTATGAATATTCTTCTAAGATTTCTGACCCTTAGTCTAGTAATACTGTTAACTGCTGTCTGAGAAAGAATACAAAAGAGAAATGGTCAGTCTCTGAAAGCAGAGACAAAATATGAATGCATACAAGAAATAGAAAATAGTTTACAAATAGTGGCTAAAAATCCAATAAAGAGAGGAATAAAAATTATTAGAGCTGTGCAAAACTTGTCAAAATTTACTTTTTTTTCTAAAGAGCAGATGTTTCTTAGAAAATACGATGTATGAATTCCAAGCAAAAGATGAGCTTTCAAAGCTTACAGAAGTCCCACTAGGATATGGATCATTCCATGAATTCAGTAAGACTACTGTTAGGAGAAAGGTCAGACCCTAAAGGACTGTCTGTACAAGACCATGTTAACCCAGTAAAGCCTCTGTAGATCAGTGACTACTCAAATAACCAAGTAGTTCTGTAAGGTCCTAGTAGTTTGTGAAATGCCTGGAAGCTTAAAACCTAGCAACATCTGTGTTTGTTGGTAGTTCAGTTGATGAGCTCTCCAATATCTCTAGTGATTGTTCATTTGTGTTGTTCACTTTGTGGTGTGTTTGAAAATGAATAAGCATCCAATATCTTTTCCTCAATAAAAGTAGCTCTAGAAATATGTGGGAGATATTGCTGAACACATAGTCACTTTCATATTCAGAAAATTGCCAGCATATAACTTAAGTTGTAAAATGCTCTAAGATATCTTCAGTATGAAAGTTGTTGTATAAATCCAAATTCAAATTGGTGTTTCAGCTCAAATGAACACAAATATTAAGTCTGTGTATGATACTTCATATAATATAAAATTATATTAATCCTGTTTACATTTGTTTTAACTTAGTTCTGACATTAGTATGAAAAAAAAAAATGTCCTTGAAGTTGTTTCATAAAACTACCATAGTGTCAAAAATAAAGTATTAGCAAGCAGGTTCAAACCTTGACTGGATAGTTCATCTTCTTTTCAACATAAGTGAATACTTCTTGGTCAAACTGGGAAGCAAATTTGGTTTGAGGAAGTAGGAGAGTAGTACCTATTCTCTGAAACTGGACTCATGATAGTTTTGCAGACTAGCAAACACAGGTTTTGAGTTTTCAGAGTATAAAGCAATTATAGCCTTCACATAGCTTCCTAAATTCATTCGACATTGAAAGAATGTACAGAAGTTTTTAGAACTTACTGATTTAAACATAATTTATTTATTATTACAATAAATTTGATAGCCACTGATGATAATTCTAGGGAGTAATATGCTTGGGAAAGATGTATTACGACAGGGTTCAAACCCACATTAGTTCTGTAGTTCATTCTGACAGTTTAGAGAGTAGTATTAGAAGCTGCTTTGTTGTACTCAGCATGTTACCAAATAACCTGATTTGACCTTAGAATTGATTTTTCTAAATGGTTTTTTTTTATTTGAGGCTGAGGGGGGTGTCACAGACTAGTTGTTGATAATTTTCATAAAACCAGACTGGTCAGCTGGGTTTTTTTGCCTTTTGCTAGCGTGTTTTAACATTGGTGGAGGTAGAAGCAAATGATTTTTCCAACATTATATTAACGTACCAATTAGAAATCTAACAACTCTTTTAGTCTCACAGATCTTCACTGTTAGAGAGTTAAAGCAAAACTTAATGAAATTAGTGTAAGGCTCTCGTGCTTACTATATGTGTATATGCTATTCAGATGTTCCTGAAATTTTTCAGAAGGACAACACTAAATTTAAATGTTGAAGAGAAAATGAAATGCAGCACCTACAAACTCAAAAGAAAAGTAGAAAGGACACCACAGAAATTTCTCTGTACGGTCGTATCTGAATTTTTGCCACTGGAAATCCTGGAAACAGATAAATATTTTTTAATTGTATTCTGGTTACACACTAGCTCTGCATGATCACTCACACTGTTAGTATGTACATTCACAGTCCACTCTAACTCTGAAGAAATCCAAATGACTTTTAGGTTAGGAGAAGTGTGGGGGCTCAGGAGACAGTACTGGCTGAGAATGGTTTCCACCTCTGTTCTGCTCTTATGGACAGAATGGGCTCAAACAGTTATTGTCTTATGCTGTTTTACCCATCCATAGCACTCACGCTTGCTAGTCCACGGTGTCTCACATATACTTCTCTGCCTTCATGTCCTGTATTATGACCAGTGTCACACTACAAAAGCCGAGTGGTGCAAGGCTCAGGAAACCACTCTTTCCCAACATCAAAGCTGGTGCTGGCAGAGAAACTGCTTAGGGCACCAGGGAAAACATAGCCAATGTTCAAATCTGAGTAAGATCGTAGCTATATCAACAGCTTCCCTGACTGCAAAATTTAAAAGCATGATATCTATTCTGTAAATACCAGAACAGAGATGCACCACAGGTTCAAACTCAGGGCCATATCTTTGGAAAACTGTGAGTACCAACGCCCTTCATTTGAAGAATTTTATAAAATCTTGGGTATAAAATCTTACATCAAATCATGGGGCCCTCAGCACAACATCCTTCTCTCTCTCTCCTCTCTCAGCTTAGATGGACTCCTTTAGGAGTCATAGCAGTCTAGCAAGCACATGTAAAGGCTTTCTATCTTTACATGGGAACCTGGAAATGTCATGATGGAATATAGAATCATTAGGGAGAATTTACAGCCCTGAGTTCATTCCTGTCAAAGAACAGTGATGGCTTGTTTGAAATACATTATAAACAGGTCAAGGTCAATGGAGTTTTCAGCTCACTTGAGCTACTTGCTTTGGGAAGCTCAAAAATGAGTTCAGACCTTTTTGTCAAATCAGTAAAGACACAGTTAACATAACTATTAAGTACTGGTGAGAACATTGTTATACACTCCAAGGATTACAACAGAGGCGTGAAGAAAGAGACAGAGATGGAAGGAAGCACAGAAGGATCCCCTCTGTTGCAATACTAAGGGCATGGTTGCTGTTAAGCTCAGTCAGTGAGAAGTAAAGGACCTGTGGTAATTTCACCTTTCTTTTCTTTGCCTAGAAGAGGGAGAAAAGGTACATAACAGTGCAGTATGTGGAAGTGGAGAAGACTGACCTTCCGGTTATTTCTGAACTTTTTTCACATGCCACCAAAGGAGAGCTGACAATTGTCAATGTAGGGGCTGCTTGATAATCACAGAGTGGGAATAGGAACAAGATCAAGCCATTATATGGAGTGAAAGGTACTTTTCTCTGCTACAGAGTCAAGGACTAGGAAATTAGTTACCAATGAAGGAAATAGTTGAGATTTTCCTACCTTCACCTCACAAGAGCATGAGAAGAGACAGTTGAGCATGAAAGAAGGAGAAACTTTAGAAATTATTGGTTTGGGTTTGCATTTTTGTTTGGTTTTGTTTATTTTGGTTTTGGGTATTTTGGCTTTGGTTTTGTTTTAAACAGAGATGTTATTATACATGAATATTTGTTTGGTTTAGAAGCACTGCAATAAGATTTGCTAGGTCATAATTAAACAGACTTAAGGCATAGACAATTTGGGAAATTGAAACTAGTTTCAGAGGAAGCCAACGTCCTCAAAACTACTGCAAGAAAACAGTACTTCTGCAGTCTTAAATATTAAGAGATACATATAAATCTCTTACAAAAGAGAGACAGGGTCCTATCAACAGGTGCAATTACCAAGTAGAAAATGTTGAGAAACTTGAATGATTATTGGAAGTTTGAAGATGAATTCTGTTGATAAAGTAATGATAGTTTATCTACTTCAGTCTGGTCGCATTCATTGGATCTTGGCTGTCTTTCCATGTGACCAAGCTAACAGCCAAACATATAATAACTAATTTGGGAAGATATAGGGAAAGAATGAATTATTTAAAAAATGACAGTGGCATTTTATGACATAATGCTTTCCTGGAATGTGTGTAACACAGTAAGTATATTCACTCCTTGTTGCTATCACAAGTTTAGTGATTAAATTATAGTGAATTACATCAGGAAATACTACCAGTATGTGGCATGATCACATAGTGATGCATGACACAATAATGTTAAGTCTACCATCCGTGTACTATATATGAAATACTAGCCCCTTGATAGTGGTGTTTTATACTGTAACTCAGAATTTGATGACTCATTTATCCCCATCCTCTCTAGTTTTTAAATATATATAGTGGACTTAACACTTGAAATATTCATATCACATATATAAAATTAGCTTCATGTCTATTCATGTACATTTGTATCTCTTTCCTATTGGAACTTGGCTGAAATAATTAGCTTTAACTATATGTTATGATGTTCTATTATCAATTGGTGTTTGAAAAAGCAGCCTTTTTACCTAGGCAGCACGTTAGTTCTTTATACATGGACTACTGCAACTGAAAAGCCCCAATGACAGATAAAAAGTCCAGATTTTATTTCATTTTATTCAGTTAAAAGGTACTAAAGCTACAAAGAGAAGAGGTCTACTGCCATATTACTAATTGTGGCTGTAATAGATTAAACAGTTAATTTTATCTTCCTCTAATCAGAGATTTGCTCAAGATTCCTCTCGTTTGTCATGCACAAGCACAAAGACGGTGTTACTCCAGTGCTGAGAATGAATGCCTAGAAACTATTTATTCTTTGGGGGTATATTTTAATAGACCACCCACCCTCCCCCAGAGATATTATTTGTATTCTGATGTATAATAGACATTCAGGAATTATGGGTCCAAAAATTGCTGCTGGTGAAAGCTAACATACCTTCATGACCTTTGATAGAGATGACTCTTTAGACAAAGATCTTGTCCCTGGTTAGCAGTGTGCTGATGTAAATGTATTTACATACACTTAGACACATTAAGAATTAGGAGCAGCTTCTCTGAAAACCTTACATCAATCTTACCATTTTTGAATCCTTCCTTGTTTTACACCCATCACTCTTAAATATAGAGGATTCACTGTGTGCAATAAAGGCACCATTTCATGCTCGGCTAACAAGTGAATAAAATGATCAAGCTTGTAAGTATTGTCAAGAATGATGAATTTATAAGCACTGAATGTTATATCACCCTTCTGATAGTTTTGTAGGTGAATGCATCAAGACCAGTATACAAGATTGGCTGCTAATAATATCATGTGTCTATTTAGAATCTTCTGTGGTCTTCAATATATTTGGTAAAATTAAGTTTTAGGATTCAAGGCGATCAGGGATAACTGTTCATGGCAAACAGCACTGACCAGCCCTGCAGACAAATATATATTATTTCAGGCATTTCTAGTAAAAGGCCATATGCTCCGTACTGAACTGACAGTTCAGGGTCCTGTCTGGGATTGCCTGGGCCCAAGCTGGTTTTATTTGTTGAAAAAATTGTCTGTTAGTCAAGTGACTATTACCTAACCTCCATGAGCTTAAGCTCTGTGCATCCCCTTCATGGCGTGTGGCATACCTAGTCAGTTCCTGTTTAACAAACAGCCCTTTAGGTCAGCTGAAGCTGAGGAAGGCTACTGCACAACGTATAAACTTTGGCTGGGAGTCAGTGAGAGGGAAGCAGGCTGTGTTAGGAGAACATATAAAATTAGCCCCAACCTGACCTTATGAGTAAGAAAGGAGAAATCCTCACCAGGAACATGTTCTGCCAGTGAAGGCCTCAGTGTGCTGGTAACACCTGGGAACTGGCTCCCTCCCTCTGATTCTGCTAAAGGAAGACTGAAACTATCAGCTGTAGGACCCTGGGAACATATGTAGGGTAGGCCAAACTCTACATCCAAGGCATAGAAACTCAGAGGCCTTTGTGTAACAATTTTAACTATTTTATTAATGAGGATTCTAGGTCTTAATTAAGTAGTTTAGACTATTATACTGTTAAGTTACAAATTGGAGTAAGAAATTTTTGGCTCCGTCTGTATGGTGTATTCCATTTTGCCCACCACAAGATTTTGAGTGCAACAGCTCCTACCAGTCTCAACCGGTTATTTTTCCAAAGGCTGAAAATCCTAAAGAGATGTTCAGTTCATAGGTTGAATAAGGAATAGATGTTTCAGAAACACGAAAGGAGATTTCCTTGCACACTGGTAGCTCTGAGTTCTGTAAGTAATGCAACATGCAGTGAGAGATGCAGGTTATGTAGTTTGATGGGAATTTAGAAAGAATGCTTTCTTTTGGCATGATGTTTCCATGCCACTGAAAACATGGTTTTATATTCTCCCAGTGGGTAATGGCTTACACAAACCTGGAAGAAAGCTCTTAATTCTTTGAATCCTATCCCCATAGGCAGTCATGTAAGTGTAGAAGAATGCTTAGGAATAATTACACAAAACACTTCTATAAACAGATTGATGACCTTCAATATAAAAACTGAAAAACCTTCACTGTAAGCAGAAGACAGCAGGAGAATCCAAAGCAGTCCAAGCACATTTCCTTTAGCCTGTTTGTTACCAGGGTAAAATGGGTGTCCAACGTAACTGTGTTTGTTGGGTTGACAGGGTCTTCAGATCTTATTTCATCATAAGGAGTGGATCAATCCAAAAAGAGGTTCTTTTGTCATTCTTAAAAACCTTGGTCTTGTTTATACTGAAATCAGAATAAAAAGACATATTTCAAAGAACCAGATATGTTTTCCTTTTCAGTATATATACGACAACATAATCCCCTGAGTGACTTTAAGCCACTGTTTGTCTGGGTTTTGCATGTGAACAGCACAGGAATAACAATCACCTTCTGTCAAAATGCTGCAGGAGGCAAGTCCTTGTCAGTGTTTGTCACATCTATGTCTGCTAAACTACCAACTGAGTGGGAAAAAGAGAATGATTTTTCAAACAGTTTCCTGTGTGCCTCCTCCCTTTGATAAAGCTTCTCAAAAATATTAAAAAAAAAATATTTCAATACCACCAGAATTGTTGATGTGCCATGAATACTTCCTGTCATGTATACTGATGCATCTCCGTGCCTTTTCCTCTCATCTGTTTCTCTCTTTTGCTGAATCACAGTGAAGACTTTATCCAAGAAAACAATCCCTATTTTAGGTCACAAAGATTAAGTCAATGTGAATGGAGAGCAACCTGTTGTGGTATAAACAAATTTTGCTGCCAAATATGCTTATACAGTACAGGGAGATACTGGTCCATGACTAAGATGCCTACTTTTGAAATAAATGTCTTAATCATTATTTTAATAATTTCAGTCAAGTGTGTTAACACTCTAGGAAAAGACATCTAGCTCTTTCTATGCCATTATAATTCTAATAAAATGTAATATGCATGACAGACATTGTAGTGAATAGGATGTTTTATATCTTATTTAGTCATATAACCTTTTCCAGTGAAGCCCTTGCTAGAAATTGTAAATATTTTTTGATATACTGCAGCAGGTTATGACATATCTTCCTACAAGATTTTACTGTTTCTGCATTGAAATATCAAGTGATTAAAAAGAAAAAAAAAATAAAAATCCCCAAACCCACAAACAAAAACAACAAAAAAACACAATACCTGGAACATCTGGAATATTTCCAAAGCTATTCAGAGCGTGTCTAGATTTAATCATAAAAGTTTTCAAAGCATACTTTCAAAAATTGAGTTATGTAAATGTTCACTCTTATATTCACATTTTCATGTTCTAGACCCAAACCTAAAGAAATATCTTACTTTTCAAACTATAATACATATATCACCTAGTGACAGGAGTGATAACATCTCTGTAATTATTTGTTTTCTTTAATTTTTTTTGGTTGGTTACTTGTTTATTTATTTCATTTTTTGTTCCCTTGCTTTCACTGATGCAATATAGTACCAACAGTCACTATTCACAAATGAGAGCAGAACTGCCACTTCCTTTTATAAAATATCAGGAGAGTGGCTGCATCCTAATACATTAGTTATTACTCAAGAATGAGTCATTAGTACAGACTGAATCGAGATTTTTGTCTTCACTGCAAATAGATGCTTAAGTCAAGGATGGGAAAAGGAGGCTTCTAATACATATTGCTAAATTAATCCCCCTTCCTCTAGGTCTTCTATTTATTAATAAACACAACATGGTCACTTATCCTTGTTATGGTCAAAATCTTGTTTATTAGCAAAGGGGAAAAACATTTTATATATACAAATCAAGAATTTATTGTTAATATAATTGGAATCTTAACATTCTAAGTCAAGAATAGTTATTTTTCTGAATCTAATTATTAAAAAAGTAACTTCCATACAGAAGAAAAGCAACTAAATAATATTAATAATACAATTAAAATTATTACACACACATTAATTATTAATAATTATTATTAATTATTATTAATTGCACACACTTCTTGGTTTGTACCCTTTCTCTTGATGTTACTTTCACGCTTCCACAGCTCCCTTTAAGATGGGTAGCTTCAAGTTGCTGGGGTGGACATTACAGCAAGTCATAAGCCTCTGGAATTTTTTTGCTGGGAAAATATGATGTTCATGTTGATGGTTTCTTCTTCCTCACTGTAGAATCCACAGGTTTTAACACCTTTGCTTTCTTTATTCATCTGCAGCTCCATATATTATTACAAATTTACTATATATGGTGGGTTTTGCTCACGTTACATACTGCTTCATCGCTCTCCCTGTTACCCTTAAAACTAATTCTGTCTTTCTCCTGGTTTGCATTTCTTTTAACTGACCACTGGTGAGATGTTTATTGCCATGGGGTCTTCAGTGACAAGATTCTGCCCATCTCTTATCTTCCCATTCTTTCATTTCTCTATGTTGTGTCCTGTGTCATTACTTCTCAAGACCTCTGCAGTTTTACCAGTATTGTACCAGCACTGCGTTGTATTGTATTCCCCTGCACTATATTATTGTGTTAGATCCGTAAATGTCTCTGTCTAAAAAAACTGCTCATTGCTGGTGTCTATGTAGAACTATACTGGTACTTCACAAAGATGAACACAAGAAAAACAAAATGGCCTTTGTCACGTGCTCAGTTATAAAGCTTACTGTTGCAGAGAAAATGGCCAAAACAAAGCTGCGGGCTGGTGATGAGTTCTGACAGAGCAAGCTTGACAATGCAAGTCCTGAGGCCTTGCAAACTCAGTTCAAAGCTTATGGCCTGTTACTAGCAATGGCACTACTGGGCTACACAGTTACAGCCTTCTCCGAAGTTCTGTCTCCTTCCTGAATTGCTTCATCTGATACTTTCTCTAACCTTCCTAGGTATGCTATGAAGCCTCACTTTTAAACAAGGACAGGGAAATTGAACTCTGAAGTGAAGAAACCTAAAGTATCTAAATGATAAATAGAAGCTGACTAGTCCCATCTGAGATTTGCTCTGGCTCCTAAGCTGCCTTTCCAGATGTGAAAGACACTTGTAAGTCTTTTGTCATGTCTTGCAAACTCCATCCAGATGTGCTAGACAATCAGTGCATCCGAAATAGTATTAGGCACCTATGTTTAAGCAAATAAATGAAACTGGAGGTGATACATGTATCACCTGTCTGGTGCTGGTGTGTCAGCGGAAGATTCCCTCACACCAAAGGACACTGAAGGTTAACTGCAGAGACCTACAGGTTCATTGTCTGCTCAGAGGGAGCCTAACCATCTACCCTATGTGTATCTGCTTACATTTAAATGTCAGCAGTCTAGTATTTGAGGTGAGATGCCTCATAAAGGAAAGCAGAAAACACATTTGACCTTCTTTGCTTACCGTAATGGTCTGTTACAAGCAAACTCATTCTAGTTGCTGGAATTGTTACTTTGCTAATTGCTAACTTGCTACTTCTGATTTAGCTATTCTTAGCACTGCTTTTTACTTTATTAGGAAAATAATTATTGTGAGAGATGTGGATGTTGCATGAAAGCTTTTTTTTTTTTTTTTTTTTTGTAGTTCCGTGTGTCAGTAACAGTTCTGTCATTCCCATGTAAGCACATCTATGACCTTGTGGTTTGCAGTTAGTTTATACTCTAATCGTGCTGGGTTTCTGTGTGTGGCGGGGTTTTTGGTAACGGGGGAGGAAGCTACAGTGGTGGACCACTGTAAGAAGGGGAGAATGAGTGGCTGCGTGGTGCTCTGATGCCCTCTGAGCTCAAACCACAACACTAATAAAGATGCTTATATTTGTATTTGCTTCTGGTACTATGTGAGCTCTTGTTTGTTACATTGTTTACCTCTCTCCGATCTGTAAGACTCACACAACATCCTGACAGCAGGGATGGAAAGCAGCAACACAAGGACTAACGTACAGTGATTAAAATTTCAGTAAGTTTATTAAGCAAGAGATATCACCAAGTAACTTACTGTTAATGATAAGTACTAATATACCTACTCAATGCTGACACTTAAGTAACTTAGTACCTTAGTTTGATCTGTTCTTTATATGATTACGTGTGTACTTGGTTACATTTCCAACTGTTACTTTATATGTGATTCTTTTTCAACATGATTACTTTGCAACAGCAATGTCACTTAAACATTCACAGAAAAAATCAACCTACATAATTCTTGTTGCTTTAATCTGTTAGTGGTCTGTGATCAGTCTCAGATCACATGAAGATCTATGATACACGAATCCTTTGATATCCATTGATTTCAAAGTACTTTGGATATGTTTCTATCTGTATATATTAGTTGACTGATTTATAATTCAGAGAAAATTGGTGTCCTCATACTGGTCTTTGAAATTTTCCTTAGCTCAGCTGTTCAGCCTCAGGAATTCATATTTACCTGTCAAACCTGGACCTTGTTTATTCCATCTTTCCTGCTAACAAGGAACTTCTGCTGACCAGAATCCTTGTTTAGTCTGTGTATGTGTAAGATATTTTGCAATAATCAAATGTGCCAGAATTAATTCCACAAGGAAACTTCACGTCATTGCAGCTTCTCAGTTTGTCCACCAAGTGATCTGTCCACAGAATAAAGTTAAAAACTCAGTCAAGTCAGGAAAGACACAATCTAACCAAATGCATGACTGGCAAGCTTCTAGCTTTCAAACAATTGCTATCTACATTTCTCTGAGTAAAACGTTTAGTGTCAATTTTTCTTTCATGTGCACTTTTTTGCTTTCATGATTTGGCTTCCTCTTCAGTCTTCCACACTCTTACTTGGAAGGAGAGCTTGGTTAAAAATGTCAACAGCAAACGTGATACTCAAATGAGAAACTTACCACCACAATACAGAAAGAACAGTCTTAATCAACCCTGGAAAGTTACACTGCATCTAAACATAGAAATTTTCTCAAAATCATTATAGATTGTAATAAAAAAAGAGATTAGCATCTACATTTTAATTTGTTCCTTCTGGGTTAAGGACTATGTTTTTAATAGTTTGCATTAGAATTAATTATTCCACGTTTATCATCACTATAAAGGAAAACACAGATTTAGATAATTCTGCAGACTACCTTTATTTAATTATTCTGAATGAGAGCTGTTTTATTGTACAACTCAATTAAAGGTGATGGATCATACAAAATTTGCTTCCTTATATGGATTGCAGATTACAGGTGAATTTATCTCAAAATGTCATTTGCACTTCTGAATATGTAATTCCACTCACAGTAGAGTGTGATTAAATACATTTTGCTCACAGAAGCTCAAGTTCTCTCCCCTTCTTTGGTAGGACAAAAATTTTATTTGCTTAGCAGACAATATTAACATGTTATATTCTCCTGCTCTTCAAAAAAGATGTTTATGAATATCTGACAGATAAAATTAAGCCCGTGACATCACAAAACTACAAAAATTACCTCTAACCCTCTTCCTTTTAATTACATGTGGATGTTTGTAGTTCACTGTAGCTAATAAATTTTTGTTCATTAAAGATGAACTGATAAGTGACCTGTACTATGTCTGATAAAATATGACAGAACTGAGCTATATTTTGCTGAGTTGTTTTGAAAAACAGTAACAGCAATGAAGATAAATATTGTTATTTTATTTAAATGCAATTTTGCCAGGATACATCCTGATTGCTACCTTCATGGTACTGGCCTCTCCTAAAGCAATGCCAGCCCTCAGTTGGAGCCAATGTAGAGCTTTAATCATGGAAAGGACCTGGCAAATGATTTAGCATTCACAAGAGGGGACAATGCAGTTTTGAAAGCTGCATTCCCATGCCTGTTGTTCTTTATCCTTTGCAACTTTATTCATTACTCTCTGTAACTTTTCTGTAGGTGCTAACATCAACATCTTTAAAGTAGATGTAGTGTGAGTCTCTTTTAAATAATTGCACAGGTGTTCATTCCTGCTGCATCTTTTTGCTTCATCTCTGTTTCCTCTCCTTTATCAATGTCTGTATGTTTTCTTCTTACCCTTATCCCTCCTTCTAAGTACAAAACAACTTCTACCTATCCACCCATTTTAACCAAATGATGAGAAACTACAAAGAGTGGTTGACCAGTTGAGGATGGGTAATCTCTGTGTATGGATTTTAGACCTTTAGTGTCAGAGTCAGGTTTATCATTACAAGTTCATTGTGAAGAAATAAACCAATCTGCTACTATGTACAATAGCAATGATTCAGGAATGCAGAGGGATGCACCCTTTTTTTCATTAGTTCAGTTTCTGTAAATCAACATGATATTCAACGGCATAGAGAGTTTGCTAGAATACAGATATGGAGAGGTTTTCTGTTTGGCAAAATGTGAGATTTCAGAGTCTCGCTCAATAAGGGGTAGAACTGAGACCTTTCAAAGTTTTCTTGCATTTTATCACCAAAAAAAAAAAAAAAAAAAAAAGAAGCACTAAATCTATGGAACAGAATCAATAAAAGATATTTCCCATTAATGTGTCTGAGGCTTTTTATTGGGGAGAATTTTCCTTTTTTTTTTTTTTATCCCAGACCAATACATTCACATACAATATATTATTTTAGACTGACCAACTTCTTTTTTTGCTCAAGTTTCCTTTGTTTTTAAGAAAATTACATTTCATTACAAAATTCCTAGGCAAATTAAATTTTCAAATTAAAAAAAAAAAAAATTATTTCTGTACCCAACTAAAAATCATCATTAACAGATAGATTGAATTAAATTGTGGTGTAGCTTAGCAGGAAGGAGTGCTATTATCAAAGGGATTAAATAAGTCAGATGATTTAAATAGATGTTTCAGGCCGTTTTAATATAATACTGGTGGTAGGGTTTTCATGGAGATACAACAGCTATTTTCTGCTACCTCTCTTAGAAAATGAGAATATTGTTAAAATTAAACTGCTAAACCATATGCTAAGAGAAATAAATGTTTCCTGTATGGCTTCAAGCTACTGAAACTGATGACTTTTTTAAAAAATGTTATCAACCTCCAAAAGATGTGGCATTTACATGTTGTCCTGTTTGACATACTGTACTGAGATATCTATGGACCTGACAGCTAACATGTAGAGCTGTTTTGCCTGGAGTTCTCACTAATCAAAACCACATCTTTCAACAATTTGTCCTAAGGAAAATCCTTTTATGCAATCTCATGGTTTTTTTTTTTTTAATGGAAATAATTTGGAAATTGATGTGTCTGTCTCATTTTTTTTGAATGTGTGAGATAAGTAATTTCATTAACTGAATCTTTTAGCTAAAGGATACAAATGACCTCAGGATAATATTTCTTCAGCTAATTTAAACATCTGAAATACTGCAAATTTACTGGCAGAGAAAAATCTGACCTGGTATGTTAGGTACAAATCTTTAAAATATTAACAATAGACAGTCTTAGATCTTCCAAATGAATAATTGAAACTTAAAAGAGATCGAGATATTACTTAAAATATTTCTAACCAGAGATAATTATTTCAGCATTATTAATTAAAAAGAAAGTTATGTCTATAGTTTTACTTCTATTAGTAGAAAAATTAATACAGAAAAAAACAACTGTGAATTAAGACATCAAGAAAGCCTCACACCATGGAGACAGAATATGGTTGCCAGAAACCTACTGGAGATTGCACAAAAAAATATATGTTTTATCTTTTGGTAGGAAATAAAAATGTGTCTTTCCACATACGCAATGTATTTCATATTTGCACAACAATATGTACTGAGTTAATAAAGCACAATATGTGAGCACATCTTTTTCATAATCATATCCTCACATATAATAAAATCATAAACCATTTGATTAAAAAAAACAAGTAATGAAGTTCAAACAGTGCTCTAACAGCATGTAGACCAGACCTAATTTACTGTTTGTTATTTTCTTTAACAAGTAATAATTTCAATTTTTTTCATATGTTTCTCTACCACTAGACAATCTAATCAAGTATACTTCAGAGTGTGATGTTAAAAGGCAAAAGAACTGAAGATTACAGGGTTGATACAGGAAAGTAGAAGGCAATATATCAGATGTCCCATAACTCTTAGTTATCAGTGTAATCAGTTAGTTATCAGTGTCCTTTCTGCACACATTAAGTGTACATGTATACTTGGAAAAGAAAGATTGCAGACTCTATTTAATTTCTATCAGTGCTTAAGACCACAGAATCCTCTTCCAGCCGTTGTAGGAATAGAAAGGAAATTTTCATCAACACTAAAAGAGTTTACCAGTATCTTCAGTAAATATTTCCATTGTGATTTGATTATAGCAGTACCTATTAAAAAGTCCTTAAGTCCTGCATAATGTGAACAGAAAACAACAGGAGATGAGAAAACCATCATAAATAGCTAGATCAACAGCCAGTCAACACTCAGTGGCATTATCTTGCACGTATAGCTATAATGAATAACACTGAGACATCGCACCAGCAGGCCAGCCCTGGGGTAGGAGAATCATATATAATGCCCTTTGTGCAATCAGTTTTGTCACTTATGATCTTTGTATGGGGTCTACAATATTTACAAGTTCCCAGGTGAATTATCTCACATAATTAAAAGTATGCTGTATTTCCATTCCTGCAGTACTACAGCTTTGGTATTCTTACATTTGTGCTTATCCACAGTCGAATTTCCACATAAAAATTTGAGTATGTTCTGTATTTATTATCAACTATACCACAAGGTGTAACTAAAATCTACTTCTTGTAATAAAGTAGTGACTTCTGCCTCCATTTGTTGCATTTACCATTTAATTATGGAACTATGGCAATTTGCTCTGGCTGAAGATTTGTCCTGATTTTTTGAAAGGAGCACATGTGATCATTCTTAAAAAGCCGAAGAGATACTCTAGATCCAAAGATTAAATTCACATGCAAGAAAAAATAAAAGCACAATTAGTTCTATAACGCATGATAACAGAAACTGATAAAACATATATTACTTTTGTGAGTTATATATTATATTAATACTGTGAGATTAGTGTAGACGATCAGATGAGATGCATCTTAATGTTACAAAAAGGTATGACAAGTATATACCTGAATTTGTATCCCATCTGCAGAACACAACATTTTACTACATGCATCTTCTCTTCTTCATTTAAAGTTGGGGTTGTTTAATGGAAATTATAAGTATATATGAATATTTTTTTCTTTTACAACCTTTAAATTTCTTTTCTGTATTTCATAGTATTCTTAATCAAGACTATTAGTTTAATTGCTCTAATTGAACAAATAAACAAGCAGAAACATTGCCATAACATTGATTTTCTTTGTAATCAATGAATTTTTTTGGTGAGTTAAATACTTTAATTTGCATTTTTATTTATATTCTATTGTTCTACAACAGAGAGTCAACATAGTAATGGACTAAAATTATTCCATAGTAAGCAAGCTAAGCTGACACAAATTAATTTAAAAGATTTTAATTTTAATATAATAATCAAGTTAGGGTTCAAGGCATTCTGCAAAACTGTCCACTGCCTAATTATATATTATTATAATTATTAAATATTTTTGTAGTCTTATTTTGTAGTGGGGCCTGAAACAACAGAGTGAAAATATAATCTATAATCTGCTGTCTCCAAAAAATGCATAAGTATATATGTATATACTAGTGTGTGTGTATATATATGTATATATGTCTTTGGTATATATCTTTATATATGTATATGCATATATACATATATATACACACACACTCTCAAGTGTGTGCGTATGCTTGTATGAACCAGTCCTCTCACAGGTGTCTGTCAGACACTGATGTCCCCATTGTGTATTTCCACTCTTGTCTGTCCTGGTGAAGGAAGGCTGGAATGAAAGCACAACACCAAACTGAACCATGGCAATGTATTTTTTTGATGGAAACAAACCATAACCTTAGTGCAACATTTCCCCGATTTTTGTCAATATTCTTGTTCATAGACATTTCTTCTAGATTTAAACAATTAAAACTCCTCCCCTGCTTCCCTCTTCTCCCTGAAATTGAGCCAAACTTGTATGCATTATGTATCCCGTATTGCCTCAACACCTTTTTACATCTTTTCCTGCCCGGAATATAAAAGAGATTTTAGTAGTTTTAGTATGCATAGGTTGTACTTTTAGTACACTGTTTTACATTCTTCCTTTGAAAACGCCCATGGATTTTAAATAATACACTATTACCTTGCTGTCATTCCCTTCATGTTCAAATTAACCAGATTTTTTGTACATGCATCAAAATTGTTTGATGTTCTCTGGCATAGATGCTATTAAAGATTTTCATGTTAATACAGATGTAGAAGTCATAGAATATTTCAGCTGTGGCATTCTTCAATATTACATAGAACAAGTACTGTGAGAAAATGAAATGTTTGTTAGTTTTCTAGATCTTAAAGCAGTTTCCAGAAATATTCCAATGAAAAATCAGTTTCTCCAGATCTAATATACTAATTCAATACTCCAAAGCATTGCATTTAGTATGTAAGACTGATTTAATATACACTAGTCTCTCCCTGAAAATGATTAATGATAGGGCATAAAAAATTGGATCAAACAGTTTTCCTGTTCTTTAATTTCATCCTTATTCATAGAAAATGCTACTTAATTGCTTAAAGGTTTACACCTACTATCCATTTTTATACTTAAAAATCCATAAAAGGAAAGCTTAATTGTTTTATGTTGTTAACCTTCTTTCTTTGAAATAAGGAATAGAAACTCTGATATTGCAAATAGACCTCAATAACACATACACACTCATTAAATAGTAAAGATAATAGTTCACTTTTTATTAAAACTGAGTATATTTGTTACAATAATAATAATTTAATTTCAGGACCACTCAAACTCTTCCCAAAGGTAGTCTAAGTAAGTTCAGGATAAAAGGGAGATAATGTACAGAAGAAGCAGAAGAATTTTAAAGTAGATTTTAGAGTCTTTCTTGCACTTGGCACTGAATGAGATCAGGAAGTTTAGGTAGCAAAGCTTAATCATTAGGCAACAAAATTTAGCTGTGATCCTGTCATACTAAGTTAGTCTTCACTGTCCTTAAGACAATCAGTAGCTGGAAATCAATGAAAACAGGACAGGAAAAGGATGAGGTATAGCCTTGAGATGCAGTGGATATGACAAAAGCCCTGACGTTTACTGTAACATTAACATGTTAAAAGGTATCTCAGATAGTCCATATTTTTTTAAAGAAGAATACAAATAATGTAATAATGTTAATTGTAGTGAATGCTAAATATTATTTCTGAAATGGAATTCCTGTACAGAAAAAAATCCGAGGCCTAGGTGTTTGTCCTGGTTCGAGCTGGAATATAGTTCATGTTCACTTTTGGTAACTGGAGGAGTGCTGATGGCACACTGAGATTTCAGAGACTCTCCAGCTCTGTGTCCTCTGCCTGTGAGCAGTCACGCAAGAAGCAGGGAGGGAGCACAGCTGGAGCCCTGGGCCCAGATTGGCTGATATTCCATGTCATGTGATGTTATTCTCACCATATAAAGGAGGAGTGGGCAGGAAGGGGCATGCTCTCACTTCTAGGATGGCTGCCACAGCATCTTTGTGTTTCAGGATGGCTTGCAGGGAACGGGCAGGATGTCAGTTGGAGGGGGTGAGCAATTGCATTGTGCATTACCCATTTATACTGTCACCGTATTATTTTATTACTCTTATTAACTGTTTTTATCTCAACCCACGAGTCTCCCTTTGCCTCTCTGATTCCCTCCTTATTCCCAGGTAGGGGAGGGTGGTCGAGCAGCTGTGTGGTGTTTGGCTGCCAACCAGGCTCAAACCACAACAGTGTTTTACTGTGTGGTTTTGAGGATGTAATTTTTCACGATTTAGGAAGGAACAACATTAATTTAAAGCTCATATTCTCAGCACTGTTGTGAAGGCATGTGATTAGGGATATCTTTTTTTCCCTGTCTTTCTTTATTCACAATTATGTTAGTTACAAATCCAATTATGAAACTTAATAGACATGTGCAAACACTAAAATAATAAAGGCATGTACATAAAGCTGTTGTTATTGTAAATGCACAAGGTACTTATGCTATTTCTGGCCCTTTCTATGTGCAAATGCATCAACAGCCTCTGCATATTTCTGAGTTTAATTTAGGTTGCTTTAGCAGTCACAAACAAGACTTTCCAAATTTTGATACCCTTCTTGACAATCAGAAATGAACATAGTTCTTCAAAGAACCTAATGTTATGTACAGTGTTTCTGACACAGTCCTGCACAACATCCTTGTCTCTAAATTGGAGACACATGGATTTGATGGATGGATGACTCAGTGGATAAGGGACTGGCTGGCTGGCTGATTGCACTCAAAGAGTTGTGGTCAATGATTCAATGACCAAGCTGAAACCAGTGATGAACGGTGATCCTCAGGGGTCAATGCTGGGACCAGTGTTGTTTAACAACTTTGTTGGTGACATGGACAGTGGGATTGAGTGCAGCCTCAGCAAGTTTTCTAAGGACATCAAGCTGTGTGGTGAGGTTGACATGCTGGAGGGAAGGGATGTCATCCAGAGAGACCTTGAGAGTCTTGAGAGGTGGTCTCATACAAACCTCATGAAGTTCAACAAGGCCAAGGGCAAGTCCTGCACATGAGTTGAGGCAATCTCAAGCACAAATACAGTCTGGGTGATGAGTGGATGAAGAGCAGCTCTGCAGAGAAGGATTTGAGAACAGTAGTGGATGGAAAACTGAGTGTGAGCCAGCAATGTGTGCTCACAGCCCGGAAAGTCAACCATGTCCTGGGCTAAAGCAAAAGAAGAATGACCAACACATTGAGAGAGGTGACTCTACCCCTCTCCTCCACTCAGGTGAGACCCTGTGTCCAGCTCTGGGGTCCCCAACATAAGAAGGACATGGACCTGCTTGAGCTGGTCCAGAGGACAGGAAGACAATCAGGTGGCTGGAGCACATCCTTTATGAGGACAGGCTGAGAGAGTTGGGGGTGTTCAGCCTGTAGAAGAGAAGGCTCTGGGGAGACATTATAGCAGCTTTCCAGTGTTTAAAGGGGGCCTATAAAAAAGATGGAGAGGGACACTTTGTCAGGGACTGTAGTGGTAGGTCAAGGGGTAATGATTATAAACTAAAAGAGGGCAGATTTATATTAGGTGGATGGACGAAATTCTGTATTGTGAGGGTGGTCAACCATCGCAACTGGTTGCCCAGAACAGCTGTGGGTGTCCCCTCCCTGGAAGTTTTCAAGACCAGGTTGGATGGGGCTTTGAGCAAGCTGGTCTAGTGGAAGGCGTACCTGCCCATGGCAGGTGGGTTGGAGCTAGATAATATTTAAGGTCCCTTCCAACCCAAATCATTCTATGATTCTATGACACGGAAATTTCAGCGTATCTATGTGTATGGCCAAGGATCACACTAGTTGTTAAAGTTACTAGGGGAGAGACTCTTTGTTAGGGAAGGTAATCATCCTGTTCCAATCATACAATGTAGTGTAGTTGTGAGCATGTCTTAGAGTCATTCTGTCTAAGAGTCAATCTAGTAGTATTTTAAGGAATTAGTTATGATCCTGAATGTTGTATCTAACCTGCTATGGTTCCATAAATTTGTCAGATATACATCAACCATCAGATGGATATCTATGTACTGCCAAGCAATCCAGAGAATGTATAGGCACTAGTTAATACCTGGTAAGATATGCGATATTGTACCCATTCTGATGGTGAAGGGCTCTTTTCAGGATTTAATTAACTTTAAATTTTTAAGGGAAAAGAAAGAGCGAGCAGTAATTTAAATTAAAAAAGAAAAAAAAAAAAAAAAGTAACATTAAAATAATCCTGGACAAGTGAGGGAGAAATTGGTGTTACAAGAAATACTGCTATATTGAATTTCTCATAATTAAATAAAAAATGCTTTTTAAAGGGGTTCATTTTTTTTTTTTTCCTCTCTGTTTGAATCATATGACTTGAGAACATATTTTAAGGGTTTTTTCTTTATGAAATGTGTGGATTTTTTGATTTTGGTCATCATACAAAGTTTTTGTTTTTATTTAACGTCTTTGTCTTTCAGTGAATTTATGGCTCAAACAATTCACTGGACATCTCAGCTTATTTTATTTTTTTAAAGTGATAAAATACCTTAGTAATAAGAATAATTTAATATAACAACATAAGAAATATTTAAATGAAAAAAGAAAAGATGTCAGTGATTGGTGAATCATGCTCATTTCTTTTTTTTTATTTATAAAAGTAATTAAAACTCAAACAGTGCTTCCTACAACCAGAACTTATTTTCAAATCATTGGCAATTTCAAATTAAAAAAAAAATCCTGTTTTTTTTCTATATGAATCAGTGGTCTCAATCCCTCCTTCCACTCAAGAATAAATGTTTTCAAATAATTTTAAAGAACCAGAAAATTTTAAGAACTTTAATTTTCTAAATAAATGCAAACAATACTTGGCATAAATAAGTATCTTTATAGTGCAGATGGATTGTCAGGTGCCTGTGGACGTGTTTCAGAAATGTACATTGTGTGGGAAGTTAAGCAGTCTTTCTGGATATTTATGATTTCTAAAATTTTCATTTTTTCTTTTTTATAATTTACAGTGTATTATTTAAAACAGCTGCTAGGAGAAGTCTATAGCCAAAGCATGTTCAAACATAAGACTTTTTATACCATAAATGTCTTCCAAATAGTTTTATTATAGTATATAATATGACATCTTCTATATTATTTTGAGAACCAAGAAGCAAGCATATTTCTGTACAGTGAATAATAATATGGATGTAAAAAGGATTCTAGTTGTGTTGAGAACAAGAACTATGTGATTACCCAAAGAAGATATATAAACATTTGCCTCATAAATTTTATGGTGTGTTGTGCAGTATTTTAAATTCTAGTAAAAGTAAAATCTAATACTTCCCATAAGATTTCCCAGTGGGCAACTGAAACTATTTTTCCTGGCTTCTGAACTTCAAATCAAGTCCATTGGCAAGAGTCTCATTATTCTTTTGATCAATCTACTGATGTGAGAAGTGCTCTAGAATGATCAATGTGACTACATTTAACTCCTTCTAAGCAGAGATTTTTATAAATAAAGGTCTGTTCAGCTGTGGATCATTCCTCACTTGTGAAAGGTTGGTACTTTCACAGTACAGGTAAGATTCAGTCTACCAGGTTTTTATTTTTTTATCTGTTTTGGTTTTTTTACCACTTTATATCATACAGAGAATTATGTTCAAATATCAAATAAAATGATAGCAAGGAAAAGACATGTTAAAATCTGTTGGGTGTTGCCCTGTCTATTTTTTTTAAAGAAATAAATAAGCTTTTTTTAAATTTCAAATTTGTGAAATTACTTAATTTCTTATAAAGGTTTTTTCAAGGCTTATTAATTTAAAAATGAAGTAGCAGGTTTCCTGGAAAAAATGTTACCTTAGTTAATTATATTATCTCAATCTAAAATTCTAACCTAGAATTTTATTTCAATTATTTAGAATGTACTTTTCATTTTCCCTCATGACTTTTGTACACCATAAACAGAGATTTCTATCTGGCAGTCATTCATCACCCAATAGTTATTTCCATTTTGACACCCTAGTGTACAAAGGAATGGAATTAAATCTGATGACATAAAAGCCAATATTATTTACATGATCTTCAATGGGAATATAATGTACATTAGATTATGTGCTATCTATCCAGTGCTAATTCTATACGAAAGCAGATACACTTCACACAAATTAGTGTCCAGTGGCAGTTCATCTATCCTGTGCACAGCACAGTGCCAGTGAGCACTCAGGCACACCTAGGGCACCTGTGGAGATGTCTGAGCCATCACGCCATTACTTTCTCTGTCTGGATGAAAACCCAGCTTCAGGTAGTACCTGCACAGTTCACAAATGCATTTTTAGAAAACCCAATAAAGCAGTTACTTAGCCACTCTCTCTGTGTGAACAGCTTTGGAGGGATTCATTTTACCTCGGGTGAGATGCTGACAATGTAGATCTCTCCACTTCTAGCCACGATCACTTGTCTTTAAAGTAACAGAAGGGGAAAAATGAAAGAATTTTTTTTTTTTTTTTTTTTTTTTTTATATAATGCAGCTCAGCTGATCTATTTGAAGCACTTTAGTATATGCTGAATCAGACTCTAGAAATGTCTACTTATCCCTCATGATCATAAAGAGTGTTTTGATAGCTAATTCAGATGTCTGTGCTTATTTAGGAAAAAATCCATTTCCTGTGTCCTGTATTCTGCCTTAAATCTGGGTTAGGTACTGTTGATTTTTACACACTAAGATAAAAATTACTATTTTCTGTGGAGTATATATGCAGGGCTGCATCTTGGTTGCTATAGTAATACTAATTCTTTCAGATTTACATTCAGGTCTAAAAATATATGAACTAGGAAAAGAGAAAAAAAACACCAAAACTTTATATATATTTAGAATGTTTTACTCCTACAAATATAAATAATTCAGTTGCTGTCTTTTCCCTGTGAATTTTTCCATATAGCATTTCTCACTTTTCCATTCTTGAAATTTCTGAAGTAATACCATTATGAATTTTAAAGCCATGAATAAATGTTTGAAGGGATCTTTTAGCACTGATATAAAAGCATGTTGTTATGGCCATTTTAAAATATTTTCTTACTATGATTTTAAATAGTATTTTTAGTTTTACATGTGTCAGCTTGACTTCTCAGGTGAAAAGGTAATGTTTTAGCTATTTGCTGCTGTTAAAATATACAGCTCACAATGAAACCCATTCTATCTTTGATCATACAAATCAGTATATACAACTTTTAAAGTGAGTAACAGGTATTTTTTTACTTAATAAAAATATATAAATATATTTTGAAAATCTATTACTATTTCTCTCCTTTACAGGACACATCCTGCTTCATGTACATGATGTTGCTGCCAGTGGATTCCAACAGCAATTCACCATAGTGCTGATTCTGTCCTTGCTCTTCCAGATAAGAAATGAATAGTGCCTGTATTTTACTACCAGTTAGGTAACGCTGTCACTTTATTTTTTTTGTGTGGTATAAATGCTTTGGTTTTATGGTGCAACTTCACAATCATTGCACATGTTATTGTTGTGTATATTTGTGCAGAAATCCAAAAGCAATCACTTTTTTTATTTTTTAAAGTAATAACACAACTGACACATAAATACTCTTTAGATCAAGAAAGTATAAAGATCCCCATCACCTTTCAGTGACATCTGTCACCTAGCTCCCACAGCTCTGAAAAAAACAAGATCTTACTGGGATGAATGAGCAGGAAGGTTGCGTATGAGAAATATGAAGTGTTCATAAGTTCTCAGCTGAAGTTTTGTGCCCAGTTCTTACTACTCTATTTCAAAAATGAATAGTCTACTCTGTTTACTATTTTTTTCCTTTACAAGCAGCTTAATCTTTCTCACCTATTATTTAATCCCAGTTGTAAACATTATAGATGTAAACTGTAGGATACAACTGAATTCTATACATTTCTAAAACTACTTGAGATTAATTTTTTTAAAGGAAAAAGCATAAAGTTCTGTGAATGACCTTGTACCATGGAGGGAGAGCAAGGAGGAGACTTTCTATTCCTAATAGAAGACAATTCCATTTTGAATTGTGGAATAAGAAAGCCTGGTTTGTTTTCTTTTAATGTATCACACCAGCAAGATATTACTTGCCTGGAAGAGTAACGGAATTGACTCTCAGGAGGTGTTTGGACATTAATCAAGACTCCTTAGTGTTTTCTAAGTTTTTAGTGTTTTCTGGAAACCTGTGTTCAATTTCCTTTTTATAGTACAGTTTTTCAGGCTTTTATCAGTTTTTCAAATAATTTGGTTTTGATAACAACAAAAATAGCAAAAGTATGTTACAATGCTTATATCATGGTATATAAGTAGCATAAAATTTACATAAATAAATACTGCAAGCAAATGACGCTGTGCAATTACCAGAAATTTGACTTTAAGTCACATTGACACCTTTAAGCAGCTGTTCCTAAAACCTTTGGTGAACAGATCTATGAGATTGAGTTACTGACATATAATTTTATGACAGTATCAGACAGAAAGTGAAACATTTGTAATGATAGCTAGTAGGAGTAGTTGTCAGATTGCTGATACTTAGAAGAAAATTCAGCATGAAGCAGAATACTAACCAGGATTTCTGATTGATAAATCCCATTGTTTTTCTGTAAGCATACCATCCTTGCCAAAATTCCTAAATACTATTAAGATGTTTATTAACAAACCTTGTGTTACTGGATTGTTGAAAGCAAAATAACCTGTTTCTTAGTATTCCAGTAACATTAGTAACATCCTGGAATTGTGAAACAGTAAGAATTGGCTCAGTAATACATACAGATGATTCCTAGTTGTTTTATTATTCCTTCAGAAGTGATACAGTATGACTCCTACATCTAGAAAAGCATTTATTTCCATCTCACTAGCTCTAACGAGCAGATTGGGTATAAACTGAACTACCTCAATTCATTAGTAGCATTGTTTCTTTTTCCAGCCTGTATTGGCTACATGAGGGCTTGAGGAATAATAATAGTCTTGTCCTAAGGCCTGTGATGAAGTCTGCTTCTGATAGTCAGCAATTTGAATTGTTCCTGTGTGACAACTTCATTGTCATGATTGTGAACTGTGCCTGAGGCACTTCATCCAGATCAAGTAAAATAATTGAACAGTAGGAACTAATAAGACTTACACATCGATGATGTTGTAAATTTCCTGTATTTCTTTTCCTATATTTCATGATGTCTGGATGATAATGAAGTCTATAATTATAACAAGTTTTTTTCCATTAATGTTTCTGCTCATTGTCTTTTTCACAATGAAGCAATTGCTGAATTTTACAAGTTTCCTGTGGGAGTCAAGAACTGCAATCATACAAGAATTGCCACTCAAAATTAGCTCTGTATCTCACTTCCCTCTAAGTCTGTGCTGTTTTTTGTAACGTTTTGGTTTTGCTTATTGAACTGCAATAGGATGAACTTCTTACGTAGCTCACATCTGTAAAAGGTGAGCAAACTCATAGTTATTTCTAGACTTTCAGTTGTTTCTAGAGTCTCTGAACATTCATTTGCACATCTTTTCTTTTGTGAGGTAAGCCCAAGTGTATTTAAACTAACAGCAACATACTTCATAACAGCACTATTTTAGTGCTAAGTTTCAGTGTTATTTCTATCTACATTTTGCCTCAAGGCATGCAGTTTATTTATTGATTTATAGTAAATAATGCTTAGATCCTCCCAGTTCTTCTGAATGTATGTTGAAATCTATCCACAAAGTCATATGAAATCCTCGCATTTTGTGCTGCAAAGGACACCTTATTTTGTAATTTGGTTGACAGGAGAAAAGTTATGGGTTTATTGTAGAGAGAAGATGATATCTTGTGGAGACAAATCCAGATGATTTTCCCATATAAAGTTTATCATAATTTTAGAGTAATACCTATGCAATTTGTGGAGGAGAATTTTTAATTAATGTCCAAAGAAATTTAAAATTTAGCTCATAATATACATATGATCCAATGGTGCTGTCTTAAACCCAGCACTAGGGTTTATTTCCTCCCATTATGGATGTTTCTTACTTAACATCAGAAAGACATTTCTAATGACTGCTATTTATAGCTTTGAAATGTGAACACTATATTCATTTATGGTGTCATATCTCTCTATACTGCCAAGAAGCCAATATGTTAAGTGTACTGAAGTGCAGGCTAGTGGCTAAGTGCAGATCTTAAGCAAACTAAGTGCACATAAATGGTTCAAGCTCAACCCATTCAGTTTCATACTTGGGTAACTGAATGACATGGACTGTTGTGAAAGCTGAGGACATGACAACAACTCTGTATTGCATGAAATAAGCAGTAAGTTTTTAAATTTTTTTCTCTTGTCAAAATGAATAAACTAAATATTTCCAGTGTGATATTTATTAGATTTTAGATAAAAATTCTAGGTAAAGTCCCAGCACATAATGAGGGAAATGGAGAAGACAATCACACTGTAGGAGTAACTCTTCCTCCCTCTTCTTCATGGCGATGTACCAGCAGAACTTGAACTTCTCCTAGTATTTACCAGGCTAGCCTGACACCATAACTACAAAAAGTAATAACATGGCTAAGCGTCAGCTGCTGGATATAGTTACAGAAATGTATCGCAGAGACTTCAGGCTCATATTCTTCCTTTTCTGATTTTCTTTACCATTGAGGGTCAAAGAATTGGGAAAAAAACAAAAACAAACAAACAAACAAAAAAAAAAAAAAAAAAACCAAAAACATAACAGAAAACTCTTCTGTAAGTAGACTTTTTAAGTCGACTCTATACTTTCCCAGACTTCAGCAATTTTCAAAGAAAAGGTAACTTACTTCACATGGTTAAAAAAAAAAAAAAAAAAAAACAAACATTATTTCTGTGCAGCAGACAGGATACAGCTCTAATATCTGGGGTATTTTTGATTCATGCTCTGTCACATTTGCCTTGCAAAAATCATCTGACCAGGCACATAGTCATACATCTTAGAAAAACAAAAGTGTCATCCACAGAAACTGGTACTCTAACCCTTGATTATTTACAGAAATCATCACATCTTGTCAAAGAGGATGAAGGATCAATCTGAGTTCATAATGAAATAATAATATTCACTGCAGTTATCAGCACTGCTCGCTTGCTTTCTCTAGTACCACAAGGAGGAAAAAAGATATTTTGATCCCAGATCATCATTAATTCTATACTCAACTAAACATTTAAACACGTTTAAAATATATCCATCTTAAAAGGGGAATGGAAATCAAGGTAGTCTCTTGCACCGTTTTTTGATTCTTATGTATCTATAATATCATGACTCGTCAGAGGACAGGAAGTTACTTATGCAGATAGCAAAACAAATGTCCAAATATGAGTTTTCATTTCATTTTTTTTTATAAAAGAAAATATTTATCTAAAAACAGATTGAAGTTTAACATATACTTACAAATTTTTAATTCCTTTGTCCTAGTAATTTTCTTTATTGTTCCAATTCAGTCTTTAAAAAGTTAAGGGTTTTTTTTAGTATATGTATATGGATTTTCTGTTTTCCTGCTGGGGCAAATATACAAAAATATACGTAGGTGTACATGCATGTGTATTCAGAAATATACATGGTTTTATATATATATTTATACTATATATCATATATATGCATATGTGTGTGTGTATATATAGTGTATATGCATTGTGCATTAACCCAAGTAGGCATCTCCCGGAAATCCATCACATGTAAGAGTAAGTTGGAAGACAAACACCATAACTCCAAACCTGCTCATTTCCTCCTTCTTCCCCCAGATCTTACTGCTGAGCATGACATCATATGGTATGGAATATCCCTTCGGTCAGCTGGGGTCAGCTGTCCCAGCTGTGTCCCCTCCCAACTGCTTGTGCCCCCCCAGCCCACTCGTTGGTGGGGCGGTGTGAGGAGCAGAAAAGGCCTTGGCTCTGTGTGAGCACTGATCAGCAATAACTAAAAGATCCCTGTGATACCAACACTTTTCAACACAAATCCAAAATATAACCACACGCTAGCTACTGTGAAAATAATTAACTCTATCCCAGCCAAAATCAGCACTATATATATATATATATATATATATTTATAATATTATTATATATATATTTATAAAATCAGATTTATAAAGATTTATAAAAATCTGTATGCATGTGTATATCTACATACAATCACATTTCCAGTGGCCAAAATGGAAATGTACAAGTTCCAGTATGATACATACTCATTTAGAGTTTCTTTACATGAAAAATATTCATAGACCCACTTGGAACAAGATTAATTTCGAATGTGGGGAACCACATCTGACCCTGTTCTGATATGTCTGAACAGAGAAACACTGTGCTGCTATTATATTTAGTGGAGAACTAATTAATAGGGTTACCAGAGTTCTGGGAGTGAATCAGCTTAGTCTTACAAAGTTATTTATTTTGGTTCACATGAATAGCATCTTTTGTATCATTTCCTCTATTGATTATATCTCCACCATCTACAGTGGCCACTTACTTCAAGTCACACCTACATTGTAGGCAACTAAAGTTAGGTGAAATTAATCCTCTCGGTGTTCTGGGGTGTGTGGTCTTTCAAGATTTGAGTAGGACAGAGAATGTAAGGACTATAGATTCTATGCCCTCACCCATACACATTGATATAATAAATAATGTTAATCTCCACTGATAATCAGAAAATGTATTTCATGTTCTCTGTGAGTATTTCTTTTATTTTAATTTCATGACAGTCCTAAATAACAACAACATATATAATACAAGGTCCCCTACTAAAGCCAGCGAAATGTGTAACTGCAGATAAAATATTTAGGAGTATTTGCTTGTTTTGAAAATAATTAATGTGTTGATCTTTCTTTCCACAAATAGTAATAAATCACAAGTTGAAACTGATTTTACCATGTGAGAAAATGTTAGGGTCATAGAGAACAAAATGTCTTACATGAAATAATTAACATTTATAATTTATAATTTGGTAGCAATTAAAGATATACTAAATATTCAAAGCACTAAAAAATGTTGATTCATTCAAATAGCATTTGTGAAAAGATAATTAAATTAATAGACTTACCTGTACAAATATTTCAATATTCAAAATGGAATCTGATCAAATGCTAAAAAGAGAAACATGATATAGTGCAGTGCGTAAGATACTGCTCTAGAGCTGAGAAACAAAATTCCCTTTTATATTCTTTGACTATTATGTTATTGTGGGTCTGTTTCTTCCTTTTTCTTTTTTTTCATGTTTTTTAGTTTTGTTTTGTTTTGATTTTTACTTTTTTTCAGCCCTGCATATGAAGACAGAATAGAAAAAGAATTGATCTTCCCTCAGCAATAAAAGCCACAGAGTTACTGCGATGACCAGGAGTACTTGAAGTATAGCAGTTGCCACCACTTAATATTGGATGTTGAATGGATTCTAACCTGTTCTTTCTTTTCCATGACTTACAAGGAATAGGACCCACAGGTCCCCTGAGATTTTTGTTACAGAGCTTTACTATATCCACTAATTGTTTCCCTCTAGTATACACTTAGGACTCACTGATCTCTTTTTCCTGGCTGAAATTCCTGCCATTAGTTATATCCAATAGAGTTCAGTGTTTTACAAATATCCATCAATAAATTTTGCATCATGCTTTCAAGGTAAAATGAAGCCTTTAATCTTCCCAACCATCCAGGTTTCTTGTTTTATCAACTGGAGAGGAAAAAAGGAAGAGAATTTTATACTCCAGGCTTGCAGGATCAAGACTCACTCAACTTGTTTGCAGGACATCATTCCTTGTGAATGTTAAGCAAGATGTAGTGGCAGTTTTCATTTTCTTAAATTACAAAGAGCTTTTCTGAAAATACATATATGACAGATGGTAATGCACAATTTTTCCTGGATAATGATCTTTATAAAACGTGTTGATAGTGTAAAAAGTAAGGATTAGATCTAAAATACATGAACCTTGTGCATTTGAGCTCATTGATAAGGGTGTTGTTCTGACTGTTAGAAAAATAAATAGTTAATATTCCTAATCAATGTCAATATAGGCTGTACATAATTTAGGATCATGTGAACCTTTTTGTAGTCTCGATGTCTCATTGGTATTACATGTGTAGATGGAGGTAGAATAGTGATCCCTAACTTTCAACTGTATGAATACTTTTGGAGGTGAAGACATGCATGGACTAGTGTGTTGAACAGATGTATGGTTACAGTAGATAACATTTCAGAGGCTTTCTTTTAAACTAATTTGTATATTGTTTTATAGAAGTGCTTTTTAAATTTAAATTTCTTATAAAGGCTGTGGCCTTGCAAACACTTAAACTGGTCAATAGGTAGGTTACTCATGGGTATCAATGTGTGCCTGAATCGGCTATTCATGAGTATGGTGTTTTAATTCATTGATTTATTCACTCTATACGAGGTAGCCTTTATATTTATACAGTGATTGCTACATTTACTAAGGCTTCTAGAATGATATATGCTTTTCCACCAAGTTTTTTGCAAAAGATCCTTTTGATTCCTCAAGGTTTCCATTACCACAGCATTTTGTTACTGCTACAGTGCCAACTTTACTGCCACAGGAAATATGAACAGAGTTCTCATTACAATCTGAATTGCATTGACAATAGTTAAAATTGCCAATAACCTCCACTGGAATTATTTATAATTTATAACAAGTATTCTGAGCTGTAATTTTTATGCCAGGTGATTGCTATAGGCTGAGGATCACTAATATCACTTAAATACTTTAAAACTTTGCAAATACTTCTGTTTGAAAGCAGAAAATAACACATTTTATTTATCCATATTGAAACATATTTATCCATCTCTTACACTGAGAAACTCTAGTAATTTATTTCTTCAGAACAAACAAAATTAGAGATATATTCAAAGATGTTCTTACTTGAAGAATGGGAGAGGTCACCGATTAAATTCTTAATGTCTCCACTTTGAGACTGGGTTAAAATTATTAATTTCTGATACGTTGATGTGTTCCAGCAGTGACATTCCTGAAACTACACATGATAAAATCATTAATGTTGGATGTTCTTTAGTCCATTTGTCTTGGGCACCTGTCTTGCGCCTTCATTTTCAGTACCCAGCTAAAGATCCTTTAGGAAGTTTCTGCCATCTTTGGACTAGTTCAAATTCCTGCAGGTAGCAGGATCACCCCTTAAAGGCTTTCAGTCCTCCCTGACTTTACTTAAATTGTATAAAGAACTTGGAGACTTGTTTCCTTGAACATCTACAGTTTCAACAAAAGTGGTGGTCTAAGTTAGACAGAGGGGATATTGCCTAGCTAAGGGGAGAGCAGTTGCTGTAGTTTACCTTCATTTTAGCAGGACTTCTGACACTGTCTTGCATAAGATCTCCACAGGCAAATTGACAAAGTATGGATTAGACAAGTGCACAGTAAAGTGAGTTGAAAACTGGCTGAATAGCTGGGCCTGGAGAGTTGTGGTCTGTAACACAAAATCCAGCTGGAGGACAGTCACTAGTGGTGTACACCAGGGTTTAATCCTGTTCAACTTCTTCTTTAACAATCTGGTTGATGGGACAGCGTGCACCCTCAGCAAGTTTACAGTCAGGTCAAATCTGGGAGGAGTGACTGGTACACCAGAAGGCGATGCTACCATTCAGAGGGACTTTGACAGGCTAGAGAAACAGACTGTCAGGAATCCCATAAATCTCAACAAGCAGAAATACAAAGTCCTGCCCCTGAGGAAGAATAACCAAAAAAACAATGAATTCTGGCGACCCAACACCTGGAAAGCAGCTTGGCACAAAGGGACCTGGGGATCCTGGTGGACCTGGAACTGAACATTTGCCAGCAACGTGCCCCTTTGGCAAAGAAGGATGGCAACATACTAGGCAGCATTGGGAAGAGCATTGCCAATAGGTCGAAGGAAGTGATACTTCCCCTCTACTCAGGACAGGTGGGACACATATGGAGTATTATTTCCAGTCCTGGCATAAGAAAGATACTGACTTACTGGAGAAAGTCCAGCAAAGGGCTATGAAAATAATCAAAAATCCGGAGCATCATCCATTTGAGGAGAAGCTGAGAGTGTTCAGCCTAGAGAAAAGAAAGCTAGGGGGTGGTCTTATCAGTGTGTATACATACCTGATGAAAGGGAATGAAGAAGACAGAGACAGACTCTTTTCAGTGGTGTTCACCAACAGGACAAACAAGATGCAATGGACACTAATTAAAACACAGACAATTCAATTTGAACACAGGAAACAATTTTTAACTGTGAGGGTGGTCAAGCACTGTAACAAGTTGCCCAGACAGGTTTTGAAGCCTCCGTTTTAGGAGATATTCAGCATTTGACTGGACATGCTCTGGAGTAACCTGCAGCAGCTGACCCTCCTTTGAGCAGAGGAGTTGGACTAGATAGACTGTTGGACTAGGTGGACTGTGGTCCCTTCCAAGTTCAACCATTCTGTTACTATGTGTTTCTGTGGTTGCCATATTCACATTATTGATGGATGGAATAAGTAAAGGCGTGGAAATATGCTTTGAATACAGAAGATCAAAAAATAAGTGAAATAATTCAAATATTACAGAAATTCAATAGGAAAAAAGCCATTATCTTGAAATAAAAATCCTAATATTTATTTATAAAATCATTAAATTTTTGCATTTCCTACTTTTTGAATACTTGGATTTTCAAACTGAATGCCCTTTTAACATTGTAAAACAATGGTACCTTGGTTTTGATTGATGATGTCTTTTTTCAAGACAATGAATAAAAAGTTTTGTAAAGTATTATCCCTCCTCATGAAAATGAAACTTTTACAAATAAATTTTAATGAATTTTTATTCTAGATGTTGTTAGTTTCATTTCATTATCATAATGAAGAATAATAGTGTGGAGTTGTTTTTTTTAAGGTGACTTTATAACATCATTTACAAAACTATCACAGCAAAATAATTATCTGTCAAATAGAATGTTATTTTCTTAAAAGAAATAAGATAAGAAATTGTTGGAATCAGCTTGTGTGCTTTAAGTATGTCACCATAGAAAAACAGTTAAATGTGAAATAAAATTTATCTTTTCTCTTAAGACTGGGAAATTACATAAAGGTCTATTTAGATCCTCCCTTTGTTTACACACACATACACATATGCAAACACAAAACCCAACATCACCACTCTTCAGTCTTGTTGAAACAGCATATCTGTGAGATGAAGTTGTGTTTCACATTTGGCACAGCTGTTCAGTTTTAACTCTTGGCAACTATCCTTAGTTCTGAATTTGCCCTTTGCTCATAACTGATAAAAGTAAACACAAAATTGGAAAGGAATCCAGACTGTGAATGATAACATGACATAATGTAGTTAATTTGTGGTTTAGCTTCACAGTTAGCAAGGATCACAATGTCCAAACAGCCTGAGGCGACATGCAGGTAACACTTTTTGGTGTCCTCAGTGACTGTACTTTAGTAGAGTACAATCAGATGAATTCCAGTAAAATCAAAGGGAATATCTCATGGTCATTACTTTCAATGTCTTGAAGACCAAAGACCATGTTCATACAGTCAATGTTTTCTGTAAAGTTATTCATACGAATCCGTGCCAGTGAAATAAGTATACACAAATATCTTTAGACATGATTTTTGGCAGTCTGATCCATGTAACCAAGAATTTCAAAGAGTAAGTGGAAAGAATTTAATACTTAGACATGACATTGGTTTGACTTCTTTTTATCTTTCAAGGGCAAGAAAAAAACCCTTGTTATAGTTCTAGTGAAAGCTACATATTGCAAAGTGCTCTGCCACAACTCATAAAGCTCAAAGTCTCTGAAGCAATAATGCAGTCTAGCTTGAGAAAATTGTATGTATTTAAGTGTTTACTGATCAATTTACTTTTTATCCTAGTTCCCGACTGGCATCTAGTTCCTAATACTTCTTATGGTATTTAAGGTTAATTTCACTTCAGCAAGAATAGTTTTAAGTACCAGTGGGTGCTGATAATTGAAACCATATTGTTCAAGATAGATAGCTTAGTGTTTCTGCAAGACAAAATGGACTAAAAATAATAAAAAAAAAATCTATGCAGGACAAATGTCATGCAACTGAAAGGAAGATGTTTTGAATACCAAGTATTCTGAGCTATGCTGTTATCCTGCAAAATCACCTCTATGACCAACCTTCCTTACTTCTTCAGAAGTATATCTTCATAAACTACATAGTCTGATTTTCATAATATTTCATTTTGTAAAAATCTTTGACAGATCTTGCAGCTGTGATAAATAACAGTCAGGAGATGTGGCTAAAATATCCACCTAAAATTTGCAGTGTTTATTGGACAGTATACTACTTGCATACTAATATAAGTATGATTACTAAAAGGTAAATAAATCAATGTATTGTACAGCTTTTTCTGGTTTTGAAATATATTTCCGCCAGTTTTTCTGTCTGATGGAAAGCTTCTAATTCAGTCTAACTAGAGTGAAGCATGGATTTTAACACTTTTCTGGAGTGGCATCAAAGGAATTCTATTTTCTGAACTGGCAAAAAAGAAATCCTTATCTAAGATGTTGAAGTCTACAAAATTATGTGTAAAATGCTGTCCTTATAAAGCATTTTTTAAACTTTTTCTCAAAAAATAGCTATTATAAATGTATTTTTATGATACGAGAAGATTCTATATATAAATTATTGAGATTATATATAGGATTATTTTTTTAAATGGTTTTAATAGTCAAGTTGCTTTATGCTAATTATTTGATTATAACAAAGAAGGTATCTTATTTACAAAGAGATATCCAGTGTAGAGTCAACATTATTATGATAGCTGGGTAACCCTTGGTTTCCTATTTGTTCATGAATATCCTATCTGCAATTACAGTGGGTTACAAATTTTAGCCATGACATTAAAATATTTAGCTTTTTTGCTTTATGTTCTCTAACAGTTTTATTTCAAATTTATCAATGTACATATCCACCCAGAGTAGTTACTTCTATTTTTAAATTTTTTTTTCTTAGAATGTGGTATTCTACCATGTAAAAATATTTGAGAGATTTTGCAGTCACAAACCAAAGTGTTAAATATTGCATTTATGTATTTATATACGTGTGTAGGCATATATATCTGTATATACATATACATGTTTATGTGTTTTTATATAAATAAAAAGGAAAGATTTTTTCACATCTGTACATGTGAAAACTTATACAAGTATATACAAGAGCAAAAATTTGAAAATTCACAATATATTCTTTCTTCTGTTTATAAGTTTTGAGACTCAATTATAAGAATTACAGTTTAAATGCTGAAGAAGTGTAATTGACTGCTGAGATAGTTTGTTTCTTTTTCATTATTCTTAATAAACACAAATAACACCTAAATTGTATTTGCCTAATTATGTTCCCCAAGAGAAGCTCTATAAACACAGTTTATAAAACACAAAATGTATCTGAATACTTCATTAAATGACCATAGTACATTTAGTAAGATATAGTAACAAAAACAATTTTATTGCACTCCTTGAAAACAAGTAAGTGTATATAAGTTTTAAAAATATCCCCAAAGGATGAGGCCTGCATTAGTATATTTCCTTTAAATTATATGATTCAGTCTTTGTGAAAAGAATGCTACAGTGAATTCATAAAGATTTCATCCAGTCATCTCTCTTTAGGACTGAGTATATCTGTCCATAAGCATACAAGGTATTTCATCACAGTACCTAAATAATCTAAGAGCAAAATTTACAGAAGACCTTACTACGTTGGTTGCTAAGTCATTTTCTTTCTTGTTTAGTCACTGAAGCAAGCAGGGTTTTGACACAAAAACTTCTGACAGTCTGGGCCTTGCTGACTTAGACTTTAAATATACCTAAGACATTTTGCAGAACTTTACTGAGGACATACACCTAAAGTATTTTGTGTATTAGAAGAACCTCAAAATAGCTAATAATAATAATTAAAAAAAAAATAAAAAAGAAGCAAAAAAAAAAATAAACACAAAACCCAACAAACTCAGTTTTCATTTATATGAACTTTTTTGTTAACTTAAACTATAGTTTATCCCTTAAGAACAGGCCAAATGCAGGCAAGTGAAAGTTCAAAACAAGGCAAGGCTCAAGTCCTGAGCATAAAGAATGAAATTCAGCTATCCTGATCATTGATGATCCCATTGTAAGGAATTTCAGACAACTGATCTGTCACATTTCCAGTAAGCAAAAAAGCATGTAAGTCCTGCATACAGGATTACCCTTGGACTACACAATTTATATTACACGCATATGTCAGATTCTTCCAAGCTAGAGTCCAGAGTTAAGACTCTTTCTTTCTTCAATGAAGATGGTAGAAGAGAACTTGAGATGAATGAAAATCATCTCAAGGACCACAAGAATGAATGAAGTCATTTCTGACCATCTTCTTTGAAGTGCTTTCAGTGCCAGGCAGAAGTAATGAATGGAAAAGACTACCGCTGGTACCAATGGCAACTATGTAAAATAATGGGTTTGGGGGTTCATATTACAAGACACAGGCCACTAACCTGTTTACTTCTAAAGCAGCAGGCCTTGTTAGAATATGCTTTAAGCTTGTCAGAAGGTGATTATGCATTCCTTATCTCACAGCTGATAACTGTTTTTAAAGCAAAAACTTAAAGGGAGAATCTCTTTAATGCATAGTTTGAATCACTGACTTCCAGGGATGTAATTCCATTGAGTATAGCATAAATCTGTAGTAGTTGGTCATTCCTCTGCTGGACCAGAGTACCAGTAGTACAACAAAAATGGAGGGGATGGTGCACAATTATTATCTTGCTCCTTCTGTCTATTATTCAGCTCCTGAGGTACTTGTTAGAAGTAAGAATGATACAGTTGGATAATTCTAGGACATTCGGTTGCCATATTGTTTTAAAATACCTGATTACCAGAAGAGAAAAGGGAATTATAAGCAATATAGTCTTCAATTGCAGCTCAGGACGTGTTGTTTGTCTCAGGCATATAAATGGTTATTCCAAATACATCAGATAAACTTTTTACATATTATAGGTACTAAGATGGAAATAGAGATGGCAGATGATTGGGATGGGTAACTGACAGCTTTAATCAAGGTAGTTCATCATGTCAGAAGTGAGGTAGGAGATAACCAATGAAATCAATTCTTTGCACTTCTACAGCATTTTGCCATGCCAAGTTATCTGTTAAGGCACTTTAAGACATATCTCCAAGCATCTTAACAATAGAGACCATAATGACAAACTACCTATTAAAGGCAAAAGGAAAACAGCAGTTACCGTTTTTGTCTGAAGAGAGTTGTGTTTAGTGACACTACAGTTTAAAGTGAAAGTTGAAAAGGGTGAAGCCAATTACCACCTTTTGTCAATTACATATCATGGATACATATGGGCACATAAGTTTTGTATGAAATTAAATGGAAATAGATGCTATTGTAGATTACTTTATTCTGTATAGAAAGGTCTCTGACTGAAGAATGGGAAGAGAGGATTTACTATGAACAAATATTTTCCAAATAATTTGTGCCAGTTGAAATTCTGAGCCTGAACCTGAATCATGTTTTCTGTAAATTGCAAACATTCAGAGATCCATACATGGATTTTGAATATCTCCAGGAAGAGAGATTCCACAACCTCTCCCAACAACTTGTGCCAGTGCCTCTGGCTTATCAGCCACTCCTCCAGTGTGTTGTCACCTGCAAACTTTCTGAGGGAATTTGAAAATTCTTAGATGTTCAGTGAGTTTTGGAAAATTTTGTACACTAAGGTGTTTTTAAAAAATACTTTTTTCCCCAGAAAATTAATTTTCTTATTCTTTTTTATTTGTGAGGTGGTTTTCTACAGTATGACTCTGTATGAAATTCGTCATATAATGTTAAACTACAAAACTTCAAAACATAAAATAATTAAATAAAAAATACATAATTTATGTATTTATCATACTTCCTGAATAGTCATTATTTCAAGGATGGTCGCTTATTTTAGCTTCAAGGTTAACTAGATTTTGTACAAATTTTCGTATCTTCTATTACTGCAATGTTGCTCTTGGAAATTATTCACCTTGCAAAAACAGAATCAAGAATGTTAAATTGTAAGAAGAGAGTTTTTTTACCTCCTACATACTTCCTGAAGTATCCTTCTTTCTTTTTATGCCTGTCATTTCTTGCAGGAGTTCTTTTCTTCTTGACCTTATGAGATTGGAGGTATAGTGCTTAGCTCAAAGGAGTTTCTAAAGCTTTTAAAGCTTGTTTGTCAGTAATCTCTAGAATACTCTGTAAATTCTAATATGCGAACAAAATGTTTCCTAATTGCACACTGGAGTGGATGATTACAGCATATAAACCCATATTCTAACATGTGAAACTGACACATCTGGTATATTTCTCCCATTCATTATGTTGCTGTTTTCAAGTCAAATTCAATTTTACCTAGTCTGCCTGAAGCAAGTAGGGGTTAATTCCTGTTTATACAAAACGAAGCTGCATAATGAATAACATATATTTGTGGATTTCATAATAGTAAAAATTTGAGCTATGTGGACAATGCATGTATAATTATGAACTCAAATTAAGGATAGGCTTGCTTTCTAGCTTTACTTTCAGACATCTATGTGCATGTTTATAGTCTTAAAACATTGCATTAAAAGGTGCTAAAAGAATTCTCCATTCTATAACATTATTTTCTGAATTGTGTCTTAAATTCATACGTGGTTCTGGAAATAATTATTTTAAAGAAAAAAAGTAATAAATATTTATGTACTGTATTAGAATTTAAAAAATACTTCTTCTATTTTATTTTTTCTTTCCTTCATTCATGAGGGTTAAAACCTGTCAGAAGTGACCAGTTATTCTTTATATTGCAACTCAGACGTGATATATTAATAAGAAATAGATACCTATCTGACTAATCAAGCTAGGCTCTGAGAAATTTCTCTGCTTAAAAGTGTGTAGTCATTCTGCATCAGTGTTTGCCACTGATGTTATTTCATCTAATATAAATTTGTCTTGATACAACTTTTTCTGAAACTACTATTTCAGCTCTGTATTTTCTAGAAAATCAACTAAATATGTTTAGAAATTGTCATGTCTGAAGAGTTCAATGGATACTTAGTAAGTCATGGCAGTAGTAAATAAACACATATCCCTTAATATATCTTTCTTCTAGTCTAACTTTGTAGAACAAATTATATTTTTTCTTTTTATCAAAAGGAAAATAAGGAAAAAAGGGTTTTTGTGGGGAGATTTGGTTTATTTTGTTTTGTTTTTATATCAGACTTCTCTGCATCAGCATGGAGTAGAACCAAGTAACCTGGTAATATTCATTTTATTAAACTGAATAGACAGAAATCCTTCAATCTTTCTGCATAAATGAATATTTTAGAGTATTCTTGTGACTTTTCCTTTTAACTGTGTTCAGTACATTATTGTCCTCCAGGAAAAAGTGAAGCTGGAACCTGTGCATGACTACTTGAGTATTAGCCACACAGATGACATATCCAAAACTACTATAATACCTTTTGTCCTAATAGAGAAATCTCTAGTAAACCAATCCAGAGGACTAGCTATGCTTGTGGAAAGAGAGTTTGCAATTAACTTGTAACTGTAAGCATAAATTAGCAGCCAAAAACCTGGAAATTATAATTAAATGATCTAGATTAATTTGTTTTGACAAAGGAAGTTCCCTAGAAGTAAGAGTTCTGAAACCACACAGATAATAGATATACTTTGTGTCCTTCATAAGACTTCCATAAATCTTACCTTCTGATGTTGGTTTGTTGCTGATTCTGCCTTAGTCTTTTGTTCCTGAGTTTTTTTTTTGTTTGTTTTGTTTTGTTTTGTTTTGTTTTTTGTGTTGTTGTTTGTTTTTGTTTTTTGTTTTGTTTTGTTTTTTTCTTCAGTTCTTGTACCACACAACCTTTAAATAGGATGTGGAAGAATGTTCTGCATTTAAGAAACAAGCAAACAAAATAACCCCCCACTGGTTCATTTTCTTTATAGATTAAAAGAAATAGCAGCAATTATCAAAAACTTGGAGGACTCATGAAACAATCTAACTTTGGCAGTGGAAGTGTTTCAGGGAGGGTGACTCATAAATTCAAGGGCTGGCTATTGTTCAATAGAATGTGTATGTAAAAACATAAGCAGAAAGAATTACAGGGAGACAGATAACAAGCTGCATTAAATCAAAAGTTGCCAAGGAAACGATGATATTGCACCCTAGAAGAAAATCAAAAGATAAAATATATTGGGATAAATTTCTCCCAGAAAACAACAACAACAACAACAACAAACAAAAAACAACAACAACAACAACAACAAAAAAAAAAAAAAAAAAAAAAAAGGAAACCCAAAAAAACCCCAAGAACATGAAATGTAGTAAGGAAATAATTTTGTGTTTTGTGATCCCACTACATTCAGAGGAAGATTTACATACCAGGTAAACATATAGTGCAGTTTCCAAGAACTCCTTGTTACATCAGCTGCTTCTCTTCTTAGCAATAACTGCTGGCTAGCAACATTTAGCAACCATCGTAATTTTATTACTGACTTAGAATCACTAAACACTATAGGTTGTCAAGAACCTCTGAAAGAGAGGATCTCCTTCTCTAAAGTCAGATTTGGTTGCTCAAGTTTAACCCAACTCCATCTGAAATATGAAGATTGTACAACCTCTCTGAGCAACTTGTTCCAATATTTAACCGCTCTCATGCAGAATTTCATTCAAATGGCATATATGGCTGTATAGATATGGAGAAATTATACACAGGACTTTCTGAGGATCAGTCCACTCAACAGTTGCAGAGACATAACACAAATCATAAAGAGTTAAAAGTCTTCACCAGTCTTCATATGGCATCCCAGATAGATTATAAATTAACTGTTATATTAAAACCAGAACAAATTTTTCAGCCAGCTCTGTAATTCTTCAGAAAGCTATGGGGTTTTTTGTTTGATGGTTTTAAAACTAAATCTCTTGTTATGTTCCTCAGATCTATTTGAATTACTTACATTTTTAGGATAATTTTTTCAAAAATAATGTCTCTGAAAAAAGCATGAATACCCCACTTATCTCCACATGTGGTAGGTTTTATGCCCACAGAAGATAACTTTTAGCATTAACTCTCCAATTCTCATCAGAACAAGTAAGAAAAAAGAAGGCTTGGTCAACACATAAAATGACTATGGACAGCCTCTATTGCTATCACAAATAAACTGGATTAGCAGATAACAGCCTTTTTTTCTTCCACCCATTCAATACAAAGTACAGGAAATCCTAATAGGGCATTTAGGCATTTCAAAGAAAAGTTTAACTCAAAGAAACAACACTGAGAAATGTACAACTTACTGAAAGTAATTCAAAAGGCCAGACAACAGGTATGATTGTGGTTTTAAAAACAAAGTATAAATCACAAAAGCCAAATGCATTTTGACAGTTTGTTTGGTTGTTTTTTTTTGTTTTTTTTTTTTTTTTAAGTTGTTTTTTTCCTGATATTGGTCTTTGGATGTTCTTAAATTATTACTGAGAATGTGTTGGGTCCTTACATTTTTTAAATCTCGGTGCTTCAGTTCTGTGAACAGCCCTGTTACACATTGCTGGCAGCCAAAGAAGGGGAAACACCTTTTGCAGTCCTCAGGAAATATTTTACAGCCTGCAATAGTAATGGAAAATCTATTGCATTGTTTTCGATTATCTAAAGGTCATATCTGGCAAATTAAAGAGAGAGCCAGTGTCACTTTAAAGAAAAGAAGTTCCAGTCTGATATAATACTTCCTCTCTAAGAAGTGATATTTGATACCATTTTCATATAGCAGTGGTAAATTGTTTTGTTCTCTAATGAGGACAAATCCCCAAAGTTCTTCCAACATTGATCAGAGAAGGACAAAAATATTTAGCACAGTTTTCTGTCATATACATCTACAACATATTATTTCCAATATTGAATTTTCAGAGGAAAATGTATGGTTTTCATGGTTTTGAGTAAGAACTGGCTCAGGCATACCGATCCTTTTCCAGACTATTCCTTTTCAGTATATGTTAGAAGGCACGGGTGCTAGGCAAATATAGGATGTTTATAGACTCAGCTATCATTTTCCTGGATGCTAACATAGGTTGAAAGGAAAATACCTTAAAGGAATTCTTATTTAGTTGAAGCAAAACCAGAAAAGGTTGAGTTGAAACCAAAGTGATGTGTAGGCAGCGGGAATTGTGCAGACTATCGCTTCTTCTGCATGACATTTTTTCCACTTCTAATTGGTGAATATATTAAGACAGTTTTGTCTAATGACTGAAGGGCCACGTGAGGAGAGAATGGGAAAATTATATGGCTGCATCTTAAGAGTGGATCCAAGCGTGAAGTCTTATAAGTCAGGTTTTTTTCCATTACATTACTCCTTATCCTAACTGAACAGAAATTATTGGTCAGTTGCATATCTGGCCAGCAACATATATGCCTGACATCTGAAGTGATGGCAAGAAAGAGAACAGCCAGAGCACAGTGCTGAAAATGTATGAGTCAGAGGCCTGGTTACAGTGGTGTCTGAGGCAGAGCTGGTTGTCTGAGTCTGACTCTCACTGTCTGAAATCTGACAGATATGAACACTGCACGGGGAAATGCTAATGGTCGGAGAATGAAGGGACTTGGTGTCTGACTTCCTGCAGAAGGAAGTCTTTCTTTCTTTCTTTCTTTCTTTCTTTCTTTCTTTCTTTCTTGCTTTCTTTCTTGCTTTCTTGCTTTCTTGCTTTCTTGCTTTCTTGCTTTCTTGCTTTCTTGCTTTCTTGCTTTCTTGCTTTCTTTCTTTCTTTCTTTCTTTCTTTCTTTCTTTCTTTCTTTCCTTTCTTGCTTTCTTGCTTTCTTGCTTTCTTTCCTTTCTTGCTTTCTTGCTTTCTTGCTTTCTTGCTTTCTTGCTTTCTTGCTTTCTTGCTTTCTTGCTTTGCTTTCTTGCTTTCTTTCTTTGCTTTCTTTCTTTCTTTCTTTCTTTCTTTCTTTCTTTCTTTCTTTCTTTCTTTCTTTCTTTCTTTCTTTCTTTCTTTCTTCTTTCTTTCTTTCTTTCTTTCTTTCTTTCTTTCTTTCTTTCTTTCTTTCTTTCTTTCTTTCTTTCTTTCTTTCTTTCTTTCTTTCTTTCTTTCTTTCTTTCTTTCTTTCTTTCTTTCTTTCTTCTTTCTTTCTTTCTTTCTTTCTTTCTTTCTTTCTTCTTTCTTTCTTTCTTTCTTTCTTTCTTTCTTTCTTTCTTTCTTTCTTTCTTTCCTTTCTTTCTTTGCTTTCTTTGCTTTCTTGCTTTCTTGCTTTCTTTGCTTTCTTGCTTTCTTGCTTTCTTTGCTTTCTTGCTTTCTTGCTTTCTTTCTTGCTTTCTTTCTTGCTTGCTTTCTTGCTTTCCTTTCTTGCTGCTTTCTTGCTTTCTTGCTTTCTTCTTGCTTTCTTGCTTGCTTTCTTTCTTGCTTTCTTTCTTGCTTTCTTTCCTTTCTTGCTTTCTTGCTTTCTTTCTTTCCTTTCTTGCTTTCTTGCTTTCTTTCTTTCTTGCTTTCCTTTCTTGCTTCTTTCTTGCTTTCTTGCTTTCTTTCTTCTTGCTTTCTTTTCTTTCTTGCTTGCTTTCCTGCTTTCTTTCTTGCTTGCTTTATTTCTTGCTCTCTTTCTTTCTTGCTTTCCTGCTTGCTTTCTTGCTTGCTTTCTCTCTCTCTCTTTCTCTCTGTCTTTCTCTCTTTCTCTCCCTCTTTTTCTCTCTTTCTCTTTCTCTCCTTTTTTCCTCTCTCCCTCTTTTTTTTTTTTCTCTCTTTCCCTCTTTCCTCCTTTCCCTCTTTCTCTCTTTCCTTCACACTGGTTTGGGTAGTCTGATTCACTGGTTGCTTGGTGTACATGATCTGAAGCAAGGAGATCACATAGGGGGTTGTTAAAGTTTTGTCCACCAGAAGGGAATCTCAATCCAGAGAAGGGTTTTCGGGTTAACTGATTATAACTAATATTAACTGCTGATTGCAATTTCTTCCTCAGGCACCATGATGATGATATTACAGTTATAGTCAGTTCCTGAGACCCATGGAGATGATGTTTTTCTTGAAAAGTAGTAAAAATGGAACTGAAAATATATCCAGTAGTACCCATAAAGATATATATAATCAGAGAGGGATATTAAGTACTCATAAAGAAGTTTAATATTGTTGGCAAATACTTTCCTACTTCTGCCTAAAATTTTCAAACTGCTGCTAGTAGGAAAACAAAGGAAAAAAAGCCCCAATCTTTATATAAACAATTCATGATTTTTTTTTTAAATAAGTCATATGAAATTATATTGATATATCAAAAATTATAATTTTCCAAGTAAAAAGAAATAAAAATAGTGAATGCAAAACTGGTAATTCTGTTTTGTTCCTTTTAGTTTGTGAGAAGAAATATATATTTACGAGGGAGTAAATATTTCTGTAACAAACTTATTTCAGTATTTCTTGGGATTTCCTTTTTAATTCATATCTAGAGAGCTCATTGACATTAAAATGAGCTTCATTCCATTATTCTAAAGTGCATTTTTTTTCCTGGTATCATAAAAACAAAAAAAAAAAAGCTGTGGAGGTAACTGGACATCAATTATAACAAAAGATTTTGGTTTGTTTTGTTTTGAGAGCATGGAAAGTGTCTGGAAATACACATATCTTCTGTTTGTAGCTAGACTGGACTAATCCTAAACATGAATTTAAAGAAAACAATCATATTTCTTTTAATAAATATTATTTCAGCAGTTTAAGACCTGCTGATACAAGGAGCTTTTACAGTATATGTAGATAAATCAATTCTGAACTACAGAGTGTCTTTTAAAATATCCGCTTCAAGTCAAAAATCATTTAACATTTGTCCCACCTTTCCCCTGTCATTTATTTATGTCTGTATTAATATGTTCTCCAGATTTTCACCACTTATGACAATAACTAAACAGTTAATTCAATTTGAAATAATTTTAATCTATAGATGTATTCAAGATGCATCATGGAACCTGATTTTAGTAGGTATAAACTGGTGTTTCATTGAAGTGTAAGGCCAGTTTACATGAACTGAGAGTCTGGCCCATAATCTGTTAATGAATAAGGACAAAACATGAAAGTTGAAGCTGATTGAGTGCTTTCCTTGGTTTTAATGACCGCATACACTCCCACACTACTTTTACTACGGTGAACAAGGTTCAGCTACAAAGCACTTGTGTCCATTTTGGGAAATACATTCCTCTGACTCGGATGACTCCCCAGTTGTCAAGAGGCAATGCGTGCTGTCAAGCTGCCCACTCACCAGCCTCCATGTACCAAAGTGTGGCAGGGTTGCGTTTTCCAGGAGGTAATGAAAAGGGTCACAGTCTCAGCTTCTCCAGTTTGCAGCCATGTAATTGACATTTGCCTCACTCACCTGGGTAGGCTCAGAGATGAACTGAATAGATAGCTCAGGAGTTGCTCTGCATTCATTTACAATTTACATGTATCGCTATTAGCAAATTATTAGGTCCTTTTAGAAGGAGTACAGGTGAGTGATCCCCCATTACACCCTTCCAGAAGAGACTAGTATGTCATTTGTTACACCAAGAAATGAGGGAGAAGAGGAATAGGACAACTATTCAAGGAAAACTTTCATATGCCCCCTTCAAAAAAAAAGAAAGGAAAATCTTTCACACACCCCCCAAAAAATGTCTTGATCATAACTTTAAAGGAAAGAAGTTTGACCATATGTCTTTTGTACTGGCCAGAACTGAACCCAGCATTCTAGGTGTGGTCCCACCAGTGTTGAGTAGAGGAGAAAGTTTACTTCACTTGACCTGCTGGCAACACTCCTCCTAAAGCAGTCCATGAAGCCACTGGCTGCCTTTGTTACAAAGGCACATTGCTGGTTCATGTTCAGTTTGTTGTCCATCAGGACCCCCAGGTCTTTTTCTGCAAACATTCTTTCCAGATGGTTGACCTCTTATTTTCTTTAGAAATGGTTTCCAGGATTAGTTACCTTCCCAGTGATAAAGGTGAGGCTAGCCAGCAGTGTAATCCCCTGTCTCTTTCTTCTTGTCCTTCTTTGAGGTAGGAGTGACACTTACCTTCTTTCATACCTCATGTACCTCCTCCAGTTGCCATGATCTTTCAAAGATAATCTAGAGTGAACTTGTAATGAGATCAGCCAGCTACCTCAGCACTTGAAGGTGCATCCCATAAGATCCCATCCCCACACCTCCATGGAGGTTGCAGTGAGGCGGGTGTCAGTCTCTTCTCCCAAGTAGCAAGTAATAAGACAAGAGGAAATGGCTTCAAGTTGTGCCAGGGGAGGTCTAGACTGGATATTACGCAAAATTTCTTTACTGAAATGGTTGTCAAGCATTGGAACAGGCTGCCCAGGGAAGTGGTTGAGTCACCTTCCCTGGAGGTATTTAAAAGATGTATAAATGGAGCACTTTGACACATGGTTTGGTGGTGGATTTGGCAGTGCTAGGTTAATGGTTGGACTTGATGATCTTTTCTAACTTAAATGTTTCTCTGACTTGTCTATGGCCAGGCTGTTTAAGTTATACCTATCTTGGTCCTCCTAAACCAAGGGTAAGTCTTCCTTTTCCTGAAGAAAATGTATGGAATAGTCATATCTTATGATGAGACAGTTCTCTTTAGACAAAGTGTGATTATTCTTACAGTGGAAACAAAGCATTCAAATGATAGATAGTCTATAAATGCTCATGTCTCTTATTTAAGTCTTAATATCACTAGATAGGGTACTAGTCAGGTCTTGCCTCTTCATGCTGCATAAGCCAGTGTATTCATATAGTTTATAAACTCTTCCCCTTAACAGGAGATTCTTCTTTTCAGAACCTCTGATGATCAAGAATTGCTTTATTTCGAGAGTGTTTTTCATCTCATCAGTCCCTTTTCTTTCTTTTCCCTATTTTTTATATCAAATTAAATCAAAATATTCACATGAAAACCATGACAAAAAGCAAGATCACATTCCACAATTTATTTTAGAGAAGTTTACATACATATTTTTTGGCGTGTCAGAGCCCAAATAAATACACAAGACAATGCTACCCAGAACAGACTTGACTTATAGCCACTTGGGATATTTAGAATATATCAGGTTTTATTCTTATACTCAATGTTGCATCATTTATCATGACTGCTATTATCAAGTTCTATATAAAGCTATACATAAATTGAGTGACTTGCAGCCATTAAAATGAAATAGTAAGGTATCTATTAAATAATAATGAAAGGCGTATTAAGCCTTTATAAAATCTATTTGTATGTTTAGGTCCATGTTTTTGTCCCCTACTGGCTGCAGGACTGAATCAACTGGCTGTGAAACAGTCATGCAGACAGTTGAACAAGATAAACTTGTTAGTTAGCCACCATCGCTCAACTTCAACAAACATTGGAGTGGAGGGCGAACATGGTTTATAAACTTCCTATAAGAACTCCAAACATTTTTCTCTATATACAACATGGCCATTGTGTCACCTCATCCAGTATCTTGAGGGAAAAGTAAAACCTGTGGTATATCAACAAAAATATTTTTTTCTTTTTTCCATAAAGTTGCAAAACCCATGTGTATATTTTTAAACAAAATAAATTAATAAACAATGGCTTAAACCCAAAATATGCATTTTTTTCTTGGGAAAAATGTTTTATTAAGGGAAAGCATTCTTAATAAAACTTTATTTTAAAAGATTTTCCCATTATTTTCCTTCCTATCTACCTTTCCACAATGCATAAATCTTGCTATTTTCATATGCGTTGCAGATAGCCAGCACTTTAATACTCCCACAGCCCTGAAATTAAGATTGGCTCTTTCAGAGTTTCATTTACCAAGGAGGTAAAAATAACAGCCTAGTAGGAAACACTGCTATCAAATTCTAAATGCTTGCTCTGCTGGAATAATGTTAAGTAGTGGATCATTTTTTTTTCCCCAAAGATGATTTGCAGTGGAAATGCTGAAGCAAAAAAAGACTTGCATGAATGTTTAAAGCAGACCTAGCCTCTGTCACCACTGGGAAAAACAATCCAAACTATAGATGTTTAAGGAAGGTCGGTGTGGTGGCATATATGAGAAAATGTGACATGAAAAATGTTCTGAATTCATCATCATCTTTAAAATCCAAGACTGTTGAAAAGAAAACTGTATTGCTTGCTTGAGATAAGATGAAAGGTTATTCACTCTCAAGCTTTTATCATGACTCCAACCCTGAACTGCTACATGGCCTTTGATAAATAACTTAATTTCTGCATTTGAGAATGAAGACTGTTTTGGGTTTCCAGTACGCAAAATATTTTGCAGATATTACTATAATGCTTTGTTTGTTTTTTTGATCCCATTTTCTGTCTATCCTATAACAGTTTATTTTCTCTATAACTGTTTTCCAATCCCAGTGAGAAGTTTTCATTAGGTTGTATAAAATAGCTCCCAGATTTTCCTCCAAATTTTTCTCCTCATGTAGGCCTGATTCCAAAGTATTATTTTATGGTAAGTATTCATAATTTAAAAATATACATATAATACATATATTCACATAGTTCTTGAGTAGCAGGACATTAGAACTGTCTCTTTATTTCAGAGTCCCAAAAGCACAGCTTTCTTCATCTGCTGAAATAGGTTTCCATTAATGAATTGGGAAATGGTTAAAGAGTCCCAGACATAATTCTCTTTCATGTTTGCTGAAGGATTTTGCATTCATACCTGTAATCACAGTAAACAATCTCTACACAACTGCGGTTTGGAAGTTCACAGACATGATTGGACAAGGCAGGCAAATTTACTTTTTGATGATACATTGGAAATGCTTTGCTATCAGTGCTGATGTTTTCATCCTTGAAAGCTTCCCTGCCACATCTGTGCTTATCTGCCATTTCAGTGAACCTGAAACAAGCCCTGTGCACTGGAATGGTGCCTGTATAGAATTCTCTATGTACAGAGTTTTTCAAACCACTCACAAATTCTGTGAGATGAGGAAGGAATGATTTACAACAAAGCCATTAATAGTGAGTGTTGTATAGAAGAGAAGCACTCTAGCTTGGTAAAAGATTGGCTTGACAGATAAATTAGTGATTTTTTTTTTCACTAGATGAGACTTTATTAAGAAAGGAAGTTACAGAAATTAAGTTTTTTTGAAACTTTTTTGCCTATTTTTTTCCTTTATTTCAGTTGCTTTAAGGGGAAAGAAATACACTATAAACAGGAATTGACAGTATTTCAGTCAAATCTTCTGAGACAGGTGATTGAGACCAAGGGTTCAAGTTAAAAAACCTGGTTAACTGTTAAGTATTTTCACCTAAAAGGCATTAGTGTTAAAGAATACACTAGATTAGTTTTATCATAAAAAAGTAGGATGATTACAGTATTAGCTTTTCCTCCATAAATAACAATTTACAAGAAATTGATTTTTTTTTTTTATTTCCTTTTAAAATAGAATTTGACTGCAGTTTTTCAGCTGACTTTGCTCCTATTTCTGAAACAGAATTGCTTCCAAGCACACTTTTAAAAGTAAATTAATGCTTTCAGCTCTGCATGTTTAGCTGAATCAGCACAAATATTGCTGAGCTGATGACACCTTCTATACCTAGAGGAGCTGAAATCCAGCACTTAATGTAGTCTTCCTTAATCTTTTGGCAAGTGAAAGAATAGTTAAAATTTTTCCTAAGTTGTTGTTATAGAAAATGGAAATATCTATTATCCTAGCACCATGTTTGTGCCAATACAGTTTAAAAAGATCAGTAATACTTTCCATTTCCCAATGTTTATAAGCCAGCTCAAGACAACTGTGTAGAGATGAAAAATCACCATGGAAGTTTCCAACTGAGCACCAATATCTCTGTGACATTTACAAAAGAAATAAATGCTGTGCTCTTTATAAATCATAAAGGTGAAGAAGAAAAGAATATTTTTTTTTCCATTTTCTTGCATTTATCTTGTCAAGAATTATTCCTATGAAACATGCCTATCTAGCAGTAATTGGCAATAAGAAATCTATTACTGCCAACACAGAGGATTCAATAAACAGGGCTGAATTTACTGAACTTGTAGAAATGTCTTCCTTCCTTTTCTCACATATCATTGCCAGTGAAATCCAGTAGCAGTAATCTTTGGGTTTATAGTAAAAGCCTAAATTTGTGTATATCCTGAATATGTGTCAGACAATCATATGTGAATTTCATCGTGAGGATGGTTGCAGAAGCCACATCTCAATGCTTAGATCTGGAGACAGTAATTTAAGCATACTGAGCATCAAACCCATTGAAGAGACTAGGATACCCCAGCAGGGATGCATTCCAAAAGTCTGGCTGATTCATTTCGTGTTCCAATGGAAGTGTGACTGTGGAAAACTTGATCTAATGTCCATTGCAAACCAATGCTAAAATCTATCTTTTGTCTAGTTGATTCATAATATAAACTATAACTTTAAATACTGCAGCTGGTGATTTTTTTTTGCATCTTACTAGAACAAAGAGTTGTCTACATAGCAAAGACAAAAATACACATACATAGAAGATTTGATTAAGAGAGTAATATCTTCTCCTATGCACAATTCAGCTAGGACCTAGTTTCCCTGATAGTTTCATTCTACCCTCTTTTGTCCTACTGGTCTCTGAACTCATCTTTACTCCATCGTAGCCCAGTAACTATAGTATCACCATTGCTGGTCACTGACCATAGGTTTTTCATTAACCCGGTGTAAGGTTTGAGGGCTTGTCAGATGTCTTCTGGATTTGCCTTTATTGTTCTTGAGCTTATTACAGCTTGCTTTAGCTAATGAAGCAAACTATCCAATAGTTAGGTGACTTTTACTTAAATTTAGCTCTCTGAAATAATCTGATTTCACTCTATAAAAATTCCATCATAGATGATAAAGATTTAACAATACTAAGTGACCATTGCCTAACTAATCCTGAGGGTCAACAAGAAAAGCAAATGGTCAAACAGATTGAAAACATAAAAGTAGAACTACAACCAAAGAGAAAGGAACTCCGGCAAAAGACCCTGAAGAACTCATGTCACTGAGGGCTCACACTGACACCTTTCCACTTGAGAAAGGTTGGTGTGTGATCTCAGGACCCAGTGACATACTGGAAGACTGCTGATGAGCAGAGAAAGGGATAGATTCTAGACAGACTGTAAATATTAGTTGAAGTACACAATTATTAGGAATGAGCTGTAATTACATCATTCAGACTGAAGGCATTAACGTCATTGTAACTGGAATATTAATATTTCTTTGTTCATTTTGAATTTATTGCCAAAATTTCTATAAGAACTTCAGTAGTTTCTTTGTTCCACACTTATGGTATCTCTTCACACAAATAGTGCAGATACTGCTGCAACTGAAATCAGGAACTTTATTAAGGAATTAACAACAGTTATCTAAATAATATCAAAATTTATATTTATGTCTTGCAGAAAACTGAGGAGATCATTACTTGAGAAGAAACTTAAATGACTATATGAAAAGGAAAAGAGGACAGAATTACCCTCAAAACCCATTACTGAAACACTCTGTGAATGTTCCAATTTGGCAAATGATACTTTCTATTACTTAGGCCAGAAATAATGCAGGCAGGAAGCTAAAGATAATCAGCCATGGATTGGATGGTAGAAAACAAGTCTCTGATTATAAAAAATTTATTAACGAGGTCGATTCCATTTATGAATAATTATGTATCACTATATAGAAGAAAAATGAAACCATAGGGGAGGTTTGTGTAATGGAGCCTCAGGGAGGAAAAAAAAAAAACAACAGCATTTTCATGGGCTTCATTATCAGTGCTAATTCTTTCCAGCAGACAGAACGAAACTGCTTTAACTGAGATACAGGTGCACAGAAGTATGTAGGCATTTGCATCTCCAAATGCAGTGTCCACTTATGACAATCAACATTGGTCACAAAAATGTTTGCGCAGACTCATCTTCTACTGTTTGAACTTGATTATAAAGCAGAGCTCAGAGTAGTGAAATGTAAAAGATTTCCTTCCAGTTTTGTGGGGGATCCTGTCAAAAAACATTTACTGAATTAGGGTATATTTTGCAGGATCTTGTCAAAATGCCAAGAGAGACATTAAAGAAATTAGAAGCAAATAAGGAGGAAAAATCTAGAGATAAGAGAGATGTACAAGATCTTCAGTGTTAACTCAGAGACTTTTAGATGTCATTAGGACTCAAACCTTAGATTTTTCTTAGAGAACAAAGTAATTTCCTCAGTGATTTACATTTCATAATCTGCATTTTGGCAAAGTAACTATTATACATCACATAGACTGTGTAAATGAAGGTGCCTTGAGCTGTTGAACAGTGTGGGTGGGGAAATAGGGACGTTTCCAGAATATGTGTATTTTCTTCTGTGTCCTTCTTCCTGTGTGGTTAATCTGAAAGACCACATCCAAGACTTGCCACGAGCTGTGGATACTCCAAAAGCTTCATCTTCAGATACCATTAAATTTACTGTTTCCCATGATTGTTATTTTCATTTGATATTTAACAATGGAGAAACCCTATGTGAGAGCAGCATGCTTTATGCTAAAAACAATAAAAAGTTTTGTGATTATAAAACTGGAACTAAAACTGCAATATAGAAGTGTAAAACCTGAAAAGCAGACATAAAAGTACTTGATGTTAATTTACTTGAACACTTTGGGATTTTTTTAGGGGGAGGGGATATGTCTCATTTATTTGAAACTAAGAATCACTGTATCCCTTCAGTCATGATACTCTTATGGATTGTGATCCTACCCCTCCGGAGATTTTTTTCAGAACATAGAAATGTTCTGCTTACTACCTACTGCAGGAAGGTCTCAAATGAGCTTTCAAGAAACTTAGAAGACTTTTCTTTTGTCTATATACAATATATGTGGAATATTAACTTATTTGATTATGAACATCTTTGATGAAAAAGGAGGGACTTCAGAGGTCTGATTCTGCTACTCTTACTTATATTTTTCCCTTAAACACGTTCCACTAGAAACTACAGGATCACATCCTTAATCGCAGCTGTTGTGGTTTGAGCCTGTTTGGCAGCTAAACGCCCCGCAGCCGCTCACCCACCCTCCCCCCACTTGGGAACGGGGAGGGAAACGGAGGGGCAAAGGGAGACTCGCGGGTTGAGATAAAAACAGTTTAATAACAGTGACAGAACAACACGCTGACAGCAGTATCAGCGGGTAATGTACAATACAGCTGCTCACCACCCGCCGACAGACACCCACCTGCTCCCGGCCAGCAATCCCCAACACAAAGGCCCCACAGCCACACCCCTGGAAGTGAGAGCCCCTCCTAGCCCACTCCTGCCTTTATATAGTGAACACAATGTCACGTGACACGGCATTTCGGCCAATCCGGGCCCAGCCCTCCAGCTGTGCTCCCCCCGCCCCCGCACACAGGTGAGGGCACTGGGCCCTGGGGAGCCCCTGGGGTCTCAGGGTGCTGCAGCTCCTCCTGCTGCCAGACCAACGGGAACGCTATGCCAGCCCCAACCAGGACAACAGCAATTGTTGAGGAGTAGCAGAGTAAATCAAATGGACATCAACTTAGGAAGAATGTCAACTGAGCTTCAGTTATACATTTACATTGCAAACATTTTACAAGGTATAGGTCCTAAGCTTTTTGCAGCAGTCTCTCTTTCGGTTTATTATCATGCTGTAGAGACTACAAATATATTAATGTATGTTTTTAGTCTTTCATAGAGACCATGTGTTATGTTTCAATAGCGCAGATGACAATCTTGGCATTTAGAATGTGTTTTGTTTTCTTTCTAAATTACCTTTCCACTATATTTTGACATTTTGGGGATGGTAGCCATCACAAAATTAAAAAAAAAAAAAAGAAAACAAAAGCCCTGAGAATGTCTTACTGAAGTTTTATTGCAGTTCTTCAAATTGTTATTAGAATGAGAACTATAAGCCAAATTCTCCACAACAGTAAAATTATATCTATATTAGCGATCGTCCTTCAAGTAAGTTTCACTTATTCAAAGCTGGAAATCAGAGCTTCTGGACAAAATTGGTTGGTAGTCATAACTCGTGGAAGTTTGTTTCTATATTTAATTTTTCTATCACTGGACATTTTTCTATGAATAAATGTTTATTAAAGAGTTGAATTTTCCCCTGTGTTTTCAATATTACTCATTTAATATCTGATGCTAAGCCTAAAAGTTGTCATTGTTATCTATATGGCTTTTTTTTTTTACTATATTTCCAATATGCATATTTCATGTAATACTGTGAATGTGTCCAATTTCACATTTCATATGTAAGAACCTTAAAAAACCTTTACCACTGTTAACAGATATATTTTACATGCATGGATAGTACTGGTTTAGAACTATTTTAACTACTGGAAGAAAGACTGAACACTCAGATTACTTTTGGAATTAACAAGACCTGTTTTATTCACTTTTGAAAAGGAGGATTGGCCAACATTTTGTGCCATTGTTCAATAAATTGCATAGTAGAACACACATGGTAAAGCAAACCAACCAGAGCTACATAATAATGATACTACTGTTTTAGATAATATCAATTTATTTATGAAAATTCACTCACAATCTTTAGATTTAGACCCTGCTTCTGCAAAGTACTTTGTTTTCAGGCATGTCTCATTGTAAGTACAAATTTATTTCTTGAACTGCATATTTATTGAGCTCTACAGAAGCTCATCCAGTAGTAAATGATATAAAGGAATAAATATTAAGCTAGAGGTCAGGTACTATGATAAATTAAAGATCTAAGCTATAAAAATCTTTGTTATAGATAAAATTAATGATAGTTATAATCACATTTTCTATGAAATTTCAGGAATTCTGGTTCATTAATTTTTAATGGTAATTTAAATAAGAGATTTTGATGTAACCCAGATACTTAGAATTTATTTTCAGATTTTTGCAATTTAAGTAAATGAATAGAATTATTGAATAAAACTTTTTCTTTTTTTTAATCTTATGTGTCTAAGTTGGTGACAATTTTTCACATCAAGTTTTGATGTCTAGTAAATGCTGTACATTTAATCTGTCTTTTGTATGCTCTGTTTTATCAGGAAGATTCATTGAAAATGTTCTTTGGGTTCCTATGAGCTGCTGTGTGGTTTTGTATTCAGAGGAATTCCTGCCTAGTTTACAATACAAACATGTTCGGGAGAGATCGTATCACAATAGGGAGGATACTGTAATGCAAACATGTTAGTTATATTTCTCTTCTATCAGTCTTATTTACATATAATACAAAGTTATTAACATGAGAAAAATTGATGGATCCACTACTTTCTTATTCTGTAGAAAGGATATTGCCTCATTCAGCCATGTACCAATTTTTCCTTCTATTATATGTTCTGTTAATCCTTCCAACTTCACCAGAGTATAATGATTCCTTATTGGATTTGTTATTTCTAATTGTATGCATTGGTTTGGGAGATGGTGATGAAACATGGAACTGTAGAACTGCCTTGTGTTTCTGGAAGACCATGCATCTATATTAATTTCAATTTATGTTGAATTTCTCAGGAAAATTGTTGAGGTCAATTTTACCTTCCTTCTCCCCCTGGCATCATTGCTTATATCACTGTCCTTTCAAAACATCTCTGGATGCACATGTTCAAAGACTGACAGTTTCCATTTTATTTCATCCAGTTCCTTCCCTCATTAATAAAGTGGTACATCCACTCATTATTTCTGGTCCCCTCATTGGCTTGAATTATCCCCTGAAGCCCTAGACAAACATGTGTATCTTAAAAGGTGTATCTGAAGTTTCCTTAGACTGAACTGTGTACTAAATAATGTATGAGGTGGGAGGGTTAAAAGGTACCAAAATAAAGATAAACCTCTTTGGTGTCAGTTTCTCTGTTAAATTCCTCAGTATATCTGGATTAAAGCATCTAAACAATTTTCATTTATTTCCTCAGAATAATATTTTAAAAAATATATATATTTTTATTCATTATCTTTTTTAAGCCATATCTGTACTAAGGAGACTACACTGTTTAAACTGTTTTGACAGAATCACCAGTGGAGATCCGATACATACTTATCCCAAAGACAGAACCAAAGCCAAGGTAGCTTCCTACAAAATAGATTATTCTGGCATAACATTGCCACATTTTAGATGGTATACATTGATATAGTACGAAAGCTCGCAGTATAGGGGAATTTTTATGTGGTGGATGATGTATTTTCATTGCACACAAATTAAAGATCTTAAGTAGGATTAAGTTTTTACTCTTATTATGGGTTGATTAATAAAAAAACAACAAAACAATCAAAGAAATAAAAACAATACAAAAAACAAACAAACAAACAAACAAAAAACAAACAAACAAACAAACAAACAAACAAAAAAAAAAAAACAACAAAAAACCCCCAAGAAATCGAAGCCTATAATGAAGAAAATATTTGTTTTGGAAGATTCTTTCTAAGGTAAAAATTCCTCCCTAGTATTTAACTCTATTCCCTTTATTTCTAGAAATCTCAAAGACTGCTTCATATTGTATTTCCATAACATATGATTCCCTGTCTTGCTTTTCCTCATTTCCCTTCCCTTTCTCTTCTACTTCTCCCCTTTCCACTTTCCTTTCTCCTTCCCATTCCTGGAAAAAGGTGCTCCAGCTGAACTGTCTTACAGACCTGTTATTCCATCTGGATGTGGTTCCATTTCTCTCTCTTTTATTATCAGTATCTCCTTCTTCTAAATTCAGTCTTCTGAACATCAAAGTTCTTGTCAATCTGCTAATTCATAGGCATGAAAGTATCATATGCTGAGATTTTTTGTTCTATTTCCATTCATTTTGTCTTAAAAAGAGCTGATGGTGGGTGTTTTTTTTCTCCTGATCCTTCTAGGAGTCACACCTAGTTAAAATCATTATTCTATGATCTGTTCTTAAATGTCTCACTTTCTTGAGGAAGAATACATATTTCTTTTTTATTACCTATTTTAAGTTCTGAATATGATCTGTATCTTTCTATTTATATTAGTTTTCTATGCTGTCAGATCTAATTCTAGTCATGACAATGCTAACAAAAATAATAATTGACTTTCTTCTTTCTTTGTGTTAAGTAGCTCTTTTCTCTCTCGGATATCTAATTACACATACAGCTTGATTCTTTTTCTAATGAGATTAATAGAAGTTGCCATCTAATTCTACAGTAGGAGTTTTGTGTCAAGATGAACTTCAGACAATCATGTTCCTTTTTATGTGTTTTAATATATCTGTTCCTATAAATTTAAGCACAGAAAATATACTCATCCCTTTTGTAAACCTCAACTAGATTTTTAAAAGGCAGACAAAGATCTAGAGTCACATTGAATTCTCAAAGCTATTAAAACCTGGAATGTTTCATCACATCTGGGACAAGTTAAAATAATTATTTTTCCTTATACTTTTCACAAAATCATAATTTGATGGGTTTGCCTCAACATCAGTCTGAGTTCAAACAAAACTTCAGATTAAAAAGAAAACTTATGCATTTCAAAACTGTATCAATTGACTTAGAGGAATCCTTGTGATTAAAAATGCTGAAATCTCAGACTTTGATTCTTTTCTCTGTGAAGGTAGACAGAAGAAACAAACTTATTTTACAAAACAGACATTGTTCAGTGGGGCCACTCAACAGTTTTGGGGGAAAAAAACCTCAATCAACCAAATGAACAAAAAAACCTGCTGCCCACCCCCTCAAGACAAGATAGATGCTTTATTAATATTATAAGGTTGTCAGATGGCAGAAATTTTTAACAAATTTCTAGTAGAATGTGCATTTTTTTCCATTTAATTTCTATATTGGTCATTCTGAACAGCAAACATGAACACATGGTAAAACACTTGGGTTTTTTGACTTGGATTTCTATATTAATATGCTTATTAAAAATGTTTAAATATGTTGTCAGTTATGTCATACCCACACTAACTAGGCAGTAGTGAATACTAGACTAGATTCAGTCAAAAATGACCTACATAGACATCACTGCTAAACAGAGGAGTATGGAAATAGAATATGGGTATTTGGGGAATCTAAATCAGTGCATTTCAGGACTCCTAAACTGTAGGACGGAAATGCCAATACTACTATAATAATACAAATTGAAGCTATTTGGTAAATAGGCGTCTCTGCATGACGAAGTTAATATTATCCCCAAAGCCAAAAAAAAATAAAAGCAAAAAAGTTTAAGATAATATTTCTGACCAGTTCTAAAAACAAACTGGGGAATCTTTCGTCTGCTGTGTTTAACCTGTCAGTTTTCTGAGAAAAAAGATATGGAAAACTGAAAGACTGAACAAACCACTACGTTGATTTGACTGGATTCAGAAAACTATTTTTAAAGTCAGATAATATCAGATATGTATACGGTACTGCTAATCAAGGAAATTTATTATTTTAAGCTTTCTCAACTTCCTATTGTTTTCTAGCTTCAGCAAATGAATCAGCCTGGCCCAAACCATGCAAAGGTGTGGAAGGATTAAGCATGTGAACTGGATTTTGTGGAGGGACTGAAGATGCCAGTTAGAAAGCAGTTTTCCATGTAGGTAAAATATGATGTATATATTTTATTGAAGGATATCTTTTCTAATCAGTTGTTCTGAAATTTGCATCGAAGGGCAACCATTTTACTGCTACTTTCATTGTAGCAACCAAACAGATGGGGGTGGGGACAGGGGGAAAGCTAAAGCCTAATTTTCTGTTAAACAGTCAGAAGACAACCTTGGTTTTAACTCTCCAAGGTAAATTAGACCACTCAAGGTATGACAATTATAATCTCCTAGGGGAGATTATGGTCTTCTACAGGCTATATCCAAAGTATCTGAATCTATTCCATTTCAAATTGATAACTTCAAGCACTTGTCAAGGCTTTTATACTTGAAGCTAAGTTATATTTAAGTTAAATACATTCAAAATTTCAGAACTGTGCTAGCAAGTTTATGGAAGCAAGAATCACCTGAAAGTGACTGGATATGCAAAAAATAAGAGTGAACCTTAACTAACTAGATGAGCATAAATAGAATAAATGGAGATGAAAACTCCAGTCCTTTAGTGTGTAGTCCAAAGCCTATAAAATGAAAATTGAGAGCCACCATTGTGAGGGGCAGATGGTGCTTTTGGCTCTTTTTCACACCAGATGTGTCTTTTCAGATAAACAAAGTCTGAGGTCTTAATTCATACCTGTGTTCAAAAGTAAAGGACCTTCTTTGTTCTCAGATTCCAGCTATTCTCTTATCTTTAAAAATAGTTTGGAATGAAATACACAATAAATTATATTGCCTAAGTAAGAAATTAAATGCATGTTATATGTGTGCAGGTCATTGTCACAATACACAGCCTTGTGAAAGATAAACAGAAATGACATTTTTAAAGATTTTTCTTTTGTTTGTTCTCTGGCTTGAACTCCCCTTAAAAGAACCAACATGGTAAAATAAAGCATTCATTATATTTGATCTAAATGACAAGATTTGTTGGTGTTTTTTTTAACTCCTAACTAATGAACACAAGATGGTAAACTCAAATTTATTTTGTTTTTCTTGTTGGAATTATTAGAAATAAAGTTTTGTGTTTAAAAATAAAGATTATTACGGTTATTTTGAAGATAAAAGATCCTTAGAGACTGAAGATAAATGTTACTTAGACATACAGCTAGTTACAAAATTAGAATATCATTAACTCTGGTCTAGTCCAGGAACCTCCAATTTCATCTGCACAATAGGGTCTTTAAGAACACACATATACAGATAAATAAAATAGGCCATGACGCATGCTTTAGTCTTAAGTGTAAGCAATATTGCTTGAGATCATAAGGCTAAACTCTCTGCCTTTGCCCAACAGAGTAGACTCACTTTTATTGTTCATTAACAGTAGTTTGGTTCACACTGTCCTCTTGCTTTTAAACTTTTAGAATTGTAAAACCAGAGCAAGAAAATACCTTTTCAGAGATTCATTACATGAGAAGTACAGAAAGTCAAGGACCAGCAAAAAGCAGAACATATTTAATCTGGCTTAGTATAAGTCAAAACCTTGGAATAATATAAATTTTGTCAAATGAACACAAAAATCTAAATTCTATTTACCACAATTTTACAAAGAATTCTTCAGATGCTATTTATTCAAATGTACGTGTAAGTAGTTGTCTATTTCAGGCTTCAGGAATGTTCTCATGCAAATACTAGTGATTTAGATATTCAATGCCTTTATGAAATAAAGCGTATAATCTAAAAATGTGTTCAGAGGTGGAAACTGAATGACCAACAGTTGTGAAACTTTTCACTCAAAATGCTACTGTTTTAGTTTTATATACATTTAGGAATGTATAATGGACAGTAAGCACTGTTAGTACTGATACATCAGAACATGACATTGGTAAACCGTAAAGGCTGAAATATTTAACATCTGATTTGTTTTGTTTTGATTTTAATCTATTTTATGCCTTTATTTTATTTTATGTTATATTTTGTGAAGTCTGCTAATACAATGTACTGATTTTGGAAAGGATTTCTGAATGCTTCATCAATTTAATAAAGCTTGATCTATTGCTCACTGTGATCAGTGTCCTCTCAATGACTATAACAGACCACTGCTTAGAGTTGAAAACCCACAACTATATATGACTGGCAATAGTAACTACAGCCATAGTACATAGGTGACACCAAGCTGTGTGGTGCAGTCGACATGCTGGAAGGAAGGGATGCCATTCAGAGGGACCTGGACAGGCTTGAGAGGTGGGCTCATGCAAACCTAATGAAGTTCAACAAGGCCAAGTGCAAGGTCCTGTCCATGGGTCGAGGCAATCCCATGCACAAATACAGGCTGGGCAATGAGTGGATTGAGAGCAGACCTGCAGAGAAGAACTTGGGGGTATTCGTGGATGAAAAACTGACTATGAGCCAGCAATATGCACTTGTAGTCCGGAAAGCCAACCGTATCCTGGGCTGCATCAAGAGTAGTGTGGCCAGCAGGTCGAGGGAGGTGATTTTTCCCCTCTACTCTACTCTCATGAGACCACATCTCAAGTACTTTGAGCAGCTCTGGGGCCACTAGGGTAAGAAAGACATGGAACTGTTGGTGTGAGCCCAGAGAAGGGCCACAAAGATGATCAGGGGGCTGGAGCACCTCCCCTATGAGGACAGGCCAACAGAGTTGGGGGTGTTCAGCCTGGAGAAGAGACAGTTCTAGGGAGACCTTATAGCAGTCCTCCAGTACCTAAAGGGGGACTACATGAAAGATGAGGAGGGACTCTTGATCAGGTAGTGTGATGATAAGATAAAGGTAATGGTTTTAAACTGAAAGAGGGTAGATTTACATTAGGTATCAGAAAGAAATTCTTTATTGTGTGGGTGGTGAAACACTGGAACAGGTTGCCCAGAGAAGCTGTGGCTGCCCCCTCCCTGGAAGTGTTCAAGGCCAGGCTGGACGGGGCTTTGAGCAACCTGGTCTAGTGGAAGGTGTCCCTGCCCGTGGCAGGGGAGTTGGAACTAGATAATCTTTAAAGTACTTTCCAATCCAAACCATTCTGCAATTCTATTATATGATTTTGTTCACCAGAAACCCTTGTTCAAATACCCTTGTTTTATAACAGGTAATTTGATAATTTGCCTTTTTAGTTATTTGAATTTAATTTTTCTTTTTGCTGAAGGAGAAAACCATGTGTTAAAAAATGAATTACAAATTTAAAAATAGTAAAACTATTTAAGTTTAACAATTATTTTTTCAGAGTGAGTTTATTTTACCTGTTTTATTGTGATGGCAATGTATTGACAGAACATCAGTTATACTAATTAATAACTCTCTTTCACTATGTTTCCAGATCGCATCCCCTTTAAACTTACCCCCTATATTCTCTTTTAATAATGGATGAATTTACTTCATTTTATAATTTAGTGGTTGTATAAAAATAGAATCATTGAATATCTGGAGTTGGAAGGGACCAACAAAAATTGTTGAATCCAGTTTCTGACTCCACACAGGGTGACCTAAAAGCTCAACTATATCTCTAAGAGTGTTGTTCAAACACTTCTTGAACACTGACAGGCTTGAGGCCATGATTGTTTTCCTGAGGAGTGTGTTTCAGTGCTTTACCACCCTCTCAGTCAAGAACTTTTAAATCCTTAGTGTTGTTCATATATATTTCTAAATAAATATTGAATTTCAAATATACAGCAGCTTTAAATTCAAGTACATTGTGATAAATTTAAGTGTTTTTTTGATTTCCCAACTCAGAATACATAAAGAAAACTGAAAAGGATACATTATGAATACAATTTTATACAATGTAAAAGTTTTAAAATGAGAAAAGTCAGTGTACAGGAAAATGTAGAAATTAACACAGAATGTTTTTCCTTCTTGTCCTGGTTCGGGCTGGAATAGAGTTCATGTTCATTTTGGTAGCTGGAGGAGAGCTGATGCACACTGAGGTTTCATGGACTCTCCAGCTCCGCATGCCCTTGCCTATGTGCGGGGGCAGGGGGAGCACAGCTGGGGTGCTGGGCCCGGATTGGCAGATATTCCATGTCATGAGATGTTATGCTCACTATATAAAGGAAGGAGTGGGCTGGGAGGCGCTTTCACTTCTGGGGGTGTTGACGTGGTGTCTTTGTGTTCGGGGTCACTGGCCAGGGGTGGGTGGGTGTCGGTCGGTGGGTGGTGGGCGGCCATGTTGTGCATTGACCGTTTGTGCCGTCATTGTATTGTTCTACTGCTGTTGTTGGGCTGTTTTTGTCTCAGCCACAGGTCTCCCTTTGCCCCTCCGATTCCCTCCGCATTCCCGGGTGGGGGAAGGATGGGTGGGTGACTGCGTGGCATTTGGCTGCTGACCAGGCTCAAACCATGAAACTTCTTGTCTTCTTTATGTCTATAACATTCTCAGTCAATAATAGTGTTATCTTTCAAACCAATAATTATTTATTCCTAATAAAAAGAAATATATTTTCAAAACATTAAAAATTAGACACTAAGTATTATGTTAGCACAACTAAATTTCTGTATATCTGGCCCAAGTCAATTTACAAATGAGTAGCTTGTCAAATACAAATGCTAATGTACCTTGATCACTCCATGGAACATTATAGTGAAATACCACAGAACTGTGTGACAGAAATCTCTACCTTAGCTCTTACTGTTATAACTGGATAACCAATATTTCAGTGCTCAAGTTTAGTTCCCTGCTTCATAACTGATTTTATATATGCCTTTTCATAAAATGATGTTTCCTGAAGAATTAGGTTATCAAGATTTATACCTTAGTAAGTTAGTATTTTTGATACATATTCCATTAATATGAGTTGAATATATTACACTAAAGCTTGGTAAATGTTGTTATATGGAGATGTCCTATCATTTGGGACTGCAAACTCTGCAAATCATTCTTCAGACTTGAAATCTTTATGCCTAAAAATACCACACTGTGTGTCTATAATAACATCAAAATATCATCAATGATTATTGTAATCATTGTAATGATTATTGTAATCAGTGTAATCAGTGGCATGTTACTGTACTGGGCCCAAAGCATTTAGTGAAAATTCTCAGAAATTTCAGCAATCTGGGATGCACAAAAAGGAAAGGGTAGTGTCTGAGAAATCCATAGAGACATCAAAGAAGGAAACAAGTAATTCCGAGCAAAATAATTTCTTTAGTATTCATTTTGCATATTCTTAAAAACTCCAGTGCTGGTTTAAACATCTTAAACAAATATGTGTCATGACAGCTAAATAATAACCCACACACAATACGCCTGGGATGAAGTTTTGTAAGCTGTCAGCTTGCAACTATCCTGACAATACAAACTATGGCTGAACTGGGTGACCTTTCCTTTTGTTAATATAAGTGTCAAAAATATTTTTACAAGCCTACACTTGTCATAAGATAGCCTAGGTTTATACAGCTACTGACGGTTTCCCCAGGAGATACCTCTCATTAGCTTCAGCGTTTTGGTGCATACTGACCCGTTGCTGGACTGGTGCCCATTGGAGCCCAAATGAAGATGAGCAGAAAGGAAGATAATACAACTGTGGTCTTATTAGAAATCCAAATTCAGCTTAAAATCCAGCATAATTAGGTTTGGTTTAAAATTTGCTTTCCTATATATGAGTCCCTTTGTGGATTTGGGCCTAAGGGCCATCAGCTAACTAGCAGGGTTGATTAGCTACAAATGAGAGAATACTTCACAAATCAAATATTAAATCCTCTTTATAATTGCTGTGAGATTTTGGACCAGCTATACAATTTATTATCAGGGAATGCACACAAAATAATTTCTGGTTCATCTCTGTGAAAATTGAATTTCTAAAGTAATACTGTTAAGATTAAAAATACTGTATTCAAATGACTACTATTACCTATGTTCCTCATAGCTATTTAGTTTGTTAAATGTTTTGTGTTAACTGAGAAACAATTTGCCATGCAGTGCTGTCTATTTTATTTTTAATATGACGAACCTTATTGCCAAAATTCTAATTAGCTCCAACCTATCAGCCACTTTTGAGATTAATTATACATCATGTGGTACCATGTAGGGTTAGGATGACTACTACAGGATTTAGCCATAATACAGTCCCTTCAAGAAAACACTTACTCAAGAAAGTAAAAAAGAACATGTATTTAAAATTCATTGATGAGCTAGGGTGCTTTTCACAACAGGTTTTCCATAACCAATAACAATACCAGAAGTATAAGTCTGAATTACAGGGACATTTCAGTCACAGCAGACTCACCCATACATCAGTTGGTAACACTGAGGTGGGTAAGAAATCTGGTCTACATTTCATTGGCCCTGGAAACAGAAGAAAGGAAGGCACCAGTGAAGTCTCCTAGCATGTAAGTGAACATTTTTTTCATTACTGTCAGAATTTCTGTAATCTGAACTCTACTGCCCTACAGAAATGCTAACAGCTTCAGGAGCTCAGTTAAGACACTACTTGTCAACATCACAAGATGGCACTGTAAATAATGTTTTAGCTGTGTTTTAATTTGATGTTGCCAAGCTAGGCTCTCTATTCCTGTGTTGCTCAGCTCTTCATCGTCCCTTATAAATCACCTTTGCAGTCAAGCGTGATTTTCAAGGAGATATTGACTGAGTGAATAATGCCTTCCAACACAGACATCAAAATGAACTATCCCTTCACAAAGTTCAACAGATATAGGACGTCAAAAGTCAAAAATTGGGGTGAAAACTTTTGAGTCGATCTCAACAACACAGTGTAAGAAAGTTGTCACATCCTAGAAATCATAAAGAATTGGTATGATGTACCTCTAAAAAATCCAGTTGTCTAAACTCTATTATTGAAGAAAAATACCACTCCACACCCAAAATACCAGAAGATAGCTGCTCATTGCAAAGCTTTTGCTTCTTGACTCTTCAGAAGACCTTTTGAGTACTAGTTTTTATACACAAGGGACACACCTGCTGAGTATGACTGATCCTCTCTTGCATGTGAAGTAGAGACAACAAAATGTGTAGGAGCTGTGCAGGCTGGGCATCTTTACCCTTAGAGCTGTGGCTGCCCTGAAAGATGAAGAATATTATGTTTCTCAGTTATGGAAGAAATAGGTGGAAAAAGCTGATGATATGGAAAGATCTCAGAAAACAGAAGAGATGATAGGGCAAGTCTTGCAGAAATTTACATTTCCAGTGCCTGAGGTAAATAAGGACACAGTTGCTACATAGGTATCATTTTGCAAAGGTAATCTTGTGTTCCTGTTAATGTAGTCATTCTTTCAGCTTCTAACGAGGCTTCTGAGACACAACTTTCATGCTACTTCTCTGTAGCACTTGCTGTTCTTTTCACAGCTGATATAGAGTATGTGTAAGAGATGTCCCATTATTGTCATGTGAGTGAGTGTTATTGCTGTAAGAATCTATGCAGAGCACAAAGAGCCAGAAAACAAAAATGTACCTACAAACTGACCTTATGCTACCACATAACTGGAATTTAATACATTGCTCTTTTCATCAGAATAGGATTTCATCAGGACTTACTGTTTATCAGTTTGTTTAACATTAGTTTTATGTGTCACTTAAGTGAGAAGAACCATAGCATGGTGTGGTAAACTAACCTAAGTTAAGGGGAGGATCAGCTAGAGTACCATCAAGAAAAAGATGCTTATTAATATAATATTTTAAATCAGAACTATTCAGTCTTGTTGGTGATGGTTTTTCAGATGAAATTTTATCATATTCTAATACGTATGTGTGCACATTCACACACACACACATCTGCATGAAAAAGTACTACATTTTCCATGAAATTATGTATTAAAGCTTTCATATTTTTTCTTCTGTTTGAAAAAAAGCATGAGGTTATTTGTTTTAAAGAACCTTGGAAGAATACTTTCACTGATCTAATAACTATTTCTTAGATTATTTTTATTTTTATTTTTCAGCTGAACTCAATATTTTATGGATACACATCAAAAGGAACTCCAAAAAAATATCAACAGTAATACTAGTTCACATGGTTTGGCCCATGTATATATTTCAAATTATGGTTTAGATGCTGTTTCAGTGAGTTTCTCCTGACTTTGTCAGGATACTTTAAGCAAGTCAATGAAAGAGCTCAGGATAGCTTATCGCACCATCCATTACCTTTACTAGCCAAGTATCACTGACAAAAGAATGTCACAGAAACTGATTTAATATCTGGGCAAAAAAAATGAGGTAAACAACTGTCCTACACAGCAGAGAATCCACTTTGTATAAAATAACCCATTTTCCACTGCAGTTCCACATACTTGCAACTAACATTGCTTGAAGCTGTATTCCTTATGTCTTGCCTAAAAATTGAGTGATTGTTATACTGATATGTTTTATGAAGAAACAGACAAATATTAAAAAGATAAAAAGCAGATTACTTCATTAATAGCAAAAAAGTGAGGCTATCCATTTTACCCCAACATATCTTGATTAATGGCTCGAGAATTAGGTTGACTGCTCCACACTGTAAATCTCTGGGGACCAGGAGAAGAGCCCTAGAGTGATAAAGAGCTTCTAATGAGTTTCTGGGTAGGCTGCAAAGCCAGTGTTCTGTTTTGGTGTAGGATGAAAGTTTGGGACAGATATGTATAAATCATTACTAAATCCTGCCAGATACACAAAGCTAGGATACATATTCTATGTATGGAAGTGTAGAACTTTCAGCTGTTTATTGAGCTAATGTCTAGGTCTCTGCTCTGATTGCAGTTAGGGTTGTGATAAGACTTAACAAGGGTTATGATGCCTAGGATGAGTTTCTGGAACCAAAAAGTAAAATACACACTTTTCTAGTTTGACAGGATCAATTAATAACAGCAGCTGAGTTCTGGTTGAATGGCTCCTAATTATCTGGGGGCAGAAAGGGATGTCATTGTTATGGTTAGGAGCAGGGTTATGACTGGGGAGACAGTGCTGAAATGCATAATTTACTGTTAGATTCTCCTTGATTCACGCTGTGAAAATAAGTATAGTGCAGTAGACTCATGATTCATTATCCAGTCTGCAAATGATCCTTCCTAATGAATCCATGAAGTAAAACTGGTTTTGAGTGTATCCCACATAGTCACAAGCAAGACTATTTTGCTTAATTGGGAAAAAATACCTGAGAAAAGTCTTATGAATTCAGAAAATGTAAACAGACAAACAGGAGGCAAAAATACATAGTCAAACTAAAAAAATAATTAAAAAAAAAGCAGTTCTTTTTTTGTGTACCCTGATAACGCTTTGCAATGGGAGCATCAGAATACACTTTGTGGAAGAGCTTTTATGTCCATTTTCACAATCATATGTTTGCATGTAAACAAAATTGCATACTAGATTTTCATATGTAATTTTAATTGAACATATTGATTCAAAACAGTCTAAGTGTCCATACACATGTAATATTTATCAATGCTCAAATACAAAATCCTCAAAACTAATGGTGGACCAATAAGAATAGTTATAATATAATTTCCTACTTTTGTTGAGTTACAAAAATTAACAAGTCATTTGCATTATTATATTATTAACTACTGTAAAAAGTTGGATTAGATGATTACAGGTTATAATTTTGTTTTAACAAGACACACATCATTGTACTGACTAGGATTTAAAACAAATATGTGAAATAGCTTTATTTCTAATTGCAAAATAGAACTATTTTAGTCCTTGTCTCCATATTATTTTATATTATTATGAAATTTTACTTACATGTCTTTAATACTTTTTCAGAGAGAGCTGTAGAAAGACATGTCAAGAAATTGAAGCTGAAACAGGCTTATGCCCTAAAAAGTCAATTTGTCAAATAGATAGAGCAGAAGATGATTATGTTGTCTCACAACACTGGTCAAAGTTTCAAAAATTTTCCTATTCCATCTTGTAATGACATCAAATTCTTTAATAAATCATATAAAAAAAATAGTGTCTGTAAAGACACTAGCAATTGAGGTACTACTGGGGATTAAGAAAAACAGTCTTCAAGGCCTGTTTTCTTTAACACCCCACAGGAATAAATACTAAAGTTTTGCCTGTTTTCCACCAAGGATACCTCAGTTATTGTTAAATATTTTTGGGGAGGGAAGACGGAGGGATATTCCCAACATAATACATTTCACATGGGTGTTTTTTGTTCCAGAATAAGAATATTTTTGGATGGATTTCTGAGGACTAATAGAAGACAATCACAGGAATGATTAGCTTACTGTAAGCATTGAACAGACAGCTATGTTTTGTGCAGTAAGAAATGCTTGAGAGTAAAGCCTAAGATGTTGACTGTTGGCAAAAATTAATAGATTAAAGTTGGTTTCAGGCAGGACATGTCCTCTGAGGCCATCTTGAGTTGATCCAGCAGCTGGAGATATGGAGTAATTATGGTTGTGGCTGAGGGTAAATTCTAAGCAGAAAGAGCTGAAGTAAATCCTGCTGTTGGATTCTGGCAGACCAAGAAAATAAGTTGATAATTTTAATTTTTCTAACTAGATTTTGAGAAAGAAGAAATTTCTGTAATGCTCATTGCTGAGGGCAATATGAACATGGATGCTTTGTCATTGACATACACAGTTGATTGTTGTGTGAATATTTATGTCCTAGCTCATGATGCTGATCTATTGTTCTTATCCAAACCTATTGTTCTGGCATAATGAGGGAAAAGAAGTTTGAAGGGTTTGAACTTCTGTATTGTCCTAATCCTAATTTTAAATGGGCCATGTGGCAGCCCATTTGCCCCTAAAACTAATTGGCATCTTATGTGTAACAGAAATCATTGCATCAACTAGTCTACCTCTACAGGCTGTTTCAGACCCTAACTGTAACTGCAATGCTAAACTTATATTTTACTAAGAAACAGATTTCCTCTCAAATACCTAATGAGAAATCATTCAACTCTGCACCTACCAGCACTTTTCTAGACTCTATAGAATATGTCAGAACGCTATAGAAAATTGTTCATAACAGTGACTGAACATGAACTCTTATCTTAACCATAACTTTAGCCTTCTGTCTGCCTTTTCTACCAAAAACACACAGGGAAGAGTTGTTCACCCTACCCATACTGATGTCTACTCTAGTATGGCAAATGATATAGGCTTCAGCAATAAAAGAAGCAGTTTTAATCCATAGAAAACCCGAACTTTATCCACAGCTCAGTAATTCTCAGTAATTTTCTCAGAACTGCATATAACCAGTTAGTACATCTGCCCTTAACAGCTCTCCCTCTACTCCTGGATTCTAAGATCTAGGAGAAAGCTTTCCAATGTTTTTAACCTCCAAATTATCCTTCATATGAACAACACACCATTAATTCCCATCAGACCTACAAATAATAATTGGACACACCCCTGCAGGATCCAGGCACTTCAGTTTCACCGCAGTGATCCAAAAGGCTTCTTCAACTCAGAAAGGTGGACTGGAAGGATGTGCTGAAAAACCTGTTGGAGTTTCTGTAAAGGACTACGATTCTTCTTCTGAGGAATTTGAGTTAATTGGCTGGAGAAAAACAGCATGTGGCAGTTCTGGGACAAAATGGATTGAAAGGAGTAACGATCTTGCAGTTGACTTTTGTGGGGACAGTAGAGATGGACTCGATGAAAAATCCTAGACATGGACAGAGGTATGAGCATGAAGTTAGAAGGATGAACATAAAAAAAGGCAAGAGGAGATATTAGAGAGAGTCCCATCCAAAATCCGAGGTGTGTGATCTGAGTGGGCCCTCCTGGTCAAAGGCTAGGCTGAATATATTTCAGGAACACTTTTCTAGAGATTTTGATGCAAAAAAAAAAAAAAAGGACAGGTTAGATGACTATTTGGTGGGAAAGTACTAAAAGCATGGGCCTTGGGGCTCACAGGTTTTAAAGAAAGTACTCTCTGAGAAGTCAAGATGAGGAACAAAACTGGAAAAGGAAAAAAAGGTCTTATTTTAACAGATAATAATTAACTTTTGAAAGATACCAGCCCCATATCAATTCTACAGTGCTGCAGAAGGCAGCAAATGGTGGTCATTGAAGCTCTTGTGTGCCAAGACAGACAGAAGAAAGCTGTTGACCCTTTGTAAGTTAATAGTTGCTAACTCCAGTCACATCACCTGTTTTTATTGTCATTGTTACTTTTTATTGTTATAGTTATTTTTTATAGTTACTCTATAGTATCAAGAGTGAACAGTGAATACTAAGAGGGAGAGAGCAGGGGTGCATCTGACTGCAAAAGACTCCAAAACTTAAATAACCATAGGCTTCTGATTTTAACTATCTGAAGTCTCTTTGTCCAGAACAGGAGATAAATGATTATCTCCAGTTATGTTCTTTAATATTTTTTTTGCAGATAAAATGTTAATCAAACTTTTCCATTATTGTTTTGTAATAATTTTTATTATCTTGGCTTTTGGAAAGGAATCTAGTTTTTTTTTTTTTTCCTCACATTGTGAAAAAACAACAAAAATCCCTCAAACAAAACACAAAAAAAAAGCAGTTTCCAAAAAAAAGAATAAGTTTACAGACAAAAATCTGTGAAGTTTGTTGACGTATGTGATTTCATATTACTAGACCACTAGCTAATCAGTACTGTAATCACTCTCGAACACACAAACATAAACTTATTCATTCAACCAATGCTGTCAGGGAAGAAGGGAGGTGGGAAGGAGCATTTTGACACTGAAAATTCAGCATTTTAGTTATTAGAACATGTTTTTTTGATCTCGAATGACCACAATGAAGTGTCAGATTTAGGTGATGTGGAGCAGGAGCTTAAAATTAAATTTCCTGTATTCAAGGTGGATCTGGGAATACTGAACTCTCAGGTTTACTTGAATTTATAAATGTTACTTTATTTTATGGGCGGAGTTTATTCTGGAAATCTTGAGAGATCTCACATTCCAATAAATACTAACACTGATTTCTGTAACTTTGGTATTTTTTACAAAATGTACTTCCTGTTTCCAGAGTACATTTGTGTTATGAAATTTCAGAAAGCAAATAAGAGCACACAACTGGCAACCCCATTTTTAAAGGGAAAAAAGGAAGACTCGGGGAACTACAGGCCAGTCAGTCTCACCTCTGTGCCCAGAAAGATCAGGTAGTTTATCTTCCTGGAAACTATCAGAGAAGTTCAGCAGTTCGAGGGAGGTGATTCTCCCCCCTCTACTCCACTCTCATGAGACCCCACCTCAAGTACTGTGAGCAGCTCTGAGGTCTCCAACATAAGGACATAGACCTGCTTGAATGGGTCCAGAGGAGGGCAAAGGAGGTGATCAGGGAGCCGAAACACCTTCCATATGAGAACAAGTTAAGAGAGTTGGGGTTGTTCAGTCTGGAGAAGAGAAGGCTCCGTGGAGACCTTATAGTGACCTTCCAGTACTTAAAGGGGTCCCACAGGAAAGATGAAGAGGAACTCTATCAGGGAGGGTATTGATAGGATGAGGGGTAATGGTTTTAAACTAAAAGTGGCTAGATTTAGATTAGGTATCAGAAAGAAATTATTTACTGTGAGGTTGGTAAGGCATTGGCCCAGGGTGCCCAGAGAAGCTGTGGCTGCCCCCTCCCTGGAAGCGTTCAAGGCCAGGTTGGACGGGGCTTTGAGTGACCTGGTCTAGTGGAAGGTGTCTTGTGCCCATGGCGGGTAGGTTGGAACTATGTGATCTTTAAGGTCCCTTCCAACCCAAACCATTCTATGTTTCTGTGATTCTAAACCTGTCTATAAGCAGTTGAAAAAATTTTTTCTGAGATTTTCAGCTAAAATCTGATCCCACCTTTGAGGAAAGTGAAGATCATCTATCTTATTCTGAATTCATAAACAGGCTGTATTGTCTGGAGCTAGTATAGTCCAGGCAGTCAAACCCTGATGCTTTGAAGTCAAACTCAAAGACTGCTGCATGTTAAAATCATACCCTGATGATACTTAACAAACACGTACATTAATACAACAGACTGTTTTTCCCAAATATTCAAATGCTGCTTTTGCAGGAAGAAGAAACAATAATATTTCTAATTACAAAAAGAAAAGAAGTTATAGGCCTAGAAAATTATGATGTACCATTTACGCTAGACTCAGTTGTTTACCTAGTTAATTCAATTGAGGAAACTAATGTTAATTGGCAATTGTACCAGTTATACTTTGCAATGAAATAGACATTAACTCAAAATAACATTCCTTAGTTAACTCTAGAGAATCTAGCAAGGAAGCTTATCTTTAGAAGTGACTTATTAATTAGGTACATATAGAAAAGACTATACCTTTTGCTTTTTTGTTATATGTGAACACAGACACACGTATCTGCTTTTCACAATACACAGAGGAGCTTTGGAGAAGTTAGTTTAGGTGTAGGTATATGGTTGGTTTTATAATCTATGCTAGCCTGTGAGGCTGAATAAGCCATTGGGAAAGTAAGACAGGTGCTACTCATTGGGCTATCAAGTTTAGCCTTTTTCTGTCTTACCTTTTTCAGCCATACCATGGAGATACATCTAATTATATTAAACTCCATTTTATAACAATTTTGATTTCTTTGCTTGCTAATGAAAGCCCACTCAGAACCTTTCTCCTCTGATGGTCAAACTTCTTCTAACATCCAATTTAACCTTCACTATGGACAGTTAATTAAAGTTCACATACTTAAATTTAGCTAAAAAAAGCTTGGCCTTTACAGATACCAATGCAAATTCCTAGCTGATAGCTGGCTCCTGAGCTGGTAAGCACCCTCCCCACAGAGGTAAGGAGTTGATTGTGAGTTAGTATACTTGACAAGGAGCAGAGCAAATTAGTTCTATATTTCTCTGCTCATAGAGTTATATGTCTTCAAGCTACATGGAGTATGTCTGCACTGTCCTGAAGCTGTTTAAGTATATTATCAAAGGACTGAATATTTTTCATAAAGCTGCTGGTATTAAGTGTATCTTTTACATAGACAGCCATATTTTCTGTCTAAAAGCATTTCTTCTATTAAAAACAAACAAACAAACAAACAAAAAACAAACAAAAGACTAAATGAAAACAAAAAGAGAGCAAATGAAAGGAATATAGTAAAAGATATGCAAAAATAGAAGCAAAAACATATTTAAAAGATATAATTGAATCAGTTCAGGCAATATGTGCCTGCTGGAGTTTGAAACATGAAATTAAAAAATATGTCCATGTAATTGTAACAAAACAAAACAATATAACAAGTTTCTATTTATTTTGATGATGTAAACCCACCAGCAGAAACAGAAAACTGGATAAAGACCAAGGAAATCACTACATATGTTACTTTATTTCTTGCAGCTTTGAATTTGTATTGCATTGATGGACCAGATAATGGGTTCTGTAATATTGGTCTAAATTCAGAATTGCCTGTATTTGGTTGCTAATGATTAAATTATGAATAATTCATAAAACATGAAAATTAATCAACTACCTCTGATTTTATAGGCCCTGTTGAGGGAAGCAAATTCTTCACATGACTGAGTTCTGTTAATTCTCTGACTTTTTTATGTATAACCTGGTCCTAGGATTCTATGTATGATATAAGATAAACAATGTCCTTTTTAAGAAGAAATGTTCCCTTGACTAGGCAGAGTATAAATTAATTTTGAATTATGTATGAATATTAAATATGGTTATGAGGAAAAAGCCATGTTTTTGCCATTTTGGTCTAGTTTCAAATTACAAATTCTAAATGATATTGATTGATAACTTCTAGAAAGAGAAGATTAAAAATAAAAGTAATTTTATTCATGTATTTCCTATAAAGCTAACTTACAGTGTTAGTTACATATTTTTTTAATGCTTATAGCCTAAAATCAAAGATTTAGCTATCGATTTTTAATGCTTAACTTTATTTATTTTATTTTTTTTTTCAATTAACAAATATAATTGTCTGACTGTGAAGGGACTAGCATTTACTTCAAAAACAGGGTGTCATGGTTCAAGTTCAGAGGGGAACTGACCACCACACAGCCGCTCACTCCCTCCCTTCCCTCCCAGAGATGAGAAGGGACAAATAAACCAGGCTTGGGATTCGAGATAGGACCAGAAGGGGCAAATCACCCATTATGGTCACAGGCAAAAGGCAGACTTGTTAGGGAAGGAAAAAACCCATACATTTATTACAGACACTAACAACAACACTTAACAGAGCAGGACAGTGAGAAGAATTGCCACACCTTGAGAACACCTTCCCCTTACCTCTCCCTTCTTCCCGGGCTCAGTTCTGCTCCTGATATCTCTACCTCCTCCCCCAGTAGCAGAGGGGCAGGGAATGGGGGGTGCAGTCAGTGCTGCCGCTTCTTCCATCTTCGGTGGGGGGAGCTTCTAGAACTTCTTCCCCCCTGCTCCATTGTGGTCCCCCTCTCACAGGAGACAGTCCTCCACAAGCTTCCTCTGACATGAGTCCCTTTCACAGGCTGCAGTGTTTTGCTACACTGCTCTGATGTGGGACACCAAATTTCTCCAGCTGGAGTCCCTCCTATGGGCCACAGCCCTTCCCGAGGTGCTCTGGCGTGGGACACCCCTGCATGCTGCAATCCTCCCATTGTTGAACTACAACAGCAGGTCTACATTTTCACACAGGACCCTGGCCGCCTTGGGGCACAGAAGCCTTGATCATCCAGGAGAAAAACACAGGCCATAAATCAGTGTCTGCTCCACCGTAGATCTTCATGGGTGTCGGGGGGGGTCCTCCCTGCCGTCTCACCACAGGGTACAGGGGGGTCTCTGCTCCAGCACACCTCCCCCCTCCTTTCTTCCTCCGTTCCTCCACTGACCTTGGTGTTCACGCAGCTGCAGCAACTCCTCCTCACAAGTCTGACTCCTCCTCACCATGTCCCTTCTTAAATATGTTATCGCAGAGGTGCAGATGACTGGCTCAGTTTTGGTGCAGAGGTGTAGTTGACTTGGAGCTGGAGGAGCTTCAAGAAGCTTCTCACAAGGGGCCACCTCTATAGCCCCCTCCCATGCTACCAAAAACCCCCACCACTCACTCAAACCCAGGACACAGGGACATTAGATCTGAATTCACTAGGAGTATGTCTTAGATTTGCTCTACAGACTAATGTTCTAATCTTGCCACCCTACCTTTGTATTGTCCCTTTTGGACATAAATTCACAGAAGCACTAAATATGTGTTATAGATGTAACATACACTTAAAAGCAAATTTATATATGAGTTAAGAAGAAAAAGGATAGATCTTTAGGTTTTGTTGTCAGTTTTATCCATAGCCACACTTCCTTGTTTGCAGTCTTCTCAGATCTCTCTAATGAATACACAATACATCCAAGTCACTAAAAAGTCAACTCCCAGACCACTTACTGATTTGAATAGAAGGAAATAGCGTGGATTATAAAGTGGTGCTATAAAGTATGAACCATAGAGATACAATGGAACAGAGACTGTATTCCATGCTCTGCTCTGATTTTAGTTATTTAAATCAGTGCAGCTGAAATCTAATATTGTCACATTTCAAAAGACTGTTCATCCACTATATCAGAACTAAATTTTAATTTTTAAGTACATCTTCAGTTGTGTTTTTTCATATATATTTTCTAAGATACAACTTGCATACTGTTTTACCTAATAGTGTTTTTTGGAGACAGAAATTAAGTGAATATTCAGATGTATAAACTTTCTTACAGTTCCTCAATGTGTTCAAATAGATTTACATATAAGAATAGCTACTGACTAAGGTAGCTGCATAGATATTATTTTGGTCTCAGAATAAATGAGACTAAAATCAGATAGATGAATACATAGAAACTAACTTTCACAGTGGTTGTGAATCTTGTCCTTTTATTTATGAATTTACCTAAAGAGTAAAATAAATCTATTTAAATAGGAACTTATTTTCAATATTCTAAACAATTTCTGAGTTAGAAAGGAAAATATTTATAAAGGTTTTAAATAGCAAACAGATATTTCTTGATTTAAATTGTTTCAATTTAAAACTCTAAACTACTTTACTTTTTTTTTCCTATGTTAATGCCGATTATAATCAAGTGCTTCTCCCAATATTCACCATAATTACAGATCACTCTGTTTCAATACATTCCATTTTTAAAGATGACTCTAGTTTCCATTACATTGACTTTTTCTGTATTTTAACTTTTAAATTACAATTAAGTTTAACTCATACAGCCTCTGTCACCATCTTCTTCAACATTATGTTAATTTTGCTATCATGTTACATAGATAAAATAATTTTTCTATAACTTCATCTTGCATTGTAAGGATATATGGACTTCTATTCAGGCCTCAGAGAATGTTATAAACTTGTTGCATCTTCTGTGATACCTTAATTAATATCCAAACTTGATTTATTATCCCCCAAAAATATTGTCCAAATTTTGTCTTAGCTTTGAGAGGAAAAAGTCAGTCTAAGTTGATTCTCATGTGAAAACCAGATACAGGAAATATATTTCTAATAAGTCATCATTCAGTAGCGAGTGTAGTAGGGTTTTGGATTTTGTTTTCCTTTTCTTGTAACTCTGTTCCTTAATTTATTTTTGTATTCAAACAAGCTACTCACTAAAATCACCAAACACTTATGACCGTCAGAGATTTCAGTGGCACACAGCTGATAAGGTTTTCTGAGGTTTCCTTGTTCGGGGCTGTAGCAAGGCATTTAATTGATCAAGGCAATATTCTATTTCTTTTCAGTTCCTTGTAGTTATGATCAGAAAGATTTCTTCTCACTTACCCACTGGCACAAATTTAAAGGCAGTGGCAATAGCAGCATGACCAGTCCAGCTATGCTGGCAACCTTTGTTCTTGCACAGGACTGTCCATGCTCAACCAGCACTGGACTTCCTCCAGGACGATGGCCTGCCTTGACAAATGTGGAATGAGAGCAGAGGGGAATGGAGGGAACAGAAAGTTTGTGACACAAGAGGAAAAGAGGTTGTCTTGACTAGACAGGGCAAATAAAAAGTTTAAGAATGGATATGATTATTGTCATCACACACAGGTCAGGCATGACAGACAGTGAAGAGCTATTACAACTGAAAGGCACCATCGAGTATAAACTGGATATGAATATGCTGAGAGGTTGGGAAAAAAAAAAAATAAAATTGTTGCTGTATCACTCCTAAATCTTACTCTCTTACTGGCAGATTTTACTACCAATAAAATTGTGAGAGCAACATCCCAAAGAGATTACCAAGGAAAAGAAGTCCTAAATATTTCCTTTAGGTTGGATGTAACTTTCCAAATGGACTTTGTATATTATGGTGCTTGAGGTAGGAAGGAACTGAACTGACACTAGATGTCTTCTCTGTTTCTGTATTCCCAAATAATCTGATTTGAACTATATAAATGCTATGGGATGAATAGAGGTTATTCTGTCATTTCACAGAGGACTTTAAAAGAAAGATGGTGTGATTTGATAGACTAGCACTCAGTAGGGCTGGCACTGGGAAGACCTGAATGCCATGGTGTTTAGAATGATCACAGAGCTGCAGAACTTAAAAGGGCTTCAAGTAACCATGGAAAACAAATTGTTTCCTCCTTTGTTTTTGAAAGTCTTTCATGCACTTGAGGTCTGAGATCATTTATTTTTTCCTTCATTCTCGAGGATAAAAAACACTTTAATCTTTCCTAGGTAATTTTTCACTATGGTCTTCTTGACTCATTCAGTTGGTCTACATATCTTTTGAATATATATATAATTGCAAAATGAATCAAAATTTGTCATTTGAAGTCTTACCAGTGCTTTAGAAAGGGGACTTTACTTTTTTTTTTACATCAGTGAAATTACAACCCTGTACAAAAATTAATAGTTTCCTTTTCCTTTTCCTCTGACATCTATTGTTTAATTTATTTACTTGGACAGTAAACTTTTTGAAAAAAAAACCACTCCTACATGTTTCTACAATGCCTAACACAAACTGCTCCTATATCCCATTTTAGGCTCTAAATCAACTGTAATACATGTAAAGAATTTGTGAATGATTATAATTTCTATTACTACTAATGGACAGGATGCTTCAAAGTTATTTAGAAATTAAAAACTTTACCATCTAACTCCCAGTAAGACCCGCCATCGTTTCAAAGATAGGCACACAGTACAGACAGAAATTATTCTAGCATGTTGGATAAAGACTTCTGCATATCTGATGTCATGCTCACTCAGGTAACCTAGTTTTCACAAATTATTATGACTTATTTTATATCAGTTTATTTTGTTTCAGAGACCCTATTGTCCCTGAAAGAAATGCATATGTAGGGGGAAATCCCATAAATAAGAACAAATCTACGATATCAGTTTCCCCTATATTTTGAGATCACTGTGTCATCTGAAAAAAATGGGGGGAGGGGGGAGGCCATTAGCAATTAAAAATTGCAAAAAGGTCATGTTTGTCATTTTCTATGAGCAAGTGATATGTGCTTTTAATTTTCAAAGGAAAGAATATTTCTAGCAAAAGGGTCTAGATTTAATAATGGAACAAAAATAAACACTTTAGCTGGAGGAAAATGGCTTTAAAGTTGTCACTACTTCTTTAATTTATATGGTTGTTGGTTCTTCATATTACTGTGAGTAAAGGACCTATTGCAATCCTTATCTTCTAATTTCCTATTTTTATAGGTTTGTGTCACAATATTATTGTTATTTAAATGTAGAATGTTGCATTTAATTTCTTAGTAATTACTCAGTTGCAGAGCATTTGTAGAGATTAATGTCAGACTGACAGAGATCAGTTAACCTTCATATAGTCAAGTCTATACTGTACAGAATCAAAGTGGAATATGGAGTTACAGGACATCTATTCAGTTCCTTCTTTTTCCACTCTTTCTCCTCACTGGGAAGAGGTCTACAGTAACAACAGTTAAAATACCAGCTTCTACTCATTAGTGCCGTTTCTTGCTATGGTTAGCAAAGTAGCATCAGCACTGTGCAAGAAAGGAATATTTTTTTTAAAAAATACATCAGTGGATGTGACTGGAAGTGATTATAAAGCAAAGTTCATCATAGATAATGACAGTCTCACATGGTAAAAGCATGGAGCTCCACATCTCTGCAGTATTCACTCATCTGAGCACCCTGATTAACACGGAGCCTGCCCTTAAGTCACAGGTTTCTCTTTTTTACTCAATCACATAAATCAGGATCACAGAAGTTCAGGACCTTAAGACTCTAATAAGCTATTTCTTAATGATTTCAAACAGTAACATCCTGTCTATTCCATGCCTCTGTTGGGCATTGAAAAAAATCTTTCAATGGCAAAATTTCTGTCTTGTGGGCCTTTGGAAAGATTTAGAGTTGCAAAGATAAGTTTTTGAAAGACAGAGATGGATGTAGTTACAAGGTTTCTTAATAATAAAGATAGTAAAGACAGTCATTTTTTCTGACTAGTTAGCCAATCATACTGATTCTTTCTATCATATACATGTTTATGTGTGTGTGCATATAGATATATATACAATATACACATGGTATGTATTGTATTGACATATATATATGCACATGTGGTATAATTTATACTGTATGCTATCTATTATACTACAATAGAGATATGCATCATTATCAGATAAATAAAATTGAAAAACCCAATCAATTTATAGTCTAAAGTTTTTGGTTTAGACTCAGGTCTATTTCAGTCATAAAATCTCCCTAACTGAGAGTTATTTTTAAGTTTTCAGACTGTCCATTTTGAACTACTTAAATTTTAGAACTGTGTTTAACCAATTTAAATATAACACAGACTAATGATTTCATGAGGACTTCTGAGCAGAAAATAATGGCATCAAACATCCACTTCAGCAGCGGCTGAACAAGGTATTGTACAGCTTTCAAGGCAAGGCACCTGCAGTTCCCCGCTCTCTTTACCTCTGTGCTTAAACTTTCTGGATTAAAGGGTTTTGTCCTAAATTGTTTCATTTGCAAACAGGCTTTAAAGCTCCTAGTGCAAAATTTATTATTGAAATATTGGGATCTAAAGTTCTTCTACTGTTAAAACAGATATGCTAACAGTGATCATAATTATGATGAGAGTTTGAAGGAGAAAGATCTCTTGGTTCAGACCCAGCATAGATCGATTCTCACAAAGATGTATTTCTGTTAACTTCCACAGAGACATTCCACATTAACAGATATGAAAGTGAGGCAGCAGGTAAGAAATATCTCCTATCAGATTCAAAGGCAACCTTGCTGTCTTTGGTTAAAATGATGTTAATGAAGGAGTCTAACTGGGCCTCTCCTTTCTCATTCTCCTTTCAAACATGTGTTGGGTTAACATAAGAATAATAGTAACTTATTATTCTTTCACATACCACAGTTTATGCCCTCTGTACTGCTTTTACCTGAACATACTTAAACATTTGGATTAAGATGTTTAAAGACTGTTTGGGGAGTTATGGGCTGTTTGTATTAGCAAAGAACAAATGAAGGAGGACCCTGTTTCTCTAGATGAAATCTTGTTTACAAAAAACTTATGCTGTCCACCTGGCTGATGACATCAGGGGGCTGCTGTGATGGTGGCCAACACGTGGCCAACTATGGCTCTGTCTGGCATTGGGGTCTTCTGTCCTGAAAGAGGTGTTAACTGGGAAGAGCAAGAGTCCAGGGGATGAGTCCACCCCTTGTTACTTCCCCCCGACCCTCTCAGAGCCTTGTCTTCAGAGCTGCTCCTTCAGCCTGGCCATGGAGCCTCATCCCACAGTGGTGAAGGGTGTTGTGTGTCCTTCTGTCCAGCTCTGGGAGGTTTCCCTGGCTTGAGGTTGTTCCCCTGAAGGACTGCCCTCCTTCCCCTCAGTATCAGCTGCCTTCCTGCCTTCTCTGAGCTGGACTGACCCCCAGCCTGGCAGAGGGACATGTTTTACAATGTGCAAGTCTTGTCCACAAAGAAATGGCCCTACGACAGCATTCAGGATTTAGCTCAACTCTTCTGCTCACAGTGCTCAGACTCATGACCAGGCCATGTTTGGCTGATTGGCTACTTAAGGAAGGACTGGGAAAAGGGGACCAACTGGATTAATATCCAGTTTTTATAAGGACTTCTACTTCCACCAACTCCAACAGGAATGTAGTCATCTTCCAATGTCCCATTTCATGCACATAGAAAAAGGATGCTAGCTTCTCTGTTTTTTTAACAGTGACTTGAGCTTCAAACAAAAGCAGTGGCATGCATATGATATTGCCCAGCTATGCAGATGACATGCTGAACATGAGCAATGAATGCATACACAGTAACCTCTCTAGAAGTGTAAGCCTCAGCACCGCTGTAGTAGCAGCACAGGTAGAAGAAGTAGCAGCATATTTTGCCAAAGAATGTACAGGCCAAAAATGCTGTTCTCTGTCTTCAGCAGTTCTTATAGCTCTAAAGTGCTGTCTCATACCTCAGTTCAGGAAAAACTGGGTAGTTCCCCTTCTGGATTTACACTACATTCAGCAATAAATACTTGATTCTGACAGAAACTATGGTAAACTAATCTTTCAGTATAACTACAATTAAACACATCAGTTTGCAGAAAATGGACTATATAGGTGACCAAACAGAATATATGGACACTTTACTGAATTAGGATTTTAGTCTTAAATGTTCTGTTAGGGTTTCAGGTTAAAACAATATTTACCCCATCCCTTCCACTCCCGTACAGATGATGAATACTTGTAAAGGTATCTCAACATGCTTCCAGCAGCTGCAAAAATGGCTATGAGCGGATGTTAACACAACAGGCTAGACTGACAATTATTTAAAAAGAATACCTTCAGGAATCACTGACCTTCTGGAATTAACAGCCATTTTCTATTATATTCCATTTATCTTAGGTTAAGCATATTTAATGTTCATCTAAGCTTAGTTTATCACATCTCCTTCTGTTATATTCCGAAGTGTAGCTACTGCACTTTTTATTTTTACTTTTTAGTAAGTTCCTTAATCAACTGCAGAATTTTCTTTGCTTCAGTATGTCATGCATTGTTGATTTTTGTCTGCTATTTTTCATGCAATTCATCTTACTGTAGCTCCATTCATGATCTATGAGGCAAATGATTTCACCTGTCAGCTTGCAGTGTCTTACAGATCCGCTGAAAATGAACACATGGGAAGCGGAGCTCAAGGAGCACTCTGTGATTTGCTTGTTTCTGATCTGGATATAAGCTATGCACCATTCTTCTTCATTTATATTGAATGCTGCTATTTCATCATCTGGCCCAATAAAACAAAACACCTGTATGAAGTGTTAGTTTGCTGCTGTGTGGCATACAGTGCTGAAAATAAGCAAGAGAAAACCAGATTTCTTCCCCATATATAAAGCTTACAGGAGTGATGTTGTGCTAAATATAGCTGAAACATAGAGCTCTAGATGTGACAGTCTTAATATGATCACCCTGTTGTTAGGGGCTAGATCTGAGACGTGTCTGTGTTTAGTTAGAGAACATATGGGTTGCTATTTCAGATGTTACCAGTGACATGACTATGTGTGTTTATTTATAGAACTAGCTGAAATGTTTCTTTCTATCCTACAAAATGTTTTGAAATTATTTCTTGGGCAGGCCTGGAACTATTCTCTGAGGAAAGAGATATTCTTCTCTCAGTATAGCCAAAAGCGTGGTTTATGGGGCTTTAATTTTGTATGTGACAGATGTGTACTCTAATCTCTTCTTTGCCCATCCACCAAGCTTTTATGCGATAGGTAGACATTCACAGCAAAACCCCCTTAATCTTCACTCAGACTTTTTCTATTTCATAGAAGTAATTGAGTGTTCATTGAAGCAAGTGTGCAAACTTTGTTTTCCCAAATTCCCTCAGAGTGTCTTACATCTCCCTCCAGCCTCTGGACTGAAGATCTTCATTGTCTCTCTTGCCTGATGAATGTTTTACTGATGGCACAGAAGCCAACACAGGATTGTTTTAGTCTGCTTACTACACACCAGGTACCCTGGTTCAAGTACTTATTGTGAAAAAAACTTTCTCCACTGGCTTTCCTGACCACAAGACATTAATTTTTTGTTTAATTTTTTCCCCCATTCCAGTTTTGAAAAATAAGTTTGCTGAGATTAAAAAAAAAAAGCCATATGGAAGTTTTTCTACAGCAAGAAAGACTTTTATGACTAGCTAAAGTAATAAAAACTGCATACAGAAATGCTGATTAGCCACAGTTATAATTCAAATACAGTCAGGGAAACTTTTGTTGTTTTACATATTTTAAGTAATGTATATATGCAATATTTGTCATTCCAGTGTGGTATAGATTTGACTAAGACATTAAGCCATAATTCTGATAACATCTAGTTCCTGGTTTTTGAAGAGATTATCAGTCATTGTTGAGAAAGTCCCCACCGGATAGAACCAGATATATAGATATTTCTGTACTTATGGCACCTCATTTCTTTCTTCAGTTAGTCAAATTGTGTCTTCAAAATACAAAGAGATATCAATGCTTTGAGAGGTACAAAAATACAAAGAGATATCAATGCTTTGAGAAGTACAAAAATACAAATACCTTTCCCATAACTTTACTGTGAGTAATGTTTATTACATCTGACCACAAACATAAATGGTATAATAATCAAGTGAAAATATTTTGTTAGTACATGATGCTAAGGTGTAGTAGTGGATTTAGTAAGAATGAAATGAAAATATTCTTCACAAATATTTTTTACCCTAGTTTGCCTTTTTGTGTGATGATGCTGTCTGTCTGTGAGTTACCCACAATAAGTTCTCACCAGTCTTAAGCAGTTTTAATCAACTACCAAAAAAAAAACAGTCTCAAAGATAGGTACTTAGTCCTCAGAGATAAGTTGGAAAGATTCAGTTCCTTGTTCTTGGAAGTAAAAATTGTGAGAACTCCGTGACTAACCATTTCTTCTGGTAGCAACAGGTTAGCCAGTCACCTGGGCAGATCCATACAAGAGAGAAAATTAGCATGAACCAACTAAGTGTTCTGTGTCTTAGTAAGGATGTCACATTCAGTAAGCGGGTGAATTCGAGGGAGCTAAGAGGCAAGGAACCACAAATCTCTAGGACACCAACATCGATTATTTTGGCTATGTACAGAACAATGACATTAAAGCAAGATGCTTTGCTGAAGTCAGAACACTTTTCAGAAACATTCCAGAGCATTTATTTTGACAAAAATTTCAGTGTAAAGGTTTTGATCAAAACCAAACACTCAGGAGAGAAAGTTGACCTTTTCAACATGAAGCAGGTATTTTAACACAATTCCATTTTGCAATAACATTTAAAAGGCTTTTTTTTTTTTTTTTTTTTTTTTTTTCATGCCAAAGCAGAATAAAACAGATCTGGTATTTGAAAACTGTCAGGAAACCAAATCATTTTTTTAGCAAGCTTTACTTACTGCCTTTAACTGGAAGAAGTTACTTAACTCAGTGATGGCTTCACCAGACAATAATTTACCATCATCCAAACTGCATTGCCATTAATCTCTTATTATCATACCACCTTGTCACTACATGATTTTAGATTACTGGTATGTTTTCTGTTTCTCCCTATGCAAAGATACTGTTTTGCTCTTCATTATAACAGTGACACTGAAAGCAACATTTCCCTGGTTTTGAAATCTGCCCTTCCAAGGTCATTAACATCATGTCTTAGTTACTTTCTGAAATTTCAACAAGAAACTCATTTGTTTGACTGCACACAGTGACAATTACCACAATAGGAAACATCAAAGATATAAAATAATTGCTCCTTGCTTGACTAAAGTAATATTCAAAGATATTTAAGTGTTATAACACGTAATTTGAATATTAATATATTTTTGTATAAAATTTGTAATTTCATTATAAATATCAAGCATTTCTTGGAATCCATGAAGTCACTGATATGTTTCACTCCATCATTAATCTTTATTTTTTATTTTAGAAAAGCAACATCTGTTGTCTAGATTGATGTAACACTGAGAATATGTAGGCAGGCATATATTTTAGAATACTGAGTGACAACTCAAATATGCAAGTGGACAGATACATAACCTAAATAATTATCACTCAAATACAAAAATAGTTGTAGGAAAAAAGGTTTTGATTATTCTTGTGTAGTGCTACAACAGTAGATAGTGGATAGTACTAAGCCTTTAAAAAATATGTCAGGGTTGTCCCAGATGAATATGGCATACAGTCACTGTTGATTTCTATGCCAGGATTGTCAAAATGCATGGAAGTTCTCCACTGAAAACCTCAGAGTTTGAAAATCTTACCTGGATCATGCAGGTGCACAATTTGTGTTAAGAAAATGAAAATGACATTTAAAATGGTTTCCATAGGATATGTAAGAGTACATCTGAATAAAAAGGAAATCTCATACAATCACATTTCCATACAGGTTCTTCTCATACAGATTTGTTTCCCTTCCTTTTGTCATAATTTCATATACTTTATTATCAAGTTTCTATATAGTTATTACAAAAAGTGTGAAGCATGAACCTTGATTTGGATTTGCAGTAAGGGAATGTGTGGTTCAATTAAATGAAACCTTAAATAGTATTTTTTAAGTAATTTATTAGTACCCTTCATGGATTAAATTATTATTCCTTCATTTTGTGAGGACACTGAGAGTCTTCAATCCCTATTGTGGACCCAGTTTCATAGATGCTGCTGAAAAAAAAATACAAGAATGGCTATGAAATATGGAGTGATAGTTCTGGAAAATAAAGTCTAGAAAGCAGGCATAGACTATGGAATAAACACTTAGTTTTGCCGATCTCTCCACATTCTTGGTATTTAATCTCACTAAAAGGAATCACTCATGTAAACTTTGTATGGAATTCAGGTCTCTATGAAATGCTTTCATATCTTTCTATATGTAAAATTTAGGTTGACAAAGCATTATTGTATAGATGTGTCAAAGAGATCATGGCTGCAGAGGTGCTTCAACCACATGTATGTGAATATCCTCCGGTATGAAGATCTGGGCAGTGCAAAGACCAAGGGCAGGTGCCATGAATTTGCTAAAACCCAACAGCAGCAGCCACCTTTGCAGGCACTCAGCTCTGTGGGTGAAGTGCTATGGAAGCAGAACACTTATACTGCTTCTAGAGTCCATCTGGTAAATCTGGGGTGCTCTGGTGCAATGCAGACCAGTTCAAGGCCTTTTGTTTTCATAGGAGAAGTTTTCTTTGTTTACCTCATGTACCTGTTTGGAGGGATTTCACTGTCAGACAGGAACTGCCTAGACTTTCTTTGGCTGTAGTAATTAAATATTTCTCAGCCTTACTTACCTGCAAGACAAGTGGCATTCCCAGAATGCTCCAACACACAAATAAATGCATAAATAAACATGAGTGTTTTGAAGGCAGAACATCTTATGCTGCTTCAGTAGCTCAGTGGTAGGACTATGCAGCTGTGTGTGAATGTGGGAGACATGGATTCAGTTTGCTTCTCTGAGGCAAAACTGTATGCCCCCCTTTACAGCATACATCATTTAATCAGCATATGCCAGGGGATGACAAAGTAGGCATTACTTGTTGCCTTCTACTAAAGTTGTTATCCATTATGTGTCATAAGTGTTCACCGTGTATAGAGAAGGGCACTTAAATTGTATTCCCCTGCATGTGTCACTTAGTGCTTATTGTATTAATAAATGAGAGGAACAATACTAGGTATCAGTAACAAACACTTAATTACATTTGCAAAATATTCCATACTATAAGGATGGTATGTCTTAGAGATAGTTATCGTCAGGTCAGCAGCAGAATAGTCTGGATACAAACATTTGGTATCTCTGAATTCTGCAACACTAATATTCTTACTCAAAAGCAAATAAATGTGCATTACCCACTGTAAACATGTCCAAATTTTAAGACACCCAAAGCATGTAGAAGTCAGTAGAAATCTACTATCAATCACTTCTAAATTAAATTCTACAACAGACATTGAAGCAATAATTCACACACAAAAGAAATTGAAGGCAGTCTGACACTTTTTACTTGGTACATTTCAAAAACATACAAGAAAAGATACTGAAACCTTCAGAAATTAAGAATCTGCCTGGAAAAATTTGGTGACCCAAACAGTCACACTGAAGGCATTTTAAAACTAGAAAATGTTTTATATAGTAGTGGTGAAGTTGTTCCTTACTACAGTTTTTCTGATACAATAGTTGGACATGTCAGAAAACACTGAACACTTTTTGGAGTTGTTTGATGTCAAGCAAAGCAATCTGAATCACAGTTTTATTATGTTTTTTATATGTTCTGTATTAGAAATCTACATAAGATTAGGTATTTTTAACTGCAGTTTTTACATGCTAATATGCCTGAGATCCAAGTCCTTGTGCATCTCTTCTTTGCATTTTATTTATTTTTGGTCAAGTTACTTAAGGAAAAATTACAGGTGTCAGTCAGCCATTTAATTCATTGCAGCATGTAGATACTTATGGCAGGGACCATACAAACAAGCTTTTCTGATCTTTAGAGTTTTAGACAGCACAGCTAATGAATGTTTATGCTTGATGTTAAACTGAGGTCTTTGAACAATTAATAGAAGAGATTTAATATAGTAATGATTTTTTAATTTTATTTTAAATAATTAAGAAGACAGATTTCAGCAATTTTTGCAGGTAGTTTGTTTATAAGTGTATTTTCAGGATAAGAAAACTCTTCATTTGTCTATAAAGGGTTTGGCAGAAAATAAGCTAACTGAGAAGCAAAAGCTGATACACAGTTTATAAAATTTGTAGAAAAGAACTGTAAAAATTCCTGTCTGGCAATTTTATTTTTTTTTTGTAAAGAATGTGGAAATAGAGACAGTGACACAAACAATACTGATAATATAATACAGAGGCAGTACTTTTTTTACAACATGTAAAATTTCTGTGGCATTTGAGTGAATCTTGAGCCTTCATGGTAATTTTGTAAAAGGGAAGCAACTAAATTCAGTATTTAAATCATATGACTTAGCAGCAGAAAATAGTCAGCTATGTTGTTTATTGTTAAAAAGAGAAGGACAACTGATGTCTCTTAATACATCTTTTTGAAGAGGTCCTTTTTCACAAAAGATTCAGAAAATTTAAAAATAAATGTGATGAATAGCAAAGGTACATGGGTATGCAGCAAGATGTATATTGCAGAATATGTCCCTCTCCTTCTTGTCTTCTGCTCACTTTCCAGTTTCTCCCAAATGCCTAAATCTTTTCCCAGAGAAAGGGAGTTTCAGGGAAAAGCATACGGTTAGGCTGAATGTTAGGCACAATTCTGTAGGGATAGCTGCCATGTAGGACAACTTTGTTTGAAGAACATATGGTTAAAAGTCCAAGTCAAGAAACAGGAAAAGCAAAAAACTGAAGATAAGGATACAGAAATCCTAAAGGAGCCATAGATAACAAAGCCCATACCAAAAACCAGAGCTACTGGATGGCCATTAAAGGCACCAGGCAAGTGTGACCTTGGGCAGAATCAACCACAGCTTTGTAATAGGTCAGAAGGGAAATGAGACTATCCTGGATCTCGTGTGAAAGAGAAAACTTACTATAGAACATTTAAGGGGGATCACTGTGAGTTTTTAAAACTACTTATAGGTTGTTTGAGAGGATTATGGGAATATACAAAACTCATTATAGGCTGTTTAGGAAAAGGATAAAACAACAGAAAAAGGGAGGAAAAAAATGGAGAAGAGGTGCAATTACATAGGGCAATCTCATGTAAAAAAGCTGCAGGTTAATACACTCGTCTGAGTCCTGTTCGTGATCACAGCACAGTCAGTCCTCGGTTCTTAGTAAATTCCTGTTTCTATCCATAGAGAGAACTGTATGAATGCTCACCCTGTTTTGTGTGTGTGTGAGAGATGCTAGCAAACTCAAGTCAGACTAGCTCTCCAGTAGTCTGGCTGGCTTGTCTTGGAGCTGGATATTGGAGGGACCAGTCTGGGCCAGCCTGGAGAAGGTCTGGGTGCTTGTGTCATTTATAAGAGTACTGTTTGTGCGTATCTGGTGCATGAAAGACACCATTCCTCTGCCTATGTTTATCTGCTGTTAGTCAACCATGTCTACTCACATGTGTGTGTTGGAGAAATACGCTCAGCATTACTACTGGCTGAATCTTGAGCAAGGAACCACAACAGCTTCAGATCTCCCTGGGGTCCTGAGGCTCACCAGGTTCAGTTTCTTTTAACAGACATCATTGATGTTGTCCTTGGAGTGGTCCAAATTTTGCTTATACTGGTGTTTTTTTTTTGTTTTGTTTTGTTTTGTTTTTTTTTCCAGAACTATTACACTTCTATGTGCTTACACTGAGGATTTTTTTTTTTTCAACAGAGTAACACTTATCTACAAATACTGCAATGTTATATATAATATGATGCAAAGCAGGTTTTTTGGCTTGTTCTTTGTCTTTTTTTTTGTGCTCTTTTTCCAGATTCGTAAATATGGTCTATGTTTCCCTCATTGCAACTTCTCATTTTCTTGTTATTTTGTGAGTGTGGCATTTCTTTTAAGTGTAATCTAGTTATTTCTCCTTTCCATTATATTATTACTAATCTGATAACTAAATAGAGCCTTCTCAAGTGTAGGTGTTGGGAGATCTGCTTTAATTTTTCTTGCATAAATGTGGTTTTGTACAAATGGAATAGCAGAATTCCTTTTCAGAACATAAAGGATTTGGTGATTTTCAAAATGTATGCCATGTTAAAGGTTTCATATCATCTTATATATATATATGTACAGTATTTTGCAGATGTGAATAACAGCAGAAAATTATTTTTCTGTTGATCTATTTTCCTGCTCCTGTTTTCCACAGGATGTTGGCCCTGTTCTTCTCATTTTACTACTGATTACTAGACTACAGAGGGATTATTTTCCTCTGGCAATCACTCACTGATGGAAAGGAGGTGATGATGTGTGCAGTGTAGGAGATATTTGCCCAGAAGTCATCTCATCAGAAATTGTGTTTCTTATTTTTCTTTTATGTTCTGTGACTTACCTATTTTTGTACTACTTAGCGCTGCATAGAGACTAGTAATTTGCCCTTTAACTCTGCCTGTTTTTTTGGAATCATTGCAAATTGTTTTCACACTTGGACATGGATTGCTGCATGTCTGTCAAAATTGATGATATTTATGTAAACCTCTTCTCTGAAGGTTGTATTGTTGGGTGAGCTGTTCAAATGATTTCATGTCATAAATCTGTGAGAGCTTATCTATGTATGTGAGTCTACTTTGCTTCCATTTAACTCTGGCCTTAAAGAGAGAGACCGAAGGTAAAAAATTTTTGGAATTTAGAAACATTGTGCAAATCAGGTAGACTATTCCTTTTTGTAAAGTGTTTTTGACTGAATGTAGATTATTTTAACGAGGAGCTAGTCTGAATTTATGGATGGATATGCAGAGATAGAAAGCTAACAATTCATGATGACATAGTGCTTTAGGATTTAGTTTCTCAGAGCCTGGATGTATGTGTCTACAGAGATGGATATAAACTGGTCAAACTTCCTCTACCCACATTCTGAGTTGTTTAAACATAGCCATCTTCTAAGTATGCTTGTGTGTGCATGCAAATATATTCTGCTAAGGGACATATGTTGAAATACAATGTATATTGGTGTGGTCATAATAGTTACCCAGCTCTGGGTGAAGGCAGACAAGTCCAGATATAACTGCATGGGCAGAGTTAGATGCATCCTTTGGCAATATGTCATGTAAAATGTTTGAAAACATTATCACTTAAGCTTGAGGTGCTTCTCTGTAAAAAGAGTATGTGCTGTATGTTTTATTCGCTTGTTCTTTAGCCCTCTTCTCTTTGCCTTGTCTAGGGTTACAGACTATTTCTTTGTGAACAAGTACTGTGAAGCCCAGTGAAGTCCCAGTTTCATAGAAGACCTCTAAGAACTGCTGTAATATGAGCAAATTGATTGTTCTGAAAGCTGATTTTCCTGTTTTAATTGAAGCAGGTGGGGTGTTGCCATAAATATAAATTCTTAACTTAAATACGGATTAAAAATTAGTAAAGCTGAACAACATTCAAAATGTCCACTGAATAACATTTTGATCATTCAGTTCTTGCTTTCTTCCAGCAAGGGAGCAAAATGCGGGCATCCTGCAACAGCTCCGAAGAAAAAAAAGAATTCTTTATATGTTTTCAGAAGTTAGTATATACACATTCCTAAATAAAACCAGCAATTTCTTAATTAATTATATGATCTGGAATGTTTGCTTGAGTGAGTTCACCCTTTTGCTGCATATTTCAATTGCAGTTCAGCATTCCAAGGGAATGGTGATTTTGGTTGCAAAAGTCATTATTGAGTCATCATAATCTCTGTCCTGGACAATATAGGAGGCCCATAATGCAACTGAAGTCAACTCGCATAAGAACATTTTTGGTGTGTTAATGTGAAGCATTTTCATGCTGTTCTAAGGAATTTGAAACGATTGCTGGATTTTTCATATTAAAAATTATACCCATTGTTGCCATGTTATACTTAAGTATTTCAATACTTCAAAATGAGCCTTTTCTGTTAAGCAGTTCCTGGAATGGTACAGATATGAGATCTATTTTGGCTTATAAAAACTCTTATCTCATTTATTCATTTTAGAATGAAATGCTTTAAGGACAAAACACCAAGATTTGTACATAAGAGAAGTTATATTCTAGAATGACATGGATGAACACTGCATATTGTTAACATCCTGAGGTCAGTGAGAATTTATAATCACAATTGCTGCAATTCTAAATTACAGTTCTTACCTATAAAAACTAATCTGGATACAATTGGGTTTTGATGTAATCGTAATCTAGACAAGCAGATCATCTCAGAAGATACATATCTGAGTGGCAATAGGCAACATTTTCAAATGCATACAAGTGCTTTAGGGGCTTTAGGCTGTTAAATTTCATTAGGATTAGACTCCTAAATCATATAGATGTGTTTATGAAAAGTAGCTTTATCATTCAAAACAAGCATCCTGGCATATACTTTTGGTGTATTTATTTTTACAGTTTGTTTTAATTTATTTAAATAAACAATCCATGGGTTGGGGAGGTGGAGCTTAAATCCTAGAAAAATTAGTTAGAGATTTCTTGGCAGCCTCAAAACAGTAGTATGTGTTGAGCCCACTGAGACTAGTCAAGCATATTTTGCTACAGTATAATATTCCAACCTCAGAAGGTCTCCCCTGGAAGCAGAGGTTGGACTGGTATACTCTAATATGTTGTTTTATATAGAAATCTGATTTATGTCTGGAATTATACAAACCTATACATTTGGCTAATGTCTAGTGAGAGTTCCTTCAATACATTAACCTTTTGATCTCTTCTCTCTGCAGTAAATCTCTTTATAAGTAGGATTAGTAAAAGTTAATTTAATAATATTGCAGGAGTTTACATTTAATTTTCTCAGTACATATGAGCAAGCTGGTTTAAAAACACAGAATTCCTTGACTACACCGTAACATTTTTCAGTAACTAGTTATAACAGAAGTGTACTTTATATGTTTATAAACTACTGGCACTACTGGATCAATTCAATTCCTTTAGGGTCATCTGCACTAGAAGCCTCTGTTGACATATTTAAAGCTGTTTGCCTGAACTGAACAATAGAAGAATGTCAAAGCCTGACATCCTGTAGCATGTAACCCTGAGGGAGAAAACCCCTACAAGTGTCCACTGCAGTGCGGAAGGGTGTTCAATAGGCTTTCATAAGAATGAGAGAAAGGTATCCCTGAACTCTGCTGTGAAAGTGTTATGAAAAAAAAAAAGTGTTGACTTGTGTGTGAAGGACTGAACACAAGAATACATTGTAAATGAGTTCTGCAGGTAATGCATAGCTCTGTAGCAAGAGAAATACAAAATTAAAATAGGCATGCAAACCTGTGTTTATTTAGGTCTGTCTGATTTGCCAAAAAGTACCCCCAAAGTGACTATTGAAATACCAACCAACCAACCAACCTGCAAAAGTAGAAACCTGCTCTGGTGAAATGACAGTAATGCAGAATAGATCTTTCTTGCATGTAAGCAGAAACATCAAGATGACTCTGTGTCTTTTTCTCCAATGGAATAGAACAGACAGTGCATCAAACTGGATGCTTGATGAAGGGCTTATCCAAGCAGCTCTATTCAAACACTTTTGTCTATAACAACCAATTATTTTAACAGAATAAGGCAGATACAATGGAGTGAGAAAGGACAGAATTTAAAAAAAAAAAAAAAAAAAAAAAAGTTATATACTTCCTGGTATTTTTCCATAACAACGGTTGCCAAGTACACACAGTAGCACCTAGGAATAAATGCAGGTCACTACCCATGAATAAAACCAGAAGACAATCCAGCAAAACCATGATTATCAGAAGATTTTCAACTTTTTCTTTCTATTGGTTCTTGAATACAGTTATGAATGTTATGATTTCAACGGACATTTTATTTCAGCAGTTTTACATTGAAAAGAGACAACAGCAGTAAACTATTAAAAATAATTTAGAATACATTTCCAGTCCAACTCTGAAACAGAGCTTTAAAATAAACTTGAAACGTCAGTCTTTAGTTCCAGATCTGCCTAACAAGTGGGAACTGATTCCCTGTATGTTCTGAACTTTGTTTTCTTAGGAATTCCTTGGGAGTTATGGGAGTTCCTCACCAGAAATGAAGGTAAGCATAAGAACTGTAAGACTTTAAGAGGATAAATGTGTTCTTTACTGTACACACACGCAAAATAATCTTTCTAATGCCCCCTTCTTTATGAAATTTCTCTCAGTTATTACAAAGAATGTCCTTCAGTATGAGATCAAATATTGATTTGTTTTGAATTTATTATAAATGTATTTTAAACTGAAATAAAGATAAGTAACCACCATGAAACAGTTAAAAGTAAATATAGACTTATTTTATTGCATGCTGTCATTTCTGTATTTATACAGGAGAGACCAGAAAAAATGGATATATTGGAATATATTCATGTCTTATTTAATATAGATGAATATTTTTTTACCACATTCTGTGAAGATTATGTTTATTTTAAAGAGCTAGCTCTAAATTCTTCTACCTGTTAATCCTTTATACTAACATAATGAAGCTCTGTAAGAATTTTAAATATTAAAATAATAACCAATTTATTTAAATTTAAATTTTATTTTAATTTAAATTATTTAAATTTAAAATTAAATTTAAAGTGTTTAATTTACTTAAAAATATTTCCCTGCCATTGCTACCTTATTGCTAGCAAAAGTGTTCCTGCAGAAATTTACCAAGCAGTATCGCAATTAAACAAGATTGTTCACATTAAAATAGACTGTATGTGAAAGGTTAATTAAATCACAAATACTTAATGCTAGGTACACCACTTCCCAAATCTGCACTGACTGTACAACATAATTAAAACTACAAAGTTAAGACTTTGTCCCAGCTGCTCATTTCTATACATTTTAGCATTTAAGCATGTCTAATGTAAAATATGCATAATTTAATGGTGCACTTAACGTTGTGATGAAGTTAGGTTAATATTAACCTTTCTGGAAACAAATGGAGTCCTGCATATGGTTAAATACTTTTCTGGAATTTGGAGGGATTATGGGCATAATCTTCCACTTCAGAGTCATTCAAAAATTTTTCATAACATGAAAGGACTTTTTTCCTAACTAATAAGAGAAGGAATAGGTCTGTCAGACCATGTACTATGGTATGATAATATTTTGTCTAGTTATGTTTTCATTCTATAATATCAATTAACAAGAAAAATATAATTTTACCTTCATTAAAACTGCAAAGTCTAACTCCTATAAAAGCTAACTAGATATACAATAAATGTAAGAATGCAGAGCAAATTTTAAATCCTGTTATAAGTTTGCCAAAAAAGCTAGACATGTTTAAACTGCTAAATAAAACTTGGCAGGATTTATTTGTTTTCTTAATCAATAAATGATTCTATGAAAGAAAGAATTCTGCAGCAGCCGAAAATCTTTATGAATTCATATTAAATTTATGAAATTAGTTTGGATGAAAAATAAATGAGAGATAAAAAAGTAATGGAAATGAATAAACACGAATTCTGACTGTTCCAAAATTTGCTAGGGCCAAAATATCTGAGGGGAATAAATGTCAACCAACCTACCAAACAAAGAAAACCCCCTCGCAAAACAAGATACCATTATTTGGAAATGAAGTTTGGAAATTACAGAATTGGGTTCAAATTCCCAAAGACAGGAAAGGAAGTAAATTGTCCTACATCTTGACAAATGAGTAGGGTCACTTGAGTCAAAGGAAGATAATTAGGCTTTGTGATAAAAGCTCAAAGGAGCATAGAGAGATAATGGAAGATTGGGCAGGGTAGCCCAAACAATGCTGTGCAAGGATATTCCCATGCCCATCACAGGGCGCAATGGCAGGCGGGAATCCCAATTAAGGACTCTGGAGAAGAAAACACCTCATCTGGACCCCTTCCAAGGCTGCTCTAGGAGAGCTTCAAGCCCCAGTGCCCAGGTGTGAAACCCATGGCCATGAGTCATCAAGAGCACTCTCCAGATCACCTTCGACCTGAGTGGGATTTGGAGCCTGGGGGTGGATCACATGATGGGATGCAGTTGAGGAGCATTTTGAGATTGTACAGGATTTATTATGGAACATTTATGGGAAGAATCAAAGGTGGGGAAAGGGAAGGATTTAGGTGATTTGGGGAGGAGTAAGTGTAGGAAATAGAAGGGTAAAAACATGACAAGGGCCAGCCACATGTAAATAGTTGACTCGTCAGTACGCTTCTCTGTCTATGCCATGTGCCTATCCTCTTACTAAACTCCTCTCTAACCCTTTCCTGAGTGGGGGATCCCTGTTCAGTGTTCCTGTGTGTATATGGGCATCTGAGTGCAACAACTGGAGCCAGACCATGGGTCAGAGGGCCCGTGTGTCTGTAGTGCAGCAACTGAAGCAAGTGCAGGTGAGATCACCAGCAAAGATGGAGCCAGTGAATAGGTCAAGCGGCCTTGGAAGCCAGCGGGGTGAATGAATCCATAAGGGTGTGAGAGTACTTACGTATTGCGAGGGGTGAGAGCGCAGGGACAACAGCTGTGGGAGCCGGGGGAGTTTGGACCAGCTCTGTGTGTGCATGTGCGTGCACTTGTGAAGTGCCAGCAACAGGTCTGGGACATCCACATGACAGACTGTGTGTGTGAGTCCAGATGCTGACCTGCCTTGTACACAGGCATACATATTCCCACTAATGGGTCTCCATCCTGCTCAGCCAAGAGGGGAGAAGGAAGAGGGCACTGGTGCTGTCTGCATTTGTGTGAGCAATCTGAGTATGTGCCTGTGATCTGTGTGGACATCCATGTGTTTATGTATATACGTGGTGTATATACATGCCTTGTGTGAATGCACCTGCTGGGAATACATCTTCAGTCTCGCTACTGCATGGACCTCGGGACAGGGCGCTGCAGCTTCCTCACTTCTCTGGCTCTGATGGATCCCACGTGATATATTTTCTCCAACAGATATCCTCATAGTTTATATAAGCATATATTCCAAAACAAAATGTTTTATTTGATTCAACATGATATTTGGGTGAAGAGTGGGTGCAAGAAGTTTTATTTTTGGGAGAGAAAAAAGGACAGTCAAACATATTTTTGGTTCTTCTGTCTAAGCAAATGAATGAGTGTTGTGATTTTCTAAGACTCTTTTAAAACCATAGATCTGTGCTCTAATGTAAATTCTGGAGATCCCACCTGTTTTTTTGTAGTGTTTCAAATTAATCTTCCATCAAGAGACAAATCAATTTATAGAATAGAATTTATCAACTGTGTGCAAAGTCATCTTACTTTAGCAAATGAGTAAGTTAGCTCACTGGAGCATGGAAGGCAAACATTGCAGGTAAGCAGTACAGGTAAACCAATCTACTTACTACATAATTGTTTATCACAATGGCTTTACCCCCAGAGAGCTGCAAGTCCACAGCCTACTCTACTAAAAACAATATTAGGGTAAGGCAGGGAAAGAGCATTTCTTTAGCAGTTCAGATGTCTTCCAATGGCTTTCAGATATTGTTCCCAAAGTAACACAGACCATCATGAGGTTATTTCTCCATCACCAAATTTAAATCATAGAATCATAGAATCATAGAATGGTTTAGGTTAGAAGGGACCTTAAAGATCACCTAGTCCCAACCCCTCTGCCATGGGCAAGGACACCTTCCACCAGACCAGGTTGCTCAAAGTCCTGTCCAACCTGGCCTTGAACCCTTCCAGGGAGGGGGCAGCCACAGATTCTCTGGACAACCTGTTCCTGTGCTTCATCACCCTCACAGTAAATAATTTATTCCTTATATCTCATCTAAATCTAGCCACTTTCAGTTTAAAACCATTACCCCTCATCCTATCACTACACTCCCTGATAAAGAGTCCCTTTCCAGTTTTCCTGTACCTCCCCTTTAAGTACTGGAAGTCTGCTAGAAGGTCTCTGTGGAGCCTTCTCTTCTCCAGGCTGAACAACCACAAGTCTCTCAAACTGTCTTCATAGGAGAGGCTCTCCAGCTCCCCGATCATCTTCATGGTCTCCTCTGGACCTGCTTGAGCATGTCTATGTCCTTCTTATGTTGGGGACCCCAGAACTGAATACAGTACTTGAGGTGAGGTGTCATGAGAGAAGAGTAGAGTGGGAGAATCCCCTCCTTCAACCTGCTGGCCACATTTCTCTTGATGCAGCCCAGGATATGTTTGGCTTTCTGGGCTGCAAGCACACATTGTTGGCTCATAGTCAGTTTTTCATCAACCAATACCCTCAAGTCGTTCTCCACAGGGATGCTCTCAACACACTCATTTCACAGCCTGTATTTGTGCTTGGGATTGCCTTGACCCATGTGCAGGACCTTGTACTTGGCCTTGTTGAACTCCATGAGTTCTGCACAGGCCCACTTCTCAAGCCTCTCCAGATCCCCCTGGACAGCATCCTTTCCCTTCAGCATGTTGATCGCACCACACAACAGTCTTCAACAAATTCTTGTCATTAAGAAATTGCATTTTGTTGGGATATTTTTTTTTTTTTTTGGTAGATATTGTCTTCCCAAAATATTGGACCTCGTTTATCTAGTAAATCCCATGATACTCTTCCATGAATTCTTATTTAGCATTCTAGCACTGAAATTACAGCTGAATGTGCTTTTCCATTATAAGCCCATGTTTATAAACACACATAATTTTATATAGAAATTATTTATATAGAAAAATTTTAACAGAGAAAATTTGTTTTTCAAGAAAGAAAGTCAAAAAGCCTTTTTTTTTTTTTTGGTGTCTAGAATATGATGAGATTTGTTTTTTTCATATTTGACCCACATCAGCATGAAATACATTATGTTCCCTGCAGTTTTTAGTTTCTCAGGGTAAAGCATTGCTCCTTTTATGAAACAAAGCTTAACCCCACTTCTGATTAGTCAAGACATTGATGTGCATATTTAACTATCTAGGTGAGTATCCAAACTTCAAATGTCCTTTTATGGGAATTGTTTCAAATTCTGAAGAGGTTTGAATGTCTCCAAACATTGTGAATTGTTTCATTGTTAGTGAGGTAGGGAGGAGATTACAGTGTGTGACTAAATGTGGATGTAATAGGATGTCTATCTTAACTGCTGATAGTGATATTTCCACATTCAGCCTGATCTTCAAAGAAGACTATAAGGAGATGGAAGCCAATATGAAGTTCTTTCAGGCTACAAATTATTAACTGAGGTTAGTCTCTCAAGTTATCTCATTAAAGTATTTACTAAAGATGTAAAGAAAAAACATAGTTCGAGGCAGCAACTGTATCCTTCAAGAAATGATGAATGTAAAGCCTAAAACTAATATGAAACCTATGAACACAGAGATGGGAAGGTAAGCGAGGTGCTGTGAAAACACCACCACACTTGGGAAAAAGTTGAAACATAGGAGGATGAAGCAGCTTGGATTTCCAGACTGAAAGCTTTTGAGATACATTCACTGTCGAAACAAAATCAGGAGGGCCTAAAGACTTGCATTTCGGACCAGTGAGAGATCGTATTTTAGAAGATCCCAGTTATATTTCACAATCTGACCTCCTTTTCTAGTAAAAAGAGTTCACTTTTCTTCTGACAATGTGGACAAGTGCTCTGTGTCTGATGTGGCTGCATATACTGCTCTTCCTTTGTGCCTATATAATCTGCAGTGAAATTTCTTCTTGGTGAAGGGACTGTGCCATCTGTAATCCTTCACAGTTACAATCCCTTATGCAACTGCTTTGCAATGTATCTGCAAAGATGATTTTGCATAGCACTTAGGGTATAATAAGGTAAGCCACTAGAGGATAGAGAACTATATATTCCTGCAGCTCTGAGATGATTATCATCAAGAAGACAACTGCTTTCAAAACTCTTAAAAATGAGAGTTTGTAAAAAGACAAAATAATATGTCTTATCCTTCTCACCCTGTTTACAGTATGTACTGTATAAGCAAATCGCACATCTGGCAGCTGATAAATACATTTTTTCTCTCTTTAATTATATGTATTATCATGAACAGGAAATGTCTGATTGCAGCATATGTTTCTAATGACGTTAATTTTAAACCAAGTGTTTAATACTTTGTCATCAGAAAAGCTTGTATGACTGATTTGGGATGGGTAACACTCCAAAATACAAGGCCTATTGAAATTTGATCTTACATATCTAAATCTGTTGGTTATGCAGAGCTAGATTTGCAAATCTCTAAGAAATTGCTTGTTTTATTTGAATTTATTTTTAACTCTTTCATCTGGTTTAGAGTCTAGTAAAAAAAAAAATAAAAAGTTTTTATCCAAGTCTCTTGGTCAACAAAAATAAAATATTGAAGTTTGATATCCAGTACATTTTATATTTTAGGCCGGATATTCAAACTTCATTGTCTCATTTATTTAGCAGTACTTGAATTATTGATACATAGTAGATAATCTTGACTCTGTAAAACCTAATTGATCACATAATACAAAAATTAATAAACCAGAGTGTATCTATTCACTTATTCTGAACTCTTGAAAAAATTTTTTATTAAAACATTGACATATATTTAGACAGTTTCTGGTACTCAAGATGAATGATTTAGAAATATCTAATCTCCACACTGTATTGTGCAGCATATTATATTCTTACATGATGGAAATAGTATAGTATATTCTTACATGATGGAAAATTTTAAATATATGGACATGAGGAAAGTTGAGTGAGGACCAAGCTGTCAAATGATATGCAGAAACACTTAATAGGCAGGCTATTACTTTGTATTCAACAAAGATAGCAATGGGCAGGGAAGTAGTTCCTATTTTCTGTTGAAGTATAAGTCACTTCCAATTAAGTCTCCATCACTTTTAAGACCTTCGTGTGATGTGTTCTACTGAAGTCTATATGAAAGCATATTATTAATAACAATGAAACTACAATTTTTAAAATAGAAACAATCTTTTCTGAAATGTAAAAACTCTAAAGTGAAAGGTCCTTAATCTGTATTAGTCACTTCAAGAAGTCACTGAACTGTGACTAGGATATAAAGCTTGGGATCCTTGGATAAATTCCCTGCTGATGTCAATGTTACTGATGTGAACTGTTACAAGCTTTCTAGTAGCAGGGAATATTTTATCTTTGCTTGAAAAATCAAGACCATTATATTTCTCTCTAGATTTTTAACACATCAAGGACAGAGCACGATAATTATTATTTATAATGTTGATGCAATTATAGTAATAACTTTCAAGTTCTGATTATGTGCCATAAAGTGTTACTTATTTCTTAAAATACAATTTTCTTTTCAATGACTAGTAGACGTCCTAGTTCTGACTGATGTTCCAATATTACGATGAATGCCAATGTCAGTGGAAGATCTTATTTCTCAACACACTGCAGAATCAGGGACATTAAAGATGTTAGATTGATCAGCTGAGTTATTAATATGGTCATGTGATACAATAAAATTAGGGCATCAAATTCCAGGGCTGGTGAACGCCTTGCCCTCATTTTATTTTTTCCATAGAGCAAGGTAACTTCAGTGTTGAAGTCACCCCAGGAAACAAGTCCTTATTGTATGTGAAGAACAGCTATATATCCCTTTGACCTGTTACTGTAATATACCTGTACCTATGTATACCATGCCTTATTTTAGGACATGGCTAGGCACCAAGCACTTCTACTTTGTATTTTTCAAGATTCATCATGATTTTCTCTCTTCTTCATTTTGGTCATCTGTTTTTTATTATTTTTGGCAGTCTTTTCCAATAGATCATTCATTGTCTGCAGGTGATCCACTTTTGAGAAATATATTATGAATCCTGCCTGCTCTAATGGCTCATTAATATCCACGTATCCCCGTAGTACTTGGTCAGCAGAACTTCTGTGAAAATCTTGTTACACTGAGACTTGATAAAATTTATCTACCTTTCTCTTTGACTAATATTAAAGGTATTTGAGAAAGGGAAGAGGAAGGGTAACAGGGAGAGGGTAGAGGACTATCCAGGGTCTATCCTTTATATATATCCTTATATATCCCTTATGTGTAGTGCAATACCTCCACCTCACCTGCCCTGCCTATCCCTCCTGAACAGCCTGTAGCACTCTATCCCAGCACTCTGGTTGTGGGATTCATTCCACCAAGTCTTGCTAATGCCAATGATATCATAGCTCTGCATGCATTGGTGTACAAGTATTTCAGATAGGCTCCTGAGCCCTGCATGTTCTCAGGAGCAGTGTAAATGTTCCCACCAGGATTTCCGCCCTCTGGAAATGCCATGCTAACCCTTGGTTTACCTACTGCAATCCTGTTGACATCCCTTTCCCTCATCGATTCTAGTTTAAAGCTCTCTCAGCAGCCCTGCTAGCTTACACCCAAAGACGCATTTTCCCCATCAAGTGAAGTGGATCCCATCAGACTCCAACATACCTTGCACCTCAAAAGCTCCTCCATGGTTTAAAACCCCAAACTTTTGTCACAGGTGACAGTCTTGGATCTGGGTATCGATATCCTATTCTCACCTGTTCCTTACAGAATCTCACCCCATTACTGGTAGGATTGAAGAAAACAATACCTGTGTTCTTGAATTTTTTAGCATTCTTCCCAGGGCTCTGAAGTCTTATTTTATTGACCTCAGACTTTTTGTTTTGACTTGATCTGTACACAGGTGAAAAATCTCGCATTCTGAAGAAAAATATAAAATCATTCCCCATACCACTTCTTTATATTACAAGTTATTTCATAGATGTCTGATGTACTTTCCAAACTAAAAATTTCTTATTTAGCCTTGCATGCATGTGATTATTCATCTGGTGGTTAGGGAATTCAACAGTCAGTTTTCTGTCCCTTTCCTAATATTTAATTCTTTATATAATTGGTAAGTTAAGCCAAGAAATACAAGAGTTGATCATCCTAAACTTCTTATTCAGAATGCTTGAACAGCAGGATATGAAATGGTCTGTGCCATGTTTCTGCCTTGTGTCTGAATTAGTGTATTATTTAAATGTTTAAGGAAATTTTATAACAATTTCATCAGAGTTTCATTCTGGACTTCCTCAATCAACATTTTATGAAAAATAATATTTCTGTGGAAAACATAGTTTAAGCAGAAATAAAATATAAAACAAAAAATGTTTTGCTAAAACTTGCTCCTAGGCAAAAACTCACAAGTTTGATGAATGGTTAAGAAAAAACATTTTCTCCCATTTCATTTCATTCCCACTACTTTCTTACTGGAATTGTAATTTGATTTTTAGGCTGCCTAATTTGCTGCTCTCAAACAACATACAAAGAATGTAAAAGAGCAGAATAATAATTTAAGGTCAACCTGTGCTCATGGTAGATCTCTAGCTAGTGAGTAGATCATATGGATAGAAGTTTGATCTCCGCACACTAATCCAAAATCTTGTATGAGTTAATGAAATCTGATAGCTACATATTATTTTAATGTTTTAGTGGGCATGACATGCAATTTATATAATTGATATTTGTATCAAATATACCCTGTCATGGATAGTCCAAATGATTTACCTTTGACAAATGTCCCACTTATATGTTCTCAACTTATCCTCTGTACTGAATTAAAAAATTGTTCTTTGAAGCAATATGTTTTGACTAGAGATACAGGACTGTGTTAGTCTGACTGTACTTATCACCTACAGAATAGCAATATTGCCATTCCACTGTTCTTCCCTGGTCTGAAGTGTTTATTAATGTGATTGCAAATTGGTGTTGGATTCTCTTTTTTATGGAGAGAGAAATCCAGTTGCCTAATGGCTTAGTAAAATGCTTTAAGTGTTTGTGATGACCTTTTAGTGTACAGTGTTTGAAATTTCATGGAGGTATTTTTCTTAGAATCATCTATTACAGCTTAATCACCTGGTGGAAACTCAGGATATATTTGGATCAAATATAAATACATAAATATATGTATATATATTTTATACATATAAATGTGTATATATATAAAAAAATAAACAGTATCATGTCAGCAGTCTTAAGCATACTGTGAGTTTTATCTGTCTGGCAGAGCAGTATTATATTTAATAGTATTAGTAATTCTGATTTATTAGGACCAGTAACATACCAGAAGGGATTTGCTGTCTTCAATCCAGCCAATATATTTCTTGATGTATGGTAAATATTCCTCAAGGCTTTCCTTTTGTTTTTTAAGACACCTAAAATGTCTGGATAAAATGTCAACCTGTATGCTACATATCTGAACTCCCACTGTAGTCCATAGAGATCAGTGCTGAGACTCAATATTGTCCCTAGAGAGTCTACAAGTGATGGGAGCTGGAGGCTGACTTAGATCAACTGAAAACATAGCCTAAAGCTCACTCTGAAATAAGACTCGATCCTGCTACCTAAACATAAACATCTAGTGACATGTGAGACATCCTGGGGTCATCTATGGTCTGAGGCATAGGTTCATATGGTCTATGACATTGTTGCCAGTTCCATTAAGCTGTCTTGGATATCCATTGGTACCGTACATTGTTGAGACAATTAAATTGAGCTTCAGGTGGCTGGTTAGCCAAAGCAGTCTCTAGACTTTATTAACTGTGCTGATCAGGATCTCAATTCAGTTGTCTAAACACTGATTGTTGTGAGAAATTAAATATCAAGCACATATGTGTATGCATGTATACACCTACATGTATGGTTTTAATTTATGTGTCTGTATTTTGAAACAAATACTTCCACATTAATTTCAGGAGGAGTATCTGATTCTTTACTAGATTTTGTTCTCTGACTTAAGACATATTAGTCTCTAACTGCTGGCACATAATGTTTGGGGAGTGAAAAGCTGAAGAAATAGAGTTTTGAGTGATATCATATGGGTCCTACTGGATATAAGAAGCTCAGAGTTAGTTGTTGAAATTGCCATTCAGGCCAAGATATGCCTTGTGTTCCCTCAGAGGAACAGAAGTTGGAATGCCTAAAGATCATTTGTTGGACTGTGGCATCATAAGAAGAGTTTGTGGTGTAACAGACATTTAAGAACAGCAATACTCTCTCTGCCCTAAGAAGTAGCAGAAATGTGGGTCAGGAAGGGTCACCAGAGAAAAAGCAACGAGAGCCTTCAGATTTAGCTGCACTCTGACTCATTATTCCAGTGAGTGATGTGGTAGAAACTTGATGTGGTCTTTAGCACAAATTAACTGTTTACTGTTTATGTTAGTACAACAGTTGGTTCATATCTGTATACTTATCAGTATATTTCTATCAATATACAACTACAATAAGTCTTATTTCAGGTGTGGGGTTTTGTTTGTTTGTTTTATGATTCACAAACAGTCCTTCAGCACACCCAAATCTTAGGTATACCTTTACCAGACACAAAGTCCAGCTTACCTTCAAGTATGAATCAGATCTTGAAAAGAAGCTATCATTTTGAAGGCAGAACAAAAAAAATATTTTATCTAAGACCTAAATGTGGGCATATATGGTTGAATATTTTTCTGCTTATTTGCCTTATCTTTTGGAATTTGTTTGTGTTAAGCAAAGCCAATGTACTTTTAATGACAAAGTTTTTTTTAAAAAATTGAACGTTACCTGTCATTTTAAATGATTTAAATATGAACTAAGATAAAACAAACTTAGTTTTGGACATAACCATGTGATAAACGTCAAATAAGAGCAGCTTACAGCTTTTGTCATCAGGTTGCACAATGCTAGGCAAAAGACGTTCTTTTAAACTTCATTGTAAACAATTTAAGTATCACATTCTGGTTAAAAATTGTGTGTAATATTTCTATCTTGTAATGGTGGTTTTGGCTAACTTCTAAGCAAAGTTTCACAGAAACGTTGTGTAAACACAAGAGTTTTCATATATACTTTAACAGAGGATGTTGTGCAGACTAAAGGCAAAGGGTTGGTTTTGTTTGTTTTTTTTTAATACACAAAGACATTGTCCAGGAACTCTTGGAGAAAAGTGGGATACTAAGGAAGGACCAAGAACTTGATCAGACCTGTATTATTTTCTCTTTGGGATGGTGAAGTCCCGAGCACCAAATGGAAACAAACTCTGAAATTTCATGGACCAATGAATGTTTGTTTCTCTAAGCTTTAGGACAACTGAACTATGTTTACACATCTAAAGACAAAAAGGCAGCAAATAACTTGTGCTTTTGACTGTTCAGATTGTTCATGCTACTGAACTGTTAGCTGTGTTTTAGATCACTTCAGCTTGCACTGTCAGTGATGAAACCAACATTGCTTGGGAGGTTTTCAACATGAATCACTCCCAAAGAGCAGACAGCACAAGGCTGAGCCAGGTTTGGCTCCCTCCAGCTCACACAGCAGCGTTTACACATCCAAATGCTCCACCTGTTTTCCTGCCATTCCACAGAGCACACTATAGGCACTGTAATTTCACACTATAAAAACTGCAATATAGAGTTTGCATTGCTTCAAATAATTTGAGCAGAGGAAAACATGTCTAAACCACTTAAATTATATGTGGCGGTCACAGAGAAGACTCCAGAACAGTTTATATGCTGTGTATGCAACCAGACCACTAAAAAGGTAACCAGACCTAATCAGTGAGTCTGCAAACCAGTCCACACCATTTGATCTAGGGCCAAAGTCACCCCATACCACTCTTCTGTTTAGCACACAAGTTTAATGCTAAATTTATGTTTATGGTTTATGTGCTTGCTTATATTACTTTTAATCAAGCTTTTAGTCACAATAGCCTTTTCTCAAAATCCAATTTAATTAAAAGAAATGTTCAGAGAAGTTAGCAGAAGGGAATCCCTGGTCACTGAGTTATTTTTTTTTGTGCATATGGGGAAAATTGTATCTCTAAATACATAAAGAAGACAACTTTTTTCTTGAGTTTTTTCATACAAAGCAGCAATGTCTTTACCACAGTGAAAAATTTCAACTCACTACATTTACATACAATGTTGATATGATATGATATTTACCATCATCCCACCTGCTGGAGTCAAACTTTCATGTTGGAAAATCAAGAGATTTTTAAAGAACTTACTTATGAGAGGAATAATATGTGGCAAACCTTATTCAAAACTACAGGTGTTATATGTGCTAAAAAATGAAAAAAAAAAAAAAGTAGCAATTTATTTATGTTTATTATCCATTTTATTAGAAATTAAGTGTTTAAGATAACACAAAGGAAATATAAAATAATCCTGATAGCAAACAGTCTAAAACTAGAGTGACTATTCACATAGAAATGCATATCTGCTAATATTCTCACTCAGAGGATGGGATTTATCTCACCATATGGCTATCCAAAATTTAGTTTAATTTAAGTTAGTAGTTTAGTCTCTCTTTATAGACAAGAGAGAAAATAGTCAATTCTAGACAATGAGTCATTCCATCCCAGGATAGCAAATATATACATCTTTCGGAAGTGCCTGGAGGTTCTCTCCATTAACTTGTCATGGAGAATAAACCAGTTGAGACTCTGCCTAATTTTTAGACAGCTGAAGTTGGCTGAGATTACCCATGACCTTTAAAATATACATACTTTCTTTCTTACTCTTAATTTTTCTTTTTCTCATTAAACAAAGGAACCTCCCTCGTTCCCAGGCAAATTGATAACATTCACAACTGTTCACTTCATTCCATGATGAGAGACTGGCAAAACTGTAATAATTTAACAGTGAAATAACCGTTTTTTTGTACTGAAAAATCGAAGTGTGAAAAAATACACCCTGATCAACCCATATACTGCAGTCCAGACATGGAGATTACCAAGACAATATATTTATTTAAAGAATAAAAACTCTAGAATGACACCCAAATTAAAGATAAGTTGCTTATTGAACATAGATAGTCAGCTACATTCAGAGGGGCAGACATCTGAGCTGAAAAGACAGTTCTTGGAAACAAGACTGATTTTAGAACATAAATTTCATAAAGACAGTAGTATTTGGCTTGATGCTGACTAAAACTGTCCAACTACTTGGTAGAACAATAATGTTTCCAAATAACCAGCATCAAGGTCTGCTGCAGCAGCTGCTGGAGCTTGCAGCGCCTGGTTCCCTCCATCCACACCAGTAGCCATGGCCCACCACCCATTGCCACAGTCTGGCAATTGCCAAGGGCACCAAGGCCAGCTGCTCCCTTCCACTGGTGCAGTGGAACTGACAAAGAGGAAAATAACTTTCATCTTTGAATAAAAACTTCTGTGTAAATGACAGTATTTTTAATTATTTTTCTACTGAGTTACTGACTCTATTGTTTTAGCTTCCAACAGAGTTCTTAAAATCAAAATAATTCATCTGGTTTAAAGGAATTCTTTTTAGCCACTGAAGTTACTCTCTTCTGCTGCATCTTTTATGACCAGATTGCAGTCTGTTCTCCACAGAGTATGCACAGAGAGTAAAAAATGCGTTGGTTTGGGCATTTTGGTTCTGTTTCTGTTTGTTTGTTTGTTTGTTGTTGGTTTTTTTTTGTTTTGTTTGATTGTTTGTTTTTTATTGTTTTTTGGTTTTGGGTTTTTGTTTTTTTTTTTTTTTTACTGGACATATAAAAGATTCTGATTTCACTACAAAGCATGTAAAAAGAAAAATACTCAAGTATTACTTGTTAAAACTGTACTGCAAAAGTAGACTTTACAATGCACATTTTTCATGTCACTGCATTATTTTTATTATCTACAGCATTTTAATAAGAACAAAACAGTTCTTACTGATGAAAAAATATACAAGTGATAATTTACTACCTACTACAGCTTTTGCTTAAAATGAATTGCAGTGAGTCGGGAAAGACATGGCTTATTTTTCTTTTTTTTTTTTTGTAAATCATTCTTTTCCTTAGCATTTGTCTATGGAAGTACTGGTCATATGTGTCATAGTTTTAAAAGAAAGACAAAATGTTATTAATATTTCATTGAAATACCCCCATTTTTAGAATAGAATATAATTTCAGGTAGCCTTATGATTATTTATCCCACTTACACCATTTGTTTACATAGATCAGGGTGGTTTATTGGTAGCAGGTAACTGCTCACTGTGTGTTAAGAGCTGCGCAGCCTGCTGCACCAGTACACTATAATGCCCTGTGCCACTGCCAAAACCCACAAATATAAAACTGATTAGGTCATTAGGTGGAATTAATCTCTGCACCTTTGAAATCTTGCATTTATGTCAAGTTAAGAGCCAGGACCTCAGATTATGTACAAAAAGATTTTTTTTTTTTTTTTTTTCTGTAATGGTTATACCATTTGCTTTTGACCATAACAATTTGCCTTAGAAACTATCCCTGAATTGTAACTACTATAATACCATTGAATGCCTACAAAGAAGTGACCTTCCACTAACAACAGCTTTTATCCAACCTTTCAAAGCAATTCATAAAGCTAACTTAAAACTCTGAACATCACTTGAAACTGAGGAAATGTCAGCATTTGGAGGGTTTTGAGATAAGTGAGCTAAACCAAATCTCTTGATAACGTTCATTGCCTTATATCCAGACCAATTTTTCTTGAATTTATGCTATGAGATGCCAGAGGAGAAGGGAAGAGAAGGGATAGGAAAGGATACAGCTTCAGTAAATGCAGAGTCTGATTTACTAATATGAAATAGTAGGGAAAAGATGGATTTGTTTTGTTTTTCATTATTTAAATGTTATAAAGCACTAAGTGAAATAACATCGTACTATGTATATTTTAAGACCCATCTAGATATGAGGTTTCATTATATATGAAGGATTTAATAAATATTTTTTAGTGTTATAATAAAATTGCCTTTAGCCCTGTGACTTTATATTAGAGTAGTTTCACATTTTGACACCAGTTTTGACAATTTCCATAAATTCAATCACAACTTTGTTAAATTCAGAAGTATAATATAACAGTTGTATAGTAATATTTTTTTTCTAAATATAGAGTTTGTTTCATAATAAATAGACATGAAAAAAATAATGTAAGCCTCTTCTCTAGCAGTGATATGAAAATAATTATATTCAGGAACATTCTTTCAATGATTAAGTTATGAATGTTACTTATCTTCAGAAAGTGAAATACTTAAAACCATTTTTCCAAACTATTCTTGCCCAAGGTGATGAGAAAAAGACAGCATTAGTACATTTCTCAGCATCAGTACATGGCTTCATTAACATGAAACAATCTGTTGTTGAACATTTTCACATGAAACAACAGGAGAATAAGTGCAGAGGAGCATATGGGTGAGGATCGAAAGAAGGAGAGAGAAAAGACGCAAAAGTGAAGACAGAAAGTACAGTTCAGCCCAAGTCTATGCAGCGAATAAAGTAAGGAATCAGGCAGGTAAGGTCATCATATTGAAATAATTACATATCCAGGTGGCTGCTTGACCATCACCCTTCAGGCTGTACTGGGAAATAGATATATATGTTCATATCACTCTATTTTTTTTTTTTCTTTTGCTGTGATTTCACAAATTGGAACTTTCAAAAACAACAATTTGACAAAAAATTTCCCATCAGTTCCAATGGAAATCCCCTCATACCCTGTACAAAACCAACAAAATCTAAAAAGGTAAAAAAAAAAAATAGACCATTGACAACTTCTGGGGTTTTTTTCTGATCAATTTGATTCCTTTATATGCAAGGTGAGGGAAAGATGACAAAGCCAGAGCTGCTGCACAGACAGGGTTCTATTACTGGAATAAAGAAAGGGAAAGTAGTTAAAAAGAGAAAATTACAGTGTCTCCTATTTTCCTGAAATGTTCTATGATTATGGTATGTGTGAGATTTTTCTTCAGAATTTGCAACACTTCCCCCTCCATAAATTACAGATTGCACCTTTATAATTCAACATTTCAAACAAACAAACAAAAAAAGAGCTTTTTCATAGTTAATTTCCTCAACCGTCTTGTTAATGTTTCTGTCACCAATTAACTGTTTTGAAATGTCATTATACTCATCCACACAGTTTGGGAGAATCCAAGATGCTACAGGAGGTGAGAGGAGCACAGCTCAGAGCAGAGGAAAAAGTAATGATTTTTTAGTGCCTCCTTTAAAATTCACTGCAGTATTTACAGCACTCTACTAATGTAGTTTTGTTTGGAACATGACCAAAACGTAAGTTTTTATTTAAAACATACAGTTTAATTTTGATCATGTTCCAAGCTAAATTACATTAATAAAATATTGTAAATAATAGAGTGTGTTTTAATGGAGGCGAGAAAACATGACAGCTTTTGCTTCTGCCCCTCTCATTCCATTACATCATTGGCTTTTCTGTAGTATCCACAAACTGGCGTGAAACTGTATTCTTCAGGATGCCAGCTTCAGGATCTCTTCATCTTAAAGTTCAAAAGAACATTCTGGCAAGTGAACAAGTGTTAATATGTCATAAAAATGTTAAAAACAACAATGATAAGAGAGTAGAGAAGAGCAGCATGACAATGTGATGCTGCCAGTCTTCATTAGGCTGAATCCTCAGTAGGTTTCAAGGGCTGAACTACAGGAGATGCATGAATTTAGCCATCTGCTTCGAATTTTCCATTGCATGTTTTTATAAAATCAGTCCTTTAGCACAGTGTATATATTTTTGTAATTTTTAAACTTAAGGAGATACAAATGCACAAGTCTGTTAGACTGAATTGGACTTCTGCATCAATAATTCTCGTGTCTTCAAAATACCAATCCCATTGAGGGGAAGTGCATCTGCTTGTGTGACATATAGGGCTGTATAATGTAACTATATCTGTAGTTCTTACTTCTGAAGAGACAAATTATATTACCAAAATCATTTTAGATAAATACTAATAAACTCTTTATAATACATATTTCCACACTTTGGTCTCTATATGCCATATTTAATATAAATTAATATAACCATAAATTTAAAATATTTTTTAAATTTTATTTTTGGTGACATTGTAATTCTAGTCCCTCCAACTAAAAATATCTGCAATGCAGCTGGGATGCTTCCACAACTAGGATGATTCAGGCAAGCTAATCTTAAATCAGATAGCTTGAACATTGTCACTGGGAAAAAATGTCCAATCCACACAGATCCAAGGAGCAAAGTGGTTTACTGATTTATTATCAACATAATCAATGATCAGTGAACTATAAATTTATGAACAATATCAGGAATGCAACAGATATACCACATTACCCAACAGCTGCAAAATGTTAAACATATAAATTAATACTTATCACCATGTTCCAGTATTTTTGGGTGGCTACAAAGAAGATGGAGACCCCCTTTATACAGGGAGTCACATGGAAAAGACAAGGGGTAATGGGTACAAGTTACTGCTGGGTACATTCCAATTGGACACAAGAGGATAATTTTTCACAATGAGAACAATCAGCCATTGGAATAATCTCCCCGCGAGAGTGGTGTATTCCCCAACATTGGACACTTTTAAGACTCAGCTGGACAGAGTGCTGGGACATCTTATCTAGGCCATGTTTTTGCCAAGAAAGGTTGGACTAGGTGATCCTTGAGGTCTCTTTTAACCTGTTATTCTATGATTCTACGATTTCTAAAACCCCTTGTATTACTAATCACAAACAGGTGCTCCCCCAACCATAGGGGTTTAAAGCCACCCCATTGTCTGGGCACATAGGACCCCTTCCCTGCACACACCTGGTCGGGGAGACCTGAGTGCTCTGGCTGCCTGCCCAGGGAAGGGTGGCAGCCCCCAGTGAGTGACCCACATCCCCAGGGTGCAGGTCCTGCTGTGCCTCTGTGCTGGATATGGGTGAGCTGAGGCAGCAGCTGGGGATGCCCATGAGAAGCCATGCTGCCAGGCTCAGGCAGACCCCACGGTGCTGTGGGGCCATGTCCAGCAGGGTCACACCAGCCTCCTTGCTTCCCTGCTCCTCTTCTCTCACCTACTAAAAATGTTTTGCTAGTTTTCGCTGACTCCTCTGTCTCAAAAGTGTCTGTAGCTCCTTGGATAGTTTTTAATCCAGTTGATAGTCATCTTCCTCTTAAGCATCGTCAGTCTGGGGTGAAATTCCCTTGCAGGCAGTTTGGTGTCCCACAAACATGCTCCGTGACACACGTTCCTGTTCTGTGGGCTGCTTTTTCCCAGGTGGACTATGCAGACACCAGTGGTGGTGAAACCACCCCAGCATGAATCTCAGCATGAAACCTGTCCAAGAAGCAGAGTTAAGTGCTGGACTGAGCACCTTATATAAGGCAATGTGTCAGAAACTTTTTTATACCAGAGACTTTAATCTCACAGATACTCGATTCAATTTACCTGAGATAATTTGGGTTGCAATTGCATATGAACCTTAAGGCACTACTGTAACACAGACAACTAGCATTTGTATCATATCAAAGCTCACACAGGGAATTTACTGTGGGTGTAATGAATAATGCATGTGCATTCAAAGAATGGGGTCAGGTGAAGATTTTGCTTTTAAAAAAAAAAAAAAGTCGTTGTTACTTCTCGTATCTTTTATTACTTTTTGAATCTTTTGTGAATTTTGTACCTTTTACAACTTAACTGTAGGTCTATAGTATGTTACTGACTTCACCACCACGCTCAAGTTGCTTGCATATGCAAATAATGACATACATACCTACCACTTTGTTAAAATTCATATGCCCAATTTTATAAATCTGACATACATATGTATACCCCACAAAAACTATAAATGTGCAAATTAAATACTAAAGTAACATAGGAAAGATAAAGAAGAAAATATGAAATGTGGACTCTAAAACCTAAGAGGTACTCATTTGTGTTCTCTTCGGTACCAAGAAATGGATCACATAAGAACACTTATCTGAACTTTAACCTACCTGAACATGCTAGAAAGCAGAGAACACAGGCTGTAGCTACATCTATTTAAAACCATGACTAGTGAGAAAACTGAATTGCTTTTCCATTTCTATTGAAAAAACCCTTTTAAATATATCAACACAATGAACTCTTAGGGAAGTCTGGTGTGCTCAGGTTACACAGTAACTTGTATCTCCCTCTTCATCCATAAATAGAAAGTAGGACAAATTCATTGTTGGTATAGGTCAGCGTGTCTTATTTCACATTGAACTTTGTTACAACAAAGTCTAATTTTGTACTCAGCCAGTATGTTACTGGTAGGCTATATGCTACAATCATCATAGGAATGCTAGAAAAATACCTGCATATGTTAAAAAATAGACTTGAGTGATCCTTTACAATTAGTAACATAACCATTGCATATAAAGCCAAGAGTGTCCTCTTAAGTTTTAGTGCCTGCAGCACCAGTCTTCTGCAACTGCAAGAGTAGGTAACAATAACTGGAATAAATCTTCGGACGAAAACATCAAGTTTACGCAGATGAAAAGTATTGCACATACCTGCCTGACACGCTAGTTCTGTTTATTGCCTGGAATTCACCTTTGTTTCATGACCCACTTTCAAAGTAGATGAAAGATGCATTTTATTTATAGCTTATATTAAATGCTGGTAAAATACAACCCTTAGTTATTGTAGAGTCATTAGTATTGATGAGGTCATCCCATCATTAAATGTAGCTGCAAAACCAGGTTGCGAGTATCAAGTCTGTTGTAATGAATCTTAGCTATTACCATATTTTCACACATATGGGTGTTTTACAAGTGTAATTGCTTAGATGCATGTCATATTCACTTATTTTCTCATAGAGTGACAAGGATATAGGGCTTCATTTGCACATTTAAGCAAGGTAAAACAAAAAGTACACTGCTCCACTGTGTGATCAATTTAAAAAAGAGATGTACTTAGAGAGTTTTCCTTTTAAAAAAGTCTTTTAATTTCCCTGTCACAGGGGAGATCAGATTCTGCATATATTCACTACAGTTTACATTTCTAGCATAAACAAACAAATAAATAAATAACTTTTTACAGATAATAAATTCAACTTGAAAGTGATTCAGAACATTACATAGGTGTATAACCTACACAGCTAATAGAGAGAAACAAACATGACACCTTGATTAGTCTCACATAAAAGACATTGTTTAATTTAGATATTTCTGCTACCTCTTGTATGTTGCAAACTAGGATTTGAAGCTTGAATATTAGAAGTGCTGTTGCTGCCTTTACTGTTAATATTATGGTATTTGTAATACCTGTTATGAACACTGACTGGAAGCAGTCTTAATGCAATCTCTGATGCAATCACTTACAATATTAGAGAAACATAAAGCATTCTGGGTACAAATGAAGCACATCCATAAAATTTCAGCTCTTTAGAAAAGAAATAAGCATCTTTTTTTAGATAAAAGTTGCAGAAAAATGAAAAACATTTCACTGGACAATAATATATTTAAATAAATATAACCAAAATTTTATTTATATCTATAAATATGTAATTAAATATTTATAAATCTATATACATTTTTATACCTTATTTTTTCCATCCTAAATAAGTTAGAGAGATTAAAAAAAAAATGCAGTGCTATATTGAGGGCTTGAGAATATTATCAAAAACTTGTTTCAAGAGAAGGAAAATGTAATTGCTCATCTTGCCCACTATCAGTGCAGTAACAGGTGGTGTGCCTGCTGTCCTTCTCCATAACTTCATTACCAGTCTGATGAGAAAAATCTCAAGTTAGAAAGGTTCCAAGCAGTGTGGGGAAACGGTCAGTCATTTTACCATTTGGTAAATACCTTTTATGAAAATCTGTCTTTTACTTGGTGAATGATCATTTACCAGGAGGTGTTTGTAAAATTAAGAGGTTTAAAAGTAAGTAAAGATTTATATGGAAACTCTTGCTATTTTTCATCTTCAAAATAATTTCAGCCTTCCAAACATGAAGACACAATTGAGTAATGTTTTCCTCTTCTTTTAGGTCTAGGAATGAGTACTGTATCCCTTTTATGGTGCTCTGCTCTTTAGACAGGACAAGATTTCCAGGTCCAGCTCCTGATTTAACCACTACATTTATTGAATTAGATTTTTTTCTGGCTCCTATGAAATATGATGAGAAGATTATTTTCAGAAGAGGTCTAATACATTACTTGGGAACAAGTACCTCTCTCGATTGAAATTTATCTAATGGTCTAAGATGCTGCTTTTGGCCTCATCCCAAATCCAGTTCTGTAATACTTTCCCTCAGCACTAACAAAATCCCTAGAAAGGTATAATAAATTGCAAAAAAATAAGAGAACTCTAAGACAATGGGAAAAAAAAAATCTCTGAATGAATTTTATAAGCAAGAAGCCTTTTTTCCCAATGATCTTATAAAGTTATTCATGGACAAGAAGTAATGAGACCCAAGTCTTATTTGTCTACAATTAGACCAGATCTTTGACCTATCAGTAGCAAATGACTCCATAACTTCAGCAAGTTCATAATATAGATAGACTGACAAAACAGTGTCGATCCAACTAGATAAGCAACCAGATTTCACAATTCCTGAACAATGGATAAGGACATACTCATTCTGTGTCTATTTTTTTTTTTTCTAACCTAAGTGATTCTGCAGCAATGTTATGCATCATTATGTAAGAATCATGTTTTACTAGACAGTATTTCAGGTTTTGGATTAATCAATTATTATGGTACATTTTTTTTTACTCCTTGTAAAGCATTTGGGGACTTTTTCAGAAACAGGCATTGGTGAGCTGCTACATCTGATGATGGGAAGTCAAATCTCAGATCAAAATCTATTTTTCAAATAAAAATTTTCTATCTTTAAGGCAGACTAAGCAAAATACTGATTTTACAGGTGAAATAAGCCTGTTTTACAAATAACAAGAAGTTAAATCAATCAAATCAAAAGCTAATAAGTAGCAGAGCTAAGAACAGTATAATTTGATTTCCCTCTTGTGCATGCTATGTCCCCTTTCTTGGTTGATTTACAAAGGATATGATCTTAACACTAGGTCCTAGCTCCCCACAGCAAGCCATTCACATTCACTCTTTTAGCTCTGAAAGTTTTCCCATTCACTTCCTGCTGTTGGTCAAAATGTCAGTTGTCATATATTCATCTAATTCTGGAAAATTAAAGATAATACAGTTCTCTTAAAAATCTAATACTGGTGAACAGATCTTGAATGTTTTAAAAGACTTGCAACTGAGTGTATATATAGGAATATGCAGTGAATTAGAGACTACTGTGGTGGGTGTTTAAAAAACTTCAGAACAACACTTTTCCAGATTGACATTAATTAACAGCACACTCTGCCAATGGGTAGTTCTTGCTCATTATCATTCATTATCACTGGATATTCACACAATTTTTCCCTAACTATCTCATCCTACATTACCTGTGAGTGTAGGATAATAGTACATTGTGATACATAACAACACCATGGAGATGATGCCACACAGTACTGATGCCTACAGTCCTTGATGTTGATGATTGCGTCTGAGAGATTTCATGAAGGGAGCTAAAATCCACTTGAGTGGCACTTTTCTTTCTCATCTTTCCTTGCTCATCACTGATGGGTTTACAGTCCCCATCTCCCTTCCCAGAATAAAAATTATCTCATATACTCCTCACATAATTCATATTGTTTCAGGAACTGGAACTGGTTCTGTTTCTGCAAGTCATTGTCTTGCTTATCCAGTGGATTACTTTGGTTTTTTTGGGGACATATTCCTTGCTTGTTTTACATCCTTTGTTCTTATTTTACACATTCTTTTTCTATTTGCACATGTCATCCTATACTCTAGTTGTTCAAGTGTCCCACAACTGCCTGTTTGACCCTTTGTGATTACACCATATTGCATTACATTACAATAAACATGTTTATATATTTCAAAAGAGGAAATGACCATCGAGAGAAAAAAGAACAAACTAGTGGCTTTCCTACACTGACAAGCAGTAACTATTAGCCTCAAAAAGCAGTAACTATTAGCCTCTGAAATTCTTAGAATCAATGAAGAGAGCAAAAAAGGGAAAGAAGATTATTGTCTGGGGCTGCAGGATTGCACTCTGCAGCTAGTGATGAGCAGAAGAATCTAGTCCTTCTAGGTCCAGACAAATCCATCTTGAGCAGAAACTGAAGAGCTTTGCTAAAAGGAGAGTCTGGACAACTCAACAGAAAAAGGAGAGAAGCACCACATAATACAATACAGTCTTTAGAGGGCCTGGAATCTTCTACCAAACACTCACTCACAATTTTTCTCAATGCCTTTGTGATACCTTGGTGACAGAAAGAGCATAAGGGATTGCCTCTTAACAAGGTGTACTAGATATTACAACCTCAATAGATGTTTTTGTTTTATACCTCAATAAGCATTTTTGTTATAATAGTTTTATTAGTAAATATTTTATAGAGAATCTACAGAGAAGGTATTGATTTACTTTAATACTGCTCATGTGTCTACAGTAGGTCTGTATATGAATGTATGAAGGTCTATTCCCAGTGCATGAACTACTATTATTTCAAAACAGTACCAACCCTAGAGAACCAACATTATTCCTCAATATCAGCAGTCAGTAGGGAGATAGACAAAGATGAGCTTCTTGGAGAGAAGACATTTTACTTGTGGTAAAATTTCCTAAAACAAATGCATAATCAGGAAGTCTAAAGGGCATGTTGAAAGCTTCAACTGTATGTCAAAGTGTATGAATATGGCATGTATCAATATCTCAGGGAACATCCACTTGGCAGTGATGCCTGAGAAGGGTAAGCTGCAGTTAAATGGGAGAAGGTGTTTCAAAAAGAAAGCTGCCTGCTGTTGTTTTGCATTGCCCATGTGGCACTGGTAAAAACTGGGATTATGGTAGGATTACACAGCAGGAAAAGCAGAAGAACACTGGTGATTCTTTTTTCTCATAATTAATTGAAAAAGGCAGTATTATCTTCTGGGCACAGGAGGAAGAGTATTTTTCTGGCAGGCTGCCCCTCTCTCTAACCCATGGCTGCCTGGTGTTTTGCTCATCTACACTCTTTACAGAAAAGGCTGCTGGTTCTAGCGGTTGATGCACAGAGTCTTGGCTGTGGGTGGGGACAAAGACAACATCAATCATAGCCAGTTAATCTCTTTTGGACATTTCTGAGCTTGGAGACTATTTTAACAGAAGAGGGGGCTTGTTTACTGTGTTCAGGCTCTTTGTAGTTCTGGGAAACAAGCTATGTGCTGTAGCCTTTAAAAATCACAACCATATATTGAGAAACTAAAAAAGAGTGTCTAACTAAATGTTAACCAGAAAGTTTGGGGTTTCACCTTAGCTTGCAGATTTTATGATGGATGACGACTACTTTCTTTATTAAAAGTCATCCCTCCTTTCAATAAATCAGTTAACTCTGCTTGTTGCTGGACAGTAGCAGCTGTAAGGGCAACGCAACAATTTTGCGTCTGATGTTGGACATTCATCTTTTACATAGACTCCTGTCACTTGTTCTGCCAAAATCTGTAGCAGAATATATTTTCCAAGAGCATCATGCTATAAAACCTAGAGCCATAAGAGCATCTTTTAAAATTTCTAGATGACGAGTGAAACAGAAAGTGGCTGGGGAATGAAAGTATTGGATTGAAATAGATATTAAGAAAGCTTTAGCTTGCAATCTTTTGATTTATTATGAGACTATCAATTTATGATACTTTTTTTCTGAATAAATTTGATGCCCTTCCTTGGGAACAGGATACATTTTTTTTTTTTTGTCAATTAAAAATATATATCTATCATTTTCATAAGGAAAGCATCTTTTTTTCAATTGAATTTTGAATCACATTTCCAACAACTGGCTCTGACAAAAAATACAATCTCACCAGAGGACTATTAATTTCAGCTTGGATTTAGGGCTTTACTTCATCTCTGGCACAGTCTGTCCAACCATCATTTTCCTTCTGACACCAGATGCAATATTGTTAATTTAAAGGATCATAATCAAGACAGACGTATATATTACAGCAAGTCCTTACTTGCATGACTCACAGTAAAGCAGTAAAACAAAGGTTTTTAAACATATAATTTAGTTTTCATTATTTAAACTATTGATTCACTTTTAGTATTTCATCCATCTTAGACAACAAAACTCTGCTGATCAATTTTGCATTGCTTCATAATAATCTTCCTCTTGTCCAAAGTTTATGCTCCTTCGCCCTGTCATGTCAGTCAAGAACTGAGACAACCACATGGCAATTTTCAAGATGACGGACAAAAATTTACTATATAGGCTATGACACATTTCTCTAATGGGACAGCAAAACTTTAAAGGATAGCTCTTCACACTTTTGAGAGTGTTCTTCCAGGATTTAAAAAATCAAAATGTCAGTCCTATATTCAAGGTGCCCTATGTTAATTCTACTATTCTGTTATAAATTCTCATCTTGTTGTCTTAGTTACCATGAATTTCAGAATCAGCTTAAAGTTCTTGTTAGGATACTCAAAAGCTAGTATCACATTTTGCAGTAAATATGTCCATGGAACTGACAATCTCCTACCAAAAGGAACATTACCTATATTTTCATATGTGCATATGTTTGTTCGTATGTGTGAATGCTGGGAAATGATCAATCCTGAATGAAAGTGTGTCCTTCCAAATGCAAATTTTTTTCTACCAGCAGAAGTCTGAATATGGTATGGAAGGAGGAGATAAAATAAGAAAGAAGTAAACTATTACAGTCTATTTCCTTTTTTACCACTGTCAGCCTCCATGAGAATGAAAATCTGGTAACTGTATTAATTCCAGTATTAACTTTTAAAAACAGTAAAATGTAGTTCTTTAGGATTGTGCAGCAGAAATAAAGTTAAAACTGTGGGATCTCAGAAGCTGACCAGGTAATCTGGTACAAAATACTAGTATAAACATAGTCCCTGATAATTTATTCTGAAGCTAAAGAGGACATACATGTAAATCAAGATTATCAGATTGGATTGTTATTTTGATCAGTTTAGAAGATACAATGTGAGACCTGTGTGTAGTCATCCTTCTTTGTGCTTTCTGATTTACCATATAACTTGATGTTATCTAACATGACAGTCTATCCCAAGCTGGCACATTCTCACAGTGGGTTTAATGAAAGACTTTGCAATAAAATTAAATACAAGACGTTCAGTTACCTTAAATTGATCTTTGTATTTGCAAGTGATTTATCTTCAGAATGAATTCTGGCATTTTATGAAGCTTCTGGAAGATATGGCTGTAGGATTTTTTTTCTTTACTTATGCTACTTCACCCCAAACAAGTTGGCTTCTCCATTCCCTCATCTCCATTTGATAATTCTATCTACCGTCTAACTTTTAAAATTAGGAAAATTAGAAAAATCTAAATAAATTCTAGAACAATTTCTAATTATGTTTTTCTTTTTAATGAGCAAACGTATCTGAGGTTTCATAAATAAATTATTACTATAATCTCTGACATGTTTTGAATTGTACCAAATTTAATAAGACAGGTATATAATAATCAAAATATGGTCAAGAGTACTTTCAATAAATTTAATTTATTATTGTTACTTATTAATCAACTCATAAACAAATGTATGTTTTATTACCTGTTGTCCCAAATGTGAATAACTTGCGGAAAAAATAGAGTTCTTTGTTATATAGATATTAATTCACTAAATCTTAAATGAAGAAATTAGTATATGAGCTTAATATATCAAATTATGGGAAATATTTATACCTTCCCATATTGCACAGCTTTAATATATTTGAAAAAATGATCTTATTTATGTGATGGAATATTGATATTTTCTTTGATAAACGTTACATCCTATTACAGGTTATATATTTATATTAGGATGAAGATATGTTTCTCCTCCCTTTCACTTTCCCTCAAAATTTACTTATATACATAAACAGGAGATTGGGGTAGTAGAAAATTTAACAGCATCTACAAATGAATTCAAGGCATACAAGGATACTTTGAAGGAAAATGGGATACTTTGGATTTTTATTTTGATTCCTAATATAGGCCCAAGATCTCACTATAAAGCAAATTCTATACCAAGTTGTTGTGGTTTAGGCCTGATTGGCAGCCAACCACAATGCAGCAGCTCTCTCTCCCTTCCCCTCCGGCAATGAGAAGGGACAGAGAGCCAGGCTTCGGGTTCAAGATAGGACTGGGATGGGGAAAAAATCCCCCTTTTATGATCACGAGCAAAAGGCAGACTCGTTAGGGGAAGAAAAAAAGAACATACATTTATTACAGACACTAACAACACATAACAGAGTAGGACAGTGAGAAGCATTGCCACATCTTGAGAACACCTTCCCCCCACCCCTCCCTTCTTCCCGGGCTCAGCTCTGCTCCTGATATCTCTACCTCCTCCCCCAGTGGCGCAGGGGCAGGGAATGGGGGGTGCAGTCAGTGCTGCCACTTGCTTCATCTTCGGTGAGGGGAGTGTCCGGAACTTGTTCCTCCTGCTCCATCGTGGTCCCCCTCTCACAGGAGACAGTCCTCCACAAACTTTCTCCGACTTGAATTCCTCCCATGGGCCGCAGCGTTCCCCACACTGCTCCGTCATGGGTCACTAACTTCCTCCAACTACTGGATTCTCTCCCACGGCTGCAGCCCTTCCCGAGCTGCTCCGGCATGGGATTCCCCGCATGCTGCAATCCTCCCAGCACTGAATTACAGCAACGGGGCTACCTTTTCCCATGAGATCCCGGCCTTCTTCGGGCACAGAACCTTGATAATCTGAGCAGGAACAACAGGCCATAAATCAGTGTCTGCTCCACCGTAGACCTTCATGGGTGGCAGGGGGGGCCACCCTGCCATCTCAACACAGGATACAGGGGGGTCTCTGCTCCAGCACACCTCCCCCCTCCTTTCTTCCTCCGTTCCTCCACTGACCTTGGTGTTCACGCAGCTGCAGCAACTCCTCCTCACAAGTCCCACTGCTCATCACCACATCCCTTCTTAAATATGTTATCGCAGAGGCGCAGCTGATTGGCTCAATTTCCCAAACAGAAGTGGAGCTGACTTGGAGCTGGGGGAGCTTCGAGAAGCTTCTCACAGGGGGCCGCCCCGATAGCCCCCTCCCCTGCCACCAAAAAACTCCACCACTCACTCAACCCAGGACACAAGTACATAACTTCTGTATCTGTTTCTTTCATTTTTTTTTTTTTTCAATAATAGAAAATGAACTTGATTGCTAGGAAACTTCTTCCATTAATTTATTATCTCAGTTTACTAGATTCAACTTTAAATAAAATATCCTTGCACCTTTTCTTTATGGATTGTCAGAAAAAAATCACTATGAAGAAATTGCTGTCAGTGATCAAGTTACTGTTTATCTCTCCTTGACAACTAAACTGTGCTCTGTACCTTTAGGATTAAACTGCTGGTGTTGCTAATAACTGAGCAAAATAAGCATCAACACTGAAGGCTTTCCTGGCATGCTTGTGTCTGCTGTGGGACTTTTGTTGTAACAAGTCAAGCTCTGCTAGCTACCAGAGTTAAAAATCTCTCTTCTTTCCACAGCTGCTGAGCACAAATGGAGCAGCAGGTAGAAATAATATCAATTCTATACCATAGCTGATAGCTGTGGATAACTATGGACAGCTGGACTTTTGCAGAGGCGGAGGACATGCTTCCTCTCCATTTTGTAGTGATTCTGCTTAAACTGGTACAAACTGATCCATCCCTTCACTCCTGCTTCTACTCTGGTTTGTGTGTCAGCATGCTAAATATGTCGGTGTAACTTTTTCTATGGTCATGCCATGAACCAGATCCAAGCACAGACCTGGCTAAAGAATATCCTCTTGGACAACCAGTACTATGACATGGGTGCAGCAAAAATGGCAGAAGGCTTCAGAAATGGACATTACAATGCTGATCATAAAGCCTCTTCGCTGTTCTTACTACTGGTTTACATACTGAAAGTCTTTGCTTCCTGAGTACATCACTGCACTGTCACTTCATGCAAACATTTCCACTCTGTCGATGTTGGCTGACTTTAGCAAATGGTGGTAAGCACCACATTTCAATATGAGGTTCTTTGGTGGTCTATGAAGCCTGCAACGTGTTTCCTGCTCTACGTTGTCTGGCAGATACTGACGGTAACTGCAGCAGTGGCTGGATTTCCCACGTAGCTTGGTGTGACAGAGCCTGCTGATCTATCACAGACTGTCAGCGCTCTCGCAGCATGCCTAATGAGGGGGTCTGTGATAATGTGGAAGATAAGCTATTCCCTTCCCATCAATTGATCCTTGCACTTCTAGGTGATTTGTCTTTGATGATTCTTGCAGCATCTTACAAAGCTGCAGGCTAAACAGCAAACAAATTTTTCTTCCTTAACTTAGAGGATGCCTGGAGTCAAATACAAAGACAAATATAACAACAGATGATGTGTACTCAGAAATCATACATTGGACACTAAGCGATGGAAACAAAGCTTAATGTATTTCTGCTGAGATTTCCCTTTCTTTTATTTTCCAATAATAAAGGATTTCAGAAGAAATAGTTATTAAATGTAAAGAAAACAATAATTTTACAGATGTTAAAATCATGAGCAAAAGAAATGTCAATATTTGAAAGAGATTCAGCAGAAAGTTAGAAACTAGAACTCACCAGAAGAGATAACTTGTATACAGGCATTCTGTTAGACTTGTGAATTTTACTCTTTGCATACCTGTTCTTGGAACTGTCATTACGGGTTCCAAGTAAAAATTTAAAAAGTTTGGCTTGCTCTTGCTTCTCAAAACCCATCCATTCCCAGGCATTAGCAACCTTCAACTTAACTGCAATGTGATCATTCATATGATAGTTTCCTTCTTACTTTAAAGCTCATACAGCTGTGAGAATACAAAAGTTTTGATAGGAAGAACATTAGTTTCAATAATAAACTGAACTGGGAAAATCTAATGAACAGGGAGTAGGAAATATGAGTAACTAGTCTTAGTTGCCTGCTTTGCTCAGAACTTATTATCAACCTCTTCTAGGCCTTAAACTGCCTCAGGAATACAGCCAAGGAGTACTAAAAATGGCTCCACAGACTTTTACCACATATTCTGAAACTCATTCCTCTTACTCCCAGGAAGAGACATCACCACTGTTTTCACAAAGTTATCTCCACTATCTTGGCTGCTGCCAGTCCTGGGCAACAGAAATATTGTTTCTGCCATGTGTTTTTGTATTATTTTTTTTTTCTGACACTGTAGATTCTATAAGACCACTAGTACAAGATGCCAGCCTGCTCCACTGATATCAGACTCCACTTCTTGAAGTCAATTTTGTCATCTGAAATGCTGCTAGGTTCAATTCTGGAGTGGCATATCTAGGCAGAGGTCAGGTCTCTTGTTAGGAAACCCAGAACAGAACAAAGAATCTTGATACAGACTTTATTGTTTCCTAACAAAAACCTTTGTTGCTTTAAGTACTGTGAAATTCTTATTGGGAGTTTAGCCATTAATTCTATATGATCTGTTTTAATAAGCTATAAAAAGGTAAGATTTTAATTGCTAAATAGCAATAAACATTGATTTTTTTTTTGCCTTGCTGCTCTCCCCAGGATGAGCCACAATGGCTCTTTAGCCTGGACTGTCAGGTTTTAATTTCTAGTTGTTTCAGCTGTTATCTCCTTCCCTGCTCTCACTTTTTTTCATCACCCAACTCTTGTTACAGCCTCCAGGTATAAACTGGAGCCCTTCCAACATCAAAATTCACATGGAGAGAAAAAGCTGCAACAGGGACAGGAAGAATGGGAGGTAGAAGCTGAAATAAAAGACTAATGAAGGATAAGTATCAACAATCAGAATTCAACCTTGATTTTAATCATGACTTTTCCATAAAATATAAATGTTGAAGTTTAGTTATATATTCACATTAACTTTCAGAAATACACTATACACATCATGTATCGTTTAATCACATCACTTTCTAAAACAGAAATACAAAATCTTTACAAAGCAATACAGTACTGAAGTACTGCATAGATATTTTCTCTTACAATATTATAATTTAGCTATATTAGATGTATAAGAGCTAGTCTTTACTTGATTTTGGGGGGATGGAAGAGTTCATAACCCTGTGACTCACATCTTTTAGCTTTTTTTGACAGGCAGCCATTATCACACTATTTGAACAACACTGCATAAAATTGAAGTCTCAAGTGTATATTCAAGCAATTGGGGGTTTTCCTAGAATATTATACACAACCTGGAATAATACAGTTAATTACAGACCAATAATTGATTCTGTATGAAAGAAGATATGAGTTGGCAGGAGAATTAATAATTAGCCAACTAACATAAGAAATGCACAGTGATACTAATTGTACAAAAAGACCATTTGTCCAGCAACTAGAGAGGAATTCTCAGGATACAGATTGCATGGCAGTTTGATGTAAATGTTCCCTGTCATCTCAGTTTTTGAAATATAGGGATCTGTAGTCTCTAAACTGTGCCTAGTAAAAGCATATTAAAAAAAAAAAATGATGTAAGAAAAAAAATTATCAAAACCAACATTGTTTTTTGTAAGAATAACAGTATCTTGAACTTGCTTATCTTTGAAATTCATGAAATGCTAACTTTTCTGACTGACATCAAGACACTGTGAACCTGTAATGAAACTTAACTGTTAAAGTGCTCTTTTAAACAAAAAAAATGTTGCTTTTCTATAACTTTTAAAAATGATGTTATTTTCAACTGTGTCCCTTGAAATAAAATATTTTCATCTGTAGTATCTTCCTTTCTTATTTTTTAATATAACTAAAATTATTTAATAGTTTTATTACTATCATATGTTCTATCACAAATTGACAGAATATTTTAAAGCTACAGATGTGTCATGAGAAATAACATTATAAGAGAACCAGCTTTACAATAGATATGTTAAAAAGATAAAAAGTAATATTAATTTAAATATTTGTATTTTAAATTAATGTATATATTTAAGACTTAATTCAAATATATTTTTTTTGGCATTCTATTTTTCTTCTTCTTTCAAAAACTGAACCATGAAATAGCTCAAATCTGGAAATAAAACATGTTTCAAATTATCAATATTTCCAGCAAAATGCAAATATTGACTTTCAACCCAATTTACCAGCTTCTGCATTCTGTTTGAGGATCCTTCTCTCATCTCACTCCCTGATCTTGGTCAAATCACTTCATGTGTCTCAGATTCCTCTTTTATAAAATTAGTAAAATATTTACTTACTGTTCTTAACTCCCAAAGGACTATCTGTGGGTTAATTAGTTAATGTTTGTATAGCATTTTGACAATCTAAAGTGTTATATTAGAGCCAAACATTATTATTATGAAACCTATTAAAACCACAATGCATGATCAATTAGCTCAGATCAAAGGACATGTAGTTGCAAAAGATCTAATTAAAAGTTGATACATAGAATTATTGGAAGCAGACGAACTTTTGTACTACCTCAGACATAAAGTGCACAGAGACCTATTAGTCACTGCCCTGTCCCATATTCCTCATGTTACAGACCAAACAGATAGAGGTTTGAAAAAAAGACAATATTTTCTGTATTTTTTTAAGAGCTCATTAAGCAGACTTAAAAGCCCTGCTCTACAATATCTACAGGCATTTATTTAAAGTGCTATATGAATGTAGCTAAACAAATGAGAGGAAATGACTCTGAAATACATTCATATCAGTTATAATTGATATTTTAACTAATCAGAAGGCCAAGACATTTTCTCTAAGTCTGAAAACTAAAGGTGGTGACTTGGAAATTTAGTGACAGAGCTTTTTAGTGAGAGTGGAAGCTCATGTGCTAATGTAGCATTTAGGATATTATGGTCAGAAAATTTTTATTGTCTAAATCAGGTCTTTCTTTTACTTCAGAGATAATAACATGGCATAATTGGCTATGGTTTTCAAGTTGAGAAAAGACATCAATATCTCCTAGCATTTTTTGTCACAGTGATTCTTTGATACAAAATGGAGGAAGGATTCTATCCATAAATATGTATCTATACTCTTCATATTTTGAACTGTATCTCTATATATCTAGTTCTTGGCAGTTTCTTCATCTGCCAGGATTCCTATTAGCTAATGTGAATCCTAGTAAAATATACTTATTTGAAATAAATTAAAAATTACAGCTATAATAATAAAACCAAAACATGTTACTGAGGTTCACATTTTCCTTTTTCACTTGTCATTTTCATTCTTCTACCCGTGGTTTTCTTTATTCTCTTTGATTAGGAATTTATCTACCTTATTTTCTTTTCTTTCTCACTTCTTTACATATATAGCTTGCAGCTCTGGATCTCTGAGCACTGCATATCATATAATATTGTATTTTAAAATTAATATCTGTGAAGAAAATTTATTTCTCACTTTTTAGTCTACTTCCTCAACTCCTTTTTGACATTAGAATGTTTAAAATGATTCAGAGGCTTCAACTCAGCAAACACACTGCTACTTACAATATTCAAGGTATAACTGTAGGTCTACACCCATCTGTATATTTACACCTATTTGTATACTTAAAGGGCTTTAGCTGCAGTCATTTTTAATCCTGGATTTTCAGGAAAAAAGCCAACACTCTTACAAGTGTTTAGGTTCTCTTTAAATTCAAAGTAATCCTAGAAATGATAGTTGGAAGGAAATTAGGAGACTACCTAATTCAACCTCTTGCTTGAAATGAGACTGTTGCCACTATCAGATTAGTAATAATTGTATCTAGGCAACAGAGAATGCTACAAGCATCTGTAATCTTGTATTAAATACATTTGAGGGATATATAATCTTTCCAAAATAAATCACCACAAACTGAAAAAAAAATAAAAATAAAAAGTGATAATGTACATGAAAATACTGATGAGACATTAAAGCAGCTTTTTTACAGCAATGATACCCCTGACTGGTTGAAAATGGTTAGTGAGGATGTATCTCTCATCTTCCCCATTCATCATATGCTCTGGGACTTTTTACCTACAAAGATCCTTCAAACACACCAGAGAGAAAAACTGAACATTTCTTTCAAAACAAGATTATTGAGTCAAATTATATCACTGGGCTGGATTGTTCATCCCTTTCATTTTTTTAAAAACAACCTTATTTTCAGGATAAAGCCTTGTGTGGTCAGGAATAACAGGATGAATCATTGTACACATCAAGTCATTACAAACTCTGCACCATCCCAGAATCTGTTTTCCCAGAACTTCTCTGTTTCTTACACCCTTAAAACTGGGTATTTCTTTAGCTGCTGTGCACTGCACTTTTTTTGTCTTACGTGAAGCACTTTGAACTATGTTTTACATGGTATTTGACATAAAATATAAATAGTGGGTTACTATCCCCTTCCTTGATTTCAACTGTATTTTTCTTCCAATAAAAGTTAATGTCCTGTTTGCCCTCTTCATTGCAGCAACATATTAGTTTGAAAGCTTTATGTTTTGGGGTGTTTTTTTATTTTTTTTAATAATAACTCCCTAATCTCTTTCTTGTTAATTACACTGAAGTACCTCACAGTTTAATAGATAATTTTTTCATTGCATTTTTAGTTTAAATTCTACTGCACTTATATCTTACTGGAATAACATTTATCACTTGTTAGTCAATGCATTGGAGCTCTCCAAAGCTTTCAGTGCAAATATACTTTTTGCCTTTTGGTATCTATATTGAATGAACATATTGTGTTTAGTACCAAAAAAAATCTCTGAAGCAAAGGCTCAAAGTCCCCTTATTCTTTATGAGTATTATCACCCCAAAATGCCGCCATAATCTTGTAATAAAAGTTTAATAAACCCCTTGGCTGAGATTTTTAATATTATTCTCATACAATATTTTGGCACCTTTTTATTATATGTTGACTTGGCCTCACAGAGCTCCTGTAAAGGCCTGGGACATTACTGAGGAACTCCTACGGGTTTTGAATTTTTCTTCTCTGTACATCTCTGCTTTTTCTTTAAAAGCATCAGATTATGTCAGAATTTGAGATTATTTTATTAATTTATTAAGACATATTGTCAGTGACATTATGTGAATGTTTTCAGTGATAGGTCTTCAGAGATCTGAAATAATGATCGTTGAAAGACTGGTCATCTCTGGGTTCTTTGGAGGACTACAGCATATCTCTGCTAAACACTAAGGAAGATAGCAATGATAACCTTCGTAGCCCATGATCTCCTGATCATTTTACCGATAGGTTAATGCATTTTTCTCATAAAATTCTATTGTTTATAATGAGAGAAAACAACTTTTTCTCTAACTAGATGAAAGTTTCGAGCAGTAGGTATATTGCACAGAATGTTGAGATGACATACTCTCATCAGTAGAACTATGAAAACAGACATAGTCATTATGATGTTCATGAATTTCTAAGATACTGGCTTTTCACAGCATCACTGGAGGTCACATATGTTTTAAATATGTAGTAACTTTTTACCAAGAATATCCACAATTATGTACTATCTTTGCTATGTGTGTTGGGGTTTTGGTAGGGGGTGAGGGGCTACAGAGGTGGCTCCTGTGAGAAGCTTTTCGAAGCTCCCCACGCTCCAAGTTGGCCCTGCCTCTGCACCAAGGCAAAGCCAATTAGTGACAGTAGCTCCACCTCTGTGATAACTTATTTAAGAAAGGGAAACTGGAGGGAGAGGAAGTTGTGAGAGAAATACCTGTGCAAACACTGAGGTCAACTGAAGAAAGGAGGAGGAGCGGGGAAGTGCGCCAGAACTGAGACTCCCCTGCAGCCTGTCGTGAGGGCAGTCTCTCCCCCTGCAGCCCTTGGAGGTCCACGGTGGAGCAAATGCCCCACTGCAGCCCATGAGGGAGCCCACACCAAATCAGGAGGCTGCACCCAAAGAAGGCCGGGACTCTGAGGGAAGCCCACACTGGAGCAGTCTGTGGCTGGGAGGACTGCATCCTGTGGAAGGGACCCACACTGGAGCAGTTTGTGAAGAGCTGTAGCCTGCAGGAAGGACTCATCTTAGAGGAAGTTGGTGGAGGATTGTCTCCCATGGGAGGGACCCCACGCTGGAGCAGGAGGAGAGTGTGAGGAGTCCTCCCCCTGAGGAGGAAGCAGAAACAGTGGGTAATGAACTGACTGCAACCCCAATCCTCTGCCCCCCTTCACCACTGTGGGGGGAGAAGGTAGAGAAATCAGGAGCAAAGCTGAGCCTGGGAAGAAGAAAGGGATGGGGGGAAGGTGTTTCTAAGATGTGGTTGTATTTACCACTGTCCTACTCTGATTGGTAAATTAAGTGTTGTCTGTGGTGTTCAAATTCAATTGATGTTCCTTTTCTTCCCTAAAGGAGTCTGTCTTTTGCCTATGACCATAATGTGTAAGTCATTCCTCCTTGTCCATGCATCTATTCCAGTCTTTTGCTTTATTTTCTCCTCCCCTTTCCTGAGGGGGAAGGAGTGAAGAAGCAGCTGCATGGTACTCTGTTGCCCTCTGGGCTTAAACCACGACAGTATGTCATGATCTATATTTCTTACATCATTTATCTGAAAGCAAGTAAACATATTCAGTCTAAATTATTAGGATCCCGGAATAAAGAAATCACTATTCAAAATCCAGAGAGTGTTCACAGAAAGATTCAAATCACAAAGATTACCAACATGAAATAACCCTGGTTAAACCACCTAATATGTTATGCTACCAGTGCAGATTTTTCTTGTCTCTTCTAGTCAGTTTTAAATAGCTCAGATAAATGCTCTGCAATTAATCTATTTGGAAGTTTGTTGAGACATAATTCTTGTAAGGACTTTTTTCTGCTTTTCTCATAAATCTGCAAAATAAAATATCATTGTTTGGCATGTGTGATCATTTCAGAAACTTCTGTAAGAAACCTTATCTTGCTCTTTGGTAACAAGCTTGTTTCTTCTAAAGGAATAGTATTAATAACCACAACACTGCAGAAACTAGTAGCCTGTTTACTTTGTCAATAAAGACAAAGTTTTCTTCAGGCCAAATATCTGGATTTCCATGTGTTGAGTTTCTCTGTGAGCATTGGGTGCTGAAAAACTCAGAGAAGTCTCAAGCGGAACCAGTAATTTTTCTTGGCTTCCAGCAACAACAAAATACCAGCCAAAGATGACTTGATTCATCATCAGCCAGCTGAAAATTCTGCAAACCTTAGTGAGACATTGAGACAAAAAACATTTCAAGGTTTCTAAGAGGATTTTCTTGTTTTATTATTTTTGGCTTTTTTAGCCTTGCAATAGTGTTTAGAAATTTTGTAAGACCTTTAACTTTCATCTTTTTTTCATGTGGATGTTGTATGCAACCAACTACTGATTGTAGAAATGGTACAAAATTTAAGACAGTAGATGATGTTTCCTTGAAGCATCAGATATTAATGGTTCAAACAAATTTAGTGAGGGTTTCCACAACACATTTGTCGTCTGGTTTGGTTTTTTTTTAACCTTCCATGTCGCAGTCTTAATCACTGTTTTTACAAAACTGAACAAAATGAACCATGTTTGAGTTAGAAAATAACATAGAATCTGCAGAGGCCTGGGTAAGTCATCAGATACAGTCATACAGAATGACCAAGGGAATTAATTCAATGAATGTATTCACTGGAATTCAATTTAAATTGTTACCCAAAGAAACCAGGATATTAAAAGTTATTCAAACAGCCAGACTGTGATGTGCTTGGTAGCTGTATCTGGGATCAATGTTCCCCAAAAGCTCCATTCTTAATTAAATACAAGGTAAAATAACACATTTTTTAAAATTTGCTGTTCAGGTTAATGCTAAATCACATACATCTACGTTTCTTAAAATTAACAATGCTTAGCTGTTGACTAACTTTAAAATCTTGACCTTACTTTTAAATATTATACAGGATAACAGAACTCCCTTGAGTATTTGGTGTGTTAAATGTGGATGAAGGTCTTTCTCATAAAATCTGTTCTAAGTGCTCACAATAATAGATTCAGAGATTGATTGTTTTCAGTAACACTATGGATCACCCCTGCAGATTGAAAGCAAAATGCTTTCTTTTTATTAAAAACAGCTTTAACAGCTGCCAAAAAAAAAAAAAATGAGAAAAAAAAAAACACCATAAATTCAGACATACGTACCCTGTAACTTAGTTATGAGAAAAAATGGTAATAGCAGATGGAGTACTCATTTGCTCTAAAGGGAAATAATAATTCTTTGCTATTTGCTTTAATCATGACATCTCATTTCTTTACAACATTTTGCTATGGTTGTGTTCTTTATTTATTCCTTAAAAGCAGATGGCAAAAATTATGGAAAAATATCTTGGGTCTTGGTTTGTATTCTCTACTTCTTCCTTATATAAATTTCTGCTTCCTTCTAAATTTCAGCTCATCGACCAAATTCTTGAAAAACAGAGCACCAAGCCAGTATGTCCAAAGTGTGATAGTTCATCTGCCCTATGTATAAAAATATAGAAATACTAAAATACAACCTAAATAGCTATACAGTGATCAGAACAAACATTAAGACCTTCTGTCCAAGTCAAGAATGCCAAAGATCCCTGCTCAGCTATTGCAGAACTCTGGTGGCACCTTAGTAAGATGGAGAAGGTCTTCAGCTTTGCTGGGGTCCTCCCTCATGTCTCAGTCTCCCTGGTAACAAGAATGTGGCCATTCAGTTTAAGAAGCTCAACATGATGTATGTTTCCAGACTCATCTAATTCATATAAATAGGGATTTACAAAAAGCATTTACTGCTTTCATTTTCTTCCAATTATTTCTAGAAGAAAATGGAAGGTGACAGGTTAGGTTGTAATTAAAACACTCATGCCAGGACAGGAAAACCCAGGTATTTTGTTTGTACAGAAGAGAGATCAAGCTCCCTGCAACCACATCTGCCACAAAAGAACCATGTAAGGTGCTGTAGGCTGGTTTCATTGTAAAGAGGGGAGGAGGAAGAGAAGCCACTTGCCTCTAACATTTTTTGCCAAAGCTGTGTTCCTGTGAAGAAGAGTCCATGGAGCATGACTGAACCTTTATGACCCAAGAGGGTACACACCACCAATCTTTCTTGCCCAAGTAAATTTCATATTTTACTCAGTGAATGATGTAAAATGAGTGCATCAAATTAATGTTTTTCTGCTGAATAACACTTTGAAATTTTTTCTACCTGCTCTGCTTGGTTTTGAATGCTTATGTTTTTAACCCTTGCAGTCATTAAAGCCTAACTCCTACTAATATCTACTATACTCAGTCTCATATATGACATAAACCCAAAGATGCTGGGGTTGCCAGGTTCACCTCTCCCATAGACAGGAGTAGCAGACTAAGTACCACTGCTACTGCTGTTGCCCTAAAAGAACTCATGAAACACTAGGCTTCTCACCTAGCCATATGACAAAGCATGAATGTGTTCCTGACTCTTTTACAAGCCAAGAAAGGAGAATGAAGAGAATGAAGAGCTAAAAAAAAAAAAAAAAAAAAAAAAAAAAAAAAAAAAAAGTGAAGTATACTGGAATTAAATGCTTTGCCTTTTTTTCATCATTTCATATGGATAACTGAGTAAAAACTACTGCACATATAAGCACACAGGTTTTTTTTTTGTCAACACATCTAACATATAAGTCACACTGAGTTTTTATCAAAATTGGAAAAAATTAAAAAGATGGAAAAATTGCCAGCGAAGTTTTTAAATGTCTGAATATGAACTCCTAGTCTGTAGTCATAAATCCCTACTTAGTTTTATTTTAAATAGTAGCAGTTCTAGAGCAAATACTCTTTTAAGGAATGCTAAATTTCTGCATACACAGAGCTAGTAAGAAGTCTATTCAAACCATGCAGTAATAGCCATTCTACAGTGTATGTCTGAAGCCCCATTAAAATGCAGAATCAGGGCTTCAGGCAAGCTGCTGTCATTACTCTGCTGTCTCTGCTCCAGCTTAATGGAATCTTATGACAGACTGAGCAACAGATGAAAATGGCTCAGATAATTTATTCTATCATTTTAGCATCTATTCAAAACTTTAAAACTATCTATTCCTTTTAATACATTTTGATATTCTAACTGAAAGCCAGTCCGTGTTTTGTCCTTCTCAACGTACAAATTATCACTTTTGGAGCTATTAGCCAGCAATAGAAAGGGACAAAATCTAGGCTCTTTTTTTTTTTCCCTTTCTTGCAATTTTCATCATAAATTATACAACACTAGATTTCCAAGTTCAGGTTGAAATTAGATAACAGCAGGTCTACAATTAAAACTCTTTTCTATATTAGTATTTCCCTGGGTGTCAAATCAGAAAATATTTTGTGTAGTGTTGGTCCTGCATAAAATCTACAGTGAGTTTGATAAAGAAGTATAGTTGTCTAAAATGTTACATGCTATTTAGTCTAGCTATAGAGAAAGAGAGGGATCTATATTTTATTCACATTTACTGCACTCTTTAAGTCTAAACCTAATAGTCACTTTTTCATATTATAGAGTACTTTATGAACTCTAATCTGATTCTACACTCTATTATACTGGAAAAAATTTTCTCTCAAAATTCAAATTCTTAGCACTAGGTGATGTATAACATTTATTGTCAATGAAGAAGCACACCTGCACTTTTCTGAATTTACTTTATCTTTCAGCAAGGTTTATTTTTATTTTAAAAGCCCACGTCAGTTTGTTATTTCCTGTGTTCTAGCCCTCTTCATAAGTGTATCACTAATGTGTTTCATAATACATGTCAGGGTTTCTGTTCTGCAAGAATGTAACTTGCTACAAAGGTATTTAATGTCTTTAAACAGTTTCTGAACATTCATACTCCAAGTATGTTAGCAACATGGTCTACACCTGTGGAAACCTATAGATATGGCCCTACAACTGCATTTTTGCAACATCCTAGGGCAGCCCTGTTGCTCTGAACATTCAGTGGGTGAAGTTATTAAAGAAAACACAACTTTCTAAATAGAAGGACTGTTCTCCAGATTTAGACATCTAAATTTAGGTGCTTGTGCTGTAGATGTCTACATTTCTATACATTAGTGCAGGGTGATTCAGTGTAATTTGTAAAACATACCTGCTCTCTAGCCAGCTGGACAAGCAGAACTGACTGTTCTCTCTAAGATTGCTCTCCCTTCTGACATGTCCACCTTATCACTTAGTTTAGTGTCATCAGCAAACTTGGTGAGGGTTCTTTCAGTCCCATTACCCAGGTCATGAAGATGTTGAACAGTGTTGGACCCAGTATTGTTTCTCAGGGAACCCCAGTTTTGATGGGCTGCCAGTCTGAGTCAAAACGATTGATCACCACCCTCTGAGTGCAGCCTGCCAGACAATTTTCCACCTTTCATACAGACTGCTTGTCCAATCTGTATCTTTACAGCTTGTCCAGAAGGATGTGGAAAACAGTATAGAACACATTGCTGAAGTCCAGGTAAACAACACCCACCGCTTTCCTCAGGTCAACAGAAGATGACATTTTGTTGTAGAATGTAATCAGGTTACTCTGACATGATTTGCCCTTGGTAAATCTGTGCTGGCTTTTCCCAATCACCTGATTCATTTAATTTGTGATAGTTTCTAGGAGTCATTCCATTATTTTCCGAGGGACTGAAGTAAGACTAATGAGCCTGTACTTTCTTGGGTCCTCTTCCGGGCCCTTCTTATAGTTGGGTATGACATCTGCCCCTTCCAGTCATGAAGGACGCCCCCTAATCTACAAATTTTCAAAGATTATAGACAGTATCCTTGCAACAACATTTGCCACTTCTCTTAACACCCTAGGGTGGATTCCATCTGGGCCCAGATTTATGCGGCTTGAGCTCTTTGTAAAAGGCCTCAGACCAGCCCTTTCTCCACTTCTGCTGGGTTGATGCATCTTGTTGCAGCTACTTGGTCCTGTGATCTGGGGTTCAGCTGTATCAGTAAAGGCAGAGGCAAAGAAGGTATTGAGAACCTCTGCCTTGTCAGCATTATTTATTAGTAACTAGTTTCCCTGCCCTGTTTAATAATGGCCCTGTGTTTTCCCTGTCCTTACTGTTCATGTATCTGAAGAATCCTTTCCTTTCTTTGTCATCTCATCATAGCTGGTCATGACAAAGTTTTACCATCCCCAGTGAACAATTCACACACATCTTAAGGCCTTTGTGTCATTTAGAGTTTTTCAAGATCCAGATTAGTAGTTTTATCTAAGCCTGGACTCCCTCCTGTAATTTGGTGTTCTTCACTGTAAATGAAATCCAGATGTATTTGTAGTTTTCTTCTAAGCAAATCAGCCCCTTGTATTAGCATTAATTAATTGAGTCTCACTATATCACTCTGTGGCAGACTAGCTTTTCTATCTAATGTTGATATGAAAGCCTAGTTAATTAACTGTAAGTCAAGAATTTTTGCATCCTTTATATGAATATGGTTCAAAAAAGTGTGTGTGTATATATACACACATTTTTTTTAATTCAGGAGAAAACCAGTTAGGCCTGCTACATAATGAGTAATCATGCCAACAGCAAATCAATTTCCATATAATTTGTATGATGCAGTACTATAAATTCTACAAGCAGGATCAATAATTGGCAGTAAAATATCAAGCTATAATTCTCCAACCTCCATGGCCAGACTACATACTTATGCAAAAATAGAACTTAATTTTTAGTTTACTGTCTGTACAAGCTAATTTACTACATAAGAAAAGAAGTGAGGAGTCCGGCCATTAGTACAATCTAAAACACTCCCAGAAAAATTAGAAATCTTTTTGAGTGGGATGCAGGTAAGCATTTAGTGAAATTTCAGGAATACAAGGATATCTCACCAGGTTTATGTCACCACTACAGAATTGCACAGACCCAATGAAAAACCTGTCAATTTGCCAGACCCATGAAAAAGGACTGATTGCAATAAGGCATTGAAAATGGTAATAGAGGCCTTTGTTGAGGCAGCCACATACTATATACCACTTCTGAATACCTGAAAAAAAGTTCACAAACGAGGAACAGTTAGGAAAGTATAAATGTAGAATGAGATAATCTGATCTTTAGCCTGAATTTCTGTAATGTGAAAAATCTATTATAAACTGGTACCTCACTTTCTTTTTCTACATAATTCATGATCTACCTTTCTCTAGAACCTGGAGGGACTTCCAAAGAGATAAGGGACAGACAAAATCCAGTGATCTTCCATTTGAATGCTAGTGTTTTGGGAAGAAATTCCAGAGTCTAATGTAAATGTTTTCAGTTGATAAAGATGATAGAGTTCGAAGGGAATTCCTTAGATTCTGTATGAGCTTTCTTTGTAGGTATGGCTTGTTCTTTAAATTCTTAAAATAAAAACATTAATTTTAAATGTAATTAAATTTACATTTCACAATTTTAATTTTCTTTGAATATTTTTAGTTCTTAAAAATAAGAAAACATATCAGAGTTGGTTGCTCTTCCTTAGTAACTTAAATATAGCCAAATTCCATCTTTGAATATAGGCTTTTAAAATTCTGACCAGACTACTGTGAACTGATTTAGGCTGGACTATTACTATGCTATTTAGTAACTACTATAAGAATTTTAAAATCATTATGATTTCTAGTTGTACTGGACAAGAATCACCTCTTTATTAGGCAATGATCATGCTGACACTTTGATACCAAAGATATAATGAACATTATTGTCACTGAGATAAGCTTCATTTATCATAACAAGAAATGTTAATTTTTAAGTAACATTAACTCCAACTCTTTTGCTTGTCCAAGTGTCTAAATCCACAAAGCAAGTAGAAAACATTCCATAACATGGGGTTACAGAAAAAGAGAGTGAGTTAATAACCCGACAGAATTCCTATTGATGCCAACAGATATAAGCAGAATAATATATATTTCTAACCACAGTCCAAGTTTAGTATATAGTAATAAAAATGGAAATATTCTTTTCATAAATCATATGTTAGCTTATCAAGTTTTTGCTAATATCACTTTTTACTTTTGATCAATTACTTTGATTGATGAATTCCAATAAGAAACCCCCTCTTATTCCTGAAAATTGCTGTTGATCACCATACTGTTGATATGAAATAGCATTTTTCTCTGGCTTCTCAAAATAGACAGTAACAAATTAAGCACATAATATAACATGACTATTAGAAAAAAATAAATGTAAAGAACAGATTGCAAATTCTCAAATAATACTGCCTATGCAATCTCCAAGTATGGGGCTAACATGTATCAGATTTCCACAGGTGTATCTCCTTTTCCACCTGTAAATTTTGTCAAAGTAATATTTAAAGATTTTTTTTTTTAGGCTGTTAGAGGGTACCAGATGCTTGTGTCAGAGCTATGAAACTAATTCTGACTAAGCTGTCATACTTTTGGAAATTGTCAGAGTACACAGTACTGAACAGCAGAGTACAAATACAGCAATTTTGACACTTCCTGAAAATATCAGATTTTTTTTGGGGGGGGGGGGGTGGGGGGTTGATTTATGCATGCACTGTAAATATGACATTTTTAGGAAACATCAGACTTATGGCAAATTCACCACAGTTACTCATATTACTTTCTGGGACAAAAAAATCTGGCATCCTAATCCAAGCAGGTAGAGATTATAGGAGATGGGAAGCAAGGGAATAAATGAGGATATAGATCATTAAATTTCCTCATCTGTTTATACACAGGAAAAAAAGTTCTGCCATGAAATAGGACTAACCTCTGTAGTTCTGATACAGACAAGTTTGTGCTGTGGGTTTTCTGTTCTCAGGGGTGGGTTTTTTTGCAAACCTTTGGACTTTCTGACCACTGTGTAATATACATTGAGGACAACAGAGAGACCAAGCTAGTAAAGACACAGTAGTCACACAGCAAGGGCACAGAGAACCTCTGCTGATGACTGCATGAGGATGCTTGAAGATAGGGCAGTGTAGGCCTCAGTACAACACAGGACATGATCTCCATCGTTGCCTGATGCAAACGTCTGTGGCACAGAGGAGATCTCTCATGGGGAGGACATCCCTTTCTGGGTCTGGGGCTGGAGAAAGGGTTGTTGCCTCTCCTGGGGCCAGGGCAGCAGGGCCCTCCCCTGTGCCTTGATCACAGCCCTGAGTCACCAGGTGAAGGAACAGCAGGAGGAGGTGAGCAAAAGCACGGGTTCCTGATATCAGGAAAAAACCCAAATATTACATTAATCTTTAAGAAGGTCAAGAAGTAGAATCCAGGTAACTGCAGACAACCAGATTTCAGTTTCAGATTTCAGATTTCAGTTTCAGGGTATAGACTGAACCCTCTTAGAAGGCATTTCTATGCAAATAAAGGACAAGAAGATGGTTAGGAATGGCCAACATGGGTTTAGCAAGAACAAATCATATCCAACTAACCTGATTGCCTTATATGATGAAATAACTGGCTTTGAAGACAAAAGAAGGGCAGTGGATATTGTATACCTTAATTTAGTAAGATCTTTGATATAATATTTTGGAGGCTCCTTATCACCAAATTGGTGAGATACTGACTGGATAACTGGATGATAATGATGGGTTAGAACGCTGGCATGATTGCTGGGCTTAAAATGTTGTGATCAGTGGTGCAAAGTCCATCTGGCAGCCAGTAACTAGTAGCATCCCTCAGGGTTCCATACTGGGGCCAATACTGTTTAATGTTTTCATTAATTGCCTGTAGTGGAGGGCATTTTCAGCAAGTTTGCAGATGACAACAAATATTGGATTGTGGGACACTCAATATGCAGGACAAGGCAGCTATTCAGAAAGATCAGAATGGGCTGAAGGCATACCTTGACAGGAACCCAAATGCAAAACAGCTTGGCAGAATAGGACCTGGAGGTCCTGGTGGACACCAAGTTGAACATGAGTCAAGCAATATGCTCTTGCAGCAAAGACAGCAAGTGGTGTCCTGGGCTGCATTAGACAAAGTACTGCCAGCAGGTGGAGGGTGGTGACCGTTCCCCACTACTCAGCACTGGTGAGGCCACATGTGGAACACTGTGTCCAGTTCTGGGCCTCCCAGTAAAAGAGAGACAGGGACACACTGGACGGATTCCAGTGAAGGGCCACAAGGATGATGAAGGGATTGGAGAACCTCTCCTGTGAGGAAAGGCTGAGAGAGTTGGGACTGTTCAGCCTGGAGAAGTGAAGTCTTAGGGGGGACTTCATCAATATATAAAAATACCCAATGGATGGTGTAAAGAAGGTGGAGACAGGCTCTTTCCAGCAGTGCCCTGTGTCAGGACCAGAGGCAGTGGGCACACACTGAAACACAGGAGGTTTCCTCTGCACATCAAGAAACACCTTTTCACTGTGAGGGTCGTCAAACACTGTAACAGATTGTCCAGGGAGGTTGTGGATTCTCTCTTCTTAGAGATATTCAAAATCCATCTGGACACAGTTCTGGGCAACCAGCTCTAGGTGGCAAAGCTTGAGTAGTGAGGTTGGACCAGCTGACTTCCAGAGGTCCTATGCAACCTCAACCCTTCTGGTATTCTGTGAAAAGGAAATATGAAGTCTTGCACCTGTAGTGCAATAGCCCCATGCACCAATACAGGCTGAGAGCTGACAATCTGGGAAGAATCTCTGTAGAAAATAACCTGAAGTGCAGTTGGATGACAAGTTGAACAGGAGCCAGCAATGTGCCCTTGAAGCAAAGGCGGCCAGCAGTACCCTTGGCTGCATTGGTAAGTGTAGCCAGAATGTTAAGGGTAGTGATCCTCCCCTTCTGCTCAGCAACTGTGGGAGCACATATGGACTGTCATGTCCATTATGGGGCTCATTTCAAGAAAGACATTGACATGCCACAGTGAGACACATGCATGGCAACTAAGTTGGTCATGGCTGGAGCACATGACTTATGAAGAGAAGCTGCAGAAATGGGTTTTTTCAGCCATAAGGGAAGGCTCAGGGGGAGACCTTGTTGCTGTTGACAACTGATTGGAAGATAGAAATGGATCCAAACTCTTCCTGAATATATATGGTGATAGCACAAAAGGCAATAAACACATGTTGGAACAAGATGAAAGCTCCATTCTTGGTGGTGTCCAAGACTCAACTGGACACTGTCCTGGGAAATGTACTCTAATTAGACCTCATCTGAGAAACTGCAAAGAACAGTAACACTACTCCCAGTGTATCTACATAGATAAAGAGCTGCTTTAAGTCAATGTCTTATCCAGAGACCTGGTAGATGTTCCATGAAGCTGAAGGCATATCTTATACATGTATAGAGGAGACATAGTGGATATCATAGGATCTCCGGTGATGATGGGGATACTCCACTGGAGATGGAGAAAGACAAAATAACACTTTGTTAGTGTAAGTTAAAAAACCTTTGCACAGAGGTCAGAGAAGTAGCTACAGAAATAAAGGTAGGTATGTTTTTTTACTGACAATTCGCATCTCCAAGAATAGCTGGGAAAAACTTCTACGTTACAGTAATTTAATATCCATTTTGAAAAGCATTGCAAGGTGGTATATATGACAGAAGTTGTTTAACTGCTGAATAATATTGGCAGATAATAATAAACGGGTAAAAATGTAATACACAAGTTTAAAGATGCTTTCAGTAGGCATGAAATGGGCAGTGAATGGATAATAACTAAGTATCATTTGTTAGGTTGAGGGTCAGACATGCAATGGAGACTACATATGATGAATGGAAGTTTGATGTATGCATGAGCAATATTTGACTGAAAGGTCAATATATACATTTTAAGAATTATGTATGAGGAAACAGAAACCAAAACAAAGATAGTTCCTAGTTTCACCATTACTAGCCAAATAGAATAGCTGTGCTTGAAACACCATTAGCATGAATTTAACAATGTGAAAACAATACCAATTACTTCAAAAGATATACACCCTGGGTGAACCTCTAACGCTGATGAAGCCAATGACAAAACTCCCGATGCCTTCCAGGAAGACGAGATTTAATCACCTATATTTATTTGGAGTACTATCTTCCTGCCAGTTGTCAAAATACACCTGTATGGTAGCAGTTCCTGTTCCATTCCAGACAGCACAGACAGGGGAGAAAAAAGCTTGTGTTGTTACAATATGATTTTTGCATGCCATGGCATATAATGCACAATGACTTTCAGATTTCAGACTGAGACTGGCCATTGAAGGACTGGGAAAAAGATCTTTGTTTCTATGTGATCTTAATAGATCTGATATAACAGCCACTGAGGAACAACATACACTGAATACAATAGAGGTATAGGTAACCAATGCTGTACTGAGTATAGTCCACGTGAAATCTTGTCATAGAAGAAATAATTTTGAAAGAAATAATTATACTGAAAAAGTTGAAACAAAACTGTGAACAGCCCTGAATATATTCTCACACACCCACCCATATTAAATATTTATAGCTGTTATAAATTTTTTAGACTATGACCTTGATAGTGTAAAAACTTCCCTTGCAGTTTGCTATCAGACTTGCATTTTGTAATGATGTTTATAGACAATTTTATTAAAGATATTAAAACTTCTAATAGCCAAGTTTGGAGAATGCATCTGCAAAAATAACATAACGCTAAACAGAGCATTGGAAATATATACCAGAAATCCATTAATAAAAGGAATTTGGTATCTCTTTGAATTAAATATTTATCTTTCATTTTTGGTGGCAAAGGTTTATATCCAACACTAATAAGAAGAGCTAAACTATTGGCCTCATCAGTAGCTTGAGTAAGCTGCCATAAAATGAATTTCATGACACTGGCTAGCTGTTTGCAAAACACATCTTTACAGCAACATAATCTATAGTCCTCATGCTATTGATGAAATTATTGATACTAATGGAAACTTCAGTCTAAGCAATACAGAACTCAGTGGTAACAGTGTGTGAGACTTACCACATAAACCCGTGAAGATGGTTTTATCATTACACCTGCAAAACTGACTTCTCAATAGAAACTGAAAAAAGGTGATGCGTAAGCAGAGTTTAAGTATGAAACTCGGATCCTGCAAGATGATGTGGAGTACAAAATCTTACACTGCTTTAGAATTTCTTTGCAGGATTTGGACTGTACAATGACAAGATGCTGGTTTAACGTCTATATTCTGAGATATACTAGAAGAGCTAGTTTTCCCAACACAATAGAAAATACCTACAAATAAGGAACTGCCATACCATGTATTAAAACACCTAAAGCTTTTTGTCTCTCTAGTTTATAAACTGTTAGTAAAAGTTTACAAGAAATTCTGACTGGTTTTCAAACTGTAGCCTATTTCCTGGATAATCACTTGGTGCTATGATATCTCTCTGCATCACCCCGTAAGGAACCTGACGCTCTAGAACATTTTTCATGTATCTCAAGTGTCTCATACATGCCTTTCTGTCACGGCTTCCTAGGAACAGAAATAAAATCACCAAGTGCCTGGTATTCTAAAATGCTAGCCATATACCTATGTAACTATTCAACACAGCAGGAGATGCCTAACAGTTCAGAGAAATCAAATTCTATTTTATTTCAGCCTTAGCTAAAAAGAAAATACTGTTTAGGTGTTTTTTTCACTCAGTGAATTAGTATTAACCCAAAAGTTAGTCATTATTATTGTTTTTTGAATATCATGAATATTTAGTCCTCTCTGCTATAATATATTGGTTAACAGTTCGTATGGATTCTCCACTATAACAGACATTATTTTCCCTCTTGTCCTGCTAAATAAATCTGTCCACTCCCCAGCTATGTCATAGCAGCAGTCCAATCATGGGAGTCACTAACAAGATGGTACACCTGAGGTCAACCAAATCATTCTTTAATACAATAATCACATCCCAGCTTGGCAGTCAATCACTTATCATTCTCCCCAAATGAACAAACAAAACTGCAGGAGAAAATACTCCTGGGCACCAGCTTGAACTGAAATGGTGGCAACAGCTGGTCCAGCAGATGCTTCTCATGTGATTCAACACCGGTGCTTTTGCATTTCTGCAGTAGGCCATAATAGATATTTCTTTCCTATTTTCAAAATCCTGAAATACTCATACCTGAAATAAATGCTCCTAGGAATTTAGCAGAACACTACTTCTGTTGCTTGAAGGAAACCATCCAGTTGTAGAAAAGAGCTTGAAAGAGCCTTAAAAGTCTCTATTAGTATAATTTCTGTACTTTATAATTTATGTGTGATATAGATTTGAGACATTTCAGTCCTTCTGGTATCCTGTAAGACTGACACACATATGGCAAAGAAAAGCAATTAACCAGACAGAGTGTTAGACTGAGCTAATGTAGAAGAGATAGGTACATATATGCAGTTTTTAAATGAAGACTCTTAAAAGCTTTTTATTTGGGCCCACTTCATTATTCATATAAATAATTTCTTACTTCCTGAATAAAAGAGTGGGAGTTTGTTATCTTATATACATGTTAAAAATGTAGGACAGTGACTCAATTTTCTATTAGAGGCTTATTAGACCTGTCTATCTAGATAGATGCAAAAAGTATGTGCATATAAAAATCCTTTGTCCTTAAATAGTCTTGTAAATCTTAGTACTGCATGGAAAATTTTAGTCATGACTAACAAATCCACCCATTTGGAAATATAATGATTTCAAAATGTGCATTTTAGGAGTTGAACTCTATGATCTTTGGGGATCCTTTCCAACTCAGGGTATTCTATGATTCTATGACTCTACATTCCATGTACTCAAATCCATCAGAAAAAAAAAGGAAATACAGATAAATGAAGCTTTTCTAATCATCAGAACTGCTTGCCATGAGGGAATGCCAGAAGACAGCGAGAACATTGTTTATCCTCACTCATCCATATTGGAACTGCCTCTTTGCCTACTGTCATCTCTGTTCCAGATGAGTCCTCCTCCTCATATCTATAATGGACCCCTGATACTTAGGTGTTTCAACAATGTTATGGAAAGCATTTGCTAGAGGATTTCTTAAGAAGGAGATCAGACTGGACAAAGTGAAGATCGTGAAGAGATGGTCTCTAAATTCTTAATTTCCTAGAACTGAGATTTTCCTTTTTCTTTTTATTTTTTTTTTTTTTTCTGGTTTTCCTTTCTGTAAAGTTCTCACATCTCATGCAAATACAGGCAGCACAGAGCTTGGTGGGGCATTTATAACTTAACCTGTGTGTTAGTAAAGCATGGAGGCTTTTTCTATGCATATAAATAATGACTGAACTCCGTTGCACTCTAAAGTGATAAATCAACATCACATTAAACCTGGTAGCTGAAAGGATTTAGGGTTCATTTGGCATTTTCAATGTCTATAGGAAGACAGGACTATTGCTGAGTGAAAGTAGAAATTTGAAACTACAGCTTGAAATGTCATTTCCTATTGTTTTCTATCTAGTTTCTGGGATAAAATTCAGACTGTTTAAATTAATGAATAGAACTCAAGGAACTATATAAAATAAGGCTTTTTAAATATGTCTTGTTCTGTTGTGGTTTTTTGGTTTTTTTTTTTTTTTTTTTAATATTAACAGTTATTGATAATAGTGACATTACTTATTTTTCCAAAACAGTATATTTTATAAAGAACCCATTTTGCAGGTAGAAGACTGTTAACTATTTCCAATACTATTCAGGCAATACTCATAAAAAAAAACTGTCTCAGAAGGGTGATACTTTTCAGAAAGATTAAAAACTATATTGAAAATGAAAAGGAAACAAAATTGAATCTTTCAGGACAGAAATATCTTGACATGGAGTGATATTAAATGTCTTTCTGAAGTTCTTAATGTTAACTTCCACCTTACTATGAGAATATAGTACAACACAGATGAAAAATGTAACTAACGTGTCTGGAAAACTGCAGAGCATTCTTAAAAATGATGAGGCCCTAAACTCCATTAAGATTGATCATTATTCATTTAAAGACTTCTACATTGAAAATATATTAACTCAATCCGTGACAGAAGCTTTGCCTCAAACATTTCCTTCCTCTCTATTCATAGACAAAGACACAGTGATTGTTAGCCACTATCCAGATATTTGATGACCTCTCTATTCTAGAAAGAAGTGACTTGTCAGTTCACACATTTCTTGCTCATATTGTTAAAATAGGTAACAAAAAGTCTGAAACAGTTAACCATGAAAAGACACGTGTCAAAGGGGACATGGAGAGCTCAGTGTTGTGACTAATGTATATCCTAGCAGTTAGAAACAGAGATTAGTAGACATAAGGAAGGAAAAAAATTACAAAGCTTTCAGTTTCATAAAGTGCTTCTCATGCATTTATATAGGAGATTGTAATTTCAGAAGTAGCTTTTGTTAATGTTTTTCAGACTCTGATGTATGTATTTTCTAATGTTTATAAATCGGAGTGGCTAGTAGAGGCCTAATTTGAAGGCCAGCAGCATATGTTGTTTCACATCATAGAATCATAGAATAGTTTGGGTTGGAAGCTCCGTCCCCCTTGCCATGGGCAAGGACACATTCCACTAGATCAGGTTTTCCTCAAAGTCTCATCTAACCTGGCCTTGAACACTTCTAGGGAGGGGGCAGCCACAGCTTCTCTGGACAACCTGTTCCAGTGTCTTACTACCCACATAGTAAAGAATTTCTTCCTTATATCTAATTTAAATCTACTCTCTTTCAGTTTAAAACCATTACCCCTCATCCTATCACTACACTACCAGATCAAGAGTCCCTCCCCATCTTCCCTGTAGGCCCTGTTTAAGTACTGCAAGGCAGCTATAAGGCTCCCTGGAGCCTTCTCTTCTCCAGGCTGAACAACTCCAACTCTCTCAGCCTGTCCTCACAGGGGAGGTGCTCCAGGCCACCCATCATCTCTGTGGCCCTCCTCTGGACCTGCTTGAGCAGATCTATGTTCTTATGTTGGGGGCCCCAGAGCTGCTCACAGTACTCAAGATGAGGTGTCATGAGAGCGGAGTAGAGTGGGAGAATCACCTCCTTCGACCTGCTGGCCACATTTCTCTTGATGCAGCCCAGGACACATTTGGCTTTCTGGACTGCAAGCACACATTTCCAGCTCATATTCAGTTTTTCATCCACCAATACCCTCAAGTGTTTCTCTGCAGGGCTGCTCTCAATCCACTCTTTTTCCAGCCTGTATTTGCATTTGGGATTGCCTCCACCCCTGTGCAAGGCCTTGCACTTGGTATTGTTGAACTTCATGAGGTTTTCACAGGCCCACCTCTCAAGCCTATCAAGGTCTCTCTGGATGGCATCCCTTCCCTCCAGCGTGTTGACCGCACCATACAGCTTGGAGTCATCGGCAAACTTGCTGAGGGTACACTCAATCCTACTGTCCATGTCACCAACAAAGATGTTAAACATTGCAGATCCCAACCCTGACCCCTGAGGAATGCCACTCATCACCGTTCTCCACTTGGACATCAAGCCATTGACCACAACTGTTTGAGTGCAATCGTCCAGCCTTATCCACCAAGTGATCCATCCATCAAATCTATGTCCCCCCAATTTAGAGACAAGGATGTCACATGAAACAGTGTCAGATGCTTTGCACAAGTCAAGGTAGATGAAGTCACTTGCTTTTCCCTTGTCCTCCAGTGCTGTAACCCTGTCATAGAAGGCCACCAAATTTGTCAGGCACTGTTTGCCCTTAGTGAAGCCATGTTGGCTATCACCAATCACATCTTTATTTTCCATGTCATCAGCTAAGTCAACTATGTAGTTAATTAACTAAAGAAGTTACAATACCAATAATTTCCAGTGTGATACTAATGGGAAAACCTAAATCAAGAAATGTCTATCTTTTCACATTTTTCCATCACATATGCCTAAAATGTACAGTAAGTTTATAAAAAGGAAACCTCATTCCCCATGTAAACCTTTTTTTCTTATAAAAGCATAAGGTTTATGTTAAAATCCTGACCAACATCAAAAAAAATCCCTTTTCCTAAACCCACCACGGAACACCAGCTACATTATTCACTCATCTGAAGATGGATTAGCTACTAGGAGAATTTTCAAAAGTGCTTAAGGAGGTGTCAGGTGCTTAATATATTTTATTAGTGATATCACTAAGTACCTATCTGAATCTTTAAACAAATAGTTTTGCTAAGCCTAACTCAGATCATCAAGGGACTTAAGCATCTAAACCATTGTAATTTTAAATTTACCTAAGTACTTTGAAACTGTTTTCCCTAAACTCTCATTAATTGCTAGTGATAGTGGACAGTCAATTTGGCTAACTTTAAAAGAGACTAAATTTGAAGGTTTACTGAAAATGAAAGTAGTACAAATTTTGACAAAGCTGGAGTTGCAGAATCACTAGGGACTCCTAGAAAATTAGGCCTTTTTTTCTTTCAAGAATTGAGTCTTTACTATTAAAATCAGGTTATCAGAGTAAATACTAAAGCCAAACTTCTCTGGCATTATGTCCTGAACACTAAATGAAAATGTGAATCAATGACAATTTATTACATTCTTTACCTTACTTTGCCTACTCATAAGATATAGTCAAACAACTAATTTTAAATTATTTATGATTAGTATAGCAGTTGTGCTTAATTTTCAGTCAACAAGGAGTACATTATCTCCTTTGCAATTATATGATAAATTAAAATAAGGAAGAATATTAATGGTACCTCAAAATGGGGTAAAACTCACTCCAACTCATAAGGCCAGAAAAATTCCTATGAACTTTTTAAGACTTCAAATTAGATTTCAACTGCTGTCAGAGATGATTTGTAGAGACTGGCTATAGCAGCAGAAGATAGCCAACAGAGTTGTTAATGGAGAGGAAGCTCACCACGTAGCCATTACCACTTTGGGAATACAGCATACCCCTGGCTATGTTGTTAGGACTATTTTGAAGACTTTTACTGACATAGCACAGATGACACCAACATTAGTCACAGATGGATCATTCAATGATCTCTGTATAGCATAGCTTGTGCTGGGAGAAGCTGCTGTCATATATTAAAATATGCAGTCAGACCGATGATGTCTTTCATTTTGCCTGTGAGTGTTTCACTACACTGATATAAAATGTAACTTTCCTTATCTAATTGTATCATACCATGAGCTCTAAGAATTTCTTTAAGAAAAGTGATCCTGTATGTATATAACTTCTTTTTTCCTACTTGTTCCTGTTACTGTTAAATTAAAAATTCTTGGGAGTAAAATACTGAAAAGAAAAACAACTGATCCATTTCCTCTATTGTATATTATTTTAGGTACATTATGTGATTAGGAAACAAGTTAAAAAATTGAAATAGAAATGTCAAAATTAGCATATATAAAAATAGAATTGATGATTTCAGCATAGGTTGATATTAGTTGGAAATATTACTTGGGATTCACTGGTTCAGTAATGGGAAAAGAAAAATGCAGAGATTTACATTCAAAAAAATTTATTCTCTTTATCTGAATATCAGCCATGCGACTGGTGCCTAAGAAGAGTTTAGGAAAGAGCAATGACCATGATTAGAGATTTAAAAAACATGGTCTTTGAGGACCAGATTTTTTAAAAGTCCTAAACAAATAGAAAGAGTAGAGGTGGAAGTGAAAGATGAAAATTATTGCAGTCTACAAATACAGCACAAACACTAAGAGCTTAGTTTCTTTTTCATGTCATTGTTGGACAGAATAAGAAGTAACAGCCACAGGTTGCAGTAACACAGAATCACATCTGAATTTCAGATTACAAAATAAAACTTCCTAATGGTGAAAATAAACTAGACTGAATAGATTTCCCATGAATCTGTATCATACTGATCTTTAAAAATCTGAACTACCCACAGAAGACTTTATTCTGTCATTTTAAGAAACTGACTCCTGGAGTTCCTAAATGCAAACTTACATTAGCTTTTTGAAAACAGACCAAGTGAAAAGACGGGTTGATGCATCCTCCCCAGTCTGGTGGAAGCTACTGTTGGCTTTCACATGCAGAGACCAACACGTGCTCTGGTGAGTGTTTCTACTGTTTGTTCAATTAGATTTGATCTTCAGATCACTTCAGAGAAGCTGCATCCACCAAAATTTGGATGGTTTTAAGTGATCTAGATCATGTAATAACTTTGATAAGCGTAGGCTTGTTTGTTCAGCTTCTGTGGATTTTAGTTACAGGTGCCATGTTTTCATTTTACCCCTTCTATTCATAACACTAAATACCTCTTTCCTCTATTTGAGCTATTAAGATCTGGCAGATTCAAAACTGAAGCCAGAATGGTGAATATGTTTCCTAGAGAAGCTGCTAACTTACATAGATTCCCAGTAAAAGGCAGTAAGCAAAATTCACAGAAGTACTTCAAAACTGAAATGCTGTGTACCATAATATCTAAATCTTGGGAACCTGGTTAATTCAGAGGCCTGTGCTAAGCAACTAAATTCTTTCTAGATGGGTGGGTGAGGCTGATCAGCCTCAGAACGGGATCTACAACAAGAAGTTGACTGAACAGAGGGTACCTATTTATTAACTGGAAATACTGTTCTTCCTATCACCTCATTCACAAAAATGTCAGGTATTTCCAGCATAAAGCTGCATTCCATAATATAACAATGCCCTCATTTTACAACAGATCAATACTCCAGATAGCTTTTCTTTAGCTTAGAGAAAATCTCATACAGCAGTCCTGTCTGACCCATCTGTAGGCTTTTATTATTTCTATTAGCTGTTTGGAACACAGGTAAACATCGGTTCAGTGAAAAGATTATTGCACTTGATATTCATTAAATTAGGGGTAGACACTGATTTACTTTCTATTGCAGTTGCAGAAAAAAATATCAAGAAAGAAAAGCTTTTATTAGCTTCCTGCTCACTGCTCCCTGTCATTAACCTTTCCTGCTCCTGTATCTCTGAGTCACAGACATAGTCTGCCCTAGGTTTGCGTAGGTAGCGAGTGTTCTATCAGGAAAGTCCCGTGTGTTCAAAAGGGTAGCATTCAGGGTATGGATCTGAGCCAGAAGATTAACAACAAAAAAACCTCCCAAAGCTGATCTCTTCAGTGTCAGACTGCTAGGACTCTGGAAATTTACATGAGTCTGTGAACTTCCACAGTAATGCCTCAATTCCTCTCTGCTATTGAGAAAGGAAGATGTATTTCTTCACTATCATTGGTTCTTCATGAAGCTACCCACTTCTCTAACATGAATCTGTTGTCATAATTTTCACTGAATCATTTTAAAGCAAAGGGATTTATTATTTTTTGATTGAAACAATACTTTCTTGCATTAAGACCTGCAGGTTCCAGAAAATTAAGATTCATTAAATAAATACAGTTGATTAAAACATGGCAGTTTTTGCTCAGGAGAGATGTAAACAACTTTGGCCTCTATCCTTCCAAACATTTTGAGCTTTCTTCAGTTCAGAGTTTCAAATCTGAAAATTTTTTCCCTTCAACAGCTGCTCCAAGTTGCTGTTACATTAGAAAATGAAACAACACCCTGTCTTACAGTGTTTCTACTAAGAGAGCGAGGAAAAAAAGTGTATGTTTACAAAACAAGGGGGAACAAAGATCAAGAGGTAGAAGATAGAGCATAGAAACTGAAACAAAGATGATAAGCAAATAGGGTGAAATAATAAAATTGTGGAAATTGTGTTTGAAGAGAAATAAATATAAAGAAAAGGGAAAAATGTGAGTCAATAGCCAGTGGTGAATAGTACAATTGACTCCTGTACTTTACAAGGAAAGAATGAAATCAGGTGCCAGTGTGAGTATGAAGTTAGTCTAAATAAGGACAGAAAATGAAAATGGAAAATTCTACTATATAAGTAAGTAGTCACTAATGTGTATATTACACGAGGATCAGTGGAATATATATTGAATTTATAGTTGAAATCAAGATCAGAGATTTGAAAAGAAATATTACTTGATGACATTTTACGACCTATATTATTCAAGTAGTCAAGTTATTATAATGGTCTTCTCTTGTCCAAAGACCTGAAATTAATGTAACATTAGAGATACCTTCTAATAAAAAAGTTAGCAAGTCACTTCTTCCTTTCTTGGTTATGAGGCTGCAAGTATGTGTGTGATATACCTCTGATCCTGAAATCTTGGAGAAGTCATCAAAAGATGTTGATTTTTCTGTAATTTCCACAAAACTCTTTCCTTAATTATCTTCAGCAGAGAATTGTTGGAATACTGATCTGGATAGACCTTCTGCTAAACTCAGTTTTATTTATGTTATTTCTTACCATTTTTCATTTGCCATGAGACCAATTTAAAAAACTCAATTTGCAAGTTTGAGAGCACAGGTCATTTCTAATTCCAGTGTCAACCACTCCTCTGCTCACTTGCCTTCCATTTTCTAATTGCCCAGGAGTAGTACAGGGCAAGAGTTGACCCTGATGTCAATATCAGCCCGTCGTGGTTTGAGTCCAGAGGACAACGGAGCACCATGCAACCATTCACTCACCTTTTCCCCTCTCAGGGATGGGAAGGAGAAAATGAAGAAAAAGGCTCAGGAATCCATATATGGACAGGGTGAGGTGGCTCACACATTATGGTCACAGACAAAAGACGGACTTGTTAGAGGAAGAAGAAACCACCATCACTTTAATTCAAACATTAACAAAGACACCACTTAACAAAAGGTGGGATAGTGAGAAGAGCCACCACATCCAAAAACACCTCCCCTCACCCCTCCTTTCATCCTGGGCTCAGCTCTGCTCCTGATCTCTCTAGCTCCTCCCCCAGCCATGAAAGGGGCAGGGGATGGAGGTTACAGTCAGGTAGCTGCTTCTTCCTTCTCGGGAAATTGGGTGAACACCCCACAATCCTCCCCTGCTCCATGTGGCTCACTGGAGACAGTCCTCCATGAACCTTCTCTGTTGTGAGTCCTTCCCACAAGATGCAGCCGTTCCCATGCTGATCCAGTGTGGGTCACCCCACGTGTTGCAGTCCTCCCTGCACTGAACTACAACAGCAGAGATCGCTTCTCATCTCAGAGTCCTATCTTCCTTTAAGCACAGATGCCTGTCCTGGTGTGGGCTCCTCACAGGCTTCAGGTCAGCCTCTGCTCCACCACGGACCTTCATGGGTGGCAGGGTGGGTAGCCCGGCCATCTTACCACGGGATACAGGGGTGCCTGCTCTGGCACACCTCCCCTCCTTCCTTCTCATTCCTTCCACTGACCTGGGTGCTCGTCCTTCCAGTAACTCTGCCTCACAATCCCCCCTCAATCCCCACTCAGGTTCCCCTTCTTAAATACATTATCTCAGACGCACAGCCACCGTCGTTAATTGGTTTGGCCTTGGTGAAGAGATGGTTACAACTTGGAGCCAGGGGAGCTTTTGAGAAGCTTCTCACAGGGGTCATCTCTGTAGCCCCCATCCCTGCTACCAAAAACCCCACCACAGAAACCCAGTGCACAGCCTTATAGGGGTGATGACTTACTTAAGGAAAAATAATAATTAAAAAAAAAAAAAAAAAAAACCAACAACAACAACAAACAAACAAAAAAACCCCAAAACAAAACAAAAACCAAAACAAAACAGTAGAATAAGAAAGCTGGAAAGATACAGCTGAGTAGGATTTCTATGTTGGGCTCATTATTGACTGGGACATAACATATTCTGAACAGCTTTTATCATGCAGAATGTTGGGTTTCAAGTTGGTTTTCAGAATAAGATGGAAGAAATCACCTTATGTCAGATAAGCAGGAATAGGTTGCGTCATGCTGGCCATGAAAAATACATAAGTAATATTATAAAAAACTAAATACAACAAGATTTTAAATGAGATTCAGTTTCTTTGAAAAACATAGGGAAAAATTGTCTCTAAAGTCCAAGGAGGACATTGAAGAACAGAAGGATCATTGGTAATACACTAGAAAGAAAGAGAAAATAAGATTTATTTTTCTTATAAAATGAACCTGATTGTGATTAATCTGTTATTTTTTTAGCCTTAAATGCCTGTTTTAGTCATCCAAGCCTTGCATACCTGAAAAGAACATCAGGATCAATGAGTCAAAGGAGATATGATTAAGGCTGTCCCAATTGTTGCAAGGTTTTTCTTTTTTTTGGTGTGAATTTTTGCCAAGAAGAAGTTTTTTCTCCATAAAACTAAGAAAAACAGGCTTTGAGTTGATAAGGCAGATGTAAATCTCTCTAAAGAGAGTATCCATGCAAAATACATGTTCAACATGTTTAAGAGATCATAATCTCTGGAGGGAAATCTAGCTTCCATACTAATCAGGTGCTGTCCTGAGATGCAGAAGTCATAGGTTTTAAGATTTCTAGGCCAAGTAGAACAAAGGACTTTTACTTCCTGGGCAAAGGATTCAAACAGTGAGGCTAATAGACAACTTATTTTTATCCTTCAGCAGCAGGACCATGACCAATGTGTCGCAGTTACCTTAATAAAATAGCTTGAATCCTAGAATATTATTTTGATTTTAGTTTAGAATACGATTTTGATTTTAAAATGCAGTTATAGCAGCTATGAGAATATAATGCACACTAAGGCCCTTAAGAATAGGTAGCTAGTACTGTGTGTGCCTTGAACACCGTAAGAATTGTTATGGGCTCTGAATTAAAACAATGGGTACTGGTTATGGATCTTGAGTTGAAACAATAGGTACCAGAAGAGACTGGGTTTGTTTTGGAAGACTGGTCAACAAAGAAATGAGTATCAGCCAAAGATGAAACAGGCATGCACAAGGATGGAGTTCAATCAGCGGACACAGTGAGGAAGACTATTGATGATCACCAGAGGACCCCCATCCGACGTAACCATGCGTGCGTTAGAGATATTTGCATATGATAACGATTTCCAGGAAATAGCATGAATATGCTAATCATACCCTCCCCTTATTCTATTCAAATCAATCAGTAAAGATGACCAATGATTTCTGTAGAATAGGAATATAGGTAAGGTGAGGTAACTGAAAGCCAATCATTATTAAGGTCAAACTAAACTTTATGAATTTTGTTGATCTTATGTAACCATGACTCTGCTGAAAAGGTGTATAAATATGCTGTGCTTTGTACCTGTTGGTGAACATGTCTTTGGTGGAGCTATTCCCTGTGTTCCCCAGAGCTGAAATAAAGAAGTGCCTGCTTATCTGCTTTGTGTAGGTACGTTCTATTCATGATTGCGACCACTAACAAATGTAGAATACTGACAACTTTGAATTTACTGTGTTTCTGTGTCTTCTGATCCAGCCACAAATCCCTCATATACTAACAATTTCAATTACCTTGACTGTTCGTTACTCTTGCTGTAGTTATAGCTTTTTTATTTCCAGTACAACAATAACAAACACATATTTATTACAACAAAATGACAGTGTCTTGCCTAAGCAGCAGTGTTATTTATTTTTGTTGTTCATGATTTGAATTGCTAGACTGATACGTAATTAAAATGTGCAGCTTGCTGTAAAGCAGAATACTGTCATTCTAGATGAAAAACTGACAATTTTTACCATTACCAGACAATGAAATTTGTATCAAATACTTAGGTTAATCAAGAATTAAAACAAAGAAAACAAAACAAAACAGTAAAAAACAAAACAAAACAAAACAAAACAACAAAGTAACTGCCTTTAGAATTATTAAATGGCGTAGGGGGGTGGGTTTTTAATCAATTAATCCAGTGCTTAAACAAAACAAAAAAAAAAAAATAGCCAACCAGAATATAGGGAAAAGTGCAAGTTATCTTACTTCAGGGATACCAATAAAATCACATTAAAATATGATATATTGATGGTAATCAATTTAATTTGCTGGGTGTCACCATACAGTAATGCTGCGATATTAAAGTGTAACTGTAAAGTTTCATGCTGACATACACATTTATGTCTACATGCAAAATTATAATTTGAATGAGCCATGTGCAAATCTGCACTGTTCATTTTGTGGAAATTGAGCAGCATTCAACACTTATCAGTCAGTTGAAATTTCTTGGGCAACCCACAGCTTCTTACTTTATCCTAGGGTTTCCCTTTCTGTTTTAGAGCTTGTCCTTTTTGTTACTTCTTCATTGCTCATGAAGTTATTTTTTCCTGAACCTGTTTAGAAAGCCAATCATATAACTGTAATCTACATGAGTGTGTCTGTCTAGTGAAGCGGCACATTTCCCAGAAGATAATTAAACTATTTTTAAAAGACAGTATTAAGAGAATGTCAGGAAAAAGCCTCTGACTGAATGCCTGAGCACTGCACAACCAAGCACTACTTCATAATGCTGTTTTTAAGTCTACAGAGCTGGAATTATGATGATGGAATGACATACTTCACTTCCAGAAGTAAATTAGAAAATGAGGAACCTTGGCATTCACCTTGATAATCACTGTTCATTTTCTCAAGAAAAAAAAAAGAAAGGTAGATCTTCATATAAAGGATTCTGAAGTAAAAGGTATTTGACTCTAAAGCTGGAGCCACTAGAGTATGATGAAAGTGAAAGACAGACAAAAGGCAAACAGAGGAGCAAAATACCAAAATGAATAGGGAGCAAAAATCAAGTGTTTTACTGGAGTATGGAACACTTCATGTAAATTAAAACAGTAAGTGAGACAAACATATGAGAGCTATACATGTGTCTGTGATCACAAAGACAAGTAAGAATTTGGAGTTGGAAACTTCCCAAGAAAAGCAGGGACCTGCAGTGACATTGTATCCCCACACAATTTTATTGATAACGATGTTTACGCTAATCATAAAATTCATTGCACTTATAGCCACACTGTGCCTAATTTTTTATAAGTCTACAAAATCTAAAACCAGCATCAATGTTATCTAAACAAATTATTCCTTCTCACATTAACTAATGCAACCTATAGCTTGTGATATAGGCCAGCGATTTTATTTAAGCTCCATAATTCTTCAAGTAATTAACCTTTAAAAACCTATGACTGGCACGAGTCTTTGTAGACTGCATTTTAACTCAAGTAAATACTTGTAGATAAACTGTACCTTTCAAATGAGTTAACATTGGGAAAACTAGTAGATTCTTAAATATGCCATTGTGCTTCAGTCCTGTGGAAATCTTCTGTGTTCACCTTACTTCATTAGTTCTTTTTCCCCAAGATTATTACAGAAACAGAAAGATGGCAGGTGAATTTAGAGATTAATCCATTAGACTATACATGCTTCCATTTCAAAGTTTGTTAATTTTCTTTCTCCTTTGTCAGTTTTAATTTGTCACTAAAACCAAAATGAAATAATTGCGCCAGTGTCTAAGTTCTGTTACATAGTCAAGGTCTTAGTGCAGGTATAAAACTGGCTTTTGGATTGAACTGACACTGGTTAAATGATTACATAGTTACACATGTTGAGACAAGCTTCCCAACACGTCAAATTAAATAAAAATCAAAATTAACTCAATCACACTTTAGTGTTTATGCACACTGGTAAGATATCTTGTAAAATATCTATAAAGCTACTGTTTGCAAAATATTACAATGAAATGTAATCATTGCCTTTGTAAACCAATGGCAAGAAATTATAAACAGTGGAAATATTTAGACTCAGACTTTGAAATAGCTTTTCCTTCTACTAAGTCACTACCTCCTTTAAGAATGACTTTACAAAGCACCTGTCTGTCACATTAATATTCTGTGCAATGATTAGGCACCAATACTATCAAAGTCATTCTAACCTTTCAGAACTCTCTTTGGCTAGTTTCCCACATTAGTCATAAAAACAGTACAAAGTCTGCTTCCATTCAGCCTTTTACAGCTATTAAAACAAATTAGAACATTTAATTCACACTCTGACATCCTTACAGAAGAGAGTGCAGACAGAGGCATTCTCAAGGCTTTTGCAGAGGGTCATTGGATTGAATTCAAAGGCTAATCCATATGCAAAATGAAAATAACATCTTCCTTTCTGAAATTAGCTATGCAAACAAAAAGATCATGTATTCATATGAGCATCTGAAAATAAATGGCAGGACTGTGATACCGAATTGTACTGCTGTAAGTCTTACTGCTGAAGACAGATACAGATTTTCCAGTGCATTTAAACACGAAGGAGATTAAACCTTAATAAGACCTTCTATTGAGATATCTAACCTTGACAGAAAACAGTGGGAATTATTCACTTGTTTTAGACACTTGAATATTGTTATCCAGAGTTCTTATATATGGAATAATCATATTGACATGAATATGATTACCTTTATGTGTATGAGTTACTCATAAAATTAAGAGTTGTTGAATTGAGACTTTAATTAATCAATTTTAAAATCACTTACATGTTAGAAATCAAAGCTCCATTAAGATTGTGATAAAATTCCTAGTGTCTTCAATGGAATCAAAGCAGAGTCTACAACTGAAAATGCAATGTTTCCTCTAAAAGAGGCAACAGAAATGTTCATGATTAAAAATATTTGCCTTAATTATGTGCTGTCCAAATTAAATTAAATGTATTGCTCCTGCTTGATTAAGATCTCTGGACCCCCTTCAATTCATGCATCTGTGTATGCTATGTGACAATGTTGTTTAGTCAAAAAACTGTCACATAGCATCACATTTCAGCATCTGATACACTGCATGGTGGCAAAACTGTTCTTTAGCTGTTTGCCACTTGGTGTTTTACCACTGAATTCACCAGGAACCAACACAAATAAGGAAAAATAGGTGTCTTAGCTTCATCCTCAGATTTTCTTATTGCTTTGGTGATAATGGACCATTCTGTTGCTGAATAAGCAAAAAGAATTAATAATTCCTATCTACGAGGTAGCACTTTATACAAAGTAGGTCAATAACAAACCCATTCAAAAAAGGAGGGAGACCAAGGCACAAAGACTTGAAGTTGCTGGTTCCAAATTATTCATGCAGTTCAGAGAAAAAATGCAAATGGGGGAACACACTATTGTAAAGTGTCAGGTCAGCAACTTCAAAAGCCAAGCCTTTGTCATTCTGAAGGCAAAAAAATTGTTGCCACTTTTCTGAGAAGTTAAAGTATGCTGTGGCTCCAGCATTTTGATACAGATTAAGAGATGCTCCTCTCAAGTCATCTGAACTCTGGTCCCTTCCCATCACACACACAGTCAAGATCTCTGGATGTATCCAAGGTACATGAGAAATTAAGCTAAAGGTCAGACAAGATTCATGGTTTGGTATTAGTTGTTTTTGAGGGAAAATATATTAATCTTTCTGAGTTTTCTCTCAAGAAGCCTTCCATATGCACATATATAGTATAGTGCCATTCTTTAATGATAATTGTTTGGTCTGAGTATTTTTTCCACCGTAGTGTGTATTTTCTGGCAGTGTCTGATAGGAGAGGATTCTCTTTCAACTGCTTTACTATATTCCTTATAGGTAAATCAGTACATTACATTTCCCTACTATGGGTAGTAATAATAAATAGGTTAAATGACTACAATGAACTATAATAAAGATCAGAACAACAGACTGTTAAAAAAACCCACAAGAGTACTCATGGGTTCCTGTTTGTGTATTTCATTGTTAAAACCCATTAAATTCATTTTTGTAATCAACATAAATTAATCACATTGTATAGTTTTGTGGTTTGACAGAAGTTTTCTTTCTCCTTCATGTATAAATCCTCTCTCCACTGCATTCCAGAGGCTATACAGTGTCTTGAACTCAGCTAGCTACACCTCTGAGCCAGAAGGCAAAATGAGATATTTAGGTGCATAGCAAACAAAAATGATTAGTTAAGGGTTATTATTCTGAAATAATAATATATTTTTAGATAAATATTATATAATATAAATTATCTATATAAATAATAATATATTATTATGAAATAATACTGAAATATGTATTTTGCTAGGGACACAGTAAAACAAGATTCCTCTCTACAAGACTATCCTTTATGAACTACAAGACTATCCTTTATGACTATCCTTACTTTAAAAGTGACTAGAAACAGTACCAAAGCACTTTCCATGACAAAATAGACACAGGTCTCTCTAAAAAAGCATATATAAATTTTACAGGAATAAGAAAAAGAGAACATAGGTGTTTACATCACATTTCCACATATCCTAACCTTTAATTTCCAGGAATTAAGCCCAAAAGTTCCAGGACTTCCCTAATGGATTTTTGCAAGTAGTGAATATCTCCTGCATTAGGGTGACCACAATGTGTTGACTTCACTTTTCTTCCTCTTGACTTCCACCTGTCTTTGAAACTCCTTCTAAGCAGGTAAGACCAAATGTGGTTTGTGTGGCAAGTCTTGCCTACATGCACCTTCTGAGAACTCTCCTGCATTGTAGTGAGCTCCGCAGCAGCTGAAGTAATTAAAATTTTCTCTCTCCAACTCTAGCAGCATAAGAAGGCCTTAAACGAATCTTTTGAGCAGAGATTATGTTTTAGTCATCCCACTGAGCACTATGCAATCATATAGGAGTCACTAGCATTCTTTGCATTATAGAGCTTTACAAAAATCACACCGCTTCTTTTTATTTTATGTAGTTTACAAATGAAAATTTAAATTTGGTAAAGCAATCCAGTTTATTTCTAATGTAAAAGAAATATGCCAAATTTAGAAGTGGTAGAAAAAAAAATAAATTAAATTGACATGTATGCATCCAAGAATGAAAAATCTAATTTGACATTCACTCAGTTGAAATATCTGAAGTAGTAGAAATTTCGGTGGGGCAGGTGAGTGAGACTTTGAGGCAGGGTATCTGGTCTGTTAGAATCAGCATTCCTGGGACGTCTCTAAAGATACAGCTTTCAGAGACAATTAAAAAACCCTTTCCTAATAGCTGTGTGGAAAGAAAATGGCTCCAGTTGCATTGCAAAAGCGTTCCCTGCAGCTGCTCATGATATATGAGTAGATGTAAAGATATTCATTAGAATCAAGGATCTCTACAGACCTCCATTTAAGAAAAAATGAAAAAATGAAAAGTTTAATATGCTGAAAACAATATTGTAACACAGAGACTTTTTCTAGCTAGACTGTATTAACAATGAAGGGCTCAGCTTTCTTCCATCATATTTTTTAAAGAGATTCTAAGGTTCCTTTGTCTCTGGACAGAAGCCCAGATTTTCTGAGGTTATCCTCAGAAACCTGAGAGACAGGTGCTGATGTAGCCTTATAATATGTGGTTCAGATCTCTTCTCCTTATTCTGCCCCCTAGAAGGCCTGTCTATTTTCTTTTATAACTAAAGTTCAGGATGGAGTTCTATGCAGTTTGGTGAAATTACTTTTTAATTACAGCAGTAGTAGATTCCTCTTTTACTTATAATTATGCTTAACACCAGCGAAAAAAAAGTCAGCAGTAGCAAAAACAAACTGTTGTATGCTAACTAAACATGAAGAATCCTGCCTAACAGTATGAATGTAAACTCTATTATACTGAACAGTATACATAGTATACATAGAAACACTGGGGATCTCTGACTAGGTTCATGTTAGGAAGGGATACAACCTTACAAGGCTGTAAAGTCAGTGCTCTGCTCCAAATCATCATGCTGAGTGCCTGAAATCTGTGTAGGGTCAGAGCACAGATGCCAATCCTCTCCCCCTTCATAGAACCTTCATTTACATTCTCTAGAAGGCACTGGGTTCATATGTGAGAACCCATCATTAGTATGAGGAACATTATGACATTCTTCTAATTCAACATCCTTCCACAATAATCAACTACAACATTTTAAATTAAGTTCCTGATCCACACATTTTATCCCTATTTGCTTTTATGGCATATTGGGCATATTAAAGGTTATTATTCACTAAGGAATATTGTTTTATCTTCTGTGGCGAGTTTGTGAATATTCAACCAAAAGAATTAATCCTCTGTTGATCACACTTAAAATTTCTTCTGTGTTACCAGTACTTGTGGTAATCTTCCTTTAATTATAGATATAACTGATGTGTATATATAATACAAAATAAAATATTTATATGCATGTGTAATTATATATAATAAGCTATTATAGATATAACTGAGACATATAAAACAGTCTGGAAAAAAAGTCCAAACAAACTCAAGAATCTCTTATTGTTACCAGTCTCCAACTTCTGATTTTCTGAGCAAATAGAATCTCTCTAGAAGGGTCTTTTAAAATAAGTCTGCAAGAAAGGTGAGGAATAGAACAGGTTAAGGAGAGGTGTTTAATTTTCATTTTATTCTGGTCTGGTTGTTATCCAAATAAACACTTCTGGATTTAGCCCAGTTTGGGCTCTGAAGCCGGGTTTATGAAACTCTGACGATGCTGGCTTCAACAAGGGTTTCTGTTTCTCCTTTCCTTCTTACAGAGCTGGGAAGCTGATCTTCAGCTAGAACTGTGCTCCTGGGACCTTCAGCCCTTGGTTCAGCACCTCAGGGTAGAGGGGCTGGTGTGTTCAGCTGAGCCTCTTGTTAGACCCTGAGAGGATCCATATGAAATATTTTGCAGTTAATTAACTGGTTTTTTTTTACAAATAGCTATAAATTAATGCATATTAAAGTACTCTGTGACTTCCTTCATTCAGAAGTAAAGTGACCTTTCTTCACTAGCTCAAGGAGGATTAAGATAAAGTGACCCAAGACCACTCTACATCTGAATTAAAGAGTCCATACAAAGCTTTAATGCTTTGTAGCAAGTGCGATTGTTAATTTCTTTTAAGTTCTCCTGAATGTCCTGTGCCTTTTTGATGTTAATGGGCTTGTTCCCCCACTACAAACCTCTTAATAAACTGTCATGATTTACCAAGGTACTTAAATATGCAGTTAATTTAAAGCACATAAGTGAGTCCATTCATTACAATGACACTTCACTTGCCCTTTAAGTTAAACATATGCTTTCTGAATTGTAGCCTGAAAGTGAGTCTGTTCACGAAGGATGTTTTTGGGACATCATAGTTCCCAGTCCTGCGAGGTGCTGATCATTCTGCACTCCTAACCATCACAAGAGCAATAGTGGATTCTCAAAATGTCTTAAAAGTTCTCATCACCTTTCAGGAACAAATCTACCAGCTATCAGTCAGCAAAATCAAGGCCTGATTTACATGTGTCTGCCTGCATTCACAGTTTGAGGAAATTTTGTGCTCACAAATCATTGACCTGAATTCATGTGCCTAAAGTGAATGTGAGCACAAATATTAGCTGCTATCTAATCACCCAAAGAATATTTGCACCTGGTATGAATTATGCATGCAAAAATTCAAGCTCAATTATTTGTATATGCAAAGTTGAATACACAAAAAGTCCATTTCTTAAATTCTAGGACAAGATGTTAAACTCACTATATTTTATACAACAAGTACTGACTTATGGGACTATTAAATATTTTATGTCTGGGTAACAGCATATGCTTAAAAGTGGTAAAATATGTATTAATACAAGATTCCTCACTGAAGAACAGGATAATGTCTCTTGCCAGAATTCTGAACATTTTGAATGTATTTGGTAAACATACTCAAAGAAGACAATAGACTGTCATTAGTGTGGATGAATTTTTGTATTTGTGTATGCAAATTACTGTGTTTAAAGATAAGATCTTTAAAATGTCTGTTCAATCTAAGCATAAAGAGCCAGAAATCATTAAGAAAGTAAAATGGTGAAAAGAAGCATAAAAGTCCCTCAACTAAAGTAAGAAAAATTTCCTAAAGAAATAATATTTACTAAGATGAGCTCTGGTCTTCTGTATGGTTTCCATTGGTCTACCTGCTACTGCAAATGGACAGTTGTAACAACATGAAACTAGGAAACATTTTTTTTCCATTATTTCTTTGCTAAGGATGACTGCTAAGGAGGTATATCAGAATAATGCCTATTACCAGATAATACAAAGGAAAAGAATTAGCAAGGACCTAATGTTTTGACAGTTGACAAAAGAAATCAGGAGGGGAAAAAGAATTGAACAAGTAGGAGAGGTGGAAAGACTCACCAGAAATCCTACACAGCTCCCCAAAAAGAAAGTTATGCTAAGGACAAAAAAAAATTTGCAAAGAGGGATTCACTATTTGTTGAGCTGCATAGCTGAATCTCTGATGTCTGCCTCTGTGTCCTGTTCAGCTCCCTGCTACAAGTTTACAGCAAGAACTTGTTAGTGTAAATGATGTGATGTAATTTTAGTAGTGAGAATTAATCTGGCTGTTCAGTTTCTGTTAATGACTAAGTGAAGAACAGTCTCAAGATGACAACTCACTTCTTTATATTCATTCTGAGAATAGGGTTTTGACTTCAGATATGTGAGAGGCATATCTGAGGAAACATGACCCAGATTCACACTCTTCTGTGCTATGAATTTTGTTTTCCTTGACGCACAGTGAGCAATCTAAGCTGTTCTAAAAGAGCTACTTACAGTGACTCAAAAACCACGGTTGAAAACATTCCAATAACAGTATTTTTCATTCTTTGCAAACAAATGACCATCAGAAAAAGTATCTATTATTTTATATTTTGAACCAGGAACCAGTATAGCCTTTAAAACTAAAATATGAAAAAGAATTTATTTTCTATATATCCTCCCAAATTGCTGTCCATTTACTGTAAGGATATCTAAGTACTTCAAGTCTAAACAGGAGAGGAGGAATTTAGTCTGTGCTATTTTAAGTTCAGAGAAATCTTTAGGCAAAGTAAAACACCCTAGTAATCACCACAGATGAAACAGAACTGCTTCAAAGAAGTAAATTTGCAATTTTCAGTCTCTTTTTCATCTAAGAAAATGTCCTGAAAGTCCTTGAATTTTGACAGTCTTGCATCAGCTAGCTGCCTGCAGCATTCCCCTGGGCCTGCTTTTCAGATGCTCTCAGGTTGGGATCTGTAGTAACACCACTTCATATCACAAGCACAAACAGCTTTTCTTGCATATTTATCTCATTGCTATCTTGGAAACTGTATGCACAGCACAATAGCTTTTCAAATATTGATGGAATATTCAGTTGTTATCTCCCTTGCAGCACTCCCTCAAAAAGCAATACAAACATTTTCAGCCTTTGTTTAATGTCATACATACTTGTTTCTTACTTTACACTGCACATATTCAAAGCTAAAATAACAGTTGGATTAAAAATAACTGACCAAGAAATAAGTTCTTAAATCCTCTAAAAGACATAGGCCAAGTTTTCAAAGGCAAGTGACTCTGTATTACTGAAAATATTATTATGACAAGATGCAGATTTACCAGGACAGACCCAGACAGAAATTCACCCCCACACCCCAAATCACATGGCTGGTGCATCACATTTCTCTACACAGTACAACATGGTTGCATGATTATGCAACCTTTTCTTCCACATCCATTTCTTTTAGAGATAAGTCCATTCTTGATTATGGTTATACATGCATAACAGAGGATCCAGTACCTGGTAAAGACACCTTTGTTTGTCTCTGTGTCAACCGAGAGTTCAATTAAGATGCCCAAACACAACTATCTACTGACATTTAAGACAGTAGGATAGCCTGCTGTCCTTATTGGTGTCTAGTTGCTGCTCTTGAAGTGCATAGTGAGTCCCAAAAATGCTGTGTCTATCACCTCTATGGAGAAATTAACATCTCGGGATAGCTTAAATGGTATGTGCTGCCTAAATTTGGACACCTGAATCAAGCTTTTTATGTCTAGTCTCCCCTTATAATCAATTAATGTCTGGTCAATAGAGTAAAGAGAATATGGACAACTATCCAGGTCGCCCTAGAGTAGATACACATTTGTTGTTCAGCTGATTATAGACTCCATTGACTATATCAAATATAATGCAAGCTCAGACACATGACTCACATGAAGATAGTGGTAATAAGGTACAGAATTTAAGTGTTTTATTTCACAATACCCCCAACTCCTCAATTTCCATAAGCAAGGACACACAATCTTGCTGTGAGCTAGAGTTCTATGTCCTCATGTATAAAGTATGCAGGTATCTAAAATGGGATTCATACCCGCTGAAGAGGATAATCTACAAATCCATGATACTTTGATGGTAAGATTTTACCAATGCATTTAATTTTAGCATACACTTCCAGGTCTGTGTTTCTGCTTAGCCCAAACTGCCACAGTCTTGGACACATTTCAGGGCTAAGCTTGATTTATTAAATATTAAAATATACAAAGTTTTGAGAGACTAAGCTTTCTGCTACAAGAGGATAGTTCTCATTATTGGGCAGCAATATGAAACCTATGCTTTCACAAAACACCCTGTATCGAACCAGCTAGATCACTGCCTTGGAAAGGAAAGACCTATAAATTAGAACCTGCTTATAATGTTGAGGGCATTTCCCTAATCATTATCTTAAATTAGATGAATCTCAGTCTATGAATAGGTATTCTTATGGAAGTAGTCTAGGTGACTGATAACTAAAGTTTTCATTTTCTGAGGCTGAGTGAGTGTTGTGGGCTGGCCCCAGCTGGCAGCCAAGCACCCACACAGCTGCTTGCTCACTCTGGCCCAACCCCGCAAGCTGGATGGGAAAGAACATGGGTGAGAAAACCTGTGGGTCGAAATAAAAGCAGGGACATCATGCAGCAACTACTGTCACAAACAAAGCAGACTCAACTCAGCTTGAGCGTAGGGAATGTAACCTAATTTAAAACATTTAATTACTGATTTGGGTATTGGGAAACAAAGAAGACAAACATTTAAACACTTGGAGAAAACACCCTTCCTCCCCCTTTGCCCAGCTCACCTTCACTGCAAGCCTCTTGTCCTACCTTCTTACTGCCGCAGGTTACACTCAGTCCCTTCAGTGAGGCGACTTGTGGGGCAGAGGGTTGAGGTCAGGGCACAGGGGTGTCTCCTGTTGCTCCTTGCTCCTTACTCTGCCACTGCTCCTTCCTTCATTCTCATTTCCTCCTGTCTGGTGTCTCTGCTGTGAGTCCTCCATGGTCTGCAGCCCCTCAGCGGGCACTGCCAGCTCCCCATGCAGCACCTTGTACGCCCTCACATCATTAATCCATTTTCTTTCAGTGTTTTACTGTCCTTTCTTAAATACGTTTTCCCAGAGACACATCCTGCTAAGCTCAGGGGTTCAGCTGTGCCCTGTGGCAGGTCCGCTGGAACCGGCTGTGTCCAGCACAGGGCAGCCCCAGCCCCTCCTCGCAGAGGCCGCCCTGCAGCCCCCTCCACTGGCAGCAGCTTCCTATTTATACCCAATACCACGAGATGTATCCCCTCTAAAATAACTCAGCTTCCATTTGCAGAGGTGAATCTGCAGTAAGTCACCCTCTGGAGGGTAAAAGGGTCAGCGGTACTTAGTTCCCTGGAGCCTTTGATTTGCTGAGGCAGTGTGCGGTTCAAGGCTGCCCGTTTGCCTCTCGGGGAGCAGTCAGTCCAGACCACAGACTTAAACGGTGGCAGCAAAAACTGTCTGGTGAATCTCAGGATAAACAGGGTGTGAGCTTCTAACGCAATATTCACAAATGTTTCTTACTTTTTTTCCTAGTGTTCAACTTCTCTGCTAGCCTTGTTTATATGTCTGCCTTCAATTTTAAAATAAAGACACTGTCTAACAAGGCTCACCTGAAGTGGCTGCAGAGCTTTTACTGAGAGACGTGGAGTGAGAGCTCCTGCTGTGTCACCTTGTCTACCTTGGTGGTAATCGTTTCAAAGGATTTCAACAAACTAGTCAGGTGTGATCTTGATCTTTTCCTGAACCACATTGACAACCCATAATCAGACTGCTTTTTTCATGTATCTCTTCCCCTTTTATCTTAGGGTTTTAAAACTCTCTAAGTTGATATTAAACTACCTACTTTGTAATTTTTTCATGTCTGTCTCTGTATGTCTGTTAGCCAGTTTAGCAACAGTAAAATATTAATCTGGAACTGTTGTGCTGAAACATATTATCTTCTAGGTATGATCTATGCTCAATTATTTCCCATAATGTTGCTTTACCTTGAGTCCTGGGATTTTGGTCTTCCTCTTCAGGTAGTCACATACTTCAAAGCTACAAAGCTTCATTGACCAGAAGCAGGTACTGGAAATTTAGAAGCAAGCCCAACTGGTGTTAACAGATGTGAACTTTAGGTAAATACAGAAAGGAAAATTACAGTATAGAGCCTTTCCCAATGCTTGATGCATTCGTTAGAGGGGTGACAAGGAGTGTCTCCACACACTTCCACTGTCTCACAGTTAATATATCAGAACAGAACCCTGGGTGCTTTCTTCTGTTTCTCTGACCACTTGGCAAAAATAGATGAGAGGCAATTGGCTATCACAGTCACCTATGATATTTCTCCTGTTAGAAGTTACATATAGTGGATAGATGAATCTGTCTACTAACTTTCACTATAATTTTCCCTGACATCTACCTGATGAACAAAATAAATGTGTACTAGATATATACAGGAATGGTTTGAATACCTTGAATAGATTTAAAATTCATAAATATACCAACACCATTTTAAATTGTGAGGCAAAAATTTAGAGTGAACTGTGTCAGGTGGAAGGCTGGCAGACAAAAGGAAACACGATTGCAAATATAATGTCAAAAGTCTAAAGATAACATTTAAAATTCATGGTTTTAAAACATATTTTTAAGAATAATACATCAGTAATTATAAATTGGGATTTATTTTTGTTTGTTTGTTTGCTTGTTTTGTGGGAATATGCATTAGTTTAATTAAATGTATATGAAATTGGAGAAAAAATTCTTACCACTACAGGAAAATATAGCATAATGTTTCAAGCTATAGAATGGTGTAAGTGCAGAATTATCCAGCAGTAACTGTTTATTTCTTTGATTCTTTGCACTGTAAAATTTATTAGATTGCTCACTTGCTGCGTACATGTAACTACAGTTTAAATTTATAAAGCTACTTTGCTTAACCATGCATATACTAAAAGGTATAAGTATATTCTATTCTCATGCACATATGTAATTGTGATTCCTCAGTTTATCAAACAAGAAGTGAACCAACAGCGTCACTAGATTTGTTTTAGGCTGTCACGTTCTTCCACTGTTTCTTTCAGAGTCCAATGGTTTTTGAGCTAAGAGGGCAAGAACTTAGACATTCTAAGCAGTGAAGCAAAAATTGCTTTTTGTCATTAAAACCAAACCATCCTGAAAAATAATGATTGGCTTTTAATGGATTTTTTTTTTCTTTACACAGGCATTCATATGCATCGAGCTACCTTTAATTTGAGTGTTTTAGGATTTTGTAGAGGCACAACAAATATATACAGCTGTTAACAAAGCACAGAGCATCAATGTGTTTACTGATTCTCCACTAGAGCTTGTACAAAAGGAAAAAATTGTCAATTTCTCCTAGATAATAACTAAACTTGTTATACTTTTCATTTCTCTGTAGTGGCATCCTAACTGCTTCATTTCTTCTGCAATCTCAAAGTTGTGTCTTGTAATATGTAGTCTTTTCTTTACCTTTAGGATTTCACTACAGCTGTAAATATTTTCTGAATTTGTGCAGTCATACTCTTTTCTGTTCAAAACATGGTATTTCAGTCCTCCCTCAGAACTGTTAAAATATTTATAAAATGACAGAAAAGCATCCATCTTAAAAACCTGAATCTAGCTGCTCACTTGATTTCAGAATGTAAAGGTCAGCCATAACTACTGATACTTGTTCAGGAACCCTAAGTCACAGCAAGATAGGAAAAAGCAGATGCTATATTTTGGTAACAAGATTTGCTACTTCTTTGCTGTAGCTGCAGACATGGAATTTATTTGTGCAAATATGACAACAGCATAGAAATGAGAGATGCATAACAGCTCCATCCCATTACCACTTCTGATCTTCATCATATGTTTCGATGGTGTGCTGATGTGTTACCAGAACTTGGTGGGCCCAGCCTTGGCAGAGAGTTCAGAATAAGAGCAGCCAGCTAGAGAGGAATGTGCTTGTGAGAGTGTGCATGAGTGGTATACCCAAATTGTCTGAGTGGGCATTTGGGCAAAGCTGGTCTTGGTAAAGAAGGAAACAACCATCAGTCTGATAAAACAGTAACTGGGGAATTAAGAGACCTCTGGGACAAAAAAGTAATCTAAACAGATATAAAAGTGAAAAAACTATATATATAAGGTGCAGAGCGGCGGAGGAACAAAGTGCCGAGATGGACTCAATGTGGGTGATAGAGCATCGTTCAATTTATTGGTCAGGGTACATATATTTATACAGACAACGATAATTATTATGCCTACTAGTCACTAGCTGATTGGCTTAAGCTCTAAAGGTCGTATTCGCACGGTCCACCTACTTGCAGTTAGCTTACAGCACAAGCTTCTCATAACACTAAGTTTCTCATGCCACTATTTCTAATTCCTCTTAACCTGTTTTCGACACACCACGGTACACAAGGCCGAAGCATCCTTGACATTCCTCCTGTATCAGCAGCTGCGAGCAGCTGCAGGCAAACCCTACTGAGGCCCAGCATCAGCGAGGCAGCATCAGCCCCTAGAACAGGCTCTGATCTTACAACTGCTCGGTGGGCTCAGGACCCTTGTCTCTGAGCCATTCTCCAACAATAAGGATTTGTAGTGGAGAGAAGAAGGGAGCGGGACAGCAACGGTGCTGGTGTCACCCCACCAGATGTGACCCCATGACACCAGTGGCTTTGCCTGGGCCTGGCAGCACAACACCTCTGTGGGCCGCAGCCTCCACCCCCAGCCACCGCCTCCAACTCGCCCACAGCCGCCACAGAGCATTTGGAGACTTGCACCCTGGGGGTGTGGGGTCACCGTCCTCGGGGAGGATGGGGGCAACTGGTGTACTTGCATCTCCCAGAGCAAGGGGTGTGGGCGGGGAGTCCCACACACCCAGATGAGGGGGGTCTGCACCACCCATGGCTTCTGAAGGGGTGCATGTGCATGTTTCACTGTGTTGGGGATAAAAGGAGGGGTTAAGATTTATTGGGATTATAGGAGGTATTTAGAAAGCACTTTGTTGCTTTTTAACATTTGCAGTAGAATTGTGGTTTGTCTGTCGTATTGCTAATATTGATCCTGAATATATAGTTCACTGATTCTCAGTTAATTACACCTCATTAATAAAACAGTAAAACCACTTCAATCCTGATTTTGTTTAAACTACATGAACTGAGCTGATTTTCCGTGGAACAGGGACTTGATTTACTAATGAACATCCTCTAAACTGTGATTGAACATTCTGGAAACATGAACGCTTATCTAGCTGCATCCACCACTTTGCTTGCTACTCGGGCAGCTAATATCAGAACAGTCTTCACTTGCACTGCATTTTAAATGAAGTTACATGAAGTGAAAAGTATTTTTCTGGCAGTTCTGCTCCTCTCAGCTGAACAGTCTGGAATAGGACAGAGGGCTGAACAGACCAGAATTTCTTGTTTATTTTTTGGGGGTGGGTTTAGGTTTGTTTTTTTTTTTTTATTAATTTGCATTTCAGTGTACTTTTATTGATTTTTTAATCTTGAAGGGATTTTGAGTTTGATTTGTCTGGCAGCTATTTTTTTTTTTACAGCCACAGAGTGATGCTTGGGAGAACCTCTCAGTTCATGCTCTCTTCCTTGCCTCTGTATTGTATTTTTCTCTCATTGATTTGCTGATTGTGGAGAAGGTGATAAATTATGTTTGGTACAGAGAAATGGTCTTCTACAAGCTAAAGATGCTTTGTCTTTCAGTCTTTGAGCTATAGCTGAGCTAAATTACCTCTGATTGGTTTTGACATTATTTCCAGCATATTTTATCACTTTCTTAGGCTTGAAAGTCCAGGCATGTTAATCACACTTGGCTGTTTGTGCTGAAGAGTCAGAAGTAACTGAAAATAATAGCTACATTATACCACTGTACGTTGAGGTCTACAAAAACTGGTGCATGCCTTAACTTGTCAAGTTCTTTTTAAACCAGAGTTAGATCATGATCACCAATTAGAATTTATGGTATGATTCTAAACAAGAATTAAAAGTTGTTTGGTGAATTATAAAAAAGGTATAAGAAAAGCTTTCTGTTTCCTAAGAGATTTAGGTGAGTCTTTTGATAAATTCCTTTAAAAAACAGTGAGGTTGAGGTTTCTACTGGCTGAAAATATACTTCGTATGCCAAATACCATGGCAAACCTCCATAACTTAATTTACCTAATTTATACTAAATGTGTAGTTGGAATATTTATTTTGCCCTCTACCTACAACACTACCAAGCTGATATTTTATATCAGAAAATACCCATTGGAAAGTTAGGCCTTTAATCTGGTATTTATGGTGATTTCATTCTTTCTACACAGCTTGCATCCCTATTACATTTAGCTTTTGTAAATGTATGCTGACTGGTATAATGTCCTGTGAATGTTTTCCAGTAGACTGTTATCTGTTCTCATGCTTCTTCAGCTTCTACATCTGTCTTTCCTTCCCCTGTTATTCATTCCTTGAAAAATACTTGACCTTGTCATGTTAAAGAAACAAGTAGCATCATCCTTTATGTCTGCTATTTTTTATCATCTTAAATGTAATTCTTATCCTGATTTTTATATAACACAAGTTCTGTCAATCCATACATACTGGTTCCACTACATTCTGTGTGGTAATTTTTCAGAATTCATTATTTTATAATTTTCAGTGCGTTGACTACTTGGGATGAAAAATTGCCCTTGGTATAGTATTAAATTGAAGTGACAGAAGAAGTTACTGCCTCAGAGATGGTTAATATGCCATCCTTATTTTGAATGGCAAACTGCCTAATAGTGGTGGATTGATATATAGTTTAACTATTATCCATATTAGAGTAACTTCTATTCTATTAAATCTATTAATTTTTCAGTTATGACTCTAAAATATATCACAGAGTCCCAAAACTGTAGTCAGCTTTCCAGACCAAGGGATTAGATCTTTAAGTCTTTGGTATATGAATCCAGATAACTATCCAAGGAGGACTGAGGTCATCCGATAGAATTGCATCATGGAAATGACAGCGTTTCCTTCCTTAGGTTAGACTACTGCTGGGGGGTTTTTTGAGCCTTGTGATTACCCTGACAAAAATCCCAGGCAAGTGATAGAAGGGTCAGTATCAGGTGCTTCAAAAACAAAGAAATTATGTCACTAATTGACACTTTTGGTATAGTAATTGGAATATATTTTACTGGAACCTGATTGATTTTCTTTTTTAATTTTGACTCTTAATGCAAGGGACATTTATTACCATTATACTTTATCCTATCTACTCTAGCTGTGCATATTTATGTTTTTCATTTTTATTAATCCTGTTAATCTCAAGATTAGATAATATCTCGTGGCAATTACCTACATATGCTAATCATGTAATCTGTAAATTAAATTTCCAGGTTTAAAACTACTTCACAATGAAATTGATTGGTCTATCTTTTTTTTTTTTTTTTTTTTAAAAAATAAGTCTATCTTTTCATTTGCTTTCTGTAAAGTGTTTTTTATGTGTAGATGTATATTTTTCCCCTTGTTATTGAACTTATCTTTGAATGTTCCTAATCCTTATAATACCTCCCTCCACTAAAGTTCTTCTATATGTCTAATCATTCAGGACCCAGTTCAGATCCCACAGTAGGAAATAATACTCATGGGAAGTTTGATATTCTACTGTTTTTTAACAGAAGAGTGATCATACTAAAGAAATTCAAGATATACTTTCGAACGAGATCAGAATGTATATTTTTAACATATTCCTAGCAAGCTTTCTTCCACAGGTATTCTAATACCATAGAATCACAGAATCATAGAAGGGTTGAGGTTGGATGGCAACTCTGGAGATCATAAAGTCCAGCCTACTGCTCAAAGCAGGGTCAGCTGGAGTAGGTTGCTTAGGGCCATGTCCAGCTGTGTTTCAAATATCCCCATGAATGGATACTGCACAGCTTCTCTGGGCAACCTGTGCCAGTGTTGAACTACCCTCATAGGGGAAAAAAAAATGTATATTTATATGGAATTTCCTGTATTTCAGTTTGTCCTCATTTCTTCTTGTCCTGTCATTGGCCACCACTGAAAAGAGCCTTGTTCCATACTTTTTACACCATCCCTTCAAGTAATTATATATATTGATAAGGTCTCCCTGACTTTTTTCTTCTCCAGGCTGAGCATTCCCAGATCCCTCAACCACCAAGCTATTAATCATCTTCGTGGTACTTTGATGGACTATCTCCAGTATGTTCATGTCTTTTGTACTAGTGTTTCCAGAACTGGACACAGTGTTCCAGGTGTGCCTCATCAGGGCTGAGCAGAAGGGAAGGATCTGCTGGTAGTATTCTGTTTAACGAAGCCCACGATGTTGATAACCACCTTTTCTGTAAGGGCACATTGCTGGCTCATATTCAACTTGATGACCACCAGGATCCTCAGGGCCTTTTCTGTAAAGCTGCTTTCCAGCTGAGTGGCTCCCAGCATATACTGGTGCATGGTGGTGTTCCTCCACAGGTGCAGAACTTCGAACTTCCCTTTGCTGAACTTCATGAGGGTCCTGTTAGCCTACCTTCCCAGCCTGTCAAGGTCTCAAGCTGGTGACCCAACATGTAGGTCCTTCTAACACATAGTTTTGCTTTCTTGCCTGCTGATACACATCAACCAACACTTGGTAGATCTGTCCTTGCATCTGTCCAAAATAACCAGTCAATACAAGAGAGAATGTCCTCTCTGATAAGTTACTACTATGATTTCATGTTTTCTTCTCATTATTGACTAATGTTTTATGGAAACATACTGTGGAGATCAGTCTTTCTCAAACAGAATATTTTCTTACTAATGTCCTGGGTTTGAGTGAGTGGTGGGTTTTTTTTGGTATCAGAGGAGGGGGCTATAAGGGTGGCCCCCTGTGAGAAGATTCTCGAAGCTCCCCCAGCTCCAAGTCAGCTCCACCTCTGCACCAAAACTGAGCCAATCAGCTATGCCTCTGCAATAACATATTTAAGAAGGGGCGTGGTGAGGAGGAGTCAGACTTGTGAGGAGGAGTTGCTGCAGCTGTGTGAACACCAAGGTCAGTGGAGGAACGGAGGAAGAAAGGAGGGGGGAGGTGTGCTGGAGCAGAGACCCCCCTGTATCCTGTGGTGAGATGGCAGGGTGCCCCCCCGCCACCCATGAAGATCTATGGTGGAACAGACACTGATTTATGGCCTGTGTTTCATTTCACAAGGCTGATCAAGGTGTCCTTGCCAAAATAAGGCCGGGGTCTTGTGGGAAAAGGTAGCCGTGCGGTTGTAATTCAGCACTGGGAGGATTGCAGCATGTGGGGGTGTCCTACGCCGGAGCAGCTCAGGAAGGGCTACAGCCCATGGGAGGGACTTCAGTCAGAGAAAGTTGGTGTCCAGTGCCGGAGCAGTGTGGGGAACGCTGCGGCCCATGGGAGGGACTCACACCAGAGAAAGTTGGTGGAGGACTGTCTCCTGTGAGAGGGGGACCACGATGGAGCAGGGGGAACAAGTTCCAGAACTCCCCCCACCAAAGATGGAAGAAGTGGCAGTACTGACTGCACATCCCCATTCCCTGCCCCCTGTGCTGCTGAGGGGAGGAGGCAGAGATATCAGGAGCAGAGGTGAGCCCAGGAAGAAGGGATGGGTGGGGGGAAAGTGTTCTCAAGATGTGGCAATGCTTCTCACTGTCCTACTCTGTTAAGTGTTGTTAGTGTCTGTAATAAATGTATGTTCCTTTTTTTTTTTTTTTTCTTTTCACCTAACGAGTCTGCCTTTTGCTCATGACCATAAAGGGTGATTTGACCTTCCTGGTCCTATCTCGAATCCCAAGCCTGGCTCATTTGTCCCTTCTCATTGCTGGAAGAGAAGGGAGAGAGAGTGGCTGTGTGGTGTTAGGCTGCCAACCAGGCTCAAACCATGACAACTTAATTTATAATTAATGTTTTTATAAACCAGAACAGCTTTAATTAGGAGGCTGTAAGAGATAGAGTTGTGTCCATGTTGTAAAGGTATCGGTTTGAAATATGTTCAGGTCTTTTCTTCCCAAAACCCAGATGGGCAACATGATCTTCTTCGCTGTTTAAGGACACTAGGTTTATCTCTTGCTTCAAGTGACTTGAAATATGGACAGCTTAAAATCCTTTCTGTGAAAGGAGCTGTGTTCTAGGTATTGTCTTACAAATAGGTGACCAATATTATGGATTCTTAAAGAGATGCTGGTATTCAATTCTTAGGTAGCCTGTGGTCTTCCTAGCATACTGTCATGATAATTTATGACAAAATCCTTACCACCACGCCTATCATGACAGCTGCTGCTAACGTTCATCCTAGCCACATTGCTTGACTTCAGTCTCAAAAATGTTTTCACAATTACCCTGCATGCCACTGTATTTAGCAATATACAGGAAACCTGTTATTGTGCATGTTGAACATTAGTGCTTTATATATAAAATATACTTGAAGTAATCTCTGACCTCACTAGGTTCTCAGATAATAATACACTAAGATTGTTATTTTCTATCTGAAGGAATATGAAAGCTTTCTTTCATTATTTGATGGTTTACTGTATGTTTAGTAGTGGGATCTTGAAAGTGCTCAGTGTTGGCTTAGATCTGTTCTTTGTTAATTCAGTGGGAGTCTTATTACTGGGCTCAGTGTAAGCACAATAAATCCTGCATGCCGCCTGCTTTTGAAAATCCCACCTAGTAGAAAATACTATTTATATTTGTTCATTTTTTTTTTTATTTTATAAGGCTCTTTATTTTTTGATTCACTAATATCTTTTCATATTCTCTTGTACTGTGAATTTAAGAGTTTTTCCACTTTTGTTATTCCATTTGTTCCTTTCATTTGAATTTAAGCCGAACATTACATTTATCCAGTATTTAGATTACTATCCTTTCATCCAGTTTGGCATATTTTGAAAGGCATTGATGACCAAGAGAAATTGAAATGCAGACCTGTGCTGAACTGTTTTAAGAAAACTCGGAAATTTAAAAATTTTGATTAAAAACTTATTTAATTTTCCAAAAAGACTCTGAGAGGTATTTTATGAATAGGTCATATATTTCTGTATACATACATCTTTATAAACAAGTCTGCAGAGTGTTTAAAACAGAATTATTTCAGAAGAATAAAGAAACTGTGTTCTTCTGAATATACCTACAGGAGCCTAAGACTGAGTTTGCTGCTTCCAACAACCACTAATGTTCTGAATAATTCATATATGCAAAGCACATATAAATTAGAATAGTCTTAGTTACTGCATTCTTTTTATTCTCAGGAGCTACAGGAATAATTTTACTTAAAACAAATAAGTAGTTATATGAATGAATTTGTCATTTTGACCACAACAGGATGAGTGTCTTCACTGAGTTTTCCTAATTTTCTTCAATATCCTTTTCAGTCCTTTCTTGGCTTCTGTATCTAACATTAACAAAGGATTTCCACCAAGTTTTCTTTCCCCTATCCATTTGAATTTTTGAGATTATTTTACATTTAAAAATAATCATTGACATTGTTCTACTGCCTGTGAATTTTTTAAAAATTATTTTTAGGCAAAAACTCACTTGTAATAATAAATAAATGAAAATAAAAGTATTCATAGCTGGAAAAGGAAAATCAAGAAATCCTTTTCTTATGTTCAGCTTCTCTCTGGAGAATCAGAAAAGGGATTTTTAGTGCCTCTGAATATAGCCTACTAGAAAAGCAAGGCTCAAACAGAATTTATACTAGTGCGTTTCAAGGTGAAAGAAAGTCCCTGTCAAATCTTGGTAGTAGGTGAGGAAGATGCAATATTGCATGGTTAATAGTCATGGGGAAAATTCAAATAACCTTGGTACCAAGTAAGGAAATAAAAATGCGTTTGAACCCTGAATTGATCAAACAGTTGCCTATAACTTTTGTGACTTTATCATATGTATTTTTATTCAAGTTGGTTTTGTTTTAACTTGCTCAGATTTCCCACTGAGAAATAATCCTTAGTTTTACTTATTGCTCTACTTGTTTTATTGCTGCAAATACACAGAAGTGATCTACAAAACTGCTTTGTTATATATCTAAGAATGAAGTATGCTGATTATGCCTCTAAGTCATTCTACCGAGGCTCCTATAAAGGTCACAGAAACTAGTGCGTGGGAAGCCAGACTCCTCAGCAAAAAGGTCATGCTGCCACTAAGAAAAGAGGAATGGCATGACCAACAGAGAGGCCACTCCTGCTAAAGGAAGTTAGAACCACCAGACGATAGCAGACTCTAATTTTCAGATTGTAACAACTCATCCAAAATGCAGTACCTTTCTCTTTCTTCCCAACTATTGCAAGGAGCATTCCACCTTACAGAAAAACTAGTTCTGGTCAATGGTCAGAAAAAAAAAAAAAAAGAGACTTTTATAGCAAAAGAACAGCATTCATAAATGTCAAAAGGGACAGTTAGACATTTAAAGTGAGCTTGTTTCTCAACTGACTAGCACACCACTGTGATTTTCTTACCTGAGGGAAGAGCTGTTCCCTTTCACTATGTCCTGTCCCAGGTCAGAGGAAAGCTGAGAAGGCAGCCTGTGGCTAAGTTAAGAGTTACTTCTCTCTCCCCATCCACAGATATGGGCATTTTGCATTTACCAATTTCTATTTTATTTGCAGAACAAATGCATGAAAAACAAAATTCTTGAACAAGACATGTCAAGGTTTAAATTGCTGGAATGCGCAAAAAAATCCTATTTGCACGAGTTAGTGTCTCCGAAGAGATTCTCTTAAGAATACTTAAGAGAACATCTTGTGAGATTTTTGATCAAGCTTCCAGTCCAGCTCCCTGAACAACTCACCTCATATTTGCATTACCAACAGTCCTGGGGAAGACAGAAACACACAGCAATGACGGGGGAAATTGGAGGAAAGCAAGGTGAGTTCATGGCATATGAATTTAGGTTACTGTAACTGTCAGGAAATGCACTGCTCATGGAAAGTTTTAGGACAGTGTGGATCATCCAGATTCCTTAGAGAGGCAGCAACAAAAACAGAAAAAAACAAGAGTTTACTTTTCTTAAATGCTTGAATTAAGATGTTTCTATCTACCTGTTCCCTATGAAAACATCAATTTACCCATATGTATTTTTCATTTTGACTTCAGTCTCTTAGGCAATTGAAATCCAATGTGTTCAGCTAATGGCTTCTTCAGCAAAACCTTCTTCTACCTGCAGTGCTAATCTCCCAGGTAATATTCAAAATGAAATATACTTTGTTTGGGGTGTGCTCTGGTTTCAAGATAATAAAACTAATACATTTATGACATTATTCTTTAATATCTATTCCATTTTCATCAATCCCTCCAAAATAATTTTTCGTGGCAGTGTCATTTAATTTAAGGATGGAGTGTACTGCAGAAGGACCCCCTGCTAGTGAGAACAGAGAATAATGGAATGTGATGGGACTGGTAACAAAGCCTGTCTGTTGATTGTTATGTTACTTTTGGTTAATTTTATACTGATCATTTTCTGATTGATTGCCTAACTGGCAGATTCTGAACTAAGATTTTTGTTTTCAGATACCGGGGTTACAGCTGTCAGATACATTGATAAGTTTAAAACATTATTATTCTTATCTTCCATTTGGCAGACTTAAGAAACAAAACATTACTAGGCTTTGCTGATATAAATGTTGAGTGAATATCTATGAACTCAGAAGCAGCAGCTATTTACAGGTTCAGGATGATGCCATATGTCCTACTCTGGTACAGACGTAGGATGTTTGCTCTCTCTGTTCAATGCATATCTTCACCAATATTAACCATTTCTTGCTGTATGATGAGAGTGTGTTACCAGTTGAATTCTGGTTGTTTCTGGTAATAAAACAGGTCTGAACACTGTCCCCTTTACAACTGCTTGCTCATACAGTTGTACTCATAACAGGCAGATACTCTACTCCAGCATCTTTTTCAGATCTATTTTAGCAAGGGTAACTCTTTGAACTCCTGCTTCTGTCTACTGAGAAAGCTGAAACAAATTTCTCTTAAACAGTTACCGTGATTCAATGAGAGGTTTCATCCAGATCAGTGTTATGGGGGCCAGTAGCCAACACTCAAAGATGATCCGTAATGTAAAGCCAGTAGTGGATGTTTCTCTGAAAATAAATAAAATGTTGTTCCATTTGTGCTCTTTATCTTTTATGTAAAAATTACTATTTTTTAATCCCAAAAAGCTGTTAGAAATGATAAAATAATTTATCAACAATCATTTTTTTCTATTTCTACTGTTTACATCCAATGAATTAAATTATTTTCCCTTTGTTTTATTAAGATGTATTTGTAGGAAGCTTTCATTTCAAATAATATTTCAGACACTTGGACAATAAACAAAAGCTACATATCTTAGTCTACAAAGCTATAATGTATGGAGTATGGATTCGGTAGAATGGTTTACATATAGTGTGATTGCAGCAGTACAACTCCTCCATTTAAGTAATCAGAACATTGAGAAGGTCAGAACTTGTGTACATCATCTTTGTGATGTTTCCAGTTATTTTAACTGCTGAATACAGAACAAATATAAAAATTAAATGTAATTTACTATAAATGAGTTGTCATTATTAAAAAAACAACACAAAACAAAAATGAAAACAAAATTAAAACCCAGAAACAAAACCCTTCAAGTAAAAAAAAAAAAAAAAAACAAAAACAAAAAAAAAAACAAAACAAAACAAAACAAAAACAAAAACAAAAACAAAAAAAAAAAACAAAACAAAAAAAAAAAAAAAACAAAAAACACAATCATAAGACTCAAATTTTCAAAGACAACTTCATTTTTTTCTGTCTGTAAAAGCATTTTATGAAACCTTGATTCTAGTTTATCAGATAAATTTTTCTTTTACAAAAATATTATAATTTATTTTCTAGTCTTGACATTTTGGAGTTGGTCATAGCAAAGAGGAAAATCATGTCTTGTAACTCTTCTGTGAAAATTTACATGAAAACATTTATCAAACACAAGACTTTTACCACACTAAGGAATGTTTTACCAATGTAAATGAAAACCTCTCTAAACTCAGGTTTGGATACTGCATGTATAGCAGGCAGATAAGCCACTCAGATATTGATATTGGCAGCATTATAAGTTTTTATCATAAAATATTTTTTTCTGAATCTGTTTTTTTCTGTTTCTTAGCATACCATGTCTCTGTATTTCTAATATTGTCTATCCTTTATGCTGAGTAAAATATGGCTTCCTCTCTTGATCTGCGCATGACTGTAGGTCAAAACTCCCCATTGCCTGGTATTTGACATGAAAAGCATAAAGTCTAGCCCAATTTTATCTTCAGTCTTCACTGCTCTCATACTGCCTAGTTTACTTAGGGGTCTTTTTTGTATCACATCTGGGTATATTCTGAAGGACAATTTAAGGAAAGGAAGCTTGATTAAAGATGAGAGGAAAATACAACATGATAAAGGTGTGAAGATGAGTGTAGTAAAAACAGGGGTGAATAATTCCTTTACATAAGCACAGGAACTAAATACAGTAGAAAGATGTCAGAATCTGTTACTAACAAGGGCACATGTTCAGGTCTCTCTCTTATTAGCACAACAGTATTTTCCTGATTGCAGCATAGATGCTTCCCTTACTTTTGAAGATGGAAGGATTTTTGAAACAGACAATCCAGAAAAATTAAGTAAGATAAACCTAAAGAAAGCTGATGTCCACATGTAGTCTGTTACTCTTCAAAATGTAGCCTGTCTCTGCTAAAATGCTTTCTCTCTGGATATGCACAACACACAGGTAAAATACCCAATTAAATGAGGATGATTGCGTGTAGAAAATACAAAACATTAAACTGATGAACAAACAAATTTAATCACTGAGAACGTGAAATGATCATGTGAAATGCGTTTGCATAAATGTCATCCTGGTTATATTGAGCTAATCTGTATATAGTGTACTAAAGAAAAAAATATATGTATTAATGCATTAATAAGCTCAAAATATGATTCTGCTATGCTCCTTCTCTAAATGCCTTCTTCCTTGTGTCAACACCAGAACATATCTCACCCTCTTATGACTGAGCTCAGCTCACTGAGCCAGTAGGAAGACACTCACTTGTTTTGTTGCTGGACTAGTATTCTCCTTACTTGTGATGAGCTTTACAAAGGGGTCAAATAAACTGTTCAAGTTACACATAGGAAAGATTTAGCACCACATAATTAGAGATGAAGCTATAAGGACAAGGAGAGAACTGATTGCTACAGTAGTCTCCGCTTAAACCACTGTGAAAGCCAGAGTGCACATACCTGGGAAATGAGAGTGGATAGGGATAGTTACACTGAGCGCTCAGAACAGTACTTACATCCCAGTCAGTTGCCTTTATGTTAATACATCAAAGGTAATTTCATGAATGAGTGAACATTCACTGTCTTCTGAGCATGGGATCTGACCTGTAATTGATGCAAAGTAGCACACCTGTGCTGCCTTCAACAAATAGATATTACTTTAGGTCAGCTGCAGCTCTCCTCTCTGTGATTATCACAAGGAGCCTGACTTGGGAGATTGAAATACAGAGTGAATCAAACAGTGAAGAAGGGTACACTAAGGCTGATCCAAACAAAAATGAGAATTAATTAAATTATTAAAAGAAAGAATTTGCTAAAAAACAGTAGGTCTACTTTCTGGCTAAAGAATTTGTGATTCTGGATTACAGTATGAAAAGCAACTGTTAATAGCTTCAGCATTCTAAATTTAGTATGCTCTTAATTAGGTCTCTTTGCTCTCTAAATCAAGATTTTAAAAGTTTGCAGACCTGAGACACTGAAACTTCTCTTTGTTTTCTTTGGACATCTGGGAATCAAATTTACTGATACCTGACCTAAAACTGGTTCTCACCATTTATAATATAGACATGGATGTTTTATGAGGTTTTTCCTGTTTCTAACAATTGTAACAGTGAAAAATTAACACTAAACTCTGGCTTAGTTTTTTTGGTGCTTCCAGAATACAGAAGAGTTGGATGGGCTCAGCTGCCACTTCTTTTCTGCAAGCAGTTTATCAAGCAGTCCTTCATTGCTTGCCCAGTTAACAATTGGCAGCCAATACGGGTGAAGTCTGAAAAATTAGCAGGACCATCTCATGTTCACTGGTCATGGCTGAAACCATTGGCATCTGAGTATCTGTGTCCTTCTCTACTGTGGAATTTTCAAATTATTATATAACATGTTCAATTCTATATACTTCAGGCCATAAGCGATTAGATGATAAAAAGCCTCAGTGAGTCTGTTTTCAAAGAAAAGCAGGATTAGTGAGGACACTAACAAACTAAGGACACTTTGTCTTCTGAAGCAGTGCTCTCCTGGGTCCATAACACCTGGAGTTTCTTCAAGATGTATAGCTTTGTTCCCAGAAAAAATATGTCCAGATCTAAATGTAGCAAGGGCTAAATGATGGGGGAAAGAGGGCACCAAACAGAGAGGAAATATGCTTGAGCCAGCTGTTGGAGTCTTCCTGGCAAGAGGTCTGAGGGGTGGGCAGGACCACAAGAAACCTGGGAAAGCCACCTGACTAATTATTGGTGAGAGGAAAAGTTTTGCAAGGCTTAACTCTAAAAACTGACACCATGATTTTAGAATTCGTATTCTCATGTGCATTTTTTTTTTTTTTCAATCGGGAACATGTATTTCACATAACAGATTGCATTTCAAAATAACTCTCAAAGGAATACAGAGCTGATGAGAATTCATTAGTTAGCAGTGACAAGCAGCAAGTTATTTTTAAAATGACTAGCATAAGGGCAGGTGAATGAATCTCATAGAAACTAATCTATATGAATGATTTAAAATGAGATTAGATTAAATGTTAATCATCCAATGTGATATTGAAACACCACATAGTTGCTGGTTTTATTCACCAATAAATAAGTTCAGTGAAGTGTAAATTAACATTTCACATTTTTCCTGGGGAGGAGTAGATCTAGTATCATGCATCAACAAAGATGCCTATACCATTCTTCTCCTTATTTATATATTGAAATAAAGGATCTCCTATTAAAAGGTTACCATAGGTAAAAGAATAAAGCAGAAAGAAATGCTTCTTTAATAAAGATTCAGGCAACAGTGAAATCAATAGACTCAGCCTTTTGAGATTTTTTAGAAGTCACCTTGCTGAATGGCAAAGTGGGACTGTTTTGTTTAAAGATTTCCATGACTCTTGAACCGTATCTCTGTGCTCTAATATAAGTTAGACTCTTCTATGTTTTAATGGCATTAATCAAAGCAGACCTATAGCTGGACAACTTTGATAGTAAAACTTTACAGGGATGTGCTAATATGAAATCAAAAGCAGTGTGTATGCATAAATATGAATGTATACATACATATATATGTCTGTGTGTATAAGAAAAGCTACATGAAGACTCTGAAACATGTCAATCAAATATTCTTATACCACTCTTCAAAAAACTATGCCATAGAAATTTGTCACATAGATTTGGCTTCAGTTCCACATTCATTCTTTGTATCTGCCACACATAGATCGATTATAATGGGAAAGTTGAAGTTTTAGCTGCTGCTGACCTATCAGCAGTGGATGCTTTATGGAAAAATGTTTCAGGACTGTGTAGTCACATTAATTGGATGTCACAACTAAAGGAAACTTCAAAAACTTAGGCATCTGAATGTTTAAATAAGAGTTGGCATTTAACATACCTGGCTTAGTTTTCAGAGTTCGCACTCTGAAAAGAGTGAGGAGCAGGGAAATTTACACCTCTCAGTCCTACTGGTCCTGTAATTTTACCACTCACTGTATTTCTTTTACACTGTTTCTGACATTTCTTCTGTCCAAGAGAACTGTAAACTTAACTTTAAAAATTAACTGTTGGGGCAATATTCTACTGCAAGAGGTGGATCCTAAAATAATTTTCACAGCAGTGGGATTCTGATTGTTCTCTATGAATTACTCACTGTTCAAACGGCATGTGGTCAGATACTCTGTTTACTCTTTGGTCTCAGTCTCTCCAGCTATTATCATTAATCACTGTTTCTGCTTCTTGCATAATATTATCTATTTTTTTCATCTTTTTTAAAGAGAAAACCAAAAATAGTTATTTAAAAATTCAGTCTTCTGAGTTTTTTATTTAATTCTTACCTACTGCATTTTCCTACAGTTTCTGTCTTTTCACAATGTTGTTTTTCTTTTGAGTATGTATGGACAATATTTTCTTACTTCCTTTGGTTCCATTATCTGGCATATTCTAATCCTTCTGTATTGCATGTATTCCTTTATATGTATGAACACCTTGGTAGTTGCCCTGTATCTCTTTCTTTCAATCTCCCTTCTCTTCTATTTTCTGTATCATTACATTCGGCGGTCCAACTCTTTTGCTAATTTTTTTTCAGCGATGTGTAGGAATTTTAAAAAATTTTTCAGTGATGATGAAAAGCTTGGTTTTATCTTTGATTTACCTATTTTTTTCAAGTGGTCCACTTGTCTAGTTAGTGCTTTGCTCATTTTGCATACTAAAGGTTACTTTATATATCTTAATATGACCAATATACTGTATAACCTTTACATATTCAACTGTCATAAAATTGGTCTAAATATTTCATTTACTATTTTGACTAATAATTTTAAAATAAATCTCTCAATGAACAGCCAGTGCCACACCTGCTCTGTGCTTGATAAGGACCAAACCTTGTCCCTGTATCTCTGACTGCAGAGATGCTCATGACTGTTAAGAAGAGCATGACAGTATCACAGAAAGATTGAGGTAGGAAGGGACCTCTGGAGATCATCTGGTCCAACCCCACTGCTCAAGCTAGCTAAGAGCTAGCTGCACAGGACTGTGTCCAGATGGGTTTTGAGTATCTCCAAGGATGGAGACTCCACAACTTCTCTGGGGAGTCTATTCCAGTGTCTAGTCACCCTTAGAGTCAAAAAGTTTTTCCTGATGTTCAGAGGGAACATTTTGTGTTTCAGTTTTTGCCCATTGCGTCTGGTCCTTTTACTAGGAACCACTGAAAAGAGCCTGGGTTCATCTTCTTTTCATCTTCCCTTTAAGTATCTATATACATTGATGAGATCTCCCCTGAGCCTTCTCTTCTCCACACTGAACAGTCCCATCTCTGTCAGTTGCTCCTGATATGTGAGGTGCTCCAGTCCATTAATTATCTTGGTGGCCCTTTGCTGGACTCTCTCCAAAATGCCCATGTCTCTGGGGGCCATGAGAAGCCATGGGGAGCCCAGAACTGGACACAGTACTCCAGTTGTGGTCTCACCAAGGGTTGAGTAGAGGAGCAGGATCACCTCCCTTGGTCAGCTGGCAACACTGCTCCTAATGTAGCCCAGCATGTTGATGTCCTTCTTTTGCACAGAGGTGCACTGCTGGCTCATGTTCAACTTGGTGTCCACCAGGACCCTCAGGGTCTTTTCTGCAAAGCTGCTTTGCAGATGGGTGGCTTCCAGCATATATTGGTGTGTGGGGTTGTTTCTGCTCAGCTGCAGGACTTTGCACTTCCCTTTGTTGAACTGCCTGTCAAAGTCCCTCTGGATGACAGAACATCCTCTGGCATATCAGCCACTCTTCACAGTTTTGTGTCATCAGAAAACTTGCTGAAGCTACACTCTGCCCCAGATTTCAGATAATTAATGAAGGTGTTGAACAGGTTTGGACCCAGTATCAGCCCCTGGGTTGCACTACTAGTTACTGATCTCCAACAAGACTCTGTACCACTGATCACCACCCTCTGTGCCTAGCCTTTCAGACAGTTTTCAACCCACTTCACTGTCTGCTCATCCAGACGATACTTCCAACAGCTTTCCTATGAGGATCTTATGGGAGACGATGTTAAAAGCCCTACTGAAGTCAAGGTAGACAATACCCACTGTTCTTCCCTCATCCACCAGGCCAGTCATTTCATCATAGAAGATTATCAGACTGGTCAAGCATGGCTTCCCTTTGTAAATCCATTCTGACTACTCCTGATCACTCTCCTCTTCATGTACCTGGCAATGGTTTCCAGAATTAGTTGTTGTGTCATCTTTGCAGGCATTGAGGTAAGGCTGACTGACCTGTAGTACCCCGTGTCCTCCTTCTTGTACTTTTTGAGGATAGGAGTGACATTTTCTTTTCTCCAGTTTTCAGACACCCCTTTCAATCATCTTGTTCAGTCAAAGATTACCAAGAATATCCTCACAATCACATCAGCTAACTCCCTCAGCACTTCTGGGTTAGTCCCATGAGGGCCCATGGACTTAAGTTTGCTTAAATATTCTCTGTCCTAATTCTCTTACAACAGTATGTCTTCCTTGCTCCAGATTTTCTCCCTGGCCTCTGCATTCTTAGATTTCTGAAGACTGATCTTACTAGTAAAGACAGAGGTGAGGAAGGCCTTGAGTATCTCAGCCTTTCAATGTCTTCTGTCAGCAGGGCCCCTGCACCATTCAGCAGCTGGACCGCAATTTTCCTAATCTTCATTTTGCCAATATGTACTTAGAGAAGTTGTTGACTTTGATATCCTTCACCAAATTTGATTCCTGTTGGGCTTTGGCTTTCATGACCACACCTGTGCATGCTCCAGCAGAGGTCCTCTTCCTCCTGGCTTCTCTATCTCTTGGGTAAGGAAGTTGTCCCTTATAGTCTCCAGGAACCTCCTGGATTGCGTATGTCCTTCTGCGTTGTTCCTCTGGCAGATACTGAAGTGGCTGAAGTCCCCTATGAGCACCAGGGCCTGTGAACATAAGGCAACTTCTAGTTTTCTGCAGAAAACCTCATCCACTTCCTTTTCAGGTGGCTCACACTGGACTGGTTTTTAATTCTTACGCACAAGCTCTCAGCTGGCTCCCTCATCATCCCCAGTACCATGCACTCCAGCTGTTTTGTCACATAAAGAGCAAATCTGCTTCCTCATTTTCCTAGCCTATCCCTCTTAATGAGCTTGTATTGCATGTTGTCATTGGAGCACACCAAGCTGGGATGCAAGCCATCTCACCATGTCTCCATGATCCCAACAAGATCATAGCCCTGGAACTGCACACAGATGTCTAACGTCTCATGTTTATTCCCCACACTGTGTGCATTAGTGTACAGGCACTTCAGAGGGGCACCCCAGCATGCTTGTTTCCCAGAAATTATCTGCATATTTTTCTCACAATTGTGCCTAGTAGGCACATTCTAGCTTATATGTAAATGTTTTAGTTGACCCTGCTTAAGCCCTGTTTCATTGATTTTGTGTTCTTTTTTGTGCACATCACTCCACACCCTTTCTTCATCAACACTGTCCACCACTTCCTCACGGGGCTGCTAGTAACTCTCTCCCCTCATCATTCTTTAACTTTTTGTAGGGTTCATGTGTGTCGTGGTTTAGGCCTGGTTGGCAGCCAACCACAATGCAGCAGCTCTCTCTCCCTTCCCCTCCGGCAATGAGAAGGGACAGAGAGCCAGGCTTCGGGTTTAAGATAGGACTGGGATGGGGAAAAATCCCCCTTTTATGATCACAAGCAAAAGGCAGACTCGTTAGGGGACGACAAAAAAGAACATACATTTTTTACAGACACTAACAACACATAACAGAGTAGGACAGTGAGAAGCATTGCCACATCTTGAGAACACCTTCCCCCCACCCCTCCCTTCTTCCTGGGCTCAGTTCTGCTCCTGATATCTCTACGTCCTCCCCCAGTGGCGCAGGGGCAGGGAATGGGGGGTGCAGTCAGCGCTGCCACTTCCTTCATCTTCGGTGAGGGGAGTGTCCAAAACTTGTTCCTCCTGCTCCATCGTGGTCCCCCTCTCACAGGAGACAGTCCTCCACAAACTTTCTCCTGCATGAATTCCTCCCACGGGCCGCAGCGTTCCCCACACTGCTCTGTCATGGGTCACTAACTTCCTCCAACTGGATTCCCTCCCACGGCTGCAGCCCTTCCTGAGCTGCTCCAGCGTGGGACTCCCCTGCATGCTGCAATCCTCCCAGTGCTGAATTACAGCAGCAGGGCTACCTTTTCCCATGAGACCCCGGCCTTCTTCATGCACAGAACCTTGATCAGCTTAGCAGGAGCAACAGGCCATAAATCAATGTCTGCTCCACCACAGACCTTCATGGGTGGCAGGGGGGGGCCGCCCTGCCATCTCACCACAGGATACAGGGGGGTCTCTGCTCCAGCACACCTCCTCCCTCCTTTCTTCCTCCATTCCTCCACTGACCTTGGTGTTCATGCAGCTGCAGCAACTCCTCCTCACAAGTCCCACTGCACATCACCACGTCCCTTCTTAAATATGTTATCGCAGAGGCGCAGCCGATTGGCTCAATTTCCCAAACAGAAGTGGAGCTGACTTGGAGCTGGGGGAGCTTCGAGAAGCTTCTCACAGGGGGCCGCCCCGATAGCCCCCTCCCCTGCCACCAAAAAACTCCACCACTCACTCAACCCAGGACAATGTGACATTAGCAGATACTAGGAAAGCTTTGGTATCATTCTCTGGGAAGGTGTTCAGGGGGAAGATGAGTCAGACTACAAGTATTGGAACCTGTAAGATATATACCCTCATAACCAGGCTTCTTAAGAACTTTCAGATTCCCCTTCATCTCAATAACCTTTGTCTGTCTGGTCATTCTGGATGCTTTACTGGTATTTTTCCAGAGTCTGATCTTACATTCCTTTGAAATTAATGTAAGTTTTGTTATGTAAGGCAGTAGAAGTAAGATTGATCTCCAAATACCCTACTTATTCTTGCTTCTATGCAAATATTTGCATAGAAATTGATAACAATAGACAACACATCCAGACACTTAACTAATAAATTCCTCATTTTGTTATACATACTACTTCTGTGTCTCCAAGAAAAACACTTTAGCCTACCTCATTATGTGCATATATTCACACTTCAACTTCAGTTGTCACACTCACCCAGGTTTTTTTTTTTATTATGATGTGTTTATTTTCAATTTACTACAAAAACAAGACTGTATTAGAAAGTAATAGCCAGACAGGCAGTTCTCTCTAAATCATAAGGTGGTAGGTCATTGTCAGAGTTTTCCAAATCCAATAATGTCTTAATCCGCTACATTTCACTTTGCATTTAAAATATATGAAACATAAAACAGAGAAATCAATTTATTGAGGAGAAAAAACCAAATATTTTTATAATGATGTTCCACTTACAATTACTTTGTTTACTTGTAAGTACAGATTTACTGGAAAAGTAATTTTATAGAGGTTCCCAAGTCAGTCTTTGTAAGTTTGTCAATGAACCTCTATAATACATGCCAGAAGTGATAGCAGCTTTTACATTATTCTACAATGGACTGCAAGGAACACACATAAGCAACACATTTTTATCCCAACTATAAACCAGCTGTGATAGAATTTTAATCTATTCTTTGCCAGTGGAGGCTTCTTCTGCAAATAGAAAATTTTAAATGTGACAAAATTGACCTGCCATGGTTTTCTTAAGGAATTTAGGATTTCACTGTGCATGGGAATTAAATGGAATAGAATGTTCTTGGAAATAAAGTTAAACTTCTTGTACAGCCCCACCCCCACACACACACATAAACATAATTAAGATACAGTGTTCTTATATGACTATTTCTAACTTAAAGCACCTATGTGGTTGGATGTGATATTGTTAAACTAACTTACAGACTGCATCATCATGCCTTCAACTGCTTTACATTAATGTGTCATATGATATCCATGCAGTCTAGGCCCAAGCTGGCTAGTATTCTATGTATATGAATAAACAAACAGCAAATATGGAATAAAGCTTGTTATGTTTAATTCAGTGTTGTGGCAAATATGTATAAAGAACAAGAAATGAGTAATAGAATGATTTTTACATGTATTTTAGGCCATCAGTTGCAGAACCTTTGGGAAACTGAAATTAATTTGATATAATGTCAGCACACCAGAGAGACAAAACGCCATTTAGTAATTCAAGAAAAAAGTAGCTTTTTCCGAACACCTATGGAGATTTTTGCAGTTTAAAAATTTTTATGGGCTGTTGAAAGTCAGTTCTCTAAATGCACTGGTTTTCAAATATGTCTTGTAGTCAGCTCTAATCAGAAAAATTTTTCCATACAAATTTTCAAGATTTTTATTTTATGTAAATTTATTATAAATGAAAGATATTTAAAGTATCTGTTCCAGAATCAAACTGAAACTTACAAGAGTTTTTCTCTTGTCTTCAGAAACCACTGGAATAGTTTTTGAAGATATAAAATTAAGAAATTGAGTCTTTTATTATAAATGTAAATTTAACAAAAATAATTTATTGACGCTCTAAAACACACGCTGTTTATTCTGAAAAAAACTACTGAATAGTGTTGAAGTATATATATAACTTAATTTTAAGAAAATAATGTATTCTTACAGAATGTAATAGATTTATAGAATCTGTATTACTTATGAATTACTTTGTATTACTTATGAATTACAAAGTTCAAACATAAATTAATTGGAATATAGAAACAGAAATTGAATAATTAGTACAATGAATTATAACAATACAATTACCCATCATTCCATGTTAAAATTTTTAGATATTTTTTCACATTCTAATACAGTAAGAAAAAGAGCAGAGGATAATTAGGCACAGGAAATTTTAATTAGTATATTTATGTTTTCATACTGCTATAAATATATCAATATCTGAATACAAGTTGAATCTTGCTACCTATTTTAAATGCTTTTAAAAAGGGAAGAAGTCAGCATTTTAAGGTATCTTTTACCCCATATTGTTAGCCTGTATTTCAAAGCAAGTAAATGAATCTACATCATGGATCTGAAACTTTACAGGCCTTTCCCTCGCAAAAAAAATCCAACCCAAACAAGTCATTCCTGGTGTGAAATGACAAGAAAATATCTTCCTCAAAGAATGAAGAATATTCCAACCTAGCTAACTCGGGTATCTGAAGCTTGCAATGATGGTGATGCTTTCTGTAATGGTCAATTTGTCTGCAAGATAAATTTACCCTCACAGGAACCTGTGTTACTGCAGCTAGACTGCTCGTAGTATTCTACGAGCAATGTGTTCTGTGGGATGTATGCATTTTGCAGTGCTGCATATTCTCATATGCCTTTGACTAAAGCTTTGTTCTGGAAGTGCAACTAAAACTCTACTTGTAGAAGATAAAAGTTCCACAAGCCAGGGTTTCATCTTTCAGATATTTCTCGAATGGAGAAACAGGGGACTGAGGTCCTTTGGATAGCAAACCTTGTTCTAAGTAATCTGTGTACTTATCCACATGCAGGAGATATTTTCTGAATAACCATAGCTTCATTTTATACATGTTCCAATCCAGACAATTCAGTTATGGTATTCCCAAGAAGAGGCAAATATGTTTCTGTGTAACTATGTTCTGTGTATGTCAAAGTCCAAGAAAAGGAACAGTGTGAAGCCTGTAGTTTACGTTTCACAAAATTTTGTATATTTTAGTAACATTTTTTTCATTTCCTTTTTCTGCCCCCTATACATGGTATGAGTACTGTTTACATAGTCTGTTTTCATACCTTCAGCAAGGTTAAATAAATGTTTGCTTCAGACCTTAATGAAAATATTTGCTTTGATTTTTTTTTACCAAAAAAAAAGAGTTATCTTTGGTGAGTTCTCAAGGGTTTTTTTCCTGACCATCATGTTCTGAATATCTTGTTTTTGAAATAGCATTTAATAGGATTCAGGCAAAGAAACTAGGAGTGATCTGCATTCAAATTTTGAAGGCATGTTCAATAGTAAGTATGCAGCTGGAAGATCTTCTCTTTCTATCTAAAAGAAATTAGATGGCTCTTGTAGTTTCAACTCAATCTATTATGTGTCCCTGCAGTAGTGCATCTATGCACCATTTTTAAACAAGTTTTGTGGCAAAACTGTGTTTTAAATGTAAATCACAAGGAATTCTGCAGATTGAATCATCCAGATATCTCCGTGCTCACAGGGAGTACACTGTACACAGTAAGAGCAGGCATAAACCAAAAGAAGCACACATCCACGTGTATGCTGACTTGCAGAAGTAATGAAAATGTTAAAAAGTGAAGTAGTACTATACCAAAGAATCATAAAGAACTATAAATTGTCAGGTATCTTGACTATTGTTGACTTTTCCTTCTTTAGTCTTGACTAACTGCATATGTTATGCAAAATGTTTCTGGAAAATTTCTTGTCCTGATTTACTTCAATGAACATATTTGTGGCATCTCCATTAGATTTCTTATTTTCTATTTTATTATCATAACAATGTACAAATTCAGAACATAGAAAATCTCTACAGCAAAGAGCAATCCTCTAAGCAAGCTAAGCTCCCGAAGTCCAATGAGACAATCTAGCGAGAAGGAACATTGTATTAGCCAAAAAAGATCTGGGAGGAGACCATCTAGGTGCTGATGGAGAAAGCATGAAGGCTCAGGAGGCCTTGAAATCTTATTAGTGAATAAAGATGTTTATCACCATCAGACAACCTTATGGAGACTAATGTCTTTTTGATATTGATTAGGACATATGAACTAGACAGTGAATGGTCTTTAAAGTTAAGTAAGTAGCTTATGTTTGGTTCCATAATGACAAAAGTGTAATCTGAGGCTAAAGAATTCGAAAAATACAGTAATGTGATAATTAAGAAAAAAAAAAAAAAAAAGGTTTATGGGGAATTAGTAAAGTTTGGAAATTAATTAGTTGTGTGGAAGGAAAACCTGTATCATCTTTCACACTACATATAACTATATTTTTAATATTTTTCTAAAAGTATTTCCCATTAATGCCCGTATCTTCTTTTGAGATTAGTCATAATCATACAAATAGGTTCTTTAGTCATCAATTTTTACAGGGTTTAGTAAAATGGGGTTTTGGATTCTAGTTACTACCATAAGTAATACAGCAAAAACCTACAAATAAATTATATGTTGTATGTTTTTTATCTGTATTGCAACAATTATGTGCCACGATGAGCTCCTGGAGTAATCTATGCATTGTTTTTACCCAAAGTTTATAGCAAAGCTATGGTTCAAGCCAGAGCCACACAAGATGTTGTCTTCTGATAACACAGTTCCATAATCTGGCTAGAATTCCCTATAACATCTCTCTCTCTGCAGCTGTATTTACTGATCAAAAGGTCCTCCAATTCTACAGGGTAATCATTTATCTAGATGGCCTCTATTAACTTCCTTCAGAAAAATCTGGATGAAGAGGATAAAAGCAGACATCAGATTTCTAAGAGCTGAAAGCTCTTTTGTTTGCAAAGGACTGTAAATATAAAAAATAGCTTTTCAAAAATAAATATCACACAAGTAAAGGTGAAGTTACATTTACTAAGGAAGAGACACAGATTTAAGTCTGAAAGAACTAATTTCAGTGGAAGTTACCCTTGACAGAAATGTATGTTCCTTTTCCTTTAAAGTTCAAAATTTACACTTACTTGCTAGTGACCAAATAACAGATTCCTATGGATATGTTTATTGACTTTTCTGTCTTGTAATGAAAAACAAAATAAAAATATCATAAGATTCTATTTTACATTAACTGTCTCATTTAATTTCCAAAACACTAACCACCTCATCCACTCTAATCTCAATAAAGGGAAGTTATTTCTTTACTTAAGGCTTATTATGTTTGTGCTTCGTTACCTTTTTCTGTGTTCCAGCTGGAACTTGTCAGTCATTATGAACAGCCTGTTAAGTCTCACGCCTGCAGCAACTTCTAGCCAGCATTTCTGAATAAAAAGAGAAGAGTGAGATATCACTGCATTATGAAGGGAACTTAACTCCTGAAATATGAAAGCACAGTATGTATCAGTGTGCTCTTTATAAACTGACTATCTCTCCCTTAGAGAAGCCTGGGTAAAATTCTTCACAATAAAGTATATTTGGTGTGTATACGAACTCATGTGCTTTCAGTATACATTTCTGTTCACTGTTTCACCATGGACGCACAATACCTCAGATATTGCAATGATTCTTTGCTTCAGCATCTGTGCTTGATGTTAGCTGATTATCAGTCTATCTCCTAGAAGCAAGTTTGATAACCCTCAAATTTTATCCAGCCTAGTGTAAGCATAGATGTTATTCTATCATCCTTTTAATCTGAATACTTGCTTCAGTAAAACACAGCAAGCTATTATCTGTTATAAAGCAAAATTATGTTATAAAACAATGATATAAAAGCAAATTACTCTTGGCCACTCACAGTATGATCAGTTTCTGTGCCAATTTTGTTTGCTTATTTTTCATGGGATTTCAAGAAAATATTTCCTTAGGCTCAGATGAGAAAATACAATTGTAGCATATGAGAAAATAATAGGCATGGTGTTTTGATGTTGAATTGTAATAGAACATGCAACTTTCATCAGGGCTGGCCTGAGACTTCTTAGCCAGATGGACTAATTTTACCTTCCCTTGGATAAGGATCAAAAGTCTGACTGCTGCTATCATGGAAAGGCTAAAGGAGTAAAATTAGAACAGAAAGACCAGAGAAAGGATTGTGGCGATCCACAAAGGATGGACTTGCTGCTGGACATGCATAGAAGAGCAAAGGATATTAACTACCATTTCACGGAGCACCTACCTATCCCCGTCTCCATCAGCGTTAGCCATTACACTACATACAGTGCATTTTTATTTCCATGACAAAGAAAAATCAAAAAACAGGATTATTTTTCACCCTTGGCCTGCCTTCCTAGGCAGCTAGTTCCTTTTTCATAAACCTAGAATGTACATTGTTTTTTTCTAAGTTAAGAAATCCCCTTTTTTATACGAAAGAATAGATAATTTTAAATTATCATCTTGTAAAAGGGGTCTAGGCTTATACACTTCTCATATACTCACAAGTATGCAACTGAGTAAGTCTCTTCAGGAGCAGAATCACCTTCCCATTAAATGTAAAGTACATTTATTTCCAAGAAAACAAAAAGTACTGAGATCAGTATGAGCTATTGTAGCTTAGGGCACACCAACTGTTGCCAACTAAAAGATTCTACTGTGGAGTTGGGCTCATTCTTATCTCTAATTTATAGCTTCTTCCCTCACTTGTCTCTTAATTGCCTCTGACATGCCATGGTGACAATTGACCTAGTATCTCCAACATCTAAGAGCTCTCCAAACTGCTAGTTCCCCTGCAAAACTGGTACCTCTCCTACTTAATGAGAGAAATCATTAAATTGGTTTTCTGCAGTGCTATAGAGTTGAATCTTAGATTTTAATTTAAGGCATCATCTATAAAGTTTGTTTTAAAAAATATAATTAATTTGATCACCCTAGGTGAGCACATAGAAATTAGATCCAAAAAATAAATATTATGAGTACTTAGAGCTGTCTAAAATATATATAATACATAGATCCATATAAAATGAAATGGGTGGAACCCAGAGTCATACAGAAACTATATTCTGACTTTTCATTTGGCTTCTAGTCTTGTTGTATAGTCCTGTTAGTTCAGTAATCAGCCAGAGGTCTGATGTCTCCTTCATCAGGACATACCTAGTAATACGCACAGGAACACCCATATGTGTGTATGTTAAGCAGTGTCACTTCTTTTTTGACCAATCACATAATTTTTACAAATACAATATGAAACTGATGGGTTTGGTTATCAGGAGCTCACTAGACTTTTTACCTGTGCTTCAACTGTTACATCTGCAGCACGGGAAGACCTTCTGAGTGCAGGAACCATGATGCTGGATTCCCCAAACCCACGTTATATTAGTGTAAAGATTACACAAGAATCAGGAGTCTACAGTTGGCAAGGGAAGGTGATGGGACTTGATGGCAAGACATCTATGACCATGGAAAAATACTATGGTATTTAGACAGCTGAGAACGGAACAAGTTAGTCTTCACCTGCTTGTCCACCCTCTCAGACTGAATTCTTTCTGTGAGGTTCTCAAAGCAGCAGTAAAGAATATCTAGGATTTTTTTTAGATTCTCTTAGAAAGGGAAGACAGGAAGGTTAGGGGAGATATTATTAATCTTGCTTGTGGGTGTCTATGTGGGCTGTTGAGTTAGTTTACTGTACAATGTTCAGATAATTTTGTACAATGAAAGCCAATGTGTGAATCCATCCAAAGGCTGGAGTAGTATATAATAAATCTTGGTTTAATGATAAATGAACAATTTTAATTCTCCATGTTGCTCTCATTCTCTATATTATATCTAGTATCAATCCAGATAGAAATGACCAACCAAATCAAACTTACCCTTGTTATGAAGTACATTTAATGCCATTTAGAGACACCCTAGACACAAATAAATAACAGAGCTTTTAGCAATGTTTATGAAAGTGTCATTCATATTGCATTGGAAAATGAAAGCTAGTCTACAAAAGTTGTTTTCATTTCTATGTTTTTGAAAAATATCTAAGCCTTAACATTGAAGCAGCGTTGTTTCCTTTTTCCTGTGAATCTTATACTTGCCTAAGTATTATCCATTATTTAGTGAATTTTAGGAGAAAAGCATGGGAAACCAAAGGTGGGAAAGTTGCACTATAAAAATCTGGGGTCTTCTGTACTCTGGTTACAGATTGTTTGCAATATGATGAAGCATTATTAATAACAGTGTTCATCAATCTTTTCAAAAGAAAAGTGGATGCACTTGCTCATATTATCCAATCAAGTGCGCTGTAGATCCTGGGAGGAAAAGTAGGTGTACTCAAATTTGCTTCGGAGAGAAGGAGAGAACAGGGAGTTTTGTGTAATATTGATGCCAAAATAAGCACAAAGCATGGCAGTTGTAAATATTTATCTTTGGGGGTTTATTCCCCAAGAATAATATTCATGGCTTTCTTAAGAAATTGCCTACCTAAGCCTCTTTTACTGTGTTAAACTGATCATAGCTGTTGCAAGAAGGTGGAAAGAACAATGAATGCCTGGAAAAATATCAGGTTTTACTGTTTGGTTGGTTGTTTTTGTTTGTTTGTTTGCTTGTTTGTTTGTTTGTTTGTTTTTTAACTGTGTACAGTGCTGATATCATTCAAAGATTCAGTAAAGCTGAGCTGACCTTTGCCTGGATGAAGACAGCTGTCACATTTCTTGATGTGTTTGTGCCACTCTAAATCTACCCATGACTCACTCAACCTTTGATACATGCAACAACTGCAAATACATGTCATAGTAGTTGCCATACTGGGAAAGCTTTTATACATTAAGAAGACCGATATATAAAGTTATTTTCTACTGCATCAAAGAAGAGGTTGAGGATGCAGAGAACTGATGAGGTGGTTGCAAGAAAGTTTCATTTCACTTTTTTTTTTTTTTTTTTTTTGGTTTGAAAGTCATAACAAATAAGCAATTGATTATCAACTTCCAGTGTGGTACTGTGACAGGGGTGAGTAGAATGAGCCACAACAGGGTTGTAGAATTAGAGGATCAATTTTTTGTCTGTTTTTTGCACTAGTAATATTAATGAGAGAATAATATCTACTCTTGATTTACATTTAATAACAGTTATTGAAATCCCAGGGTCTGTGAAAGAAGTACACAGAACATTTCAGGGGCTGGAGACAATACCTTACCATGCCATAATAAGCACAAGATAACCCAACCTATTTACTTTAGCCAAAACAATGACATGTAAATTGACTATCCTTAGTAAGAATGGCTGCGGAAGAAAACCAGTGGGTTCTGATGAGTGTTTTGGTCTAACAAAGAAAATACAGCTTAAAGAACAAACTCATGTCTAGGGGTAAAGCTAAAAAAATTCCAGCTAGAAATAAACCAGAATTTTGTAACCTTATTTTCTATTTTAATATTGAGACAGAAGAGTGAGAATAAGTAACACTTGAAAAAAACAGTACTGGGAAGCAGATAATCCTCTGTACCATGACATATTCCATTTGGATCAGGATCCAGACTGAGGGAGTTTTTATTTAACGAAAGTGGTTAGACTGTGCAGGCACAACAGGGTGAAGGTGGATGGCCTGTTATCTACAAGAGGTGAAATATAATCTATTGGTTACTCTTGACATCTGATTGTTTGGGGATAGATACTCTTTGGGGCCTCATTTTAAAGTAGATAGCATTGAAGATCTGCCTATGAAGTTATATTTACTAGGTAGATATATTTTCCTTCAGCTCATCAAACAATCTTTTTTTCTGTATTGGTGACGTACAGTGTAAGTCTACCTTTCACATTCTAGAGAAAAGAAGCTCAATTTGTGCTGTCCCCTAGACATAAGAATGTGCCACATGAGGCAATGGATAAACATCAGTGATTTGTACTACATTCTGAAGTGACATTAGTTCATAGGGATGGTGCTTGTTGATTTTATATGTGAGAAGTGAATGAAAAAAAAAGATTAAACAGCTCAATTTTTTTGGTCATTTAATGCAAACTATATTTTATATAGCGCTTGTTCTTCTGTTTGTAATGAGGAAAAAAGATAGCAATATGAGTTTTCCAAAATTGGTGAGATACGATTCCAGATCTGTATGTGAATTTTACAACTTGAGGCAATCTGTAGTGTTTATTGTCAAAATTATATATGAGATGAGTTGAAAAACTCACCATTCTTTGCTAGGCAGGGTTTCTCCCAAGAAAGATGTTTCCACATAGTAAACCAGATGGATCAGCTTCCCAATCTCAATTGCATATTGATCTACATATTTTTATTGGGTTTGCATGGTAAGGTTTGGTAGCTGGGAGGGTTGGGGGATGGGGGTGGGCAGGTGCTACAGGGCTACTGTGGTGGCTTCTGTGAGAAGACACTAGAAGCTTCCTCTATGTCCACTAGAGCCAATGCCAGCCAGCTCCAAAACGGACCCACTGTTGGCCAAGACCGAGCCCATGAGTGATGGTGGTAACATCTCTGTGACAACATATTTAAGAAGAGGGAAAAGTTTCTGTGCAACAGCAATTGCAGCTGTAGGAAGGAATGAGAACATGTGAGAGAAACAGCTCTGCAGACACCAAGGTCAGTGAAGAAGGAGGGGCAGGAGGTGCTCCAGGTGCTGGAGCAGAGATTCCCCTGCAGCCCATGGTGAAGACCATGGCCAGGCAGGCTGTGCCCCTGCGGCCCATGGAGGTCCACAGGGGAGCAGACATCCACCTGCATCCCATGGAGAAACCCACACCATAGCAGGGGTATGCCTGAAGAAGGCTGTGTTCCTGTGGGAAACCCATGCTGGAGCAGGCCTCTGGCGGGACCTGTGGGCCCATGGAGAGAAAAGCCCACAATGGAGCAGGTTTGCTGGTAGAACTTGTGACCCCACAGGGGATCCACACTGAAGCAGTCTGATCCTGAAGGACTGAAACCCATGGAAGGGACCCGTGCTGGAGAAGTTTGTGAAGAGCTGCAACCCATGGAGAGGAGTCATGCTGGAGAAGTTTGTGGAGGACTGTCTCCCATGGGAGCAACCTCATGCTGAAGCAGGGGGAGTGTGAGCAGTCTTCCCTTTGAGGAGGACAGAGTGATAGATCCCCATTCCCCATCCCCCTGCACTGCTGGTAGAAAAGAAGTAGAGAAAATCAGGAATAAAGTTAAGCTGAGGAAGAAGGGAGGGGTAGGCAGAAGGTTTTGTTTTATTTCTCATTATCCTACTTTGATTTGATTGGTAATAAATTGATATTTCTCCAAATGGATTCTGGTTTTCCCATAATGGTAATTGGAGACTGATCTCTCTGTCCTTACCTCAAACCACAAGCCTTTCGTTAGATTTTCTTTCCCCTGTCCAGCTGAAGAGGGGAGTAATAGAGTGACTTTGGTGGGCACTTGACGTCTGGTCAGGGTCAACCCATCGCAATATTGAAATTTTAGCAATTTACTATTTAAAATACTACTATGGAATTTAAAGCTATATCTATCAAGAGTTAACCTACATTTTTTATTAATAATACTGAATGTTTCATGTAACATTTTGCAGCCCCAAAGTGATGTTCTTTGATTACCAATTCAGTCATTAAACTCCTTCAGCATTTTAAATGCATGACAAAAACTAAAATATCTGGTTACAGCAGATATGCAAGTTAATGTATTTTTTCCTGAGATCATAGATTATTGTCAGAAGAAAAAAAAAGACAGTGATTCCATTTCAAGATTATTTGCTTCAAGCAGAATTGTTTTAGTCATGGGATCAATATTTTTATAGTGTGTAGCTGCTCAGAAATGGATCCTATGTTTGAAAGTTAATCAATCAATTAATTGAAGGATTAATGAATATTTCCTCTGCAGTTGTTAAATGATGGATATGCTAAAAGCAGTAGAAACCCTGGCATGCAATGTTTTTAAAATTTGCCTCCAGTAATTTTCTATTTAAGATGATGTAATTTAAGCCATTATATGTATGCAGTAAAAGTGTATATTACCAGGGCTTTTAATACATATAGAAGCTGTGTTGTGATGCTGTCTGTTAGCAACTGAATAATGTTATTAAGTCATTAAGAAAATAACATTTTTAGAAGGATTATGTTTCTTTATAGCTAAGCAAACCTATTAAATTAATTAAGAAAAGGAAGACCAAATAAAGGAATGTATTTATGTAAAAACTGTATCTTCATTCTTATTTTAACTATTTCAACCTTTTCTTCTTTTTTTTTTTTTTTTTTTTTTTTCTGTTGGAAATAATGTCATATACAAGATTTTTGCTAATGTTCCCAGGCACGCAGCTTTATATGATGCTGACTTGCGTTTACTCATGCTGTTAGTCACAGAGCCTGGAAACCAAATATTCATTAATCTGGACCAAACTCCAGGTCCAGCTATTCTCACATCCTGTCTCCAGCAGAACTCAGTGCCAAATCCTTACTTAGATTGTGCAATCAACACTGGAGGGAAAAAGATAAGAAGAAGATAAGAAGTCCTTTTTTTTTTTTTAATATGTAATTTGGGAATATAGAACAAAGATGAAGCTGTAATTGGATAAGACTACCAAATCATCTTAATTAAAAAGAGAAGCATTATTATTGATTTCATATGACTGAATATGAAACTCTACATTTCATAGAAAAAGTGCACAAAATTAAGAAGACACACTGTCAGATAAAAAAGGAGCATCAAACAAATCAAGGATATTCTCCTCTTCAGCCTTCAATAAACTGAGGATACAAATGGATGACAACTACTTTGCTTTCTAAATTATATAAACCCAGCCTATAAACATCATTGCCTCTTGAAAATAACCAGTCATCTATTTACATGTGCTTAATCCAGGGAACTCAAGTGGAAGCACTGAGGATGATGGTCTCGCTCTCAATGAACATGAACACTTCACCTTATGCTATACAAATATTAAACCATAGTTCATTAACAACTGCAGTGGCTTCTTCCTGTACCTAGAGCTCAGCTGGTAACAGGCAGTGGAACTAGAATTTCACCATACTTAGCATTTTTCCAATCAAAGAATCTAAAACTAGATTATAATGGTTATTCATTTATCAACTATTTAAACTAGTATTTTGGATATTCCAGGCAAAGAAATTCAAGACTTCAGTCATGAGTGAACTTCTACATTTTCACTATATTACTAACAAAAACTGTATGATGTTTCTTTCCTTCACCATATAACTTCAGCTTTTAGGAACAGCTTCTCTTCCTGTTTTAACTGAACTACATTTGGGGTAATTCTGTGTTTACACAGCAAATACAGAAATGTAGTCTCTCAGTATCCAACCTAACTGCACTCAGAATAGAGGTCCTCCAGTCTGAGCTACAGATTTCTAGTTGGCTAGGTTTCTAGCCAGCTGGGTAATGCTAGACTCCATAGTAACAATCACAAAACAGGCACTGATTATGATGAAAATTTGGTTTTCATTAATAGAATTTGTTTAATTTCATAATTTTTTAAAAGTTCTGTGAATTTAGTTGAAATATACTCATGACTGATTTTTTTCTTTGACCAGCTTGTTCGCTTTTAACTAGTCAGTAAAGTCAAATGCAAAAAACATTCTACCATTGTTTGCCTGCACTTCTTAATAAAATATGAATGTTATGTGCTCCTTCATTATTTTCTCTAAAGTATGAACTGATGCAGAAAGATATAGCAAAGTATGAAGCTACTCAAAGGCTTAATTAAAATATTTCAGAATGTAAAAGGTGTTAACTTTTAATAATCCCCTTCTAGTAGGGATTTTTGTAGAAGACTAAAAAGCTATCACTGGAAAATAAGTAGTCCAATGATTATTTACTGTCATCCTATAGTATAAGATTTTTTTTTACCAGTGGTTATTCAGTTCAAAATACAAGGTCAGTCCCCAGAAACACTATACTGTACATTGAGTTATTATTCACCCATGGTGTCCCTTTTATGCCAAGTGATCACAAAGGTTTCAAAACTTAATCCAAAAATTATTTTTTCAGTAGAATGTTAGATTTTATTTGTTGAAATGGTACCACAGACAACCTAAAAAAAAAAAAAAAAAAAAAAAAAAAACCAAAAAACCACACAAAACCAAACCAAACCAAACCAAAACAACTTATGAAAAGTATGTTTGAATCCTTTTCATAGTATTAAAAATACTTGAAACATGGGAAAGTACTTCTGCAACAATGAAATGCATTCAGTAATCATTTTATTACATGAAAAAGGCAAGGTGATCTTATAGATGGTCCTATGTCCAATAAGGTTCTATACTTCCCTAAGTGTTAGCCATTAAGTTAGGGTCATTTTTTTTTCTGCACTACAAGGCCAGTAGCATGGACTCTTCCCCGGCTTTTCTTTAAGTAGCTAAGGCACTTTCTAGTTCAGAAAATGAAATTAAACCCAGGCTTTCATACTCTGGGTAAAAATCCTGGTCAAAAGGTTTCTTATGTTGAAAGGAAAAGAACCAACTAGACAATGGAGGAACCACTACTGCTTTCCTTTGTCTGTATTTCTGAGTGTCTGTGACTGCCAGATGTGCTGAAGACAGTTTAAGCATCCGCACCGGGCTGTCTCTTGTAAGAACTTGGATACCTTTGCTAAATGTCAGTGTTTAGAGGTGATTCCACATATGTTCAGAAGTTTAATTTTTAATGTCTAGGGTATGACCAGGTATCAAATTAATTTCAGCTTAATTAATATCTCTCAGGTACTGTCAACTTTTCATCTTTCTTAACATTTAAAGAATTTAGCTTAATGTTGCTTTGGCATGGGCTTTCTTTTATATTTAATCATAATAAGATGAAGGTTCATATAAAAGCACTTATTTTACTTTCCACATATAGCCATAGCTTGCTGTGGCATTAATGGGATCTATATATGAAAGTATTGAAAAAGGAAAAGGCCCTGAATAATTTATAAAGGTGAGCTACAAATAAGTGACTAAAGTACTAGAATAATAAAATAAGCACATAGGGACTAAATTGCTCAAAAACTGGTAATGAAATATGCAGCCCTTCACCTATGATGTCTACCCAACTATCTTACCTGGTTAATGTATTTCTGTAATCCCTCTGAAATGTACTATCCAAATTCATTATCAGTTATTTCTGTAAAAGGCTATTAAAAACAAATCCTTTTTACTTGCTAGAAAAAATACCAGTTGTCTATTCAGAAAGAATAAATTGTCAGAATACTTGTTAACAGCCTTGTTTCATGTCTTCAGTTAACTTCAGAAATGAAAGCCTAAGATTCTCTTATAAACAAAAAAGTCTGTAATCCACCAAGGTATAATGAAGCAAATGATTATTTCTGAAACACCTACCCTGCTTGTCAGCCTTAAGCACTTCAACAAAGCACTCTGAGTCATTCTTATAAAGAGGTGCTGTGACAGAAGAAATGAGCCACAGGTTGGAGATCCTCCGGCAAACACAGCCCAGTGCATATGGTACATCATTACCAGTCTGATTTTAATGAAGTTTTAGAGCCTTAAATTTCACATCACAGTTGGCGCTCATACGCATTTTACTGTTATTGCCTTTCATTTGCCAAGTAAAGATAATTGATGATCTTTACTTAGAGAATTTGTAGATTTTGGAGCTGTCTGTTTTTAACAGTGATTTCTACATTTTTTTCTTTGTGTATGTGTGCATGCTTTCCTTTATGCCAATTTTTATAGGGTCTAATGGGTTTTTTAGTGTTTTTAAAATAGAATCAGCAAAAGATTGACTTTTTTATCTTTATGCAACTGAGCAAAATTTCATTAACATCTCCACTGACATGAATGAAATTATGTATAAGGAAAGGTTATATTAACCTTGAGTAAGAATGGAAGAATATGGTCCTTACTGAGTATGCCTTCTACCAACTCACACAGATTCTAATCTGTCATGCTATCACTTAGCTAAAAGATTGCATTAAAAGAAATGGAAGAGTTCTTTGTTTCTATTTAATGCTTTTTTATAAAGAAAATCATTGAAAATATTGACAAATAGTGAAATGAGCAAGAGAGAAACAAGCAAAGTTGAACAGAAGTAAACAGAAAAAGAACGTAAAAAATTGAAAGAAATTGGAAAAGTAGTTAAAGAAAATTAACAAATAAGAGAGTAAATCTTCAGCCATTCCCAATCAATCTCTTCTAGAGAAAGGCATATTAAAATGACCACTCATGTATGGCATCACATTACATCCATCTTTTGCTTGCTTTGTTTTTCTGAGTGATATTCCAGGCTTTATTTAAAAGCCTCCTGGGTCCTCGGTACTTCTCAAGTTCAAGATCATAGTCATTGCTGGTCTACAGTTCTTTGCCAAAATAAGGTTTTAGATTGTTACCATCACACTTACCATAACAGTATCTGTGGGAATATAGCTAACATTTAAAAAGTCAAAATTAATATGATCATTCTGCCTGTTTTGAATCTGTGTCCTAGATCAACTAATTCCATTTCCTATACTCCATGAAATCAATATATAGGTTATGAGAAATATTAATTTTAAAATCCTCTTTAAATAATAAAATCCTGATCAGAGACTAACCCTCACTGCAGTTTTTTGATGTATGCTGGATATTCTGAAATGTATTTCATATATAACCTTTTATATATTAGTAATAGACTAAAAAAAAATTAAAATATTTTGGTTTTAATAGCAATATCAACATTCAGGTGACTGTATTTTAAGATCAGATATACAGAGCTTGATTCCAAATGACAAGGTTTTGGGGACATATGAAGACGACATCAGCAAAGACAGTTCAGGTTTAGTTACCCGTTTAGTACTTGAAAGAGTGTCCGTAGTAACAGACTTCTTGGTTGTTCCTAGTTCCTCACCTCACCTTGGCCTGGTCCTCAGACTTCAAACAGTAGCATGTTATAAGGCAAGTATCACAGACTTTTAAAGCAATTTTCCTTCTCACCTGTCTTTTACACTATTCAACAAGTACTTGTCTGGTTTTCTCATGTAGCTCTGAAGATCTTCTTCAGTGTCATCCCAATATTATAAAACAATACTCTTTAGAGATTTTAGTCTTCCTGTACTTAATGGCTACTGACTCTGGGTAAATATTGACAGAAGGGTCTTGTAAAACCTCTAACTCGAAAAACTGTGGCCTGGCAGTTCTCCTTCTACTATTTCAAAGCTGAACCAAACATGCAGTATTCAGTGAAACATTATAGTAAAATATACAGTCCCTGTATAGGAGAAGCATTGCCACAAAAATCACATTTTTAAAAAATTTTTATATAATTTCTCTATTTGAACTGAAAGTTTACAAGGCCTTTGTAAATAGAGTTACTCTAACATGCAGTCCAAAGCACAAAGGTAACATCCATAAATTTTATCTGAACTGTGCAACTCAGTGGAGGCTTAGGGTAACATAAAAGAAAAATTTTTTTTCCTTTCTTTTCTTTCATCTCTTTGGTAAACTGTACTAAAAGATTAAGTTTCTTCAGGCTGAATTCTACACTGAAAATAAGGTTTAATCAAGCATTGCATTGCTTAATGTTGCTCTAGGAAGGGTAACTATTGATTCAAATTTGGAGCAATCAAGACGGTCATCTGAAACATAAAAAAAAAAAAAAAAAAAAAAAAAAGTGTGGCTCTTTCAAAAGCAGAAAAAGAGGGGAGCTATCCTAGTTAAAAGAGGTTTTGATGTTTCACTTGAAGGATAAAGGATATCTACTTCAGGAAGGAGGATATTTAAACTGGTAAAGTTGAATGCCCAGACCATCCCAATGCTTACATTTTTAACATTAAATCTGAGATGGTTTATGCTGTGGCACAGAAATATGGTGGAAAATATCACAGAAGGGTTGGGATAGTTCTGTATTTGCCTCAAATTGTAGTGAATAAAAAGAAAGCATTTTACATTAGGATGATGAACCACCCTTGTTAGAGAAAGATGAGATAAAGTCCTTTACAGAAAGGTTCTTGTGAAGACTGTCTTCAAGAGATGTATAAGACGCTGAAAACTGCTGTTAAATGATGCACCAAGACAAACGTCTGCACCTTGGTGATGATGTGGACCTATAGATGTTGATATGGACATCTTCAAGAGACCATAAATTAGAGGGACTAGAGTGGAGGAGACACTGAGAATAATATATTACAATGGTCAGAGGCACTGTCTAGTTTCCTACCAGAGATCAGTAATGTTAATATAACCACGTCCTGAAAAAAAAAGCAGTATTATTTCCTTAGTCTAAAGGGAAGTGTTAGTTACCTTTCATGCACGGAAACTGCTGATAGTGTTTCAGCTTGTAGAAATGGTATGCATCTTGTTCATTAATAACAAATTAATGTGTATTTAACAAAGCAAGGCTGGAAGGTAACTAAAATGGGTAGTGCAGCCTGAAGAGGAAAATAGAAAAGAGATAGAGTCTAATTGCTTTCTTCAATTACCTCATAGGTAGAGAAGGCAGGGCTCAATTTCTGAGAGATACACAGTAAAAGGACAGGAATCATTGGACACAGGTTGCAGCAAGAGATATTCCAATTAGATAAAATTAAGAAATTATTTATGATGGAGATGGACAAAAAATAGAACAGGTCCCTCAGAGACTCTGTGGTTGCTCCAGCTTGGCATGCACTTGGGTCACAACAACCCTATGCAGCTCTACAGGCTTGGGGAAGAGTGGCTGGAAAGCTGCCCAGAAGAAAATGACCTGAGGATGTTGGTTAACAGATGGCTGAATATGAGCAAGCAGTGTGCCCAGGTGGCCAAGAAGGTCAATAGCATCCTGGGTTGTATCAGAACTAGTGTGGCCAGCAGGACTAGGGAAGTGATTGTCCCCCTGTACTTGGCACTGGTGAGGCCACACCTTGAGTACTGTGTTCAGTTTTGGGCCCCTCACTGCAAGAAAGGCATTGAGGTGCTGGAGAGGGTCCAAAGAAGGGCAGCAAAGCTGGTGAAGGGTCTAGAGCACAAGTCTTATGAGGAGCAGCTGAGGGAACTGGGGTTGTTTAGATTGGAGAAAAGGAGGGTCAAGGGAGAACTTATTGCTCTCTACAACTACCTGAAAGGAGGTCGTAGTGAGGTAGATGTCGGCCTCTTCTGTCAAGTAACAAGTGATAGGACAAGATGAAATGGCCTCCAGTTGTGCCAGGGGAGGTTTAGATAGGATATTAGTAAAAATTTCTACACTGAAAAGATTGTCAAGCATTGGAACAGGCTGCCCAGGGAAGTGGTTGAGTCGCCATCCCTGAAGGTATTTAAAAGACATGTAGATGTGGTGCTTAGGGACATGGTTTAGTGGTGGACTTGGCAGTGGTAGGTTCATAGTTGGACTTAATGAACTTAAAGGTCTTTTCCAACCTAAGTTATTCTATGATTCTATGTTCAGAGAGCATCCAGACAGGGCCCTGAGCCACCTAATGTAACTCTCCTGCTTTCAGCAGGATGTTGAGTCAGCTGACCTCCAGAGGAGATACTGTCTACAGATATGTTATTTATACAAACAATGAGGCTTCCATGTTAAAACCAAAAGCAATTCATTTAAGAATATGTCTGTGAGTTAGCTGAATGCAGTGTGCAGGTGGACACTCATCAAACTCTGAATTCTCCTTTGAGAGACTAATTTTCCTTACAGAAGGCACTAGGCCTACAGTAGTGGTAGCTCAGGTGTGTAAACACACGGTAACAGTATGAGACCACTGGACTTATACTCCGGGTAAAATTTTTAATCCTGATCCCTAGAGACAAGACTAATGCACTGACCCACTTCCCAATTATCACTGAGTCTCTGGCTGTGACTTACTCTGAGGATGACTCACGGACCTGTAGAGAAAATATTTACCGAACAGCCTGCCAGCAGAGGATGAGGTGGGCAGAAAGGAGAGAAGCATGTTTAATAGAGATCGGCGTAATTGAATTCCACTTGCCTAGTGATCCTGCACCTCCCTGCTCTGTGCAGATATTTTTTTCTTTAAAGATAACATTAACTGCAGAAAACCCAAAAGAAAAATTGCCAGTGTTTAAAAGTATCTTTAAATAGCATAAACACAGAAGGACAATACTTCAAATTAGTAAAAACAGAGGACAAAGTAAATCCCAGGCAGTCAGTCACCCAAGGTTGTAGCCTGTGGCTAACAGCTAATGGATAACTAGCCAGAGGCCATCTGCAAGCCTGAAAGGGAAAATAAGCTGACATTTCCTATCCAATGTGTTTGTGGTTGAGCATTTGTTTCACAGACTGACTCTTCAGCTATAGCCTTCTGGTGTGGTGTCAGCATATGAGACTTGGGCTTCACAACTGCATCAAACAGTTTATATCCTACCTTTCAAGGTAAGTTCTTTGAGGTCCTTGAATGAACCTGGCAGAAAACCATGGAGGATCCAGGACTTCTGTTGCTGTATGGTTACAGACAATTGTCTTTTATTCTTCAAATAACCAAATTATACTACTCAGTCTAATTACAAGAGAAAACTCTGGGGCAATTGTTTCAGATTCCACATTTAGCAGTGGTTTCTGTAAAACTAATACATTTTTCAGTACAGAATCTCACAGGTAAAGTGGTGTCATTGACAGAATTACTGAGTATGTGGGAAGATCACTCTTTCCCTCCTACTCTGGAGTAGTAGGATAACCTTGTATCATTAGCAGGGGTGCAGACTTTCACAAAGTTTACACAGAGGGAATGGTGTCCCATAAAAAATTTACCTTAGATAGTCCTGAAAGAGTTTGTGTACTCATGTGGCAAAGTGCAGTACTGAAAGAAAATATTTTCTTGCATCCTGGAAGTGGTATTAACCACATTAATTTGATTCTGTTTCCAGGTTAATTTACCCTTGTCTCTCAGCAGAGATAATTACCTGGGGCATGACTAACATTGCTATATTGCTTCCAATATCCGAGCTAAATATTACAGAGCTGTTTCAGGAATCTTTACAGTTTGCATCTGGGACCATATGTCTGAGAAAGCCAACACAGCCTACTGTTTATTTGACAGGTTCAGTCCTATGTAGGGCTTAGTTTCTTAACTTGTGTTAGCCTGTTCCCACTGTGGAAAACTGCCATACTGCCTTATTTTGTGGGTTCAGTTTTTCCTGTGATCTCTCTGCATAGATAATGAAATTTGGAGGTAATCCAAATGAAAAGTCAGCATCTGTCCCCAGACCCAGTCTGTGGGGTCTTACTGGAAGGTAAAAACTCTACAAAAATCTGTATTTTATGTTTTTTATAGTACTAACCTCTCCATCTCAGTGATTCTGAAATCTGAGACTAATACATCAGGAACTGACACTAAACTGTAACTTACTCAATACAACCACAGAAGTTACCAAAACATGCATTAAAGGTTTGTCTACAAAATACTTGTTCAGTTGGAGAGTTCAGGATGTATTTCAGGTCCAAGATCTGTTTGATGCCAATGTTAAGATTAAAAACCCAGGAATCCCTGATCAGCACTCTCATGTGTTGTCAAGCCAGTGAATCATACCTCTCTTTCCATAATTACGTGTGCAAATTTGAAATTAGCTTTCGTAGCTCCCTAGGGGAATTTGAAATACTAATAAATCAGGATTGGTGTGGTGAAAGGGGGAAATATCCGATATTGATACATGAGCGGTTATCTACTGGTATAAATGTTGAAACTGTACAATAATGAGCCTCTAGTCCCATATAATGTCCAGACAAAGATCACAAGCACAGTTCCAAACTTATGGTTGTAGTCACCAAAAGTATTTCTGAGTTTACAGCAAAATTTTGCTATACGTATAAACATGATACATTGGACAATGGTCCTTGGTGTTGAGTAATGACAGATAGCTCGTTAATGATGGTATTTCATTATCTCCCACTTGTAGTACAGGGTATTTTCTCCTGATCAATTGAATATTTGGTCCCTGGTTTATGTCAGGATTTTTTCATGATTGTCTGCATAGGAACAGACTATCAATATATACATTCTTTTTTTTATGTCCCTGTGAAAAGTGTGTTGGACTCCAAATACAGATCTTAGGAAAGTCACCTGGAGCTGGGATGAACAAAACACCGGTGGAAAAATCCACCTGTGTAGATGCACAGTGCAATATTAAGTTTGCAGTATTGGACTTTGGAATTTATTTTTAGTAAGCTCCCTCAAACTGGGGAAGAGGAACATTTTGTTACAGTTACCAATTTCTGCTGCATTTAACCCATTTTCTTGCTGCAAAATATACAACAGCAAGAGAACCACATGTACAAGCAACTATCCTATGAGATTCTACATCACATTCTTAATGAAAACACTATAGAAAATTTGTCAGGAAAAATATCTTTTAAAGCATTATTTCTTAAAAGATCACAAAGATACTGTCAAACATATTTCAGTAAGCAGTAAATGAACCCTGCTTGCAGCATAAATCATTAATGTTTAATCACCAGCCAATGCCTCAATAAGCTCACTGGCATGGAAACTCTAAGATACTCAAAGGATAGTTCTAGCAAATCTGGCATGCATGGTTGGCTTGTGTGCTTAATTACTGTTTATGCATTGGCAGTATCCAAGCAGTTGTATGTAATAAATAGAACACTGTCACACTGTCCAGATGGTTTTAGATTCAAGGCCTAGGGAGGATGTTTGAAGATTACAGGCCTGATTTACTAACAATTCACACCAGCTCAATTGCTGAAAATCATGCTAATAGCATACGTTTCAGCAATTTCATCAATGCAGAAATAAATATACTATTAATGACTATTTAAAAACACATTTTATCTTCTATTTAGCCACTCTTCAGAGGAGTTATAGTAATTTTATTTTGGTTTGAGGCATATAGCAGCTTTATTTGTTAGTGTCCAGTAGGTCTGAGAGAAATGTGTTCTTTCACACAGAACAAAGGAATGCAAAAATAATCTAAGTTATCTTTGAAAATTATAATTTATGTATTAGAACTAGTATAGTTACTTTAGTGTGGTAATCTGCCGTAATTAATTTACGCTGTCAAGAATTAGGGACAGAGTTACATCATCAAATTAAGAATGGAATCATTAATTGTTTCAGTCTTTACCTTATGTATAATTATGGATCCAAATTATAATATCATTTTCAAGCAGTCGAAAAGAAAAATAAGTTTATGAAGAACTACCGTCTTTCTCATCCCCAAACTGGATTTAAACCAAATTCATTAAATTGCTTTTAGTAAATTTCCTTTGGGGAAGAAGAAAGAGGAGAGAAAATGAGAGAAGTTATAAGGAAAGAAAATGGATTTAGAGAGATGTACTTTTATTTAATAAATTAATTCTTAGAGGTCTTTTAAAGGACCAAGAATATGGGCAACTTATCCATTCATTTGCTTATCCATTCCTTTAAAGCCAAATATTCCTAGGGTGCAGTTCATTTATATTAAAAGAGATATCTGAAATAAATAGGTGAACAACTGCATCTCCCCTGGCCATAAAAAGACTCTAGCAAATTCATTCAGCTGTTGATATCCACAAGATAAACAATTAATTTAATCTCATTTGAGAGTTATAGGCCTATCATCTACACTCAAATTATATTCCAAAGAAAGAATTATCCCACTAACTTAGGAGCCACCTTTTAGTTTTATTCAAATTCATGCTGTACCACTCCTACACTGCCTGTGGGAAACTGAATTACAAAATGAAGTAGTGCCTACGTTTTTTGAGGATCTTGATGCAGTAACTGTATTCAAAAGTCTCTTAACATATATCATTAGAACTTTCAAAAATACTTTTTTTTTTTTTTTCAATTAGTCATGGAACAGGAAAAAATACAGACATTATATGTATTCAGTGCTTCACCTTGGATAGCTGTAGCTAACTAGTTCAATGTAGGAGTTTTCCAGATGGCCATAGAAGCTCCTATCTTTTTCTTCTAGACTATATAGGACATATGTCCTTATCTAAGTGTCTATCTGGGGGTTGAACTCTACAGCAGAGTAAGACTGTACAAATTAAGGATGGTAGTGTTCAATTTCTAGGTGTTTAGTCATTTAGTCACTTTGCATTTTTCTAAATTATTAGTTTACACTGGTTTAGGTCAGATCAAGAGCTAGAAATAAGTCTAACTGGAAGGCTTCAAACATTATTATTTATTAAAACCTTTTTTAAAAGGGTTTTTGAGCTACTGTCTGTAATGGGAGGGATTTGTCATGGGTATTATCAAGACTATATTTTAGATGGATGTGGAAAAGAACTCTAAATATTCAAAATGCAGAAGACATCTTTCACATTTTCAGTGCATTAAAATGGAAAACAAGAATAAAATTTAAGAGCAGCTTCTCTGTAATGGCAGTATTTGAGATGTTTCCAAAATTTGAAGAGCACACGATATGCCTGGATGCTAATACATAAAACATTCACCTTTTTATTTTTTTTTTTAATTACTAATTCTTCTAGATTCTATTTCACATATAATATCCATCAACCTTTCTTCATATTTGAGCAAGTATTTTATAGCAGAGTGGCCATAGTGAAGTCTCAGGTTATTGAGACTGTTAAACAAATTTTGAGTGAGGACAATAGAGCCTGTTGGTGCCCTTAATATATATGCCATATTCTTTACTTTTACCCTGAGATGTACTGCTGTTTAAGAATTAAGTCATATCTGTGGCAAATAAACAGAACTATATTATCCTTCCTCTTGTTTTTATACCCCATTTGTCAGAATTTTAGCAATGATGACTGCTCTTACCCGCCTCAGAAAGACTAGAAATTCTCTATGTTGATCACACAAACCATTACTTATTTTAAGTGAAATGAGTTAGATAATCTATCTAAAATTGTAATTGTCACTACAGAGTTTACAGTCACATTTTTTCTGAGATACAGATACAATTCAGCTGACCACACTTTAGATATTAATCTCTTACATTCACTATTCAGCCAGTGAATGCCTTAGTCTGGTAATGTGCTTTGTGGTCCTAGTTCTCGAAAATGCTATCTTTAAAGAACTTTTTCATCATGTTGTTTAGAGTTAAAGTTCAAGAAATGTTTGCCTATTCTCACTGAGATTTTCACTGGTTAATGATTCAATTAAGAGACAAAATTTTACTGAGTCTTTCTCTTTTATGGAGAGTATTATTATGTATATTAACTATTTGATCTTTGTTTATATATCATAAGAGTTGTTTCTTGCAATCTGCTAAGAAAAATCTGAAGGGGACAAGTTTTTTGTCAAATCAGAGTGGCGGTCGTCTGGAATTTGAAACCAAATATAACACAGGTTAGCATAACATGATTGTTCTTCCAGAAAATGTTCTATTTTTTTTTCTCTTGGACGATGTTCATCTTGATTTTATAAGAAATGAGAAGGTTGTACTTAAAACAGTTGAGCAGCAACCCCAAAATTGGCATGGTTCATCCAGATTTACAGTGTAAAAAGGAAGACAAAATTTACCTGTTGATATATTTTAATAACAATAGACTCAGTTCTCCAACAAACAGGTTTATCAAGTCAGTAATTTTTCATGAATTCTGCAGTACTTCTAAAGACATATTTCTGTGTTTATTTTCTTTATATAGATTAGCACTTCTATTTTGTTGACTATTGCATCCTGATGATCGAGATAAACATGTCTCAAAATTTTGCCATTTGCTTTTTCCAGGAAAATAAGCCTTAATTTGATGAATTCACTTCCTTTGGGGACAAAAAAAAAAAAAAAAAAAAAAAAAAGATGGTACATGTTAAAATCCTGAAGCTAACACTTTTGAAGATTCTTGCTCAAGTGAGACTATTCTACTATATTTTGTTCTCAGAGTCATAAGTTTTCCTCTACAAGTCCTGTACAAATTCATCTTGTCTCAGTCACCAGAATGAAGAATCTTCCGATTCTTTCACTTCTTATTCATAACAGAGAAAACCATTTGCTCTGAATGTTGAGAGACCAGCAGACAGATCTGATAGAAGACAGAAATGGGAAAGATCTTGTGAGACAGAAGGGAAGCAGGCAGGCAAATGAGGAAAAAATTAAGAAGCGTTGTGAGGTACACAATCTGAATAAAGAATTGGATTGAAAGGTGAGATCTTGATGACTCCCTGGCAAAAGGAATTCATAAATATCACAAATATGGATAAACGTTCAATTACACGGTTGCATGGAATCAACATGAACTTAAATAAAGGGACCAAATTACAAGAAAATAAGCAACTTGAGTTCCAAAAAAGTTATGCAAGGTAAGGTCTACATGCATGATGGCACTGAACTGAAACTCAAGCAAGTTAACATCAGCTCATGTATTACAGTCCTGAAAGCAGAATAACAGAGGGGTAAGACCACTTTGGCTATGAATTAGACTTCTTTTCTTTCTGTATTGGAGATTGTTTGGCCTCTGTTGACCCTGGCACATCTTTACTATGCTTTGTTTGATGTGTATGTGGGACTAAAGACATTTGCTGCAAAAATACTGGTTTTTAAGAAATCCCAAATTTATTGTAGAATACTTATTAAATATATCACATGAAAGGGCAAGACCAGTGAAAGGGTAGCAGAGGGAAAAGATACAAGTCTTAAAAGTTAATTGTCTACAGCAGTTCAACTAGCTTTCACTTTAGCTGATAAGGGATTTCCTCTGTCAGCTGGATTTTCAAAGTGCAGCTATGTATATGGATCCTTAAACTGTGGTACCATTCATTTTCTCAAGCACGAGCCACCAAATAACAGTACTTAAAGATGCTGCTGAAATATATGTACTTAAAGGATCTGTCTAGAGGTTGTCATTTCTTTACATTGTTATCTTACATTTTTATAAGATGTATCACAAGTCCAATGTGTTCTTGTTTCCTTGTGACACTGTGCTTTTATAGCCAAGAGAAGCTCATGAGATAGCTGTATAAAGGTCGACAAGAGGATGTAATGGAAAAATATTTCTCTGGCTCTTCTTCTGAATTTATAGAACAGTTTTACTTAGTTGAAGAATAAAGATTTAAAATTGTATTACTGTTAAAAAGTATCATCTTTTTATGGTTAATGGTGGTATAGTAACATGTTCAAGAACACAAGTAGTTCATCTAGAATTCTCCAACTAGCAGCATTAATAAGTAATGACCTACGAATATTGACATTTTTAAGATATAAAAGGACATTCTTGAGCCACAAACTAAAGTTGTGCATTTATCTTTTTTCACTCTTTTCTTCAAATTATGTTATACAGTGATAGCATCCAAATGGCTATCTATTGCAAAGGCTATAAATGTTGCAATAACAAAGTTAATAGGATAATTCTAAGTTGTCATTCTGAAATACTGATTAAAGCAATTGTTAAATTGAAATGGTTGTGGCTGTTTATAGGGCATAAATTTGAAGACAATTCTACATAAACACATTAAGAACTGTATTTCAGTGGCATTATAGCCTTCCAATGAACTGAAAACTGATAACTAGTAACTGATACATAAATTTAGCATTACTCAGACTCACAGAAACAAATTAAAATGAAATAAAAATATAAAATCTCATCTCCTGTAAGCCTCTGAAATTTTAGCATAAGTATTGCTTTTGAAGAACTGGAACCTATTCATAAACTTTGTGCAGAAACATTTTTACAACACTATAGTAAGAGAGTCATGATAAGCACATAAGAAGTGAGACAGGGGAAAATGAACTGATTTATCAAACAATCAAAACTAGTAGGAATGAAAAGGAGGCATTAGAACTTGAATTCCTGACTCTCAGAAGAAGGTATGATATACCAGATATTCTGACCTTCAATACCTAAAAATTATGCAGCTAAAATCAATGAGAGGCAGACCTAGACTGAATATAGGTACTGCATCAATAGCTGCGTAAGTTAAAATTTCCTTTGCTTCTTCGCTAAAAAGAGATTTAGGGACAGCAAACTGCACGTCCTGAAGTTCACTGTAACAACAGTGTCATCTTTTTTCATTCTAGCACATAATGTTATCTCCTCCTCAAATCACTCTATCAGACAAATGGAAATTTACTGATGGACAGATCATAATTCACAGTCTATTTCTTTAGGTGTTGAATACTGATGCTACTAGGATGCTTCTCCTTTCCTACCATAGTAGCCTGCAAATGCAGAGAATAATTCTCGTATCATAGGCTGTGACTATCACAATTAAACTATCACGGAGGCAAAAGCTTTAGGACTTTCTTTCTGAAAAATAAATATCAAGCTGTGATTGCTTGAGTCACAACGTGGTTACTGTTATGTTATTTGGGCTGTTTGGTGAACTATACACTGCCGTTACATAGATCTCACAGTATATGTTTTTTACTCTTGAGTTAAATCACTGCTATTCTCAGGGCCTGCATCACTCACAACTTTAAAATCTCATTATAGCAACATATTTTAATTTTAGACTCTATAGGAATATAATGAGAAAATGGTGCAAAAGGAGTATAAGCATGGCTGCCTATAACAGCAATAGACAAACATACTGTGCATTGTGCATAATCTTCAAGAACAAAGGTGTCTTCCAGGGTTACAGTAAGTTTTATGCCCATGAAGCTGTCCTTTGCTGATGTGGGAAGGTTACAAATAGAAAAAAGGCTCAAGTCTGATTAGTTACTATAAATGACAGGTTTCCAATACTATTTATGCTCACAAACACCACATTTAATTATGATCTAAAATCATTGTAAACAGTGATTTTATATTTCTCCACAAGTCATCAATAAATTATAAGAATAATTCAGGCCAATATTAGACCTATGTGTTATGCTTCATCTCTATAAAACAATTTTTCCCTTTCTAGATGTTTTTAAGTCTATGTGGTATTTTTTTTTTAATTTAATTTAGGTAGTATTTATTTTATTTTTAATTGTGCTTCTATTTTCAAATATATATATAGACAAACTTCCATTAAATGCACTTATTAACCAAATCCATAATTTAATTTTAAAAATATATTGAGTTTGTTACTTATCTATTGCCCATAAAACTACACTGTTTAGAGTCAACTTGATTATGTTCTTTTAATTCTGCACTTACTGATTTTTGTTTCACTTTTTGCATTGCTTAGTTGTTGTATACATCCTAAAGTTAACTACATCATCTAGATCTGTGGTTTTGTTTGAGTAGAGGTACAGGTTTTTTTAGTTGTTAATCAGGTCTTAGACAACTCACTAGCTTGCTACTTGATGATAATAAATAGTACGCATGGTTTCAGAGAGCCCATCAGATTCACTGACAGATATTACAATAGTTTTCACTTCTGGTAATCCTTTACTTTTATGTCATAAATATTTAGCAGTTACTCCTCAATGAACCCCTTAGTAGCTTCTTTATCTGCTTGTCTTTCCAAATACTAAGTGGGAATTTATTTTGACTGCTTAAGACTGTTCTTAGTTATTGTAAACTATCAGCTTTGTCTATGCTAATAGTGATAAAATTGTTAGAATTTCATGGGTCTGTACTGAATCCATGTCCTTAGTAAAGGAAAGAGATCCTGACCATAGACTGATTTTCATGAACACTTTTAACTTATACTCCCAGATATTTTCCCATTTGTTATTTTTGTTGGGTTTTTAATAACCACTTTCTCTCTTAACAGAGATAGCTTTAAAATAGAAGAGCTATCTTCTGTGAAAGCAGAATTGTGTGCTTTATGATGGATGGGTGGCATTTAATAAAATGTGTTCATTTTGTCCGTTATCATTAACATTCTTCCCACCCAATTTTGTAGCTTATGGGTTTCAGCATCAGGAAACTGACCCTTTTAGAGTATCAAGACATTTATTATACACTGGAACTATGCTACATTTTTCACTTAACATAATAAACTAGCATCCAAGCAAACCATCATTTTTAGTGCAGCAATCAATGAAACCTTCTTGAATTTGAATTGGTATTACTATACCTTGTTTTATTTTTTACAAAATTCAAATATAGTTTCAATAGATATTAGAGTCTTAGTGCTTGAGCTATCTGGGATAAAATATAAAATATATAACTCTGTATGCAATATGGATATAAATTTAAGAGCTGCTCATCTTGTTGTCTTCCAAACTGATGCTCTCTATCACATATTTCATTAGCATCTTCTCTAAAGTATCAACGAAAACACTGGTCCACAACAATTTCACAGGTCCCGTTCATCTGAAGGGTCAGTCATTCTAAAATGCCTTATGACTACAGCTGTCTGTTAGATTTTTTTTTCTCTCCAAATACTAATTTTGAGACAAAAGTGCTCTTCTGGTAAATTGTTACTATATCATTTTGATAAAGTTTCATAGGAATATTCTGTGTGTGAAATTGGCTTTTGAATCCTAGACAAATGAATTTATGCATTGGGATGTGTGAAAGCCTTGAATATACCCTTTAAAAAAAACAGGCTTACATATATTTTTCACATATAAAAACTCAGACATTTTGAAAAGTTTGAAAAAAACTTCTCTATATTCCTACATGTAACAAAAACAAGTTTTGAAACTGCAAATGGTGCCACAAGATGGAATTGTCATCCTGGCAAAGGTATTTTAAGGATGTCATCATAATTACAGTTTTGGACAGTCCTTTTTCAGACAGTTAGATCTTTTAATTTGCTGTTTGCAGTTTAAAATTTGTTGTGCTGTTGCACAGAAATTTGAAGAGTAAGTAGTCTTGTAATGGTTCTGAGTCTGCTACCCCAACAGTATCCAACTGTAAATTATGTGTGTAGAGAAGGGCTACTACTTTGGCTACCACTCTGGTTGAGAAAGAGGGATGAGGACTTTCATATGACAGTAGCTCATTTCTTCCTAAGGTGGCTACCTAGTTCAGACTAGTTGCCAAAATTATGACTTGAATGCCAGTCAGTCAGTGCAATTACATAGAAATCAACATTGTGTATTATTTTGTTCAATGTAAAATTAAAAATCAAAATTAACAAAGACTAATCTACCATGTGGTTTAATCTATAGAAATTTCAGTGTAAATATGTAAATATGTGAATATAGATTATGTAATCTGGGTACATCTCCAAACTTACTATATTTTCAGACAAACAGCTTCAAGTTTTCCTTAGAAATATAATGCAGGATAATATAAATCTTGTGATTCACATAGAGTTAATAGCACTGATATTTTGCCCTCTTTCACTGAAATGTTTTTTGATGAATATGTTTTTGTTTCCAAGGCATAAAAAGGATTGGACAGAGAACAGGATAATTGTAAAAAAGTGGAACAATATCAATATAATTTAATAGTTGGATTTAAAACAGTGGTTTAGACCATTTAGTCTTATACAAAATGAGTAATAAATATATGACTAAGAACTAATCCCAGATGAATTAGACTGAGAACAGCATGGGAAATAGATCCCCACAGATCAATAAGTAAAGTTAAAGAATTAAAAAATTATTAACTCATTCACAGACTACATGAAATACCAGATAATATAGCCAGCTTATTTGTATTCTTGTTCTCTATTTAGGTAACTAGGAGCAGCAAGCAATTTTTTATCATGTTATTAGTTTCATTTGTTAAAGTATTCTCACATTTGCTTGGGCATCTGCAGGTGATATTGGACTGCTATAACCAACTTCACAAATTGATATAGTATGCTTATGGGAAGAATGATATTGTGGTCTAATCAGCTCCAGATGATTAAGATGATTAAGACTCCAAAAGAGTCTTTAGGATTTCATTGCTGTTTGTTGCTGAAACATCTTCCACCCCAGTCAGAGACCAAAACACCACTGTAGAAAAAGTTAGATAAGCACAAAGGAAAAGAGCATTTGCTCCAAAAAGTCAGCAGCCAAATGAAGAAATAAAAAGTAACTTCAAGACAGTTTGAGGCAGAAAAACAGAGATTTCAGTGTAACAGTGACAAACATATCAGACCTGTTGCTGCAGTATCATAAATTTCATGCCAAATATTAAAAGGCTTTGCATTGACTTTTAACTGGATGGATGTAAAAGCACTGTCCACCTACAGACTCTTAATTCTGAGCCTGTTACCCAATTAGAAATAGATCTCTCTGAGAATCTTGAATTCCAATAGAACAGCCAACAAAGAGTCTCTACTGTTCTAAAAAGTGCCAGATCAGAAAGTGTGGTAATGCTGTATACTATTACTATATCTATATAGAATATAATATCAGAATTCCCTTGCATATAAATAGGGTATCTTAATGTTAATGTCTTTGCATGTACCTGTGATAGTTTGGTCATAGCTAAGATATGGTGTGCATAACCTCTGAAGTTGAAATGTAATATAGCAAAAATGTATTTTTAAATAGGTTTATTTTTATTAAAAAACCTGTACAAATAAACAAGAATGAAAAACTCACATTTAGAGAAAAAATAAAATGAAAAAATATCAGATTCTATATGATCTGCTTTTTCTAGGTACTTAGAATCAAAATATATTTAATATTAACAACTTTCAGAGCCTTCCAGTGATTGATACAGAACTTTCTCCATTTTAAAAGACAAAAAAATATGCAGCAGTTTTGTGATGATCCACTACAGAAATGCAAATGCTCAAGTATCAAATTATGTATAGTGAATAAGCCATTTCTGTCCATCCTTCCACTGCAGCCTACTTTATCAACATTCTATTAAACTTGTCATTCAAACTGTTATATCTGAAAGCAGAATCATAAAGTTTGAGAGTATCCATCAATATCTTTAAGAACAAAATGAATCTGGAATAGGTGTGACGAAATTTCATCTGAGACAAAGAAAGCAAAATTAATAGTTTGCTGCCTCATCCAGATACATGAAACATGTCATCGGTCTGTTCTGAAAAATCAGGAATGAGTGACTGCTTAATATAACATTTCCATATCTCCATTAAGATAAAAAATGTTAATATGTTGAAAGATATCTAAGTCTTGGAAGTGATTAGAAAGTATGAGCTGAAGAAACAACAATATGCATTCCAAAATGGACTGGGAGAGTGAAAGCCTTAGGGAAAAGAGCACTTTCTAGAATATGATAAAGTGTTAGTAAATGGGGTCATTCAGTTTATACTAAAGTATCTATTAGCTAAAGAAGTATCATATTGTGTCATAAATTCAAAATAAAAATTCACAGCTTGTATTTGTGTAAATAATTTTTCTGCATGTGGGAATTTGCAGTGTCATCCAGATACATGAGTCACAGAATCAAGGCCTAAATTGAGTTGATTTACTCTGAGGAGCTACAGGTGAATTGATATAAATATAACAATCAAAAAAATAAAAATAAAAATAGCTCAAATCTTTAGCCTCTTCTCCTTGAAAAGAAAAAAAAAAAAAAAACAAAAAAAAAAAAACTTAGCTGCCAGATTTCACCCTTCTTGTCAGTGTGATTGGCTGAAATTGTCTCCAGGTTTGCCCTTCCTTACATGCCACAGCATCCCATACGTTCTTCAGTAGTAAGGACAGACTTATAAATATACAATGTAGAAATACTCAACAGTCTCAGGAATGGCTTTGAGATGTACGATTATGAACAGCAGCAGCCCAGAGCAGTAGGCAAAGCATATTCCTTCAGACAGGCTTCCCAGAATAGCAACAAAAAGCCAAAAGATGTACAGTCCCACAGGAACAGAGGTGGAAAACATAAGAGGAAGACAATCTGCCTACGCATTTTGAATAAAATGTTTTAAGACTTTGTCACGTGGTAAAAAGCATATAACAGTCTAACTGGACACACATTAGTAGTGGGGAGGAGAGCCACAAAGTTCCCATCTTAGTCCAACTTTTTACAAGTTTTGGGAATTCATATCTACAATTCTTATTTAGGACTCTCTAGTTATAAGTAATGTAAGAAGTGCAATAGTTCATCCTTATTCCAAATTCAAAGAACATCACAAAAAAGAAAGAAGGAAAAAAAAAAAAAAAAGCGCTATTTTATTCATCTGTTTTGTTTTCCCTTATTTATTTCTGACTGTGTGGCAGCTGTGTAGACTGGAAATTTAAATGCCAGCCTGGAAATTTAAATAATAATAAGAAAGAAAATAATATGTTGTAGAACTCCAAAGAGTCTTGAGATATTAGATAAGCGTGAAATTTTCATGCTTCTCTTCTGAAAGCTGAACACATCCCTCTTTACTATGATACAGAAGTTCTCAAGCCATTTGTGTGTTCAGGAAGACTTTTCCCAGAAAGTTATTTATCTCCTCCTACAGCATTTGACAGAGTGATTTCTCAGAATATGAACTGATAATATTGTTCCCCAGAATTACAGTTTTTAAGAAATATCTCTTGACTGACATTCAATTTTAATAACTTTCCAACTTTTAGGCAGTAGGAGTTATGGGCTTCATTCCCTTTAGCAAATACTTCACTTGTGTTCAGTAGAGCTTCATACAAGCACCGCATAGCTGCTTTTTGATTTTTCAAGGTCTGAAAAATTAAAATAAAAGATCCCTCTTGTAAATGAGGTGCAAAGTCTCGGTAAAAAACAAACCAACAATATAGAGTATGGCTCAAGGTGGTAAATTTTTCAGTATGGATATTCCTAATTTATTACAGCATTACAGAAGCACCCTTTTATTTTTTTTACCTTTCCAATTTTCCATGTTAAGAATAAAACTAAGTTTCTACTTCAAAAATGCTGGAATCCAGTTTGGGGGTTCTTTTATAATGTATGTTCCTGAATTGTTGCAAGATAAATTTTTCATAAATTGCTTCACTTTTGGTAAACTGATATCCTCTGTCCAAAAGAAAAAATAAATAACTTCCAACTAGCTGAAATATTTAAGACTTTAGTTATGGGTTTATGCATTTAATTTTAAGATCAGGGGTTGAAAACTTGGTTCCAAAGGTTGTCTTTCTCTTTTCTTGTGCTTTGCTTTTTTGTCAATTTGTTGGGTTTTTTTCCTGAATAAGAGAGCAAGGCAGATTTTCAAAGGTGGTGCTAATAAACTCAGAGATAATATGATATTCTTAGACAACAGGTATGCGTCACTGTTCCTGAGAAACATTAAACATTAATAGGAAACTAGAGCTCTGTAAAACTTAGGATGCTTCAGTGTCATCTTTCTCATGCCAAACCTATCATATGTGACAGGCTATGAGATACTGTGCTAGTTCTGTCTGGGAAAGTGTTCATTTCCTTCACAGTAGCTAGTAGTGTTGTTCTAAATTTTTTCTCTAGTATCTTAGAAAAATGATTTTGAAGCCTTTTTCAGTGTTTTTCCACCTGTGTGATACTGGCCTTCTCATCCACTTTATGATCCATGCTTCAGTTCTTGCATCACAGATGATGTAACTTATTTCTATGTTTCAGTCTGAAACCATCCATGATTATAAAATGCACTCAGTACAGTTACACTAAACATGTTTTACACTTGTGATGTTGTCTTTATACATGTCAGACAACACTATTTTTCTCTGTAATCTGACACTGAAATTAAGTGTCTGTAAATTTACATTATATTGTCATTGTAGTTAGAAATTGATATTCTAGGTATTTTCAGTGAGACCATTCTAAAAATTTCACAAAACCACAAAGACTTCTATTGATTTATCACCCTTCTTTGATGGAGTTCACTTTCACACTCCAAAAACCTACTGTGCAATGTTATCAATTGATTTGTAATGATTACTCAGAGCTGCTACTGCCTTGTAAATATTAAGCAATGCAATAAATGAACTTAAGTCCTGAAGAAAAGTAGAAAACAGTTTCTGCTGCCACACAGAAGAATATCCTAATGGTTCCAACCACACTGATTATTTTTAATAGTAAGGAAAGAAGTATACACTAAATCATACAAGGAGAAAATCAAAGGAACAGAAATCTGTGAGCAACTATGATTCTCCAAGGAAATTAATAGATATTTATAAGAACATTTTACTTTATGTAAGAAATGCTTTCTTTGCTGGGTAGAAGTAAGTAACTGTACATGTTCAAAGAGTTTTTAAATTAAGCTATGAGATAAAAAGCAGTTTAACAGTTCAAAGATTCCTAATGAGTAATACATACTTCTAGAACAATAACAACTCTAAAGTTACTAAAAGCTATTATCAACAGATATGGCAAATCTATTGCTGACAAAGTGCAGCTACTGTATAAAATCATGTTAGTGTAGGAGTCCTGTCTGCATAAAATTGAATAGGACTTCAGGACTTAGCTCATGCAGTGTTATTTCTTCAATAACTCATTTCAATCTCTGCAAACACTACTGCACTGAAACTAATAAATAAGTAGTTAGGAAGAAAAAAACAAGACAACATGACAATACGTTTCAAGTTGTTAATCACTGAATAGTCCTTCTTACTTGGGCTATCATCTTACCCCTTTACATACTTTCCTATGTGGGGGTCCTCAAAGCCCTGCATGCTTAAAATGTTTACATTCTGAAAAATGACCTAATAATTGTAAACTTCCTGAAACCAAAGCCTTCTGCTAAATTTTAGTCAGAAGTCTAGTTAAGCCTTGAGAATCTCCTAATCTGAAATACCATATAGTGGGGGGATAAAGAACCCCACTGAGACAGGGACATTTCATTCCTCACTCACCCACAGTTATGCCATAAAGTCCATTCCCAGTTCCAGTTCAGTCAGAGGCAGTAATAGTAACACATTCATTTCCTATGTAAATTATAATTTTTAAAATCTCAATATTTACCTATTTTGCAAAGTAGTTTAGACAGAACTCAAGGAATAACAGATGGTTTTGTTTAATTGCTAAACCAAAAATCAAGGGAAGAGGAGGTGAGTGATCCCAAACAGCAAAACAAAGCACAAGCGACTAAATTTTGTGTCAAACTGAAATCTACAATTTCATTGTAATTGCACCCATGTTATGCCTTCTTTATTTTAAATTGTAATCAATTTTGAGTTATATTGTTTTATTTTTTAAAATATATTTGTTTATTTTCTATACTATAAAATATTTTTTTGGCTGAGGCTTAGGAGAATTCCACCCAAGCTTGTGAACATTTTGAGTCCTCTGAATCTGCATATTTCTGGTGAATTTAGTATTTTTTAAAACAGACCTGCCACCTCTAATATTATTAGTCCTATCTCATAGATAGGAAAACCTGCAATACCCAGAGAAGTAGCTTTCCCTGAATGAGTCAGCATTTCCCAGCAGACCTGGAGAAACAAGAATATCTCCTGGGGTTTCGTTAAGAGCCCTACCAGTGCCCTTCTTGCACAATGCCTTTCTGCTACAGCAGATCAGAGCAATGTAGCTTATCCATACTAAGCAGCTAAATATATTAAATCCATTCACATATTCTGAGGTAATCTCCCTCTGGTCTCTGACAGAAATCTTGAAAATATCCCCAAGTTAAAATATGAGGTTAGCTTTGGTGTCTGACTTTTGATTTGTATATTAGTAACCCCCAGGTTTCATACGTAAAGAAGTAAAAATTAACTTCCACATAATCTAGAAGCTAGTTTGGGGGAAAATAAAGCACATTTTCCTTCCAGTCCTCTGCAAGGGCCTTATTTCCTTGGTTTTGCTTAACTTGATTAGTTAGTTTGCTTTTTATTTGTACATAATATTCAAAGCTCTTATCTCAAATTCTAGGCATCCTTACCATATAGTTAACAAGCAATCTTGTATTAATTATAAAACCAACAATTTAATTTTAACTCCCACAACAAAAGATAGCCAAAGAAGAAAATTAATCTAACTTTTCCCATCCTATAAAGATAATTTCCTCTCACATACTTCCCATAGATCCAGAGAAGAAAAAGGAAATTTCCAACAGATTTTTCTTCAAGTTAAGAAGCAGGTTCAGAACTAATTAGGGGACTTCACACAGACTGCCAGATTTATTAAATTAAGAGAGATCTGCTCAAAGATTTCTTATGATCACATTATCCATTTTGAAAGAGTGAGGGTCCTATATTAAAAATGACTTTACACGGGTCCAGAAATTAGTAGTTTTATAAAATCCAGGTTGAAGTACTCTGTAAACTTCCATGGCAATTATTGGCACTCCAATTAACCCAAGTTTCAATTGAAGTGTAAGTTTTTGAGACAATTTTGCCCCAAATCCCTGGTACCATCTTGTGTCCTAAGGCTGTACTACAAGGGGTATTGGATGACACTATAAGGATGATAAGTAAATTCAAAAGAAACACTGGGATGCGTTTCTTCATGCAAAAGGTACCTGATCTATGAAACATTTTCTGAAAGGATGTTAAAAGTTTACATAAAATAGAAGCAAGACCTGACTTGATCATGGAGATCTGTTGAGGATTACTAAATAGACAGAAAATATATTCAACTCTGCAAGTTCTTGAGATAAAAGTGCTTGGAGGTTAGAAGAGTGCTGTAAGAAAAAGTATCATATATTCTTGTTCAGGTCTTATGTTCTTATACTCTTACCTTTACACTAGCTTTTGACCACTTTCAGAAATAATATGAAGCTAGATAGGCCTTTGATCTGTTGTAGAATGGCCATTCTAACATTTTTATACTTAAAATCTAGTGTAGGAATTAAGGGAAACAGGAAACTTGCAGAACAACAAACCGTAACTGAAGAAAAAGGAAAAAATATTCTGTGAAATTAATTAAATGCAAAATAATCACAGCAAAGACTTTGTGTGTGTGAAGTTGTATTCTCCATCCAAAAACATTGGAATAAACATTTAGTGCGTTAGTGTTATAGACTTACTTTTTATCAAAGTTAATTTAGAATTCTTGTACTCAATTTTTTATTGTCTTCTTAATTTCTGCCCACAAAACGTTACAGATTGATATATAAAATTTGTGGCTTGAAGAATTTTCTTCACCATAAGAAGATTATTTTAAAATTTGACAATATCACCGTGCAATTCATCTACAAAAAGGTAGCAAAGGCTCTTATGGAAAGTCATAGAAATAAATGTATTTTGGTCTACGCTTTGTCTGAAGTGTTTTTATCATACAAATGAAACTGGTAATTCAGTACTTAAGGCCTGAAGAAATAAAAAATGTGAATGTACATAGAAGTTACCTCCTAAATGTGCATATTTCATCCCGAATGAACCTGCTTTGTACTTTAGTGTTCTAGTAGAAATTTAATTTTAATGACCTGCTTTTCCCAGGTTTGTTTGCAAATAGTGAACTGAACTGAAATTTCCCCCCTGTCCTTTGCTCCAGAAAAGAATTTTAAACATGATGATGTTCATTCCTGCTGTCTTCTAAAGACCCTGAGCAAGTATTCTGAAATGTCTAGAAGCACTGATTCAAGAATTTCTTACTTTTTTATTTGTTATTAAATGTTCCCTATATACAAGGAACTTTGTTTCAAATGGGGAAGCCTGGATGTGCCTGCCACAGGGCATTCAGCAAGATGAAATGAGTTATAGCAAAAAAGAATTCTGCCACTGGAGTCCTACTGACTTTAGGCAAGAGACTTCTGGGAACAACTTTCCCCAAACTTAGAATTTTGAGTTTAATTTTAATTTAATGCCTAAAGTGTGTTTTTGCAAATCAGGAGCTCTTTGTAAGATTCCAGAATCTCCCTATGCTCCCCTCACCCATTGCAATACATAAATCACAAATACTATGTATTGCAGTACGGAAGGATGCTTTTCTAGTCATATGGTCATGCCCTTAATTCCACTCCCAGAGTTCAAAATAAATATATAAGGAAAGTGAAGAAGGAATATATGTGGAAAGATTATTCTGGCTTTATACACAGAAGAGGATTTTACTAAATATAATTGAATCCATCAGAACTTTGAAAAATACAAGTGTTAGTCTTTGCATTTGTAAAACAAGATAATTATCAAGTGTACAAAACACAGCTGACATACCTAGAAATAAGAATTGTTTTCTTTGTGGGCTGGGGGGTTTTCTTCTAAGCTTCTTTGTTTCATTAGGCATGCTGAAATTAATTTTCAGATTTTTTCTCTCACATCTCCTGATTATATAACAACACCTGTTTAATATGGACTTTTTATGTCAAATTAATTTCAATATTTATTTTGCACTTGTAATCACCATTTGTTAAAAGTGCATGTTTGCACTTAAGGTTCAGTTTTGCTCTCCAATTTTTGTGCATTTACTCCAAATGACTCAATTTTAATCAAATGAGGTTAACAGCTTTTGTAAAGTTTTCTTGAAAAAAACCTAGTGTCAGGGAGGTCAAGATAGATTCCATTCCTTAATCTCACTTAAATTCACAATACATTCCTCCTTTTCCTATATTCTGAATAAATAAAAAGTAATGATACTATGCTGACTTGTAGCTGCACTGAACAAGTTGCTGTTTGGAGGTCACAAAGTACCCACTTCCACAGTGAGAAAGTTGAAATACTGTAGCCGGCATCTGAGATTACTTTGTTTTGGGAATCAGTGCTATAAATGTTCCCACATAGTTTTGTTTCAAAGCCAAACAAAGAACTAGAGGGATTCATAAGCATTTTTATTGTTAGTAGTTCTGGATGTTACTGTTTGAATCTTTCATGATGCTGATACCCAAAAGTACAATATCATCAAATATCATGATATTATGTCAATATTTCTCTGAATGCTGAGGGCTCAGTGAAGATTTGGGATCTGTGAGTGAGAATGCAGATCTTTTTATCTCTCTTCAATGCTATTCCCTGTGTTGGTAGGACTTTCATCCCCTGGCTAACATTTCAGCACAGAGTATGGTCTTTTCCCCCTACCATCCACTACCTCCTTCTCCTCTTCCCTTCATCTCATAGAGAGAAGTTAGGCCATCATTGTTTTGACTGTGTCTCACTCTAGGTGGTGGGCAGACATGTGGCTAGAGGAGACTGAGTTGACTGTGGATGCTGAATAATGTATTGCTGAAGGGGAGGATTGTGAGAGGACTTGTGCCACAGAGCTGAAGAAAATGGAAATGTGGAAAGCAGAAGACATAGGAGACCTCTCACAACCTAACAGAGCAGGACAGTATCTACAGCAAGACTAAAGCCACCTGATGTCTTTATCTAATGCTCTATGGCTTCAAACATCCCCAGAACACACAGGTGAAATTCAGAAATAAAGAGAAATGACATAAATAATTCAGTGCTAAAAAAAAAAAAAAAAAAAATTATTCCTCGAGGGACAGTCTCTTGAGTTTGGGTGTATGAATCATGTTAGTTAAACTATTTGATTTTCCTGAGCCTTTCACAGTTTTAATCCAATTGCTATTTTCATGGCTTCACATACCATAGTGGTAGGCACTTTATAAATGAAAAGTATTCATGATGAGATAAAATGAGACTCTCAAAGTAGAACAGAAGTGATAGGAGTTCCTTAGAAAAAGTGTGTTTGATCACTCTGCCCTTCTCAATAATTCAGAAGAGTTTCACCTTCCCCCTTCAAAATGAATGTTCATCACAAATCATTTTGCCTGGTTGCATTACTGCTGTATGCTCTGTTATGGCCAGAATTCTGCATGAAATAAAATAAAAAAGTGAGGGACTGATTCTTTATGTAATACCCATCATGTAACAATAAGGAAACTTCATTTCTGCTGTATCTGTTTAACACCTACCTTTCTTAATCTTATTTTCTGATCCATTTTTAACTGTTGGAATCTATTTAGATCTAGAAGACAAAGGGGCAATACATGAAGGTCTGGCAGGAATTAGGCAGTCAAGTGTTACAAAGGCCTGAACACTGCTGTTCCTCTCCACAGGAATCTGGCAGGGACTGACCAAATGAATAGGGAGTGGCCAGCTGGAAAGTAAGACGTACAGCCTTTTCCCCAACAGAATGCAGGGGTGTAAAAGAGAAAAAGTTGTTCAAGTGCCATTCAATAAGTTATTCTTATCCAAAAGGATTTCCACATTAACTTCAATCTTTTTTTCCTGATAGGTTCCTCCTTTCTAGATGTACCGTTGACTCCATTGAAACATTGTCAAATTCAGGACATGTTAAGAGCACTGTGTTACTTTGGTTCTCTTCTTTAAAGGATCTACAATAATAATAATTATCATCATAATCATCATCTCATCTATAGATTTCTTTTGAAAATCAAAAATTCATTCCTCTCAAACATGTTCGTTGCAGTCTCTTCTAAGCCACAGCATCTGAAGTATATTGGTTTTTTAAATGATTTGATGTTAAGAGAAGTTCCATGAAGATATTATATGTAATAAACAATGATTTTTAATCACAACTATTCAAGGACACTTTGTTCTAGGAAAATACTTCTTAAGAGGGCCATATTAAATCCTGTCTTGTCTTCAGCACTGAAAGCACTTATGCTTTAAATTCCAGCTGAAAAAAACCTTCTTCTAAAGACTTATCTTCAACTCTTTTATTTTTTTTTTATATTCCAGCAACTTGCCCTGTTTTAATCTATTCTCTTTCACTTTTCTACTGTTTGAGTATTGATGAACTAGACAATCTATCACAGTAGTTAAAAAGAACCTAAATCTGACTCTAACAGCTTAAGTCAAAACTCTTAACTGCTTTTGATCACCGTCTGTATGATTTTATAGACATTAATATACCATTAACTTACATTAACAAACAAATGTACTATGATAACAAAATAATGGAGTGATCCAATAAATCTTGCTCATACAAATTTAGATTTACTCTATTGTGATTCAGAACATAAGTAGAAGAAAAAAAAATAATTGTAGTGAGAATCTTTTAAATTAAAATACTTTAAATAACAATTTCTATATATATAAAATAATGTAGTTTTAACATTATGGTATTTGCATGGTTGCATCTTTCCATAAACAAAAAAAGCTTTGGACAGGAATATAGAACTTTGGTTGTCTGAATCCTGTTTCCACTAGAATGAAGTGAACTGAATGAACTCTAAAGTAGCCAGCAGTTACTAAACCATTTCACTTACGCAAGCATTTAAATATGCATGTAGGAAGCCTAATATATAAAAGTTCCTATTTTAAAAGATCTTGGTGTAGCCATAATGAGACACATTGGCCTCACATCCAAAAAAGAAGTTCCACACAATGGACATCTCATGGTTCACCTCCTTCTCTCCTAATATTTTCCCCTCTTGAATCCAGTAATATCACCATGAATGCCAAGGTCTAAGAATTAGTAGTGTGTTAGAAGCTAATAGTCTGTGAAAGTGAACTCAGTATAGAAGACAGTAAATACTTTACATAGGTTTAATAGATCAGTATAACACTGGAAAACATGAAATTTGTTTGAATGAAACAATCCAGATTCTGCTTTCATTTACACCAGACCAAATACAATTTTAATTATGGTGGAAAGCTGTTTCTATACGATTTATCAAAATGCAGTATAGACAAATATTCAGCATCACATTTTGCAGAAACAGTAATATAACCAAAGATGAAGTTTACACACAGGGCATTTTATAAATCAACAGCTATTTCATACAGACAGCTAGAGTAAAGGGAATCTAAAAGTGGGTATAAGCAAGTAAGTGACTCCATAAAACAGAAAACATCTTTTTTCCTTGGATTTTAGACCTGATCAGTGGTTGCAAAGTTTCATCAATGTGCTGAAAAACAGTTCAAGTTATTTATTCATAAAGTTTAATGCTTCCATAAAATTATGTTTTTCAAAATATTCAATTTCAGCTGTTTGATTACATATGCCCATCATCACTGAATCAGGACATCACAACAAAATTCAGTCAACAAAATTCCAGCAATCTGAAACCATCCCACAAGAAGCAAAGGTTTACTGATACTTTCAAACATCCAGCTTTATTTTCATACTACAAGCTGCCTAAAAAAAAGCATCTATAAAGACTTGATAAACACATTTAGAGAAATTATTATCCAATTTTGACATTCCATTTTAAAAAGTATGCCAATCAAGGAGCACAAGCTGTTGCTTCTTTTCCGAAAAGCAAAACAAATGTGTGCTTATTAAAACTCCTAATAAAACTTAAAGCAATCCAAACAAACCCATCTTTCATTAAAACTTTTCAGAACTTAAATGTATATAAATAAGCCTGAACTCATTTGTTTTCCTGTACAGTGCTCAGTTTCTCAGAGACTGTTCATTACAGTCAGGAACTTCAAGCACTGATCTATACATATCTGAGCTGTCTTTGATCATTCCTTCTTGTCACAAGCATATTCTGCACACAGAGGCTAGGCAGTTGCCTCATTAATAACATCATTCAAAAGTTTTATATAACATGCTAATGCATTTAACTGATTCATCAGTTCTTATCATCAAGAAAATATACTCATTCAGTCAGTAACTATACTATACTATATATATATATGTGACTGTACGTTTATAGAAATGGCAAACTAACTTTATTAAAAGCTGCACTCAGCTGAAGTCTAAGATATTTGGATTTGACCACTGAGCTTTCAAAAAATTACATAGTTTGACTTTTACGAAACCTAAATCCTGACTCTTGAGCTCTGAGTTTTTAAACACTAATCTCAGAGATTAAATCCCAAATTTTGTCAGCACCTTTGGATGAGTAAGGAGCTGGATGTGACACCTTCCTCTCTGCCCTTCTGTGGGAGCTGTCATTATGTTGGTTCAGCTGAGCAAGTTCGCGTAAAGGAGAGCTGTAACATTAGCACATACAGGGAGGGCTCCCAAAGGCAGGCAGCATCCCTGCCACTGATCAAAAGTAAAGAAAAACACTGCTGTAGTGCTATACACAATTGATGAACTACATAGGTCTACAAAAAAACCTTAGCAAGATTTCATTACGAATTGCAAGTCTGGTTGAAAAATCTATTTCCTTTATACACCCTTGCAGAGGTACAATGTTTACCAGGGTGTGTTCTCCCATTAATAAGACTGGAATTCCAAAGATACCTGTCTTTAAAAATATTGACTGTACCTCACATGCAGTCTTACCTTTTCTTGCTCAAGCAGAGTATGATGGTGGGGTTGCTCAGGCAACTAGGAGTTCATAATCCTTTATTTCCTCTGTTCTTCGAGTAAGGGAAATACATAGTAGTGGTTTTTTGTTTGTCACATCTCCTTTCTGGAGGGAAGACACAGGATTTGTACTGGCTTCTGTCAAACTCCCGTTGTCTTCAGCTTACTCCAACACTATTTCCCATGAAGGGTAATAGTACTGGCAGTACAGAAAGTGCTTTAATGCATATTATTGTTATGCTCTGTATGTATTTAATGACTTCAAGTCCTGCTCATAGTATATTTATCTACACACAATCTTAACTAAAGGCCATAGTTTCAATAATCTTTGAGAGTCCCTAGCCAATGTTCATGACAAAGCAAGGAGAAATGTAGCATTACCTATTTTAGAGGATTCATTTCCGAAGAAAGAGTGTACAACAGTGATACCTTCAAACTTTCAAATTTAGAAAACACAGTTGTTTGTGTCTGTGAGAAGAATCACCATATTATCTGTAGATCTTGCATGTAGATATTGACCAGTCATATTTACAAACACAAAAGCTACTAGTCCCAAGGTCCCGTGAGTATGCCTGATGAAGTAAACAGTTTCCTGGACTGTACATACACTGCCTTCCATTAGTGTGTATTACCATATGTGATTCCAGCCCACTTAGTAGGAAAAAGACAAATAGGAAAGTATTTCAATTGTGACAAATCTGTGTTAGTCAAAGTAGAAAACACTAAAGATATCATTTCTCTTGACAACATTTGTTGCAACCAATGTGTATGTCTCTTACAGAAGATACTATGACTCATCTGAGTAAGTAAAATTGGTATGTGGAAGCAGAGAGGAGCACCCGAACATCAGCTCCATGTTGTGTTCTTCATCCTGTTATAATGATCTAATAATCATCCAGTCCCTCTAACATTTAGTAAAATGCATTGCAGGTTATAGAAATGTATTGCATGCTTTTCTGTGCAATGAAGATTTTCACAGGACTGATTACAGTAAACATTCTTAAAGAATTGCACACTAACAAAAAGGAGCTATTGAATTTGTTCACACATACAGGACATGTGCTGCAAAGACATGCACTGCAAATTTCTCTTTCTCTGTAAAGATGTATTCATCTATGCATAAATAGCCAAAATTATTTGTGAAGCCAACAGCTGTGTAAGCCAGAACCCAACCCTCACTGAAAAAACAGTTAAAGAGTGGTCCTTTCTCCATGCATGCTTATTTCACATTCAACCAACGGATTCAGAGGGGATTCTATCAGACTGAAGAAAGCTTTTTACTCTCATTTATGCAGGCTCAAACTCTGGGAATTATAGATACTCCTGAGACATACTTTATGATTGTTCATTGTCTTTGGAAAAGGGGAGACAATAGAGAGCTTTAGTCTTTGAACAGATTACAAAAGCAAATCTAAATATTTTAAGGGATTCGGCTGCCATGGTAAGGAGTTACTGATTCATAAATCAAATAAAATGAAATTCCTTTTACTCTTCCATTTGCCAATTCAATGACTTACAGCTACACAACACAGACATTACTGAAGCAACCTGTGTTCCTGACTGCTATCCTGTTGCCAACTGTCCTGTCTCCTGACCAAGTCTATTAAGCGCTATGCACGTTCTGAGACCATATTAAATCTCAGCAGACTCAGATGAATACCTCACAACCTATGCCTTTCTACTTTAACTTTCCAAAAATGCCAACAGGCAATCTCTGGGAAATTATCAAGAGGAATATTACCACTGTGAGGTACACTTCATTTTTATTATCAGCTCAATATCCTCCATAGCACTGCTTATCTTCTTAAAACTTTCACATATTTTCACTGATTACCAACTTTTTTTTACATTACTGTAATTCTGATTCAAATAATTCCTTTCCATACTCACTTTACTTGAGCTGTCTATGGCCTAACCTAAAATCTTTCACTTCTACTTCAAGCAATTTCTAACCCAAGCACTAATTTTTTTATTCCTTTTACTTTCTCAAGCACTTCTTCCATATTTGCATTCATGACTACTTCTTGGCTTTAATTCTCTACCATTTTTCCTCTGATTATTACAGATTTCACCTATATCTCCTGCAGTGTTTCCCTAACCTCTATTACTTGGTTTATTTTCTCTCCCTCTCTCTAAAATATTCAGAAAGAGGTTGAAAAAAAATACACCTTACTCATCTTCTAAACCATTTTACAGGTTATATGCTGGCTTATTATCCAAACTCAAACCTCTTCCTCTAGTCCTCAACCTCCAAATTTTCTTTGGATTTCTTGAGTCTGTATCTTCCATTATGTTTCGGAATCTTTTTTTTTTTTTTTTAAAAAAAAAAAAACAATGTGAGTTTAAATATGATGATCTGGCTACACAATGAGAAGTTTGCCGGCTACAACATGATTGTCACCACTAATCCTTTCCAGCTGATACCATGACTTCAGACTTCCCAGTGTAACACCAAGTATAGCTAGCATCTAGTGATTCTTATCCACTTAAACACTTTACCAGTGGATCTTTTCTTAAAAATCTGGTTAATTTTGACAAAACCATATCAACTGTGCATGCAGTTATATAATTTTATCCGATAAACTTCTATCAGGAGAGAGATGGGGGAGCAGAGATAAATATCCATGGGAGTAGGCTGGTTACCCTGGCTAGCCTGAAGTCAGAGTGGCATGCTGACTGGTAGTCCATATCTTAACCTCCCACTCTCACCCTCAAAGAAACAAAACTAAATAAAAAAAGGAGGGATAAAGAAAATGTATCTTAATAAAGCCTTTGCTCATTTCTCTATCTCTCTACTTCATCATCATTTCCTCCTGAAACTTCCAAATCTTGCTAAAACATAAGCAATTATCTTACAGATTGATGAAGCTTCAAGAGTATTTTCAGCTTTAAAATGCTAATGGCAATCCACATTGTAAAAATTCCTCCCACAGCCTGAAGTGCTGGTGGGGCCAAAAGGGATCTCCACTGAGTTGGAAGCCTTTCCTGCAAATTTTTAATAATATAAGTAGTGTTTACTCACAGAAGCATTCACTTCAAATCAATACTGCTACTTGTATGAAGATCACTTAAATGAAAGCTTGCAATACAGAGACTCCTGTTATTTTTAAGAACTTTGGTTTCCTACAGATTTAATTTATTTAAATGATATGTTTTCTCTGTGTATATTATCTGTTTGTACATTATTTTAACCCATAAAAAGAAAACAGATGTGTAAAAATGTAAGTGCTGCTTATATTTAAAGTTAAATTGTTTTTCATATTGATGTACAGCTTTTTTATAATTGGAAGATTTTAATATCAGATATCAATCACAGAATATGCTTCTTATATGTAGACAATTACAATGTGTAAACAGGGGGTGGAAATTTTATTTTGTTGTGACAAATGAAAATCATATTTACAGAGCACAGATTTATTTGTTGCTACAAATAATACGAACGCTTGTATTCTAATTATGATTCTAGAAACCATAAAAAAAGTAGTATTTCTATCAGGTTGCTTACATTATCAACAGTATTATATTTGACAATCTTCAGACTGGTTCATTTGTTCCTGAGTTTCTCCTTTTCTCCTCCCTCTTTTTTTGTCATTCTCATTCATAAAAATGGTCACCAGAACCCACTGGTTTCTCCTAGGTTTATATTATTCTCCCTGAGCTGCAGTGCAACTTCCTATCAGCATCAATATAAACCAAGAACATATACTTCCATTTTGAACAGATAAGTATGATAGTCTGTAGATGAGAGAGGAATGTATGAATAGAAATGCATTTTTTTCCAACTTGCAGTCATGTTGTGGAATACAGAGGGAAAAAATATTAGGCAAGTGTGAGAAAGTAAAAAAAAAAATAAAAATTACTAGGCTACTTTCTTACTTCTACCTTCCTTTTGTATAGCTAATATCACCTAATCACCATTTTCTTGATGGTGATTTAATCCTTCACTGGGGGACTGCTATGTTATTGGTATTACCAATTGCACTGCTGATGACTTTCTTGATACAGTAGATGTTGGCTAAGAACTAGCATTCCTCTAAAAATCTATAATTCTACCTTGAGAGATTTGTAATTGTCCCTTTTAGGAACCTCTAAAAACTGGTCTATCAGCAGTTGTTTCCTCCAAAGTTGCCTTGATGCTTGCAGTTTTATTTCCCATGTGTATCTTCAGAAATGAAGAAAAAGTTCTCCTAGTGGCACCTTCCAAAGTTTTCTGATAAACATTCCTTTGTACTTGAGCAGGTCTGCTGCTGAGGAAAATGCTGCATGTTAAGAATTTTAAAAGCCACAGGAGGAATGATTTTTATTTAAATTAAGTTACAGGGAAAACCAGTACCTTCTCTAGAAATAACCAGTGATGTTTCTCACTTTGTACTCATGTTCTGCTTTGTATTCTAATAGAATAGAAAATGATCTAAAATTTTCTATTAAGGCATTTCCCAATTTAATTCGGAAAATATGGTCTTCAAAAATTTGCTAGCAATAAATATCTTGCATCTCTAGCAATAGGTTTGTGATATCCTAATGAATTAAGTTCTGGCATGCAGACTTTCCTCACCTGCTTTATATTTTATATTTTTATTTGTTCAAGGACTTCCATCTGATTAAAGTGCTATAAGAACTGAAGAATCTGAAAGTCAAAGAGGTAGAATCATGTTCCCTCAGCATGCGACACTTCATTTGGGTTTTTGAAGGCTGGGCTTCTGGTAACAGGTCAGTGACCAGACTAAAACAGTGGCCAGTGCTGTTTGGTCTGTGTAAGGAGCGGGGAGATATAGCCCACTACACCTCAAGTCCTCCCTTTTTTCTGCAGCTACTTATCACCGCTAGTACTAGACTAACACTGTCCGCCCTGTCTGCAGACACTCTGTTCCACTAAAGGTGCCCCAGAACCAGGTCTCCAAACTGTCTTTGGGAGTTATTTAGAAGTGTTTGCCCAGTGTGAGACAAAAAATTAGATAATAATTTAACAATATGAGTGTTTGAGCTATAAATATTCCCTACTATTGTTTCATTTCCCAGCAGAGATTTAGCTCTTGAGCCTTTGTTGAAAGCAGAACTGTTCCTACAGTGCAGCAGCATCGGGTGTAGTGGGTGTCGTGCACCAGCAGTTTCAGGGTGCAGGCAGCATTCACCTGAATTCTTAATTCTCTTACTAGTGCTTTTCTGGTGTGATTAGGTATATTATTTAACATATTTCTGGAGTTTGCTTTAAGTGTATTGAGCTCAAAATGTTCTCATTTGGTGTCTGAAATTGAGGAAAAGGTTTAGCATGTGGAAAAGAAGAAACAGATAGGAAATCTGATGGGGTGGTGGGGAAAAGTGAAGCTTTAACATATGTGTGAGCTACTCCAGTCCATTTTTTTAACAGGTATGATAGATCTTCTACAAAAAATGTTCTCTGGCATGAAAACACTGTATAAGCCAAAGAAACCATAATCAAACACAATTAGATGGCAATTAAGTGCTTGTGTCTTTGGTTATTATTACAATAGCAAAGCTACCCATTAAAGGGTGAGCACAAACTTGTCCCTCTTTCCCAGTGAGTTGTATTTTAACAGAAAAGTGGAAGTTTTTTCCATATCTAAATTGGTAATACTCTTGAGTAGCATGGGCTTGGTTGTCAAAAGGACTGAGTACCTGTAACAACAATTTCATGGTCACTTGGAGTTTCTGAAGATCAGACTAGACCTGGTTCTTATGTAAATGGTGATATGGTGATTTCATGGACAATTTATGATTATTTTTTTTTTAATTGGAACACACATTGCAAATTTGCTGATTTCCTTCTTTTGAGGGAGATGGTGTTTGGGCATTAGCTGGTAAGAAGAATATAGAGTGAATCAAGTATCAGTGGTCTTTGCAGCAATCACCTACCTAAAGGAGCTGGCAGATTTGAAGAATCTTGATCTTTTCCAAGACTCATTTGTGCTGAAACTGCTGCTTTAATACCATACAAAATAATTAGATTTGTTTGGATGGCTTTGTATATCTTGTCTCCATTTGCTTGTAACATAGTGTAGTGGGTTGACCTTCGCTGGACATCAGGTGCCCACCCAGTGCTGCTCTAGCACTCCCATCCTCAGCAAGACCTGGTGGGAGAAAATATGATTGAAAAAACCTCATAGGTCAAGGTAAAGGCATTTCAATAAAGCAAAAGTAAAAGTTGCACACAGAAGCAAAAGAAAACAAAAGATTTTATTCTCTACTTCCCATCAGCCGGTGATGTCTGGCCACTTCCCAGGAAGCAGGGCTTCAGTACGTGTAGCAGTTGCTCTGGAAGACAACGGTCATAAATAATAAATGCCTCCTTCCCTTCCCTCTCTTAGCTTTAATTGTTGAACAGACAACATATGGTATGGAATATCCCTGTGGTCAGTTTGGATCAGCTCTACTGCCTGTCTCTTCCCAAGATCTTGCCCATTCCCAGCCTAGTGGTAAGGGGGAGGATGTTGGAGAGATGGCCTTGATGCTGTAGAAGCACTGCTCAGCAGCAGCCAAAACTGGTGTGTCATCAGCACCTTTCTAGCTAGAAATACAAAGCACAGCACCATGAGGGCTGCTATGGGGAATGTTAACTCCATCCCAGTGTCGTGGTTTGGGCTTCCCCCTCCCCACCTGGGAATGGGGGAGGGAATTAGAGGGGTGAAGGGGGACTCGCAGGCTGAGATAGGAACAGTTTAAACAAACTTTAAAAGTTTGGAAAGGTAGACTTGGAAGAGATTTGGGTTTAGAATTGTATATGATTCTAGGTATGTAACTTCTGTTAAGAGCAATTGTATTTGTATGTTTCATGATGACTGTGTATTTCAGGGTGGATTGTGCCTTTGGGCATTATCCTGTAATGGAAGTAATTTGTGATGTAAGCCAGAAGGAGGATCATTCCCAAGCACAGTTTTCCAGGCTTTCTCCGTGTTGGCTAGAGGGAAGGGAGTGTGCCGCATGAGTCATTTACAAGCAGCAAGGCGCTCAAAGAGCTGCAGCAGTGCAGAGATTTAGCAATATGAGAGCCAAATACAAAACCCAAAAAAATCTTAGTGTGGCTGCACTGACAAAGGGGGGAAAAGGAAAATCTGTCCTGTACAGATTTGCTAGATGGTCTCATAGGCTAATGATTTACCTCAAAGGAACAATGGGATGCTGTCCTAGAACATAATACTTGATAGGTAGAAGATGGAGAACAGAAATTGTGATTGTGAGAGAGCTTGTGTTATTCAGGATAAAAATAAGAGAAGATAAATTAATAAAAGCTACTCAGCATGCCGATATATGTTTTCAGAATTACTGACCTCAACTTACCCGATGTAATTATAGAGTAAGTCTTCTCCTGTCTAGATATTCTCTGCATTTATTCAGGGCAGATGAGGTTAGAGTCAGCCATAATCTATTACAAAACTTCTATCCATTAAAAATAATAATAATAAAAAAAAGTTAAATATAATTTTATTTTGAAGGAGTCCATTACCTGTATTTTGCCTAGAGACTGACACTGAGTGCTTAGCAGTCTTATGTGATGTCTCCAATCCTCTCACAGACAACACATGAATAAAACAGCATACACAAAAATCCTCTATCCTCCAGCCATACTGCTATGAACTGCAATCATGTTGGATCTTGTTAGCTAGCTAAGATTAGATCTTGTTCATAACTAGAATGCAGGGTCAAAAAAAGAAGATGGTAAAACAGGTTATGTGATACAGGTGTACGTATGTATGGATATATATGTATTTCCTGAATGCAAAAAGATGTTTATGAACAGTGGGATGCTAATAATTTATTTTTTCAAAAAGTTCCTGGATTAGAATTACCTATGCAACCTTATTTTACCTCTTAGTGCACAATCATTATGATAAAGACCAGCTCTATAGTGACATATTTATTTCTTCATCTATCCTCACATTATGCAATACTCACAAATGGTACTCAGAATGCAAAACAATGCCCTGTGGTAAAGGAGGACACAGTGTGTAGCTCATGTCTTATTCACATCTCTGAAAACTGAAGCAGCTGAAGGCAAGAAGAACAAGGATTGTTGCAAGTTTAGGGAGATGAACGCTTGGCTGGTAAACTGAGTTCTGACTGACATAGAGGCATGTTATAGTTGCTGAATCATTCAAATTAGACTTAGAAAGCTTAATATAATGTATGTTTGTCCATATTATGGGTGTCCAACTTGAGCATGTGGGATCTGATTCACAAATCTCTTTTTTTCCCATCGTTTCTACCAAAGGCAGGTTTCTCTGTTTAGATGTATTTTAAAAAAAATCTCTCCAACTCCATTTCTTTTATCAGTTTTTCAATTGCCAAAAATTTTTAATGTTTTTTGGTTGTTTGTTTTTTTTTTTTTTCTCTATCTTTTAAATCTTCTGCACCACATATTATTTTCTTCTTGAGTCAGTACTTGTTCTTGCAAAGGCACACTTTCTGGTGTTGTGTCTGTTTAACCCTGTAAATGCATTCTCTCAGTTTTCAGTGTTGTTACATTCAACCATAAGCATCAGTCATCAGCCATCATTTAAGTCTGGCTGATACACCACAAATTAACACAGACCCCCACACACCAAAAAAAAAACAAAAACAAAAACAAAAACAAAACAAAACCCAAAACCAAACTGGAAACAAAACCTGAAAGTTTGTTTTGAATTCTCTTTCTATGGAAAGATTGTCATATAGAAAATTAATGCATAAGAACAGATGGTGCAGACCAGTGAATTTGATCATAAGCTGCCTTATTTCACACTGTTCCCAGACTTATTTATTGCAAAACTCACAAAATGAGACATGCTCATTATAAATTGTACTTGTTAATTAACCCATTCAAGAAAAAAACAAATTAAAAGAGCAAAAGGCAACAATTTTGAAACTAGGAAGGTGTTCAGGGTACACAAGATTCTCACTGATTTTTAATGTAGATGTCATTTTTGATTCATTTACATAAAATAGCATGTGAAGATAGTAATTTTGAGGACATAAAGCTTGTTGCATGCTGTGCGGACTGATCATGATTGTTTCAAAATCATCATACACAAGGGTTGAAAGATCAAATTTTGCAGAGTACAAAGCACCAAATAGTTAAAAACTCCTCCTCTTGAAAGCCCCTCTAATCTAACAAAAGAAGGTAAAAAGGGTGCCATGAAAGTGCTGAGGATTTCCTACTTCTTATTCCATTCCCCTACATAGTGGGTATAACATTTGGGTACTTTATTTGCCCTCCTTTAAACAGAGCTGCCTTGCTCTTATTTCTTCTGTCATTTATTACTGGACTTTTTACCTGCATTGTGTTCTGCCACTTGGAAATTTCAGCTGAAAAGCTGGTAATAGAAGTAAGTTAGTTTCACTATATAGATAAATACAGTGTCTTAAAAGCGCTGTAAGAGAAGGAGAAAAAGTGCAGAATTTTGTTAAATTTAACAATGATTCTGTAGAAAAAAGCAAGAACAACAATGATAACATGCAGAGAAAAGCAGATGAAGGAAAAGCCTTTAAAAAATATGTGTCAGTCTAAAGTAATATCCCATATTTATTGACATGGACTGGTGCTGATTTTAAAAATTTGAAGTAGTTCAGTTTGATATTATCTAAGGTATAGCAATTTAATCAAAACAAAACCAAGATATAAACAGATTTAAATGATAGCTAACTATATTAATTTGAAAGTTTGAGAAATGCTGTTTTCTCTTCCTTTAACAGTTTACAATGCAATAGCTTGGCTAACTTCAAGTAATTATTTAATTTAGCTTTTACTGCCAGGCAACTAGTTTTCTCTTTCCTGTTGTCAAGGTAGATACAAACAACACATACAAACAAAATACCCCACAATATTATAACCCTATAGTTAGATTCGATGTTCTTGAAGGGATTACATACAAATTAGCCATTAAAGAAGAGTCAGGCAGCTGTATCTGCAAAAAGGACCACTAATTGTTTTATCATTATTGTTATTATTACTGTTGCTATTTTTGCATCTGGTATTGTTTTAGCTGACTTCTGCGGGTTCAATAGGGAACACAAGTAACTGTTTGCAACTTGAGCTCAGGCTTGGAGGCTGCTGAGTCATGATGATGGATCTGTGCAAAGCCAGTATGTTAGTGCTGGACTCCAACTAATTGTTTACTACCTTCAAAGAGAAGCTCCTTTATTTTAGGAAAGTGTAAGTGCAGTGAAAGTGATGTAAAAAAGAAAAAAAAATAAAGAAAGAAAAAATAAAAAAAAAAAAGAAAAAATAAAAAAAGAAAAAAGAAAAGAAAAAAAAGTGTGTGTTTCTCCAAGATTAGCATCAGTGAAAAGGGGAGAAAATTACAGAAGCAAGGTGTATAATATACAGCAGCAGCCCTGCGCTGAGAGCATGGATGTTTAAATGCAATCAGGAAAAACAGATTATAGGCAATGAGGTAATCTTAGCATGAATTTATTTCTGCTCCTACGAGGGGGTGGGAGGGGGCAAGGGAGTGGCACTGCAGAGGTGCAGGAAAGGGAGCGGAAATGTTGAGATTGAATGGCATGACTCACAAGAATATCGAGCCCAGCATAAGCCACTTCACTGGCTGCAAAGTACAATGTTTTGAGAACCTTAGAAGCACCTCTGTGCTGGTAGCCAAATCAGAAGCACAGAAATGCTGGCTCATGCACTTTCTGCCCAGAATTCTTGGATTCTTTTAAGGATAACTCTTAGTCATGTTGCAATGGAGCTCAACTGCTGTCTTGCAAGAGTAAAAATGGAAAGCCTAAAAAATCCAAGAGGGACTTTATTTGCATGCATTGGCTTGCACATTATGCCCTGGAAATTACCTAAGAGATGCTCTTCTTCCTTCTTTTTCAACTTAATTCTTTTACTGTATCCTTTGTTGAGCACTGCTCATAATCAAGCTATAATGTGTGCAAGATGCTGAACTTTCCCTCATCTTCGTGCACAATTGCTCTTGGAGGAAACATCCAGCAGGAGTAGCCAGAAAGTAGACACTGATGAATAAAGGCTTCCTGGGATTCTGTGAGAACAGCATTCTCCCAAGCTCTTGCTTGCAACCTATTCCAAACACGTATTCTTGCCAAACTTCTTGCAGCTTTTTACTCCCTAATGCTTACTACTTAATGGATTGTAAGCAGAAAAGTAACAGAAGCATATTTTCTTGATTCCTTAGGTAAACCTAAGGTTAAGCCTTTAGGAACAAGTTTATTTTCACAATATTTACAATGCTAACTATAGCAGAAAGTGATTTTGTCACAATTGCTGGGCCTGGATCCCTCCCTCAGCTCTGTCTCTAAACCTGGTTATGAACAGCTCACTGTACTGCCCCTGGGACTTAAAGCCACCCCTAAGTTCTGCACCTTTAAGTAGTTATGTCCACATTGAAAAGGAAAACATATATATTTGCATGATTACCTTATTCCTAGTTCTTGGAATCTACTGCGAAAATAATACATAAAATCTATTGTCCCAAATGGATGTATCCAGCTTCCTAGATATGTATCAGGGTGATGCAGATGTACAAGTCTGATCTATTATACCACTTTGGATCATTAAAACACCATCCTTTATCTTTTGTTGCTGTTATTTCAGGAAGACATATGTGCTCAAAATTACATGAACAGTAATGGAAACTGAAAAGCAACAACAAAATAGGATTGTTATTTAGGCCTCAATTCTGCAAACATCTTTTGATGTTAAATATAATTTTAAAAACACCTCAGCCATTGAACAGTATTTCTGCATAGAGTACCTAATGCTATTCAAAATCAGAGTGCATGATCCAAGGAAATACATCTCCCACACCTGAAATCTCAAGACATGTTTGTGATATCGTCATGACAGTATGATTGAGTTCATTGTCATATGTATGTAAAACACTGTATGGTTACCTTTGTTAGTTTTCACACCAAACAATTTCTTGTAGATTTTGTGTATTTAATGACTTCGTTTGTGTTTATTTGTATGCTTGTTTTAAACCTTCTCAGATGTACAGCTCTACTCCTGAGAGCCAAACTTAGCACGAGGACAACAGCTAGGACTGCTATGAAATGCCAGAACAAGCCCAGAACAAAATAAAAAGCAAGCAACGAAACATAACTGTTTAAATATATTTTTAAACTTTGGCCAGTGTTCTTTTTATACTTCATAAAAGAAGTTGAGAGCAAAGAAGAAAGGGAGCATTTCTTTTCATGTTCTGGAAACACTGGGGAAGAGATACAGGACAGGAAAGAAAGAAAGAAAGAAATGGTCAGGGCAAGGGAAAAAGCTTTGTGTGAGGATGTGAAGAAGGCAGGCTGGTGCCCTCACCAGTCTTTTATATAGCAGGGCATCCTCTTACTGGCCAGAGTAATTTTTGTAGAGTAATAACCTGACTGTATCTCGTGCCTCCTGACCCGGATGAAAAGAGAGGGGCTCTAAAAAAAAAAAAAAAAAAAAAAAAGTGAGTGAGAAAGAAGGGAGGAGGAGGGAACAGAGGAGCTGTTGCCTAGATCGCTCCTTCCATCACAGCGCCTGGTTTATGGATGCACACTTCCAGTCCTCTGTTAATTTATCTCATACAGATGCCTCTTGCTGCTTTTCCTTCTACTGCTGAAGCAGGAATTAAGTTGGGGGAGAGACTGTTAGCTGTGAACATTTTGGGGGCCAGTGAAGTGGGGACACAACCTTTGCCGGCAGAGCCGAGGCAACGGGCTGGGGCCTGGCGGTGCTGTGCACAGGTCTTGCTTCGGCTGGAGCCCGAGCAAAGCTGCTCCCGACCCCGGCCGCCGCTCTCTGCGACTGCTGTGTTTGTTAATAAGGAGACAGGCGAGGAGAGCTAAAAAGGGAAAAGCAAGCATCTTGAGGAAACTCTCAGCAACAGTAGCATACAGCCTGCTCCAGCGTGTTTCGAGTCTGGTAAAAGAAAAGGGAAGAGAGCTGCCACCCGGCCAGCCACCGAGCTGCTTCAGGGCCGCTCCTGTGCTGCTCTGGGGCCCAACCCCGAACACTTCCACCGCGATGGGGGAGGCTGCGGGCCGCTGCCCGCGGTGCCCTGGGAGGGCGCCCACAGGCGTCACCCTGCCGCCGAGCCCCCTGCCCCACGCCACGCTGCTTGCAACTGCGGGCTGCTCTCGGGAGCGCCCCCCGCAGTGAGTGCCCCCCCCTTCCGCCCCACCCCACCCCACCCACCCCCCACCCCCCCTCTAAAAACACAGGTTTCCTTCCCACCTCGGCCAGGAACTTTGTTGAGGGAAGCAACAGCCCTGCCGCTGGAAGGACGGGAGGAGGGAGCGGCCATGAAGCAGGGCAGAGGCCAAGAAACAAAAGCAAATAACAGATGGGAGTGCTGGTACCTGTCCCTCTCTCCCCCCAGCTCCACGCGTGAAACGCTTTCCGGAAGGCGACGGAGTGGCACGGTAACCGCAGCCCCAGCGCACGGCACGGACACGCTCCGCGCTGCGCACAAACCCGGAGCACGAGTGGCAGCAGGGGAACCCCCATGGACACCCCCTCCCCCCCCTCCCCACACGCACCCTCAGCTGCAGGAGCACAAACCCTGAGCCGGAGCAGCAGGAGGGCGCGGGGCGGGGGGGAAGGGGGGTGTCTCCCTCCGTGCCTTTTCGGCGTGCCGGGGTGACCCCCCACGCACGCACGCTGAGCCGGAGGTGCGGGAAGGGCACCCCGGCGCACAAGCGGGGGCATCGGGGCGAGCACCCCCGTGCAGACGGCGAGCGGGGCGGCGGGGGCTACCCCCCGGCGTGAGCGCACACACGGTGCCCCCGTGGGCAGCAGCACGCCTCCGACCCCCACCCCCGCCCCCGCCGGAGCGCCAGGAGCGGTAACCCGAGCGCAGACACCGCGGAGCCCGGCGCTGGACTGGGGCTGCCCTCGGGGCACGGCGCTTCCCCCCTTCCCCCCCCAAAAAAAAAAAAAAAAACCTCGGGCAAACCCCGGCCCCGCTCCCTCCCAGTCCCGGGGGCGAGCGGCGGGGGCCGCCGCGGCCGCTGGGCAACAGGCGGGCGGGCGGCGCCGGGCGGCAACTTCGCGCAGCGCCGGCGAGCAAGTTGCGCTGCCGCGCAAGACGCGCCCGCCTCCGCGCCTCGCCCGCGCAGCCGGCTGCGTGGCCGCGCCTCGGTGCGAGGGAGCGAGTGAGTGAGGGCGGGTGTGCGTGTGCGTGTGCGAGCCGCACCTGCCGAGGCCGGGCGGCCGCCGCGCCGCGGGTGCGGAGCGCAGGGCGGCGGCGGGAGCCGGGCGGCTGCGGCGGGCTCGGGGCGGGCTGGCTGCGCGCAGGGTCCGCGCAGGGTCCGCGCCCGGCGCCGCCGCCGCTGCGCCCTCCCGGCTGAGAGTCCGCCCGGCTGCGGATCACGTGGCGGTTGCCGGAGGCAGAGACTAGAGAGGAGAGAAAAAAAAAAAGCGCCTCATTCCTTCTTCCACCGCCATACTGTATTTTATAGTAACTCTCATTTTTATTCCTCCCTTTTACTCCCGCTCGGTGAGTACCTTTCCGCTGACATTCTTGTCCTCCTTTTTTTGTCCTGTTTTTTTTTTCTTCCTTTTGTTTTTTTTTTTTTTTTTTTTTTTTTGGTTATTTTTTTTGTTATTTTTTTTCTTCTCTCTCTTTTTTTTTTTTTTTTTTTTCTTCCTCTTTGATTATTGTTTAAATGGATTTGATCTTTTGCTGATGACAAGTTTTTTTCCTAGCATGCGATGGTTACTAAACTGTGAGCAAAAGGTGCTGCTGGGGCCGGGAGTCACTGGGAATGAAAAATGATAATATTAATAATACAGACTTGCCAGTCCAGCAACAACTGATATACATTTAGTAGCTATATATCTATATATGCAACTGGTTTTGTTATGGCTAGGAAAAGCAATGTGAAATATGATGCTTATTTTTTAAAGATAAGAGAAAAGGCATGTTTCTAACTCTTTTTGCAGAGGATTTTCTCTGGTGTTGTTTTATTTTTATTTTTGGGTGTTTTTTAAGTTTTTTTTTTTTTCGTAAAGAGATGGGAATTGCAAATGCATTTCACAGCAGTGTTTACACAGAGTTTGTAATCTTGCAATACTGGTGGAAGCCACAGAGCAAGATGTTAATTTTATTATTTTTGTTATTGTTTCCTTTTTTTTTTTTTTTTTGACACAGTACAATCAGCAGGGTTTGGGGTTTTTTTTGTGTGTTTTTTGTTTTTTTTTATTTTTTTCTTCTTTTTCAGTTTTTGATGCCTGTTTATAATGTGAAACTTTTCTTGCAGCATGTTACAGTTATCATTTTTAAATACTTTTTTTTTCCTCCTTAAAGATAACAAAGCAAAACAGAAAGCCAAAGAGATGATCCTTACTTTTGCACATTTTGCACCTTGACTTTTTTATTCTTTTGCCAGCAGTATTTTATGGTTATTATTATCATGATGATGATGATGATAGATATATACATATATACAAATAAATACATTTTCAAATGATGGCAGTGGAAGGTTTTCCTGGAGAATGAAGTGCGGTTTGGTTTCCTTGTCAACGGAAGATGAAGTGAACAACTGAACATCTCCCCAGTGCAGGTACTTCATCTCCTTGTAGGCGTTTCCACGCTGTGTAAATTACATTGTGAGATTTTTTTTTTTTTTTTTAAAGAAATCTCTTTCCACCCCTAACTAAAGGTTTCTGTGCAATACACATGAGGACTGGACTAAATATCTCTGCCTTGTGATTGCTTGGATGTGTGCAAAATGTTGCACTAATTGAGCTTAGGTCGGTTAAGCTGAAGAGAGGTGTTTTATGTGCTGTACTGTATAGAGGGGAAGGCAGCTGGGGGAAAGAAAAAAAAAAAAAAAAACAACAACGAAACAGACCACCGCCACCACCCCCCACACCCTTCCCATTTTAAGAAAAACCCTAAACCCCAAAGGGAGACTGGATGAAACCTTGAGATCCTCGTTATGAGTACAAATACTCACAGGACTTTAGACAAAACCAAAAACCCCGTCCCTGTATTGTGATGACTGGTGTGTTTATGTGTGTCTGTTTAAAAATTATCCATTAGAAAATAGCTGTGAGAGAAAGAGCGAAGGAGGCTCCCTCGGAGAGCTGGCTCACTGCCACATGAGGCATATTTCGTAGCCCTAAGGGCAACAAACCCCTTATATCCAACTTCTGCTCCTCATATTAAAAAGGCATAAACAAGGCAGCAGGTTGCGTCTTATGAATTTGATTCTTTGGGATGGAGATTAATCAGAAGCAGATATTTGCTTGAAGGTGTTTCGTTTGCTTTTGATGATTATTAATGCCACTGGCTGTCAGGGAATGGGAAACTGTTACTTTCCGTGACGGTCACCGAGAGTTCAGGATTGGAGAAGAAACTGTTACTTTTCATTGAGCACACTTAAATGCTTAACAGATGCTGCCCCTGATGTAAGGACAGGATATTGGTTATCTAAAATACAATTTGGAAAGATTTTTCCAGTTAACAGGTTTCTTGTTTTTTTTTTTTTGTTTTTTTTTTTTTTTCTTTTTTTTTTTTTTCCCAGAAAGACATATAGTACAATATTATGCTAAAGTTGAAGTGCTGAATGCTTGGATCTGCAGTGTTTTCTGTTGTTTACTTTATAGTGATGGGATTGCTTAATGTATTTTATAGAAACAGCTTTTAGGGATCTATAACTGACTATAAAGATATGCTGTGTATTCAGATGTGGAAACTAAAGTAAGTTACAGGGGATATATTTCTTTTTTCACTGTGTTATAAGCAAAAAATAACTCGTAGGACTACAAATGCATTTAGAAGTTTGAAGCTTCTAACACTTATATTTACATTCTTGTAACAGCTTCCTTTAGAAAGTATATATAAGAAGTCTTCAGCATTCGCTTGTGCAATTAGTCATGTTGAAAAATAAATAAATTCATTTTTCTCTGTAGAAACATATCTATTATGTTTTTATGGTGGCTTTTTCCAGCTTAAATGTAATAAAAATGCTCAGCAGATATTTATGCACAGCTTCTGCTCTGACATGATGGAATACTTTTGGCAGTATATTGGGGTCAATAATCCATGTGTCTAAAAAACACTGTCTTGATATTTGCATGATAGATTATGATGACTGCTTTGAAATAGTTACGATCTGTTGGGTCAATACTCCACATTTTAGGAAGACTCAACCTGCTTATTTTTTCATTATTTAATTTGAAAGCAAGCCATTAAAATACAAGAGTGATTGAAACTTTATACTCCACCCCTCTTTTTATTTCCATCCCTACTTATTTTTAAATTAATGTTTTTCATTAAATTATGTGGAACTGCCAGTAAGCAAAATATTTTTGATATTGCTAAAGCACTGAAATAAAATAACTAGGCTAGCAGTTTCCAGAATGATGTTCCTTTCATCGTTTGTTTTAATATTGCAGGTGTGTTGTGTGAGTGATTTTGTAGAGATAGTTGCTGACTGAAGATCTAGTTCTGCACACCTAGTCTTATCTTAAAGTCTGAGAAAGTGCATTCCTAAAACTTTCTATTTTCAGCACCCAGATTTCATCTACGAAGCACCTGTTGTCTGAGTAGCATGGTAATTAATATACATACATTTCATTTGCAGCAATCTGAGGTTGTATGATTTCATATATATGAAATGGCCTAGGGACTTTAAAATAGGAATAAAGGAGCTAATTTTGAAATAGTATACCTCTCCCTCCTGCAGTATGTCGGCACAGTAGGATTTGGGTTGGTGGAATTGGTTCCCGTTTGGTGTTTCCATAGTTATGCTATGACTAATGCTGTTGAAAGCATGTTTGGAAAACCATAGTTAGTGTAAAAGACCATTGTCCTTTTGTACATTTGAGATGAATAAAAAATTAGTCTAAATATTGCAGCATTATTTCTACAAGTGATGATATAATTACATTTCTTGTATTTAGTACGAGATGTACTACCCTAACTCCTGAAAGTGATGAGTGCCCAGACTTAAATGACATCTGTTTCTCTTTACATCTGCTTTGAAATTCAGGAGACTTTAGGAATTCAAGATACCTTTATAAAGGTTTGTAAACTGAAAGCTTTGGAAAGCAATTTTTCTTTTCTTTCTCCATAACTAACTACTATTAGCAGTATTTACTAGTAAATAAAAATGAACAGGTGAACAGAAGTCACTAACTGTATAGTGCCCAGAGCGCTGACTCGTAAATACAGGGGTTTAGCTGCTGTAGTGGCCTGAACTGGCAACAGAAGCATATCTTCTCACATTTTTCTGCAAAGAAGATAGGACTAGAGGGGCCTGTGGAGTCATCAACTCCGTTTTGCAATGATGCTAGGTTGGTATTCTTATTTTGTTCAGATTCAGCAAGCTCCAGTTTAAATTTAGCTGGGGCATCATTCCCACTGCACCTCTTTGAAGGTGAGGCAGAGCCTCAGTTTTCGGGCTGTTAGAAACCTCATTCTGGTCCTAAATTTATTCTCAGACAGTTTACGCTCCTTTATTTTTGTGCCAGTGCTGTCCCTAAACAGTATGGTTCCTTCTCCACATCTCTACTCCTCTTCAGGGTATATTTCTAGAGAGCAATCACAGCCCCTTCTCACTGACGTTTGCTGGGCTTAATGGGGAGACATTCCTGGTAGCGTGGCCAGCACTGGGAAGGGATGTTGAGGCTGGCTCTGACCAACGCCATGCTGCAGCAGAAGCAAGGCACCTGCATTCAAATCCTCTTCTGCCCAAGCTGGTGTGTTCTGCTTTCAGCTGCAAACACGGCAGTCCTGTTTGTGGCTCCCACATCAGCCCTAATGTTTCCACCTGGAGCTGCGCTTGTGGACGTGCCTTCTGCTGGTGGAACAGGCTTTGCTCCATGCAGCCCTTCCCTTCACTCTGTCTAACCAATCTGGATTTCTCTGGCTAGAACATAACAGCAAAGGACTCAGGAATTTCTCCTGCAACACTCTGATTTTCACACTCCCAGGGATCTTCTACTTACTGTTTTAGTATTTTGTATTCATATCAGCCAGGGGAAACCTGAATGGGCTTGAGCCAGCGCTGTATCAGGGACTGTCTTCTATCAGGAGTAAATGTGAAAGCTGGCTACAATGCTTTTTGAAATAACTTTTCCTTATTAGTTTCTTCCCAGATTGCTTATATATTAGCGCTTTAGGCTTCTAAAGCATTATTCTAATTGCAGTTTATTTCTCTTATACAGTGTAATTTTTCCTATTTTCTTCATTCCCTGCCTCAGGGGTTTCAAAAGATAAAAAGATAAAAATGCTTAATAGTGTTTCAAATGCAGGATTGTAAAGACTGATCATTCTGCCCCCAGATGAACGTTTTTAACTTACCTTGGTCTTAGAGGATGTGGTGCTCTGTCAAATTCTGGAGCAGAATTATCTGTGTTTTAAGTATATAGAATTTCTGAACAGAAGGCAAAAGATGAGTATGTCCTGATGAAAAAATATGTAACCTGTGGCACCGTCTGCATAGACATCCAGTTTGTAGGTTCCTTAAACTCCAGTGCAGACTGACAGAAGAAAACAAAATGATAATTTTAAATTGCATGAAGATTACAGTGTAACATTTTCACCTTTGTAATGTACCAATATTATTTTATGATCTTTGAACAATGATTGGAGTAAAATGGCTTGAAGATCATTGTTTTGCATATGCACACATTAGAATAATTTGTACCATTTTTTTTTTCCTTGTCTTTACTCTTTCTTATTTCAAAATTACACTCTAGTCTCTATAAGGTATTTAATCCTTCAGAAGCATTTATACTGAGGTTTTTGAAGCATTTTCTGAGGAAGTGTATTTTTGCAGTGAAGTGTGATTTTCCATCTCAACGAATCATCTGCCAACAATTAAAACAAATAATGAAGTAGACCTTAAAATTATTAAGTGAATTTCAGGTTGGTTAATGTGAATACAATTAATTTGTTTCTATCAATGTGATATTCTGGGATAAAAGGATAGATAGGTGGATGAATAGATAGAATCATATAGATAGATATTTTTAGAGTTGTTTTTAGTGTGATAGAGAATTAACAGAAATCTTACATTCATTAATTATACTTTAGGGCTTAACCAACACTTTGGTTTAAGAAAGATCAGTTTAACTTTCCCTGTGTAGGAAATCTGTACACACCATTTTTATCTACTGCCTCTTGACAAAAGCTACAGAGTAAAATTGCCTGCATGGTGCATGGTATTCCTCCGTGTGCCTCCCCAGCACCCATCCCGGGCTCCTTGTGTGCCGGCTGGCCTGCCGGGATGTCAGGGCTCAACCATTCTGCAATTGCATTTCAGTTTCAGGAACAGAGTTTTTTGTTCTGGTGTAGTTCCTTCATGTTTATGGTAGTAAACATAATAATTTATACTTTGACTTGTCTGGTAGAGCTCTGAAAAAGCAGAGGTGGATTTCATGTGAGTGATGAACAACAGTGGGTACGGACATGGTGGAATATGAATGACACCCCCCAGGCTCTTTATTTGTCCTTTGCATACTCATGAGTCTTTCTCCCAAAATACCCAAAGCTCTGAATAAACTTGGTTTACATCAGTGACCCTTCCCAGGTGGCCGCCTCCTGATGTCAGAGACTATTGCCTCTACTGATGTGCAGTCTCTGAGCAACCAACTCAATGTGGAGCTCTGAAAACATCTGAGACTTTGTGTGGGCAGTTCTGTGGTCCTCTGAGAACTGCTTACAGTCCCTTAGACAGCCATAGCCTATAAAAAGCAGTACAGATCATTATTATTATTATTTAAAGAATAGGAAACCATAAAAGATCCAATCATAATTATTTCACCTTGACGATTATTAAATGACTTGGTGAAAATCAGGTCCCACTCTTCCAACTGTGCCCCATCCCAGCAGCATTTATTTCAGCCTGCTCAGTCACATTGGTTGCTTTCGTCAGGATCCTCCATTGAGTCAGGCATGTGCTTTGTGTTGTGCAGGGTCAACAAAAAGGGGCTATCTGGCACAAATCAAATATTAATGTGATTCTTCACCTGACTGAAGCAAGGCTAAATTTGTTCTGCAGAAAACATCACACTAGCACAGTTAATTCTGTAAAAAGATGTCTCTGTTTTTGCTGAGAGTTGCATAGAAGCTGAACAGCATCTATGTCAAATAGATACAAGACACATCTTGTTAAATAGTGATAACTTTACGAGTTGGAAGAGGCACTGCACATGTATACCTTGTATTCAGTATTTTTAGGCTGACTTAAGAACTGGAGTTTCAGTCTTAAAGAATAATATTTGCATGGTGTGGACGATGCTGGTCCTTCTTTCTGTTTGGTTGTGTTATAATGGAGTTCAGAAATACTAAAATGTTTGCACTATCCTAGGCATCCTCTTTATTAGAACAATATGAAAGAATAAAATACTACAAAAAGTTAAAATGCATGAATGTAACAAAGATAGTTTTGTGCATTTTTGCATATTGGGCCTGCACTCAACAGCTAACAGCTCTTCTTGGGAGTAGAGGGAGTTATATTAACTCACTGACTTTACAGTGAAACACTGCTTTTAGCAGCATCATGCTTCTAAGATTGATCTGTAATGCAGAGTTACTTTTTTATAAAAGAAATTTTACTTAGTTACAATATTTTGTCAAAAGATCCTCCACTCAGTAAATATTAGGATAGAAGTTATATAACATGTTCTGTGCAAACTGTCATGTAGTGTTTATGAAATGGACACCCTGAAGGTATAATTAAAACAAAACCTCCTGTTTGGGTACCTATAAAAGGGATAAATTATACTGTGTTCTAAGTAACAAAAATATCAGTGCTATTATCTCATTTCTCATGTTGTATTTGCCACTGATTTCACAGGGTAAAACCCAACATTTGAGATGTTGCACAATAGGTCAGTTTTCTAATGTACTCTCTACTATATAATTTCACATACACTGTTTTTTTTCGAACTTCAGAGGAAGAAGAATGTAATTATGTTTTCTTCATGTATATGCAGCTACCATGTAAATGGGAGCTCTTTAAATGGGACAACTGCAAGATTGACTCTGAAGAGGTTAGCATCTTCTAGTTGTGCACTTGTAAGTTGTAGACAATTAATGTACATTATGCACAATTAAAAGAGACACTACACTTACATTTTGATGTTACATCACTTTTGCTTTAGGGGGATATTTCATCAGGGCATTAATGCTATTTTTGTTGTTTATTATTTTATGGGAAAAACATACTGTGTTACCTTTCATTGGTATGTGCCCTGCTCTGGTGAGTGATGTAGAAATAGAAAGGTCCCTTGGTCCTATTAAAATCAGTGATACATATTTTGGTCAAAATTTCCTGTCAAAACTTTTTTTTTTCCTGTAGATTTTTGATAAAGTGATTCACAAAAAAGGTTCAATTCATCTCACTTAACCTTGCTGTTTAAAAAATAGGTTTTCGGAGCTAAGCTAGTCATCATTTTAGCCATCTAAAGTTAGTCATTGAAGTCTAACAGTTGCTCAAGGCTTTGTAGTCAATGGAGATATATAGACACCTCCAGAGAATTACAGATTACATCCCAAGAGAGGCATCTACGGATAGCTGAGATGAACTACCTTCCTAAAACGCCTCTCTCTTTTCATTGATAGGAGAGAACCTATATGGGACACTTAAACTACATTCCTGACTTTTTCATGGATGAAGTTAAAGGGAATGAATCTCATGTTTCCCTCCCCCCCCATCTGTCAAAATATTTATTTCTTAATGAAATATTTGGTTTAAAACTTCTTCTTTTTTTTTTTTTTTTTTGCCATTAGAATCTTTAAAACTTTAAGTTTTTACTTGAATTTATTTTCAATTTCTGCAGTATTTTTTTTTTTTTTTTACAGAAATGTAAATGTCTTTCTAAACATTTTGAATCAGTTCTAGGCTATGATAAAATTCCCAAAGATTTCTGTTGAGGACAAGATTTCACATCTTTTTTCCATTGCTTCACCCAGTTTTCTGTTTATAATGTAATCCTACAACCTGATCCAGTTTGTGAACTGAGGTGATCCAGGCAACATAGTTTAAATATCTAGCTATTAATGGCATTCTGTTAACATCCTCATGTACATGCTTGTTATAAAAGATTCCAGTAAAACTTGTAGTTTTGAACATCCAGATAGATTTTATTTTTCCCTGTCTCTTGTAATTTTCTAGAGAAGATTGGAATTTTGTAAGATTGAGTGTTAAGCTCTGTATAAATCAGCTCTTAGACAGTTTGTTTCAGTGACTTCCTTTAGATCCGTCCCACGTCACTGCGAGTAACGGGATGCAAAAGAACCGGCCGATTTGTGCCGCTGCCCAGTATGCTATGATATCATCCTCTTTTTTGACAGATTTTGAATTCTGCTACTTCTTTCAATATGTGTTTGAGCTTTCTGTAAAATTTTGTACAGGTACTGAAATCTGTGAACATAGTGTACATGTTTCCACCATGGGGTTTGTCTTATTCTCAGAGCAGCATTATCTGAGTGCCTGTACAGAGGCCATCAAGCTGCTCACATAGGCCGTGTTTTTCGCTGACAGCATAACATGAAACTGAACAAATGCTGAATCCAAATTAGAAATGAACCATTTGGTATGATAGGAATAAGCACAAAACTCATGGTAGTTAATGAGTTAATTGCCCAAATACCATAGTATTACTACCATGATAAAATAAGATGCAGCTGTGAGCTCTAACAGCCACATTATAATTGTTTGTTCAGATTCAGAAATCTTACAGACTTGTGAGAATTGAGGAGTTAAAAAGTGGGAGTTCTCAGCACTTTGAAATCACTGTTTCAAATAAGTGCAGTAATATGCTCTGGGGACTATAAACTGTTAGCTGCAGCTACTGTGTCACAGGATCATAGAATCAGCACGTGTTATACACTTCATCACCACTTGGTCTTCATCTTGGTTACTTGCAATGTATTCCTACCTTCGGTTTTTGTACTGTCCCTCAAAAATGCATTTTCTGAGCAGTATTCACATAAAACAGATTTACAAGGATAAAACCCTTTACTGACTTCATGAATTTTTTTCCTCTTTTCCCTATTTCATTTATGCACTGTAATGTTTCCTTTTTCACGCATGCGTCTCAGCTCAGAGATAGAAGCACAATGTTACCACGGGAATATAAAGTTCTCATGACCATAGATTGTCAGGACATAGATGAGTACAATTGAATTTCTCAATGAGAGTAGGGCATATAAGCCAAACTATGCTATTTTTTATCGCTGCTCTGGGTGAGTAGGTGGTCCAGGGACCCTGAATGAGGAATACATGTTCAGGAACATGCTTGTGAAATAAGAGATTACAAGAAAAATAAATACAGTTTAGTTTAAGAAAATAAGCTGTTTCAGGAATGCCACTTTTTTATTTTTTTGTTTGATGCATAAGTTAACATCCTATGTAGCGTGACATTTCATGTCAGAAATTTTAAAATAGATTGAGAAATTCTTGATACTTGGTTACAAATATTAATTAATGTTGTAAATATTCATCATAATCAGAATAAGACTGACTACTTTTCACTTTCAGATCTTTTAAAATCAAAATCAGCCCTGCCATAGAGACCCATGTCACACTGGTCTGCAGTGACAGATAGAGGAAAGAGTATTTTAAAATTTTGGGTGTAACACTTTGAATTTCTGGATTCTTTTTATCTTTTATTTGTGATGTTTTTTTATTTCAGACTTGCTGGACCTTCCTTCCTGCTCTGGACCTCTCCCCTGGCGTCGGCACAGCTCAGAAGGATGAAAGAAAAGGAAGCAGTAGGAGAGGGATGGAAGAGGGGAGAGGAGTAGAAAGAGAAGGAGGAAGGACAGCAATAGAAATGGAGAAATAAATCCCCAGTGGTTCAGTTAAGGCTCCAGACAATGGGGATGTTTTCAGTCCCTGCTTCTCCTCACCTTCCCCTCAGGCTCAGTCCCCTCTCTCTCTCCACCTTAGCTTTCATCAGCACTACAGATATTCCACTACTTGTTTCCATTTTCTATTAAGGAATGATTCCAGAGCAATTGAAGCCTTGCAAACAACAAAATATATCCCTCTTCTTACAAATTATAACATGACACTATTAATGTAACCTATTCTTGAAATAGTGTTATTTTTTTTCCTGGTAAAGCAGACTTACTTCTTTAACTAGGAAAATATGGAATGGTTTCATACTTCCTGAGTGAGACCAAAAAAAAAAAAAAAAAATGTTAGGTTTCTCATTCCTTTTATAGCCAGGGTGAGCCCTTTAAGTCAGCATGCACAGGACTGTGTTTCATTTTTTTCATCTAGATCCAAAAGCAGACTTTCTGATGGTCTTTATTTGCTTATTTGTTTTTTACCTTCCCCTAATTCAAAGCTTTACTTCCAGGGGTCCTTCTTACTCCTCATCATCTTAGTAAGAGTATTAATTAAAAAAAAAAATCCATAATTCCTTCAGCTAGTTTGAAATTTTCCATGTATTATTCAGGTTTGTAGGACAAATACTTCCACCAGGGTAAACATGCAACCTGATTTTTTGCTGTGCAGTGTGACTATCAGACATACAAGAAATAGGGACCCACAACTCGGTGCGGGTCCTGCACTTGGCTTGGTCCTGGTGTCTGGCTTTTCTTCCCAGCTGGAGGGCCAGCCACTGTGAATGTGAAGGAATGCTCAGATTAAAAGGTCTCTATAGCCAAACCTCTTTTCGTTTCTTATATGTACCTGCCTCCTCACAGCTGTTCCCAACAGGAATCCCTTCTACCTGACAAGGTTGTTTTCAGAGTGTTAATAGAAAGTAATTGGTCTTTTTAAGAAGGTATTTCCTAAATTTAGAGCTTAAATTGGTCCTATGGCTCCCCTACACCAATCTGCCTGATACAAAAAAGCCAGAGGTTAGCCACTGAGCCAATACAATACAAAGCCCAGTTGCAAATCTACAGATTTAATTTTTAAATACTAAGAATTCTAAATTGCTTATTATATATCAATGATGGTTATTGAGTGAAGAAAGGTGTTAGATTTCAACAGATTCAGGATAGAACTGGTATTTATTATAGCTGCTGGTGGGACAGGTCCAGAGCAGAACAATCAGGTCCAAGAGGCTGAAATACATTTTATATCCTAAAAACACTTTTTAAAAAAGTACTATAGACAATTTTTAGGTGTTATGCATATCTGAATAAAATAGGTCAGATGCAAACATGCTATTAAGTAAAAATGTAGTACATAAAACTGAAAGAACAAAATTACTTTCTTCAGGGATTTTATGTTTAAGGACATGTTAAATTGTATTAACATTTAGGAGAACTTAATTTTATATTTTCTTAAAAGATGCACTCTAAACTGGTGCATCTGACTGTCACCTCATTACCTGACTAGAAACTTTAAATGTTAGTTGGTATTGAAGTCTGCCTGATGTATTGTTCTTAGAGTTTGTTTAGATTTCATTTATTTGTGCCCATTTTACTAGAGTCACACACTTGAATACTAGGTTTCTGATTTTGGCAGGGTACTCAGAGCCCCTAAACTTGGCACTTCAGGTCTCTGGGCAGTCTCTACATAAAATGGGCACCTTGAAGGAGCGAGCCCTTTGGGACGAGTCATTGAGGTACCCAGATTCCCCGTACTGAGATCTGTGGCTGCTTGAACTAGGGAATTGCTTTTGGCACATCCCTCCCCTGGGGTTTGTTAAAGGGGGAGGGTTCACAGAAGAATTCCCTGGGCCTTTAGGAACTTATGGTCTGAAGCGGAGCTTATGTTTTTTTTAAGGTAGGTAGCACTGGTGAAGGCAATCTGCATACCTCTTTGAGATTTGGACTATGTTTTCCAGCCTTAAGTCTTACGTAAGGTCAATTAAGGGAAGCTTGCCTTAACATTAGGTAACTTTAGCTGACAATACAACAGAAGTTATGCAATTCGAAACTCACCCTCAATTGCAACTGAAATGCAATGCAATGCATCCCATGCTTCAGAATTTAGAGTCATTTGCAAAGGGGAGAAATCTGACTCTCTCACTCCTGTAAGTAGATATTTTGAAGCCACTGGTTCTGGTGAGGTCAGTAAGACTGCCCACACAAGTAAGGTGAAGCTGTAGAAATGGATCTGAAGCAAATATTTCTCAAATTGGGGTGGAGTGATGATGACTCCCTTGGACAGACTCAAATCTTTTGCCTTTTCTCACTCTTACCATCTTAGCATCTCTGACAAAAATACATATTTTAACTTTGTAGTTTGCTTTACAACTTTCATCTTCTCCTTCAGAGTGCAAAAAAAAAAAAATATTCATATAGCAATTGCTATTTCACTTTAAAGTGTAACTATGGTATAATCCATAATCATCAATTTCTTTTATGACCAGCTGTTTGCTATTATTTTTACGGCCTTGCAGTGCATCAGTAAAGTATCTTTATAGAAATGGAGTAATAGAGTTGGCACCTTGAAGCTACTTCCTAATGAAAACTTGGAAAGTTTTGATCCTTTCCTAAAAGGGTAGTTCTCTTTAGGTACACTTATAATCTCCCTTGTTCAAATTAAATATTTTGTGACCTCTGGAGTGTGATATAAAATGTATCTCATGGTATTTGATGATACATGCAAGATTTTAAATATATATTACATTAGTTTTCTGGTGTTAGACTTCATCTGTGAAATTCAAAGCAAGATTTCCAAATCATGATACTTTCCTGTTAAATGCTGCTCAGACAGAGCAACAAGCATAAGTAATTTTGAAAGTCAAGAGAATTTTGACCAACTCTACTAAATACAGTGTTAAAGGCCTGACCTCCGCTTCTTTATGGAAGATTTCCTGTGTGTAGAATGTAGATTACTGTATATGATGGCAATCTCTATTTGCCCTAGAAAACAGACTTATGGTGGAAACAAGGCTGAATGAAGGCTGCCATTAACATCAATAAGATATATGAAAGATATTTTAAGTAAATATGCCAAGGACAAAGTCTACCAGCTGCACTTTGAACATAAAATGTGTGGCTTTCTATGTGTAACTTGTAGCAAGACTGACCTCACATAGAAAGTGAAAGTCAGGTACTGCTTGCACTTGTAGTTTTGCAACACTTTGGACCTGAGTTTGTTTGGATTGCGCTGCAACGGAGTTTCATCCGAGAACATACGTTCTTGTTTTGATTTTTTATATTAAAGATGAGAAATTGTGCATTATATTTCCTCATAAAAGTCTTTCTCAGTCTCGTATATTTTGAATAGTACAGAGTGTACCATGATATGTATTAGGTGTACCTGTGTAACTATATCCAAGAATAGTTCCCGTCTTGTAATTAAGTCTATAACAACTTTGCTATTGATTTCATTGGAATTAAGATCAGGCTTCTGTTTTCGATACAGTAGGATGTGTTTCTGGTATAAATGTGGAACAGGGTAATAATTCAATAGAACATACAGTCTGGCACCTGTTGAATCAGGGGTTCTGATAATGGCATAATAAAGATCTGATTTAATATAAAAAATGCAATGTTGTTTTTCCTAGTAAATGAGTTGGTATATATTTTTTTCTGGTATACTAAAAGTGAAAAAGAGCTGATGTAGTGGGTCAAACTCATGGTCTACCTAGTTCATTATTCTGTTTCTGCTGTTATTAAAGAGTAAGAAAAAAAAATATATTCTCACAAGGGGCTACTTTCTAGTAAAATACATAGAATGCCAGAATAATAATGCAAGAGTAAACTATACTGGTTTATATATAGTTTATTTTATAGTTTATATATATTAATAAATTGATACAGAAGGTGATACCTTATACAATTAGATACGTATCAGGACACATCACACTATCTTACCAGACAGAGTAAATATAAGATCTATTAATGACCATGTCAGTTAACAGCAACTTCATCTTCTGTAGAAAAACAAAACCTTAAAATGTAATGTAGAAACTATGCCTAAAGCAGAAAAACATTTTTAAAAATAAAAAAATATTCATTTGCAGTGTATTTGCAAGATGATGAAGTAGGAATACATTATTAGATTAGTATTGCAGCTCAGATCAAACTCCTGAAGTAATTTCAAATGATAGGAGTTTGTAATTTCCTAAATTCTGTTATTTCCTAGCTTTGTATTCCTTGACTTTGCCAACCTACTTAATATTTTCAATATAGTGGTTTTTGAATGTGTATGTGTACAATCTGTGTTTACTATATTGAGGGACGTGTTTAGACACATATATTTGAAGTTTCATTATGAAATATGTAGCAATGGTAGCATAAAAAGACAATTATTTATGAAAATTGTTTTGGTGCATTGCTTTGTACCTTCTTATTGAGGCTATAAATTTTAAATTTTTCCATGTTTTCTATTTGCACCACTATATGAGGAAGTAAAACAGTAAGATTGTAAAGTAGAAGCATGCTTTAATGGACAGAGCAGACCACTCAAGCTTGGTCATATCTGTATCCCAGCAGAAACTCTGGGAGCAAGTTCTCTGTTTTTTGTGAACTGCAGCTTCCCATATGTGCTTACCTGTTTACATTTAGAAGAGTAACATTTCTTTAAGGACTTACTTTATTAGTCAGATTTAATCTAAGAATTTTAAAGCCTTTATGCTTTACAAATGCTTATCATTTAACTAATGATAACATAAGAAAATGTTATTGATTTGTGTTGCCAAAGTGCATAGTAACCCAGCCATGAAACAAGACTAGCAGCTTATTTAAAAAATAGAGGGGGAGATCCAACCTCAAAACTATATGATTTATAAGCAGCTTGCAACCCACCATGAGTGTTTAGGATTCTGCAGTAGAGTGTGTATTCAATAATAACAATTATTTTTTTCAAAATAATGCACACAGTGTAAATATTTAAATTCTTTTCAATGTGAAATCGTCTAAACTATTTGCATGCATTACCTCTGTGAACTCACTCAGTCACAACCTCTCCCCAGCAGTGTATTGCAAGTAATAATCAGAGAAAATATCCTTACCCTTTTAAAAATATCATAGAATCACAGCATGGTTTGATTTTGAAGGGATCTTGAAAGATTACCTAGTTCCAACCCCTGTGCCATGGTCAGGGACACCTTCCACCAGACCAAATTGCTCAAAGCCCCGCCTGACCTGGCCTTGATCACTTCCCCAGGGGAGGGGGCAGCCACAGCTTCTCTGGGCAACCTATGCCAGTGCCTCACCACACTCACATTAAAGAATTTCTTCCTTATATCTAATCTAAATCTACCCTCTTTCACTTTGAAAAACATTACCCCTCAACCTATCACTACACTCCCTGATAAAAAGTCCCACCCCATCTTTCCTGTAGCCCCCTTTCAGTACTGGAAGGCTGCTGTAAGGTCTCCCCAGACCCTTCTCTTCTCCAGGCTGAACAACCCCAACTCTCCCAGCCTGTCCTCACAGGGGAGGTGCTCCAGCCCCCTGAGCGTCTTCACGTCCCTCCTCTGGAACCGCTCAAGCAGGTCTGTGTAGTTCTTATGTTGTGGGCCCCAGAGCTGGACACAGCACTGCAGGTGGGGTCTCATGAGAGCAGAGTAGAGGGGGATAATCTCCTCCCTTGAGGTAAGAAGGAAAGTATTCTTTCTTAATATTAGCAATTTTTCTCTCATGATATATATTTTGTATATAAGCCTTCTGTTATACTTGAGATATGGTACTGTTGTCCTTGTATCCTTTTTATAAGTCCCCAGATAGTTCTTTCACTTGGAAATTTTCTTTATGTTATTATCTTTCTCAGCGCCTTTTAACAAAGTTCAACTTAAAAAAAAAAAAAAGGGGGGGAGAAATATGGGTCTTTATTAATAGAATAAGAATATTTTAGAGCAGGCAAAGCAGAAAGAGACATCAAAGCCAAGTTAACAAGTAGTGAAATTCTCACAGTGAAATTTTCAGAAGAATCCTACAGCCATTTTGTAGGCAAAATTTTAAAAAGACATGCAGCTCATTTTCATTTTTAAATGAGCTGACTTTCATGGAAATAGTTATGTTCCAACAGGTAAAGAGAACCTATGAGAAGCTGCTGAAGTTGTTCCTCAATATACCATATAAGATACATATATATACGATATCCTATATCTTACATGATCTTATCTTGTATGATGTATGGTGTTAGATAAGATGTAAATTTCCGTTTATTTACAACAGAGGGAGTAATTTTTTTTTAAGAACCATATATTGATCACAACCGAATAATTAAAAAGGAAGATCGTTATTTTCAGAAGCAAGACTAAAAGAAATAGTTTTCTTTAAGTGAAACCAAATGTTAGTTGATATGAATTCATGGAAAGATTTTCATGAGCCAATAGTCTGTTTTCAGACCTATTTTTATTTGCATGTTTAGTCTCCTTCTAGATGATGCAAAACACCTGTGGTAAGGCAGGGAGTGCTTTTGGCTTTGGTTAGGATTCCTCTTGTTTGTGTGGGTAAGGACTTGTCTCCTGCCAACTGCCAAACATGCACATCTTTTAAGTTTTCATATTGTAAGTTTATACTTCACATGATCACATAATTAAATATGGTCAAATCCTACAACTCACCAGTTTGTCTAGGTGTAGTATGTAGATACTTTGTGGACAAAAATTACTGTGCAGATGAAATGTAAATGTTGTGTCTTGTAGAAATATTCCATTCATAATACCTCATTCTTCAATACTATATTGAAAATTGATGTAGTACCAGATAAGATAAAGCATGATCTCTTGTAAATCAGTATTGATGATTTCTTTAGCCAGATTCACACCTAATTACTAAAGTGAGACATAACTAGGTAGTAAGATTTTTTTGAGGTTCTGTATTTGACTGGCTGCTATAGAAGGACATCTACAACTGCCACATTTTGGCATCCATAATTATATGTTAGACATGGCCAAAATTTTATAACATTTAGCATGCAGTTTAAAATGAAACCCTGTTGGAAAATAAATTAAGCCATAATTCTGTAACTTTTTTTTTTTTCCTGTAAAGACTTGGAGGAAAGTTGTCATCATCTGACTTTTTATTAATGTAAACCACTGGTCCTTTGCCAAATACCAACACAAGGATTTTCCCCCTTTTTACTATATAAACTGTTTATAAATTAGAGTATTTTGGATTGTGATGTTATTGTGTATAGAAGAGTGTATAGAAAAGATTTATAATCTAAGCCAGTGATTTTCATAAACATGTTAAAAAAGAAATATAATTTGAATATTTGTTGCTACATAGATTCTTTCTTGTTTTTGATAATATTCTTAATGGAATTGATAATTTATATGAAATCACATTTATTTAGAAAAATTAACAGCGAGAAGTTTTCTTGTACACAGCGGAAGGCAGGCAATGAAAGAGAACTTTGTCACTCATCTTTTAAGCTCCTTTTAGGCAACATTTTTCCCAAACATCTTTTCCTCAGCCTTTTATTCTGAGGACACATCTACAGCATAGACACATGTGCAGTCCCCTTGCTCACCCCAGCTTCAATGTTTCTAAGATCTTGTAGTGTTTATGTAATTTTCAGGAGACTCTGTGTATGGTTTAATAGGTCAAACTCAGTGCTGGGTTAGTGTGGCCTCAAACCCACAGCTCAAACTTCTCTTTTCAGTTTAGTCTTCTGTAAAATCTTCCATCTGAACAGGTGTTCCCTAAACCCCTTTCAGAGGATCAGTGTTTTGGGCTGTGGGCACAGTTTTTCCACTAGGAAGTTGCAACATAAAGAAAGAAAATTTCCTTGTTCATTGAACTAGTATGAAGGGCATTTGTTGGAAAACAGGAGACTGGCCCAGCAACACCTGTTTCTTTTACTAAATATATATTAATTAATTAATCTAGTGGGGACTTCCCTATTAATCTCTTTCCTATGATCATTAGGGCTGAAGGTGATATTGGTTGCACTTTGAAAATAAACACTGGTATTAGTTACTTTTCTTTCATATTTCTTTAAAAGCACAGAAGTAAAAAATCATTGGATTACAGATAAGAGATACCATATTTTCTGTACAGAAAGCTGAGAATATTAAAATAGTTTTCCTGCTGGTGTAAATTTTCCATTTCTTCTACATACATGCTCTATAGTTAACCACCTTTGAGCTAAACAAAATAACCCAGTTAATTTCACTGGTGGGCTTCAACCTCTGACCACCAATGAGAATATAGTCACATTTTACGGGACACATTGAAGAGTCTTCCCTCCTGCAGATATATAGGAAAATGGTGTAATAAAAATCCCATGCAGAAACTACAAAGATACTGGACAGAGGGAGGAGCATAGTATCTAACAGAAGGATGTATATACTCAACAGAAACAATTTGTGGCTGGACATTCACTGTGCTTCCCCTTTACTCTTCTTTCCTCTCTTTAGGGTTCAGTTTCACATGGAAGCTTCCTTCTGTCATTTGTATGTGTCCCTCTACAGAACTGCTAACATATCTGAAATGTTTTCACACATCCTGCAAAATCAAATGCAAATAATCCCATAACCAAAAAAGACAAGAAAGCTACCAAAGCTAATGTTATTTTGAAGTTAAGCTAAATTTTTAAAAATACTGTGGCCTGGACATTTTTAGACATAGTGACTAATATTTGCAGCCGGTAGGATGTCTCCATTAAATCAATGGAGAATTGATTGCCTGATTCCATGCTCATAACTTCTTCATTGCAGATGTAATGGGATTTGCTTCCTTTTAGCGATAAGTTGTGGAATATAGAATGATTAGTTCTATACTGGGAAGATCATTTCAGTCTTATTGCTGAATGACTAATGGAGCTTTAAAAATGTTGAGGTAATGCATATGTGTGCTGTATGTGGAGGGTGGGGGAAAATGTGATGCACGTGAAACCCAAGCACAGAAACGATGAACTTGGAAACCATCTTTCAGTGAAAGCTATTTAGCACTAGAGCTTCTCCTTTGCATTTTGAGAGGATTTCTAAGAATGCATTATTCATAGTGAAAGAATAGTTAGAAAGTCATTTGTTTCTGATGGAGGGCAGTGGGCACAAGTTGCATATTTTTTAGCCATTTTATGTTGCACACTACTGCAAGAAAAATCTGTTTTGTGCCTTGAATAGTGTACTGATTATAATCAATCAGACAATTTACATAGAATAAGGTATGAACTACTTAACACAAACTGCATTGACAAAGAGAGTGTATTAATGAATCCTAGAAATTTTGGCATTCATTAGCCCACTTAATTGCAAAGGATAAATGTTCTGTCATTCATTAACCCAATTTTTAGGTGGATTATTAGAGATACAACAGATCATGATGTTATATTAAATCTTGAGAAGGGTTAAATAACAGTAAGGGTTCAAATGATACAGTCATCAGATGTTCAGCTGTCAAAATACCATTTTTCTGATTGTTTTGCTTTGGATCAAGACTTGCAGTTCAGTTTGGGAAGTATGCTTTGGAGCCAGTATGGCTGAGAGGGGTTAAAAGATCATGCCATGCAAGACAGAATTCTAACTGTAGGATCAGATCTGTTGAGAAAAAGATCTGAGCTTTTTCTCTCTTGATAAAGAGAAAAATATCCATAAGTTGAAAAAGTCATTATCGCAACACTTTTTTTTCTCTTCTGTGTTTTAGAACCAATATTATTTTTTTTTCCGTTGGTATGTGTAATGAGCCATAGTTAATATATGCTATTTAGCTTAATCTCTCTGAAACTCAGCTTTTCAGCATGAAAGAAAGGGGGCAAGAGGAGAATTGATATATACAAGGGATAAAACCTGGAAATACATTCACAGCACCTGAGCCTCAGCTGTCACCTCATGGATAAAGTATAAGATGGGACAGTAGGTAGATTTGGTTTTGCTGTTGATCTTGTGGTGTGAGCACATCACATAGTCTTTCTGAGCCTCTTTGTTCTTGTTATTCAAATTATTTTGCTAGTTGGAACCACATACATTCTTGTTTATGTAAGGTATTGTAATGAAACTGCAAGTATAAAGAGGAGCTGTGCATCAAGAAATGGTATTAAGACTGATTCCTTACACTTTATTAGGGAATGCCCACATTGCTGTCAGCTCTTTCAAGACTGATAAATACGGACCTTTGGGATGATGTTGTAACATCTCTGAAAACAACTAAAGTACAAAATTTGAAAATTTATGAAGGTACTTTGCAGGAGCTTTGTTTATGTGTGAATAGGAAAATGTAATGATTAAACATTTGCACACCAAGTTTTATTCATTTCCATTTGAATGCACTTTTGGGGACTGAGGAAGCTGCACTTAATGAAGGACCTAAGAGTTTAGAGTGTTGAAACAGAGGTATCTGCCAGTTTGTTTCTCATTCTTATAACTCCTCAGATTAACAGCTGCTTTGATTTGTGGCAATGGCTCCCAGAAAGGATATTTTAGGCAGGAGTTATCTCAAAGTATGCAATATTCTGTTCGTAATTTTTCAGGGTCCTGGCATGTGCCATTGAGTAGATGGGTAAGATATGATTATCCTTATATAAAGATATGATTACATATACTATAGCTACTGTTAATTCCCCCATACATGAGGGATCCTTAAATGCCTTAAAAGTCAGTGTTTCCTGACCTCTCTTCAATGCTAGAAGAAGACAAGCTTGTCGCCAGAATGTGTCTGTAGTCAGTCTTCTCTGAACATTTTTGAGATAGTAATATCAGCATGTTAAACTGAAAGAATCTGCCTCTCTGAGTTGATTCAGAAAAAATGGTGTGCCAAATAGTATTGTTTATTGAAAGGAAAAGCTTTCAGGCTGTTGAATAATAATGTAAATATGGAATTAATAAAACCTGTGGGTGACAGAAATGAGGTATAAACATTTCCTATAGTTCTCTTAATTTTTTATAAAACAGTGCACAAGAGGTCCTTGTCATATGGTTCCAATGACTAGTGCTTAGTTGCCTCACCGATGAAGACATACCTAGTAGAGGAGTCTGAGGTTTGCATTTGGTGATTTTATCTGTGAGAGTTTGTGTAAACAGTGCCTTGAAAGCTGATTTGCTGGAGTTTTCAATCAATCTACAACTTGAACGCAAACCCCATTCATCATTTCTTAAATACCACTAGTTTTCACTGGGAACAGAGCTAGGTTTGCAACTCAGTCTACATCTGTTGACTCTCCTGGTCATTCTAATGCTTTTGAATTGTACCTTCTCTGCTTCATTTTTTTTCCCATCATTGAAATGGGAATAAAACCCTCCGTCATCAAAAGTATTGTTGATGATTCACATATTGAGTTACCCATCATTCTGTAAGATTTAAAAGCAAATATTTTAGCAGCTGTGTTTTCAACCACTGTCACAAAGTTGTCTATAGATATGTTGAAAAGGTAGCCCACAATACTAGTAAACTTAGAATCTCTTCTGGATGTTGTGCTCAGCTAAAGGTCACTCAGACCAGTGGAAAGAGAAAATATATGCCTGGAAGGTGTGGAATAACTGTCTTTACTTCTCATTGTTTCCTTTTTGGCAAAGCTCTTGTAGCTAGCAGTATTCTCTACTTTAACATTGGTGAACACATGTTCTGAAAGAGTGGGGAAAGAAGTTTTTTGGTTTTTTTTTTGGAATAACACATTAACCTGTTGAGACTTGAGGGAGCTGAGTGGTTTAAATGAATAGGCAGTGGTCTCTGTGAGGGTGATATTCCCTTATATATAGGTAATAGCTTTTTTTGTTGTGTTAGAATGTGACACAGGAGAGGTTTTGAAATGAATCAGAGGTAGGTTCTGCTCATGCTGGACCTGTGTCTGAAATTGCTTCTGATCAGCCAAGAAGGAAAGGCTGCTCTCCCTGTGAAATGATGGATGGATTTTTCTGGTTAGGAAAAAAAAAAACAGTGACAGGCAACCACATTTTTTTACATAGGTGTTTAACCAAAAATACTAAACAATATGCTTCATTTTGTCATTGGAAATATTTTGTTATGAGATGATGATTCATCACTGAACTTTGCTTTCTGCCAATGGAACATCTCTCTTGGGAGGCAAACATAATCTGTATCCTTCTTATTTGTTTGACAAGCCCCCAAACATTCAAGTATCAGACTTCTGTTTTTGTTTCAGTGATTTAAAGTACATTTCTAACTTTTTATTTGAAGAAGCTGTTTGTAAATCTATTCTAGAAAAATGCTGTTTTTATAAGCTTCAGGACTATGTTTCATTTGGAGTGAATGAATTATTCCTTGCCAACAGACAGCTGTAAATACATAAAATGCTCAAGCTTTTTGAGGCTTGGGTAAAATGCCAGCACAAAATCAATGATAAAAATCAATGCCTTATATGTGCAGTACTTTACTTAATCATTTAAAAAAATTATTTCAGTGAGACATAGAGGGCCAGATCCAGAGCAAATTGTCAGAAAAGTTTAGCTTTTGTAGAGTTCTATTGATTTACTCCTGTGCTAGATCTGGCCCACTGCGGGAACTAAATTTAATATAACTGTATTTTTTAATGTATTTATTTATTAGTACTGAACATCATTGCATTTTCCACAGCCACAAAAGTGCGTTATGTTCATGGCAAATTCTTTACATACATAGAATGTGTAGTTGTGTCTGACATGCAACAAAATTACACTTGATATTTATAAACTCAGGATTGAGTTTTGCATTTCATTTTGTGTAATTTATAAAACAAGTTCATTTCTAAAGTTACACCACTGATTACAACTGCTAATCTGCATGAATGATTAGGACACCCTTTGTGAATTAGGCAGTATAAATAAAAATTGCAGCAAGTATGATCCTTCAGAAATATACTTTCTTCATTGTTTTGATATAGATCATTCACATTTAATGATGTAGGATAAACCACTTGGAATCATGGTTTAAATATTTTGTAAGTATATCTTAGGAAAGTACAAAACTATTAGTAGACAACACTACAGCTCTCTGCTATTGAAACATTGGCAATAAATAGGGGAGGCTGTTTAGAAATGGTTTCTTAAACTTAATTTGGTATATCTTGTGTTTATCCATGCATTCTGTTGCCATACTTGGATTATTAGGTGGTGCAAACACTGTGGATTACAGTGCTGGGTGTGGAATTAACAGTGGAGTAAATTCTCTGGTATAGATGAAGAGTCAGACTTTCAGAAATTATAACTATGATGCTGTTGACTTCACTTGCAGCTGACAGTGCTCGTTATCTAAAAAATCAGGAAATAACTTAAGTGGAAATTAAAATATGTTACATTATAAAACTGATCATGTTAATATTATTGTGAATGTGTTTTCTCAAATCCTGGCATCATGCATTAGAAATTCTTTACTTAATGCTTCGTCAAGGTAATTGCCCTCATTTAATATCAGTCAGCCCAATCCTCATGAAAAATATCCATTAAGCTCAGTAATAATTTTCAGCCAAATAAAAAAAATGAAGACTGCATCTTGTATGCCTTTTTTCCTTTTTAGAGGAACATCCGTTTCTAAGGTAAGTAACCTGGCTATTGTCATCTCTTTAATTGTTACACTATTTTCTCTGGTTAATAACTAATATTTCCTCTAATTTCCTTCCTATCTGTGACACCTCATGTATTATAAATTGCTATAGCCTGTATTTAATACCTACACTTATTATTGTACAGAATATATTAATTAGGTCATACAGCAGTTTATACCATTGGGTGAGAAAGATGAAGCAAGGTAATTTATCCTGCATAAAAAGGCATTATGATTCATGACCAGCTGCTGTTTGTGCACAAGCAGTTAATGTGGGTTTCCATACCTAAAATATGAAGATGTCCAATGGTGGTTTTTGTCACACTTTTGAGACAGATTTTTGTTAGTAATAAAAGGAAGATTGTGTCTATTCTTCAATTTGCAAAGCTAATTGATTACATATTGAGACTACTCACCAGATAAGACATCACATGTCAAGGATGACTTTTTGAGGTCTCTTCTAATTCTTTTTCATGTTTCTGTAATTAAATTGAAGAATAATACAATGCATTTTCATGTTTGTGAAGGATTATAGGCAGCCCCTGTTAAAAGTAAGCTGTATATGACCACATTTATATTTTATCTGTTATATATTTGTCTATTCTGTTTTTTTTTTTCTTCTGTCCTTTTAGAATTGCACTCTTTTATAAAAGATTGGTGTCCTGGTTTTGGCTGGGATAGAGTTAATTACAGAATGTTATCAGTGTTAGCTGTTTCACTTCATAACAGCAACAATACCAACCAATATTACACTCAGGAACCTAAGACAACATTAATTAAATTTTTGCCATCAAGAAGATGAGTATTTCTCAGCAAGGAAAAATTAGTTTGTGATTAAAAGAGCTGAAACCCTGTTGTCCTGAAGTTCAGCATTCATGGCAATGTGTAATTCAGTTATGCCTTTGAACACCATTTCAGTGTTATGAAATAAATTAATATATATATCACGAGCAGGCATTTTGTTGTTAATTATATTTAAAATACAGAGTGTATAGTTTTCTGTTCCATTTGAAATAATTAAATTTGGTTCACTAATGATATACTTGAATACATTAAAAGGGAAACAGTTTCCTTATGTTTATCTCATGAAGATCGTACAGCAACGGGAAAAAACTGTTAATAATGGAAACTATACAGGGACCCATTTGAAAACTGAGGAAAACATGTAGTACAGAGTCATGAGAAAACATTTTGCTTCGTACCTGGCATTCATTCACAACAGCTGTGTGTGACATTATTTGTGTAAAAGGGCATATAGTTCTCTTTGCACTCCTTAGAGTGGCTCTCTATGCCAGAGGGCTGCTCAAAAATTCCTTTTGCTGACGGTAGCCAAGGAGTTATTGCCGCATTCAGAGACTGCCAGGAAAGCTGAGTCCTGTCCTATTTCCCCTGGCCATTCTCTGTACTAGTTGAGAGGAAGGGAAATTACGTGGCCCCCACTCTGGCAGCTCGGCACCACTGCGGGATGTCTCCGCGCTGTGCTCATCACCCCCGCGTCCTGCTTTCTGCTGTTCACATGCTGTGAAGCAACTGCAGTGCTCCGAAGCCTGTCTGTTGGATGCAGGTGAACATTTATTCACAGCTGTAAAATAAGCCTGGTAGAGACAAGTGTTAAACGTGAGAGAGAGTGCAATCCTCATTCTGGGGTGGTTAAAGGCATGGTTTTCAGTAACATCGGGGAGCCCATGATTTTGTTTTGGCTGCATTGCAATGATCTCCCTGCCTGAAGCTGCTTCTCTTCTAGGCAGGCTTATACTGTAATCAGTCTATGTAGTGACAGATCCATTGGCCAAATTTGTTTTTCTTATGCAAAACCAAAGTAAACAAGATCTGCAGAAGAATCCTACAAGCAGAAGTTTTGGGAGTGGCATCGTGTTTTAGGATGAATTGCTACAACTCTCTCAAAGCGTGGCTTTGTAAAGAGGGAACATTTTCCACATTAGCTGTACTGAGCTAATTGTCATTCCCTTTAATGATGCAAAACCCAATATTTTCTTGTTCAGATCTGTGTTTTCTCAAGTACATCATTCTTATCATGGTCTTTTAATAGCTGGTTCAATAATATAGCATTGCATTTCAGTAGTTGAGGAAGACTTGAGTCTCAAGTCTTACTTGGGTGAAACTCCCTTTGGCTTTAAATAGAGATTTGATTGACGAATGAAATAACCTGTATTTGATGAAACTGCTCGTTGAGAGGGGACAGAGCAGACTGCACAGTGGTTTTTTGGCCATGAAGTCAGCTGTATGAAGGCAAGGTAAGATGATAAATTGAATGGCACAACCAAACCCATTATTACTATTGCTTTTCTGGGTCAGAATACAAGCCCAGTGAAGACAACAACTGCTTTCACAGAATATGAGATTACAGTAATCCTGCTATAATCCCTGCTTTTATAGAGACAAGGGGAGGTGGTTTTCCTTCTCACCAGCAGCTGAGAAGGCCATGTTTACCAAGTCTGGGTGCAAAAGAGTGATCATCATCTCCAAGGAAGCATGCAGGAGTCAAGTAAATTTGCCAAATATGCTCAAATTAGAGCTGTCGTGTATGTGAGTGAACAGATGGAAACAGTGAATGAAGACCATAGCCTTCAAAAGACATCAGGGAAAAAAATTCAGGTAGAAGCAGAAAGCCCATCTAGGAGAAGCAGCAGCATGATAGCCCTAGGCATCATGTTTATTTAAAATTGGAGGACTGATCAGACAACTATTTCGGGTGGATCTTGTACATATGTATGTGACTGACAAAAACTAATTTTCTCAGTAAAAGTGTTCTATGACTAAGAAAGTATTGCCAGTATTTATTCATAAGTGACTAAACTGTGGTGTGAGAAAGGAATCCATGCTAGTAGTAGAACATTCCTGTATATCATAGTTCACTTTAATATGAATTAAAATGAAGTAACCAACACTATAATTTCTTTAATTCTTTTGTATTTTCTGATTCAATTTCTTCCTGTGGGACTGAGCACAAGTTTTCAGTTGAGTTCACAAGGTATTAGATACCTTAGGTTTTGTACATACTCGCTTTGAAACATTTGAAACCATGTTTTCATTACAATCAAATCAAGATGGATTTTCAGAAATGGAGATTGCCCAAATTAATGAGTATTTTTAGATACTAAAATTGATATGGAAGCTAATACATATATGTTGAGTACAGTGCTGCACTGGAAATAATTAGAAAGGAAAACATGGGGCTTAATGAAAAGAATCTTAAAGAGGGTAAGGAATTTGCAAGTGAGCAGATGACAGCAATGTCAAATCAGGATATATTGTGCTGCAGGGAGTTTACAACTGGAACTTTTATGGAAACAGTTCCGAGGTAATTGTTTTGTTTATTAATTTCACTATTGATATGGGTAAATATTGGGAGTGTGCTGGTGAAATTCATTCATATCAAATAGGCAGAATGGCATCAATAATATAGAGCAGGCATGGGATATCATAAAGGAGAAGGTGAGTACCCGCTAGGATTGGGGCAATAGAAATACAGTTATATATTAAATGAGGGTCACTTATTAACATAATTTTTCAGCTACAAGACCCCTTTTGGTCTTGTATGTTTTTGCTCTTATTAATTTTGGATAGTCTATGTTTTGTGGTGTCTCTGGTTGATCTTTGACTATTTTGCACATCACACCCCTTAGGCACACGTTTTTTTTAACACAAATGGAAAATGGTGAAATTATTTTTTCAATAAAAATCACTTCTAAACAGAATTACCTAAACATGAAAAAAGTAATACTCACTGAATTGTAAACCCCCAAAAGCAAAAATATATAATGAAAGCTGAAAAATATTTCAGCTTTTATAACACCAGCAGCTAACCTAAAAGTAGCTGAGTCTTCTAAAAGAGATGCTGTCTTTTGATGGAAGATAGATTGGACTGTGAGCCTGAATAACTTTGTCTCTAATTAGTATGTAAATCTCACCTGCTCCAGGGTTCTTCCTCTTTCAATAACTATGATCTATTTAGTGTTTCTATGTTTTCTGCTGAATAATCTCACCCAGGAGGTTTCTTTTTCATTCCCATTTTCGCCATACCTGTAACTTCCAAAGCATGATGTACTGTTTTAGGTCAATACATTCTTCAAAGCACCAAGCTGAGAAATGTTAACATTTCAGAAATTAAAAGAAATCCTGAAAACAAATGGAGACATTTAATAATAAAAATAGTTTTATGTAATCTTATAGGGTAAAATTATACATTGCAATGTATGTATATTAGATACATAAAATACATACAAAAATTACAAAGAGAACTATAGAAGTTGAATATAAGTTTAATTCACCTTGTGACAGTTTGACTTGATTAGCAGGATATTTAATACCAGAATGTTAAATAATATATATAAATGCCTTTAAAATCCACCTTGTACCACTAAAAATATTGATAATTTCAACAGAAGCAGGATCACATCTTAGTCAGTGTCATTGACAGAAACGATGTCAGCATGTTATGAAGTACAGTTTTCTAAATTTCTGTAAAATTCTGAAAATATATTAGGTTACTCAAACCTGATTCTTCCTTCCCCTCCCTTTTTACTGATATGATTCCCTGTGTGTCAGCATGGAACATAAATGAAGCATCTAAACAACAGGACCTGATTCAGGATGTGGATCTCTAGAGGGATGTATTCACATCACCCAACTTCAAACCATTCATTTCTGGACTCTGATTACCTTTTGAAAGAAGTAGCCCTTTTTCCGCTGTTTAGATAGGGAAGTTAGTCTTCTAAGTTTACGTGGTCAAAATCTTAATAAGCTGACTGCCCTCCACTGTGCAAGTAACCCTCTGGGGCTGAATACATGTGCACATACACAGGTGCACACACACTTGTGATCGTGACCTGTGATGGCAATTCCTGCATGTTTAGAGGTCTCTCCAAATGCAATGGATGACAAGACTGCATTACACCTTAGGCTGTATATATTTATATACAGTGATTGCCTGTGGCAACAAGCTTATTTGGAGTGTCCTGGGAGTACTATGGGACTATATTTGATGGGGTAATCACTCTTCTACAAATTGTATGAAGTCATTTAGCTATGCTTGTTCTATATGTGTAATTCCTATTATGTGGCCTTGAAATAATTAAAAAGGAATTTGTGACACCTGTATTTTATTTTCCAGTTGTGTACAAACTACATCCTTGTACAAGTCACTTAGATGCAGATCCTGAAATGTTTTCAAGGCTCCAATTAAATCCAAAGGTATCTTTAAAGGTTTGGGCTTTAATCTTTCTAGCCTTTGATTTCCTTAGCTGTAAGATGAAAACGTTACTATGAACATATCTCTGCAGCCCCTTGGAGACTCTTGGATGAAGGGTCCTGTAAATGTGTAAACCATCTTTTTATTATTTTCTTATTGGCCACTAAAGGGAATTTTGCATGGAATATAAGCTTTTGGAACTTCAAGGGTTTGCAATGTTTATCAGAATCAAGAAATTTTCCCTACATATTTGTGTAACTATTATGAAATGGAAGCACCAAACATAAATAATACATGAAAATATTTAAAGTTCATTTTCCCTACTATTTTTTTTATTATTTTATCTGATTGGATAGGCAGCACTCTTAAAGCTCTGTTGGGAAACTGTGTTAGTCTCCCAGGAATGGTGCTTCTTGGTAAAAGGTAACGATAGAAAATTGTTTTAGCATTAGGTATTCACCTGATTCTAGTTCAACACTCAGAAGTGGAACCAGCAATCTTGTTTGCTAAAGACAATTCACAGAAGTATATTACAGGTGTCAATCTGTAAAATTGTCTGAGACAGAGAAGAGTAATAGGTCAAAGAGAAGCTATAAGCCCAAATAGTCAAGAAGGAGAAGTCTCTGCATCACTATTTCCAGAATGATCACTGTGATTTTGATTTGGGGTATAAGAATGCAGAGAAATCAATGGAAGCTTTGTGTTTAGCAACATAAACGTGAAGGCATCAGTCTGTGCTCTTCGGTGGCAGCCAGGTAAATGGCAGGTCCTTTACAGCTATAATACACTGGCCTGGAGGAATGGGAATGGGGAAGCGTGTCCGGCACAGTGTGCGCTACCCTGGGGGCTCCTGCTGCTGACTGGTCGGTCACACAAGGCCCTGCTGAGGAAGAGGTTTATTTTTCTCACCTCATTATCTTGCTTGCAACAGGTTAGCTCTGTGCAGCCTGTTTACGTGGCCATTTGCCTGCTGTGCTCACCAGAAGACCAGGACAAAGTTAAACTGGAAAGAGCCTATAGGTAGGTAGTTTATCAAGTCTTATTTTAAATACTCAGGTCTCTGTCTTCATTTCAAAGCCTTTCTTAGGCATGTTCAATAGATCTTCAGAGATAACCAGGCTTTCGCAGGTTTGAATTTCAGTTAAGCTTAGATAAAGATTCTTGTCCAACAAATGCCAAAACTGAGATGAATCCTGCCTGACTCAGAAACAGTGCACAGCACAGGGTTGAGCATTGGGACTGCAAAAAGTCATTCTTCAAGTAATCTGTATTATATTCTTCTAATGAGTAAAAAAACCTCTCAGCTGTGCTCCGCCACATATTAACAATACTTATATATAAAAGGATATAGGTAAATACTTGTGTCAGAGATCAATAATTTTCAGGTCAAATAGGCACCATGTTTACATTGGTGGAATGAATTTCCTAGAGTTTGTACTGAAATTATAAAGATGAAATATGGAGGTTAACAAATATTATACGTTTATATAAGAAACGTAATAGTATATAATACCTGATACAGTTCAGCCGAGCTGTCTAAAAATGCTTTACAAACTGTTAAATTGTCACTGGGGATGAAACTCAGACCTTTCATATGAGGCAGTGTCAATCTTAAATTGGTTAGTGGATACACTGAAATTTATGTGAGAATTATAGGCTAAATATGATCTTTAGAAGGAGAAAGACCTCATTCAGTAAAATAGGAAAGAGGCCTCAGCTCTGCTGAAAGACGTGAAAACTCTCAGTGCCTTACCAGATTCAACTCTTGAGTGTTCAAAATATCTCAAGCCTCAGGATTGACAAGATAGTCTCTTAAAATATTCATTTTAATGTAGAACTTTAAAGACTCAATTTCTAAAAATATATATATGTATTTTAAATAAAATAAGAGAGCTGAGATGTGTTAAAAAAGAAAGTTGAGATTTTTTTCACATTTCAGGTCAATCTAGAATCCAGCTAATAAAGAAACTACCCCAAACCTTATAATTTTTATGACTTTTGAACGGGTTGGTTCTTTTCATCTTTATGCTTCCTGGATTAGTTCTGTATTCCTGTTTGTCAAATTCTTTGCATTATGGTAGGCTTTTATACAAAAAAAAGACTTATAAAATCAGGTTAGAGCAATGTGGATTTAAGGAAGTCTAAAGCAAGACCAACTAAAACATTTCTATTGAAGATCCAGGAATAATTTGCAGTAATGCAGTAAAATTCCACACATGTAATTAAGCTAAAGAAAAAGAAGCTGAAGTAAATTTATTCCTGAATTTAATGTTGAGAAAGCAATATTCAAGAGAATGTAGTGAATGACCTTTTCAGCTCATTATTACAAATATATCTTTGGACCAAACATTATTGGTTATAATTCTAACTCAGCTGATTAGTGTAACTGTATTACCTTCAAAACATCACTGGCTAACAGAAGTGAGATTCTTTGTATTTTGCTTCTTCCCTTCCAGACTTAGTGTTTCCTCTTGCTCTCCAAAGGGTTAAGTTCAGAAGGAATGACAAAGTGGCCACGCATCCTGGGAGATTTCTGTTTTCTTCCCTTTCCCTCTTGCACAGATGGATTGAGAGAGCAAGCTGCTCTTGAGGCAGGTTTCTCAGGCAGACATGAAACCAGAGCAGATGCTAGCAGACCAGGCAGTGATGCATATACTTCACTTTTTTTTTTTTTTTTTTTTCTCTTTCTGTTAAATACATTTGTTATCCTGAAACAAGTCTTTGTCCTCAGATGACAATTAATATGTTTTATTTAGAATGCTGGGCCATTGTCAGCTTTAAAGATGCATGGTGGGTAGGGTGAGTTTAACCCATACTCTATACCTCATTAAATTTAAACTTCATTAATTTTCTTTAGGCAGAAAAGTAGTGAAAACCATTTTAAAATGGAAATTTCAGAATTTGTCAGTGACTTCTGTGGAATAAAATGAAAAGAATAATTAAATAAAATTCTTATAGGGACTACTTATTAGACTTATATTCAGGAAGAAATCAAAGCTAAAGATAATATTTGATACAAAGGGAATGAGACAAACTAGTGTGTTTTGGTACTTAAAACCAGCCTTCAATTACCTTAATAAAAAACAAAATAAACTGGTTGCTGGCAAAGAAGGTTTACACAACTCCTTTGAAAATGACATTGAAAATTTGTCACTTGGGCAAACCTTCAAAGTACAACATCCTATCTGCTGTAGCACATACCTGTACCCCATTTACTCCTATCAAAGCCTAAAGGAAGCCTGAATATCACATGAATTTCTTTTCTGTCAGCTAAAGAGATTTGGTGGACATGCAGAAACAATTTCATCCAAAGGATACCACAGTTGCTAATCTAAAGAAAATATTCTCCAAACTCCTTGCAAGCCTTATCATTTCCCAGTTTGTGTTTGGGAAATGCTGTTTTGAATATAAAAAATCAAGCTTTCAAAATGAACTCTCTTCAAAAAAAGCTACTTATATTTTCATCAATAATATCCTGTCCTAACTTTTTTAAAGTATTTTCCCTGGGTAATCCTTGTTTTAGATGAACTATCAAAAGAGCCAGCACACATTTTTAGTTTTGACCCTGTTTCTTTTTTGTTCTAGCCAAGTTCATCTGTATGCCACAGAATTGTCGAACAAAGAAGCATCACTTTCAAATATTCACAAGGGAAGGAAATGATGTTTCCCTTGTGTGGGCTTCTTTTTGGTTTTGTTTTTGGTCCTTTTGATGTTCCAGTTTGCTGTACAGCTATAATCTCTCCTGCTTTGTAGGGTGAGTGTAATAAATGGGGTTTGAAATTCCTTAAACACTTTAGCTTCGCTTCAGCTATTAATCTCAGCAGCCATTTATTGGTTTGTATGCTACAAAGCAATGGAGATTATCCTTTAATTAATTCCATTGAGGGGTTCAGCTGCCACCATCAACCACAATATGGTTTCATAAATTAATATTGTAGGGGAAATATAACGCAATTTATTATAACATTTATATTAAAATGCAAGTAATAATACTAGAAATCCTGTGTAACAAAAGGATATATATATACACGTATCTGTATCTCCCATTTGCAGTAGTTAAAAGAATATTCTATTTTCATATTTTCATTTTATTTAACTGTTTTAAATGTATTTCAGAATTCATCAGAAAATAAAAAAAAATAATGTTTTCTTGATTCCTACATAGGTAGCTGTCTTAAAAATTATGAAGTGACATCTTAATATCTAGGTATATAAAAAATACAACACTGATCTTTAGAGCTCTTCTTGAGATCTAACTTTCTCACTAATTTATACTGTTGTAGCTTACTCAGTTATAACAATGCATATTTGTACACGTGAATATTTTTATATTATGAATACTGAGGGAGAACATCAAATGCTGCCTAAAGTACTGCCAAAATGTTTTGATCTCTGGAAGCTTGAAGTGCTTGGCATGGGAGCCTTTTCTGTAACAGGGGACTGATTATGTTAAAAAATATGTTAACTAGGGTGATTTCTCTAGCATGACACTAAGCTGAGCTTAGGTGTTGCTTTGAAAAAGACAACAGCTATGGCCTGGCTCAAAACTAATTTGTGTGCTAGTAGTGTTGGTGTAAGCAGAACAAGTTTGACTGCCAGGACAACGCTGTGCTATTTATTTTCTCTGATGTCGTTAAGTGTTAAGATTTCAGTGGTACCTAACTTCTAAAGGAGGTAGCAGAAACAAGTAGGGAAGTAAGATGGTTCTTCTATGCTCACCCAGACTAAAGCTGGAATCTGGACAGACCTCAGGAATGCTAGATCAGTTCAAGTTGGCAAAATAAGGTGTTGTTATCAGTGCTGCTCCTTTTCTGAGTACTACTTTCAGTAGGATTTCTTGTAGATTGTCAAACTTATCTGTTCTAAGAAATTAACCAGAGTGTATGTTCTCACTAAAAGTCTTCATATAGCATTATTAATTAAGTTAATTAATTAAGTAGAATCCTCAAGACAATCTGCAGAAATAGCTTTATTAAACCCCTGAGCACTCTAAGATATTGCAAATCCTCTTTGTGGATTCGATGTAAATCCTAATATTTCACTGATATGGCCAAAGAAAAGCAGAGCTTAAAATGGAAAAGTTTTCTATACTAATTATAACTTTTTTGGTTTTACAAATCAGAAGTGCTGAGTTATTTTTCATCTTAATAGATAGACATTTCTGTGGTTAACTAATTAATAATTTGAGGGATGATTCCAATATAGAAGTTGTTTTCTGGCAGTGTAGATCCAGTGTATTGATCAAGTTTTGCAAAGGCAGAAGCAGAGCTCTGTGTTTGTTGAAGTATTATTGAACCTGCTGCCTTGAGAATTTGCAGTGTATAACAATAGAAATTATAACTACTCAGTGTCACATAGAAGCTGATGGAAAACACTGTATGGCTTAGAAGCATAAATCATCACACAGGGTTAGTGTAAAAGTAGACTCACACCAGCTATCCAGCCTCTGATGTGTCAGTGATGTGTGGATGTATTTGTTTTGTGAAGAATGTTGCACAGTGGCAGCAAAATCATGTTCTCACTGAAAGCAGCCCTGGGAAAGTATGTGTGTACCTAACTAGCTAACAACAGAGACAAGGTGCTGCCAGGGCTTACAGTTTAAATGCAATCCACCTAGCAAGTGCTACTCCTCGGGTCTGCTCAGGAACTGATACTACAGCCCAGGGGCTGCAGTCACCATCCAGGCTGAATGTGTTCACTTTGCAGGAGACCCAGGGCATGAGGTTGTTCCCAGGAGCAGATCCATGATTCCACTCCTCCCATGGTGGTTGACATATTTCACTCCAGAAAACCAGACTGTACAGTGGAAACATACCCACCAGGATCTGTTTAGTACTTGTAGATGAAATGACCATCTTAATTTCTTAATAGACAAAATACAGTTTGTTTTCTGTGTGTTTATAAATGGGTCTTATTTGTTTGTTGCTTTTTTTTTTTTTATTTCTCTTGGTTTTCCTGTGTTACTGGTTTCTCTTAAATCTCCTAGTTCATGCAAAGCAGCAAGGTTTTGCAATGCTTATCACAGAAAATTGGCAACAACTACGTTAGAAATGAAAAAATACTCTCAAAGCATGAACTTTGTGATCATGATCGTATTTCTATAATTTGTTTTACTATTTGCAATAGCAGTTATCATTTTTTGACTCAAGTTGCTTATATACTTTCAGTTAATGTAATATGGTGATATATAACACTGGATCTACTGATAAATGTGACTTTCATAAGATTTGTATTGAGCCTTTAATGCTAATATGTGGAGCAGGTCAGAAGTGTTGCAAGATTATCTTAATGACTGGCAATAACTGTAAAGTCATAATACCATACACACACACACATATATATATACATATATATATGTAGTTTGCTATCTGCACTGACTAATAATATAAATTCACCTGATGACAGATTGAGAAGCTAAACCAGTTCATTGAATAAGAGAAATTGAAAGCATTGTTCAAAGCATCCTCAGTCAAATTGTCCAGGAAGAGACACGATACACCCAATTTATTAATGCTGGGTTTGATACTGTATTTAATTATTTAATAGAAAAACTTTGGCAATTTAATTGTAGTGTATAGTTAGACTCTAGTGAACCTGTGTTTTCTGGCTTCTAGCCAATAAAAATTATTTAATATTTGCTTGTCTTATTTTTATCTGTAGAAATTAGTACATCTGAACAAAAGAATATCCCTCTAAAAACAAAAGTTAATGTCTTACAGGTTCGTATCTTTACCTGTGATGCACACTTCTGTAGCTTGTTATCATTCTCATGTTATAATATTGAATGACTAATCAAATGAAAATGCTGGTTGCTACATGCAAATCCCATATGTCAATAATGATCTATTTAAATCTTTAAAACAAGGTAAAAGTCATGGATAGGGCCATGAAATATCTCTCCAATACACATTAATTTTTAATTCAGGAGCTTAAAAGGAAAATAAACTTTTTGTTGAGAACTGCTCAGCAACAAATTATGATAACTAGGGATGCCATTACTGTTTGTATATCGTTTTAGGCAGGCTCTTCACATGCAGTGGCAGTAGAAGCATGTTCCATTTTGGCTGTGACTCTCCTTGTTCTTTTTCCATCTGTTTTGGACCATCTCTCTAATAGCTGGTGGCACAGGGCTAGCAGAAAATGTCACTCATGACCATTCTCCCATGGTTAAACACAGGAGCACTGGAAAGGACCCAGGAGTATTACTCACTATGTGATATCTGGTCTTTCACATCACATTGGCTGCATTGACTCATTGAAGCACTTAGAACTGTATGCAATGGCTTCTCCCTCTTCATTTCATGTATATGAGTAACAGCATTGGAAATCTAGGTTGAAATGCCAGAACAATTAATCTAACCCACCACACAACCAGAAAAGAGAATTTGTGTCCTTCCACAGAAGACAAAAGTGCTACATTTGTGTCTTTCTGAATATAAAGTTTATAAAACCAGAAACCTTGAAAATCAGGGATGTAGAGTTAGGGTGCACACCAAGGTACAATACCTGAACCTTCATCCCAGAGATGAGTATTAGGCAACCAGAGCAGGCAGCTCTTACCCATTTTGATATGAAGAAGTGAGGATACATGTGCCACAGGTGCATGTGGCATGAGGCATTATGAACAAAGTTAAGGTTGATCAATAGATCCATCATTTGTGTTTTAAAAAATTTTGGTTTGGCTGATGTTTTAAATGTGTATGAGCAATCATTTATGAAATTATATTTATCAATTAACACTGCAGTTGAGGTATGCCTGTGATTAGCTAAAGGCAGAGATGTTATGTGATTCTTAAATGCTTTATCCCTTTCCTAAATCATCTTCCAACAAAGTGTTTGAATGAGAAGGTTGTGATGGACCAGAAAGAAAAATCACAGAAATACCATAAGTGTTAAGATGTGGTGTTTACTACCAGGCTAAGATGTGTGGATCTCTTCCTTATGCTGCTTTGTGACATCCTCTGACTGTTCTGTCACTATTTCCCCTTCATCTTCTCTGATTCTTGTTCAGTTAGACCATTATGCCTCTTGCACCCTGCAGCAAGTAAAAGGTCTGCTCCTTGTTCTCTCATTCCTTTTGCCTCATTTTGCACCACAGGCAACAGATCCAGCATGGTAACTCATTGCCTTTTTTAAATTTTGCTTTTGCTCCTCCCTAAAAAAACCCAAATTCCCAGTGGAAGTACATGCTGTAGAGTAACTATAGAAGTTAAAAACAATTAAGAAATGTTTCAGTATTATCAGTTATGGCTTGAACATTATGCCTGTGGAAAATATAGGTGAATGTGTCAATAATATCAATTTGGAAAAGCTAGATATCAGACTAAGATGACTACAAGCTGTGAACCTCAATTATATGGAGTACTTTTTGAAGCACACCAAATTACAGAACAACTTGAGTAAACATGGACTTCAGAGTATAGAATTATATAGCTTTAAGCCTAGAAGAGAGTTCTGACGTATTTTTTTTTATACTATACTATTCAAGAATTGTTTTTTAGATAAATCTTGAAAAAGGGTGAAGTAAACTCTTCCTTTAAGTTGTTCCCTTTCTTCATAAGTCAATAAGTGGTAAGTTTTGATATTAGTCCTGTCACTATATCCACCTGTATAGTTTATGATATAGGATGTAGAGCTTTCAGTAGGTCATATGCAGCACTGCAGTCAAAAGGTGGGGATGGGAGAGCAGCCTGACCAGCCCTGGAAGCATGATGTGCTTAACATCTAGAATATCTTACCTCTGTAATCAATGGGAGTGGTCTCTGTGTTGGACCAGGTGATGAAGTCCTGGTGCAGATCAACATTCAGGAGAGATGTTTATTCACTGCATTTTTTCTGCAATGTACAAAATGCAATCTGATGTACAAAATGCAATCAATAAAAGGGCTGATTAATTATGCCTGACAGAAACACCATAAGGAAGGCCTGTGTACAGCACAGTTGCACACAGGACTGATTGCCTGCATTACATGTGGGGACAAATGAGGAAATGGGGACTAATGAGACCTCCGGTAATGCCTCCCCCTGCCAGCTCCATTGCACTGCCCAGCTTCAGTGGAAACAGAATGTTAATTAAACAACTGAGAAGGTGAAGCATTTTATCACATATTTACTATAACATCTATTGAATTACTCAGTGTCATGGAGGATCAAGGGATATCAGCATGATGGACAGATGAAGTAATCGAAAAGCAAGGTGTTTTAGTGGTATGGACAAATTAGAAAATAAACATAAAATTAAAGCATCCACATTTCATAGAGAATAGGGCTAACTACAGGAAGTTCTTTGTTTTCACAAAGGTTTATGTGTTCACACAGGGTAATTATTGAAGTTCTGTTGAAATCAGTGTATTTATGTTGATTTACACAAGCACAAAATTTGACCTAAATGAGAAAACAGGAAAAGAAAAGCATCTTCTCCCCTCTCCTCCACTATCTAATCTTCCTTGAAATGTGACAAGGTCCTCATGCAAAATGAAAGCAGATTTTGAAATTGTGAGAACATCTGAAAAAAAATAGACTGTTCCAGGGATTTGTAATAATGATTTCTCCTGACTATCTCACTCTCTTAGATAAAATAGAAGAAAATTTCTACCTGCAAACAGCAGATTCAGTAGCTCTCTAGAGGTTTAGTCTTTCACAGATAGCATGAAATTTGAGCTGAGTAAAAACCTGGAGCTCTGCAAAATATAAGTTTCTGATGGAATGATGTTGTTCTGTTTTGTGAACTACACCATTTATCTTTATTTCTTTGTAGGTGATGCTTTCTGTGAATACTTCTGAACTAGGCCATGATAAGAGAAAAAGCAGATGCAGGAAGTCTGTATGATATAAATAATGATTCTGCTTGACAAAGTACTTTTGACATTTTAAGAGGGATACTGTTGAGCAATTTGCTCTGGTTTGTTGCTCTCCCATGAAAGAGCTAATTTAGTCCAGTTAAAAGGCATCTCTCTCATTGGCTCTGAAAAAAATTAGTACTTCGTATGCAGTCCATATCCACAGCTTCCTTGGGAGCTGTTTTTATTAACCGAATGCTAGCCCACTGTTTTTCAGGCATGACAAAGTCCTGGTAGATTTTTTGTCTAGCATCTATGTCTTCTCCTGTAGAAACATACTCTAAATCCACTTGTGCAAAGTTAATAAACCAGAGCTATAAAAATCAGCATGTCAAAGATATTAGTGATGAATAAATTTTTTTCTTGCTGTTGGGTTTATCTGACATGTTTTAAGTGGTCACTAGAGGAAAAAAAAAAAAAAAGAGCCAACCAAACAAAAAACATTCCAGCTGGTCTAAGGAAGAAACTAAGGAAGTTTCATCATCAGCTTTTTCATCTAAGCTGCTAAAGGGAAACTTGTCAACAGAGGCATTAGGGAGTTAGCTGACAATGTGAGCTGTACTCCAGCAACCCTGGGAGGGTTCCCAAGGCCATCACTGAGATTATCTTTGCAAACTTCATGCCCATTAATTCACTTCTGGTCCTCCAATGGATTCCATGTGCCATCCTCGGGACTCAGAAACATGGGGTGCTATTGGTACAATAGTTGAGGGCCCATCACATCACCAGCCACTGACATTTCAAGCAGGTAAAAAGCATTTTCAGCCATACTTGAGACCACACGTTAAGAGTTTATCTAGGATATGGAGAACTAATTAACCCTCTCTCCATCAGCCACCTGTATTCTCAAAGAGGAAGAATCAAGAGAAGGGCCTGACATCTCTACTATATGCAGGAATAGGGAAAGTACAATATATAGAATTTAACACAGCACAGTGCAGGTCTGCAAGTAGAGATTTTAGCTGATAGAAATTATAACTATCAATAACAGTCAATCTCTCAGATATTACGTTTTGTCTTTTGTCATCCTTTCTTCTTTAAATAAACCTATTTTAACAATCTAATTTTTGTTTTGATTTGAGTGGTATATTTCCCTTGATTTTCTGTAGTAATCAGTAATTCTATCCTCTCCCAATATATCTATGACTTAATCTACTTGCCATCTTTCGTTCTTATAGTCTGATTACCAGGTTTCATTGATGCTTTGTTAGTAAACTACATTCATGCTCTCTGAGCATCCAGTCTTGCTACCTAATAAGGTCACAGACCTTATATAATAAAAAGACTGTTAACTGAAGTGATTATTTTGAGAGATTTTACCTCACTGACTTTGCAGTTGAGATAGACTAAAGCCTATCCATTAAAATGGATTTTTTATTTCCATTATTAATGTAGTTTAGTGCCATATCTTTAATATTTTGTGGGTGAGAAAATAAAGTAGGGTATGATATTTACATGTATCCTGGCCATTTTAGATATATTCCAGAAAAAAAAAAAAAAAAAAGAATATCTTTGTGGGTGTTGTGACAAAGGCTGTGCAAACTGATGAAAAGGAATTTATTTGGTTTTTGTTTCCTTGTTTTTTTGTAATCTCATTTCCCTAGATTGGGTTGCATCTTTGGCTGATATTGGATATTCTCTTGTCAATTATGATGCTACTTTACAAAAATAAAAATTGTTTCAGGTCTGACGTCATCTTTCTGTAATAAATAAAACTGTTTAGTTTTCTTCAAACAGGAAATTTTCATTTAAATTAAATTTGGCAATAAGCTTTATTGGGCTTTTATTTTCCTTTGACGATTTTCAATAGATGTGTTATTTAAACTCTGGCATACACTGAAAATATTGAAGTTTCCAGTTTATTTACAAAAGAGTATATGAATTATAAGCACCTCTCAACACATCTGCTGTTTGGGAGACATCACACAGAGGATAGATTTTGTCTAATCTGTGCTCAGCTCTTGACAGTTGGATGAATCTCCCAGAAGAGTCAGCTATCATTTCATATGCCTGTGTTACAGATGCCTGACATTTAGTATCTAACAGTTCTAAAAACTTATATAGGTTTCAGTTCCTAAGATTTCAATTAAAGTATGCTTGATTTTAATCAAGTGGCTGATCATATATAATGGAATTTAGTTTAGATTTTGTTGTGAGGATATACCTTCTTTTTTTTTCTCTTATTTGATAAACATGTTAAAACGATCTCAATATGTTAATAAGACTATATTTGGCAATGTGAGTGGAGATGGGGAAATACACCATAAATCATAAGTTTCAGTGGACTGCAAGGGAGACTATGACATTCCAAGTAAATATGCACAAGGAAAATGGTAGGTGTAAGGCAGAACATCTGTAAGTGAGCTCATTTGCCTTTGCTCTTGAGAATTTTCAGTACAGTCTTTGTTTCAGCTAAATGGGGCTTTATTATTTTAATTAGCTTAATGTCTTTGGCAGTGAACAGTTTTTGGAACAATACAGGAATAAGATGGGGATAAAATATAGGGAAATAGCACCTCAGCATCACTGAATTAGCTCATCAGTAGAAATAATTGCTGATGTTAGGTATGCTTGACAGAAAGCATGCAGCAGCACTGCTATGTTAGTTATCAGCCTAGATCTATATACATTACATGTCTAACATGACAAATAATTACTTAGAAAAAGAAAAGGATGGATATTTTTAAAAATCACTTATAAGCAAAGGAAGTTTCAAGAATGTTAATTGCAAGAAAGATTTAAAATGAACATAAGAAGACTGTGGCAAGATGCTATCATTTCACTGGTAATGCTTTATTTAAAAATGGAGAATAATTTTATTCTTTGTGATGTAATTAGATTAAAGAACTTTTTCTCTAATATATTGGATATATTACCTGTAATTATTAGTCTTATCTAGATACAGATTCTTTGCCGTGGGTCTTCCCGAGAAGCTCGTAGGGAGTCACCTTGCACCTTAAAAAAAATCTAGTCTTTCCTATAGTGCAGTAGTGAGGAGTTTAGCACGTGACGGAGAAGACTGTCTAAAACAGTCCCCACTGTGTGTCGACTGGAGCAATGCCTCTTCTTTGGCCTGTAAGGCAGATTTACAATGGAAACACTATAATTGCCTGTGGAAAGGTGAGCAGAGCCCATGGCAAGGCAGAGGCAGATGCTTTGCCTCATTCAGGACTAGTGGCTGCTGCTGGGCTGCAGTTGCTCACAACCCAGAGCTTTCTGCTTGGATGCAGATGGAAGCAAATGACTGATGTGGTCTTCTGTAAGGCTTGCACTGGTCTTCTTGATGGGAAAGTGTAAGAAAAATAATAGATATATTTTCCTGTTAGGAAATAATTTTTAAACACACACTACTCTGCAGTTTTCTGGTATTTTTTCACCCTCGAGTTACTGTATAATTCAGTTCCAGGCATCATGACTTTTTGGTCAGTGGAAGGAAATATACTAAAAACACATTTTGGAAAATGATTGCTCTCACTCATCCTCCTTTTCACTTTCCAGCATTTAATTTGATTTGTAATCTTTATTTAAAGAACAATAAAGATGAGAGTCTTTATAGATTGAAAAACTCATAAATTTGTGGTGAAAATCATTTCAGAAAGAAAGAAACTATACAGGAGAGCTATTAAACTTATTGTCAATAGGATTCAGCCTACAAGACCTTCACATTCACATGAACAATGTTGGTAAGGGAGTAAAGAAAAAAACGTTTTATACAGTGCCATGTTATGCACTTAATAAAAAACTACAACTGCTGGGAAGTTTATTGCAAGATTATATAATTAACCTTTTTGCTTCTAGTCTTCATGCTGCTTATGTTTCTGTGAATCACTAATAGTTCGTGGCAACAGGGTGGGGGCTGGGGGAGTGGTTACATTGTATTTGAAATCAGAAAAAAAAAATGTTGAGAAAATGTAGATAGTGTTTTCAATACAAGTTGATCTTAATGTAACTTTTTTGAGTAGAATCTTCTATAAGGTATTAAAGTATTACTTCACATAAACAAGTGGCATTTTTCAAGCACTTCTTATATGTAGAAAAAAAATATCTCCTCTATTAATTTTGGTATTTTAGCCTTCAAAAAAATTTTAAATTCTAAAATATCATTAACTTTTAATGATGGGAGCTTTCCTACATAAGTTCCCCAGCACTGTCCAAAAGATCATCTTTCTTTTTCTATGTTTCTCACTTACATTCATGTGGATCTGATTCTAATTTTATTTCTGGCTATCTCCACTGATTTTTTTGATTTCACAACTCATTCTACATAGAGAGTAAACAAGATTTACCAGGATATATAACAGCAGAATCAGACTCATAAAGTTAAAGCCTGTATTTTCATATTTCCACAAATGAAGGTATTCTTTTCGATGTCATTTTCCTCTTCCTTACACAGTGAACTTCTTCAGTACTTTCTAAAACTTAACATATTAAGTTGGACTTAATTTCTGATTATACCAACTCCTCCTTCCCTTTTTCTCTTCCTTGATATATTCAACTTGGGCCAAACCATAAGAGGTTTATTATACTCATGAAAATGCAGCAGCATTACCTCATTACACTAGAATTTATGTGCAAGAATTAAAAGAAACATTTGGAGGGCTATTTAAAACAGATATAAATATATCTGCCATGATTAAAGATAAGTAATTTAATTTAACAGAAACTGTTAAATAAACAGCATGTTGTAATAGGTAGCAGAGTTCTGATGCCAATAAGTGGGGCTGCCAGAGGCTTTCAATCATAAGCCTCTGTTTTCAGTTGCTGATAGCTCTGCCAAATGTAAACTATTGTGGTCCTAATACTCTATGCTGAATGTATCCCTCAGCTATTTTGTTAGTGTTGATTAAAATAATCTCTTTCTTAAGAAAGCTTAAATGTATAAAGCCTGTCTCTCCAGCGTTTCCTCCTTATGTCATGTAGGAAGGATGAAGGGGAGAAAAGAAATGGATGGAGACCAGGAATGGGTCAGTGTATGGACAGGACAGGAGCAAGAGGGACTGTGGCAAAGAAAGGTGTTAAGGGGAAGAATATAGATAGAGCCAAAATAAATGTTCCTGGGGAAGATTCGATAAATTGAATAGCAGAAGGGGGGAATAGCAGCAGTTATAATAAGGGGAAGAATGAGGGCTTGCGTGGGGTAAGAGAGAGAAGTAAAGATGTAGGGCAGCATAGGAAGAGGCAGAAGGGAGTCGGCTGAGGAAACAGGAGTTTGGGAGCTACAGTAGGACAGAACTAAATAGGAGGCCAGGGTAAGGGAAAGTCTAACAGGGAACTTGGTGCAGATGTGCTTAAAACCCCCAGAATATTCTCATTTTTGTTTAAGATATAGAAATGAATTTCATTATTCACTAATGTCTGCTTTCTCTTATTTAGAAAATAGCAGAGAAATTTAAGTATGCCTTCATTCCCTGAAGGATAGGACTAGCTGGAGGCTAAAAGTGTTACCACTGCCATCACTGGTTCGAGTACTTGCAGAAACTTCAGCATTACTATCTTTGCTGAGTACCCAAAGAGATCAGCTTCTTTCATCAGCTTTATACAGTTAATTTTTTTGTAAAGGCTTATTATTACACAGCCTCTGAACTGTGCCAAAGAAACACTCAGACTGCAACTGAAGAACCCAGAAATTATGAAACACCTGAATTAAGGTTACTCAGGCAACCTGGCATGTATTCATTTCGGTCCAGTCTTTCACTCCACCACCACCACGTGCTTTTTTCCATTCTACGTCTCCATTCACCTCTGGATCTTTACAGGGCAAAAGCCCTTGTCCTCTGCCCTTGTCACATCCTTCCTTGGGACCAGAATTGCATATCCATTTCATGGTTGGGGATTAAAGACTTTCAACTGGTTTTCAGTAAACGGGTTTTCATAGAGAGCCTTTTTCTTGCTCATGTCTTAAGATCTGTGTGTGAAAACACAATTATATGCCTACCTTGTTGCTTAATGAGTTTTGATAAATGTCATTGATCAAGTACAACATTATGCCTTATTTTCTGCCACAGAATTAAAAAAAAAAATATTACTTTGCTCTGTAAAGCAGTAGCATGTAAATTTTGTGATAAATGATTCTGTATCTCTTTTACTATATTACTAAGATATTACAAAGGCATTATAATAAGCAAAGAAGAAGAATTATATGCAACTGTATATGTAAATGTAACACTACACAGATCATGAACATTTCACTGTCTTCATCAAAAACATTAAAATCACCAAAGCACTGAAAAGACATTATACTAACGTGTTTTGAACTCTATTATACTCTGGATGGTTTGATGTTTTTTTTTTTTTTTTTTCAGTCCTGTTGTTAGAGAGCCAAGTCATCCATGAGAATGTGAGACAATTGTTGTTGGTTACTAAATTGCACTTCCTGGTCTGTGTCTGTTAGTAGGAGCAGGATGAAAAACTGTGTAGTGGAACGTGTGAGGTGTGTGATGGTACGGGAAATGTTCTCTGAGACAGCTGTGTTTCAGCACAAAAAATCTTTGTGAAGAGCCTGCAAAGGTTTTGCTTCTTAAAGTGCTTTCAGCTGAAGTAGTCCCAAGCCTTTTTTCTAGAAAGCATCAACTCACAGGCACTGGAATATCTCACTGAGTGCTCCATTGCACTTTGGTGGAAAAGATGTTTTGCAAAAAAATTCTTCTGCCAGTAATTTAAACCATTACAGTCTTAGAAGGGATTGTAATGGTGTCTGTTCACGGCTATGGAAAGCATTTGGTTTAAAACCATTTGGATGTTAAAACCATCATCCTAGAATGCAACCCATTGTAGAAATCAGTGTCTTTGCCAAAAATCAAAGAAATCAACTTTTTTAGCAAAATTAGGAAACATATTACAGTCATCCATATTAACAAAATGAAATTTATATTAATTCACAGTTGAATATCCCTTCTAATAAATGGTTAAATAGTAGTTGTGGCTGTGACAGTAAAAGAATACAAAAGTGACAACATTTCTTCCTACAAGCATCTTTAAATAGTTGCATTCTGTCTTCTTGACATCAGCTCGTGTCATTCCTAGTTTTAATAGGCATACAAAAATAACATATCTTTCCTACCTCATTAGCACAACTGTATAAAACCCTGAAAATGAAAGCAATACTGACTTTTTTTTTTTTTTTTAGGAGTTAAACTCTGATGAAGGAAAAATATCTATAAAGCTAATACATCTCTGCCTAGGCTCTCTCTGTTGCGTATACTAAAATAGCATGAGCTCATATTATATATACTCAAATCAGAACTAGATGAGAACTAATTACCATTTATCACATTAGTAATGGAATTATTTTAACCTTTTATGGAAGGGCAGACTTTTTGATTAGTAGTATCTTCCAAATTCTTTCTGTTATAATGTTTAACGCACTTGATTCTGCAGTTTTACTACAATTATAAAGCAAGGTGCATATTGTACAAAGAACAAGTTTATGGAGCACTTGAAGAAATACTTAGAAAGAGACAGGAGAGTTCATGGAATTCTTAGATAGCTCAGGAATATGATAAATTTATTAATACCTGTGTATGTGTGTATATAGATATACATATATTAAAAAAATCTTTGGCATCAATGTTACTGCAAGTACAGGTGAGTTGCTGATATGCTACAAAAAAAAAGCATTTCCTTCTTAGTGTTGATCACACAGGACAAGTGTCAGGTGTTGACTGAGCTCATAAATAGCACTGCAAGATCTCCCCACAACTAAGTCTGTGGTCACTATCCCCCCAACAGAAGCTGCTTTGGAATTCTCCTTGCACCCTCTGATCAGCAAGACAGTTTCATTTCTCCGTGAGAAGATGAAGTTCAGGTTGTGCTTGCTCAAAGGCAGCAGACCCCTAGGCATACTGATGAATTTAATGTAGTTTGGTCCATCATAAAGGCACATCACAAGGTAATAATACTGGAATGAGACAGACCCCTGAAAGTGTAGGACTAGGGAAAACGCTGATACTTATCCTGAAGTTGTTAATGGACAAGATTGATCTAAATGGTATTTATACTGAAAGTGTTCACAGGTCTCTGGCCCCCAAACCTTCCTTTTGCTTGTAAGCCTTAACAGCTGCATTCTTCATGTTTGCAAGACAGAAAACATTTCACACACTGCAAGAGAAAGGAAAACTTGGTTTGTTGAAGTGAGGTGCATTTAACAAAATGGTAGATAATGAATTTTCAAGGCTGTTGTGGAGGTGAGGAGTGACTTTTGAAAGTGATAAAGAAATGACAAAATGATTAGAAAAACTAGTCAAATGTTAAATAAGTTCCCCCACTTTATTTCACTGGAAGAAGAGAACTATTAATTCCAAAAGCTTCATGAATCATAGAACTTAACAAATATTCTATAAAATATGTTTGGATAGCAGGAGCAGGCCATCTTTCATTAAATGATATGGAATTAATGAATAAATTTCATGATGATGTCAGATGCTGTTTTCCTGTGTTTCTCACATACACACATATGTAGAGTTTGAAAACAACCCTCCCTCTCTAGGTCAACAGCAAATTATCTGTGCTGCTGGAGGACTCTTTCTGCTGTCTACTCAGGGCTAAGGAGGAAAATCACAGTTAATCAGGTAGGAGGAGAGAAAGAATGAGCTGGGAAATGGACAGGAGTAATCAGGAGGAACAGAAGGATAATTAACATAATTATTTGTCATCACTTGGACAATTACATTTCTCAAAACTATATTTTTTGAAATAATTGGATAATTTATATCTAATAATTTATATCCAATTAGTAAGAATTGTGCATAAAATGAGAAAATTATTTTGGATGAGTGGAATCTGGTTGTTTTGAAATAAATTTTCAAGAGGTATAGTTATTGCTCTAAGAAAAATCAGCCAGAGTGGGATTTTTTAAAGATTTAGCAAAGAAGTTGGTCATAAAGACATATGCGCTCTCTATGATTTCCCTAAATGTTTCTTGAAAAATAACATGAAAATCATTGCATATAAAGAATGATTTCTGTTTCTTTGAAGTCACCATTTATTTTCTAAAGGAGTCAGTACAAGAAACACAAAATGGAGTTAGATGTGAAAGAAAAAGAAGACAGTTGAGTCAGTAATAATATTATCCTCTCTTTTACAGAGTTGAGAATTAATGAAATGTTCATTTTAGCAAGCCAGAAGAAAGATGTGATTTTTTTGTGCATTGAAGTCTTCGAAGTACTATAGAACCATTAGCAGAGGTGTTAGGGGTCACAAGACAGTCAAAAGACTAACTAGTTTTGTTTTTAGCAAATCTCAATATTTTTTTTTTTGTAGTTGAGATTTCTGCCTAAGATTCAGATAGTAAATTTTACTAATATTTTGATGATTATTTGGTTTAAATTGACAGTAAATATGATAAAAGGAATAACAAAGAAAAATTATTTATCTGTGATAAGTCTGACATTACAAAATACTTTGGTTTGTTTATAAAGGACATCTCTGACTTTGAAATTTAATGAGTTTGCTCCATCTCATGAAAACTGTAAAATCTGAAACTGGAAACTGCAGAACACAAACCTCCTTCTGTTGGTGGTACTAGAAATAACCGTATATAATCATCCAGCCACTCAGCGCTTGTATACTCAAATCAAATCTTCTGAACCCTGCTATGGATTCCTGTAATGGAGCAGTGTTATCTCTGAGTCTTGCCACCTTTCAGGAACATAGATCAGATTTTTGGCAATGTGAACTGTGAACAATTGATAATGAGTGCCCTGAGATTAGTTTTTGACCTCTTGCATGGCCTAAGTTTAAAATTGTATAAAAGGTCTCCACATCTTTGTGGAAGCCATCTGAATGTTTCTTGTTTACAATGAGCTCTGACCACTTCTTTCTGGTTAATGCAAAATTTTGTCTCGCGTCTGAACTATAAAATTAACTGGGAAATGTCAAAGCTATTTGAAATGTCTCCCTTTGTAGCAGATATTTCTCCCAGCGGGATTTTCATAAGCAAAGTCAATTAAATGCTTGGAATAAAAATAACAAAAAATCTTGAGAAACGGTATAAAGGTGTTTGGAACCCACCTTCCATAGCTAGCAGATAATGCCAATCAGTGGCAATTGCTTTCCTCTGAACCACTGGGAGGGAGAAAATTAGCATCACTAAGCAGAACACCTTGTCTAGATTTTTGCACCTTTTGAGCTTCCTGCCAGCAGCCTGGATTTTTAATTTAAGACTTAATAAAGGCTGAACATTTTTTGAAAAGACCCCAGGATGACCATTGCCTTGTGCTAGAAGAGGCTGCAGCTTCCTGTTATAGGAGTGGTTTCAAATGTCCAGACCTTCTGAGAGATTAGACAGCCTCTCTTCTGTTCTAGCATCTCATTATTTCAGGGCATAAATATGCATGGAGTTAAAAGCAAAATTATCTGTGTCATTAAAACAATTAATTTAAACAACATGCCAAAGAAAGAGAGTAAGTCCACTGTGGTTACAGGGAAAAATAGGTCACTTTGGCCAGCAGATTCAGTTTTCATTTCTAACCCAATTAAAAAATACTTTGTTGACAATAACTGTTATTTGCAGATTAGCAGTCCAACATCATATGTCTTTCAATTAATTAATTATGAAGGCTATTTCTATTCTAGGTCCTGGAACGTAAGGATAAATCTCAGCTTCAGTGATGTATTAATGAGCAATGCCAGAACATGTATTGATTCATTTCTTCCATTTAATGAGTTGGAAATGTTTGATACTCTTAAAGTATTAGGTATGTTCCATCATCCCTCCATACTCACAGTCCTAATATGTTTTAAGGAAAGGAGCTTGAAACTTGGGATAGATTTTTTTTTTGAAACTTGGGATAAATATTTTTATAAGCTTTAGTAGGAAGCTGAGTATTATGTTATTGCACATTAAGACTAGACCTGCAAGACTTAATACTTTAGACTAAAAAGCTAATTGAATTGAAATTTATGACCTGGTGGCCATTTAAGCGATGATTTATAAAACACTCTCCATTGTATCTGAAATGTAGAGACTAAAATTCCATGGAATAATTGTTCTGGATTGATTTACAAAAGTATATAAAGTGATCAGTGTTATCAAGGAAAGGGAAAACTTACCAAGTGTGTGGTTAATTAAAAGGACAAGTTTAGTTATGTAATCTTACTTCATTCTGTAAACAAACTGTTGAGATTTTGCCCTTTTAGCATTACTTTAGCCATGTTATTTCAATTCCTCTGTAATTATAAGCCACATTTTGTCAATAAATGAAAGATTCAGGTCATTAAGTTTTAATTAATAGCACAGACTGATTAGTAATGGTTGAATACCATCAAAGTGACTTCTTTAATCTACTTAACATGTACCAAACACTATTATTTTTATGTAAAGAAATCTAAAATCTAGTGCAGTTAAGCAATACAACTTCACTGTTATAACATCTTTACAATATTATTTGAAAAATGTGGGTGGTCACCAATTGACTAGTATTTGTTTATTGATAATTTTCATAGAAGTAGTGATGATCCATAATGACAAAAATTAAACATAAAACAGCAATCAAGACAATTTACTTCAACAGAATCTAATTAATAATAAAATAAAGCTATATAATAAAGGATTAAAATAAGAAAAGCTTAAGTGAAAGACAACACATAGTTCCTGTAATTTTTGAATGGAGTTACACTAAATTATATCATATTCACAGAGCTATGAATATGTAAGTTTGGTTTCAAACCTACAAAACCTTTTGGTGTTCTGGAATAGTTTTTTGCACAAAACTGTCTTTGTGTACTGAGCTTTGAACACATATTTTTACTGATCAGTACGACTGTTTGTGTGATTAATTTTCAAGAGCACGCTAGTAACTTTTTCTAAGTTTGACAAATGAATAAATGTGTTCAGAATTCAGCTTAAAAACTACATAGACACAACCTATACTCATATAATTGCAGCTTTTCAGTGTCTGTGGATGTAAGATTTCTTCAAGGGAGATCAAAACATTTACATGAAGAGGAAATCGGTGTTACATCTATCATGCATATCTGAAGATCTTCTATATTATAGATCTCAATCTAACAAATTTTAGTTGTGAAGATTCTTTCTTTATATTACCATTCTGTCACAAAATTACATTATAATTTATATTCTAAATTTTGGTGGTAATGGCTGGTGTATAAAATCTTTGTTCTTAGAACATTTGTGGAAGCTGTTTATTGACTAGTATATTAATAGAGAAGTAATATAATCTCACAGCTAGCTAAAAAAACAATAAAAATCACCTTTATTTTGTGACTCTCCTCTAGTGTGCTCTTGTCATGAGAATAAAGTAGTCTGTTAAATTTATGGGAAATCTGCTCATAGGGAAACAAGACTTTATGGAATACTTGATTTAGTTTGGTGAGCAATTAATATTTTTGGATTAATGTAGGATAAATTCAGTATTTCGATAAAATGACTTATTTAATAGTTGAGTTCTGAAGTTTAATGTAGAGAGGGGAAAACAGCTATCATGGTAATGAATATGTTTTTGTTGAAACCATTTATTAAAATTCAGACCCAGAGTAAGAGTATACATGTCCTTTTATAATTATGTTCCCTGTATTACAGCATACTATAACAACCAAAATAATTTGAATTCTCATTTAGGGTTATGATTGAAAAACATTGAATTTAATGATTAGGAATTCACATCCTGAAGCTATTTGAGATTTCTTGGAAATTGAAATGCACACTGCAGGAAAAAAAAAATCTTTTCTGGAAATCAGTTACTTACCATTTAACTGATGCTGTAAAGTGCAAGAGGAATAACACCTGAAATAACTTTATAAGGTTTAGGATAGTTAGGGCTCTGTTCTTACATTTTATTACCAGCTGTCATGTATCGCTTTTTATTATTAGTTGTTTATGGTTCCAATTCCTCAGCATCCAGGCCCTGCCATCATAACTTTTAGAAATATTCTGCTTAGAGACTTAGCATAAGATATGAGACATTGTTATCCCAAAATAAGCCATAGCTCTGGCTTATTCTTGGAGGAAATGACATGGTAGTAAAACAAAGGAAAAAACATTAAATGGATCCTGAAGCCCATTTCTAAATCCCCAAGGCTGGGTCTAAGTATGAATTGTGTGAGCAGCTCTTGGCTCAGTGCCCCTGTGAGCCTTGGCTATATACAGGCACTCTCCCTTGCACTGATGTGTTGAGAAGAAACCTGCACATAGGGGCTACACTGCATTGAGCCACTGCACGGTCGGTCAGGTCCCTGAGCAGGAAACTTGCAGTTCAGCCAAGTGCTGAAGGTCCATGGCTTACTGTGTAGACATGGACTAAATGACTGAAGCAAGATCCATTGCACAAAAATATAATGCACTGAGTAAATGTTCTTTAGGTAGGGTTTGGGGACAGTCAAGCACCGGTCTGAACAGAGCCAAAAAGAGAAAGAGCAGCACAGCCTCTTTCCCAGTATAGGACATTGGATGTCAGTAATGGAGAGCTGCAGATCTCACAGCTCCCCCTGATTAGATGATTCAAAGAGGGACACATGAAGATCATTCTAGACAAACACTGCTTGCTCTTCAGGACTTCCCACTGGGACAGACACAAAGATAGAGGAATTTGTCTTATGTTTCATTTCTCTCATAGGCCTCATTCAGAACTGTAGGTAGGCACTCCGAATTCAGGAATTGCACTTTAGAAAAAACACTGGTAATGTATTTTATTCAATAACTTTTGACACAACACTGAACTAGAGTCTGGAATGGAATGGAATGGAATGGAATGGAATGGAATGGAATGGAATGGAATGGAATGAAATGGAATAGCATAACATAACATAGTTCAACCAGATCTAGTTACAGGAGTTCTTGTGTAACTCAGAAACAGCAATCAGGGCTTGATAACTGCGTTGAGTATAGATATACTATATTCTGTCATATTCACATTGTGATCCCTCTTCTGGATCTGTCTATAACGTTCTCTCTCAGATGCAATTTAGATTAAAAATGTTCAAGGACTTCATTTTTGAAAGTACTTAGACAAAGTGAGACCAATAGCAGAATACTCAAAATACCTGATTATATTCTAATTCCTACTTGCATTCAATCCATGTCAGCTGACGCTTACATGCTATTATGTATCTGATTTCATCTGTGGGTGCTTGGATAACTGTAATCTGACTGTTCATCTCCCTTGTTTTTCTTTAATATTTCACCTCAGTTTAAGAAATTGTGCTGATGTGAGGGTCAAGATATTCTGAAGAGCCAGGCTGCACATAAGGAGAGTTGCTTTCAAAGTATACCACAGCTGGTGGTTCAGTTTTGTTTTGAATTGTGAAAGTCTAGTTTTCTTTTTAATCATACTAGGCATTTGATGTCAGTATTATCTTGTGGTAGTGTTCCACAAGTGAATTATATGTTAGGCTGGTATTCTTCTTTGACATGAAAGTATGTGTGCTGCAATAGCTCTCTACCTAAGCATGGGAAACAACCCTGCAGATACTACTCTTCATATGCAAAAAAATAAGAAAAATGTCTGCTGAACTTTCAAGCAAAACGATAATATGTTCCAGATAGAGAAGGCAAGATTAACACTTAAAAAAGAGATTCAACAGTATCTTAAATTAATAGAAATACAATCTCCAGACTTTAATATTTAGTGCAAAGCAACATTCACCACTGGTAATACAACAGTGATAATGAACTGCAATAACAAATATATGATTTTTTTTTCCCTACTGATAAACCTTTACAAGACAAGTTGCAATCTTTCTCCCTCTTATTCACTTTTACTTCTGTAGCATGAAATGTAGTATGTATAAAGTCTATTTAGAGAGATAATTTGCCACAAAATTTTTTGTGATGTAAAAGGTTACTTATTCACAGAAAGTCAAGCAGTAAAGCAGAAAATGTCTGTTTGAATGAGATTTTTTGGGCGTATAATGTCATATTCTCTGCAGTATAGGAGGAAGTAAATGCTGTTAGAAGCAGTAAAACTCATTTCTTCTTATTACTGTAATACTGACCTTGGCATTTTGTAAAATAGCCCCCCATTTAAAAATAAAAAAATGAACAAAACAAATGAACTGTTCAGATTAGGAAACAAATGCTTGAGAGATACTTAAGGAGCTGTAAAGAAGACTCTAATTTCCTGTGTTTTTCTGTCCTCTAAATGGAGTTTTGGAGTATAACATCATACACAGCTACTGGGAATTTCAGATCCATAGAGGTGTCTACCTTGTTTCAAGCAGGGAGATTTTACAGCAAAGATGTTAGAAAACCAAGCCCTTCTATTAATCACCCGAACCTGTGAGCCATATCAATATGTAAGAAAACAAGAAAAATAGAACATCATTTAAAAATAAGTGAAAACACTTTAAAAGTACCCAAAATACATCACATAGCAAAAAATCCCCAAACCTGAAACACTTCTTTCTTACAAGAAAGTGGACTGTTGCCCTGAATGAACCCATTGAATGTATAAAGAACTGGTTGTAGTCTCACTTGGTATGTTGTGCTTATGTCATAGGCTTATTTCAAATGACTCAGAGGACTGTCAACCAGAAAAAAAGAAAAAGACTAGTGTCAATATGTAGAAGGGTATAATATCTTTCACTATGTGTCTACATAAAAAGCACTTTTCTAAACCATCATTATACTTCATGGTGATGCAATCACTGACAAAATGTAGGTCTGTTGGATAGTTCTGGATAATTCATTCTGATCAGATTTTTTGGTTTGGAATAGATTTTCTTATTGAATATAACTTGCTGTTTTTACTGTTATCATTAACCACCAGTCTCATGCTTCCCCTCTCTTGCTCTTAAATTAAAAAAAAAAAAAAAAAAAAAAAAAAAGCCCACACCAGAGCAGAAGAGTTTAAAAACCTTATAATTTTAAAAAGTTTATATTTAGAAATATAGAATAGGGAGAAATTTCAAGAAAATACTTGTAAAAAATTTCAGCTATCATTTTCTGATAATTTCACTGACTGGAAGAGTGATACCATGTTGGCCAATGTTTATGGATTTATTCAGTAGCTTTTCTTTCCAAAACATTGTAGGGCCTGCTCAGGTGGAGCAAGTTCCTATCTAACATTATGAGCATTTTAGAAGACACAGATGCCCAAATTAAACAAAATCTCCAAAAGCTTTTAAAAATCAAACAATTTGGATGGCAGAATAAAGATTGATACTGAATCTGCAACGGTTTAGATTTATTCTTTTCTCACATTGAAATTTTACTTTGTCTGGAAAATAATTGAAATACCGGAAACTTGTGTTGTAAAACATGACTGACAGTCTCATGTTGAGGATGAAAAAGTAATTCTAGATATATAAGTTATATCTATGGGAAATGTGTGAACTTCTGATAGACAATATATTCAACCCACTTTGTAATAACGAATGGACTGTTACAAAGATTAATGAGAAGGATAGAATTTTAATCGTTGTCTTTGTATTCAGCAAAGAGTTGGTCCTGAATATAATTACATGGATAAAGAAAGTCTGCTTTTCTGAAGAAGAAATTGATTTTTTTTTTTTTTTTTTTGTTACCTGACCCTGTTTGGCACTTGCTGGAAGTTTCATTCCTGAAATAAGAGCTCTCTTCTACAAAGACAGAAAGAAGTATTTTAGCACAAAGAGTTACCACCAGATTATTTGAAGCACTGGGAATTGTTTGTATTTATCTCATGAAATTAAAATGATTCTGAAACTAGAGTATCACCTTGAAATGGTGACTAGACTAACTTGTTAATAACCATCTTCAAGAGCCGGTCAAAGTGGACAAGAGGGGTGCATTAGAGCAAGAGAAATCCCCAAGGGAAATTTTAGCCAGGTCTGACTTTTTATATCTAAAATCTCATTAGGATAATAATAGCATTGCATCCATTGCAAGCAGCCCACTGGCCTACAGGAATAGCAGAGCACAGAAACTGGCAGGATTAATTCTGCTCCTCATCTTGCCATGACTTTTAGTAGGACAGCAAGGCAAAATACATTAACCTTTGTTCTAATATAGTAATGAGTCAAGAAAATTATTGGGTACTTCCTTAAGTGCTTAGATATGCAACTGAAAAATCAGTCTTAAATGGGCTACTCATGTAGCATGTGACTTGTGTCTATAGAAGTCAGAGGTCATAGTATTCCTCTGCTTCAGTTTTCCTATTTCTACAGGGAGGACCTGATCTTTATTTGTTCCTCCTTAAAACTGCTGCAATGATGACTTGACTAGTAATCACATATGACTATGAACAGCTAAAGGGCTATGAAAATACAAAATTTTTGTTCTTGTTACGGTGTTGTACAATACATTGTTCTCTCACCCTCCCTACTATTAAGAATCAAATGCAATTTGTACAATCAATGTATTATGGCCTTAATCCATGCTATTATAACTTTAGAAGTCATAACGGTGTGCTTTACTTGCTTCATAAATATACATGGCTAGCTAGATTTAAACCCTTTTTCTAATTAAAGGGCGGGGGGGGCAATAGTTTTTCTTCAGCTTTCCAGTTGTGTGTCAGCACAGAGCTTTCCTGGGGCTTACTCCAGCAGTCAAAATGTTCTTAACACTGACTTGGGAGCAGCATTAGCTCCCAAATAAGTGCATCTTCTCTATTAAACCCCTAGACCTCCCTTTATACTCAAGATTAAGCAGAATCTCCTTTCTACTGGGGCTAACAATTCCTTTTTATTTAAATATAAATGAAACTCAAACACAATAAATATCACAAGTAAAACAATGCAATGCAGTCTTATTTGTATGTTTATAGCCTCATATAAATTTATAGTTCTGTGCAATTTTTTAATTACTTCTGTTATTAAACCTTCTTATAGAAACAATAAGATTTTGTGAAGAAAAAACCCCAATGTTTAGCATTTCATAGCAAAAATAACCCTCAGCAGCCACCTGACATTTCTCAGGTTGCCTTGAGTTTACTTCAAAGGAAAAAGTCAGTGGACAAAACTTGGAAATCTCAGATGTCTCCCAACCTCAGTCCTAATTCAAGACTTCAGATAGCTAGAAAGGATTCTGGCTTTAGCTGATCATTTTCTGTGCAAGCAAAGAGAAAACAGAGGGAAATAAAATTGAAAAGCATGATAACAAAGCTGAATTGCTTTTTCACTTTTTATTTTTTAGTTTTGTCTGCTTTGTGGGAGCTGAAGGGTGTAGATAGCTATAAGGTTGCCTCCTGCCTGTGAAAGGTAACAATTGCATTTGGTAGCAGCCTGGCAAGCACCAAAAGGGCTTGTCAAACCATGCCCTTGTGCTACATTAGCTGTGAAATTCCTCCTCAGATTCAAAAAAGATCCTTTCTTCACACTTTCCATATCACTGTATTGTAAGGAAGGGAAATCATAAGTGTGGTGACCGGAGACAATGATCTTACTAACAAGGCACACAGAGAGAAGCAGACGCTCACTCTAATATGAAGGCTTTTATTAGGTATATATTACTGAATTAAAGAATATCACCAGTTTGACCCATAGATCACATTCTAGGCAAGTTTTCATACAATTTATTGTGTACATATTAGTCATCAGAAGTCACAAGTCTCAGATTACTCCATCAGATTAGTGTAAGACTTTCTATACTTATAGTAGAAGAGCAGTGATATCAGTTCTTTATAAATACACTAGATTTTCATTCTTACGCACTGATTTCAAAACTGTTTATCAAGACCAAAAATGGTAGATTTTTCCCTGTACACATTTTTAAGACATAAGTTGGCTTTTTTTGTATGCAAGGTAATACTATTGTTATTTAAATTGTGTGTTTGTTGAAGTGCAAATAATAACTAATCAGCAGCTAATAGTCGATCAGCATCTTCAGAATATTTGTTAAGAAGTGGTATTCCTCCTTTCTTTGACCTAAAGTAATTCTCTCAAAGGGTGCTCTTACTTAAGAATCTTTTAACTGAAAAAAAAAAAAATAGTGCAGACTGTAGTTAAGTATGGCAGCTAAGAATTCTTGCACATGATGGTTAGGAAAATCTGCAACACAGATCCTTACAGATGTATCCCCCAAAATGCTGAAATAATGGGAAGTTTGTCATCATCATGTAGCAATTTGGATTCTGCTTCAAATGAGAAAATTCCTTTCAATGTGTGTATGCTGCAACTGTATTAATTTGATTATGTGTTATGGAATTTAGGTGCTTGCTTAAAGTTACTTACTCAAAGTTACTGGTATCACATGAAAAATATTAATGAGAGAAGAAGGGGACTAGGATTTCCAAGGTAAAATGAACAGGACAGAGGTAAGACAGTGTAGGAAAGAAAACTGCTGTGCCAGGGAGCAGCCCACAGGGAGTTCTCCAGAATCAACTTTAATTAATGTTCCAGTCCACAACCCTTGTACAAAAGCTGAGATCTGATAGAAATTGTTAATAGCATAAGGCTATCCTTTATCATTTTAACTCAAATGAATACATCATAAATGAAATTAATGACATCGAAGTCTGGAGTAATAGAAATGGCATATAATGGAAATATAATAGTGTAAAAAGGCAAGGTTGGTAATGTGAGGTTACTTAATGAATACCCTAACTATAAATTAGGTGTTTATCAGTAATAGGTCACTGAGAAAGAAGGGGACCTCAGGATTATCCCAGAAATACTATGACACAAATATTTTGCAGCCATGGGAAAGACAAGTATGTAGCTAAATTTATCAGAGATGTTTTCAACAGAGCAAGGGTATAACTATACATACTGACCAGCCAGAAGCAAGGCCTGATCTCAAATACAATACCTTTGCTTAGGAAATGTGATTTCAAATGGGAATAAATGCAGAGGAGGGCTGCAAAACTGATGACAAGGAGACAGAACCTGTGATACAACGTAAGTGTGAAAGGGATTGTTTAATTTAGCCTAATAAACTGGAGGCTGATAAGGGAGAGGATTGTTGTGTGTAGGTAGAAGAATACATATAAACTCTAAGGAAAGGAAAAAAAAAATATGAGTGAAAGATTACTCTAATTTTTGAGACTGTCAATATCAAAGTGGCTTCTTCAAGCAAGATTTGTAACTAAAGAAAATGCAAAATACTCAAAGATGGTTACAGGCTTGTTAGCCAAGTATGGCAAGCTGATCCTGGCATGGCCAGACTCATATATCTGGAAATCTAAATAGTCTGAAGAAAGTGAAAATAGTCCATTAAGGCTTCAGTGACTATCATTAGGGTAAAACAAGTCTTTAGTGTGGTTCATTTTTCCACCTTTTTTATGACAGTTTATTTCCTGAGGCGTAAAAGTCAATATAAAAAAATGCCATTTGAAAATCTTAGAAGTCCACTATAACTGCCTTTTAAGTTTTCTTGACTAGCACAGAAAATATGGAACAGCTATTAAACCACTGTTCCCCTAATAAACATTAATTAAAAGACAGCAGGAGATTAATCACCGATAATGAGCTATAGATGACTTTTAATGGTCAGCTAATAGTGTCATGGGCCTTTAATACTGAAAATAATTAAAATTAAGAACAGATTGTATGGTGAATATGCGTGATAAAAATGTGCGTACGGTTCAAAAAACAGGCACACAAATATAGGAGGAATATCTTTCCCTGTTACCATGACATTTTAGCTCAGTTCTTAGGGCACTTGAAAGGGGAGAAAACCTGAATTATTGTCCCAATTTAAGGACCATTTGAAACAGGACTTGAATTTGGACTACCACATACGATTGTTTTTTCTTCTGAAGGTGAAAGTCCTAACCAGCGTACTGTGGTTATTCTCCCTTGATGTTCTTCCTGGCACAAGAAATCTATAATTATAGCATGGAGAGTGAATCTTTAATGGAAAAGAAACCTTCTCCATCACCTTTCCATTTCTGGAACAGTCTATAGGTAATTACTAAGTCACTCTTTTGAAAACAAAGATGTGACTTGGAATCTCTCCCTGGCTGCAAGGAAAACGTAATCCTGGCCTTTCCTTCCTAGATTGCACCAAGCGTGATACTACTCTGTAAGGTTCTGACTTCTGGGGAGGAAGAGCAGTTCTTTAGCAGAAACAGTTATGGCCCTGAAAGGGGTTTCAAAGCCATCAGCATTTTGCACCTTATTATTGTTTAGAAGGAAAGGGCTTGTCTGCACAACCTATCCTGTTGGGTCACTTCAACATGTTAGCATTCAGTTGTCTAATTGCTGGGAACAAAACTCTGCCCACATACACTGTGGTAGACTGAAGATTTGCCAATTCTGGTAAATTCCCTCTGGACCAACAGGCACACAACACAGAATGGTTTGCATCTCTAGGGCTTGGATTCCTGCTGAAAGAGGTCTAAGCTTTGTCTTCAAACAGGCCTCATCCATACTGACTGGTTTCTTCAATACGTTGTCTCCCAAACCGTGTTTTATATGGTTGGGAAAGTGCTAGTTTGCCAAGGCCAAAACCATGTTAGGGAGTGTATTAATAATTAAATAGAACAGGGAATTGTAAGATGGTTCTTGAGCCCATGTCCTACTGCTCTCTACTTTGCTATGACAGATAAAGTCTTTGGTATCTAGCTTACGGCATTACAGATTCTGGGGCCAGGACTTACATATTAGGTCTTACCATGCTGGTGTTAAAACAGTTTTTTCAAAGAGTGTCTTCACCATTAGTAGCCATATTCATAATTCAGAATCCTAATGTTAAGGCCATATAGAAAAATAATTTTCTGAAGATAAAATTCAGGACAATTTGGGAAGTAAAATTTTGTAAATTTTGTTTTTAACATAGTGTATAAAAGCCACTGATAAGTATAGGGTTTCATATGTCAAAAGCAAAAGAACCAGTTCATCAAGGTGGGAAGAGATGTGAATTAGATCTCTAAATGGTCTTGATTTTTCAATAATTTTCCTACTTGATGCTGTCCCCTTCTATTTTTTCAGCCCCTGTCAACATGTCATGTCGTCATGACACGTATTAAATCCTGATCAGTCAAATGTTTGCCCAGGTGAGATTTACAAATGCCAGCAGCCACAATTAAGAAAATTTGACTGCCCATGTGAGTAGTCTCTTGCACTTACAAGCTTTTCTGAGAGTTTACGTGAGATTGCAAGGTCTTTGCAGGTGATACAGTAATAGTGAAAGTTTGGGTTTTATTCTAATTTTGCACCAGGATTACCCCGTTCACATCACTTGTGGAACTACTTTCACTTTGTAGTTATGTAACCAAGAAGGGCATGTTGTTCAGCATTTTTCTGGGTTCTGTACAAACAGATAACATAATAGGTTTTTAATAAAAGCTTCAGTCATCTAGCCTAATTAAGAAATCACATAGACCACCACAGAATTAATATTATTGATTTTTACTACTTCTTCATTTGCTTTTTGGATTAGCAAAGGATTCTTAGTAATTATAAACAAACAACTTGAAAAGGTCATAGAAAGTAGGTGAGGAAAGGAAGAAGGAAAAGAAAGTCTGGGAGAATAGATTCAGGGAAGAAGGAGCAGGAGTGAATAATAATAAAAATGTGAAGAAAATCAAGAAACAGAACAGAAGGCTGGTATAAGAAAAGGAAGAACATGTGAACAGGAAAGAGGAGTAGAAAGATAAGATGTATAGTAGCCACCTTTCAAGTTGTCTTGGATTGGATTTTTATGTTTTGCTGTTTAGTTTCTGTTTGTTTGTTTGTTTGTTTTCTTTTAAACCAATGGATTGTTTATATTTCACTAGAATAAAACAAAAAATAAAGACAAGTATGAAATACAAAAAAAAGTTTTTATATCATCAATCAGCTGACAGTGTTGACATTTATAGCTGATGTACTTAAAGTCAAATAATTAAAGAGTAATGTTGCATTTCAATATGCCTTGACAATAAGCTTAGGGTAATACTCTACCAACAACAAAAGAAGGGTTTTTTTAAATTCACAATTGTACATAAATGATAGAATATTAATCATTATATTGCCTTGGCAAAAGCAGTTTTCAAGATTGAATATTTGGCAATATGACATCTATTGTGATTATTATTATTAATAATATATCTATTATATAATAATGTTTGATATACTAATATTAGTATAACATGGTACATTATAGATGATATATATAATATATAATTATAATCAATATATTATTTAATAATGTAATGAATAAGTATAAATATTAACAGTAATAAGTATTAATATTTTAAATTAAAAATTATTTCTTACAAGGACATTTGTGCCATTTGAAACTTTCAGAAGGATTGTAGTGGTTTGGACAAAAGCTCATATGATCTTGCTTCCAAATTTCAGATAAAACCAACCTTCATACTGCTTGTAGTCATTAAAGAGTAGGAGATACTTTTTGGAAGAGTTGCACTGTAAAGCACCCACTGTGCTGGTCCAACTCCAATGTGGAAAATTACATTCTGCCTAATGACAATCATCTCTTCTGTTTCAAAAAGCCAGTCCCGTTTTTTACCTACTGTCCTAGATATTAGACGTGTCCAACCTAGAGCATGGTGCTAAATCCATCACACGCTTATCTACCTTGCTGAATTGTCATTCTGAAGCATTTATTAACTCTTTAAAAAGTGTCTCATTTTTAATCAGTGGGATGGCAATTTAACTTCTGTATAATATACAAGGAAGTATTACACATATAACATCCAGATCAGAATTTCAGGAGCTAGTAATTCAGGAAAGTGATATGCTAGGTATCTTGTATTAATGATACCTCCCTCTCAATACATTTTTGATGTATGCTGTGAAATGCATTTAAATACATACATAGATGCTCTTCCCTTTAAAGAGTTGAGTACCTGTACAGTTTTAGGAACCTGACAAACCCTATCAACTTTGTGAGCTGCAGATATACAAAATGCACTTTTTATTTGTAAAGAGTAAGGATGAGAATTTTAAAAGCTCAATTTACTTAATTGGTCTGCTGCCAACACTGAAGCTAGAGCTGATTTAGAATAGTGTTGTGGCCCTCCACAAATATCTCAATCACAAAGGCAGGTGATTAGAACTTCCTGGACTCTTTTTGAAGATAGTCATGTTGAAACAGAACCTAAGTCTTTTCAAGTAATAGGGTGAATGTCAGTGGAAAGGATAATGAATTTGTGCAAGCTGATACTGTATTGTACAGCTCCAGTAATCCCAGAGCTCAAGTAGCAGCAGCTACAATGGTGGGATACTGCAGGAGGAAGGGCAAAGTACAGCCAGATCATTGCCATTATTTTAGGAATAGGGGTCCAATTAGGACAGGATTGTTTTTTTCTTGTTTTGCCCTGTAATTGCATATAATATCCTTGATAACATTAAGTGCTGTGGTAATCCTGCATTTTTGCTTAGCTTAAAATAACAACTATACATGTTTTCAGATAAGCAGATAATTTAAAATCTCATCATCAAACTCATGTGTCAGGACTTCTTCAAAGATTGAAATCAGTCAGATTCTGCTTCATATTCAGGCATATAATTTTTGCAATGGGAAGAGACATAATGCTTCCATAGCAACATATTAAATACCTCAAGTCCAAGACTTAAGAACTACTGACAGAAGTTTAAAAGGAATATTCAGCTATTATCAAGAAAAAATGGCTTTGTTTATGCTTCATATACATATATATATATTGCAGGTTCATCTAGTATTTGTTATTGATGATTAAGTGAAATTTACTCTATACACCAGTGAAGCTAAAGACAACTCCCCACCCCTGCCCCTACAAAATCTATTAGTAGATGGACATTTAATAGCTGTACAAATGTATCTTAATGAACCTTAGGATGGTATAGCTTTCCTTGTAATTGCTGACAACTATGTTGCTTTACGTTTAAGATCATGCATGCTTATCAGAGATGCCATTGACTTGTACTTGTTCTGTTTATTGATTGCTTAATTAGTTTCCAAGATAGCTAATCAGGGACAGATGCAAGTGTTTAAGCATCTCTTGCTGTGTTTTACTCTGAGCAGAAAATTGTGGAGCAGCTGCGTGATTTCAAGAAATAAATTAACCCCACTGAACTGAACTAGTTTGAATCATGGTATAGGGTACAATGTGTAGCAGTGCTATCTATAATGTGAAATTAATTTGTGGGAAGCTGGTGTGCTGATTCATCTTCCAAAAAGTAACTGGAAAGAAGGCTTTCTTGGTTTTCCAAGTGGTAGTCAGGTAAGATCTTTTTTCCTCTTCTTTCTACACTATTGTTTGCTAAATGTAGTCTCTAACAGTCAGAATAAAAAGGTTTTTGCTCACAGTAACTACCTCTAGGGATTTCTCTGTCACAAAAATAAAATCAAGTAAATGTCAACATTTTTAATAGCGAATGCTATACATCACTGGTGAAGCTGGGTAAATAATGGACTGTGGAGGGTGGTATCTGTCTCAGAAATCTAAAAATTCACTTTAAGCTAACACAGTGTTTTGTTTTGACAAAACCAAAATTATTTGTTTGAAACTGGTTCTTTTAAAGTAGTATTGAGTGTTTATCTTGAATAAAATTACAGAGAATATTAAGAAGAAAAACAGTTTCAAACTAAAAAATCCAAATGTTTTTGAATGAAAAGCTGGGTATTATGGTTATAGATTTTCTGAGAGACTGTATTCCTTAATGATTAATTCAGCATAACTGATACAAATTCACATTATTTGGGCTTATTGAATGTGCTTTATAAAACAGTGGTTGGTGTAAAAAGCAGGACACAGCTTTACTGATAATAATACTAATACCATGTGTAAGAATAGTCCAGCTGTCCAAGTACTGACCTAAGGGCAGGCATTCCATATTTATAATTAAGCATTACTAATAGTTTCTATGCTGTTAAAATCTAAAAAACAAAATAAAAATACTCTTTTCTGGTTTTGTCCTCATAATAGAAATGAACCATACACCCATTCAGAAAACAATTTTTCTCATGTTTTATTGAAGTATTTGATGTTAATATAGGAAAGAACATTTACTGCTGCATAACTTCTTGCATAGAATTCATGCCTTCCAGTCACCTCTGATAGTTTTACCAGGAGTTCTATGTACTTGTCGCAATTACTTTTTGAAAGATGATCAAGAAAGTTCTGCACATCAGCAGAGATCTGTAAAAGTTTGACACATGTTTTCTAGTCCTTTTCCAATATAGGCTGAAGAGTCCAGTACTCAAAAGAATGTCTTTATTATTTGAGAAATTGCTCTGCCATGCTACCCACAGGTGTTTAATATGAGATCAGAGCAATGGTGTTCAGGGCTCCTATTGTATCTGTTGTCAGGAGAGATGCGAAGATACGCTTATCAGTCAGTCTCACATTTAAACTCAAAGGACACTGAATGAAGACGGCACATTAATAGAAGTCAGTGGTGAAGAAAAGGGAGGGGTGGAGGAAAGATGAAAAAAAGTAATTTCTAAAAATGTTTACTAAAAATAATTTGTCGCAAGTGAGACTTTGAAATAAGGAACATCTTAAACGTTGTCAGAAAATCCATACATCATTTTTCTTCTCAACAAATATATCAGCCTATGACTAACTTACACAGGTATATGAACACTTATTTTTTTTTCTAATGCAACATGTATGAAAAGTCATCTATACGCTATTTGGAAATAGTGTATTATTACTAAAATATTGAATCCTGTATTAATCACCATTTAAAAAAAGAACAAACTTGGAAGAGAGCATGACTGAATCTAATGCTTGAAAAAGGCTTTAACTGCTAATTATCACCAGTATTGTGTCTAAAGTTCTGAAATAAGTCATAAGATAATATCAAGATAATTCATGATTCTGAAACTCCTTAAGTTGGGTAACGATATTTTTTTTCACTTGAGTCATAATTTTTCTTGAAGTGTTTCTGATACTGAAGTCACTAAGGATTATTTCATTACAACTTTTTTTTGCATGATAAAAATTAATAATCTTGCTCAGTATTCCTATTAAAGGACAGAGCCAGCATGGGTAACTCCTATGTATGGGAAATTTTATAGATTTACAAATCTAGGGGTTATTTTATTATTTGAAATAAGATTTCAGACTAAAATTTTATTAGGCTGAATTCAGCAGCTCTTAGGATAAAAATGCTTGGTGATTCCCAGTTACCTACAGCGACACAAGTGAAGTTAATTTGCTTCCAATTAATACCTCTACTGGTTTTATTTCCTCACCTATTTCTATTTTAATATGGGCAGGAATAATAATTCCATAAGTATTATGAAGTTATATTCAAATAACCATGATTGAATGTGAAACATGGAGCAAAACAATCTCAGGCAATACTACCACTACACAGGGGTTTTTAGCTGTTTCTATTTCATGTCAAAAAAATCATGATTCTGATCAGTAGAACTAGAGAGAACATCTCAAAATCATACCTTTAGAGAAACTGAAAACTAAACATCTCCAGAAGAAACCCAAAATATGTGTTGACTTTAAAAAAAGTGTACAGTATTCTGTGAAGAAATTTTGTTGAAAAAGCACAGAGAATGCAAAAATGTGATAGCATTGCGGTCTGACAAAGAAAAAGAAAAATTGTGGAAACTTAAGAATAACTAGTAATAGGATCAGAAAATTGGAATACTACAAGATATACTTGATAACACTTGTATGACTTGCATAGAGAGATCTTGTAGTAGTTTGGGGACATATAATACAATAGTCAGTGCAGTATCACTATAATTTTCTTACAAATCCTAACTGTAGACCAAAGGAGTAAAAATGACTTGTGATAGTCATTTGTTCTCCTGAAAATACAGTGCTTCCAAATGCTCATTTACTGTAAGCACCAAGAGATTTCACAACACAGGAAGAGATATTAGCATCAGGCTCTCCAGAAACCATTGGATATAAAGGATTAATTTAATAGGTCTACTTGTAGTCAACACTGGGTCCCCACTCTTAATAAAATAAACCCAGAGACAAGATGAGTTTAGAAAAAATCAGAATAACAACTGGGATGTGGATGAACATTTAATCATATTATTGCTATGGCTCAATAACTATTTTCTAGAAAGGCGTCTAGCTAGCACATTGATTTTCAAACCTGTTATGTACTTCACTTCTCGATGCAATGAGATTATGCAATAAGTGATATTCTGAGAAGTCAAAAAATAGAATATTTGTCTAAATGGTAGTTTAAGATGTTCAGTGTTACGTCATTAGTTCCCTTAACTTCACTGAAGTTGTTCAAAGCTACCAGCTTAAAATGGACAAATAAATGGGTTATTTAATAAAGCTCCAACCTTTAATTATCGCCAGCCTCAAATCATCTTAAACTGATAATCAAACTTTTTGTTCCCAACCTTAAACCAACTACATTCCTAGACAGACATCTGGAAGCCAGTGACTTTCTGTTCTCACTCATGCCACTTAAGGTGTACACGGAGGTGACAGTAGCACGAGTGCTTCGGCAAACAGTAGGAACAGCCAAGAACAAACAGTTCCTCGATTCTCCAGCAGCACAGGCAGTAGCAGGGTAACATTGCCTCCTTCCATTTGCCAAGAGCATTTCAAAGATGATGTTCCATATCCCTGGAAATGTCAGGATTAGTTGATTTCCAACACTGCAAGCCCACGCTTTAGAAAAAATCCTCTAGTATTGCATAGTTTAATTTCAAATCTACCCCAGGATTCCTGTCTCTGATAGCGGATATGTGCATAGATTAGATAGCGCTGCAAGAGCGATTTCGTGTACATCTAGTTTTAATTGCAAAAGTGGATTTATTGATGAACAGCTTTTCTCAGTATGATAGTTACTATTAACTCCATAGCCTCTGGAAAATAATGCTCTTTTATTTAAGGTAAAAATAACCCTAAAAGAGGATTACTTCAAAATTTATTAGACTTGATAAATTAAAATTTCTCAGTCTATGCCTGAACAACTGAATAATATCCTTCTAACTCCTCAAACTACTGAATTTTAAGTATTCAAATAAATTTCTTTGCTCAGTGGGATTTTTAGAAAGCCACAAGACAAACATCTATTTGCAATTTGGGCCTGTTTTGCAAAAATTTAATAGTGAGGAAGAGCAGAATGAAAAATAAAGTGTTTCAGTAATGACGTAGTCTGTATTTTCAGAAAGAGAAAAGTAACAACCTGCTCGTATAGTCAAACAGCTATTAATGATCTATACATAATGCAATTTCATACATTGCTTGCCAGGTGAGAGACGAACACTGAAGTGTAAAAATAAAAAGAAGAATCTCATTCCCCTGTTGAATATGCTCAACAAGAAATGCAGGGACAGCAGAAGCAGCATTTGGCGTACAGGTGGTCCCGAGGCTGTTCTAGTCCAGCTTCAGGACTGCTCAGCAGCTGCTGCTCAGAGGACTCCACAACACATCTTTAATGCTGCTTAAACAGTATTAACTTTGGCCCAGTTACCATGCACTGAGATGTGCTAAATATGATGCTGCAGAGAAAAACTGATTTTTGGCTGTTAAAGCCCTGTTCTCCATTATGCTGAGAAAGCTCAGCTGAACACCCATGGAGAGGCTTCTAAGGTCTATTAAGAGGGAACGGCATGGAGCTTGCAGTTGCATCAAAGATACTGTATCAGATCAGTGCTACATAAATTATCACAGTCTTAAATGGTGAAGAAAGAACAGCGTGAATATGGGAGGCTGATATAATTAATGTTTCCGCTTTAATAGTTATCATTTGGAGAGTTTCAGTTTCACAGTATGTAAGTAGCTTAAAGAAATATTTCTGTTGGGTATTGTATTCTTAGTGTTGACTTATAGAGAATCATTTGCTGAATCAAGTTCCAACATTGATAATGATACTCAAAACTGTAAATATGCCAAACTAATTTATACATTTGATCTTTTTTACTTGTCAGAGAACTATTTTTCTGTGTATTGTGCTCACTGATTGATTTTTGAAAAGCTTGTTAGTTTCTGTGGAGCCCAACTAACATCCAAGCTTCTTGACAATATGTCTTAATTTGTTTTAAAAAAAAAAAAAAAAAAGCAATAACATAAGAACCATCAATTTAAAGTTCAAAAAAGTTCCTTTCTTAGTCTCTGCTTATTGAAACAAACGTCTGTTATGCTCCAGACAGTTCTGCCTGGGCTTCTTTCAAAAGAATTCTTCCATTCCTGCATCATGGGCTGCATGCTGAACACTCCATTCATGTCACTCTTCTCAGTGGTTGCCGCGGACAGGACAAGAGAAATGGGCACAACTTAAGAAACGTGAAATTCCATCTGAACACAAGAATCATAGAATGATAGTATGGTTTGGGTTGGAAGCGACCTTAAAGATCATCTAGCTCCACCTCCCCTGCCATGGGCAGGGACGCCTTCCACTAGATCAGGTTGCTCAAAGCCCCGTCCAACCTTCCAAGGAGGAGACATCCACAACCTCTCTGGGCAAACTGTTCCAGTGTCTCACCACTCTCACAGTCAAGAATTTCTTCCTTACATTTAATTTAAATCTATGTTCTTCCAATTTAAAGCCATTACCCCTTGTCCTATCACTAGAAAAAATCTTTTCTATTGTGAAGTTTGTCAAACACTGGCACAAGTTGCTCAGAGAGGTTGTGGAGTCTCTATCCATGGAGATATTTAAAAGCCATCTGGACATCAACTTGGGAAAATGGTCTAGTTGACCCTTCTTAAGCAGGGGTGTTGGACTAGATGATCTCAGGAGGTCCCTTTCAACTTGAACAATTCTGTGATTTTAGAGTATCATGAAGAATTCTAACTCCATGTGATGATAAACTAGCTGTGACCTGTGTAGCTTCTAGTTTTTGAAAAAGTTCAATAAGTACTTGCTTTGGGACTGCTGCACCTTAATAATAACCATGCAGCAGCTATTTCATCATATTTTCATTCTAGTCACATTCGAAAACTTGCTTGCTTGTGAAGCCACATCTCTCTGTGGATTTTACAAGCAGCTGAGATACACAGCAGTATTTGTCTTGAAATGTCATTGATATGAGTGCAAGGTGATGACAAACAATACTAATCTGAGGTCTGCAGTTTTTAAAAGGCACGCACAGTGCATGTCTGTGCCAGGGAGCAGTAAATGGCCAGTTGATCCATGAGGGAAGATGAGCTGGGATTTGAGAACAGGTATGTCATGAGTAGTGCAGTGCCCTCCCTGATGATGTCTCAGGGTAGGGTGGTGCGAGAGACAGGGTCCATTGACAGTCCTAGACAAGGTGAGGTAATGAGCCAAGTCCAAGGTGACCCCATGGCTGGAGACAAGGCTACCTACAGCGTAGGTGTGAGGTCAACCCAGGAAACCCGCAAACCAGGGCAGCACAAGATATGTCTTGGCTCAAGACACCTACAGCTTAACTCAGGGCAGCTCTGGGTGTCCAGGTATGAGCTTGAATAAAAACCTGTGCCCTCAGGCAATAGGAGTGAGTGATAGCAGTAGATGCTACTTCTATGTACTGTTCATATGTATCAATGTTCTGAAATAATTTTCATTAAACCACTTATTTTGGTAATCATATTTGCTGCTTATGGTCAGAAGTATTTATCAATCAAAGCAGCGTATTTATCTTTTCCATTAGTTTTCTTTCCTCATTTAAAGGTATACACTGTCTAGTGATTTTCATTTTTCTTCTAGCTAGCTAGCAGTTCTATTGTATATATGTAATCTTAAAGAAAATTGCAGATATTTCAGAATATTTTTGTTAATTTTTTTCTATTATTATTTTGAAGCACAGAAGAGGGGAGGTATGAATGAACTTCTAAATGTTTGCTTGTCTACTTAAAGAATCTTTTTAGAGCTTCTCAGAATCCCAGCCAAAAGAAAAGCCCTAGCAATAAGAAGTAGGATATGCATGAAAAAAAAAAAAAAAAAAAAAAAAAAAAAAGCAAAAACCAAAGCAAAACAAAACAGATAAATAAGCACACCATCATTTTCTATGTAACCAGTAAGAGCCTACTAGAACTGTGAGTCTAAATCCTGTCCAGTAAAAGCAAATCCTTCCACTGGCTTCAGTATACGTAGGTTAAGTCCTTGTGCAGCATAATCTAAACAAAGAAAAGTCTGTTGGCAAAGAGATGTTTTGATATACAGGGTCCAATTAATCCTTAGATGAAAACTAAAAATTAACTTGTGGGTTGCAGCCTCTTCAGTCTGATTTTTATTAGATATAAATAATCTTAATTTTTCCCTCTGAACCAGCTTTTCAATGGCTCTTCTTGTAGTTGTCGTGCAGTTTTAATACACAATGAACATTCATTACAGCAACATTAATCTGGCAGACATTACACTTCAAATAATTGCTGCCTGCCTTAATTCCTGGATTGTCCTTTTGTAAGCATTAATTACATATGTCAACAACAATCAGTTTAGAGTAAGATAATTGCAGGTATGGAAAAAGGTTACTCTTAGCAAATATGTACTTGAAAGATAATGTCTTCATAACGTTAGAATTTTATTTACTTCAAGAGCTTCATGAATTAGTCGGAGCCCCCTTAGCTTATCTATATAAACAAAATGGACAGTCTATTATATTTTTTTGTATATGTGTTTATCACACTAGCTAACAGATTTAGGAATTTGTTTTTTCCATAGCAAACGAGACATGCAGATATTTGTTGGTGATTTGGAACAAATGTATAGATATTTATATTTACTTCAATATGTTAAAAGAGCTACTCAATAATATGCCTTTTTGAACATACACCTAACACATTTTGCCAAATTGCCTTGACTGCAATAATTTTGATAAAAATTTCCGGTGCCAATGCTACTGCTCATGTATTTCATCATATAGATGTTCAGCATTCTGTTAGCTTTGGATCCTGCATATTTTTAAGAGTCTGCAATCATGTTCTAGATCACATATTTGGCATGACTTATTTTTTTAGATCCTTGCTTTCATTTGCTTTTCTTACAAAGACAGATCGAGTCTGTCTTCATCATCCATGACAGACACAAATATTGTTAAAAACATGAAGTGAAAGTGAACCAACAACCTCACTAGTTATTTTGATACAGCATTTCATTATTTATACAGGCATAAATCCTTTCCTAATATCTTATACCTTTGCAAATTACAAATCTTGTATTATTCCTAGTGGTCATAGAGGTGAACTGACCTGTATTTTAATGTAATAATGAAATTTTACATGCTAGAAGACTACTCTCATGTCACCACTTCATCTCCTTCACAGTGGACATTTCCCGTTCCTTCAGTTTTGGTTCACAGATCATGTTTTATAAACTTCTGATAATTTCACACACCTGTGGTTAGTATTAACCTCCCAGATCCCTCTCATTTGTCTTTGAGCGTACTGGGACCCTTCTCCTGGCTGAAGCTTCACCATCATCTAGCAGAATGTCATAGCACCTCTCTGCTCCTCATAAAATATTTATCTTTAAACCCGTCAGAGTGACATTGTTTTCTCTTGAAACAATAGCATGTTGCTATTGTTTGACCAATATGCAGTTTGTGGGCCAGTATAACTTCTAGATCATTTTATGCTACACTGTTGCTTACCTACTTTTCCCCAAATGTTTTGTCATCTGCTCTAGCTCCTTAGATCTGATCTTTTGTTCTTGTTCAGCTTAGCCACTTGCATCACATAGTAGGTCTCTGGAAAGCAGAGCATCAATAGTTATACACCTAACATGCTGTCCTTGAAATAGGAGAAAACAATTGTTATCTGTGAATTAAAAAAAAAAAATAAATCCATAAAACAAAATTTACTTCAGACTACCAGAACCATCTCAAACTATAGTTATAATCTTCTAAAAAAGTAAATGATGACTTTTTTAAACATATGTGATTATACTTAAGAGAATACATAAAGTGTTTTTTTTCGTGCATACGCTGAATTCAGGCTAAAACTCCAGGAATGACCATAGGGAAAACTTGCTTTTGAACTGTAGCATATTCAAAGCCACAAATAGTGAGATTATGAGATAGCTCTTTCAGCAGCTGGTTGAATGCATTATATATCACTGGTACAAGTTATATTTTTTTATTATCTAGAGCTTCCAGAGATATTTTTTCCCTAGACCGTTTTACTCAAATTTTAACTTCATAGAGAGGAACATAAATTACTTGTTTGTCTGGGTCTGTCCCCACCCTATCAGTGGTGTACTTTGGGGTAGCTGGAAAAGACTGTTTGAACAATTTCTCATACAATAACTTATATTGTCTCAAGCTGACAACAAGATGAAGAACAGAATATTGATTAAGCTAAAATGGATAGCAACCTTCTTGTATAACTGCTTGAAGCATGTAAATATATAGAAACTCATTATTAAGACCATATCAGATTTAAAGTTACGAAGGGATTTTTTTTTAAAAAGATAATTACTTTTTATCTACTCATGTAATCTACTGATGCAGTGCATTAGTAAAACATTAGCACTTTCAGAAAAGGTTGATAATTAGTTGTCAGCACTTAACTACTAATGACAGCTGTAGAGGATATTTTCTTAACTTATATTTTATTCAGGTACTAATGGTTAAAGTCAGAAGCATAATTAGCATACCAGGACATGATGATTCATGTTTTTATTGATTTTTGTTGCAGCCAACTTTATGCTTCCATGCCAAAATTGTCATATTGATTATTTGTGGCTACTGGTATGCAACCCTTACATCAGATTTCTGTCTAGACAGTAACAACTTCTATAAAATATTTAGTAAGAGTCTCCATGACCCAGGAATTTTCTTGAAGTTTATTTTTTTGGTTTATTTCTACTTTAAAGACAGTCAGCAACTGAAAATACAGTGTGATTTTCTGATTGCGAGACCTTGAATAATATTCTTCTGGGGGCTACAGTTTTCTGAATATTATTTAAATATGCAGAGTATATTGTGTCTATTAATCATAAAGGAGATTCAGGATATGGGGGACTGTTAAGTATATTTCACATAAGCAGAAATTTAGCTGGAACACTTAAACCAGACAACTTGAATATAAAGAATACATTTTTCTCTAGTATAATGTTTTTAATCCATCAGTTAGCTCTGAGGAATTAAGATCCAGATGGTCTTTCATGTGGGAAATACCCATGCAGAGGACATGAAAACCTGTCAAATTCTAAACAGGTTTTACTTTCAGAAAGGAATTGCTTATCCATGTAGCTGAATATAGTTAAGACCCACCACAGTCAACTTTCTGGAAATGGGAGCTCAGGAGAGGAATCACACACTTCCTTCCAGGCTTCTGGGACCTCCTAATTCAAGTGTGATGCAGAGGGGCTCAGTCTAGAAGAACACAGAGGAAGGTGCATCCTGAGATCTGAGGCAGCTGACTTAGCATCTGATATAGGGGAACGTCAAGATCATTGACATTTTTTCCATGAATCTTCATTCTTTGATATCATAACTACAACTGCCTATGTGCTGTTATTTGAAATAGTTGCCACACAAAAAGGTTATTATGTGGGGGTCTAGTTTGCATAGGATGTTGGATCCATATTTGTACTGAGTTCATATCCTTGAGTTTCAGAGGAAGAAAACCCAGATACAATGCAGGAAAAGAAACCCAAGATGCTAACAGAAGTGTACAGTATGTTTACATCCCACCAAGAAAAAACAAGCAGTTTGGACTTAATGTGGCTTATGAACAACAGCTCCCCTGACTTTTTGACATAGATGTTGGTCAAGGAACAGGTAAATGGAGAAAGGTCTCACCATGGTTAGGAAACAAATTATGGTATGTCTGAAATATGGGAGATTTTCTTCAATTTAGGAAAAAAAAAAAAAATACAAGAAGAGCCATTACCAGGAGCAGAGAAAGGAGTGTTTAAGAGAGTCTTTATTCATTCTATGTAAACTGTGTCCAGGTAAGGCTTCTTACAAGAATGAAAGTAGTAATAAGGTAATACTACATATAGATTTAATGTGAAGGAGAAACACCTTCCACTCTCATATCACCTAGGTATACATGAGATATTGCTAATACAGTGTTTGTAAGCACTTGTTACAATACAAAATACCATCTGAATCAATACCCACCAGTGTGCTCAGTATCTAGGAGCATCCATGTGAATGTGACTTGTCTTGCATATGCCTTTTGGGGAGGCCTATTTGAATTAATAACCTTATGTGAATGGAAACACATGCATCAGAGGGAACAAGAATACTTGCTATCCATTGTTCATCATTTGTCATTCTCCTTTTTAAAAATTTTTAATTGTCCAATGAAGGCACAAACAGTGCTATGTGCCTAAGGAGACCAATCACACAAGTTAATGACCATCAAAAAGCTAAATTGAATGCTATTCAAAGACCTTACAGATTAAAATATTTCTGTTATTTACTCAATACTTGCTATTATGACCACAGAACATGTACAGTAACTGGACCATATTTTGTAATGCTTTATAAACAAAAAGAAGGCATATCATTGTCAGTTTAGGGGGGTTGGTGGTTTTATTTTGTGGTTTTGTTTGTTTGTGAATAATCAGCTTTACAATTTAGACTGCAATTTTTCTAGGTCAGAAAGTTTTCCTCACTTTCTAGACATGTAGCCAGTGTTAATACTAAATAAATAATAATGGTAGTCAGAGTATAAAGAGGGACAAAGTCAATTGCAAAGATGTAAAAAATATCTTTTTACAACATTGTCTCGTCTCTAGCTATAGAAAGGTAAGTTCTCATGGTGAATCACTAATGCTGAAGTCACAAGTCATATTACTGGAATATTTGTAGGTATACCACCAGATTTATACTGGAATCAGACATAAAATAAAGATAAAATGTTAAACATTTAAATTTGAGTTTATAGCCAAGTGAAGACATTTTTAAAAGAAGCAATTTTATTGGTTTTTATTTCAAGCAGACCTCTATCATATTAGCTTGCAACAAACTGGAGACTTATTGAGCTGATATTTGGTTTAGTTGCTACAGCCTTCATTCTAGTATTTAAAAAATAGTCTGAGCAAAGAACTGAACTTCCCAATCCCACCAGGACTTGTTTAAAAAGACATGATGGTGGGAAGTCACCATTTATGCATGTTTTGTTTTATGAAATCAAACTAAACTCTAATCTTTCTGCTAGAAGTCAGTAACAAAAAGGGCTATGCCAAAAATAAGTAGAGGAACCCCTATAAATTTAATGAATAAATGTGCTTCAACCTTCACTTGGAAATCTGGAAAAACTAAATATCTCTACTGGGCACTCATGAGAGGTGATGCTTTCTCCTCTTGTGAGCTCTTAGTCTAGAATAAAAACCTTATTGATGGAAAAGGAAAAGAAAATGGATTTGGGAAATAATAGCTAAGGATGTTGACAAATAAAGAATTATTAACAACCTTGTAGCTTCTTGGGCAGTACGTTTTTCCTTAGTATTTCCGTCTGCCAGATAGGGCCAAATAATAAAAGACCATTCATGTGAATTCTCTGAAAAAATGAGGCTTTGCATCAGAATTTTTTTTTGGTCCAGTCTCAGTTCAAATGAAACTGAATCTCACCCCTGGCCCCATTTTTGGTTTTACTTTTTTCTTTTTTTTTTTTTTTTTTTTCCTGTTGCATTTTAACTTCTAAGACAGGTTACTTAAAATGCTGAGGCATACATTTCCAAAATCAGATGAGTTTACTTCATCCTCTGGGGATGCAGTAACATCTCAGCTATACCACTGTGGTAGAGATGCATTTAGATGTATAGCTGTAAGTGGATCTGAGGACCCTTGGTAGATGGGATCAGATGGTCTGCTCCAGAGACACAAGATTTTAGACATCTCTTCAGGCTGAAAAAAACCCAGGTTCCTTAGCCTCTTATACAACTCCAAGCCATCCCTGCAGCTCTCCACATGACTTGTCCGATTCGATTGCTCCAGTTTGTACTGAGGGACCCCAAGTTGGACACAGTACGCCAGATGCAGCTTCACAAGCACAGAATAAAAGGGAATAATCACCTTCGTTTACCTTCCCCAAACAGCAGTGTAAAGCAGGGCCTTATCTGAGCTGGTATTACTTTGTTGCAACTTGGCCTCTGGTGTGAAATTTAAGTCATTTCCAGATCCCTAGAGGTCTTCAAAATGCAACAAAAACACCCCTCAGCCTCATACTGAACCTTTTTTTTTTTTTTTTTTGCCTTCAGAGTTTCATGCTCTCTCTTCCTCTGTGATCTGTTCAAGACTAAGAAGCCAACTTATCTCCACAACATCACTAAAGATCTAAATAAGCACTCCCCATGTTTCCCCACATACTCAAATGAGGGTGCACTTTGTCATCTGTTTACAATAAATCTTTTTTTTTTTTTTTTCTCCCCATGAAAACTAGAAAATAATATATACTGAGATACTATTAATTCTTTATTTATTTTGCCATGGTAACAGTATCCTAAATGAACAAAGACTAACAAAACTTTGACCCTCCTTCTGGAAAAGACAAACACTTAAAATACTTCATACAACTTTTAAAGTGAAGAAACTTTCTGAAGACTATCCATCTAAGTAGCTATTATACCTGAATGCATAACATTTGTGTTAATTCTTTTTGCCTATGCAATATTTGTCTAGAATAAGAGTGAGGGGTTTTTGATAACTTTTCAGCACACTGGATGAAAAAGAAGTATGACAGCAGAAAATATCTGATAAATTAAATTTGACATGTTTTTTATCTGTAAAATGGATGCTGAACAGCTGGTAATTGTGAATATTTTAGCAGTCATTTTTGATGTGGAATATTGCTTCTGTGCTCAACATTAATGAGATGTGAGTTGTAATTCATCAAATTGACAGTTCTTAGGTTTTTTTGATGAGCACGTGATACATTTCTCAGAACAATGGATAATGGATACATTTACCTGTGAAGAGAGGAAAAAAAATTCTTAGTTTCATTACCTTCTAGTGACCTACTTTGGCCATGCATTATGAAGCTGTGCAAACAAATGTATGGGTACATAGAATAGCTAGGAAAAAAGTATGAGTAAAAATAAATAGAAAAATCTATTCAAATTAATACAAAACATGAGCACTTTCTCTAAAGGAACAGAATATAAAATACACATCTTAAAATGAATAAGTAGACCTAGAATCTATTAAAGAATTTAGGAACATTTGCCTTTAGTGAATGGGGTTTCCTCTTCTGTAAACCTTTTTGCTGCCGTATTTATTTTATTTTATTGAGTCTGTATTGTTATTATTGAAAAATCAAGCCATGATGATACATAAAATTACCTGTTGACTCATTAGAAGTTTCAGAGTGAAGTCAGAGGGATTACTTAAATATTTAATGTTATTCACCCACATAAGCGGGATTAGTGTCTTTGATTGCACTGTGAAAGGAATATAAAGAAACTTCGACTGTTCATACTCTTGTCTAGGAAGGTGATTATAAAGCCATTCACAGTTGCCTCAGTCAGATGCATATATGATTTTGACTAGATCTGCATGAGGTCAGTGGATGAGCTGTCATGTCTCAGCATTACAATTCTTGGGTTTTTTAAATGCTCTTTTTTAATTGTGAGTCATGGTTGCATGCACACACACTAGCATATAAAATTTATCATGCCATCCTTACCTGTACCAGGGGCCTAAGGCTTTGAATTATTTTTTCTGGTAGTGAGCCTGCAAAACAGTCTAGAAAATCTCAATAGAAGCACTGGGAGAAAAGACTAGACATCTATAAACTGATTTATCAACACTGCTGATAGAGACTGAAAAAGTAAAAAATTTATGATAAATGTCATGCTCCTGTCTTCCAAATATAAATACATAATAGTATGTAGGTATTCACATTCTACTAAATGAATTTGGGAGTATTGTATGGTGAGTGACAGTCACATTAGGAAACTGGTAAATAACCAACTGTTAGGTTTAAGGTTCTGCGACGCCAAACTCCAATGGAATGAGCTGAAGGTATTCCAAAGAATTTATTTTGGTTTTCTAGACAAAGGCTTTGTTGTACTTCTCATCTCCCTAAACTTCATGAAAAGTTACATAGAAAAGTATGTGTTACAGTGTCATTATTAGGAGAACTGTAAAATAAAGAAAAAATGCGTTAAAGGGATTAATCTGCTCAAAACAAAGATTAGGAGGTACTAGAAAAATGTAGGGGACTCAGACAGGAAAAACTGGATGTCTTTGAACACTGGAGTAAGTGTTCTTCATTACAAGGATATTTGCACAGAAAAAAATGAAACCATATGTTATAGAATATGAAGAAAGAAAATATATTTGACATTGATGGACTTATGCTATTGGCTAATAAAAGTTCTCAGTCTAGTCATTCCAAATGTGTCTTCTAAATTTTGTGTATGCAGTGCTACAGGTCAACAAGCACAGTCTTGTCATTCTGTAGTATCTATTCTTTTTTTATCAATAACATCTGAAAAAATAAAGCAAAAAAAAAGATCCTGGAACAAAAAAAAAAATCTCAGTATGAAAAATAATAATAAACAAGATACTTTGTCACCCATATAGCTTTTTACTTTTTTTTTTTTTTCCAGAAAAGTCTGTAAATAATAAAATGAGACTGAGAGGTGTTCCTTGTTATTTCAAGCAATGACCTTATTTACAGTAACACCATCATAAAAATCTCTAAGATAATAGACAATAAAAATCTTGGAGCCTGAGTCAGTCATGGGACAGAATTAAAAAGTGTTGAAAGCAGAATAGTACTTTAGTAGCCATGAGGTCTGTGAACGAAGCCACAACAACATAAGAACATAGTAGGTGAATGCAAGCTCTCAGGATCTCACTTCTGATTTGGGACCTAATAATAATAAATGGAAAGCACATATGCTTTAAACTTGCTAACTACTTGTCTAGGTTGTTACAAATCTGAAATCTTTATACATGGCAAGACATTTTCTCTCATCTGAAATTTAAAAAAAGTCCCCAATGATTGCTTTAAGCGTCTTTTTCTCAGTTTAATTTAGGTGTAATTTCTCTCCACCTTCTACATCTTCACAAAGGTGTTCAGAACAAGAAAAGGCACTGGAGATATTTCCTCATCTTTGATGACAATAACTGTGCAAATGATTTGTTAATACCACAACACTGAATTTAATCCCTAAGACTGAGAGCTTCCTTGCAATGAACAGAGACACCATCTAAAAGTTTATTGCAGTTTTAAATATGTTCTGATTAATGGTCACAGTTCCACCCCATGAAGACCTGACTTAAATCTTCTTATAGAGACAGGTTTTAGTAAACCTCTACAGGAGTTGATGAGTGCAGGTAATTATTTTCCAAGTCTAACATCTCTTCAAGTATTGCGCTCGTCAGACCCAGGTTAATTTTTTAAACAAATGGTAAAGTTATGAAGATTTTACAAGTTTCTGCTATAAATATAGAAGAGACAGTAAAAATTACAAATGCAACTTTAATTACTGTACCAATAGCTCTGTTTTAACAAGGTTTAGAGGGCATAAATATTTAATTGTGCTCCTCAAATGAATCCAACTAAATAAGTAAAAGCAATAATTATTCTGTTTCTGAACATTGATTTGAAGGACCTCAGCAGGTTACAGAACACACTTACAGGCTGAAAGGTGAGATATATGAGTTTTAATGAATCCCAAGAATCTGCTGTAACATTACTTCCATTATAATAAAATTTCTAAGCCTGTGTGTTTTAAAACAAAATCACAAATTAGGCTTCAAAGTAATTAATTTTTTTTTAAATGGATAAATATTGAATGTTCTGATAAGTCTCTTGATGTGAGTTTCTAGCATATATTTTGCTTACAGCTCAGCCAGAAACTGTAATTGTAAACTTCAGGTATATAATCTATTCAAACTGAAAACAAAATATTCCAATAATTTTCAGATCTTTGTGGTGCAGGTTTTAAGAAAAACACCATATATTGTGAGACACATCATAAAAATTAAGTCACATGGCAGTGCTGTACTGTTTGGGAACATTTTCACTTTAGGAGGCTGGCAGACTCCAGATGAGGCACAGTTTGTGGTACCTCTCTGGTTTCATCACATTAACTTTGGAACTGTGCTGTAGAAAAACATATTGTGGTTGTACAAGCAAATAAATAACTAATGATTTTAATACTACTTGAATTTAGAGTTTTATGAAGCAAAGATCAGAACTAGGAAAGTGGAAATATTCTAAAAGAGTATATTGTGAATTATGATGATGAGACTAACACCTAGATAATTGATTGAAAGGATTCTAACATCTTATGAGATCAAAAGATCTTAACAAAAATGTTAGGTATGTACAAATAATTAATTTTGGTTACTTACACTCAAAAACTTACATAATTAATTCATATATTTATCAGTACATGTGTTTCTCCTTCAGAATTTTTCTCTTTTTAAAGATAATTTCGTTAGTAAGATAGAGTCTCACTTTCAAATAATGTAGTTTGCAATTATATTCAGTACAATTTCTTTGTCCAGTCACAAAGTCCATGCTATCTAAAATTCATTTTGTGAATTTTGAAATTTCATCTCTGAAAATTTCAAACTTTTTGCTGTTATGCTGGATAAATCTTAGAAATTTGAATCATTTGGCTGAAAATGTTACACTGCTCTCAGAATGACTGTGTGATCCCAACCCTGCACAGTGCTGTGCTCCTCATATTTTGTCTGAAGATAGTAAGAACTGTAGTACTCAATATTTTGCCTTACAGAAAAATTATATATTTAATACATGTATTACACAATGTCCCTCTGAAAAACTGTATCCTCTCTCTTGATATGTTTTTTTTAACAGAAGTGTCTCGAGTTACAGTAATACTCACAGAGAAAGAATGTCTCAGTCCCATAACCTACAATTTTGTAAATCCTGTTAGACAGTATCAAATTTTGCAAGGGTAAAAATGAAATATGATTTACAGAATTTTTAAAAGTAACTGATATGCTTACTTTGTCACCCACTAACTTTTTCTTCTGGATACATTAGTCAGTGAAACTGATGATGGCATTCTACATAACACTAAAACCTAGTAAATCGGCCCCTAGCTAGTCAGTAATTATGTATGACTAAATAGATGAAAAAAACTATATATACATAATTTTGATTACATTAGCACTCATCTTTCAACTCATAGAACGAACCAGGTATTGGTGTCTGTGTTACTTCTTACGGTCAGACTGTCATTTCATAGATATGCTCTCTTAAAATATTATGGCAATATTATTTTTTGTATTCTAATTTATTTGTAGGTTAAAATAGACATACTCAGATAGAATTTAATCCCGTATTTTATTTTTTCCTCTATGTGTTCTACTTTCCTCATCCTTTTGTCATAGCCAATTATTTAAAAATGAAAATCCACTATGTCATTTTGCCTGAGTCTATTAACTTGACTGCAATCCTGCCTATTTCATCTGAAAAAATGTAGATTCTCCTCAGGGTTTCCAACCAGATGGACTACTGCTAGTACATCGAACTGCCAGCCAAGAGAGCTGATTTCTGACAGGCGTAAATAGGGGTCAGAGAAAGATTTTTCAGATACAGAAACCAAACAAAATCTTTTTAACAGTGCTTCTTTTCCCACTCATTGCCTTAAAAATCTGTGAATGCATTCTTTATTTTTCTTGGTAGATTCATAAATAGAATACTGTAAGAATGAACTTTATATCTTAAATAGTCTGTTTAAAATGTAGATATTTCTCTGGATGCCTCCAAACTATTTTCCTCTAATAAAATTTGAAAAATATGAAATATTATTTTATTTGCTGATGCAGTCTTAGCATGATAACTGTACCTGCTTTGTATTCTGCTCATCACCATCATTTATGCCTCCCAATTACTCATTTGTGAGGCTATCTGGCTTAATTTTAAATGTGAGATAACAATTATTGTTTTAAAATGACCAGTGGGTTTTTTTTTTAAAGTTCCTCCAGAAAGAAATATTATTAAATTATTCAGAAAAAAATTTGTTATGAGAACAAATTTTTTATGAGAAATAAACCTTTACTTTGACTTTCAGAGGATGGAAATTACATCCTTATAGCTTTTAGAATTTTGCCTTTTAACAGAAAAAGCATTGTTTATATAGTGCAGTCTTGATATTTTTTTTTCTTTTCTTTAGTAAAAGTTTTGGAAGACATCATCTTAAGTAGCTTAAATGATGGAAGTCAAATTAGGAAGGAGATGGGGAGAAAAGTAAAGTTTTTTCTTAGCACATAACAAGATCTTTCCTCTTTTGAACACAATCACAGTAGAACATACATACTTTAAGGCTTAGTAGTTTGACATTCAAGTTAAGAATATTGCTGTTTCTCTAAGAAGATCCTCATTCTTTTTGTGCCTGGACAGGTGAACAGGGACAAGAATCAATATCTGAAAGGGACATATGATAGTATATTCTCTTCAAGGTACGGTCTCAGGAGTAAAATGTGCCTACTGATATACTGTTATTGGTTGGCCATATGTTCTGATTCTGTTTATGTAGAAATAAACACCCCAGATGTGCATTGACATTTGGAAGTTGCATTTCCACTTACATGTAGCATATGCATTTCAGTCAAGTTATGTATTCAGAGTACTTAGAATATTCTCATTCTGAAGCTCTTAAAAGAAGATCCAAGCTCTAATTTGATTCCCAACATTGTTTTTGCCTAATTCTATATACATAATTATTTTATACTGATGAGAAAGACTGATGCTGAATCCAAAAATATTGAAAGTCAATGTAAAATTACTGTCAGATTTGATATGCTTTTCATTAAGTTACAGAAGACCAACTGTAGCAGATTGTGTGGAAACAGGCTAAATTTTACTGAGAATTAGGTGAATTACAGGATCGCTTACCATGAACCTCTGTCATCACAAGTCATAACAGATTCATATAAGGGGCCAGGACACTACTAACATAACCTAATAAGTAGGTAGAACTGATGGTACAGAATGCCAAATAAATGACAACATACCAAAACCAGAGATGAAATCACTATTTTGTAGTGTGGAGACAAATCCCTGTAGTAGGAGAGGCTGTTGTGAAGATTGCAAGTAGTATACTAAAGATTTGAAAGGAAAGTTTATGGTCAAGATAATGCCAAAGGTCTGAACTACAAATATAAATAAGGAGTTTGAGTTAAGACAACAAATAAAAAATATTACAGATTTAATTGTCCTTAAAAAAACAAACAGTACTTGGACTGACGAGGTAAAATGAAGCTTTTACTCTACCTGATCAGATCAACCTCACTCCAAAATTGATGTAAGGTGTTCACTAAACTTTTTAAATGGATTTATCTGTGTATTTTACTTTTGTGAAAACGACCACAAGTACCTAATGATAAAATCAGAGTTAAAAGGCAAAAAAAAAGATATTTAAGTCGAGTCTTGGCTCAAGGGGTCAATTTTTGATACAGGTGAAATTAAAATATTTTACTGATTTCTGTAGCAACATAGAAAGATGATAATCAAATAATTTACTTACAGGTATTCTTTGATAGGATACTTCCGTGAAAGTTTATGGTTTGTAACAGTTAAAATAATATTAAAAAAAAAAAAAAAAAATTAAGAGATTGACAGAGCCTAAAGAAAGTGCATAGAGTCATTGTTGTTGGCAAACTTTTCTGAGACAACAGTAGATGGTGCCTATAAATACTTTGTGTCTAATGTTCCACTCACAGTTTTTAAGAGTCTAGGAAAAGAAGTAAAGGATATAATCAATCAAGGAATGGTGGATACTTTAGAAGAACCTATACTTCTCTTTCTTGGCTAAGAACAAAAGGGAAGTTTTATGACTGAGCTGAAGCAGGAGTATATGTAAAAAGGTTAGGACCTGAGGAGATCTGTGCAGAGGTGAACTAGGATATGAAAACAAATGAGAAGATGCTGACCATAGGAAGACACTAAGCACATAGAAAGTGTAGAGATGAAAACTAAACAAGTCAATAGAGAAATTATCATTGACAACAACAGAAGACATTGGAGTATTTATATTAAGGCTGTCAGAGAGCTTTTTGGCACTGGTTATTATTTTTGTATATGTGCTTTTCCATATTAAATAGTAAATATATATGTAATGGAACAATTGCAGCTCATGCAGATCCAAAGTGTAAACATAACATGACTGACAGAAGCAGATTGGGTCAAAATTAACAAATGGGAAACTTTCCACTGCAAATAGTAGAAAAAACTCCAAACATAAAGTTATAAAAAACATAAAATCACAAAGACTGTAAAACTTATCTACAATAGGTTGCAAATCAGTGAAGAAAATATAGCAACATACTGTTAAAAAAAGTTCTGGATGTTTCATTTTCATGTGTTCAAGTGGATACACATTAATGACTTCTTAATGGTAGTAAGCACTGTATATATCTCAGATCCTTTTAACACCTCTCTAGTTAGTTATTTGAAATTGGAGTCACTGTATTTTCCAAATACGTTTTGACAGTCTTAGCTTGTATGTTTTAGCAAGCAAATTACCACTGGAGTTCAAGCAAATGAGATAGCTGAAATAAGTATTGCAGTCTGAACATTTATTCAGACCATTTAAGACAAGAGGAAAATTTCCAACCTAAAAGTTTAAAAGACTGATAAATATCTACTAGGAGGAAATAGAGGGAGAATCCTTGCAAAAAGAACTTCTAATCCTGCATTGTTATGCCTGGCAATACATATTTCAGATCATATATTTTAGCTATTGAACTAATGTAGTCATTGCAGAATGCAACTTCTTTGGTTACAGATCAATCAAGAGAGCCTTTTTTTCTTACTGCACCAAGTTCCTGAAGAGACCTTCAGCTATATCGTGTCTTGAAGTAATGTGCTTTTTCTACTCTCTTATTATTGGAAATAATGGAAGTAAAACAAGAACAGAAGAACAATAAAAAAAATCACTGCCATGTCTGGCTTAGAGTGCCAGTTCTATACAGGTTGAAATCTGAGCCTGGCTAAAACCACTCATGTGTGCGAAATCTGTCTAGTGGGGTACTAAATGACTTTTCTCTCCAAAGCAGAGATTCTTTTCAAATTAATCAGATAAATGTGCTACAGTCTGAAATATCTTGATATACCACCAAACTAATTCCACATCCAACATTTTCTGAGTGAGAAAGCTCCCAGTGATACCCCAAGGAACAATAAAGTGCCCAAAGCGCAGCTGAGGCATACAGGTTGTATACAACAGATGGTAACAAGCATGTGTTTTAGGCAGAGCTGCATGACATTTACTCTAAAAGTGTTACTTTTCCTTAATATCTTTTCTTGCTGTTTTCACAATGCTGTCAATCCTTATTCAAAAGCTGGGGAGTGTTTTCTTCAGACAGGATGCCTGGGAAGAAACCTTCTTCTGCAGTAGACACTTGTTCCTCTCCCAGTTTTGCATTAACACACTGCAGAGGCCTTTCCCTGAATCATAGTTTTGAAATTATCACCTCTTAGTTTCGGAGCATTAGTTGAAAATAAGAAAGCTGTATAAAAAATTACAGGAAAAATAGTCTACCAAATTCCATGCATGGAATTTCTTTATTACTTGCCCATTAGAAACACGCTCTTAAGTGAGCTATCTTAGCTCAGGTCCCCATGTAGACTTCCCACTACATAGAATAAGAAAACCATTACTTTCTGGAATCACCACTGCTTTTATGAGACTTATCAGGTGATGAGGGCGAAGGACATTCAACGTTCCAGCCACCTCTCTGCTGGTTGTGAACACCAGTATCAGGTACAAATGAGCTATTTAACAATCTTGTCATACCTGCATTTATAGCACTCTGAGTTTACAGCATATATGCTAATGTGAACATAAGCTCTCCTGCTTTGTGTTGATGCACAGTCTGCTTTCTCTACATATTTAGAGGATTTTCGATTTGATTTTTGGTGAGGATTGCCATTTAAGGATGGAAATTGTAATGGATGTCAGGAAAACTTGAGAACAGTAGTGAGCAGAGTGTGGGCACATCAATGTTTGACCTTCCAAGAAGTCATCTTGCAGTTCATTTTCATTGTTGCATGCATGTTTCTTGACAACATTTCACAAACATTTCTGTCTAAAACAGCTCCCTAGTGTGGAGGTATATCAAACTCCATTAAAAAGGAAGCCAGCTGTACTGTTTATTGGTGTATTAGATTTTTTTGATCATGAATAAAGTTTTATGTGATAGATGGAAGTACTTGGTCTTTCATAACATAGATGTTTCTGAGAGTTGTCACTGTTAGGGACTTTAAAACAAGGGGTTGTCAATTTGTAAAACTTTTTTCTTCAAGCTTCAGATCTTTCATTCATGTTATTTCATAATCCTTAGGTTTCTCTATTAAAAAAAAAAAACAACAAAAAAAAAAACAAAAACAAAAAAAAAAAAAAACCAAAACAAACAAAAAAAAAACAACCACCTTCTCCTCTGGAGAATTTGAAACAACAGAGAAGAAACTTACAGTCCAGTGGCAAAACAGAACAAAACAACAATAAAAAATAAAACCCTTTCTGAATTTAAATACCTTGCAAGCAAGGACATGGTCACTGAACAATGATCAACATGTTGTGAGCACAGAAATAAGCTTATTCCTCTAACTTTGCACCATTCAAGAATTTAGAGAACATCCAGCCTCTTCTTTCCCATAATCTCCCAAACTTTTGATCTGTGCCACAGCCAGGGGTGGCTCAAGTGGGACAGAGGTGCCTGGGGCATGGGAGCTGACACACATCCAGCCACATCTTTGCAGGCTTCTCAGGCTACCACTCTTGCTTTTCCAAGTAAGGAAGAAAAGGCACCTCACTCAGGTCTTTGCAATATTTTTCCTCCAAAGAAAGTTTCAGTTTTCAAACAAAAACTTCAATCAAAACAGTCTGTATGAAACCAGAAGTTTTATATATCTTTGAAGACTAACTTCTTTCTCCAGTGAAAATTTCCCTTGTTTACTAAGATCATTCAGGATTAAGCAAAGCATTGTCCCAGATGAATCTGATAAGCAATCAGAACTGGCTAAATCCACAAATATTTTATTACAATCTAGTACTTCCCTTTTTTCTTTTTCTTCCTTTGAGAAGTAGGTAATTGTCACCAGGGCATGGGCTGAAAAAAGGTTTCTTTTATCTTTCCTGTGAGTGTGGGAAGTTGGTAGAAAAATTAGGTTTTCAGTACTAAAAACCAGATAGTGTGGATTAACTTTTTGGAGAACCAAGGTGGGACGATTTGGTGCTACAGTTTAAGTGCTGAGGACCATGTCCATTGGAGACCTTTTTGAGCCTCTAAACTGAAGTCAGTCCTTTATTTCCATTAGTTGGCTTATTTGTTTTCCTGTCTCACCCAGAGTTTTGTTAGATTTTTTTTAATGATTAAAGAAACTGCAGCAAGAATGTTCCATGCTTAGATAGTCCTTACATTAGCTTAATTTAGTCAGTATTCCCTAATTTTCCTTGTTCTAAACAAAAATGACAACCTCTGAAGTCCCAATGACTATATTAGTATGTCAGGTAGGAAAATATCCTCTTTGTCATTTCCCACACACACAACAATTTTTTTTTTTTTTTTTAATCTCAGGTTGTTTAACCTTGCTTAAATCATGACAGCAATTGAGGTTAATTTAAATGAACTGCATACTCCTATAAATTAGTAAATAAGACAGTCAATTTACCAAATTAAATCTTATTGGAAATTGGCTGCTGCCATCTGGAAATTTTTTATTAGACTTTATAGTTGACATGACCTTTAGAGTGAAGCCAGCAGATTTTTTTATTTCTTTAAGAAATTATTGACTTAAAAGAATGAAGTATTTATAAAGCATTTTTAATATTCCTTCACTTGCTGGATAACTATGGTGGGATATAATATATTCCTGTCAGTGAAGAGGCAGTTGAATAGGTATGGAGTTTCTTACTGAAAAACCTGAATTACATGTCCATGTGATGGAATTTGTTACTCTGTGGTTGTTTTTTTTCTCTATTATGTTATACAGTCTTCTAATACACTGTATAATCTATCACAATAAGATTGGCCTTTACCTGTCAACCACTAAGCTGCTTAACTTCTTTTTAAATTGCCAGGTTTGTTTTACCTTTAAAACTTCCAGGGAAATCAGAGGCATGCTTATATTGAGTAGTTATATTTTAAGGTGTTATTTCAGTGATATCCAAGCCATCCTCTCTATAGCCAGCTTGGAAATGTGCTGCCTGGACACAGTGTTGCATATATGTGCATGCTTCCCTTGCTCTGGGAAAACAGCAGGGTGGTGTGGTTTTGCGGGGTAGCTTGTTCAGTGCTAGCGTGGGGGTCACTTCAGCCTGCTTTGTTGTATGGTATAATTTTGGGGAAGATAAAGTGTCCGTGTTGCTGCATGAAGTTTCCCTTACCTTTAGCTGGTGGCCTCATTCAGGATTCTTAACCCACAGCCTGTATAGGTTTGTAGCCACCAACTTGTATGGAGGTGAAGTCTCCTCCTTCTGGTAGCGGCGTTTCCCCAGGGACTTTGGCAGCAAGTGTTAGACTGACCAGGTAGGTTACCCAGAAAGGTCGTGGAGTCTCCATCCCTGGAGATATTCAAAAGCCATCTCAACATAGTCATGATCAATTGACTCTAGCTGGCCCCGAGTGAGCAGAGTGGGGTGTGGACAAGATGATCTTAAGAGGTCACTTCCAACTTCAGACATTCTGTGACTGAATAACCCATGCTCATGCGCACTGCAGCTCCTTATTAGTTGTCTCAAAGTGACTTCTCTGTTATAACATAGGGTCACATTCTCCAACATGATCAGGTAACAGACCCTTGCAAAGAAAACAGTGATAGGAAATAGTTGCCAAACTCCTGAAGAGTTGACCCAAACCCTGGCCTTTTGCCTGACTCTGAGAAGCCCCTGGGATAAAATTATTTGCTTCAAGTCCTAAACTGCTTTTGCCTCTGTCAATGAATGTGCTACATGATGCATGACTAATATGCAGTAAATCTGTCACTGTACTACACCCATATGCATGAACAGACGGGATGTAGTGCCCAGATGCCACAGAACTGGTTGTATGGCTGGGAAGTTCCCTTAACTGTGGAAGAAGTTTTGTTTTTTCAAGCTGAAGAGAGTACCAGAGCTATACAAACACAAGACACAAGTAGGATTTCTTTTGTTCTGTTTTGCTTTCCAGAGAACAGCTGGAACCAGTTTGGGAAGAGGAGGGATTTGGAAAAAAAAGGGCATTATTGTGACATTGGTAACAAAAGCTTCATTATGCATACATACACTATCGAAGCACAGAATGGTTTCACCACAATTAAGAATCTAGCCCTACATGGTCAAAGAATGTGCTTTCTTTTTACTGTATTTCCAGTGATGTCCTATGCATGGGTGCCCTAAAATAGACTTTAGAATTTGTGCTTTGCTCACTTCCCTAAAATAATTACCAAAGATAAGCATTGCTTAGTGTAAGATCTCCAGCTTTTCATATTTAAAGAGCTTGCTTGAACAAATCATGGACAGTTCAATAATTATTTGGAATGCATCAAACTACTGGGGAAGTAAAAGACTAGGTTGAGTAAAATCTTGATAGTGACTGAGGTCCAATGTGTAAAAGCCTCTAATTTGTCTTCCCTAACTGGGTCCTGACAATTTGGCAACTGCTGACAACAGGTAGAATTCATGTCACAGTTCCTGGAAATGTATCTGGTACCAGAGTTATGTCCTGGGGGATTTTCATGTGATGCTGACAGAACTGAAGAACTCCACTAGAAAAATTTTGCACCCTCCTGAGGGACAGCAAGTGGCTGACTGAGCAGGGAGAGAGTATCTGCTGCAAGGCTTTCATGTGATCTTTTCTACAAAGAAACGAGGGGATGCTAGAATAGCTCTGATCCTTAGGTGTATCTGGTTTTCCTCAATGCCTCAGGGTTGTCAGTATATTGCAAGAGAAACTAGGGTCTGGGGGCACTTACAGTGCTGAGGTGTCCTAACTGTATTCCTTCTTAGAGAGGAAAGACTCAGACTTCTGCTAAGACTTCAGAGGTCAGATTTGACTTAGTCCTTTTTAATTGAGAAGCTGTCTAGGAGACTTGAAGAATGAAATAATGTGGGAACAAATCTGAATATGGTGGTGGAAAGGTTTGTTTGCAGTGAGGTGGGCATCCATTAGGTAATATGAAAGCATAGATATTAAGTGCCTGCTACGTTCATTCAGGTAGACCCTTCAGACTCTTATTTTGGGGGGCTGACTAAAAGCTAGCTTGCCCTCTCTCAATCAGAAGGCAGAGTGAGGTGTTGAGATGCTATGGTTAATATGTACTGTGTCACTTCCACACTTCTGACATTACTTTGTAAACCAGTTCTCCAGTGCACTGTTCCACAACATAATTTTGTGTTTATTTTAAAAGGTAAAGCAGTATTTTATTTCTAGCTGTTTTCACAACAGAACCTTTATTTTATTAACTTTCTTCAGAGTGCCTTCTAAGTAATAATTTTATTTGTGATAAGTAGCAGAGAAGAGGTTTTTGAATTCTGCTAAACCACTGAGAATAATGATTGGAAATGTCAACAATTTATACCACTTTCTTGCAAGTGTCTCCTGTATAAACATGAAAACTAGGCATAATCTGATGCTCTTGCAGAGTCTATACTGGACAAAAATATTAGCTTGAACTCCCTTGCAAAGGCATGCTTAAATACACAAATCACACTGTATTAGGGCTAGTGTGAATGTGCAGTTATTGTGATTATAATAAAATACAATATAGATCTGAAAAGTGCATCAAAAGCTTATAAATTCTTAATGTCATTAGCTCTGCCCAAAGATTCTAGTTTCTCTTGGTCTCAAACTGCAGCATTTGTTTGCTTCTAATTGTAACAGTATTTCTGCATGCTTCAGAATTTTGCCTGATTACCAGATTTGATAGATCTGTGGAACTGAATATATTTATATATCTACCTCCATGCCTGGGAGCATGAGAAAGCAGTAAATAGATAAGCTGTCTCTTCAGCTCCACTGGTGCTTTGCAGTCCCTATGAGGCTGTATCAGAACTCCAGAATATTAAAATACCTGACAGTCATTAAGTCCTAAAACCTGGGTATATTAATAGGGTGTATTAAATATTTGATTTAAATTGAAGTCATATGAGCTGTCTTTGTCCTTGTCTTTATTACTAAATTTAACTAATACTAGATTTTAATATATTTTTCTAAAAATATATACATAATAAAAGATATCATAGCAAAAGCTGTTTTGGGGGTAAAGGAAACCTGAGCACAGGTAGTTTGTTTACAGCTATACTAAACTGTCCCTTGCAATTGGAATCGGTCTTCTCAGGTATCTCTGTGCTGTTCAGCAACCTTAAAATAATATCAGGTTATTTTTCAAGAAAAAATTACTCAGATTTTTAACATCTTATACTATAAAATGTCAAGCTTATGAATATTTCTTTGTCTGAAAACATTCAGTGATACATGTCTGTAATGGGCAAAGTTTTGCTGGCTTCCTCTTTTCTATAGATATCCATTATAATATTTCAGTTCCTCTGCTGAAAATAGTTCAATCTGAAAATAAAAAAAATTGACAGTTTTTTTTTTTTTTCTTGTCAGCACTGTAAAAACCAGTCAATATATTGGAATAAGGATAGGAGTTTTAACATGAGATGTGAAGTCTTTGGCTTTTCAAAGGGTACCCTGTTACTGATTTCAGTAGGAGGCAGTTCTTGACCCTTCCCTTTCCATAGAGCTGTGACTCCTTCTCTTTGGCCAAGGAAGAGATTATAAACAATTTTATATCCTAATTTAGTTATCACCAAAAACTTATACTATGTAGGTTTTCGTACGGGTTTTGGTTTTTTTAGTATTATGCTGTAGCAAAGAGGGAGAAAGACTTCCAAAAGAGGGACAGAATTTGCCATCTTCTGTGGTGTGACAAGGAAAATTCACAAGAGACTCAAATTCTTTTTCCATTAGGCAGTTAACTAATTACTCAGTGGCTCTTTTTACTCCTTAAATTTAAACTTTGTTTGATATGATTTCTCTAAAATCAGGGGAGGAATAAAACAACCTGTCAATGTATCTTCCTGGGAAAAGACCTGAAAATTAGAAATTGAGGTCTTCTGTGAAAGTGATTGGATAGCTAAGCCAATTTTACTAGTAATTATGCTCACAGATCTACAGAAGATCAAGTGATACTGGGAAAAAAAATATGGCAATTATTAGCTAATTTTCTCCTGTGTTCATGTGGACCTTTATTCTAGGAAATGTGGTTAAGTTACTTAGCTTCTTTGTATTTCATGGTGTTTCAGAACAACTTGTTCACTATACAGAATTCTTTCTTATTTAGCTATTAGATAAATTAAATAGAAGTCAAGTTACTGAAGGTAGATAGAAAAATCTTAAAACCATTTTAGACACTAAAGAGGACAAATATAATTTTTTAATTCTTTGTAATTATCACTTAATAATCTTTGAGGGACTATTCTAAACTTTCTTGCAGGAATATGAATTACAAATGTCTAGTCTGAAATAATTGAAGGTTAAAATGCTATGAGTGGCAGGTTAAGTATAAGGTGAAATTATCAGTTGTTTAGAGTGTTCTTTATCTTTTTCTCAAAAACTTCGTATTTTATACCTATACTATCTCGGTACAGCTTTTTTTTTTGTGAGGTTTTATCTGCCTGAAGTTGTATGGAGTGGAACACACATGTTTTGATAAGTAACCCTTATGCCATATTTATTTCTCAGTGTGGTACATAGCAAATTTTGCTTTCTTCACATATTGTAATTTGTTTGTCATAAACTTCATGAAACATCAAGGGAGACTATTGCAGCTGACAGAAACGGGTGCTGCACCACTGATTTAAATGGATTTTTGTCTGCCTACATCCATCATAGATTTGGTTGTCTTCCAAAATATTTTTTCTGTTGGAAATGACAATTTCAGCCTGTTCCACTGGTAATATTGTTAGAATTAATGGTGGTATTATGCAGTGAAATGTAACTGGCCAGATTCTGACAATTGGTTTTCTTATTAGATAGCGTTATTTTTGCTTATATTGCAATGCCTCTATTTTATGACAAATGCAGATTTTTTGAAATTAATTCCAGTGCAGAAAAAAAAATAAAACCTTTCTGTTTTGATGGTCTTACCCAACCTTCATTACTGTGTTGATATGCATAGAGACTGCTGCTGCAAACAACAATTTGCTAGCCAGTCATTCTGACAATATTGCTTTCCCTTTGCTGCATCAGATGTTAAATTGTCTCTGCTTTCAAGGCCCTTCACAATATCACTCCTCCCTGCTTATTTCCCACTCAGTGTCAAATGCCTCAATCCTGCTCCCAGCCAGCTCCTGATGTCAGCATCTTCCCTGCTTTCTGCTATGTGTTTCAGCAAACCCTCCTTTCTCTTGCACCGTCCCTCATGCTTGAGAAGGGATTTTTGTAAAATTATCTCCTTCAAATCCCTCCTTGGCTCCCCTTTGCTCTGACGCCTGCAGGGATCATGCCGACAGTTAGCCTGGTGATGTGTGATGACTACTGCCAATATGGTCCCACAGTTTCCATGTGCTCCCCTGTCTGAATCCACCTGTTCCCTCTCCTCTCGCACTCAGGGTACGCGTATATTCCTGTCACTGCTGCCGAGGGAATGACAGGAGAGCTGAAGTAACTTCACATTAGCTACCGAAGACGTGAGCAGCTGGGAGCTCAGCACGGGTGGACCTTGCCTGGTCCTGGGGTGCAGCATAGCTCTAGCCTGGCCCTGGGAAGCAGGCGCTCCCCATCAGCTGTCCTTCCTATGTGTGTACACAGGATTCCTGCCCTGTGGTCAGGGTCCTGTACTGAACTTTGCTCCTCTTCAGGTAACTCTAATCCAGGTTTAAAAATTTAACTTGTACAAGACAGTCATCTGAAACTGAGTAAGTGGTAGAGAAAACAGAAGGGAATATACTTTCTTTTTTTTTTTAATCACTATGTTGCTACTGAATTTCCGATAAATCGGACAGAGGCACACAAAGTGAAAAGGATGTGAAACTCCAATACATATCAAATACAAATCAGAAGTTTTCAAACCCAAGCTAGTAATGTCTACTAAAGATTGCAAAGAAAAAATTCCATATGTTGGTGCAGACAAGTAATATCTCAGTAAATGAGAAAAGATAATTTGACAAAATCAGCAACATTTTGATGTAAAAAATTGTTGATGTTTTAAAAAGTTGTGCACAAATACAAATATAACAAATAATAAATAGATGATACCAAGACCAAGTTCTACATCACTGAAGATATTTTAATACTTACTGTACTGGGGACCGTGTCTTGGCTGTGATCTAAGTATGACCAAGCCTGCTTTGGGAGCCTCTACCACAGTTGTGCTTATTGTCTAGTACTTGGAACAGGATTAGTGGTTCAGCTAGGTGTTCAGGTATCTTTACCTGTGCTTAGTGGCCCTAAGCAGCTATTTAATATCAGCACAATATGGATTTATTTTGAAGATTTGAGGAATAGGTATCCTAATGCCACAGAGCTTATGTAACTCTCCCTAATTGCATAAACAGTTAACTTTTGGAGAGATATTGTTTAGAGAATTTCAGTTTAGGAAGGCTGGGTTCAAGGCTTTCTGTGGATTTAGCTGGATTACATTTTGTTCAAAAGGTTTTGGATATATTATGAAATGTTTATTTTACTGATTTTCTACAAAAGGAAGATTTTTATTTGAAAAATGTGTTTGACCCTCAGAGTCATTTCACCTAATATCAGCCAATTTGGGTTTTAGAATTTTTTGTTATATAGGAGACCAAAAATAATGTATAGTTCTGTAGACAAAGAGCTTTGGAATTTTCAGCAGAAAGTAAATTACTATCCATTCCTAGCTTTAACAAAGCTAACGAACAAAACCCACCAACCAACCAAAACTCCAAAATATTCTCCCTCCCCAGATTTAATACTTGAGTATCATTTAATATCCTTGGCCTTTTCTGGGGAGGATGAGAATACTTTCTTCCTCCTGAGTAATTCTGAAGTTCTGTGGTGCTAGTATGCCTATCTCAATTAGGAATGGAAAGAAGTTGCAATCAAGTACTGCTTCAGATGAGAGCTAGGCAAGACAACAGATTCTCTAGAAAGTTTATGAAATAACTAGACAACTGAAGTGTTACATAAATTCAATATGTAACTCTTATTCTTAGCAAGAGTTATAAGAGGAAACTATTTTAAGATCATTAGTATGAAATCTAGATGTAACTGATACTGGTGTTATTACCAATTAGTAACTTGTGACATATGGTGGTAGCATCATTAGAGATAATAATAGATAAGGCTCTTAAATGATACTTGTAATTCCGCGATACTAACTTCTGACTCAAGTGGACCAGGAAATTGTTCCTAAAAGAGCCGAGCATTCTGAGTAGGGGAATAAAAAACAGTGAAGTGTAGGGATATGGGCATTTGTCTTAATCTGAGAACAATATTGTCATTACTGACGTATTGGCTTCCACACTTGATTATTTAAATAAAGTTTTAGAAAAGTGACTATAGTTGGTACTGCAAAACTTCGAGCTCTTCAAATAAAAGCATGTATTTTTCGGTGGGATGTGGATGTTTGTCTTATTAGTTGCAGGGCTTTGGGGGAAAAGTAATGTATTAGGTGGAAGATTAGGACACTAGTAACAAGAGTGAGAGCTGAATATATCTGACTACAGACGTAAGTACTTTCCATGAGTGTTCACTATATATGTACTGTTGCTGGAGTTAAATCAAACACATAACTCACTGAAGTTGGAAGTCTTAAATGGGGCAGTCTTGAGGTGGTGAAAGGGGCAATATCAGTACAGCAGGTATAGTGACTTCTTGTAAAAAGATTCTTCTCTCAGATGGTCCCTGCTTGCCCATCCCGCAGTCCTTGTCTCAGAATAAGTATAACCAAGAAGTTATTTTTCAAGGGATATCACAACTCAGTGCTTAGCTGACTTCACTGTCACATTGGGAATGCTTACTTACACATGTCAACTTATCTCCTCTGCAGTTTAATTAGCAAACATAGACTTCCACAGTTCATAATTGTACCCTTTAACACGTATTTTACTACTCAGTCTCACTCTTTTTTTAATTGTTTTCCCCTGTCAAGTATATAAATAACCTTCATATAATATTCTACCTAGATTTTGTTTCTGGGTAGTATTTAGAAATAATACTAATGTCTCCAGCTATTATGTCTTATTACATGATGATTTCAAACCGAATTTTTGGGATATTGGACACATGTAAACATGAAAACAGAAAACTGAGAGCAAACTAAGGTTTTTAAAATGTGTTATTACTTTTTGTTTGCTTTTAAACAAGATTTTTTGGAGAAAAGTAGCTATACATAACCTTAAGAAAAAGGGTCAAGCTATACATTTTTCTGCTTTTCCCTGTTACTTACCAATAACCTCCAGAAGTGGTTCATAGGTAGTCATCATAAAATCCAAATATTAAATACACTTACATTTCCATTGAGTATTTTTTTAACAAGCAAATAGTATAATTACCTCTTACAAGAAGTACTTGATTTTAAGTGCCTGATCCACTACCCATTAATGCTAAAGTGAGTCTTTTCATTCACTTTTGTCACATGGTCCCATACATTTAATTAATATGAGAGGTTACTTATATTTCTTGGTAACTTCATCATGCTGAGGACCTAAATATATACTGCTGATAACTTTTCAGTACAACATTTATTGGCATATAGACTGTATTAGTTTAATACTGAAAAATGTAATCTACACTGAATGGAAAAGCAGGATTCACAATATTTCTGAATCTCTAGATTCAGTTATGTTACATTATAATGTTGTTTCTAGGAAAAACATGCCCAGAAAAACATGATTTGAAGGGAAATTAAGAAGCTTTTCAAGATGATCATGGCAGGAAAGAATACTCACTTTCTTCATTAATTATTTCAAATGGCCACTGTGGATTCCTGAAAAGTGAAGCAGTTTCAGTTACTTAAAACATGGGAATATGTTCATCTTTTCGAAGGGGCACATCTCAAAAATAGTATGTTGGAGAAATGGCCTGCTGCTGCTGTCAGAGGCGGCTCTGACCATGTGTAGCTCAGCATAGCCAGGAAGCACTAAGGTCCCTTAGGATTGACAGCTATCCACTAAAACTCCACATTTTTGAGCAGATCTTCAGCCAATGCAGGATTTGTCATACTGACATTGGGTATAGAATTGCCCCTTGCATTGCAGACCTGTCAAACCCCTGCGTAGCTAATGTTCTCTGTTGAAACTTGTCATTCTCATTAATATTTTGCTAAATCCTCTGTCTCCTTCTGCTTTTGGTAGACCTACAATACTACCTTAAATGTTATTTTACTGTTATAAATAACTTAACCTTTTGTTTTACTGCATAAAGAACCCTTTATAGATAACAGTAATAGATAATCAAGTAGTCTTACCAAAACTGATACAAATTTTACTGTATATTTTGGACATCATACCTAGGAATATTTTAGCATTGGGGTTCCAAACAAAACACCTTCCACTGCTTCTGGCCCATGTTGATGATTTCTACCAGGTAACCTTTTGTTGTAAAAGATGACTATGTATTCAGAATGTGTTCATGAACGTGAATAGTAAAGCAATTTCGTAATCATGAAAAAACTTTCATTTAAGGAAAGAATGCTGTAATCTTGCCTCTGGTCTTGCTGTAGTCTTGCTACTAAGAGCTTAGGAAGGTCTTTAAAATGGTAGCTAAAAATCAGTAACAGTTTGATAATAACTTGCAATACTTTTATTCAGAACATTCATATTTTAAAAGTAAAACTTGATTATAAACCAGATTTTTTTCAGTGAGGAGTAGATCAGAGGAGTGGTGTTAAAAGACTTGATGCACTTGGAGGGAAAATGACTGGACAGTATGCATAATACTTGTTGGTCTGACTGCCTGTACAACACCTCTGCTGTAATTCTAACTGGAGAGAAGGTGATTCAGTGTTAGAAGGTCAAGGTGTGCACAACCCTGGTTTGGAGTTGCACAGTCAAGGAGGAAACATAGGAAGTTTACTTGTCATAAGGTTTTTCTCTAAAAGACATCATAATAAGCCAGTGACTGACAGAGGGGAGAAATTTTTCCTTCTTTCTCCTTCCTTACTCCAAGTATCACATCACAAACACAGGTCTATATTTTTATCCCAAAATACAAACTGCCTGGACACGCAGCAAAGTCTGATCTTGCTATACCACGGTAGCTTCAAGGGAAAACCTGTGCCTTGGGGCACTATACACATTCTTGAATTGTCATCTTTGCATACTCTAAATACACTACCACCTATTTTATAAAGATTATCAAAGTTTAAGTCTTTGGGGCCAAAGCAATTACTGTAACTCTGTCTAATTTAAAAGTCTTGAATCCAATCTAGAACAACAAATTAGAATTTCTGGTATAAAAGAATAATATTTCAAGGAAGGATAGAATTCCAAGTTATCGTGGTTTAGGGTTTTTTGGAGGTATTTTTTGTGAGGGTGAGGAGATGGTAAGATTAATTTGGAGAACATGTGATTAACAACAACTGATTGAAAGAACACAGTGCTCATAGGAGTAGTCTACGTGGAGCTGACAAAACATTTTTCACTCATAAAATTGACATGCATGGAGAAAGTCTGTAAAATGTGGGGAAAATATATTTTGAAGTTGTTCATCTATAATAAATGTTTATTTTTGCTGATTTTTTTCCCAGAAAAAAAAAAAAAAATTTTAGGGGCTTCTGACTAGACAGTGCAACAAATACTGTTCATGTGATGTCAGTGGAAAAAATTAGTTCCTACAGCTTGTCTTTCTTAAGGGACTGTTACTGCAGCAGTTTTCTACAAAGGTCTGATCATTGCTGATTCAAAAATCTTAATTATAACAAAGTCTTAATATTTTTATTACAATTTATAAAAGGCTTGATGTAGATTGACGGTTTACAAACTTGAACTGACAGTTTCTGTAACACTTTCAGTACCACTGTGAATAAGATGCAGGTTCTGTTCCCATTAGTTATTTCCACAGAAGTGCTTGTGTCATTCATTAGGGAGGAATTCAGTTCTGCACAAAGTCATTGATGAAAATGAAATTTACCTTAATAAAGCTCTGTCTTAAATATTAACAAGTAAGGGCTCTTATGTTTCTATCATGTTAGGTTGTTGTCCGAAGGAAATCCCTGCTCCTCTCTCCAGTTCTTATAAATTCTTTTTTCTTTCCTAAATGATACATTATTCAGTAAATTGCAATAAAATTCAAATAGTAGAACTTCAAACAGAAGGATAGAGACATTTGCTTCTGTGCTAACAATTTATCCATAATTTACTGAAGGTTGAGTGTTATGTCATGTCCTATTTTATCTTAAAATACTTTTATTTCTCCGAATTCAAGGAAATGTAGATACCCCAATTTTCAACATCACACTCATTTGGCTTATCACAATTTTACATCTCTTCAGATATCTTTTATGTGATTACAATAGAACTTACAAGATTTTCACATTAAGTTTTGAGACTAACATTTAAGAGATGCACTACCCAGTTACAAAGTGGTGTGACCTTACTTCAGTGTACGTGAAATAGTCCTTTCTGATGTGTCCTCTCCCTTGTTATTTCTGCTTCAGGGATGACAGATAGTGCTGAGTTTCTCTGATTTCCTGCTGTATTTCTGGTAGCTCTATGTGACTGGTGCTGGATGAGCAAGAGCTGTCCTGCTCTCTGCATGGGCTAAATAGGAGGCACTGCCAAACCTGAAGTGGGTCTGTAAGCTCAGGCAGAGCTGTATCCTCCTGTGTCTGCAGGGCGTTCGGAGCGGGTCTGCCTCTGGAATTCAGCTGCTTTGCTCCTGGCCAGCTCCAAAAGCTGGGCAGAGGACCTCTCAGGGATTCACTTCTTATGTGCCTTCATCATCTTCAGGAATTATGCTTTATAAGATGAATTTAAATTCCCAATGTTAAGCACTAATTTAAATTAGAATGTAATAAATCTTACCTTAAAGAATTGATTTTTAATTTTTTATATTCTTGGTTATTTTTCTTAAGCAGCTATAACACACACACACTCTCCCCACATACACACACACACATTTTAAAATAGTGTATTGTAGCACAATATAGTTCTGGAACTGAGTACACTGCTACTTTCAAATTACACCAGGAAAAGATAATGTATTGTAGTTAGAATAAACACTTCCACCTGAAGAAGCTATTCTTTCATCACATGCCAGCTAAACTGAAGCTAGAAGTATATAATCTGAAGCTTTCATGTGACACCACGTGCATACACACATGGGCACACACATGCATATAGATACACTATACATGTATATATATTTCAGATGTAAAATATCATCACTCATTCTACTGGAAATACAAAGTTATAAGTGTTACAAGCAGCTCACAGATCAGGGTCATATTTAAATCTTTTTGGAGAACATTGATCTTTTCCCAGAACACTGTCCATACTTATATATCAGTATTATAGATGCCTATAAAATATGCTATGTTGGCATTTCCAGTGTTTCAGTTAGTTAAAAAAATAATATTTTTGTCTGTGTAACTTAGGAAGACGCACTTGACCTTTGTTATTTTAGATGGAATTTCTGAAGACCTTTTTAATGTAATGTAGTTACTTCAGCAATGTAAAATCTATTTCAAAACGTTTTATTTAAAACAAAGTTGTATGTTAATATGTATTTTAATCAATTCCACCTAGCCATGTTCATGCAGAATATTAACATGTATCATTCTGCTACTGAATCAAACTAATTTATACACAAAACTGTCTCATCTTTTTGGAACACTTGAATAACACAAATCATTATGCAAACTACATACAGATTCAGCCCGTTGCTGAATATACTTCTATGGACAGGAACAAACACTTTAACATCTCAAAAATGGGCCAGGTATTTAACTTTTCAATAACTATAGGTTATCAGATTACCCTTTCATTTGTTGATTTGTTTTGCTGTAGTGTACGTGCTGCAGAGAAAACTGAGATTAATGAAACAGATTCTGGGCTTCACTTTGGTGAATAATAATGCATATGATCCACTTAGAGCAAATAATTTAGCTTGGAATTAATTTGAATCAGAAATATGATAGATAAATACACTGGAATTATAATGCTTCTTCACTGTACAGATATTTTTAAAAAGCTTACATAGAATAAATAGTAGTCTGTTCAGCGTGTGTTTTCCTTTCTTAAGAAAAAGACAACAGGACCAAAATAACACAAACAGTGTTTTGAAGGCCCTTGAGCCACTTGAAATAAAATATTAGTTTCTAAATTTTGCCATATATATATATATATATACACACACATATGTGTGAAAGGGCAAAATATTGTTCAACCCTTTCTCAAAACTTAAAACAACAGTAATTCCAGACATTTAAATAAGTAGAAATGACACGACTTTTTATTTTACTGTGTCTTTCAGCCTCATCAGACCATAAAGAGTTTATAGGAAAAGCTCCTAATTTTGATTCATTCAAATGGATTTCTGTTCTTTAAAATTTCATAGAATTCTTAAAAAAAAAAACCTTGAGTAGATGCAATTTTCATTAGGTGGATTGATTTTTTTTTTTAAATTCTTTTTTTTTTCCTAATTTTAACAAAATCAGACTCAGGTTTTATGATTAATGTTAGTAAACCTGTGTTGTCTTCTTTTTAAAACTCTAGGGTGCTATCTTATGTTTTCTTAATATTTTCCCTACTTCTATTCATTAGCTAGATTTGATATTAGGTATAGGTCAATTTAACCAATATGAAATATAACAAAAGCTAGGTATCAATGTCATTGACAGCTTGTTTCAATTCCATTCGTATTTGGTGACTGGATTCCAATACCCTGTTTATGTATAAAATTCCTAATTCATTGCTAATTAGATGTTATATTATTCAGATCTAGTTAGTTGGTTCATGTCAAAAATTATTCTAGTACAAAGAACATAAATTATCTTCACTTACTTGTAAATACCCATCTTTGTTTATCAGCTGGTATATAACTTCTTGAATTTAAATCTATCTTATATGATCCAGCACACAATGTTGATCTATCCTGTTAATAATAATTACTTTAATGGGATAAAATTTTAAAAATCCACAGAAACATGATATATTTATATCTACTCAATAAATTCTCTAGCTCTTTACAGGAGAAGGTTTTGGTGGAATATAATTTTTAAAGTAACTCCAGCAAGATAACACCTATCTGAAGAATTCATGGCATGCAAATAGTTTTACTGTGTTTTGCTATAAGATAATATATATAGTAAAGTGAACAAATTTTATTTTTTTTTTTTGTATGTTCAGTCTGAATAAGATGGCTGAGAAGCAACTGGGAGCTATATGATCAGAAAGGAGTTAGGTCAGAATCCTGTGGCTTGGATACCAATATATCCTATGGTTCATACAATAAGGAACTGTGAGGAAGAACGTGTAGCTTATTGCTTTCTGCTTCGGGTACCAACCCACAAATTCTGGAGAGGGTTTTATTCTAATGCTTTTAGCCTTTCTTGCTGTGATATCTCTCACTACACTGCAGAATTCTCCATGCTAGTCTATCTCCACTGCACTTTATCCTTTCAATCCTTTCATTCTTGTATTCCCAGTCAGAAGGTGGAAAGCTTTATTTGGGCAAATCTACATTAGGAAGAAAGTGCTCTGCTAGTAGCCTGGAACTGAAAGATGCACATAAGTGCACATATATGTATGTGTATATAAATATATGTGTGTATCCACATATATGTGTATGTATTTTAATACTTGCCATTCCTGCATCTGTTGACTCATGGATAGGCAGAAGGCAGAAGGATAGGCGTTGAAAGCAGAAAGCACAACTTAGAATAGCTATGAATTAGTGGTTTAAGGAATTGGCCAGGAACTAGAGTAATGAAGGATGAAACGGAGCCATAATGTCCTTAATTTTTTTTAGTTTTGGGGATAAACAGACTAATTGCTGTCTGGAACTAAACGCTTTCTTGGAAGCTGCTATTAAGATCCATTTAAGAACATGACTGTAAAAGTTTCCATATTATCTATAAATAGACAGTTTTTAAAAATACAACAGTACTTTCAGTGAATATTGTCATGACTTTGGAAAAACTGTTCCAACTGAAGTCCAGAAGACCTAAAAGTTATATATGTTTTCTGCTTATCTCAGGATGCAAAACAGTGTAAGCACATAGAATGGACCACACAGAGAACTTTGAAGTCAAGTTTTAGTTGCTGGACACCAGTTTGTAAGACCTGTCAGGTACAAAGGGATACAGAGGATTTTAAAGTTATGTAAGAGAGAACTTCACATAGATCCATACTTCTCACTTTAAATCAAAGATCTTCTACAGCTACTGAGTTTTCCAGTTGAAGGAATAGCTTTCTACAAATCTCCTAAGGCTCCTAAAAGAATTTTTGTATGCAGTTTTTCCTGCAACATCAGATATGATGTATGTTTCAGTGCTTTGCATCTCTCCATACGTGAAGAAATATTGAATAAAATTCTGATGCTATTGAAGTTGATGAGAAGTATCCCACTGGTTTCAGCAGGTAAATGTTTTAATTTCTTTAGTCTGTTTTGAAGAAAAATAGTCCACTGAAACAAATTGTTTGACATTTTCATCTTTGGAACTCCAAGCAGTACATTAACATGCCTTGTTTGACAAGTTTCTTTCTTTTAAAATAAGTCTCCAGAGCTTGAGCTGTGACCTTTTAAAAGTACAGGAACAGCCTTAAAGAACACAAAGTTCATAGCTGCAGCACTGGTAAAACAAAAGTAGCTGGGATTTTGGTCCTAAGAAGATCTTAACTGTAGTGCCCACATTAGTCAGTCTCTGTGCTCAGGGGAACAAGTATTCAATTATTTTCCATGCTACACTGCAAATAACCCAAATCCCAACTTTAATTGATATCCATTGGCTGACTTATCTTCCCCTCTGTCTCATATTGGTTTTACATCTTTCAATAACTATTCTCTCATGATCCCTCTCCCTGGAAGTGAAATCTTACACTGCAAGTGTTACTTTCATCCCCAGCTTTCCTCTGCAAAAAAGCAGATAGGATCTCACTGCAAACAATGGCTTGTCACTTATTGTCCCTAACTTCCTTATAAATATACTGAAGATTACCACAGAAAGTGTGGAGTGTGCTACCCTCATAACTTGCCAGTGTTCTTGCTGGAGGCACAGTAAAGTCTGCAATATATTTAGGTCACCAGTCCAAGGACAGCTATTTTCAAAAAAACTGAATCAAAAATAAAACCTGTGTAAGGAGGAGTAGGAGGTAAAAATAAAAATACACTCAAAGCACTCTTCAAATATCTCTGAAGATAGGAAAACTGATGGGATATAATAGCCATGAAAATGTTCCCTCTTCCCAATGAAATGGCACAGATTAGGTTCTAATAAATGTGGATATTTACTAGGCAAAAAATTCCGGCTAGCATTATAAATTTCTTACTACATGGATGGCCTTATTTGATAAGGTATGGTTACAAATTCACTGTGTTTGAAAACAGAAAGCAAGGTCTGAAGCTGTTTGGCATGCACAGACAGCCTTACAAAATATGTAAATCTTTTGTAGGTGAGAGGGAAAGACAGTGTCTATTTCAGCTAGAAGTTTTTAATTTAAACTCTTAAACTTTAAGGTTTATTTTTTTTAATATGTATTATGACAATAATTATTATTTAATATTTAATATTAAAACTTTTTAAACTTTAGGATGAAGAGACAAGTCTTTGTATCGACTTCAAGTCATATGTAGAAGTACTGAACTGACTGTATGGGCAGTTCTATACACAACCTGTTTAACTTGTAATTTGAAATGTGATCTAAAAGCCTGGAAAGAGCAAGAAGTGAACAGACACAAGATGGAAAAAATAAAAATGGATGTATGTCTTCTTCTCACAACCATAACGCTACAGTTGTGACTAGAATCTTCATATTAGGAAACATAATGTGAGTGGAAAGATTTGTATGTCTGATCTCTCCAGCATTTCATCCTAACTCCTTCCCTTCAACTGAACACTAATTTTCTCCAAAACTGATGGATACTGATCACCATGTAGGAAACATCTAATTTTCCATGTCACTAAGATTGATTGAACAGACTATCAAAGACTAAGGAGCATCCTTTAAAAAATTAGAGGACACTTGAAACTTAAAAGGTGAAAAATCATTACAAGGGGTGAAAAAAATTCTTTACAGGTTTTAGTCATAAGACTGACAAACAGCTGGGATTTTTGGTGTTCTGGTCCAAAATATAGCTAAGCAGAAGTTTCAATGAAATCTAATCTTCACAGTCTTCACAAATGCTCAGGTTCTTAATTCTTTTAATGCTTGAGAGGTTAGATTATAGTTTTTAATAATGTCAAGTAATGCATAAAATAACAATAATCTATTTTTTCCTTACCCAAATTAGCTATGAAGTTGTTATATAAAGCATGTATTAGATAAACACAAGAACATTAGCAATGTTCACAGTGTCTTCAGACAGCACTATTTCCATGATTATGAAGGTTTTCTATTTCACAATTTTTCACAAAAGTTTTCAATTTGCCAAACGCCATACATCATGCATACAGATGAACAGAGACAACGCATTAATGAGGCAAATCACCCTGAAATAGATAGAATTGGTAGCATCTGTAAGCTCACATTTTCAGTGATACTGAATTTAAGAGTTATCACATGAATCATACATAATTTATTTGGGTCTTTAATGAATAATAAAATCTAAGAAGGTAAAATGTACATACAGCTTTACATTAGAAGAATTAGTAGTTCACTTTAATGCATCTCAAAATCAGTGGTCTGACAGTGAATTGTAGATTTTCCAATACACACAATTAGAAAAATAGTTGTTATGGATCTTCAGAAAATACAGTTGATGATGCAAAACTTTTTTTTATGTATACATTGGTTCAAATCTTCTAAACAATGAAATATGCAGGGACTGTAATATTTAAGCAATATGTTTTATTGTGGATCAGTAAAAGATCAAATTATTTTTAGAAAGCCTAGAAATAAAATCTAGTAAAATCATTATGAAACTTGAATTCAGATGTAGAATATCATTGCCACTACTGGAATTTGTTTCACAATGGAAGCACTGAGATCAAGACAGTGGGACAAATTTCAGGAAATCAGGGCAAATAAATTAACAGTTCTTGTTTTGAATTACTCACCTATATGTACGGATAGAAGATTTGTGCCCTGAAGGGTTTTACAGCATGTGAGTCATTCACGTGAAGTGCTGAGGGGAGAGAAGGAAGAATGTTTCAGAAGGGAAAATTTCTTTGTCTTGAACACCTTCATAAATGGATTATACTGTTATCCGCTTGGAAGTGGTCTTTGTTTCTAAGGTAATTTCATTTGGTATTCTAATCCTTTCAGGTGTTGATGTTTGCTTTGCCTTATTGAATCTGGAATAGGAATTTTGCATGCTTTCTTGATTTTTCTAGCCATTAAAACAGTCTGTGCCAGTGAACTGGCATAAAAATAGTGTTATCCTGCCATGCCATCCCTTCTTTATTCCTGTGAAGTCCAGCAGATGCCTTTTGTACTTTCTTAAAGTGTGTTTACAGTTGCAAAAGTATCTCTGTGGAAAAGCAGTTTGGGAACCAGTTTCCATATGCAAGGGGTGTAAAGGTGATAAAACTGGCTCACTGGCTTATTCACACTGATTCCAGGCAAAACAAACTGATAAACTGGGTAACTGATATTTACACTACTGATATGAAATGTGTTCAATAATTGGGGAGGAGCGTGTATTTTGTACCAATTGCATAGACTATTAGAGAACGCTGTTCTTTCATGTTGGTGCCTTACTTAAATTTTTCTAAAGTTATTTCTAATCCATTTTTTTTCACTTCTTTAATAACATGGATTGAAAATGCAGAAGCCAAATGTTGAAATGCATTTCAATGATCACTTAGAGCTTTTAAAAAGGAGGTGAGTTGTTACCACCAAACAATATTTAATTCTGTATCTACAGCAAAAGCAATGTGATAAAAACCCAGTAAACATTGAAAGATAACAGTCAGCAAAATTATTAATCTTTCATAGGGAAAGGCACCTACTGTTCTAATAGATGGGTAAGGAAAGTTTTGAAATTTCTTTAACACTAATTACTTTGAAAGCAAAAGAACAATATAAACACAACTGGTGGTAATATGCACTGTTGTGTTTTGGTTGGTTGGTTGGTTGGGTTTTTTTAACCTTGCTGTAGCTTTCCAGAAGAAAAAGAGCTATTAACCAATGGCTTTATGGCAGTTTTTCTGCTGTTTTTCACCTATGCTTGTCCTTGCTCTCTGATGACATTTTAGACTGTTAGCAGAGTTTTGAGCACAATAGTCTTTTTAGGTAGCTTGCTGTCCTTGACCCTTAATGCATGGCTACTTGATGAGTTACTTGTCTCACTGCACAGAGCAAGATGTGGCAGGAGACTCCTGTTGCAAGAGTTCAGTCCAGTACTCAAGAGACTTCCCATATCATAAACTGGACAGGAAGGAGTGAAAAGTAGTAGTAAGCAGAGAATTTTCTGAATTGTTTTATAAAAGGTACATGAGTGAACATGTCCTACTAGAATGCAAGGTAGATTCACAAATGCATCCTTAGTTACCCTACCATAGGAGATAGAAATTGCTAGCACAAGGTGAATAATTTGAGTTGCTGAGTTTTTATTTTAAAGGAGGAAAGTGTGGTTTGAGCCTGGTGAGAAGCCAAACACCACACAGCCGCTCACCCACCCTCCCCCCACTCGGGAATGGGGAGGGAATTAGAGAGGCAAAGGAAGAATCTCTGGTCGAGATAAAAACAGTTTAATAAGAGTAATAAAATAATACAGTGACAGTATAAATGGGTAATGTACAATGCAATTGCTCACCACCCGCCGACCGACACCCGCCCGTTCCCTGCAAGCCATCCTGAAACACAAATATGCTGTGGCAGCCATCCCGGAAGTGAGAGCGTGCCCCTTCCTGCCCACTTCTCCTTTATATGGTGAGAATAACATCACATGACATGGAATATCAGCCAATCTGGGCCCAATGCTCCAGCTGTGCTCCCTCCCTGCTTCTTGCGTGACTGCTCACAGGCAGAGGACACAGAGCTGGAGAGTCTCTGAAATCTCAGTGTGCCATCAGCACTCCTCCAGTTACCAAAAGTGAACATGAACTCTATTCTAGCCCAAACCAGGACAGAAAGTGACATGTATTGGGGGGGAAGAGGTGAGGGTGTCAAATTAGAAGTTGCAATTACCAGAAGTTAGAATTTCTTCTTCCTCCCCTTTCTCCCAAGCAAAGTCCAAGGATGACAGAATGCATCCCCTGCCCTCTTCTTGGTGTTCTGACCGTCTTCTCCATTGGGTTTGGTTGCTGCTAGAAATCTATTTATCTTGAGAGTTAATCATGAAGAGTGGGAAAGGAAATGGTAATGACTCCTTCAGTATAGTAGAATAAGCAAAATGGAGATGCAATCCTTCCTCAGCTGTCTGACATTTCCATCTTATAGAATTACACTTAGTTCTCCATTTGATAGACCTCAAAGCATAGACCAGATTCTTAATGTGGAAAACGTGAAACTTTTTGGTGTCAGCACAGATGTTCATCTTTCTTGGTCTGCACCAATGTGGATGAAACCTTTGCTGTAATAAATGGGGGGGTTTGGGGCCTTTCTCTTTGAATAGGTGGTTTGCCTGCATTGGCATATAAGGCATGGGACTTGCAGATTTTGACAGGCATGGAGACAAATACATTTTTTATGCATCTGCATCTTGTAATTATTCTTCAGTCAAGATGAATTCCACTACTTTTCCTACACTGGACTACTAGAAAAAGAGTACTCCTCTCTGTCTTTGGCCCTAGCACTGTTAGCTAAATTCTACCATCTCAGCAGAGGGAGCAGAGGCATGTTTCAATTGGGTGTATATAATGTTAGTTCTACCCAAATGTCTCAAAATTACTGTGTTAAAGTTCCTAAAATTCACTTAAAATAAATATGTTATTCCATAGATAGATCTAATAAGATGTGTTTCAAAATATCACCTTAATGCCAGAAAGGAAGATTTTGCCAAATGATTGTTATTTGTATCTGGTACTGAACAATTTCATAGTCTTTCTGTGTTTAAAATATTGACTCTGAACAGCAATATTTACTATGGAAGCTATGTGAATTTTTCTCAAATGTATTTGACATCCCTGTTAAGAGATGTATAAGAAGACTCCTTATCCTTTCAACGTTCAGAGAAATCAGCACAGTAGTGGGGAAATAAGACCTGAAAAAATTAGGTGACTTGCTTTAAGAAAAATTTTGATCTGAAAACTTAATTTAGATATCCCGAGTCTGACATGTCTCACACATAAACCTGTTCTCTTTATCCAGAACAACTCAGACATCTGTATGTACTTCAGCTTCAAATTGCAACACTAATCAGGGAACAGCTTTCATACCTAAATACTCTAAATGTATACAAAAGTGCTAATTACTTTGATTTACTACAGTTGAGTCAGATTCAGATAATATGTACTTCTAAACTGAACAATTTTTCTCCCGTATGACTTTGTAGTAAGTAGTATTATATATCTACACCTTCATTAGTGCTAGAATACCTTTTTCTAAGAGAGTTTTATCACAAATATACTACTTTACAAAAGTAAGATTTGTGCTCTTATTATTGAGACAGAAATGTACTTTTACTCAGCAGTCCAATTTATGAAGGAATGCTGTTTTTTCATTGTGTAAAACATGAAAAAATAATAAGAAAAAAAAAATGCTGTGTAGACCATCTCAAGTATGTAGTCCTACAAAAAAAAAAAAAACAACTTAAGTGACTTATTCCCATTAGTTTAATATACTCAGGTTGCCCATGCACTCATGTTGTTAATCAGTAACACAGAAGAATGAACTCATTGTTTACCAGCAACACAGAACTTTGATTGAAGACACCGATTTCCCTAATTTGTGAAAGTTAGTGCTATTGTTGAATTTTTAATTCAAAACCTCTCCCTCTTCATGTTTTTTGTGGATAAGTGGCTAAAACAAACTAAATCCAGAATAAGTCATCAGCTGGCTTAGAAGGAAGATGCTGTTTGATGACAGTGCTGTCTTGTCACCAACATCCCAGACAAATCAACCATGCATTTTAGTAGTATCTATTTTATAAAGAGGAGGAACATACAAAACCTTAATTCCCACAGTGAAATGACCATCTATGATACACAATAAGTGACTTTTTGCCTGGTCTTTAAAAGCTGAAAAATTCTTGTTAGGTAAGTGCCATCATAACACTAGCCCTGCATTCTGTGCGTTTTCTTGACTTTCATACTTTATTCTAATTGAATTGCAGCTTATTATAGCTATTTTAAGGATCAATACTCCTTCACAGGGGCAGGATGAATAAGAATCAAACTGAACACTTCAGATCCTTCGTCAGGAATTGCTTCAAATAGCAGTCCTTTCTCTGCAGTAATCTGGGTGATTCTGTTAGCAGCATCAGTCACTGACAACAAGACACCTGCACTGTGTTTCTTTTCCTGTTCATTGGGATTTTTCATTGTTACAGAGACTGATATTCTTTCTTATAAGGTTAGAAAAGATCCATAATAGCTTTTATATCATTATATTTTAAACTCTAGTCTTCATTAAAACACTCTTCAGCTCCTTCACTTCCAGCCTCCTTGCTGCTTATGAATTATTCAAGGTAGATTTCACTTGAGGTAAATAGTTTGATTTGAAGGTTTTTGTATCTGGATTTAGATGCAACGAGAAGTGTTAAACGCTCAGAATTTTAAGTGAGGAGAATTGCAGAGGCTCAGCTATTAAGATGGAAGACATTTGCCGTTAGTGCTCTGGGGCTGCCATTGAGATCTCAGTGCGGTGCTATTTGTCATTCTGAAGTAGGTAGGCATTATGATGCCTGGAGTATAAATCAGCCTTTACATGGTGTCAAGTCCTGAAGCACTTTGAACACTCTAATCCACTTCTGAGTTAACAGAACATTTTCGGTTTTACAAGCTTTAAAGTTTCCCTTTTTATTTAACCCTGTCAGCATGTTATTAATCATCATTATTTTCTAGAATTTTATATATCTCTCCAAATACAGTTCTTAATGTTTTGCTTCAAAGTTGTGGCGATTTCACTGAGATGAGCTTTAGCTTCAATCATCTAGAAGAGATGTAGTTTCAGCAAAATTAATTTTATTAATTCTCCTCATGTAAAGAGGAATACTGGCTTTTTCTACTAGCAGGCTGGGCAGGCCAGCGTTATTTGGCTGATGTATCTATCAAAGGATGCTCTCTGTGTTTTGTCTCCTTTGCCTACTTCTGTGTAGTATCATGTTAGTGTTACCTCCCAGGCAAAACTGAAATGGGAGACCAGCAGTTTCTATGTGGCTGGTTTTGCCATATGTCTGCAGTCCAGTAGTCAATATTAGCTCAGCACAGCAAAGCAAACTCTTTTAAATGCTGATTACCTTCTTTCATCTGGGCACCTAGACCACATACAAAGGGTCAGTTCGGAAACTGTACATACTGTAGAATGTCAGTTCACTGAATCTCAGTTTCTGTTCTTGCACTGGCTGACTAAATGTTTTAACCATCACAGAGCATTTTGTTTATTGCATATTTCTATATATAGTACTATATAGACTTTACTCAGACAGTACAATTGTGCAGTCAGTTGAACTTACAGTGTTTTACAGGTGGAGTTGTTAACATTAATGAAGCCCATTAAAATCACTTTATTTTCCTGCCAGGCAGCATAGTCTGCATACACCAGCTGCATGCCTTCAATATGCAGCAATGGAGTCAGTGTTATGAAACAGCCAGTTACTCCCTGTGAACTGACAGTAACCCCAATTCAGCTGGATATATTAGTACCAACTTATTTCTATTCTGTGCACTAAAACCCCACTCTGGTGGAGTGGTGTTAGGATCTCTGCCGTGCTAGTCAGCTTGAGTGGAGGGGAAAGAGTTAGATTCACTCATTTCAAGATATTGCCACTCTGGAGCAATGCAGGTTACACTTCTGATTCTTTAGTCTGTGGAATGGAGACTCCTGAAAAGGCTGAAGATCACTGATGACAGTGGTATTAGATTTATTTATTTGTGTATTTATTTAATGCTGCTTCTTAACTTTCACATGGTGAAACATAAATGTTCCAGATCTAATTAATCTAAAAGATTGTAGCCCAAAGTTAAGTTATTTCTATCTCTGCTAAAAAGCTTCTTTTTCTATACAGCCACTTAAAGTTGTTTTCATTAAAGTGCTCATGCCTGGTAAGGAAGTATAATAGTTCAGTGGCAGAGCAATTGCTTGTGTTAGCAGTAGCACACTGAAGTTATATGACCTCTCATTAATCTGCACTTTGATAAGGTCTTGGAGTAGTAGGATTAATGACATTCCACTGTAAATTATTCAAATCCCTGCCTGTGCGCTGACTAGCTCTTTGGAGAAACATGCAAGTGATACTGAATCTTTTACTGCCTTAGAGAATAACTACAGCAGTCCAGAGACAGAAATCTGCTCATCTGTATTGTGGGTCATGTGAATTTGCCTAACAGAAGGCAGACTTTTTTTTTTTTATTTTTTTTTTTAATTTTTCTGCACATGATTTTACCTATAAAAGTATTCTACTCCTACAAAGGCTGATTCTCCTATTCTTCCATTCTTTTAATTTCAGCTTTTGGGCCCCATATAGCATGCTGACAGCTATGTACCTAGACGAGCTTGGTGCCATTAACTTCATTTGGTCCACAAGCCTCTCCTGGCTGCTTGTGTTTCCCTTGTGCCACATCAGTCTCACCAAATCCTACTTTTCCCCTTGGCGCCTTTCTGTCAGTCTGCATTCTTCTGAGCATTGTCTCTTCAGCCATATCTCATCCCATGCAGTGCTTTCAATTCTTTTTACCAGCATTACCTTTCCTGTGAGGATTATAAACCCTGCTCCTGGTGCAGCAAAACTATGTGGATTTCAAGGCCAGGACAACCTTTTTCTATGAAAAGAAAAATGATCACGTCCCTCTCACATTTTAAGATCTCTTCCAGAAATTCATGGGCATGAATGTCAGAGGGACTATGAGTATTTGTGGTACAGTCCTATATAACAGCTCACAGAATTACTTCTTCAGTCATCCTTCTATCCAGCTGAGTAAGCTGTGATTAAAAGGTATCCTAGATCAATTTACAGGAAACAATACATCTAGTAATGGAGAGTTTTCCACATCCTTTAACCTTCATTGATTAAATGTTTATCAAGTGTTCAGCTGGGAGTCTAACTCCTACTCATGACTTACATAGCTGTTTCTTAGACATAAGAAAAATAGTCTATTCTAGTTTCAAGTAGCACTCTTCTGTGTACTACTGTGTACCATATTCATGTCACCTGGAAATTTTTGTCAGGTCAAAAGCAAATCCCTTATACATGACAAGTTAACTCTAATCTCCTTTAAATTTTCCATTTTTTGAGTAAGTGTAAAGACTGAATACAGTATAGACCACTGTCTCAATGTTGTACACAGTGTCATGTTGCCTGAAAATTTCTTCTGTCTATATTGAGGGATTGTGTTAACCATTGTTGTAGTAGTCTTCTGTTGAGATTTCATGTTCAGTAGAGGAAAGCTCAAATAAAATTAGTTGGAAATATTGTGAAAAGATGAACATTTCTGCACTGGAGTGCAGCGTCAAGCAGTGTCAGCTGGTCACCTTCCTGGTTAAGGAGTGTTTTCTCCTCAGCACAGTACCATGCCCAAATTCTACTGATAATTTTTACTGATAGGAGTCATCCTTTAATTTGGTTGCGTATGGTCCTAAGGCTGCTGTGCTGTTCTGTGTATGAGTGAGTATCACTGCACGAGAAGGGATGGCTCCCCAGGGACTCTACCTCACCTACCATCACTGGGCATCTCTGCACCATACTTTGGTAAACATTATGGAGTAATTCTGTGCTGAGTTGCATTTTGGTATAGAGCATGTGTGCTGCCTAGGCTGCTTTTCAGCAGTTTGCAAAGTACACTATCCCTTTTTCAAGTCCATAACAGTCACACTAATGAAGAGGTTCACAAACCTTCTCTTATTCCTCTCCTTCCTACAACTTTTGGACTGTTACCAATTAAAAGAGCTCGCTTTTTATTCTGGATAGCCCATTGTTACTGGAAATAGTGATCAAAGATTTTTCATATTGCTGTCACAAAACAATCTTTAAATTTAACCATTTATGTATTTAGATATTTCTGGTAAACTTGCTACACCAGTGCCTTTGGATTGCTCAGTGTTCTGCAGCCCACAAGAACGTTGTTGTTTGCTGAGCTCATACTTCTCAAATTACATTAGCCTGTTTTAACAACACAAAAACAGATTTCTGGGACTTTGCTTAAAATCTTTTACGATGGTTTGCCTTTGAAACTGTTACAAAATTGTAATGGCTTTTCATTTTGATTTGCTGGCAAGAAGCAAGTTGACTGCCCTTTCTTTAGAAAACTTAAAGGCTGAACAGAAAATTATTTTGCTGACACACCAAATGCTTTTTGCAACTGAACTGATTTTGTTCAGTAATAAAAGTTGATTGGTATAATGAAAGAATGTTTTATGTAAGCATTACACTGCTTCAGGCCTCCAGCCTTCCCTGAGAAACTCAGGCCATACTTTGAACCCATTTGAATCAACAGGCTTATCCATATTGTACATACTGCAAAACAGAAAGCTCAGAGCAGAAAATGTCAGCCTCCAATTATTTCTCTTGATTTTTTTATATGTCCAAATTAGGTAACATGCTGTTCCATTCCATCCTTTTTGAAAAGTATGTATGTGTATATGTTTATGTAGAAAGATGCATATATTCACATATAAACACACATATATGTATGTACATATGTATTAATTGTATGCTTTCAATTTATTTTCAGCATTCTAGTTTCTATTTGGCTGGGGACAGGTAGCTGCTATCTCACTGTTAACTTGACATTGTCCAGAAGAAATCACTGTCCAAACTGAAATCTCCTTTCTTCTCTCTATTCCCCAAACAGATGATGGAGTACTCTAGGGAAGAAGGTCTGAGAGCTGTTAGCATATTAGTGGCAGATAGTTTCTAAACAAGCTTTCTGAGAAGCAAAAAAAAAGACAGTTATACTTCCCAGAGTATGACAGGAGAAGAGGCAACCATTACATAAACTATTGCAGTTTTCTTACTGAAACTCAAGAAATCACTGATGTTTTGTACTGCCAGCTCTGTCCCAACTAATATAAGCTAAAGACAGATGCCTTGATAAGTGCCTGCTCACTAATGGTTTCTACTCATGCAATTTAAGATTACTATTCATTCATTTATTTAGACATTCCTCTTTTTTCTACAGCCTTCTTTGTCTTCTGTTACTGAAGCATTTAAATCTAAGAACTTTTATTCCCGTATGCCATAATTGAGTTTAAATGTTAATTTTCCCAATTTCCTGAAATGTATGGTTAACAGGAGTTTCATATCTTAAGCAATAATGATATTTTTTTTTACACTGGAACAACAGAAAATGCTCATCCAATTTCTATTTTGAGTAATAGAAGATACTCTCTTTGCTTAACTACTAACACTCCACTCATTTTCTCTATCAACCTGGTGAAATCCCTCTGAAATCCCCACATAGCTCTATAGAAGAATCCCATTGCCTGATGCTGTTGACCACAGAGGCACCTGACACTTCTTTACTCATTAATCTCGCAGTTCCTTTTTTGCTTCAAATTTATCTTAGATTATTAGATACTTCTTTTTTTTTTTTTTTTTTTTTTTAATTCAGTTATAATTAAAATTATTTCTACCTAGTTTGTCAGCTTAGAAACAGAAATGGAAGAATCACTGAACTAAGTCTAGTCCCTTGCTGCTCTTGTAAGAACCAGCTCATATAACACTCTTAGCTAGAGAAAGAAGCTGCTAAAATCAGTATCTCTTTTGCTCAAGGAGTCTTGATTTATTCAGGATTCCAGTCATGCAAGTGATTTCACTTCCCTTGTCCATGTATACTGTCTTTTGTAGTCGTTCCTAATTGAAGCTAGTTTCTGGCTTCACAGAGAAAGGGAACAATGTCTGCATGAGCTTAAGAAGGATTCTTGATGCAGGACTATTAGTCCCATGAATTTATCAAAAAGACCATAGGTTTTACTCAGAGGAGTCTGCCTTCTACAACCTTATCCTCTCTTCCTGTTGTGACAGGCCAGATGTGTTGTTTCACCCCTTCTAGGGGACAGAGCAGTTCTGATGGTCTCTGCTGTAGGTGCACAGCAGTTTTGTTTGGGTTTGATGCTGGTCACACACAGTAGAAGGCTCCTTTAAATAGGGCTGGCAGAAGTCCATGCTGTCCCTCACCGTGGGAGCAATTAACTCTATTATATAGATAACCAAGCTCATAGAAATGAGGTATGGGTACCATTACGTGACCCTGCAACATTTGTTTAATTGCTAAAGCACTTGTTTATGTACTGCTTTGCTGAAAGAAAATGTATTAAACTATAAAACAATGATCTGTCAGGTATAAAGCTTGCAACCTTGGGGGGTTCATTACAGGGCTCAGATCAAAAAAATTTAAGAAACTTTGTCATATATCAGATGTCTGAGACCTAAGCTTCATCTTGCAGTTAGCTATAAGGCAGTTTTATGGACTGTCAGTATGAAGAGAATATTTACATATTTTTATCAGCCTGTAATTGGGTTTTTTATCATTTCTGTTTTCTGTCTTCTTGAATTAGACTATATCATGTTGTTCATAAGTAACTGCAGCATTGTCATGTTAACAGGCATTGTTATGTTACCTCAAAGCATCTGATTTACTTCCTTGTAGTTGTTTGGTAGAACAATGAAATTAATGAATTGTGTTCAAGCCAGTGGCAGCTTTGATGCTTTTTAGCTGGAAGAGATATCAACAGAAAATTTTATGGTAGATGTGAGTATGCAAATGGGTATAATCCAATGGAGGTTTAACAGATCAATATCGTACAAAAAAGGAATAGCATATATTATTCATTATCAAGCTAACTACAGAAGAATAAGTGCTATACGCAGGTAAAGATAAAAAAATATCAATACCTTGTAGCTTTCCCCTAAATGTTTCTTTCTAAGATAGCCTCATTTGCCTTATACCTGTTTCTGCAGGCTTGGATATAGCCAATGAAATCACCACTGAAGGCTACTGCATATGATTATACGGAAATTCAAATATGAAACTTGTTGCATGTTGTGACACTTGCATTTCACATTTCTGGAGACAAGTAAGATAAATTGTGAGGTCCTTTCAAAGTAATGGCTATTCTTCATCATTCTGCAGAATAAATTTTAGCAGGGTATATGAAGTTTTAGGGGGGATTAAAACCACTGTGCCCTAGATGAAAGCCATCTCAAGTTGAATCTTTATTAAATTAAAAGATATTAATTATTGAAAATGTGTGACAAACTTGTATCTTGAATTTGTGTATGCAAAATGTGATAGTCTATGTATGTATTCATAGCGAGACACACTGATCTGCCTTACATTTATTGAGGTAGACACATGATTTTAATTGTTGCAAGGCAAACTGAATAAATTTACTGCTTTGTGATATCTGATAAACCTTTGTGGAGCTGTACTCAAGAGATCTAGTCCCCATTATGTGGCAGTTGTATCTGCTTTAATATAAGCTGTTTAAGGCTGAAAGTTCTTTATTAGTAGCATATTATGTTTACTATGTGTTACCTTTATTATCATGTATTTAGGTGCCAAATTTTTAAAAAATGGAAAAAGGAGCATACTTTCTCTCCCTATGGGCTTGTTAGAGTAATTATGACTTTTAAAATTCAGGATTCTGGAAAATAAAACAACATTTTAAATTTAACCAAATTGCCTGAATTATTATTTTCTTTCTTTTCTTTTTTTTTTTTTTTTTTTATTTAAGACTATTTTATTATGTGATTTTTTTTTTTTTCAGTACTGATTATTCTTGGGAAAGTCAATGCAGAAGTTACTTCTGAGAATTTGCACCTTCCCATATCAATGGTATTTTGTTCCAGTCCTCTTAAGGTATTAGACCTGAAATCTGTCAGTCCTTGAGGGTTAAGTATAAAATACCATTTTCAAGCTATCTAAAGATAGCTATTGATGCCAACGATCTTTGAAATGGAAGAAGATGGTATGATCAATTTTAGAGAAGGGCAAGATGAGAATATCTGTTTTAAATTATGGTATGTTCTGTTTTAGAATCAGTTGTTTTAAATCTTACCTGAAGACTCTAAGCTTGTTGTTGAAACTTCAGCACACTTCTGAAACATCCAAAACATTTTGCATGTTCGTCTGTCACTCAAGTATTGATCCTGGCTGCCTCTGACACTTTGAAATCTAATGAGCTCACAGCCCAAGGTCTTGTAGCTGCAGGCTATTTCTCCCAATATCTCATAATTTTCTTGCTTGTTTTTAAAAATACCTATGTCTATTTCTCATTTTAGGTTGGATGACCTTGGACCATCAAACTATAAGCTGTTGTTAAAATGAATAGTCCTTTGACTTGCACAGTGACTTTCTCAGAACTTTCAGAATTGATGATATGATACTTTGCTCAGTGTGACTAACTTTCTTTGACTGTATGTTTTAATTGCACAGATAGGAGCTTTAAAAACTCATTATAGACTTTCTTCAATCCAAAAAATAAAAATCTACATATATACCAGTTCTGATTTTTTTTGTCATTTTTTTCCTTCTCCAATCACATTACCTTTTTAGAGAAAGTAAAACTCCAGAAATAACAATAGTCAGCACTGGTATAAACTGTCAGTTTTGAGCAGATGAACATCTCAGATCTGGGATATTCCTTACAGTTGAGTATCTCAGAACAACTCATTCAATCATCTTTGGGAGGTAAAATGATAACACGGAATGCTATCACGTCATACTTGAAGCTTTTCTGGTTCTGTAATCTTCTAGCTGTGTTTTTATAACAATCACACATGCATTGAGCTGCTTCTGTTAGCAGAAATCTATCTCTGCTACCTGGGAGCCACTTGGACCTCATGGCTTCTGACAGCTCTCTGACATAGAAATTAGAGATGCTCGACCTGCTATAAAATCTTCTGACTGAAATGCTGCAGCTACAAGGCAAACTCCTAGACCTGCAAGCAGGGTTTTGGAGCAGGAGAACAAAGGCTTCTCAGTAAGGTCATACCTGATCTGTGTAAGAGGAGCTTCCTTATACAGAAATAGACCTTTCTGAATCTGTGTCACTGTGTGAGCTTCTAGAAACAGACTGCTCTGTACACAAAACTACTTCCCCCAGAATGCTCATCATTGCAGTGAAGGAAGTAAATTTTTAGGCTGATCTAAAGAAGTTGGGATGTAGTTTTTAAGTAATATAGGCTGAGAAAATGAGCAAAGACACCTGAATAATAAATGTATTTTATAATAGTGAGATTTTGAGTTATTCTAGGAAAACTCAATATCCCTCCATAGCTTATTCTGAGGTAATTGACTGAGTACAATATGAGTGCTGCTCCCTAAATTCTTCATCCTTTGGTGGCCACAAAGTATAGATGCAATTAGATATCATACTTAAATATTTGTACAAGACATTGCTGGTTAATGACATTTTAATCAACGAGATACTAGTGGCTATTGTTTTGGATGACCCCTCCCAGGCTGTCTTACTATGATCAATCAAGCCATTACGTGAACATATAACCATTAAGAAAACAGAACTTAATTGCTCACCTATTAGTTGCAGATTTTTGTGTGGAATGAGCTGTTAATAGGCCAAAGGCAATAAAGAATTGCTCATACTGTTGTTTGGATGTCAATAACACAAATGTCATAGTGTAAGTGTGTTCAAGACGGTGCAGGCCAGCATGTGACCAGAGTACTTTTCTCAGAGAGGGGATCTTCAGCATCTCTGCCTTCCAGAATCGGTTTCTGCAGTCCTTCAGAACAAGTGTAAGCTAGCTCAGGGCATGGTCCTTTTTCTATGCTGCCTAAAATGCAATAGTTGGTTAAATATCCTCATGAAGGCCATCATCTATGCTTTGATATGTTTGCCTTTCAAACTGAGTCAGGAAGTAAGTTGTGACTGATATTTTGATATGTATTGACTGATAGACTCTATTGATTTCTGAATCTGTCCTTGTGGCAATTCATGTTTGCACATTTTTAGATCACATAGAAATGATTGTCTTTTCTGACTTTTGTTTTTTTTTTTTTTTTTTTTCCTCTAGGTTTAGTAGCTTAACAACCAAGCTATCTTCTATTATGTGAATGAATATTTCAAGAGCAGCAGACATTTTAGGAAACTTATATCTCTGTAATCAGTTTTCAAAGTATTTGCTTAGAAGTATAATGCATTAGAAAACCAGTAACCATCATCATCATCATAAAATACAATATACTGAGGAAGAGAGTCCATCCCTATAGGCTGATGAACTAGCAGCTATGACTGCTATTCTGCTTGTTACCTTGATAGCCTTGCACATGTGGTATAGTTTACAAATAGGTTAATGGAATAATTTCTTCTTCCAGATGAGTAGAAACTGGTGGACATTTGACTCAGGTATTTACTTTCCCAGTGTGCTAAGAAAGCAATTCTAAATATCTGTGGTCACTGCTGCATTTTTATCTCTTTAGACTAATTTAAAAAATCCCCACCTCTTCCATGAAAAATGCTGTGAAACACACAAATGTCTGTATTGACCTCACTTATGTTTTGACCTGACCTTCCTGAATTCATGTTCATTAATGAGAGAAAATAAGAAACTTTAAAATGTTAAGGTCTATTAAACTAGACCAGCCTAATAAGGTTGCATGTATATTACAGAAGATTGAAACCCACAACTATTGAGAAGTTAGAATCACTGGCAAAGCAACATTTGCCCATGGCAAATTTTCAGGTAGAAGCTACTCTTTGCTATTGTTATAACCTGTAAAAATAGAAAGTGGAAAGATGTAGTTTCTCATAGCTTAAAGGAAAGCTTGTGCATTATCACAGACCCTTCATGGAAAAGAAAATTAGCAAAATATTCCTATAGTATAAGGAAAATCAATTATCCCATGCCAAGTAAATGATTAATTTCCCAATAATTTACTACTTTTTATTTAAAAAAAACATAGATCTTCCTATTCATCAAGCATAATTGAGAGAATCTATTACTTCAAAGTGGTTCTAGGGAATTATTGACTTCTTCAGGGGTCCAAGTCATCTTGCACAAAGGAAGAAAAAAGAAAAAAAACAAAACAAAAACAAACAACAAACAACGGTCAGATGATCCTAAAATACTTTCATAAAGTTGTGTAGCCTTATCCATGCTACAAGATTAATTGCATAAATATATATTTTGTATATTTATTGAAACTCTAGGAATACAAAAAACATGACTGTTCTCAGCCTTCCTGTGCAGTACAGGGTAGAAAGAAACCAAAGTAATGAAGTGGTATTAGCAAATGGCTTCATTTCCACAGAGTGAATGTAATTAAGACCTTAGGCATTTTTGTTTATTTCCCATTTCTAGGATTAACCAGTTCTAGAGCAGGAGGAGAGAAATTAATATCAGAATAAGCTCTTATGTTTTTATCTGCATTTTATTGATCCTAAGTAAGCTCGGTATATTTGGAGGATGGATTCTATTAAGTAGAAAAATTCAAGGGATTTAGAAAGACACTCTTTGAAAAATCTCATCTTTTGGCTAATAATTTATAGTCAGTATGGAGGTTACTGAAACTATCATAAGAGATATGAATATTCCTTGAACAGGAGGAGGGGCAAGAGAGAACCTTGAGCTAAAATTGCCATGAAGTCATGGTATTTATTAGAGGAAGTATTTCATTGTATCTAAGACAGAGGAGGAAAAGATGTTACTATATTTTGATGGTTTTCTCACTTCACATGAGATAAAGTAGATGAGAGAAGAGAGATAGGAAGAAGAGATAAAGGAGAAAGAAAACTCATATAGGGAAAAAAACAAGTCCTTCTTTTTCACTGTTTAATAATCTGACACTGGGGGTTTGGATAAGATGACCTCCAGATGTCCCTCCCATCCTCAATCATTCTGTGACTTTCTGTTTAAAAGTGAGGTGCAGAAAATGAGATTCATAATTTCCATTTTATGTAACAATTTCTTTTAAACCGAATTTTTCCATTACACTATATTGACCTGATCAATAAATATCCCAGGATAAAGGCATGGTACACTTTTGGGGATGCTGAAAATATTTTCAGCTAGAGTATTTTCTGGATTGACTTAATTTAGTGGAAATATGAGTAATGTACTTTAATGATGTATTATAACCTCTTTCAGAAAAATCTGCTATTAGCTAGACTTGGCTACTGGGATAGGCAAGACAGTGGTCTAGATCCACACAACAATTTTATTAGGACCTTACAATACAGAAACAAGGTGAGAGCTGATGTCCTTCAGATTAGGTTACTTTTTGCATGTATTTAACTTACCTGTCTCTTGACTGTGATAAATTATAGCACAGAGATGCTTATTTAAAGGTTTTAAAGATGACGATGAAATAAACCAAGTATATTTTAGTGCAACATGAGGGGAATAGAGCTCATAAAGGTATATTCTGCCTAAATTCCCACCTTTTGTCATGTATAAAAAAGAAACAAGAAGATACAGGATGAATTGAGTTATTCTTGTGAGGATGATAAATGTCTCATTTCTAAGTCCATATTACATAGACATTATTTTTCCTTGGAGTCAGATAACAATGCAAGATGGTTATTGAGGGGAGTTTATGCACATGTGCTTATATTATTTAATAAACAATATTATATGGAGAAAAAGCTAGCAGTTGCCCTATTTTCCCTTCTATCCGTAAATCTGCCACATCACTGAATCTGACAAAGTGAAACTCTCTAGTTTTCAGTTTGTGCATAACACTGTCGCCAAACTTCATAAAGATATTTTATGGCCTGTTGAAGTGCTAAAACACTAGACTTCATGAAAAATGAAGTCTCTAAATGGATTGGAGCTTTATCACATGAGGAGTCTAAAAAATATCACTGAGAGTCACAGCTATTAGTGACAGCACTGTGGAGAAATCTCACCCTCCTTATGACATAGCTCTGTCATAAAATATCCAAGCACCAGTGCCACTAATGATTATGAACAATTTTCACCCAGACACCGAATTATGGTATCTAGGTCCAGGCTGCTTGGGTCATTTAAGCTTCCTTCATATGGCAAAAAGAGAAGTGGCAAAGGCTTTCTCACTGTCTTGGTCTGTGTGAAAGGTAGGGTACAAGGTATGGTTACCCATCAGCAGAGACCCACCAGAGCAGGTGCTGCTGTAGTCCCATGCTTTCAACTGCTTTCGCTTAGGTATTTCTAGTTTTTACCTGTACAGATACTGATTCGGCACCACCAAGCAATGAGCTGCTTCAGAAAAACACAAATGAAAGGTCAAATCACCTTTTTCTTGAATTAGCTCTGAATTTTCCTTGTATGCAATCACATGAGTATCAAGATTTTCACAAGAGGACAGGTGAGAATGCACATCTGAGAAGTCAGTATTTTGACAGTCCCAGTATATTGTACCTTAAGCACTGTAAAACCTCACTTAATATCTCTGTTGCTATTTCATGCTCTCACTTCATATCCCATCAGTACCACTCATCCAGCACTGATTTACTCCCCTCCATCCCCCAGGTACATGTTGCTAGCATATAACCACTGCCAGAACTCCAAATTTGTAGGAAGTTCATTTAGAGTTCACCTCTCCAAGAACACACACAAAGCTGTTCTTTATATGTTCTGGACACCCAAGGGGGAAGTGTTTACATTACTCCTGAAAGACAAATCTAAATTTTTTTCTTCCTTTCCCACTGTCTCAAATCAGGTTGCTGCTAGGTTCAGCTGAGGAAGGGTGGAAATACTGCACCAGGCATTGGCTCTGGTAGGGGGTGACAGGAGATCATCTAAATATGAGCTGTTCATACCCTGTCTGCTAGAAGCTGCTCTCCTACTAGCCACAATAGCCTAAATAGACATTATCAGTGTACGTCAGTACTTGAAAATTTCAGCTGATAGTGTAGTAAAGCCATCAGGAGGGGCAGACTTGAGGGGCAATAAAGTTCAAAGAAAAGTTAAATCTGAAAGTGTATCAAGGTCATTACTGGCAGCTTCCACAGAATGCTGGTGGTTGTTGCAATGTATTCTCTACATGGTTTAATGTTCAAGGAAGAAATATCCTTATGTAAACGTTGAGGTTTCAGGTGTCCAAGTCTCTTAAGCATAGTCCTTTGTAAAGAATTCTACAGTACTCTATGATCAAGGCAGTAGCTGCTATGACCATATGCCAATGCAGTCGGGAGTACTTCACAATAATGTTGCAACTCTTGCTCAAGTGTGGTTGCGAAAATAGTTCTCCATCACTACTGTCTGTCTACCAGTCAGATGACCAAAAGAAATAGTCACATTGTAGATTTGGGTTTCTCAGAAGTTTTCATTTACCTTCTGAAAGTGTGGGGTTTTTTATTGTCTCTCTTTTGTCATCATCCTGTTTTTATTTTACCTAAAGAGAAATAAAATTTCTCTCCAACTTCAAACTTTTGAACAGGCTTATATGAAGATACACGCAGTGCTTTTGACTTGTATTTTTCTTCAGTGGGACAAAAGTTCCCCAGGTTGCTTCTACTTGTTCTCCTCCTAGGATTTAAAACCTACTTTCTTCTTATGTATTAAGCTTTCCTTCTCATCATGCTAGATTTTTGTGTGAGGATTTTTGCCCATTTTTTTTTCCTTTTTATCACTATTTTAACAGGATGTTTATACTGAAATTGAAAGTAATTATTCTGCTGTTTTCTATTAACTCATTCCTTAAGCTGATTTTGGCTGTTCCAAATTGGATTAAAAAAAGAAAGAAATATCAACTGTCATGCTTCCAGGCGTTTGGTGACTTTGCAGGATTAGGAATATACTTATCTAATAAGTGTTTTCCATAAAACTGTCTGATACAGCAGTTCAAAACTTGCCTGGAAGCAGCTAATATTAGCCAATGTTGAAAAGGGGATAACCACACTTCATATACCATTGATATAATCAACATCACAAATCCCCTCTTCTATGACTGTGTTTCTTGTGCTATACCATTGCACATCACAGCTGTACAGGTCTTCATTTACACTTGTGCTGTAGGGATATTTGAGAAAATCACCTGCTTTAAACTTGTCTTTTGGTTTCTTAAATCTCACAACAGATAGAAAGCACAAGACAGGCTTCTCTTAACATAGCTCTGAAATAGAGAAGAAAATCAAGAAACATTAACGTTGACAGTAGTAAATGGGTATTTCATCATTTGTTATAATGATGAGGCATACTATAATAGTCAGTGTAATGGTCATTTTCCAGTGTAGAGAGTGATTTGTATTCATTAATACATTCACAGGTTCATATTCCAACACGTCCATGAGCTGGGAGAGTTAATGTACAAATGAAACAATAAAAAATATATTTAGAAGAAATCCTTTTAGGAGTCCGGTGAGAAATAAAAACTACTTGAAGGAAGGTAGCATGATTTTTAAAATTAATTTTAACTGTTTGAGTCTAAGATGCTACATTACATGTGCTAAATCAAAAGGACTTTTTATTGATTAGAAATGGAGACGGTTGATTATTTACAGCAATAGTAATCACTATCAGTTATTAAATTTTTATGATGAAATTAAGAAACTAGTTATCATAGAGAGAGAGGTGGAGTAGCCTTTAAAATAGATAAATAAAAGATAAAGTACTGGAACCAGCAAAAAGTCATAGTTTGCATTAGGTACCAACACAGACAGCATTACAGAAAGACTGGGCCACCATGGCAAGGATGTTTTTAATTCTTCTGCCTCCAGCCTTTCTCTTATCCTCCTTTTCCATCCCCCACTTAAGTTGGAGAGCAAAGGAAAGGCTTCAGTGACCTTGATATATTTCCATGTCTCTTCTTTGGAGATGAGAACAGACCTTATAAAGTTCATATGTGCATATTAAGCCTATAACCATCTGCTGCAATTATGAACAGCGTGGTGGTTAAGTTTAGCATTTGGAGAGGAGGTCTGAAGGTCATCTGTGCTTCAACTCTCATGATGTATCTTAAGTTGACTTGAATAAGTGAAAAATAACAGCAATAAATAAGCACTTAATTTTTTAAGTGGGTTAGCTTGTGGGGTATTTATGATCAGGAATAACATAAGAGGATGATATGCTCATTTCTCAGATATAACAGGAATTAGAACATTTGTAATGTCCTTAGTATGCTGAACTAGCACCTTGACAGTTCTTTTATTTTTTCTTTTTAAAATGTGATGCTGTAAAAAGAGTAGACTCATACCTTAGCATGCATTTGCTATGTTTTAAGCAGGACTCTGTTAATCAGTTGTTTTCTGGAACCCATTGCTTCCTTTTCTGTATGAGGAGTTGGAATACATTAAGTAGCAAATGCTCATGGTAGGATACAAGAACAACCAGCTCTCCAGAATATGAGTGCCTGTTGTGTAAACTCTGGGTGTTTATGACTCATATTTTAGTGTTCTGTGAAAGCATGCATCTACGTAGCTCTGTGGGCTTCAAATGTTTGTTTTCTTTATTTAGTTGCTCATTGCCTAGATACTAACAAGTTTTCATGAAGTTTCAACTCTGAGAGGTGCCACCACATGTTTTTTCTAGAAGCCATAATTATGATAACAAAGTACATTCTTTCTGAGAATGTTCCAGTTACTTAGATTAAAAGGATATTGAGAATTAGAAAGTAGTCTCCTTATGGAAATTCCCTGTTTGACCAGGGTTTTCTGTGTTCAATGTAAATGTTTAGTGTATCCCCTCAGTTTTGACAAATTAGGGGAAAGTAAGTCTAGCTCCATCACAACCTGATAAACACTTATTTTAAAGTGTTCTCTGCTCTTGTGAACAGGTAATCAAAGTCTGGGCATGCAGCCCAGGGACTCTGGGGGATGGTGAAAAGCATTATAAGTACAAACAAATGAAAGAATGATTCAGTACAGTGTTTAGACTCATTTTGTGGCATGGCCAGTACAAGAAAGAAACAGCTATGCATGAGCAAGGGGCAATGTATAGCAGATCATTATCCTGAACAGTTTTGGAGTATATAAAATACAGCAGGGAAATTAATACTGCTGCAGTAGCCTCACAGACTTGCCAACAATAGTGTTCACTGGCATGGTGTGAAGGACTACAGAAAGGTGGAGGACTTAGAGGAACAGCCTCACCTATAATTTGTAGGCAGTGTTTCTTTTATGAAATAGAGTATTTATAAGTTAGCAGTAACTTTACCAAAGTGTTATTAAAATCTGCTAAAGTTCGCTGGAAAATATTTTGACTATGTGTCCTTGTTTTTTTCCTGGGAGGTTGGGGAACGTGTGAGGAAGAGAGAGTTGTTTGAATTGTTACCCCAATCCTCCTGATGCTCATTGAACCTGGACTCAGGTCCTGATCTCTTCATAAATCAAGACAATCATAGATTGTTAATAACTTCAAGGTATTGTCTTTATATGAGTTTGACACTTGGATGTTCAATGAGTGTAATTCTGTAGATGTTGTTTCTTGTCTTGCTTTTATTTACTTACATGTGGAACTGTGTAAATATGACTCAACATGTAGTGTTTTATCTGGGATTTAGAGAACTTTGGATACTCTGAAATTAATGGGTCTCCAAGACTGCCCTTCTAGAAACTTGGTTCAACTCAACTGTAAAAATAGAGCTACTAAATTGTTTCATGTGCCTTCAGATCCAAAAATATAAAAATATCTTAAATTTATGATCATGTAAAAAATGCCCTTAGAATAAGCTTTTAATACAAAATGAGAAAATGCATCCAGAAATCTTATTCTATGCTGTTTGTTTAGTACTGAAACATACTTGCAGTCTTGTTTTACATCTTTATGAATGATTCTGTATGTTTATAAGAAGTTTTATTTTTTTGAATAAAATGAACACAACCCCCCTGAAACTTTTAAGTACTCAACATTTCTGCACATTTTCAGAAGTCCTTTTCAAACCATGATTTAAAGAGAGCACAGGCATTCATATGTGATATTTTATGTTTACAAAATTATTAAATTTTCAGTGGGCCCTATTCTGGTCTTTTATAGGTTTTAGATGGTCTTAGTTCTGATGCGAAGAGTAAATGGGATAATCAGCTCTAAGTTCTAAGAATATAACTTGGAAAATATTGCTTAGTTTATTAATATTGGGGGGTTTATTCCTTCTATAATGAGTTCCAACTCTGTTATAGTCCATAGCAAAAACTTTCTAATAATTAGTTTCAATTGTTAAGATTTCAATGCTTTCTTCTTTATTGAATATTCATTTCCATCTCAGCTGAGGTCTTTGTGTTGATCTTAAGGGAACAAAGCTTTCAGACCATTACTTCATAGTTTTTATTTCTTTCAGTATAAAGATTTAGGGCCTAATGACAAAATAATGCTTTGTGAATCCTCATTAAAATGCTTTACCCAGCTGGTCCCTCCCACAGTCGTGCTACTTCTATGCATTAATCTGTTGTGTATGTTTATATTGATCAAATACTGTATTAGCTCTGGAGGACACTGTGAACTGCTGCAGTCCTGGAACTGAATTGGAGCTGTTTGACAGAGAGCTCTGCCCTGGCATGTCTGAGCACCAAGACTCTCACCTAATTAGTCCTTAAAAAATAAAAAAAAAAAAAATCCATCTATGTAATGATCAAAACAAGGTTAAATTAAGTAAATGTTAATGTATATGAGTAACAAATATTACTCTGTTATTCTGTGTTTAATATTAAATATTAAGTAGTGGCTTATGTTATCTGGAACTGAGAAAAGGAGGAAATGGAGAGTCAGTCTACCTACTAAGGGGCATTAATTTATATATTCAATGTCAATCCCATAGAAATTGTGACAATTTTTCTGCAACCCTCACAGGTGCACCTCTGGCTTATGTGAGTAGCTGACAGTATATATCGTGAAGAGTTATACAACTTTTCTTGAAAAGTAAGCTACTGTATTGTTTATAAATGAGCTATTGCACTCTAAATTATTCTCTAGCTGTGTAAACCAAAAGGTGTATGTGTACTGAGGCTGAGAGACTTAATTTTTACAGTTCTGAGGGTTTGGTATTTCTTCTGCTGGGGTGAGGGGACTGTCTTCATATAAAAGGGAGAGAAAGAGAGTCAGCTGAAATAATACAATGAACTGTTTGTACATTCTTGGTCTATTATTTAATGGTAAATTTAACTCACTGAATTGTTTCTGAAAGATTGCTGCTATTTCAACTCCTTAAGTAACCTGGGAGTGATGATTATTGTTAGAACAGTTAAAAAGGTAACAGACTTAAAACTTATCCTGTAATATTTACACTTCCCTGCTTACTTTGTGATTCTGTAAGTATTAAATGAGTGACATCTTACCCTTCTAAAAGTGCTCATTTTGCACTTCTCAGTGTTGCACTTACTCTGAGAGGAGAAATCCACTTACGTCTTTTAACTGTGACCTCAGTGATGTCTTCAGTGTGTGATTTCAGGCTGACTTCTAGACATGTTAGTTTCTGTTCTGTAATACTGACCTACATGCTTTTCTATTTCATGATTTCAAAACAATAATAATAACAATAACAATAATAATAACAACAACAATAATAATAATAATAATAATGATGATGATGATGATGATGGTGTTCTTCACAAGGCCTTCAAATCTGTGCTTTATAATTGGCATATGGTGTTTCTTAACTAATATATGTTCTAATTAGCCGATTCAGTGCTTCAAAACAAGGGTATACTTTCTATTCAGCTATAAATTACTTCTTGGGCTTCAGATTATTGAAGTTCTTTATGCATCCATTGCCATTCTGTTAGGGTTGTAATAGAGGAAAACTTCTAAGTAATTTATATGCCACATGAAACATGCATTAGAAATATAACTGATAGGTTTTTCTTCTTCAAAGGAACAGTAAACCCTCCTAGTAGTCAGAAATAGCAACAGACTGCAAATTGAATATTGTTTAGTGCTGTAAGGCTTCCTGCTTGTTTTAGCACATGACTGGAAATCTTAGGTGGGGAGAGGTGAATCTTATGTATATTTTGTGTACAGTTAAGAATAAAACAGAACAGGGAGTAAAAAAGCTCTATAGATCATCCCAAACAGGAGTCAAACCTTGAATGTTCACAACCCTCATGAATTATGTGTGTACTCTGTTTAATATGGGACTAGAAAAATGAACTAGTGTAATGCAAAACTGCAGTTTTACCTGACTTCAATACTCAAAATATTAGGCATTCTCAAAATGTGGAACTTTAAACTACTGCTTTTTCAGAAGTTTCAACTTGCAGATATTTCCTTTCAACCATGAGACCTAAAAACATCAGTAAGATTTTTGATTAAAAAAACTGTGACTGTTAATGACTCATGAAAGGAGGCAAATATCACTAATTCAAATATCATAACTTTCCAATAAACTGCATGTATCTAACATCCTGTGATTTGAGTATTTTTGAGTAACAAACTTCTGAAAATTGTGGCTGTGTTTTAATTTTTATAAATATTGCTCCTCTTTCTATCTTTACATTTATTTCAATTAAACTGTAGTGATTTGGTGAGAGATGGAAAATGAAAGTAGTCAATTTGTTTTGGAGGATAATTCTTCAGTTGATCTTCAACATTAGTCATGTTGTCTATTCCTTTGAAACTTCCCTTACATATTATCATAGAGCTAGTTATAAAAAAAAAAAAATTAAAAACCCCAAACAAACCGAAACTGAAAACTTCAATTTAGCTCTGTAGAATGCTGCAGTATTAAGTCGATACACACATATGTTTGTTTGTAATCTGGGGATGGAATGCAGAGGAATTTTCTTCAGCAAGAAGTCCTGTAAGTGTGTCTCTCATGCATGTCAATTCCCAGTTCTGTAACTAGAGATCATAGATATATAAGTTTTCACTAATTCTGCAGTTCTTATATAACAGTGTTATTTTGGTTTCTCAGTTGTTTTTTTATACATATTTTTTATTCCAGAACTATCAAATGCAATGTTCTGGGCCTTGTAATGAAGCAATTTTTTCAGCTTCTTGAGTATGATACTTGAACTTTCTGCAAAATTGAATTCAAATTCTAATAATAACTACTCTAGCTATATTTTTAAAATCTACTGTAAGAGCTATTGTTATGAGCATGTAAGTGTCCATGAGAGACAAGATTCTGCAGTTATAATCAAGGACAAGTAGACAATCCATTGTTTTTAAAACTTCTGGTAGATCAAGTTGTATACAAATGTTTTTTTCCTTTGGGGAAGACATATGAACACTTCTCCTCTTATCAGAAATGAGCTTGCAATATATCTTTCCAAGAGAGAAGTTGACTGGTGTTTTTAGGATAATCTAACTCCATTAATAAAAGCATAATTACTCACTGTTCATGTTTGACTTTGATTACTTACTTAGGAAAATATTTGGATTTTTCTTCCTTTTGTAATTTTTTTTTTTTTTTTTTGTCATCCGTCAGTGTTGCAGACAGCCATTATAACACTTGTCTCCAGAAGCTTTAACACCGTGATGTTTGCCCATGCTAGACATGTTATACTAGATATGAGACTGCTATCTCCACCAACAAGCCTTACTGTTTTGGAGACTGCTTCCTTGATTTATGCCGAACTGGCTTCTGTGAAAATAGCTTGCTTGTGCAAGTTTTTATCCTCTCTGGAATGCTCTTGAGGTAAAAAGAAGGCAGAGACATGGGAAGAAACAGTACGATGTTAATGTTGATGTTACAGATTTCTGATAAGTTTCTGCTAAACCTAAACAGGGAAGACATAGATCCCATAGGGGTAGGTGGCCACTGAAACACAGCTACAGCAGTATGCTGAACTGCTAAGTTGATGTATGTGTCAGTAGCTCAAAGCTGTGCTGGTTTTGTCTAACCCTTTGAAACAGATTTTATTAAAACTCTCTAACACAGGAAACTTGGTAGTTCTGGTCCTTTTCATAAGTGAAAACTTCACAACTAGTAAAGTTAACTAAGAACAGTTCTCCCTTTAGAGACGTGCTCTTTTACCTGTGAAGACTTTAACTGCTATACTATCTTCTCCTTTATGGAATATACTCAAACAAACAAACAAAAAAAAAACAACAAAACAAACATTACTTCTGTCTAGGTTTCACAATATCATTTTATCTATAATGTTTTTACTAGCACAATAGGAGTCTGAGTTTCTAATGAATGAGAATAGAATAATTATTTGTATTTAGAAGCCTTACTAACTTTGTTTCTCTGACTTTGTTTTTTATTTAGTACAAATAAGTATTAAGTGAATATTTACTTTCTAAAACCTGAAAAAATGAATGCTGTGAATGCTTGTGCCTATTTTTTATTGTGATGGTCCATTTTGAAATGGAGCAGGTACACAAAGATGCTTCTTTGAAGTATTTTGAAATTGGAAATGGTGCTGAAAGAAAATATTTCAAAGAAGTATACTGAGCTTTACTGTAGTGGTTGATACTTCTGCATGTTGTTATTAGAAAATGGATACACTACAACTTTTGAAGAATAGTTGTTCAACCAAATGAATGAGCAGTCAAATGTTGAATTTGAGAAAGTAGATGTCAGTCTTTGAAGCAATGCTGCCATAATGATGTTTGGAATAATAACAATAATTAAGTTCAGATTTGGATTGAGATGTGTTCTAAAGCAAATGTAGTGTCTATCATAAAATGGCAATAACTGAAGTCATCATGCAAGCTTTTCTGTTTCTTTCTGCAAATTGAAATATAAGTAGCAAATAAATTGGTGTATTTTATTTAAGGAGAACTTGAAATCAAATGAAATGAGGTTTTTTATGGAATATGTGTGAATTTTCATTTTTAAATACAACAGATTTTAATCTATTAATATTTTTAAATCAGCCTAGAAAAGGGCACATTTACAGTGCTGGGAGGAAAATAAAGTTAGAAACTTCTGAGTTTTTGCATAACAAATATTATATTCTGATGATGAGAATATGAAATCTTGGCTTGGTGGTAATTTCTAGACCTCTTAGTGAGGATAGGCTCCTTAAATAGTTCCAATACAAATCACAGATCATTGTGGAAAAAAAGTATGATATTTTAAGCTGGTTTTACTTTTACAAAAGAAAAATACCATGAGAAACAATGGTTAACTATAGATTTAAATGTTAGTATGCCTCATAGCTGCAAATCTCATCCATAATGCGTCTTTACTAACTCAAAATGTATAAGCAGTGCAGAATGATAAAAATTAGTGCTATTTGAGTCCAGTATAAGAAAGGAAATCTATCAGCTTTATCTACAGAACTAGGGAAAAGCTTTTGTTAAATTTTATGCTATATGTAATATATATTTAGAATAAAAATATTTAACAAGCTGGATTCTAATCTACTAGATGCAGCTTCTGCTGTGTCAGTTTTGGTACTGTGCTCTCCTGGCATCACGTTTAGATGTGATCCCCTTGAAGGTTATGAGACTATCCTTTATTTTAGTTTTTAAGGGCAAATTCTGCCTTCAAAACATGTACTGGACTCCAGCTGCTGAAATGTATCTGAGGGCATAATTTCTGCCTGAAGTGTTTGTCACTGGAACTACGTATTTAAAACCTGGGAGGAATTCTGCTTTCAGTTGCAACCATATCGCTAAACTTAGTCTAGGAGGGGACTTTAGGAATATAAATGCTTTTAAAAGTGTGTTTCTAAAAGTGCTTTTTGTTGTTCATTTCATTACTTTGCTGTTCTGGGAGATAAACTAGATGTGACATGCACCAGTTTTAGACAAAGAATAAAATATGATGACATCTAAAAAAGATTTCTACAGAAATCTTGGGATTATGAAAATGTGTCTTAAAATCTGTCAAATTAACCTTTCCAAACTAACATTGTTTTCTGGTAGTTATTTTAATTTTAAAAAAATAATTTGTGGTCCTTTTATCTGACTTCTGTTCTACAGGAACCTTTTCTTTATAACTATGTATAATGTATGATTTCAAGACTTCGTTTAGGATAACTCAGAGTTTCTATATCCACAACATTTCCATCCCCCCTCAAAGAAGAATATGTTTTTTTTTTTTTTTTTCCTTTTTCTTTCCTGCTTCCTGAAAGCAATGGAACACAACAAACTGCACCTAAAAGGACATAAATTCTGTATTTTTTTTTATATATACCTGAAGATTTAAAACCCAGTGGGAACTTCATTTAGTAGGAAATACACTTCCAAGATTGCTCCCATAAGTTACGGTATGTTGCTCTTAGAGCAATGTAATCAGTTTTCATGTACTCAAAGCTCTTGGATGTCAAAACCACCCAAAAGATCAGGTGTGTTCTCAATGACAGGCTGAGTACCTTATCACCTGAGGTTTATATATTTATGTAAAAAACAGTTAAATGCATGGCAAAAAAAAATGAGAGAATGGTTACCAACAGACCTCTGTGGTCAGTGATTGGAATAACATTTAAGAGTGATTAGGTAATAACTCTGAGAATTGAGACAACTGATTTTATAACAATGATATTTTTCTGTAATTGTGGTGACATAAGGATGTGAGTAAGAGAACTGGCCATTTCAACACGAAATTTAGCCCAATTCCATGTCAGATTAGAACCAATATCTGCTGGCAGTGTGGAAATGGAAAGCAAGAAACATTTATCTTATTCAGTCTTAATGAATCTCAAAGTTCAATTTGATATTAAAATAAAGGTTACGACTATGCTTTAAATGATAGTGTATAAAATGAAATTCACACCTAGGAACAATATTTAAGAAGAAATATTTACTTCCATTTATGCCCCCTCTGTCTGCTTTACACAAAAATGCATCTAGAGGGCAATAAACCATAGTAATTTGATGCTTTCCAGGATCAAGAGAGGCCACAGGCAACAGAACAATTAAGGGAGAATATCTTGCCAGCAGGACCAGGCTGGATGCAGAGGCATCAGTCAAGCTTCACACAGTTCTGATGAAACCACAGGAGTAGAACCAGAACTAGAGCTCATACGTTTCCATATTCTAGAGTATTTCTATATGAACTTGCTTCTGCTAAGATGGTTGAAACATAAAAACTTTCTTAACTTTTGTGGATTTGTGTTTGTGTGTACACATTTTTCAAATAAGTGTGCATATAATGCCTTTTTAAAATATTTTCAGGATATTTGTCCAAATTTAAATTGCAAGTGTTTCTTCTTAATGCAACCAAGACTGACCTTTTTAAATTAATAAGTTCAAGTGGGGAAAATAGTTATTGATTAGAAATGTGTTGTGACACAGCTGTCAGGTATGAAATCTACTATCAACTGATTGAAATGAAAATAATTTTAATGGAAAATGTGTAAAATAAATTAAGATACAGACTAACTAAATCTTCATGTTTTCAGAATGTGAAAACATGTAGATTTTACATAGTAGAAATAGATGAGTTGCCAGAGATATGGAAGAGTTGATAATGAGGAAACATCAACTGACAAGAAAGAGGAAATCTCAGTGCAGCTAGTGAACATTAGCACTCTACCTCCATTTGTTCAAGGCCAACCTTGCAGTTTGTGCTCCTGGGAATGGTCCTATTCTCATCAATTTCAGTGAAACAGCCAATGGCTGCAGGACTCAGATCTTAGGAAGGAGTTCTTTGATCAAGGCATTTGAGAGGTTTTTAGGAGATCAAAGTGGAAAAGCCTTAACTTATCTGTGTGATGTGCATTTTGAATCAAAATGCCCTAATTCTCCTTTTGATAACAAAAAGAGAAGGCAGAATGAAGTGAGGAGATGAAGAAAAAGAAAACAGGGAGCTTCATATTTCTTGAAAGAATATTAGCTTTCATAGTGACCACTTGACATCAAAGAAGAATACTATAAATCATTCCATGGAAAGATTACATGAAGATGAAATTGCAGTCAGAATAAAGGCTTGACTTTCATGTCTGCACAAATGGAAAAAAAATTGTGCAGTGAGGAGAATTGGTACAAGTATAATCACATATTTAATCTGTGATCTATTTGAAACTTGTTTCTGGACATCTGCCTTAACCTAACGATTTACTAATTCTACCTTGTTAATGTGTTTTTTAAAAAGAGTAATATTTGGATGCTTAGGAAATACAGTAAGCAAAAATACACAGGTGAGGCTGAATTTGTAATGTTCTCTGAAGATGTGTGGCAATATGGAAGCCACAATTAATCCAAATTAAAAAAAGATATAGTAGTTTGTAATCTTAAACTTGGATTATTATTTGCAGCATCTCGTTAATGAGAAATTACAATAACATGCTAAAAACTAGGTTATTTATTTTTAATGAGGTTGAAGAAAAATTGTGTGAATTCAAAGTTCCTCCTTTCTATGACTGATAACAACCCAGTTAAAACTATGTGCTTTCTGAAGTATAATGCATTTATTTCATAAAGATGGCTAATAATCCCTTTCATTTTGAACTGTATATGCATCTGCTTAGCCTCAATGAATGTATTCAGGACTGGGGCACTAGCATCTTAGATACTATCTAAATATAAAGAGCAATGTAAATCTACAGTCCAAGGCCATGAAACTGGTAGATACAGTGCAAGGAAGCCACTGTCATAGCACCTGAAGACCCTAGTTCAAAAGCAATGCATCTGCAGGAGTACTTGACAAAAAGATAAATACAATACACTCTTTTACCATAGCAATATGTACATTTAGATGTTTGGGGGTGAGAAATTTCTCCAGGGTGTGATTTTTTTCAAATAAACGAACAGGTTCTGAAAACTAGTGGAACAAACTCAGATTTGGCTCAAGTAGACACTTTATCAATCTATTCAGAGAGGGGCTACTGCTGATGTGGATACTGACTAAAAGGTATATGCTACTCACAAAATCTCTGTTCTGCTTTTGAAATGAAACAGCCCTGATGTTGCAGTCAGTGTTTTCTCAGCCACTAATGTTAATTTGGCACTAAATTATGTTAATCTGTTTTCGGGGATGTGGGCCAAACTATTATGTGCCAAATCCTGGCCTTTGTAGAAGCACAAAAGTAAGCAAGCAAATGATGTGATGAAGAGCCCATCCACAATCAGGCTGGTCAATAACCCTGCACTGCAACTCTCCCTTTCCTTCCATCACAACAGCGAACTTCAGTGTCACTGAAAGTTCCATAAGAACAAAATTGTTGTGGGGGAAGTAAATTATACTATATTCAGTGAGGAAATGTCTTCTTGAAAATAATTCCAATGTTTTATGCATTGTTGCTATATTGTGTGAACTCACTGAAAGGAGTTCTACCTTGGTAGCTTGGTATTAGCCCAGATCCCCTACAAGTAAGGACTTGGTCACTCCATAAAAAACTTGACAGTCAGAGCCCTTGACAGTTGGAGGAGGGTAGAGGAAAATTTTGCCTGAAGCTGCAAATGATGAAAGGAAATTTGAACACTGATACCTAATCACTTACTAGTGAATATTATTGATCATTATATCTAATAATAACATAATATAATAAATTGATAATATTTTAAACTCCAGAGTTTTCCTATCGGAGTAGTAATTCCTTCACTACAGCATTCTGCTTCCACCAGTTTTCATAGGTAATCAGCTTCTTTGCTGATGGTACTTGGACTGTGCTGCAGAAATGCAAGGATATTGACAGAATCTGGCTTTCATAAAGAGATGTTCTACTGACCTCTGTGATATATTCTTGAATATGTGCATGTACAAAAACTTTGAGCAAAATAAGAGACCATCAGTAATGGGAAGCTTATGACAATAAGACGTTGGCTGGTTGAAAATAAACTGTTGTATGAATACAAAGTTAAAACAGACCTTCAACAGAATATATTAACTGAAGAATCTGTGTTCTCTTTTTTACAAATAAAAGCAACACTTGCTTGTTTCTTGTAGCTTTTATTCCTTGTGAAGAGTGGATGTTGAACTCACTGAAAAAAAACATTTTTTCTCCAAACTACCTTTGATCAACAGCACCTTCTTATTTGAAAGGTGAATATTAACAGTCTAATGTCCCTCTACAGCCTCTGGATATAGTATTATTCAAGTCCTCCATTTTGCACTGTGTATAATGTCCAAGTGTTATAGAAAATGTAAACTATCTGTAAGATGTAGTATATGTTCATGGACAGGAGTACAATAAAAATAACAAAAGAGCCATGTAATTTGATTACTTTGCAGTTCACATTTATGCTAAGGCCAAGGAGGAAACTGTGAAGATGATACCTGCTTAAAAGGACCCAGGAGATCAGGCAAAACTTTGACAGGAGAAATCAGAAGTGTGCAGTCCAGTGAAGAATTAAACTACTGGGAGTAATAATATGGGCTGATGCACTCAATATAGCAGTAATGCCCTCCGAGAAGGGTAGGAAATAATTCAGTTCCTCTAGGCTGCACAGAAGCTAAATACAGTATGACAAGAAATAGTAGCAGTACTCATTATGTCTGATTGCTAATTACCCCTTTGAATGATTCAGTTATGCCTGCTACTAGATAATTAGTTTAGTAATTTATGGCTGCAGCACAAACTAGTATTTTAATTTTCACTGCACAGTTTTCACAACACCTACAGCTCAGATAATATCTCCCTTCTTATTCAATTTCAAATTGCTTTTTTGATAGCCGATGGAGAGGAAAAAAAACAAGCAATTCTTTTAATTTCCTAGCATAGTTTTAATGTTAAATTACATATTTTTATGTAATTTTATTCAAATGTAAACTATATAAATGTAGAAAACAACTTTACCTGAGCTTTTAACATGATTTCTTTATAGATTTGGGAACTGATCCTGTAAACACTTGCACAGGAATATTTACTGTAGTAAAGTTATTCATTCTCTCTGTTCAGACTGGAAAAAAAACTACTCTTGTGTATGACTTTCCAGGATTAGACCCTTGGGATAAAGTAAGTTCATTTTTTGCATCATTTTTGTAATTGCACAGATATTTCTGCACTCCTGGGTTATTTTGCTTACAGGGGTTGATGATTCTGTGTAAGGAAGGTACAGACTACAGTTGGTATCATTGAGAGTGCAGCTTTTAGTGTATTGGTTGGTGGGATTTAAAAGGTTCACCAGTTTTCAGAAACAGCTTTATATTTCTTATAAAATCAAATACTTAGTTCACTCAAGCATGAAAACTAATTCTAAAAGGTATTCAGAGATATATATTTGGTAATTTGTGAGCTGTGTTGTTTTTCTAATAAAGATACCACATGGTAATTTGGACTGCCAATGGAAGATGTGTATCTAAGTACCATTGAGGATCAAGGTCATATTTTAATTATTTGTAAATTGTTTTAAAACTCAATCTCGCTTTGCTGGTATAACCAAAATAGTTTTATTCTGTCATTATGTGACTGTAATTCATGTGACTTATTCCGCTCTTCTCATGAACAGACATACCCGTGCTTGGTTCATATCATCAGTTATTATCCATAAGTTTATTTTGTTCATATTTCAAAAAGTGTAATAAAATCTTAAATATAGACAACACACAGTCTGATCTTTTTTTTTATTTATATATATATATTTTCTTTTTTTTTTAAATAGCTTTCTATACTCTTTCCCCCTGTACATACTCTGGTAGTGCATAGGGACTATTTAAAATGAGGCTATCCTTTGTGGAGCAGTTCATAAAATAACAGGCAGTTTACTCAAGATACTTTCAATCTAAATAGACTAGGTAAGTATAAGATTTGGTTTGAAGTGTGGAAGGACAGCACCTGGGTCACAGGGAAGCTGTATGACTTGTCCAACTGATGAGACACAGCAGCTGCAAAAGTTGTGTGGGTAACATGGCATGTGCAGTAAAGGGAGGGAGGGAGGAAACAGCTGACAAAAAGAGAAAAGAAAGTCTACTCAAAACCACATATGTCTTTGCATGGCTGAGATCTCTGATTTTTCAGAGATCTCAGCAATCTTTGGTTGCTATTACTACCTCTTCTGTTTCAGTTGTGTTAGTTGTAAGTAAACTGCTGCCGCTTCACTTAAGCAGACAGTTTTTCCTGCTTTTCCCCTTGTATATCTCTCTTTTTTCTAGTGATCATTTTTCTTTCTCTTCCAAGACAACCAGACTGAACGAAGCAAGTTTGTTTTTAAATTTCCTATTAATCTCCATGCTAGCTAAGAAATGGGTGTATAGAGAAATGAAAGATGGCTGTATAGGATGCACTTATTCTCTTTTCAAAGGGTGCAACAGTTTCTAGGCTTCTCTCAGCCTCAGAGGAAATCAGCAAAGCTTTTCTTGTCCCCAGTGATGTTATATTTCAATGGCATTTTGTAATCCTCTGGAAGCATATTTCAGGGCCAGCCCTCTTCATTTGAGGAACAACTTTCTGCACAGAGCAACACTGGTTAACTTTCAGAGGCAATTCAGGAAAGACATCCTTGAACTTGACCTGTAAGGTCCCACTTCTCAAAGAGAGCACTGCTTTTTGAGGTTTCTTCCCACAATACCTAAGGAGCCAAACACAGGGCCATGGCCGAGTCTCAAGCACACCCACAAAACAGTCAGGACTACTTAGTCAGTGTGCCCTGCTGTGCTCTGCCCTGCACCAACCAGCATCTCATTGCTGGGTGTAGTCTTCAAGCAGTACAAGGCAGGGATGGTTTGGACATAATTGTTTAATTTTGGGAAGAGAAGGAAAGTATGAGTTTAGAAAAATGAATGAGAGCTGTACAGTGCCTCTTGCCTTCAAGGTCAGAAGGCAAGCCTTGGCAACCTGTAATTTTAATATAGCTCTAACCAGCAATTCTTCAAGCATGAAGTAAAGCTGGCAAAAACATGTACCCACACAGGATTTACCAAAGAAGTCTTCATTTTTTCTGCATTGAGTGAATTCTTTGTTATGTTGGGATACTTGTTCCCTTGAAGATTTTGCTTCTCATCTCTGCTTTACCATAGCCCATGTGACCCATGAAGCTATGCTTTCTGTGTCTTGGTTTTTCTTATTGCTTACTGTTGAATCATGAGCAAAAATTGTGGCTGTAAACAAATGAATCTTATCTCATTTCAAGCTCTTTTTTTATTGTCTGTCCCTTTTTCTGTTGTATGAATATCTTTCTTCACCTTTACTATATAATGGGAAAGTTAACTTGCTGTATCATATTTTGTTCTCACGAGGTTCAGTGCTTTGTGGGAGGTGAAGAGCTTGGAAGGAGAAAGTAGTGAAACAATGGGAAATTGGTGCTGAGAAATGGAGTGGTTCATGTTTGTTGATTTCATATAAGAGACCAAATCATTTGAATGGAGTCCTTGAGGTAACCTATGCAAATGTAAAACTTGATAGGAAAGTTGCATTGTTCAACTTTCACATTCACATTTATCAATCTAAGAGGTGCATTAGCAGGCTATGATTTTGTCAGCACAAGACCATTTTTATTGAAAAATGTGTACAGTTGTTGGCTGTTTCATATTGAGTTTAGCATTTCAGAGTTCACATTGTAAAGAAAGAAGAGGTCCGTACTAAACATTGGATTATGACAAGCCTCTTTGCAGAAGTAATTATGTGATTTTCTTGTTCAGGGACAGCAACTGAGATGCTTGGAATATCAAAGGAAGCATAAAAGTGTGCTCAAAATCATTGCATTACCATTCCTAGCACATTAACACTCTAACTGACAGATCAGTTGGGAGTAGAAGGCAAATATTTAGATTATTAAAATGAGTTTTTCCTTATGGGCAGCAGTGCAGATTGTTTGCAGGTACTGTATTACTGAGAAAAATATTTGGCTTTATGAGTTTATCAAGCTTGCTTTATTCATGTTATTTTGTTTTCACTGCAATTCGATAATATAATGTCCGTGGCTTGTACTTGCAGCAAGCTTTCTGTCCTCTTCCTGATGTTTACCAGCACTGGATCAATGTTCTAAAGGGCAACTCTGACAGTGTTATTTCTGTGAACATCAAGCTTGCATTTATTATAGAATGAAACTACACCCTTTATAGCCAACAGTCTAACTTTTGAAATATGTATTCTCTGACCCATTTAATAAGTAGTTCCCTACAGACTGAATGTAGTGACTCTTCTCCTTTATCAGTTACACAAAGAAGAGGCTGTTCCCTGTAAGGCAAGCTGTCACAACATCAGCTTGACCTTTCTACCTTTGTTTGGAGTGACTATTTAAGTTCTTTCTACCTGGCAGAGATTTTTACTTCCAGGGTCATAACAGCCTATCTGTTTGCTCTTTCTGTTAGCTGTCTGCTGCTAGCCATGAATATTGCATGAGAATAAATGTATATATAAGTAGTCCAATTGGAATTTTCCTTGTTGGTGTCACATTGCCAGATGAAAGCACCCAAATAGCGTGTCACAAAACTACACCCACTGCATATTTTCTGTGACATGGAGGGAGAAGTTAAAGCAACTAGGGCCAGTTCTGCATTCTGAGGACGCTGTAGACAAAAGCAGTTTGGGAAACATGATACTGATAGATTTAGACTGGACAGAGGGAAGGAATTTTTTACAACGAGGGTGATGAGGCACTGGAACAGGTTGCCTAGAGAAGTTGTGGATGCCCCATCCCTGAAAGTGTTCAAGGCCAGTTTGGATGGGATTTTAAGCAATCAGTGGAAGATGACCCAGACTATGGTAGAGGATGTTGGACTAGATGATCTTTAAAGGTCCCTTCCAACCCAAAACATTCTGTGATTCCATGACTCGATATGGATGTTCCTTCCCAGTATCTGTAGTAGTGCATTAGAAACCTTTGACAGACTATAAAATATAGAGCAGCCATAAAAATAGTCATGCTGGTGCACAGCAAACCCAAGGTGGTAAAATGTCAAAACATTTAAAGGTACTTCCATACTCCTGACTCATACATAAAGATATTGTTGATTCATTCCTGCAAAAACATAATAGAAATGTTTTATTCCACAAAAGAAAAACACAGAAAGTAGTGAACTGTGATTTCTAGGACTACAGTCTTCATTTTGGGTCATGTCTATACATTTTGTAACCCTGTTTATTATGATGAGCAAGTGTTTTGTTTACTGGTATCTCAGCTAAAAATAATGTTCTTGATGTTTCATATTTGGAGAATAATCATTACAATGACTCTTGAACTCCAGCCTGGATACTACCTCGGTATCCAGAGGGTCAGTCTTCAGAGGTGCTTTAACATAATTAATTAAAAGCAGTGTTTTACTCTAAACTGAACTGTAGGCTGCTCATCTGGGATTATTTGGTCTCCTGGCACTTCAGCGGATTTGGGTGCACTGCATTTTTATCCACTGGTGGTTAGTTACATGCTCCAAAGGCAGAACTTCATAAAGAACCACCATACTTCGAGTCATAAATGAAGTCAGAGCAAAACACCAGAGGAATTGATAACTGTGCATATCATCTTCAATTCTGTCTTTATGAGGAATAAACTGTAATAATTAGATTAGAAGTCACTGTAACTGGACAAATAACAAGTCTTTGATTTGTCCGTACTTATATGGATGCAAGACTTAATTATTACTCTGCAAGATATTTCTGTAGCCTACAAGTTATATGATTGTATGGTTTAGTATGCTGCCCTTAAGGCTCAGTTATAATTTGGATTCATGACTGACTATGTCTATACTGTTATACTTGCCTTGCATACACATCTGAGCGTGGGCTTGCCTCATGGTGCCAGTTTTGTGTGAACTCTGGATCATAGCTAGGTTGGTGTAGAAATAAGCACCACCTATCCCTTCATTTAAGCTAAGGACTCTCTTTCCTGTGTGCTCTCAGTGCCTTCTAACAGGTTACTATAAGAGTACTTAGCACAAAGAAACCGGTTGTTTTTAAATTTGTCTGCTTATGTTATTTACAGTAGACACAAGTAAGAAAGCTTTCTCAAGACTGTGTTGCTGGTCTAATATAGGCATAGCCTTTCAAGCCAAAGAGAGCACCTTTTTAGAATGTGGGATGGGAATCTTATACTGCAGTTTCATGCTGAAATTCATATAATTTGTAAATCCTGTTTTCTGAGTCATGTGGCTCTGGACTGCTTCTAAAGAAAAATGCAAATTATAGGGGAAAAAAAAAGCAGTGTGATATAGACAGGCTTCAAAATTCTGTTGCTTTTTCTTTTGCCATGCTTATAGTAGGAGGTTGCATAGTAATAGATAACAAAACGGGTAGTTCTGAGTAACCTGTGTTGAATTCTAAGTTGTTTTATTTTTTGGCAGTGACCCAATCAGATAAATATTGCCAGGGATTGTGTAAAGTATCACAATAAGTCAGCCAGCATACAGAATATATAGATTGAATATGTTTTCAGCTATTGTCTTGGGAAAAGCCTTTGTAATGACATTCTATTGTCTTTTAGCTGTGGTAACAAAAGCCCGAATTTTACAGTCATTCAAATATTTGCCATGAACTTTTAATTTTGAGAAACTTCTTTCACAATCAGAAATTCCACTGAATTTCAGTTTCCACCCATTGAGTTTAGATGCAAACATTGTAGTGAAGGGTAAACACAGCTAGTAAGGTGTTAAAGTGACCCTGGCTGCTCATATGGCTGCTGGAGCAAGAGTGAAAAACAAGACTGTAATCAGAGGGAAGAGTGTGACCCTTTGTCCTGGATGAATGGAGCTCAGAAAGCATCTGGGAACCATTGACATGTGTTTTGCAGTTGACTTGCTGTTGCTTTGCGGATAATAAACAAGCCCTGAGGAGCGGGCTCTCAGAGGATTAGTTTGACATGTTGTGATGCTTCCCTTGCTGTTGTGAGTGCTCACCAACCTGCAGCAGCAGCAGGAGAACTGCCTTTGTGGTCCTACTCAGCATATGGACAGCTTGTCGCCTCAGTGGCTAATCAGGGAGTAGGGAAAACCAATTAGGCTGAAGGATCAGGGCCTGAGGAGGAATTGGGTTAGAGATAAAGATAAAAGAGACATGTAAGAAAATGGCAGCGTTCTGTGTCATCCTGCAGAACAGGGATGCTTCAACCTCAAAGGACTACCCAAGATGCCCACTTACATCTCTTCAGAATTGAAGTAATGTATGTGCCCTCTTTGTTCAGCTAAATTGCTTCATGCTCTCAAAAGACTGTATGCATTTGAGACACCTTTGTTCCATAATATGCTGAAAATAGTTGGAAAGAGATGATAACAGGGAAAGCTTCTGAGATCAGGGCTACCGAGGCATTTTTGGATTCACCAGTGGGTAATGGAGTCATCCAGCCTTTCAGGCTGTCTCAGCTCTTCTTGGGAAGCAGAGCAGTCTGATTTAGTGAGTGTTTCAGAATTGTGTAAAAGGCAATGAAAAGAAACGTGAAATTAATTGATGCTGTTGTTACATCTATAACCGAATACACTTTTGGCATATCATGTAATCTCTGAGTGGTAACAGGGATGGTTTTAACATTGATGCACAGATTTTATTTTCTAAGCACAACTCTTAAGGACATTTGTTTTTCAATGTCAATTACTCAAATAAAGTAAAATGGAATGATAATTCCTTTATGTGATGAATATTTCAAACTTGCTTTTATTCAACCTGCATTATTCTTCATTATATTTTTACTTGTAGCACTATCTCTACAATATTAATTTAATTTAGAAAAGTGAATACAAGTTATTTATGATTTCAAATAAAATCTCTTAGTAAGTCTGTCTGTCAGTAGACCAGTCTTTTGGAAAAATGAAAAGTACAGTGGAAAGAGAATCTACATTTATCTTTATTACATCTTTATTTCACATAGTTTATAGCCAGTGATATTTGTGTTTGTGTGTCTGTGAGAGAGAGACAAACTACTGTGCAGTGACGTTTTGTTAAAAGCATTTAAAAAATACAAAAATGACTAAATGTTTGGGAATTTAACTAAACGGGGAATATTTTAAATTACTAAGAATTAGCGTGAATTCAGCTGAAAGCATATTTTGATCTGGCATTTGATTTTGGGAATTAGAACTCTTTGTTCCCTCGTCTGCATCATGGAAGGGAAGAAGAGGAGACAGCTGGCACAAATGAAAAGTAATATAAAAATTAAAGAAGGAAAAAGGGCAGTAAAGTCACTATTTATTTTACTTTGTGGTAGAGGTTCTGTAATCGAGCACTAGTATAATGGAACTTCAATCAGAAGTTAAAGATCACCTAGTCTTCAGAAAGGGTGCCAGTCACATGGAGCAAACCTGAACAAAAGCTAGGGAGTTTACACTAAATTTAAAATTCTTGTCCTCTGAAGCCCAAGTGGAGTGTGTGCTCCCAGCTGCAATAATGAATAGTCCTACCAAGGACTGGGAGCATCCAGGGTACGTATATCATGTGCAGTGGAGACATCTGTGTTTGGTGTGATCCTACACCCTGGATGCTCATCTTAACTGTGCTAATGGCTGTAACTGTAAATGTGGTGATTCTGAAAAACAGAGCTCTGTACCACACTAGTTTTCTCTTTATGCAATAATTGCAGTACTCATATAATTTTTGAGGGGACTTAATGACCCAGGATGGAACCACGTAAACTGTATTTTATGCTGTAAATGGTTCTCTCTCTGTGACTTTCTAATTCAGACAGAAGAAACCAACCTGCTGAACTATGGATATCAGTAAGGTCCTTTACCGGAGCTCATTGTACTAAGACAAGCAGGGCAAGGTTGAGTCTTTTCTGTTGACAACTTCAAGTCTATTGGATGTCCATTTTGAAATATTTTAGAAAATTAGAGACTTTTTATTTCATCATCAGCAAATTAATTTAATCTGTAAAACTCCCATGAATGGAGATTTTTTTACATCTGATCTGATTGATGGTCAGTGTCTCTGCCATCCAGTTTCCATAGGCATAAGGTTCTGATACAGGACTGAATATTGTTCTGAGACCATGAGTGGATTTTATATGATAATATCTCTCTACATCTTTCAGGCAAAGATTTTGAATGTCTACTTCTTTCCAGTAGTAGCCTCTTTCCAGTTAGTGATGTAATGCACAATGGTGGAATTTTTGCCAGGAAAATTTTTACATGCTTTGTTCTTTCATTCACATGTTGAAAGAAAATGTTATTCCCTTCAAAGGTGACATACAGAAAATGGATTTACATTTCTCTACAAGAACACAGAATTTTTCCTGTGTAGGTGCATTAAATCTTTTATTTTTGAAGCTCTCAAAAGAGCAGAGTTTAATTTCTGCAAATATATTCCCAATGCAAAGACATAAAGACAGATTTCGTATTAGAAAAATCCAAACACTTCTGTTAATCTGAAAATACTGATATCATAGAATCATAGAATAGTTTGGGTTGGAAGGGACCTTAAAGACCATTTAGTTCCAAACTCCCCTTCCATGGGCAGGGACACCTTGCACTAGACCAGGTTGCTCAAAGGCCCATCTAACCTGGCCTTGAACACTTCCAGGGAGGGGCCATCCACAAGTCCTCTGGGCAACCAATTCCAGAGCCTCACCACCCTCATAGTGAAGAACTTCTTCCTTATATCTAATTTAAATCTACTCTCTTTCAGTTTAAAGCCACTACCCCTTGTCCTATCACTACATGCCCTTGTGAAAAGTCCCTCTTCATCCTTCCTGTAGGTCCCCTTAAGGTACTGGAAGGCTGCTATAAGGTCTCCCTGTAGTTTTCTCTTCTCTAGAAGAGAACCCCAACTCTCTCATCCTGTCCTGATAGGAGAGGTGCTCCAGCTCCCTGATCATCTTCATGGCCCTCCTCTGCAGGTCCATGAGGATTGAGCTGTTCCATGTCCTTCTTATGTTGGAGGCCCCAGAGCTGGACACAGCACTCCAGGTGGGGTCTCACCAGAGTGGAGTAGAAGGGGAGAATCACCTCCCTTGACCTGCTGGCCACAGTTCTCTTGATACAGTCCAGGATATGGTTGGCTTTCTGGGCTGCACGTGCACATTGTTGGGTCATTCTGAGCTTCTCATCAACCCACACCCCCAAGTCCTTCTCCACAGGGCTGCTCTCAATGCATTCATCACCCAGCCTGCATTTGAGCATGGGATTGCCCTGACCCATGTTCCAGACCTTGCACTTGGCCCTGTTGATTTTCATGAGGGTTGCACAGGCCCACCTCTCAAGCTTGTCAAGGTGCCTCTGGATGTCATCCCTTCCATCCAGCATGTCAACGGCACCACACAGCTTGGTGCCATCAGCAAACTCGCTGAGGGTGCACTTAATCCCATTGTCCATGTCACCGACAAAGATGTTGAACATCACTGGCCCCAACACTGACCCCTGAGGATCACCACTCATCACTGATCTCCACCCAGACATTGAACCATTGACGGCAACTCTTTGAGTGCGACCATCCAGCCAATTCCTTACCCACCAAGTGGTCCATCCATCAAATCTATGACTCTCCAATTTGGAGACAAGGAAGTCAAGTGGGACAATGTCAAATGTTTTGCATAATTCCATGTAGATGATGTCAGTTGCTTTTCCCTTATCCATCAACACTCTAATCTTGTCATAGAAGGCCATCAAATTTGTCAGGCACAATTTGCCCTTAGTGAAGCCATGTTGGTTGCCGCCAATTACATCCTTATTTTCCTTGTGCCTTAGCACAGTTTCCAGGAGGATCTGCTCCACAATCTTGCCAGGCACAGAGGTGAGACCAACTTGCCTGTAGTTCCCTGAGCCTTCCTTTTCTCACTTTAATAAAAGTATCTGAAAAATGTAGGCACAAAATTATTTCTAGCAAGGCTCTACTTTGGATATTAATTACTGCACATAAAGTGCCACTTTCTGAGCCAACAATGATGGTTTGTTTACAATGTAAACTTAAACAAGCCAGCCTGGAATTTAACTGGTGGCTTTAAGATGAACACTGTATAAAAATAGATACATGGAATAAAATGTTAATTGATTGTTTCTAGCAGAGTTATAGCTGGTATTTAAGAGATGTTCACCTACCTCACTTCTCACCATAAGAGAGCTTTAAGTTATAGATCTTCTAGGTCAGTAGTTTCGTCTTAATTTAGTGCAGAATTTGAGGCAGAATTTGCTCTGCTTATTGCTTTTGGTTACAATTCTTTGGACACTAAATCAAAAGTATTTCAGAATTTGTCAGTCAAAGACATTTTCAGTTAATATTTCTAACAATACAAACTTTTCTGATTTTTAAATATATGTTCTGATTGACTGTTTTATGCGTCTATACATATATATACAAAAAAACACATGCACATATATGTGGACATGACTTACCACATTAGAGATTCACTAGAATTTAACCTTCTATTTAAAACAAGACAACAGGAAAATAAAGGAAAATAAAAATACAACTGCTTTCATTCTATGTGAATGAAAACTAACCCTGAACACATGACCTTGTGACCCAATACAGAAAGCAAATAAAATAGATATGTTCTAAAATAGTCCTGGATCTTTTAATACAATTTATCATTTATGTGGTTTGACTTCTGACTTTTTTACTGTTTTGTGGTGACCTTGTTATTTTAACTGTATCATATTGAAGCAGAATTCTGGAGAAACTGGTTAAAAGCCTGGATTTATTATTATTATTACTTCCTCCCCAAATCAAAGATTTCTTTTAGGTTAATTATAAAATATGCATTAAATTAGTAACAAAGGTATGTATTTATTTTAGTTGTGAAATAGAATATGTTCCTCCACTGTTGTATATAAGTAAACTAGTTCTGGAAAGTTTGAAGGTTGCTTCTTAGTTAATATTACATACCAGTTGCAGCAATAGCCCTACTACTCTAGCACTTTGTCCATGAATGAGTTTGGGCAACATGTCATTCTCTTGCCTGTACAGGTCCATTGCACAAAATGTTATCCTGGGACTTAGGTTATATCGCATTCCATTCAAGTTTATAATCAGCAAAGTCTTCCTGAGTGAAGTAATTTTCTTTATATCTCAATTCTTCTTAGTGAGACCTGTTTAGGGGGCATCATCTTTATCAAAATGGAAAGTAAGATATGTCAGATATTAACTGCAACTTGCAACTTCCTCAACATTTTCTTTTCCATAGAGAATCATATATGATGGTAATGATTAATCTTAAAAATAAAATGTGCCAGTTTGCCTTTTTTTTTTTTTTTCTACAGGACTTTCTTTTATTCTAATTAACTCTTCTCTAAAGCATCTAACTTGTCAAAAGGTACATACATAGAGAATCAGTAACAGTCTTTCAAATATGGTCTTTCCATAGGTTATAGGAATTCCACAGATACAGATATGTAACCATTTTTCTCCCTGTCTTACAGTGGAAAAAGAATTTATTGTGCTGACTGCATGTGTAGACACTTTCCAAATGAATTAAAGAAAAATGATGTTCAGTGCACTCAACTCTGTATCCTTAATTGGAAAATGAGCATGGATCGTCTTTGCTCTAAATAGATTATGAAAAATTCTGTTTGAAAACAAAGTTTTTAATGTCAATTGCTATCATTTTTATTTTCAAATTAATTTAAAAATAATTTCACAGTTTATTCATACAGATTAAACATTTCTACTTTGCACTGCTAAACCTCTCTCTCTTTTCTGGTTTTGGGCCACAAAACCCCAAATATCTTAAAATATAAATTCAAAGAGGCCACATTTATAAATTACATGTACCAAAGATATAGCTCCATCCTAATATTGTACTGCATAGGCTTTAAAATAATTGTGTTCATATCTGCTGTGTGGTCTTCTTTTATGGAATTTGATGATAATGAAATCTGTTGATCCCTGTAAACCTGATAGCTATATGTGAGAAGATGATACCACTCTATAAAATTGCAATTTGAAGCTTGGCACAGCGAAGTTTTTACATAGAAGAGAAATTGATAATTAAAATGTCTGGCACACATAGATTACAAAAACTTTATTGGTTATAGTATTTTAGTGTGTGTGTATATATATCACCAAATGTATATATTTAACATATAGATTTAGTATATTTATATATATATAACCACACTTTCCTGGTTATTGTTTTTTATCTGCAGTAATTCAGGAAAGGTTCTTTACTTTGTAAAACACCTTTGGAAAAGGCCAATATTTTAGCATAGCAGCTCTAAGGATTTCATAATACCAGGACTCAACAATCAAATGTAAATCAAACCTCTCTCATATTTTTATGGAAATAGGACTGCATGCTGGTGTCTATCCTCCAGGACTGGTGACTGAGGTGAAGCTCAACTATGTAGCTACACTTGAGGGGAAGCAAAGTGTTAAAAAGGCAAAATACTTTTCCTTCTTTGCCACATGTTCACAGTCCTCTCTTTTTGGCAGCTTTTCTGTGATACCTTTAAGCAATTCAGGTAAATAAGCCGGCAGTTTTCTGGTTCACCCCATGAGATTGCTGTTATTCTCAAAGAAAGGCATTTTCCTTGTGAGTTTGCCTGTCCTCAGGGACAATCTGAGTTATCTCATATTGGTTTTGATTCTTATCCAGGCAATTTTTGAGCATGAGCATCAACATGTGGCCACTTTGGAAGTCATTTCTATGTTCAGTCTAGAAACAAGGATAATACTGCTCTGATAGAAGGTCCCTAACAGGGCTGTCTAGGGTGCTGATCAATGTCTTATGGCTCATGGGTGCTCCTTAGCTCTCCTGCCAAACACACAGAGCTCGATGGGGGTCTGGTCTGTGGTTCAGAATCAGAACCGCTGTGGCCATGCAATAAATGTGAGCATGACTAGGGAAAACATTCATCAAAAAATGAGTTTTCATCCCCTTTTTTAAAATGGTAGTTAAACTCCGTTTTCTTGATGTGTTTATACTGTTACATTTTGAAGTGTGGTGCTGGTTCTGGAGTATTCCATATGATTCTTGCAGAGAATAATCCTAAACAGAAAGAATAATGTATAGTAAAGCCTGCTGAAGATGAACAATGCATCTCAGAAACCTCAGGGCCTTTACAGGGATCAAAATTGCTGAGATACCATCATGCCAGCTACCAGAGACACTGTGAAAAATGCACTGAAAAAACAAATGTTTTTCATATGGTAAGAAAAATCTGTTAGCCATACTAATGGATGAAAAGACATAAAGATAACCTTCCAGTTCTAATACATTCATTTTATAAATGAATGAGGCTAATCAATTGCACAAAGCTTAGCATTTTAAAAAATGAGGTAGCTGACAGATATGTAAAGTTAGTTGATTTTGTTTGCTTTGCATTTCAAAATCAACTTTCATAACAGTTGCCACATATAAATTCAAATTAATACTATGTGCCCTCAAGACAAGTGTATTTCAAAATCTGTGTCCTGCCACTGGAGATAAGTATTAGCAGAATTGGATAGGTAGTTATTTCGAGATAAGGGACACAGGTGATGATCTGATGTATTTATTTAAGATGGCTGTGGAACGTTTCTCCTTTTGATGTGTGGGTATATGTGGTAGTGTTGGGAAACTACTGTTTTAGAGTCAGTATTTTTGCAACTTAAACAAAAATAAGCAAAAAAAAAAAGCTCTTCAGGGGTTGAACTCCCTTTTCTGAAGTTAATAAATATTCTAAACAAGAATGTGTATTTTTGGGTGAGGAGTATGAAGAAGGGAGTGTTGATCTAACAAGAGAGATTAAAGGAAAAAAAAAAAGGGAAATTAGAAAAGAAACGGAAAAGTATTTCTTTCTCCACAGTCTGTTAGAGAAGCAGGGAGTGATGGAGTGGGTGTTCAAGAAAAGCATCAAATTGGCAGAATAGAAGCTAATCAGGCAGGAAGGAGAAGATTATGGATGATTAGGGAGCTAGGCAAAAGCTGCTTATGCTGCTGGAGAAGGGGGTTAGAGAGCAGATGTGGCCTATAAATGGCCACTTCTTGAAAGCTCCTATTTGACACAAAGCAGCAAAACCGTAGGTGCACTGGATAGCAGAGCAACTCACAATGGCACAAGCATGAAATGGCTCTGGGGGAGAAGGGAGGCAAGTGATGCTGGAAGGAGCGGAGGTGGGAGATGCTCCAGGCCCATGTGGAGTGGGGAGCTGCTTTGAGCGGCACTCTGCAATAAGCAGCAGCTCTGGTCGAGCTGCCTGTCTTGCCTGTGGCAAAGCCATGCAAAGACAGCCTGGTGACAGTTTCTCATTCTCAGAGGCAGCAAATACGGAGGAACTTGCAAATCTGGGAGGGAGATTCTTCCTTGTCCCACCTACTCTGCAAGCAGTGGGTGTAGCAAACCAGACCACGTCTCACACCATACTTTTATGCTTTGCTGCATCTTTGGCTTCTTTTCTTTCTCAGGACAGCAGCAGCAAGGTCTGTCCCTGAGGCAGCAAAATTCAACATTACCTTGATCTGGGTCTTGCAGAATTAAAGGATGAGGGGAAAACCAGATTTGGTGCAAAATATAGGATGGGAAAGGATTGAAAAGGGAGTTGTAAAACTGGAGACAGAATCATTGTCAAATGAGCAATAATGCTACATTGGGATTGAGAAGAAAAGTACAGTTCAAGGGAACACTGACACTCTCTTAGGCTAAATATTCCACTCTTTTCCCTAAATCCTTCAAATGCAAGTTTGACTGCACTGTTTGCTTTGAAAGCTCAGAAGAAAATTGATAAACATATTCTACTAGTTCCTTAATGGTTCCATATCACGTCCAGGAATTACAGGTATGGTTTTAATTTATGTGTGGTGTGACCTCAGTTATAGGCTGCTTGTCAGAAAAGAATAGAAATTATTAACAGCTATGCGATACTGATGCCTGTCTTAAACATTCTTTAAACAAATGAATCAAGTGTGTTAATAATTAATCTTTTTGCTGTCCCACACCTTTTAAAAAGCATTCCCTTTTGTCTTCACTGTAAGCAAGACTAATTTTCTGCTGAAAAAAATGCATTTTTCCATTAGTATTCTTTTTCCTCCTTTCTCATAAAAATTAAGCTGAGCTTAAAGATTTTAGTGGAACTTTACATAGTTTTTAAGACTTGCTTATTACAGCTTTAGAACAAGTTGAAAGTGAAGGCAAGAGCACATCTGCTGTGAGTGGGCACAAATTAAAGTAGTGATTCAACACTTAGCTGTTAGCAAAAGAAATAAGGCACAAGGTAAAGTAAAAATTTTTCTATAGTTGACAGTTCTGTTGTAAAATCAAATGTTTATGTTTTTTTCTGAAATTATATGCTGCTTGTCTGCCTATTTAACTTATGTTCCTGACATGTTCCTCATTTTTTTCCCAGTAACTCTTCAAATTGTCATTTCCTTTGATCTTTTTATGGTATATCAGCAATATTACAATGAATCACAGTTCTCACCAATCATCTCACCTTTGGCTTGTGTTCAATAGCCTGCTTTTCCAAGTCTGAAAGTTATTTCATGTTCTTTTTCTTTGCTTCTAATTCAACACACATTGTGTATAATTGCAGGGTAGAGTGATGATTACTCTCCAAAGAATTACAATCAAACTTGGCTTGTTAGTGTATAAAGCTCTGGCTGTTAATCACAATCATTTAAGCAGTAGCTAACCCTCACTAAAACACAGATGGCATGTTGTTAGCATTTCAAGCTACCCAACTCAGACATTGTTGATGTATCCCAGGGAGGACTTCGTTATGCTTTTCAATACTGCTTCTCTTCTGTAACGCTGAACAGTATCTGCTGGGTTTGATACCCTCTCAGACACTTCGGATGAACACATGAATGCTGTACAGCTGTAGCAGCTCATGCATATAAAAATACATATTTTTTTCCATTGAAAATGAAAAATTTAATCATACAACCCAGAATGAATACAAAAAAAAAGGAAGAAAAAGAATTGTATAAAGAGGAAGTTGTCTTGATTAAAACAACTATGCATACGGCAAGCTTGATCAGTAACGGTAATTTGAGAAGGTCCCATGTTAACTGGCTGAGAGTTCTAGGATCTGGTGATTTTCAACAAGCCATAAAATATATAGATAACTATTTTTTCAAGTGCTACTGACCTAAATAAAAACTCAAATACTCTATATCAAAGAGTAGAATGAATCTTACCATCAGTGCCAAGCCCCTAAGCAAGGATTTTTAATAAGAAAGATGAAATGCTTGATATAATATGACAATCCACTTAATAAAATCCTGTATTTCTTCAAAAACATGTGTTTTGTAAAGGTTTAAAATGATTACCTGCAGAAAAGTTGAATTCTTACACTGTAGAAAAGGATTCTCTGAAAGGCCAGGATACAGTGATGTGGGCAAAAGACAGAAGACAAAGATTCTTGCTACTGCACAGACTCAGTAAATGTTTGTCGCCCTGTCTCCTTTCAAAAACTTCGCTATCAGTAAAATAAAGATGAAAAATGCATTATTCATAACATACCTTTGGGAATTGAGTTGCAGTTTTGAAAAAAAAAAAAATATTCTTCTTTATAAATTCTGGGGGAAAAAAAAAAAAAAACAAAAACAAAACGAAAAACAACCAACCAACCAACCAAAAAAAAAAAACAGTTCTCAAAGGAAGAATATATTATTTCACTGGAACTAACTGTGTCTGACTTTTCATGAGTATGCATCAAGTTAAGAGCTCAGAAATCTGGGTACGTATATTCCAGTGCTGCCAGAGTACATGAGCATATGCACATTATACCTCCCAGGGTTCTGTGAAATGGGTAGGCTTCACCAAGGAGCACAGTCATGCAGACATCCCTACTTGAAGACTCAGCCACATATTAGGTCATGGCAAGAGAAGTTTTGTTTGTGAAATGAATAAGGCTTTTCTCCTTACCTTGTACAAATATTATCTTGTCTACATAGACGTCATTCCATGGTGAAATATGGGCTTATCAAATCAGAATTTCAGAAAAAAAACGTGTGATTCCTATATTCTTTTTGACATGTAATTTTAGAAGACTTAACTAGTCTCTGCCCATGTTCAATTTCCTTCTACTACCTACATCCTTTGTGTATCATTCCCTAGAGAACACTGCTTAGTTTGAGCAGGCAGAGAAGATATTTGAACCGGCATCTAGATGTAGATGTAGCTTTCTGTCATTGACCAGACACATTTTCTAGTAGGTGACATCTCTGCTATAAGAATGGGACAAATTTAATTTTCATTATTATCTCCATTAGCACCTACAATTTCAGAGACATCATTCACTTAGCAAAAGATGTAGTGAGGCCTAAGGTAAATTGTATTTCTAGAGCAATCATTCTGTATTCTTATTAGTCATTCTTCAAAATATTGTTCATATCAATGAAATTCTTTACCAAGTTTTAATTAAAGTGCTTTATAAAGAGCCATCCAAGTAATTTTTTTGCAAAGATTTCAAGATCAGATGCCATCTTCCACTTCTCTTTCATCTTTAAGTTTTGAATAGATGTGAATTGTCCATAGTGAACTTTGTATGGACAAGCACTGAAAGAAATGCTTGCTAGTTCTGCACTTGTGTAGGTATTTGGCTTTGCTACACAGACACAAAAACTTTTTCTCTTTTTGTTCTAGAGCACTATGTGTGCAGCAAAAAAAAAAAAATCACACTTACTGAGAAGCTGTGGTTCCTGGTCCTATATCATATGATTCTTCAGTGGCAGTGGAGTAGGTTAAAAAGTTGTCACAGAGGCCTTAATGATGAAATCCACATTCCAGCCATGTTACATATATGATTTGGAGACTTTTGTCTCAATATAGTGACACAGAACAAGGCACATAGACATACTTATGTTGTTTCCCAAAGCTGATATACGTTCAGATTATTCTTTATAGCACTGATCATCCTTCTTTCCACTTCAAATAAGGCATAGTACACACATGTAGTCCAGGTCATATATAGCTGTTTTTCCACTTGCAACAGGAGTGTTGTTTCTCTGTTGTACTCCATATTCATCTTGATTTTTTTGATCTGAAATGAGGGGTGATTTGAATATAATATGATTTTAATCCAGCTTCCTCGTACCACTCAGGACAAAGGTATGTCTTGTCTTACCTCAGCAATCTGAGAACTGAAGTTTTGAGACAAATACTGACCTTCTCGCAACAAGGGTTTCTGCATCAAACAACTTGAAATTGAATTTATTTGTGCAGCAGCAACTTTAATGTCAAGTGATTGGATGAAAATTGAATTAATTTGTTGCTTTCATTAATTGACCTCCTTTAATTTTCAAACTTTACATGTTTGTTTAATCTTAATACCTTTTGATTTATTCATGAAATGTTCCTATTCTGTGCTTTGTAATACTCTCTGTCTATTCAAGCATTTTCAATGTGATATTCTCCATCCTAAGTTTTTAATGAGGTTTCTTATGTATGTATTTTTTAAATAAAAATCATGGAGGGTTTTTTTTTTTTTTTATATTCATTAACTGAATATTAGAAACCATGCCTGGTTGGGAAAATCTCATCAATTTAAGGTTCCAGAATAGGTCACCAAGTGTCATTCCAATAAAAATGAAATTTGCATTAAATGCTTCATTTACAAGGAGTGCTTGTTTATCTTCTCTGGCATTTATTACAGTGATCAAGCAACTGAAATAATCTGCATATTATGCAAACCAGTCCTTTTCCCAGGAAAGTTTTCAGGCTTTTTATATTAAGAAAAAAATAATGCAAAGCCTTGTTGTAAAATAGCATGAGAAAAGAATTGGATCTTGTTACAAGAAATTCTTGTTACTGTCATTGCAGGTGACTAACCTATTTTGGGAAATTAAAAGTTCTGATATTATTGATTACATCATAGAATTGTTTTATTGTGAGTGTTCTTAAGCAACATGAAGGATTGATCTATTCAATTCCCAGCTAATTGGATTATTGGCCATTCTACCAGTGTAACCACAAAGATGACTGAAAGAATTGGAGCTTTAGAAAATGGAAATTTGACAATAAAGTGAGTTCTTAGCAAGAGAGAATTTCCTGGCAAAAGAAAGCTAAGAGTACCTGTATTTTTATATTCAAGAATGTGAAGGTGTTGAAGGAGGAAAAGGTTGTTTGTAGCAAATTGTTGAAAATCACTGTCTATAAACATCTAAAAGGCTCTTTTTAATCTTGATTTGGGGACATCTTTTGAAAAAGCTTTTTCTACCAGGTAAAATTATTAGCTTAAGCTTTATAAAAACAAAACTCACAAGCCTAGCAGAAGTAAGTAAACTGATCCCAAATTACATGTTTTTATTAGGATATTTAGGTGGTAGAAAGCATTTTGGGCAGGCTTTCTGGAATCAGGATCCTTTTTGTACAGTACTTGCTGTAGAATCCTTTCTACATGAGAATTGTGAGTCACGGTGGCAAGTGTTGTATAATAGAAGGAAACTTTGCAAAGGAACAGGCCTTTGTTAGGTAAAAACATACTTTTTAGCAAAATCCACAGTTCACATGGCTTTATTTACAACCTGGGAAAGAACAACATTCTCGAAGTGGAACTTCAACAAATACTGAAAATCTCATTGTCATTCTCTTAGTTTATCCATTTAATCTCCCTGACTTCTCTATGGAGAAGGAGAAACCCTTACAGGGAGCAATTTGGAGGTTTACAATTGAGCTTCTGATCCAAGCTGCCCTCAGGACTGGGTAAGGATCTTGGGGAGACCAGCGAGATATGTAAGGTGCAGATGTCTGGGAAGGAAGAGCAGGCACATTTCTGCCTATTGTGATATTACAGCAGGGGCTAAATGGAAATTATTCCCTCCTGGTGCTCCACACTCCTCAAGCTAATGGGTCTATTTGTCAGCATAGGTGCTACTTGCATGGATTTTTCCAAAGTAACTCATCACTCAGAGGTACATGGTTGTCAGATCAATGACTGTCTATTTCACAAAACCATCTTTTTTTTTAAGAGATTTTACATGATTGAAAGCATAAATTGCACTTTGAAAATAACAAACTGTAAAGTTATTGTCTGTCACTGTTGTGCCATCCGCCATTCCTTCAACCGTTATAACCTTTCCTTGTGTCTTATCTGAAATGAGATCATAAATTCTCCAAGGAAGGATTTGTCTCTTAAAATAGCACTTGTACAGCGATTAGCACTTTGGGGTGCTGAACTTTAATGGATATTTCTGATCTTGCCATAGTATAGCAAATAATCACCGAAGTATGGAAAATAGATCCAGTAGGGATTTTGAGACCATATAAACTGTTCCTTGCTCTGAAACAACGTTAAAATATTTCTGTCAAGAATTCTATTGATATATGTCCAACCTTAAAGACCTCCAGTGATGGAGATCCCACAACCCCTCAAGACAGTTATGTTCAAGGGCTTTAGTGTACATTTACATTGTCTTTAGTATACACATTTTGTTACTGGCTTTACCTGCATTTCTTGTTGTAATTTAACTTTTCTTTTTTTTTTTTTGTCCTTTCTGTCAGTGATATGGAGAATACATTATTTCTTTTCATAGCAGAAACCTTTTATGTATTTGAAGTCTGACCATCTTCCCACTTGGTGGTCTTCATTTGACTATGAATTAAGTGCCAATAACAAATAAGAAAACCATGATGATTAAAAAAAAAAAAAAAAAAAAAAAAAAAAAAACAACAAAAAAACCCTCATCTTGTTAAGAGAGGTAAAGAAGATTGGGCTAGGCAGCATAAAGATAGCAGATGAGACACTGAAATTTTCCTTCTGACCCAGCAAGCTCCAGAGCCACAAACCGCGTGGGTAATTGTTTCACTTGCACAGTTACAATAGAAGGTGCCTGACAGTGCTTTGTGAACTACAGAGGATGTTGCGGACGTGGTCTCAAGGGCTTTAGAACTAATGTGGATGTTTCCACTTCATTACTTTCAATGGACCACAGACTTATCTGTCTGCATTAATGAATGGTTACCCCTCTGGAAGACATGCTACTGGTTATATTCTAATGATGGCATAATTAGGAAGCAGAAATAGATCTCGGTGAGAGGACTGCCTGTAACCATGACCCACGGGCTCCTTGATTTGAATGTGCACAAATCCAGGATTGCTGAAGTGTGGAAAGATAAGCTGTATGATGTTAGAGAAAGTGTCAAAGTGATAAAAATTATTACCTCTATATTTTTGGAATACACACTTGTGTTGCAGTTTTGGAAGGAATACAAATTTTTGGATGCTGATTTTTCAAGAACATTTTCATTATAAGATGATGTCTGAAATGCAGGCTGGAGATCAGAGCCACAAGCTGTGTCAGTAGCTCTAGCATTAGAAATATTTCCTTAGGTTATTCAAAATTATATTTAAAAGATAAATTTTATTAACATATTTTATTAATAGAAAAATAATTAATTATAGTATAGTATAAAGAAGAGTGGGTGGTTTTTTTCTGGGAATTAAGTTATGAATAGAAAACCATAATCTCTATATAGTAAAAATGGAGCTGAAAGCAAAGTGTTGGTTTAAGCATGGCTTACCAATAAGCAAGTAATGCTGTGATTGACAGAATAAATCAGATAACAGGAATAATACATGAAATGTCTTCTACACTGGCTGTTAAGAATTTGGCCAGCAAGAAGGCAAATGTAAGGCAATTGTACAGAGCACACCATATCTCCTGTCTTTTTGTTTGCATGGCTGTGACAACCTGCTCATAGTCATGTTTACAAAAAAGTAAACCCCAAAACCAGAAAATGTACCCAGCGCAATGCTAAACCTTGAGACTCAAATGCCTTCTTGTATGGTATCATCTTACTTTCATATATAACAGATCATAATTCATAAATTGTCTCAGATTATATGTATCCATATTCTAGTTTAATGGAGTAATCCAACAACAATTTAGCTGACACTATGGGAAGTCTAAAATACTCCAATTCAGTAAACTATCCAGGTCTTTGAGGTTATTTTTCTTTTATTATTTTTGTTATGGTAACAAGTTTCATATATTTGCAGCTAGACATGTCTGAAACAAGTTAGTCTTCTCAGAAATTTTGACTTTTCGGTTCTATATGGGAGTAAGTGGGCTATATTTCTCCAATCTTTGTGAGTGCCAGGAACCAAGGAATTGAGCTACTTATGCAATAAGATGTGTTAAAATGCATTATCCAGAATAATTAGCACTGCTAGTTGTATAATTATGATTAAATGTGATTTAAATGGCTGTTTAAAAGTAAGCAACAGAAGGTTCCTACCAGAAGTAGCCTGCTAATAAAAGCAGCATAGAACAGAATGTTATACCAAATTGCCAGTTCTTTTCAGATCCTTGTATAAACTAGATGTCCTGACTAGCTATCCCATTTGCTACAAATAACATATTTGCTTTGGATTTTAAGTTTTTATTTTTTATATTTATAAGTCCGATACCATTAGTTGCATAATGTCAGTGAAATAAATGTAATGATGTCATTTTTGCCTTTATCTTTAGAAGTTATCAATGTCAAAAGTATAATTTTGCATTTTGCTGTGATCTGTGTTCATGTATGATATAGAACTGTCCAAATTATTTATTGCAATTTGTGAATTACTGTGGAAATTCTCCCTCTGCAACTTGAAGTTTGTTTTTTGTATCTGACTCTTTGCTTTTTGAGTTGGTTACTGCAGTCACATCTTGTGGTGTTTGCTGCTGACTAACCCCCAGATCCCTGAGAAATTTCTGATCAGGGTGCTGTACACTGCCAGCATAGATCCTCAGAACAGTGGATCCTTCAGACTTATATTTATGAAGTTCTTTTGGTGGACAATGATCACAAAAAGAAAACTGTTTTTCATCTAGTTTTGAAAAAGCAAAATTGTTTTAGTACATCTTTATGAAAGATCAACTTGATTTTCATAAATTTTGTGAATTCTAGGTTGTCATGTTGTGGCTGTTCTGTATTTTCTATTGCCATAGTTTTGCACAGTGCCTTAGGAACTTGTATGTTTTAACCAAAAGAAATATTTTTTCACCTTCTTTTTATCCTCCTCTACCCAGCTCCAGTTCTTAGACTTAAGTAATTTAGCTAGACCCTGCAGCTTGTACCCAGTTTAAGTACCATCATACTCCATGGTCCCATTGAAATAACAGTGATTACTTGTGCAGTAAGCTTTGATTCAGCTTGACTGGAGGCAGCAGAACTGATCTCCTTATTTTTATGGGAAAGGCAAAATCATCTATGGATGTACTGGATTTAGAGATAACCTATAGAAGTTACTATTATCCCTTGCTACCTGCAGGTAGCATTTGGTGGTTGCAATATCCATTTGGGACAATTAACCTGAGACTGAGACTGTTTAAAGTAGGGGAGAGTGGTATTGCCATCACACAGGAAAAGTGATTAGGTCACTGTGTAGCTCTTCTGGCGTTGTGGCCCACAGACTGAAGAGAAACTAGAAATGGGATCTCTTGGAAGAGAGCTTTAATCCACAGACTGTTGATTAAAGGACTGGTGGCACCAGAAATATCATGTCAGATGGTTTCAGTCGCTGTCCCACTGTAGCTGCCCTGTGGCCACAGCATGAGATAGGCACCCATTCCCCCAGAGCAGGCACTACTGGCAGGTTTGGGAGATTATTTGTTTGCAACTGTATAGCTATAATTTTTTAACTTATCTCTATTCTTTTTTTTTTTTTTTTTTTTAATAAAAACATTGTAATAGCTCTTCTACAGATATTCAGGTATCATTTTGCTTACTGCATACATATGTTTGTGTGTTTATTCACCTTTTTAACCCAAATTTTTCTTATTTCCTCTATTTTTCTGATATAAACAATGGAGCTGGGAGAAGAAAATTCCATTGTCTTCCTTTTGGAGTATAAAATTAACACAGATGGAAAGCAAAGAAAGTACTTTCTGTGATTATTTCGATGATTTTTGGGAACACTTAAGCAGTGTTGTTTTTATTATGAAGATATGTATATGTAAATTTGGCATAACTTCAGATACAGAGGAAAAAGCAGATTAAGAATAAGTGGACTTTCTTCCAATTATATATGAGTAAATCCTGACAGTTCATACAAATGCCTCAGAGAGAGTGTGCACTTTATTCTTTCCCAATTCCCACTCTGCTTTACCTGCAGGATAAGATTCCCAATAATAGGGATTGTTCCGAAATAGGGATCTTTAATTTTTTATTACTTCTTTAAGTAACAAAAATGAGAAATTCATTAATATTCATGCCTGAAATCTAAACTGTGTATTAATTTTTGAACACAAGTCTATTATTGCTAAAAATACCAGAGATTTGAAATCAGTAAGAATAATTGTGCGAGTGATTTTTATGTGACTGAGAATATGAATGTGACTGACTGGGACCTAAAGTCAAATTGTGGACTGTTTTCAACTTCCCATAAGGTTCCATTTGAAAGTACAAACTAAAATAAAATTTAAACTGTCTCTGTTATTATTCTAGTCTGCAGTACAGAAGTGCAGTTTGCGAAGAAGCAATTGCCTGTCCTAAACTTTGTGATCTAGCCTAGGAACCCAAACTGCCTGCCCTGATAGCTGACCTTGGCTACCTCTGAACTCCTTGGACTGGCAGGGCACTGTCTTCCCAGCTCGGAGTAGCTAGGCTGGGAGTCATTTCGAACAGGTGCAGATCAACAAGGTATATTCAATTCTGTCACATATATTTCAACATAATCACTCATTTTAGTCTTGATTGTCCTCCGAATTCAACTTTATTCAGTATTTCGAGTTTGTACACATAATGAGATATCTTATGCCTTATGAATGCAATAGATGTAAAAGGCATATCGTAAATTATTCTCTGATTGTGCTTTGCTTCTTTTGGCCATTCTCAGAAGAATAAACTCTAGAGCTAGATATGGTTTTTATGGTTTTAAACAGTTGTTTTTGTAGTTTGCTGCTCTTTCAATGATGCCACTGACAAAAGCTGGAGTCCAGAGCACAAATCAAGAATGCTTTTTTCAGGAGAAAGGAATTTTGAGTAATATCAAGATTTGAGGGATGTTGCTTAGGAATTACATTTAAAAACCACACTTAGGTGTTTGTAAAACATCTACATCTATGGTGGAAATTTTTTTGATGATTTCATGAACATAGCCTTCTTCCCAATGCACTAATAGACAATTATCTTGAGAATGTCTTTCCATCTCACTCTCCTTCTCCAGTAATATAAAGTAAAAATAAAAATACAAAATAAAAGTATTTCAGGGACACTGCCTTGTAAGTGCTGGCCAGTTTTCTAGTACATGCTTGGCTTTGTTTCTCTGTGGAACAAGTTGTAGGAAAGATAGGATCATAGAAAGAGTTACAGACTGATCTTCTGAAAGGAATATCAGTGAGGTTTTTGTAGATAAGTGAAGATTTAAAAAATTCTTTTAATATGTAGCTAGATTTCCTAAGTCTTCAACTTGTTGCAGTGCAGCTCTTCTGTCCTCTGTGAAAGTATTATAAAATTTGAAGATTTTCTGCTTGATATCTATCATGAACATTAAATTTACTTAGCTATTATTATCACAGAACAGTCAAAGTCCACTGCATAGTTTTTTCACAATAAAAAGGTTTATTCTGATCCTTATTGGTATACATAAGCCATGACCTGAAAGATTTAATTACTGCAGATCTTTCTATGCTTGTCTCCTATTGCTGAGAAATACAAATTTTATTAAAAATTTAATAATATATTCTTAAAGAATCTTTTTTTATTTTGTACCTCAGTTTAAACTGCAATATGTGTATGTGAAAATATTGTCTTTTCTTCTGACCTTTTTTTCCTTAGTCTAATTTTACAGTCCTACATGTTATTGGGAAAAAAAACCCAACAATAACAACAACAACAAACAAACAAACAAACAAAACCCAAACAAACAAACAAACAAAAAACAAACAAACAAAAAAAAACCAACAACCAAAGAATGCAACCAAACAAACAAAAGAAACCAAACTACCAAAACCAACCAAAATTTAAATTGCAAATTTCAAATTTTTAAACTCTGGAAGACATATGCAAGAGATTTTAAAACATTTAAAGTCACTTTCATATTTAAATAATTTCCTTTAGGCAAACAGCTCAGAAAACTTGAATTCTTGCAGATGCCATACTTTTTAAATCCTGTTGGAATAAGCAGTTTCATCCAAAACCATTAACATAAACTAAAAAAAAAAAATAATATTTCAGAAATGCAGAATGTTTCTTCTAGAAACATTTAAAGCTTTGTCTAGATACCACCATCTCTGGATCACTTTTAAGAAGACCTGCCCAACTTCAGTCTTAAAGAAATATTTCAAAAAGTGTTTTTATATGTCTACAAAAAATATAGAACTATCGAAAATACCTAGAATAAATTGCTAAGTACAGCTGCCAGTGAGAAACTCTGAGAATGTATCTATTTTGTAGATAATTAGTATCAGTAAATCACTGCTATTTCTTGAAGTAATTGTGTCTTTAGAAATCTATCAGAGAAGAGGACCATGCAACAAAATGTTCCTGCCATGTGCGATGGATTTTACACTTGTTAAGTATTCATATGCATGGCAGTGGCAGTGTGATGAATTTTGTTGTTTTTGAGGGGGCAGGCCCAGGGGCTTGGATTGATTTATTAGTGTTTCTTTGTCAAACAAAAGTTTCTTTGTTTGTTTGTTTGTTTTGTTAGGATGTAAAGTCAACCTCAGAAGTTGGGAAATGGCATTTTTTTTCCTGTACTCTTTTAATTTTAATTCGCCTTGCTTTAGGCTATGTGTCATCAGGCAGATTCTGGATTAAGTTATTACATAAAGTCTTTTTTTCACAGGATCACTACTTCATTCAGTTTCCAGGATAGATGACAGCATTTACTTAATTATCAGTCAATAGCTTTTTAAAATATGTTCAAAAAGTGGCTCTTTTGAATTCAAAACATGTTTGCATAATAGAATTTTTAATGTCCTCATGAGCTTTCCTGTGGTACTGGTCACTATATTAACTGAGTTCTCATGTTGTATTGCTGGGGGAAGACATTCTATTTTCCTAGAGAAACAGTTGCAGAAATACAAAAGATCAGAACCATTGCTGACTTTGAGTCAAAATTTGAGGCACTAGATTCTTTATTTTGCTGATGTGCTGGACAATGAGGAAACACTAACACAAAAACCCATCAGCCCACCAGCAAATTAGGATAAGACTAAACTTTACTGTATTTGAAATGAGACACAGAGGAATGGAGATACTGTTCCAAAAGAAATTTGGCTTAAGTACCACATTTTGTGTCACAATGGAACAGGAAGAGGGGGAAAAATATATTTTCTGGAGTGGCATTACTTTTATTTTGAGTGTCCACACTCATACTGCAGCCTCTTATTTATGTTGCCGGCTCCAGCAAAGGAGAAAAGAATCACAAAAGCAATTATTTTTATTATAAAACCTGATTCACTCAACTACAGATGCATACAATACACTCCATGCGAATGAAGCAGTGGTTTTAGTATCTTTACTGCTTTCCTAACTTAGGATTTTGTTTGCACGTAATGAATGTTTACAAATGGGTAATATTTCTCACCATAAAGTGAAGCTTTTGAATCTATTAAAATAACTTTTTCTTGGTCAGGAAGAGAGCACCTAAGAATCTTGTTTTGAGAGCCTTTTCTTGTTTTCACATTCCTGTGAGAAAAATTATTCCATCTATAAATGTTTTTTTCCTGAATTCAACTTGTTTTTCCACTGTGCTTTTTAACCATTTTGATACTCCCTGCATTGAGCATTCTGTTTCCTTTCAAAGTTAGACCCCTAGTGTTTCAAAGCTTAATTTCAGTATATCATGTGTTTGCAGATACTTGCTTGAAGGCAAGAGCTTTTGCTGGTGATATTACACAATGGAAACTGGGGACATTTCTGATGAGGTCTGCTGAGTCTCAGGCTGCTTTCACAGTCTCATGAATGACACAATTACATCTTTCTACTATTTAGTAAGAACAGATGCTTGGCTGCAGCAAATTCCCTTGTTAAATACCTCATTTCCTTGAGTCTCAGTGTAGCACTCAACTGAGGTGGAAAACATCTTTAGTTAAAGAGGTTCTGTCTGTTTCCAATGGAAGAACAGAGATCATAAAGGAAAAATAGAGAAATAAGTTATTACATCGATTAAAATCATGAGGAACTAAAGTCAGAAGTGACAATGAGAGATCAAAAAGTTTAATCTTATTTCACTTCCATAAATCCTATTAAATCATTTTTTTTTTCTTCAAATATGGTTATGTTTCTCTGTGTTTATTTTAATTCCTTTATACTTACCAGGCAGCATCTAAAACCCTTACAGAAATCAGTAGGAGCTTTGGGTATATGGAGAATGTCCCACTATGACTTTAAAGAACAACCTTTTTCCTCTGAATGCCCATGTCTGACACTGTGCTTTTGGGGTTACAAAGAGCTCCTGATCCACTCTTCTCTGTCAGGACAGGCAAAGGGAATGAAAAGAAGGAATGAGTGTCCAAAATATCAGTGGTGAGAGCCTGTAAAGCAATTATGCTAGAACTTCCTTCTGCACTGTAGGAACATGTTCAAGTGGACTCATATTCAATGTTTTCTCTATCTTATATCCCCTAAATGACATATTTGGCAATATCAGTGTCATGCAATTGCAAACATTCTCTGACAACCTTGATGGAAATATTGGCAAGAAAATAATTCACTTGGAACTTGGGAGAGGCTGGACAATGAGAGAAGTCATGTAGACATGTTTTCTACCTTATAGATTTTCCCACTGGTCTGTCATGAAAGGTTGTGATGGGGAACAGGAAGGCTGTTTGCTGTACTGAGTGCTGTTAGAAGGAAAAAAAAAAATCCAAAATGAAATAAGCAGTGGGTACAATTCATTGCACTATTTCAGTCAGAAATTGCTGCCACATAGACTCAGACTTTCTAATGGCTTATCACCGTCAGCCATCTGTAAGCCTCCAATTGGTATGGTGTCTGCAGTATTTATTTTGAAATGCTATATAACTTCACAGCATCTGGAAATACCCTCAGTACATACTGTGCAACCACAAACTATATAAATGTTGGGGAGGATTCAGGAGATTCTTCTATAAAATATTTTTTTGTTGAAACATACAGGAGCAGCAAGGCCAGAATGGAATAAGGTTCATCCAAGTGTAGGTGACACTGTGTGCCTCCTTTTAAAATTGACCTATCATTGTGGATGTTCTCATTCTTTAAGAAATAATAAAAAATCCTGGTGACAACTTTAGCTAACGGATATTAAAGTTGAGTAAAACAAAATATTCATGAGAGGTTTCACAAGAAGATGTAATGGAACAATGTCATTATAGTGTTCTCAATTCACATTTAAGTCTTTCTGTTAACCACTTTGACTGTATTTCAAATGGAATTACATTTGTATATAAACACTAGATCAGGATTTAAGGCTGAGTCCATGTGTCCATAAAGATATTTTGAGAAAATTATTTAAATTTTAGAACTTTGTTAGTTTATAGAGAGGCTTCTTCCCAGCAGGAGACATGGTGAAAGCAAATTCGTCAATATTTGTGAGGTGATGCCACTTGGCAAATGTAGAATGATCACTGGAAAACTGCAAAATTTTCAGGAGGCTGCACTTAACATTATGACAAATTTATCATATTATTTCAGAGTGAAAAATGGAGAGAGAATAAAAATCAAAGTACTTTAGGTAGACACTTTATAAAATAGTTCTGAATTTTCTGGTGTTTTAAAATGTCTGTCTTCCTGTCTTGTTTTGTTTTCTAGCTTTTATCAAAGACAATGTATTTCCCTCAGTTTTTCATTTTGGTTTGAGAGGGGGGAAAATATTTGTGTTTTAAATTGACCTGAAACATTTCTTTTTGCACTTCAATCAGCAGAAAATTGAAAAATCTACTCTCCACAGCTTTTTCCTGAAGTAGATTCTGTTAAGAACAGGTGGAACAGGTATTCTCTGGCACCCTTTATGTCATTTAGTTGATTCTATAATTACAGACTAATTAAAAATGTATCTCAATTTGCAAATTATTAGTTTCTAAAGATTCTTTAGATCTTACTTAGCTGGAAAACAGTTTGTTATGCGTCTGTTCAACATTTGTATAGTAAACTCTTTAAAGTGTATATATTTGACTTCATAAACTATATATTGAGAGATAGAAGGAGGATGTATATTTGAATTTAGAGGATCATCAACCAAGCTTGTAGCAGGTGCTTTATAATTCTTACAGTTGAGTTGTCTGAGAAAGTGCTAATATTTTCAGACTTTTTCTGCCATTTACTTTTAAGTTTAATGAATTTGTAGCTTACAGAAGGAAAAAAACAAAACGAAACAAAATAAAAAATAAAGTCTCTAGAACTTTCTGAGAAGCTAGCTAGATAGTTGTTTAGGTAGGTGTCATGGAAATATGTTTTTCTTTTCTATTTTTGGACACAGTTTGGTTTACAGAAAATTATGACTGCATGTGGATCTATTAATTCTTTTCTTACTGAAGTGTATGATGAAGGCAAAACCCATAAAAGTACTTATGGTAATGGTAACACCAAGAACCAGAAGATTATTTTTATACATATATGACATACTTTTGTCACTGATGCTTTGTGAAAAAATTCACTATATAGTTCAGAACAAATTCAATCATCAAACTTAACTTATGATAACTTCTATAAAGTAGAACTTTTCATACAAGCTGGGATACAGAGGCAGAGGTAAATGTTTTTCTAGCATCTATGATACTTTAGGCAGACAAGCTAGTAGAAATGCCCAGGTTCCTGAGGAATCAAATACAATTTAATATAGACATAGGTAATTCTATAAGAGTATGTAAATGACCATTTGATAAGTCACCTTAATAGTAGGCCAAAAGTTACATTGTCAACAGTAGAAGATATATGGTATTGTTTAAAAAAAAATAGAGCAAATCATTGAACACATTTGAAATTAGTCCAAAATCTGTCCAAATAAAACCTACATTCTTTTTACTTATGTGAAAATCCAAGGATAAAAGTAAAAATATAATGTATTATAATAGCTTAGTGATTGCAATGAAAATACATTTTAGAAAGAATCTCTTTGAATTCTGTAAAATGTTTCATAAACTTTGGTTAAATGGAACCTGAATTCCTCATAATAATTTCAGTCTTGCACTGCATATGCTGCTAGATACATCAACCTGGCTTGCCAACAGAGCTGAGGGAAGTCTTTTGTCTGAAACAGACACTTATATAAATAGACGATGTCTACAGCTTTTTTCTCGGTAGCATTAGGAATCCTGTGAGTTATAAAATCTTGGCAGATTCATTCACCTCTCAAACACAAAAGTAATAAGGGCATCTCATTTGTTTTAATCATATTCTTTCTTTTTTTAGTCTGTCTAGACTATATAAACAACCACAGAGTCATGCTTTACTCATGGTAGATGGCATGCTTCTATTTGCAGATTGTTATTTCAGGTTGAGTTTCTGATTTGCAGTGTACTAGGACTTGGAAGCAAACATCTGATTGACTTTTTGTGGCAACACATTTCTCTATATAAAATATGCAGTTAGAAACTGTAAGTACACCAGAATTAAAGACCTACTTTTCCTTTTCAGTTAGAGTTCCTTTAACTGAAAAGGCAGTATGGTTTTCCCCTGCAGAGGTGAACAGTAAGACCACTGGAAAAGATGTATAAATGTCTATTATGTGTATTTGATATAGGTCATGATAGAATATTTTAGGATGTCAACATCATTTCATTAAATATTGATGGAAATTTATTTAGAAATAAGTTTTAAAATGAGAAGTCTAATAATCCCATCCTATTTATCCTCAAATTGACAGAATTAAAATATATTAAAAAAAAAACAAAACAAAACAAAACAAAAAAAAAAAAACAACAAACAACAACAACAAAAAAAAAACCAAACAAAACAAAACAAAAAAAAAAAAAACAAACCTGAAGGTAAAATAAAAGGGATTACTTCTGTATATTTTACAAATATAGAACAGTACATATACAGATAGGAGCTATATTTACACTTTACATTCTCATCCTGTGTTGTCTCACCCTTCAAGTTGTCAGGGGTTGTTTCCCTGTTCTTAATTATTATTTACAATTCATCCTTCCTACCATATTTACCAAAAATAAAACCTTCCTGGCAAAAGGCATGTGGAAATGACTTCTCCTCTAAATCTTCAGTAGGTGAGGAAAAAATTTCATTTTCCAAAATGTCACTTTTGTTAATAAGTGCTTTCTACTTAATCCCACTATATTTTGTTATTCCAAATACTTTGTTATTTCAGAATTTCACAACAAGGAGATTAGAATATAAACTGTTTCTGAATACTTCAGAATACCCTTCCTCCTAAACCAAGGACACAACTAAAGGCATAGTTTCTACTGTTTTGAAGGTATTTATCTTTAGTTCTCAGTCCATTTAAATTTAGGTGGGGAACGAAGTTAGAAAGACATAAAAAAAAAAACAGAAAGAAGGTGTGATACATTTTCACAGAGCTCTGGTGGTCAGGGAATAAATTTAATTATAGGAGGTTCAGGATATTATATTTTTAAAGCTATTTTCTATGGCATTTAAAATTAAACCATAAATTAGCAGGCTAGTCTGAGAGCAAGATGATTGTATTTTCTCCATTTGGGGAGATCTGCCAAGTTCTGCCTTTTGTAAATAATAGGCCTTGTCTCAAGATTTTATGTTGTGGTTCTCTTTCCAAGACAAGATCCGGGGGTGGGAGATAATTTTATACATCCAACATATGAACAGATTGACAATGTTACATTAGATATTTTCCCAATTTTCTGTGGAATTTCTTGGAGGGATTGTCTTGTTAGCCAGAGACTGAACTGTGCAGAAGCACTTCTAAGTATTTATGCTTCGCAAAGCAATTGTTCTTCTGGACAAGGTTATTTCAGATCTCTGCTTTAGCTATTGTAACTAGACTGTCTGTATTACTCATACTTCTACGTTGATTAATGTATCCCTTCATACTCATGTCAAGCAATCCAAATGTGTAAGTTACACACCTGAGGATTTATAAGTCAGACAGCAACAAGCAAAAGGAGAACAAGGTTTTCAACTCTGTCAGATGTCTTTACTGTCCTTAGATCCTACAGTCTACACTTTACCTTTGATATTCGTCACAGCATCTCACAGGTCTCTGGTATACTGTTGCAGCAAGGAAAACAAGAATTAGTGCAGACTGACATAATTTGTTGCTGTTCTGAAGATGTATGCACACACAGAACTCCTAATTCATCTTGGACTGGTAGTAAAGACCTCAATTTCCCAGAGAACTTCAGCATTTCAGAGTGAGTGGCTTGTTCAGACCATTTTCCAAATATTCAGAAGACAAGAAAATGTATCATATAGTAAGTTTTTATTTTTAGTTTACCAATATATAAAAACCAGAGATGGCTGCAATTTTCCACTCTTTCTTAAATGCGTTTCTTTACACTCTTTTTTATTATACCCTTTGGAGGACTTGACAGACAGAAAAAGAAATTGCTCAATAAAAACTACTGGAAACATCTAAGGAAATCACTTATGTGGTGAAATTTCACCCAGATCCTTCTCCTAACCATGACAAATATTTTTGTTATGAAGGTACTTTTCCTTTTATAGAAGCTGATAACACTTATCTTTCCATTATGTAAATATTAAAGATAAGGGTGGAAGTCACGTATTGATTAAAATGAAAGAAATAAGGGACTAGTAACCTTTTCATCAAACACTTTTTCTTCTTAAGGGTCCTAGATCTTTCTACAATAAAAAATATAAAAATAGAACAGTAAAAAGCATTAAATCAGTACCTTTTTTTCTGCAAATATGCAGATAATTTAAAAAAGAAAGTCTTACATAAATTGAAGGTGGACTATCTTAAAAGCTTTAATTTACACAAGGAGGTGCATTCCAATTTCTATTAAAAGTGTTACCTGTACTTATTGATCTGCCATTATGGTTTCTTACTCCACAACATCTAGTAAATTTTCCTAATAATCAAGAGTTGAATAACTTATCAGAATATCTGCAATCAACATGTTATCAGTTTTAGAGAAAACATGACAAGTGTGGATAGAAATAATAAAAGGCTATTTAAAGTGGCACAATTTAATGATGATGACAGTGATGTTACTCAGCTACAGCTTACTATTAGAATTTAAAATAATTCCAGTGATGTTTTTCTTCAAAGGGATTGGTGTAACATGTGCAAGAATTGACAAGCAGTTTTCCCCTTACATGACAGTTCTCATCATTTACACAAATGAGATATGTAGGAATTGGTGCTATACCACTAACAAAGCAGCTATAATCTTTTGAAAAGGAATAAGATTCCATTTAGTAGGATTTGTTTTTCAAAAAGGAATATAAGAATACACAATGACATTGGGAGAATAACTAACTATACTAATGGAAATCAAAGACTGTATATTGTATGCAATGTGGTTGGGGAACTGAGACTTTCCTGTGAAAAGATCGGTGTGGTCCCTGCTGAGCATGTTTTAGTTTCACAATAATTAGCTCTGTCAAATAACTAATACCTGTTGACAAGACCAAGTTAATTGAAGGCAGCATCACATGTTGTAATTAGTTGGGATGATAAGATAATATGGACTGAAAATAATCAATTTGAGCTGCCAAACTGATCACTTAAGCCAAGTGAAAAAACATGAGCAACTTTCTTCTATATATTTCAAACACACTTATAAAAACACAAGCAACTTTCTTCCCAAGATTTCAGATACACTAATAATTATCTTTGCCTGCTTCTGTGGTTTTTTTATATTTCAGCTCTGAGTAGTCAAGTTTCATTGGTGTGAATATTTCTGAACATTTATTTAAGAGCTTCCTGAGCAAACCTGGTGGAAGAAATACACTGAAAGTCAATTGGAGACAAACGATAATGTTGGACATATTAGATCAAACTAAATCTAGATAAACTCGATAAAAATAAAGAATATTTAGAGTGTTTGATATTGAAATTCAAGCACTATCAAAGAGCTCCTTGTAATTGATTTATAAGAAAATAATCCTTACTCATTGCAAGATGTTTAGTAACTAAAATTAAAGTGTATCTGCTCAGACTCACTTGGGGAGATAACATAAAAACTAAAGCAAACCCCCTCTCCTTTCAAATTATACCCTTTCCTGCTCCAGTTAAGTCAATGGAAGTTATGCTGTGGTTTAAAGCAGAGTTACTTTAATAATGACTCCTTCTAATAGTATCATCCATTAGACCAGGGGTTAGCTATTATGACAGCAAGAGCTGTAGGAAAATCTTTATAGGGTAGAAAATTTGAGGGATAAATTATTCATTGTAAATTATTTGCTCTAACCAGTTTTTACTACACTTCTATCAGATACTTTATATCTCTACAGCATGATGTTGGAAATTGAGTATAATCAATAGAATAAATTATTTAAATGTAAGATTCATAGGGAGGTTTCTTTATTAATTTGTCCAATCTATGATACAGGGGAGATAACATGAAGTATATTTCTGTCAAACATTCTGTATTTTAATGATTTCTGATGAGGTATCTAAAAATTTTCCTTGCAGACCTGTATTTATTTTGGCTTGAAAAAATAAATCATAATCCACTTTGTATTTTGAAAATTCAGTGGAAATGTTTTCCTTTTTCCATTTTTTGTCCTGTCCTATATGTATCTACAGAGTGGTAAGAAAGAGAAAAAACAGTGTACTGCATACGCAGTGTCACTAGAATCACTCTTTAATAGTCTTTAAAAATGATATACAGCTGAAAGATCTAGTGCTGTTCCTTCTGAAGCACACTAAGATGCAAAAATTCAGTTTAATTGCAATTGAAATTCTATGGTTTTGCCACTGACTTTAGCAGGCCCATAGTTTCACTCAGAGTAATAATATAGTTGGTTCCTGATAGAAAATGACAGATTATGTTCACTTCAGGTGCTGTTGGTCCCAGTGATTACAAGACCACACTCTTCTAGGTACAATATAAAGTAATAGCAAGCAAAAATGAGGTTCTGATAGAAATAAATTATCCAGTCACTCGACAGGCTCATAGGAAGCAAAAACAAAAGCAGTGTGACAAACTTCATACCAGTGTTGTTCTTCTAAGATTGAGGAGGAGGAAAATCTGTAGGAAGGACTCAGAGGAATGAAAGAAACAAAGTGGACTTGAATAAGAAATAGTGTCAATGAATTTGAGCAGAGTAAGGTAGACATGGGAAGAAGCAGTAAATATATGAGACAGGTGATAAAAGAGTAAGGCAATGAAAATATAACAATTATAATACAAGAAGTCAGTACAAGAAAAGAGAAAGACATTCTAGACTTACATGTGAATATAAACTGGTTTTTTTTCTGAGCTCTTTGAAAAGGGTTAACCAAAACCAGGAATATTCAGCCAGCACCAAATTCTAGAGCATTCAAATATACACAGATTTGTATCCCAGAGGCTGAGTTACCTGCTGACATTAAATTATTAGGTTCTGTCCTGGAAAATCACCATTTGCTCAAATAGCATACTGCTAAGAAAAGACAACAGGTTTTGTACATTTTGCATCAACAAATCTGTATTAATGTGGCTGACTAATGTTCAGATAATGTTTTTAGGACAATATCTCTGGCATATTATCATTTTATTGTGTTTGCTTAAACGAGTCTCTAAAAGAGCATTAAATAAATAAAAACATTATCTGAGTAGGGGTTATTATCATTGTGTTTAGGCATCAGATTTCTACTAGAGTAAAATCACAGCTTCACTAAGACTTACTGGTATCCCAAACTAAATTAAATCTCACTTGTATCTACTTGCTGCAGCAAGTAGTTACTGCTGAGGCTACAAAGATTAAGAAATATTGAAAAGAAGTTTCTCATCCAATTTTTGTTTGGCTTTTCACAAAGTGGTAAAGAGGGAACAGATAAGTTGTGTGTTTATCAGGGGTTCTCAATGATGCACACAGTATTTTTAACATATTTCTTACCTATATAGTAGATTTTTTATATGGTATGGGCATAGCGTAGGAACCGCAGGATTTCTGATCTCTCGCTAACAATGAAAATGATACTATTCTAAGCTGCATTTAATTCATATGTCTCACGACAGAACTGAAAAACAAACAGCCAGATATAATTTTTTTTTTTTTTTTTTTGCATTAAAAGATAATTGTCTAGTAAGGCTTCATCATGAAAATTCCTATAGACTTAAATACAAAGTAGATGTCAAACACTTGAAGATAGTCTAGGAAGGGAGACATAAGGGTAAGACCCTGAAGCATCCATGCTGCAGTGATTGCTAAGAGAGCCAAGGCACACAGTCAGGAGACCAAGAACGCACATGCTAATTTTCAGCAGCAAAGACTCAAATGAGGCATTCCATCATCCCAGAGAATGTTCTAAAATGTTGATCAGTTAAAACACTGGGAAAGGCACTACAACTGGGTTTTGTGACCTTAATAGTAATGACAGAAGAAAATTACTGAAATAGTCTCTGCAGACAAGACAGGTCAATGAATAAATTCGGGCAGTTTTAAACATGCTATATATATCAAGACACTCAGTCTTCAAAAGTTTTAAAGAGATTTCTGCAGAACATTAGAATACTTGTAAGCTTCACCATCAGAAACCAAAGTATAATTAAACTTCAGATGCCTTCAGGATTAGATGACAGAGGAAGAATAGTTCCACAGATAGCTTTGAATTTGTGTTTGTTAAATGGTAGAAGCCCAGGAATGTCTATGGATCTAGTTTATAAGGACCTTGCTCGTGGATGCATGATTGTGGTGGAAAAAGGAGCTGAAGTCAGATCCAAATATAAGACCAACTTTAAGATTCTAACATCATCATTAGATCCATATTCAGATTTTCTTTACGTTTTTCTTCATCAGATGCTTGTATGCTGTATATATAGATGATGGGAAATTTCATAATCCCATGTGGAAAATTCCACTGCCTCATTGTCAACACAATGAACTCTAAAGTTTATCAAGGAAAGGAATTCCAGGTGTCTTGTTGCATCTCCTCAGTGATGAGAGTTGTTCTTGCTTCCTGACCACCTTCGTAATCTTAAACTTTGATGTATACACAAAAGATTCAGTGTGTGAAAAGATAGTCCAGACTTTTAGATAGACTAGAAGGGTATTCAGGTGTTTTGTGGTGGATGACAGCCTATGACCTTGGTTTCCTGTCTCAGGATATACTGTATAGGCTGAGGAATAAAAACAAGGCTCTGCAGGGATGTGGCAGTCTATGACACATTGTCTGTAGATGTGCTTGGGTTTTAAAGACACAATTCATGAATGACTGATAAAAAAATCTAGCCAGGCTGAATAAATGGTGTAAAAGAATGGGATAGGTAAAACAAAAGCACAATATGCCAGTGACTTACTGCATCATTTTGGGAAAGTTACTGGCAGAGCTACAGTCAGATATCAGAATTACTTGGTTGTCACTACTAGCTTTTCCACCTGTAAACCAGATGCACAATATGGTCATCTGGCATAAATCCCCAAGACAGACTTCTGAGAGGGACATTATGGAGTGAATACAATAGCAAATGTGATTCTAATTTGCCTCTGATTATGAAAGTCAAGTACTCTTTAATACCTATGTCCATTATGAAAGATCAAATAATTATTTTGATCAACTAACATGGGAGACAAATTGTGAAAAATACACATGAACAGAAAATAGAGAAAAATACTTAGAAATGTACAAGTATAAGTTGTATGGACAGGAAAAACAAAGATATCACTAACCCTCAAAACATAGTCCTATGTTTTCAATTAAGCTGTATATTTTCTATTAAAGTTCCTAGTGCCTCATCATTTTTGCAGTCTTTTGCATTCTTTCATTTCATTCATGTAACAATCCACTGAGCTGGAACATCATCAGTATTATTGCCAGTTTCTGAAGGAAGAGTCCAAGGTGGTGATATTAAGTGACTTGCATAAGGCTTTTTATCAAGTCTGTACCAGAGCTAGGATTACAATTTGGAAGCTCTTGACTTCTTGTTTGATATTCGGCAGCATAGACCATGACATTCCACAAATCCAATTTCAAACTCTTATAAAATAATAGAGGAAACATAAGGCAGCAAAATTCTAGTCAAATAATGTTATTGAAATTTTTCTTGGAAGCTTTGGTAGAATAAAATTGGCTGAAATAGTCCATGCGTGAGTCATTTATAGCGATTCCACAAACAGTAAGGATCAGATGCTACTTTAAAAAAACATGGCAAATTTTCCAAAATAATTTTATATCAGCCCAGCTATGTTTAATGTCATGTATCCCAAAAAATGACTTAGTACATAATGGAGAAGGTTTGGAATGAGAACTGTTTTGTTGGGGAAACATCTAACTACACCATGGGTATCCTTATTAGACCTTAGTTTAAATAATGGCTTTAAATTCTGACACATTAAAACAATTCACTGATTAAAATTTCAGAAGATGTTGTACTTTGGGACTGTAAACTCCCTTGAGAGCAGAGAAAACTGGTGAAGTCTATTAGTAAGGTTAGAAATATAGAAATTATAGTAGGAGACTGTCTTACTTGCCAAGGCTCATTTAATCCTCACAGTGATATGAAGCTGAAGAGAAAGCAAAAACACAGAGGAAACAATGATGCCAAATGAGACCAAGAAATCCTAGTGAACATGAGATTAGCTTGAAATGTTATATGACAGTAAATATAGCTAAAATTATCTTTAGGCAATCCATAGTATCACCAAGTCACCAAGTGAAGAGAACGACAGCAGTCCTTCACTTCTTACTGTCACTATACCTAAAACTGAAGATTGAAAACAGATTTAGGCCACAGAAACTGGAGTCAGAAATGCTTTAAAAATTATTAAGAAGCCAGCAGAAATGACTGATGAGGGAAGATTAAAATAGCTTGCTGTATATATGATAAATGATGACTTGGAGGAGATGAGATAGCTGGCTACAAATAGATCTGGTCAAAATATTGGAAGTGAAGGCAAAAGTCATCAACTCTTTTTTGCCTTTTTCTTAAAAGCAAAACCAAAAATGAACAAACAAACAAATAACAGCAGCAACAAAATCTTGTTCAGTTCCATCTCCAAGAGCCTGACTAACAACTTATAAAAACAGCACATCCCAAAATGGAAAGATTCCGTTATTTTTTTTGCTGGATAGACATATCCAACACATAGATCGCAACCAAGTCATGTTAAAGAAAAGTGTGAAAATTAACCCTTTATTTGTCTGTCTTGCATTAGTATGAAAATATACTGATTCTACTCTCCTGGTGACATTTTAAAAGGTGAGGCATTACCTGAGGGATAATACCAAAGGTCTTGTTCTGGAATATGCTAAGTGACCTCAATGTCCAGGTCTCTCCAGTATTCCCTGTAAGGGCATATCTCTTTATGGGACTAGACAAGTAATGTAACATCTTTGCCCTATTTCAAAATCCTCTTCACTTAGAATCCCAAACAAGGCTTTTTTTTTTTTTTTTTTTTTTTTTTTTTTTTTTTTAGATTTGGTTTTCATATTTTTTCTCCTAAATTTTGTATTATTTACACAGCTATATTGGTATGTGCTACCGTAATTATTTTCTTATCCTAGCCAACAAGGTTATGGCTTGACCTTACAATTGATAGAAAAAGCCTTGTATTTAACAGGGATTAAATATGATGGGGTAAAGAGATCCATATCTGAGAGCTCCTCAAAAAATTATATTACGGAAATGTATTTCTTAACATGAGTAGGTAGGGTTATTGTCTACATTCTGAGAACAAAAAGCATATGAATGGGAGGGAAAATCCCTATAACTCTGCTGACAGGTTTCATTTTCTTCTGCCCATTTGGGTGGGAGAAAGTCCCAGTGAGCTACAACATGAGCTAGTGCATGTCAATAAGAAGCTGTGGCTTGTCTCCACCTGTACAAACCTCAGATCTTCTCCTCTTTCCTCTCCTCCTTGGAGGTGGTGCTACTTTTGTGACAGAGTGCACATCTCTCCCTTACTCTTTAAATGTTTAAATAACTAACCCAAAATAATGTATTTCTAAAAGTAGTTTATGATATTTGTCTGTATGGTATGATTAATATCTAGTTATTTTATTTTTTAAAAGAAGTAGGTACCTTTTATTCATCCTCCCCAAAGAGAGATTATTTGCCTCCTTGAGAAGAGTGACAATAAGAGAAGAAGTGTGATCTACTACATAATTTTATTTTTTAGTCCTTCATTTTCTACAAGATGTGGTATAGTAAGTATTGATGCATTTTGTCATTTATATGGCTCCAGCTTACAGTTTACAGCTTGAAGGGAGTATTGTCTGTGTCGTAGATATGATACGTCAACCCCTTCTTAAAAATAATTGAAAGAAAATCTTAAAGCTAAACCAAAAAAATAAAATAAAAGTAAAAGGCAAGATTTCTTGGGGAGAGAGAGGAGAAGCGGATTCATTGACTTTAATGAGGACTGGAAAAGCCCAGAATATTTTGATTTGAATTTAACTAACCATCTTATGAATAACTGTTTTCTTCTTTTGTGTGACCTAGATATAGTAAATCATTAAAAATTAATTTAAAATATAAAGAAGAAAGGATTTTCCAAGGCAAAATATATT